>NC_136057.1:1245612226-1248012226 GCF_964261635.1 Lissotriton helveticus
TCTGGGCAGCAATTCACAGATTTCTCGAAGGGTTTGTTACCATTCTGGGGTCCTATCTTTAACAGTAGAGCCATTAGGCGTCTGTCAAGGGTGATGGAAAAGGTGGTGACTACGGAGGCTGACATTGCAGCCAATATGTCCCTTGAGATGCAGGCTATGAGATTATTTACGATCCAGAACAGGATGGTGCTAGACGTCATCCTTGCAGATAGGGGTGGAGCTTGTCGCGTCATCGGGACTTCTTGCTGTGTGTATACTCCTGACTCCACCCCGACCGTTAATTTAGCTGTACAAAAACTCCATAGGTTGGCAGCTGAACTCCATCAGGACACCGGTACCTGATCCTTGCAGACATGGTTGTGGGGTATTTTCTCCTCCTGGGGTTGGAAAATACTGATGGGTTTAGTGGGAGTAGTTGGTGTCCTTCTGACATGCTGCCTTTGTGTATATTGCCTTCCTCCTTGTTGCTCTATGTGTGCCAGTAACATACGAGTTTCTAAAAGACGGACAAAACAATTCAACGTTTCCAACGATCTTGAACTTTATGATCCCCGCTGGTTGATGCTTATTGATGATGATGCTCTTGATTAGCATGCTATACTGGCCCTTAGACTTGATGTAAAGATTCTCCTTTTGGCTAATAAAGGTATCATTTATGTTAGCCACACTTGCTAAAAGGAGGGTCTGATAGGTTTCAGTTTCCCTACCCCGCCCACTTTCTAATTATGTCTATAAGTTAGCAGAGTGTGTCTAACAATTGATATATTCACTAATGCATTTCCTTTTATATTCTAACGGTAGTGGCTCATTTATGCGTGAGACATTATTACAGAGTGTCCTTAGCTTAGCCTGTGTGCCACCATTTTGAAGCATTCCCCTTTTCATGCGAGTTGCACTTGCTCATCCCCCCTCCCGTAGGAATAGGAATATTCCACATGTCAGCAGTTTTGCCTCTCGGCCCACTGTGACTGAAACTACCAGCGAAACCCCTTATCACTCTGTTCTCATGTGCTGGAGATGCTCAAGCCTGGCTCCGTGTACTTGGGGGCTGATAGGGGAATGTTGCAATCCCAGGTGCAGATGCCTACTGTATGAGACCATTGTTCACCATCTCAGGGGATCAGTACTTTTCCACAAATGGGCGTGCCTTACTCTGCTTTTTCGCATTATAATGTGTTACTGTAATGATGTGAGTCAGTCCTTCTCGGCGCACTCTTAGGGGTGAGGTCGAACAGGGCCCTCTCATATGGGAGCTTATGGCCTAATAAACTAATTGTTTTTTATTCTTCTCCACTGTCCGGCTGACTTATTATTGGGTAATAATAGGTGAGTGCCGTAAGTCACTCGGGTGGATTTGAGCCACGCTTATCATAAGTATCGTGATGTGTAAATATTATGATGGGTTAATTTTTAATGGTAAAATTAAAAATATATTTTAATGTAAAGTAGATTCAAATTTATTACTTTTAGTGTGTAAAAAATGTAATATATAATATTTAAATGTGTGAATTACAAAAAAAGTCTGCATTTTTAAATATTTTGGGATATAAATAAACATGTATAAACAAATACAACACATAATGTATTTATAAGTATTATTTTTAATACAGTTACATATTTATAATTATTGAAATAAATTAAGAACTAATTATTAAAAAATAAAGTAGACATATACATATTTTATAAAAAATTATTTTGTATTTTATTTTGTACAGTAACATTTTATAATACATTTTTGTAAAACTTTCTCATGCTTTTCTATTGTTTTCAATGGCAGAAAATGTCCTTTTTTATCTTTACAGAAAGAAATGATGTTGACAGGTTTTATCATTACGGAGATCGTCGCTGGAGAGAATAGAAGCAAGGGAGAGCTGCGTTAAGGTAAGACAAATTTACATTGTTAAAATACATAGGGGCTCATTAGTATGGCGGGCAGACTTTGTCCTCCCGCCATACCAGTGGGAAATGGGACCGCCCGCTAAGGGTGCGGCGGTCCCGCACACCCCATTAGGATGCGCCCACCACACTGGTGGGTGCATCCTGCATTTCTGACATTGCGGCGGGCGGTGCTAAAAGCACCGCTAGCCGCAATGCCAAAAATGCATGTTTTGCTTTTCAATGCATAACGTGACAGGCACCGCGCTGTGATTGCAACATTGTACATTGAAATGTGTGTACCCCCCCAGGGGCCCCGCAACAGGCTCCCGCAAGATATTCCCGCATGCCTTTCCATGGCAGCAATGCCGCCACAGAAAGGCATGTTCCCGCCCCATCATAATATGGATGGTGGTGTCTAGCAGACATTGCCACCATATTAAACTCTTTTCCGCCCTGTCGACTTGTCGACCGGGTGAAAAAGCGGCGGACGGTCTTTCCGTCTGCCGTGGTCCCCCCGCCATAGTAATATGGCAGGGGGAAATGGGTGGTAGACGGAGACGGATCTCGGGCGGATCGCCACCGCCATGCGGGCGGTGGCGATCTGCCTTAGATCCTAATCACCCCCATAGTGTAGTGGTAATGTTTATTGTAAGGAGAGATGAGGGTGGTAGACAGATGTACCAAATGTGTTTGGTTACCTATTCTTGGTGTGTCTACCAACTAATTTCTGCCATTGCATGTTGCAGTAGTAGGCCCACGTCGGGTCTCTTTTTTTTCAGAAATTGTTTTTGTTTCATTAAGTGGTTAATGGTATATATATTAAGCACTTCATGAAACAAAAGTGTTTTGAAAGGTGTGCTTTTTTAGTTTAGCAACACGTTTTATAATAAAAAATATATTTTTATCATCGCTTCGGTTAGATGTATTTACAATGTTAGTTAAAGTTATAGATTGTGGATGTGTTCATCATTATTTTTCAACAGGATTTTTGGGCCTGATGAATTGAGTTTTTGGAATTTGTTGTGTTTTTTTAACCAACAAAAATAAAAAATTGGGAATTTTTTTGTTGGGTCGCTTCATTTTGGATTTTAATAGATCTCAAAATGGCACTGTTTTTCGCTCAGAATTGGATTGCAACGTTGGAATTTGTTGCGTATTTTTGAGCAATATCTTTATTTTTGGGGATTTTTTTTGTTGGGTGCATTTTTTAGATATGCACAGTTTTTTGTGTGCATATTAATATCTTTTTCATCGGTCTATAGGTTTTTCGAATGTATTTTCTGTTATTTACTTTGGATTATAAAAACAAAGTAAAGGATGGAATGTAAGTCCAAGAGTTGAAGAAAGAAAACATCTGAAGGTAAGGAGACCCGACTTTTATTTTTAGTTTAAATTTTTGGGAAATAATTGAATTAGTGAGAGTTGTTTTAGGGCAAAACAGACAAGTAAAAAGATTTTGTGTGTTAGAAATGTAGGATGTGCGCAAAATTATCAAGATAGTCTGTAGCCACTGACAACGTCAACTGTTGAATTACGCCCAATAGTCTTTCAGACATTTCTTAGTTCTGGTAGAGATACGTGGGTTCCAGCCACGGCCCGTGGAGGGAGTTTCGGTGGGGCAGAGAGGCGGGGCGGGGGAGGGGCAGGGCGGGGGGATTCTAAAAACCGGAGTATGGATAATTGAAGGTAAGTAAACAATTTAATAAATAAAACAAATTTCGTAGCGCACCCTGCATCACATTTTGAGATGCAGGGCGCGCTACGAAATTCGTTTTATTAATTAAATTGTTTACTTACCTTCAATTATCCATACTCCGGTTTTTAGCACCCTCCACCCTGCCCCTCCCCCACCCCGCCTCTGTGCCCCACCGAAACACCCTCCACGGGCTGCGGCTGGTGGGTTCAGTCTACCTGATAATGATTGCGGCATTCTCATTTCTTGGATACTTTGCTCCTTCTTTAAAATTTCCAAGAAATGATAGAAATTAGGATGAGGTTTGCAAGTTGATTTGTTGAAGGAGTTGTGCCATCACTCTATGCCATTGTTTGTTTTTGCTCCCCCCTTTACGCGGGGCGAGAAACAGTTCCGCCACTCCACATGGAAACGTGATCTCCTCCTGTGACCCGACCTGCTTAGATGGCCAATCCAAGTGTCTTCAAAATAATTTAGTATAGGTGCCAATTTTTCTTCATTTGTTGTAAAATATTCAGATTCAGTAATTGAAGTGTAGTACTTGACACTGTCAGGAGGAACAACTCAAAGGGCAGTTAGTTTTTTAGGTTCAAACTGTAGTTTGCTATCTGATATATAATCCTTAATTAAGGATATTTTTTGTAGTTTACGCCAATATGCCTGAAAAAAGTGAAAGCAACATCCTTGAATTTGGGTATATGGGTATGTTTTTGTTATTGTATTAATCATAGTTAATTCAAAGTAAATTATTACTTTTCTCAGACTTTTGTTAGATGTTTTAGATTTAATCACTGAAAACAATTCAGTGTATGTTGATGATTGTTTATCAGGGAGTAAACTGTATATTAAGGGAATTACAGTATTGGTAATGTATGCATGAATAGTGTATATTTGGGTGAATGGATGGGGTGTGCTTTTAAATGTTGCATCCATCATCCAAATATCTCTGTTTTCTAATCTTAATAGATTATGGGGTGTGCTAAAGATTATTATTCTCTTTTGAGGGTTTTCATTGTCATGTAATAGGAAAGACTCCTTGGAGTAAGTAATAGAGAGTCCAGGTGGAATTATTATGTCAGAGTAGGTTTGGGGTGTTACTCTTTGTGGGTTACTTATCTGTGTTTGACTTTGAATAATTCTTCGCAAATTAGGTATGGTGGGCACAATACTTGCAACATGCGGGGGAATGTGTTAGGATACCTCCCTTAAAACTGCACCACAGGTTTCATCGGAGGTGGATGCAATATCTTTTATTTCATTAATCTTTTCTCTAACTTCAATCTCCATTGCAGAGGCAGAGTGGTTTTGGTCTGTGGTTCTTAAAACAGTGTCACCAAGAGTAACCGCTCTGCCTGTGCAATGGGTTGAGTAATACTGCACACACCTCCAATGACACCTGGGGTCAGATAGTCTCTCCTTACAATAAACATACCCACTAGCGTTCAGTAGTCTGTTCCCTCTCTTTGATGTCAGGTATTTTGCTTCTTTGGATGGGGTAGACATAGTTTTTTCTGAAAAGAAGAAAAAATTTTTTTTATTATATTTAATATTTTATTTTGTATACCTGTTTAGAGGGAAAATGACAGAATATTTTATATAATCAATTTAACACTTTACGAGATCAAGTGGCAGGGCAGGGAAACATGGCGGCAGGCTAACACTCGTCGCAGGGGACATCGCAGGACCGGAGAGAAAGAACCGCATGAAGTGAGATTTTTCAGTGGAATTCGGCGGACTTTTGAAATGTGCTAAAAAAGTATATTATAGCTGAGGCGGAAAAAATTGTGAGGAATAGAGGAGACACAGGAGGACAAAAAACAGAGAAGGAGGACCTACCCTACATGGGCGTGGAACCTGAACTCAGTGGGGGTGCCTGGAGCAGGGCGGCTGCCCGGTGGAGGAAAATGCGGGCTGCCTCTCTGCTGGTCGGGTTCCGGGGGATAAGTGGCAGCATCAGCATCGGACTCGGAGAGAAGGCGTGGGAGAAAGAAGAGAGACGTGGGTTGACGCCGAGATGGAGGACCGGCCATTTTTTCGGTGTGTGCTGCGGGAGAGCCTCCGAGGGCAGGAGAGGTGCTAGGAGAGGGGCAGGGGCCCAGCAGAGGCACGAATAGCCTTGTAGCAGATGGACATGCCCCGACTTGGAAGTATTAACTGCACTAGATGGTAGGAGGAGTGTGGCAGGTAACATTCGATCCCCTGACACGATCATTGGAGTAGGTGAGTGTCTGCAGAGGGAGGTTAACGGACGGCAGGAGGAGGTGTAAACTACAGACACAGGGGCAGATTTATGTTGGTCATGCGCCACGTTTGCGTCACGCAACTGCGGCGTAAACGTGGCGCATCACTACGACCCATTTCCAACGTGACGCATCTAGGCAGATGCGTCATGTTGTAAAGCCCTGCGCCACATGTGGGCGTTCCGGCGCAGGGTGGGCGTTCCGGGGCAGGTGCGCTTTGCAAAAGTGGCTGAGTGAAATCTATAAGATTTCACTCAGTCACTTTCAGGCCAATGCTGCGTCAAAACCCTGCGCCTGCTTGAAGCAGGTGTAAGGCTTGACGCAGCATTGGACAGATAGGGCACCCCTGAGCCTTGCTGGAGCTGCGTCGCGCTTGCAACGCAACTCCAGCAATGCGCCACCTTTACGGCACAGATGCGTCACGCATCTGTGCCGTTTTTGCCCCATGGTGCGCCGCATTGTAAATGCGACGCACCATGGGTAGCGGAGCTGCGGCGCAAAATAACTGGCGCATCCCTGGGGATGCGCCAGTTATCATAAATCTGCCCCACAGTCTTTCCCTCAAATTCAGCTGGGGAAAATAATATATTTGGAGGAGACCTCAGGGTAGAAAGAGCCCTTGAAGTGGAGGACAAACTGGACAAATTGGACAAAATTGGCAAGATACACAGGATATAAAAAATCAAAAGTAGATACCTTCTGCGGTCAGTTCCGTGGTCGATTGGAGGAGAAGGAGGGGGAGGAAGCAGAGGGAGAGCTAAAGGAAAGGGGGGAAAAGGGGGAGCCCTGGCTCCAGTCCCAGTCCCAGTCCCAGTCTCCCCCAAGAAAAAAGGAGGAAAATCTGGGGGAAAGCCTAAAGGGTGTGGCCTTAGAGTGACACGTAATTTAACAAAACCCCTCTTTAAGCTTGTATTTTAAGAAAATGGAGCAGATTGCGGCACCAGCTGGAGAGGGAGGCAAGAGGGTAACATCTACCGCCCCAATTCTATTAGAAAATAGATTCTCTGTCTTAGCAGAAAAATCTGATAAGGAGGTACGGGGGAAAACTCGGATTGAGAGGAGAGATGAAGAAGCGTACGAAGAGACGGAGACGGAGAGTCGCCCGGGTGTTACTCCACCTAATATTCATGAGGTGTCCCCCCCTGCTCAAAGACTTATTATTAATTCTCAGAGAGTTTTGAAAATCAGCAAGTTGCAGTCACAGGCATGGATTCAGTCTCTGGTGCAGAGATAGGTGCGGCTTTAGAGACTGCCACAGGTTCAAGTGCAGATATTGGAGGGATGGTTGAAGGAGCAGTAGGGGGGCAGAAAGTCAGTTAGAAAAGATGTTCTGCAGTTTAAGACAAGCTATCCTTACAAAATTTGAGATCTCAGAGTAAAATCAGAAAGGAATCCAGTACCAATGCGAGACCCTAGAAGGAAAAATAGATGGCATAGCGCAGCGGACAGGCATACTGGAAAGTTAAGTGAAGACTTTGTCAGAGGCTGTGACTGAAAATTCAAGGGAATTTGAAAAACTAAGAAGACAGAATAGAGCATTAGAGGAAGATATGGAGAGGCTGGAGATGCAGGTTAGAAGTATCATCCAGAGACTTTATAAGATACCAGAGGGGTCTGAGGAGGAGGATATTAAAGCTTTTATATGTAAGCTACTTAGAGAAGGGGTACTGAGAGATAGACTGGATATAGATATGGAGAAGGAAATTCAAAGAGTCCACAAGGACCCGTTTAGACTGAATCCAGCTAGGAAGGCGCCGAGGAGAATTCTGATTAATTTCCAGACATATGCAGTGAAGGAATTAGTGTTGGGAAGAGCTTTGAAATAGGGAGTTTTAAAATACAAAGGATTTAGTTACCAAATAAAGTCTGACCTGGGCAAGAGAACAGCACAGAGGCAGTGGGAGCTGGGATCGCGAATGAGTGAGCTCCGGAGTAAGGGTGCCCAGGTACAGATGAGATTCCCTTCATTGATGAAGATACTGTGGCGCAATAAGATGTATAATTTCCAAAATCCAGAAGAAGTAGATGTCTTTTTGGTGCAGATGGAGGGTTGAGCATTTAAGATATACCTGACAAGAGTAATAAGTGATGGTTTTCATATATTAATGTATAAAATTCTGTATATAAAGGCTGTTTTTCTTTTACTTTTTTTATGTATTGAGAATTCTTTCTCTTCAGAAATGGGGGTTCACAAAGGATGATTTGCAGCGTCCGAGGAATAAAAAGGGGGTTTCCCAGGGGGAAGGGTAGGAACAGGGTGTGGGGAACATAGGGAAAAAAAGAAAAAAAAAATTCTGAGGAGGCCGAACTCGAAAGAGAATATGGAAAATAACAAGTTTAATAAATGGTATAGGTTTAAGGAGCAGAAATGTGGTGGGGAAAATAGAATCGGAGTAGAGTATGGATAATCCCAAAAAATACAGATCCTGACATGGAATGTAAATGGCTTAAGGGGTAGAAAAAAGGTAAATAGGGTGCTAGAATTTTTAAAGGAAAGCAATGCACAAATTATTTTCCTACAAGAGACAGACTTAGAGAGGGAGGAGTGTAGGCAGTGTTTTCGTAAAGCACGTTGGGCCCAAGAGGTACTGTGTTCGGACCAAAGGGGTAGTTCAAGAGGGGTGGCTATCATTATAAGGCGTAATCTTGGAATTAGAGTGGTAAAATACGAAACTGATTCTATGGGGATATGGCTGGTAGCCACAATTCTAATACAAGATAAGCCCTTGGTGTGTGCTGTGTACTATGGGTCAAACAAGGATAATTATGACCCTCTAGCAAAGCTCGAAATTTGCCTACTAGAAACAGAAGCACCTATAATTTTAGGAAGAGATTTTAACTTAGTTCTTAATAAAGAGCTAGATAGAACATCACGTGTGACGTATGTTACTCCACCAAAAGCTTTCGCCAAATTAAAAAGTATGATACACAAATTTAGTTTGGTGGATGTCTGGTGTAATAAGAATAAGGGATTTAACCTACTATAGTAAAAAATAATAGACATCATTCCCATATAGATTTTTTTCTTATAGACCAAACCTTATATGCAGATACAGAGACATTAGTACATATTCCAGCAATCCTATCAGACCATTCTGCAGTGGAAATGACTGTAAATTTTCATCAAACGCCGGGGTTAAGAAGGTGGACGCTAGATAGGACTGTACTATTAGATGAAGTAGTGATAAGAGAGTTGGGAAAGAAAGCAGAGGAATATTTTTTAATCAATATAGGTTCCACAAGTGAGCAAATGGTCTGGGATGCCTTTGAGGGCTATTTACGGGAAATTTGAAGTCTATTATAGGGGGAGAAGAAAGATAGCAAAACAGGAGGAGGAGTGTAAAATAGGGGAAATTAAGAATAAAGAGAGAGATCTACAGGTGCCCTCCTTAAACGGTGCCAGCAATATACCCCTTTTAACGAAGGATTTAGAAACTTTACAGGCCAAATACCAAGCGCAATTGGATAAAAAACTACTGGACAGATGGAAGGCTAGCAGCTTCAACATTTTTCCTACGGAGAGACATGTAGTGCTTTGCTAGCCTGGAAGGCGAAAACAGATAGAGCTAGAAATACAATAAAATATTTGAAAATAAGAGAGACAGGGGAGGAGTTATGTGCAAATGAAGAAATAGGCCAGGAGGCTAGTGAGTTTATGAGCGAGTTGTATAAAGAGACGATATTCCCTGTTCAAGGGAGGGTTGAGAACTAGTTAAGACAGACCAGGTGTCCACTGTTGGATGAAGGGCAAAGGAGAAAGAAGAAGAGGACAGGATTCAGTGTAGAAAGATGGCCAGGGGAAAATCCGCTGGACCAAATGGCCTTCCGGTGGAAGTATACCTTTGCATATTAGATTATTTAGTACCTGCCTTAACCTTTTTATGTAATAGATTATTCAAAATGGGAGAAAGTACTCACAACACCTGGTCAGAAGCAACGATTACGCTAATTTTGAAGTCCAACAAAGATACGTTAAAGGTTGATTCTTATAGACCTATATCCCTTTTAAACTCTGATTATAAGATCTATTCGGGAATCGTGGCTTCAAGAGTAGCTAAGGTGATAAAAGGGGTTATACACCCGGACCAGAGGGGTTTTATTCCTGGTAGGCATCTTAACGAGCTAACTTTACAGATGTTAGGAGCAATAGATATGGCGGAAGCAAGAAAAATCCCCCTAACTGTAGTAGCAGTAGATGCTGCCAAAGCATTTGATCAAGTGAACTGGCAGTATCTCTTGGAGGTTTTGACCCGCTTTAATTTTCCAACAAGCATGGAGGAGGAAGTAAAAAACCTGTACCAGAATCCCAGAGCTAAAGTACTGATTAACGGAGAGTTAAAAATTGGTTCAGTATAACTAGAGGAACAAGGCAGGGATGCCCCCTGTCTCCGCTTTTATTTAATTTATACATAGAGCCTTTTGCAAACGTAATCAGGTAGGATGCTGAGATTTTTCCTTTTAACTTTGATGGGTTTGAAATAAAACTGGGGTTATACGCAGATGATTTGATTACATTTACAGTTAATCCCCAGGAGGTGATACCCATTGTGATGAGAAGGGCAAAAGAGTTTGGCTCCATTTCTGGCTATAAGGTCAATGAAGATAAAACAGAGATTATGCAATGGAATCAGAATATAAATATTCAAGGAGTCAAAACTCAAATGAGGAATTTGGGTGTGAAGTTAGAAGACACACCAAGGGTGAATTGGAAGAAAGTGAGTCACGAGATATTGAGTCTACTGTCAAAATGGGTGAATTTACCAATAAACATATATGACAGGGTAAATCTTATAAAGATGGTTATACTACCGAAAGCCACTTTTCTTTTTAATTCTATCCCTCTAACTTTTAGGAAAGAGGATATAGCGAAGACACAGGTAAACATTGGGAGCCTTATATGGGCATCTAAGGGCCCACAGATAGCATGGAGGAAGCTGAGAAAGAAATTAGGGGCAGAGGGGCAGGCATTACTGCATTTGCTTGCTTACTGCTATGCCTTCCAGTTCAAAATGTTTCGGATACTAGCAAATAAGGCTGATAGGTCATCTTTAGGCTTACTGTTTTCAGCAATGCTTGGGGATGTCAGTCAAGGCCAGCACTATTTTTTGTTTAAATACGGAGACCCGAAGTTTTTTAAAAAGGTCAGACTGAAGGTTTTAAGCGCTGCATTAAGAATATGGATGTATGTACGCAAACAGTTGAGATTCACTTATTACTCTACACGGGCGCCGATTTGGGAATCTCAAGGCATCCCCGAATGCCTGCAAGATCAATTGAGCCATCCATTAAAAGCAGGGGGCATATTTTATTGGGCAGACCTCATGAAAGATAACAGATTGGTGAGCTGGGAAATCTTAGGTAACCTGACGAGGGGGAAACTGACAAGGTTTAAATATTATCAGGTAGGTTCCTGGTGGGCAACTCAAGAATGGACGCAGGAGGTGGAAGACCTAAAGTTAGATCAGCTCACAAGAACTGATGATTGGAAGAAGGAAGTCTCCTTCTGGTATTGGTCCATTATAGAAGCAGAGGATACCCTCGACACGGACATCAGAAATATATGTGGTAAATAATTTAGGGAGGAGGAAGCCAAGACTCTGTGGACGGACTCTTTCGATATGCTACGAGTAGTCGTAAAACCTGCAGCACTAAAGCGTAGTCGATTCAATTAACTTTATTTTGATTCAAAGATAGAATCATAAAAGTATAAACAAATTAAAAGAGAACATTTACACAGATAATTAAAAAAAAGACCATACAATTATATTGACATCCATAATACATATTATATGTCCAGATTAAATTTGCAATACATTTAGGATAAAAGGGTCACGTATATGAACAAAGAATATTGTAAAATCCATGTGCATTCCATATGGATACCGATCTATACAATGATCTACTAGATGTATGTCAAATAATAATCGTTGGTTTCCAATAATGCTGTTCAATATCGATTTCTAATAGTGAGCGCCAATCTAATGAAGCTAAGCACAGCACTACATATGGCTGGAGTTGATAAGGACAATAAGTGTTCGTAGCCCTCTTTGTAATAACGGGATCCAAGAGTTAACAAGACAGGCTTAATGAACCGATTTCTTGGATCTTTATACAGGGTACAAAAAAGAATGAGGTGCACAGTATTTTGTGAAACTTTGTTATTACAGGGGCAAGGGGGTAGTCTCTCACACCACCCCGCTTGCTTTGGAAAAGCAAAAAGAAAATGCAGTGTACTAAGGCGAAACCTTGTCAAGTAAAAACGCCATTGGGCATGCATAATATATGATAGGTAAGGCTGTTGCTGCAGCTTACCCCTATCATATACTGCATGCTCACTATTTCTTAACATACCTAACCTGGTGCGATAGGCGTCTTTAATTGTCAGTTTGGTCTCCCTACCAACAGTTTCGGGATTTAGATATATATGTCCCAATCCAATCTTGTGAAGGGTTTCCCTTACATATAGTAGCCATGGGATCTCCACAAGATAATCAAGCTTAAGGCAGTCTTGCAAGATTTCCTTTGTGAGTTTCAGTTCTTCAGACCTCCAAACCTTACTCCATAGCAGCAAAGGAGAGATATGGATAGTATCACTCACAAATTCAAGACCCGCCTCAGTATGACAAAAACTATTTGAAGTACCAGATGGGACAGATAAAAGGCGCTTTATAAATTTATTTTCCATAACTTGGATTTTATTACAATTTTGTATCCCCCACACTCCTGCGCCATATGTTGCAACAGGGAGGCATTTTGCTTTATATAAAGTTTTTAGTTCTGCAACCGGCTTTTGACCCAATTTACTTGAAAAACGGAAAAGGGCCTCTATAGATTGCATAGCCTTTTGAACACGAGCTGATATTAGAGGATCCCAACTCAAAGTTTTGTTGAATAAATTCCCCAGATAATTAAAATTGTCGACTTTCACAATAATTGAGTCTTTCACCATGAACCTGCGAGATTTTACCCCTTTAGGGCCGCAGACCATGGCAAAAGACTTTGTGAAGTTGACCTTTAGATCTAATTCTTGCATAAAAGCGTCAAAAGCATTGAAACAAGTTTGCATGCTATTAGCGGTTAGGGTCATTAACACCGTGTCATCTGCATAAGATAACATCGGTATCCGTTTACCATTAACCTGGGGGAAGTCGGCACAACTTTCCAAACCAAAAAACCAAAAAACCTTCCAAACCGTTGGTATACACCAGGAACAAAAAAGGAGCCAAAATACATCCCTGGCGAACACCTTCAGTCGATGGAATGGGCTTTGTCTTCTCCCCACCTGGGCCAAATCTGATCCTCACTGTTGTGGCGGCGTGCAGTCTGCGAAGAAGGGTGACCAACGGTTCTTCAAACCCCATGGTCTCCATCATTTGCCACAGTTTGCCTCTACAAACAGTGTCAAAGGCACTGGATAAGTCCATGAAGGCCAAGTGAATACACCCATGCTTGGCCCTCAAGTACTTACCCATAATTAAAGCCAAACTAAGGCACTGCTCTATGGTTCCTTTACCCCTCCTAAACCCATACTGGGAATCCACGATAATACCTGATGACTCGGCCCAGGTTTCCAGGCGTGCCAGTATCACCCTTCCCATCAACTTACAAGACACGTCTATTAACGATATCGGTCTATAACAGCACGGATCACCTTTGTCCCCCTTTTTAAATATCGGTACCACTACCGCCTCTTGCCAGGAAGCCTGAATACGCCCTACCACAACTGCTCTAAATAGATTTAATAAGAGTGGTGCCCACACCTCAACGTTGTATTTAAAAAGATCCAAAGGGACTGAATCCGGCCCTGGGGCCTTTAGTAGGGTGCCCTTCCTTAGAGCGGCCTCTACCTCTGAGAGGGTGAGTGAAAGGCTAAGCGTTAGGGCTGACTCCAGATTAAAATCACTAGCCCCTCATTAGCAGTTGACAGCATCACCCCTTTTGGGTTACAAATTCTTCCATTGTGTGCTTCCCAGGTATCCCCTGGTATATGCACCAACATGTTGCCCTTTTCATAGCTCTTTAGGAATGGGCGGTTTATTACCTCCCAAAAAAGCCTGCTATCCCTAAGTTCTGAATCATTTCCTAAATCATCCCATGCCAAAGCGTAGTCATCTATTTACCGTTCACAGAGTCTACTGGTCTCTGTGGAAGTTGTCGAAGGTCACAGGCAATCAGTACTGCTGTCCAAGATGTATGCATAGAGAAGCAGATGATCTGCATATGTTCTGGAATGCCCAAAAATCACGCAATATTGGTTGGACGTATGTAGTTTTCTGGAAGAGGTCCGGGGAAAATAGATGAAGGTAAGCCTGCATTTAAAATTCTTTAGGCTCTCACAAGAAGAAGGGATGGAGAAGGAGGTTGGTCTCAAGTTTATCTTCTATGTGGTAATATTGGCAAGACGTGAAATATGTATGAAGTGGAAATCTGAAAATTCACTGACTTTTGCTGAGTGCTTAAAGAGTGTCATATCAACATGTGAATCAGACATTGCCTGTGATGTAGGAAGTAGAGATAAGATCTGGACTGGAGAGGAGAGAGAAGACAAGCAGGTCCAATGATTAAGCCACAAAGTGCTGGCGGATCTGATGGTAGAAAAAAACATAAATTTCTTTATAATAATAGAAGTACAAGTTTTAATCTAATAATTTATTGATGTGAAAATTACCTTGTTATGTTTTTCTTCTTTATGGTCATTGAACATTTTGAAAGCTGAAAGAAAAAATATATTGACTTTGTGTATAATTTGTAATGATGATGTTTTTTTCATTTGTTTCATTTGTGTTTCTACACTGTTTCATTTGTTTTCTTGCTTTTTATTGTATATATTTAAGGAAATTACCTTGCAATATGCTTTTCCCAACTTTATGTGGATAATTCAATATGTATTTACGTCCAAATGTTATTGCTATTTTGTTTTTGGATGTAGTAGTAAGCTGTTGGTATATAAAAAAGAAGTATAAATATGTTTAGTTTGTGATAACATTGATCAGGTAGTTCAAAATAGAACACCATGGGGGACATTAGGATGGTGGTTTGTCAGCCCGCCATCCCGACGTGAAAAGGGACCGCCCGCCATAAGTGCGCGGGTCCAGTGGGGGCCATTAGGATGAACCCGCCACAGTGGCGGGCGCATCCTGCATGTTTGACATTGCGGCGGGCGGTGCTAAAAGCACCGCATGCCGCAATGCTAAACATGCACGTCATGCATATCAATGCACAACTTGACAGGCACCGTGCGGTGCCTGTCACATTGTATATTGAAATACAGGGGGGTACCATAGGTACCCCCATGTGCACCCCCCATCCCCCAGAGTCCCTGGGGGCCCACAACGGGCCCCGGCAAGAGATTCCCACATGCCTTTCCGTGGCAGCGAAAGGCATGTGTCCACCCCCTTCCTAATATGGATGGCGGTGTCTAGCAGACACCGCCACCATATTAAACTCTTTTCTGCCCTGTCGACTTGTCGACCTGGTGGAAAAGCAGCAGACGGTCTTTCCGTCCAATGTGGTCCTCCCCGCCATAGTAATATGGCGAGGGGGGAAATGGGTGGTGGGCGGGGACGGATCTTGGGCCGATTGCCACCGCCATGATGGTGGTGGCGATCCACCCGAGATCCTAATGACCCCCTAAGTTTTACTGAGATAAGTTAATGTTTTAGTGGGATTAGGAATTTAGTTTTTATCCATATACAGTATTTATACAGAGTTAGACATTCTTTATATTAGAAATAGTATATTTATCTTCATCTCTATTTAGTACTATTTTTGAGGTGTGTATGTTTTGGGGTAGGAATAGTAATTTAAACCCCACAAATATCCAGCGTTTTCTCTGAGGCAAGCACCCTTTGGAGTGGGAATAGTAATTTAAACCACACCACTTTCCAGTGTTTTCTTTGAGGCAAGCACCCTTTGGAGTGGGAATAGTAATTTTAACATACCACTATCCCACACTTTTCCTGAAGCAAGCACTTTTGGAGTTGGATTAGTAATTTAAACCCCACAACTATACCGCGTTTTCTCTGAGGTAAGCACCCTTTGGAGTGGGAATGGTAATTTTGACATACCACTATCCTGCACCTTTTCTGAAGAAAGCACCTTTTTTAGTTGGAATAGTAATTTAAACCGCACCACTAGCCCATGTTTTCTTTGAGTTAAGAACCCATTGGAGTAGGAATAGTAATTTTAAAATATCATTATTCTGCACCTTTCTTGAGGCGAGCACCTTTTGGAGTTGGAATAGTAATTTTATACACTCCACTATCCAGCATTTTACAGGAGGCAAACACCTTTCGGAGTAGGAATAGTCATTTTAATATACCCCTGCACCTTTCCTGAAGCAAGAACTTTTTAGAGTTGGAATTTTAATTTTAACACCACCACTATCCAACATTATCTTTGAGGCAAGCTTCTTTTGGTATAGGAATAGTAATTTTAACATACCACTATCCTGCGCCTTCCCTGAGGCTAGTACATTTTGGAGTTGGAATAGTAAATTTAACCTCACTATTAACTTGCATTATCCGAGAGGCTAGCAGCATTTGGAGTTGGAATAGTAATTTCAACCCTACCACTATCCAGTGTTTTCTCTACGGTAAGCAGCATTTGGAGTGGGAATAGTAATTTTAACATACCACTATTCTGCACTTTTCCTGAAGCAAGCACTTTTAGGAGTTGGAATAGTAATTTAACCCCACCACTATCTTTGAGTTAAGAACCCTTTGGAGTAGGAATAGTAATTTTAAAATATCATTATTCTGCACCTTTCCTGAGGCAAGCACCTTTTGGAGTTGGAATAGTAATTGTATACACACCACTATACAGCATTTTACAGGAGGCAAACACCCTTTGGAGTAGGAATAGTAATTCTAACATACCACTATCCTTCACCTTTCGGAAACAAAAACCTTTTAGAGTTGAAATTGTAATTTTAACACCACCACTATCCAGCATTATCTTTGAGGTAAACATAATTTGTAGTAGGAATAGTTATTTTGACATTTTAATAGTTTGCACCTTCTCAGAGGCAAGCTTCTTTTGGTGTAGGAATAGTAATTTTAACATACCACTTTCCTGCACCTTCCCTGAGGCAAGCATAGTTTGGAGTAGGAATAGTAATTTTAACCTGCATACTTTAACAAATTTGCCTGCAGGAGGTAGTGCCAAGCTTATTGTTACTAAAGAGCCATTATGGTGCCAAAGAGAATATGATCGCAAAGGGCACTGAATGGGGAAGCTAAAGGTTTACAACTGACAACAGCAAACAGTGAGGACTCGTCGTTTAGTGTCTTCCCTACTGTTGGGTCCCTATCACTCTTCATCCACTAGCATTTAGTTGCTCAATATCAGTAATCCATGACGTCCTGCAAAGAGAGCAGAGAGCTCCTTTTTTTAACGGCTTAACAGGGGGAAAACAGGCCCGCCAACTGTTTACTGCTTCTGATATGCGTAAAATCACGATGTAAAACTACAATGAAAGAAGTGCTGGCCATAAGTTCCAAAATGGACTCCTCTGACACAAAACTTACTGAGATCAACACCCAGTGATGTTGATGCAATAGATGGAGCAGGGGTTCGAAAAAAGAAACCTGCTCGAATTAATACCACCCTAATACGTACTAACAGTAAGTAATAATAGAAGACTAATGCACACCTTACATAAAAACAAGGGAAATTGCTTTTGCGCATGCACGAAATAATATATGAAAGAGTTATAACTGTAATAACATTTGTGCTTTGAAAGAAACTAGAAATAATTCATGACTAAGCACATGTGCATCAGTAGTTTGCATGTTGCATCCTGCTTTGAAATAATAAATAATGTCGCTTTTTGCTCAAGCTATGCTAGGAAATATGCTAACAAGGAATAGTGCAAAGGTGGGTGTTGAACAGTGAACAGTATATTATTATATAATTAAAACATGTCTATATCAATTTGCTTTAGTGTGGTGGAAAAATCAGCATCTTTCTTAAGTTGGCTAAAGCAGGAGGGGTGAATTGAGGAGTGAATCCGATCTGTCAGAGGCAAGACATACGTGTTGTGCACTGCAGAAAAGTTGTACGAGTTGAAGGACAATGTGACGACTGACTGCCAAGTGATGTGGCCAGTCGTGGGACCGGAGACTCATTCTGCGGATGATGTTAAATTTTATGAATAAAGACTGTTTAAATGTATCATGTTTAGAAATCGTGAGAACGTGCTAAGAACCAAACCCTGGGAATGGATGTAGAACAATAAATTAACTGAATCATAGGTGAAGTCACAGTGGTGTGAAAACGCCACCTCCTAAGCCCACCAATCCACTTGCGAGTTACATGAAAGTTTGAAACAAATGTGGGACGAACATGTATGTTTTAGGGTATAATTGGGGTGTCTTTAGGGGTGTGATTTACTCTTAGACTGGCAGGAGAGAAAGAGGGGAGATGCGTCGCTGTCCGTCAATTTGCAGAGAGGCCTAGCTGTTCCTGACTTGTCCTGTTCCTGTCCCTTTAATCTTTGTTCCCTGATTCTATTTCGGGAACCCCCCACAATCACCTAGGGCTGAGGGTGTGGTTTTCTACTAATCGTTAGGTTTTTATTTAGCCTGACTTGTTCTTCAAATTTACTTATAAATGTATTTTGTCTCTGAATCCTATGTCTCTTCACCTATCCACTCTGTCATAGAAATGTGATATGTATTATTTTAGATGAAACTATTGTCTCTTCATCTATCCCCTCCATTAGGTGTATTTTGTTTCGCACATGATTTTGCTGACACTTTTGCCGCTTAATCTATCCACTCCTTCATTGCATAAAGTCAATATTTTGGGATGAACTTGTATTTCATTTGAAGTTGCATATGTTTTCGCGCCCTTTGTGAGATTCCTTGTTTGTATTTTGTGACCATATGTAGTTGAGCATTTAACCATATGTTTGAGATAAAATTATTATTAACTTTACTGAGAGTCTGTAATTATTGGGCTGACTAAATAGTTGGTTAGTTAGTATTATCATTGCCCTCATCTATTCAACTAATTGGTCCATCGACTAAATGAAAGGAAAGTTGATGTAAAGGTAGTTATGTCAGAAACTTCTAATTTGAAACTATGAAAGAAAGGAATTGAACAAATATATATAAATTGATCCCAGCGCATCAGGTATTCTGGGTGTATGTGTATGGGCCATTGTAGTATGATGTTATTGAGTATTGATCCCAGATTAATTATTGGTGTCGCGCTGGATCAGTTTCTTGGTTGCAGAGGATGGTTTAGTTATTGATTAGTTTGGTAATGATTATTAACTATATGTTCTTAACACGAAAGGGTAGTGTCCTGTTCTATTATTGTCTAGAAGTACCGGTACGGAGATATCCGAGGAATCCAGGGAATGGAATTTAGCCTGAAGTAGGCAGAAGAAGAGTGTGGTAAAGAAGCCACACTGCAGAAGTACTTGTCTGTTGTAATAATACCTGAAAGCTAAGAAGGGCTGTCGGTGTTATATTAGGGAATTTCTGTATATAAGTAGAGTGTTTGAAATAGCAAAGGGTCCACTTCCGAAACTCTAGCCTTATCCCCAGGAGAGTAACAAGACCTCTTTTCATGGCAAAAATTCCTATTGTGAAATTTTGGCCTTTTCCCTAGAGGAGTAACAGGTCCTCCCGGAGCTTGCTAGAGAAGTGAGATAATGCTGGTTGTTATTTTGCTTGCAGTGTAAGAAAATCTCTTTGAAAAGTGAAGACTATCTCTTTATTTAGCGAAGCAGACAAGGTAGCATTGTTGTGTGTTGTTACTAACCGAATTTTGATTAAGAAAGCTCAGAAAAATATTGCCGTAATATTTTGTGAAGGGAGGGTCAGTAGAAGGAGTAATACTGACATCAGAAAAAGCCACGCTGGCATTGGTCAGACACTGGGCTTGTACTGAGCCGTGATTGGTTGGTTGGTGTGAGCTGCACTGGTGTTCGTCGAGATAATAGACATGTAGAGAGCCATTATTGGTTGATTGGTGTGAGTCGCGCTAGGATAGGACGGTAATTGAGCAATAGAATAAGTAGAATTATGGAAGGTTGGTTGTTTATTTATGCTGAGACCCATTAGCGGAAAGAGTCAGAAAATTAGGTTGATGCAGAAAATAAAACATTTCTTTAAAAAGGACAAACCAATTGTGACTAGAGAGGGAATTCCGATTCCACCTCCGAATATGCCTGCTTCCTACCTGATGTTGGAGTGAGGATATCATACGTGTATGGGGTTAGAGAATTGGATGGAGTATACAAAGGATGATGGTGTTATAGCTTTTCTTCAGCATGGAACATTCAATGTAAGGATATTGCAGAATTTGAGAAACCAAATAAATTCATTAGAACCGAATCCTGGATTGACACAGTATTTTGAGGGAAGTATTCTCTGCCTTACCGCACAGCCTCCATCCCCTCCTTAATAAATCCCCGAGTAAAGGGGAAGTACCTACGGCTCTTAAAAAGGCCATTTTAGTCCCCCTGCTCAAGAAACCAGGAGCAGATCCCTCCGTCTCTGCAAACTACCGCCCGATCTCGCTTCTTCCCTATCTCTCAAAAATATTGGAGGCCCATGTGGCCAGATGCCTTTCTAAGTTTATCAAAAACTCCAACTATCTAGAACCGAATCAAGCCAGCTTTCGGCCTGCCCACTCTACAGAATCGGTAATCCTGGCGGTGATTGATACACTAAGAGCTAACGCTGACAAGGGGACCCCGCAGGCACTTGTGCTGTTAGATCTGTCGGCCGCGTTCGACACGGTTGATCATAACATCTTAATGCACCGTGTCGAACAAGCGAGGATCCGGGGAACAGCACATGGGTGGATAAAATCTTTTTTAACAGGTAGAACCCAGGCGGTACGCCTCGGGAGTTATACAGCTCCTAACCTGACTACCTCATGTGGAGTTCCTCAGGGTTCATCCTTGTCCCCATTGCTATTCAATTTGTATATCCGTCCCTTGATTCACTCACTCAAGGCTAGGAATACTACAGTATTTAATTATGCTGATGATCTCCAGTTGTTCTTCAAGCTGGATTCCCAAAATGCAGCCGCTGAATTTCAAGCTACAATGCTGCATATTCAAGGTTGGATGGATCAGAACCAACTGAAGCTTAGCCCCGGGAAAACCGAATTGGTGCTGCCTGGGAAGAGTCTTATTAGTTGGGGACCTCACTTCTGGCCGGGCGAATTAGGCCCCCCTCCTGTTCCGTCCCCATCAGTGAAAAGTCTTGGAGTGACCATAGATTCTGATGTCTCCCTGAGGGGTCATGTCGGCACTGTGGTCTCTTCTTCTCTGTTCCAACTACGTAAAATAAGAAAGATCACTTACCTGTTGTCTCATCAAGCCTTGATCCCGGTGGTGATTGCGCTGGTGCTCTCACGCCTTGATTTTTCCAACTCTCTGTATACCGGCCTCCCCGTAGGCCTGGTCAATCGCCTACAAATAATTCAGAATCAGGCGGTGAGACTGATTTACAAGCAGCCGAGATGGCAGTCTGCCAGGATGTTATTGCGCACCTTACATTGGCTACCTATGGCGCAACGTTTTGCGTTTAAGTCGGGATGTATAATTTTTAAGGCTTTGCATTGCACCAGCCCTAAATTCCTTAACAGCTTAATCAGGAGACACGTCCCCACACGCAATCTTCGTTCCGCCCATCTTCATCTTTTGTCTATCCCATCAATAAAACTAAAACGACTAGGCGGTCGTCGGTTTGCCTATTTGGCCCCCAGGCTTTGGAACTCATTCCCACTCTCAGTCAGGAACTGCGACAGTCTCTTGGGATTCAGAAGGGCATTAAAAACCTGGCTTTTTGGACAAACCGATTAATCTGGATCCTCGCAGCTGCTAGTGTAGGAACAGCACCAAGAGACCTATGGTGTAAGTGTGCTTGACAAGTTTATCTTAACATAACATAACATAACGAAGCCTTGGAAGAATGGGCAGTTGAGGCATTTGAGAGAGAAAGGTACAGAATTGGTAACAGGGGTTACAGGAGTATGATGTTTAGATACCCATTTGAGACTAGGGAAGAAAAACTGAAGAGATGGAGGAGAGCTGTGGTAATGGAAGGGTTGTACCCAGTTTTAACCATTGATGAGCAGACTGGAGGCAAAGGTAAGGAGAAAAAGAAAAATATAGGGGTGAGCTGAATAATTCTGAAGATCAGGAATGGTTTGAGGTCATTATGAACAAAAGATCTCCGCCGTATAAAGATAATTTAGGGGTAGTGACTCCAACTGCACCACAAATGGGAACCCCATTAACTCCACAAGTTTCAGATATAGCAGTGCGGGAAAATGAAGGATTTTTTTTTTAATAAGGCAAAGTTAGAGCAGATCCAGTAACTGAATCAGTTGAGTTTGAACGCAGAACCACTGACGGTACCGGTAACAATAGGTCCTGTAGTTCCATTGTATGTAGAAAGACAGAATGTATCAAAAGTTCATGCGTTGGCTGATCCAGGAAGTAGTATAAGGAGTGGAAGGAATGAGGATGGACAAGCAAATGCGAATAATACTTTGTTAGATCTTCAGGATTGTGAGTTGATAACTGAGACCCCTAGAAGAAGCAAACAAATAGATCCAAGAAAAATAGGGCCGAATGTCACTCCTACGGCTGGGAGTTCAGCAGGTCCATCACCGGAAGAATTAAATAATTGGATAAAATAAATGACAAAGCCAAAACCGCAACCACAGAGTATAAATGTGAGTCAATTGAAAGTGGATTTGGAAGAGATGATTATTGGTACAATAAGACTAGATATATTAGGTACTTACCGAGATGAAGAGCTGTTGTTTTTATGTAAAAGCATCACTTGGAGAGCGAAGAATCTTCATGAGAAAATATCAGAAGCTGCTAGAGAGTATGGAGTAGACATAGAGAAGTCAAAAGTGTTGCAGAAGTCATATAGATTGGTGTTTACTGACAAGTATCTAGAGAGAATGCTTCAGGATAAAGATTGCAAACAAAATAATTAATGAAATCTTGAAGAAATGGGGAGATGTAAAGAGAAGGAAAAACATATGACGAGAAAGAAGGAAGAAGCAGCTGGTAAAGGTGCATATATGTTTCACATGAAAGAAACAGAGCAAGTTGAAAGGGTGTATTCGATGAGAGAAGCTCCAGGTGGTGGATATGTTCATGTTCCATGGTACAAACAGGTAGAAAGGTTTGTGAAGGTTTCTAAGGTTCTGTTAAAAGATTTAGATGAATTGTTTGAGATTGTCATTCCAGCTGATTTATAGACAGAGTGTAAGATCACTGTTGATTGGCCAAAATATGAATATCCTAGAGACCCTAAAACAGGTGCACCATCAGCGGAGGTAATGAAAAAGTATAGTCAAGTAAATCAATTATTTGAAAGGGAAACTTTCTCCGAAAGAAACGGATTGGGTTAAAATTGACAGGACGCCCCAAGAGCCAAAAGAATCAGTGCATGCCTGTTACGAAAGATTGTTGCAGGTTTTCAAGCAGTGGGACATTTCGTGTACCATTTTGTGTTTGGATTGAGACCAGAGATTAGTAATATGAAACAGCACCATTTTATCTGCTGTCAGAGCAAAACAGTGGATGAAATAATCCTAAGGTATGAAAGGATTGCGGTGACAAAATTGATACCAAACATAAAAAGTTGAAAGAGAAAATGATGTGGGCCAAGTAAAGGTAGCAGAGCAGCAAGAACACTGTAATAATCAAACAGGTTACCAGATGATTGAACAGAATCAGACTGGTCAGGTATCCAGTGGATGTAGAGGTAGAGGTAAAAGAGGCAGTGAACAAGCTATAAAGAAATGTCCTTGTCATGTGTGTGGACAGTATGGACATTGGAAGAATGTGTGTAGATCTGCTAAAAAGAGTAACGGGGCAAATCAAAATTTAATTCCACAGATGCAGAATGAGGTGGGTGTAAATAAGCAGCAGCAGATAGTTACCCCACAGTTACAGGTGCCACAAGCTCCCATGCCAAGTAATGTGAATGCACAAGTGCAGAGGTACAATGCAAACACTAGATAGAGGTGACCAGAAAATCAAGGTATCAATCAAGAATCAAGGTGTGGTTCCGCCGTATTGGGTGCAGTGCAATGGGAGTGATTCAGACTCATTTCAATGATGGTGCCTGAGGGGGGAGGAAGAGTGCGTACTTGGTGCATCCTTGGCGGTAGATCAGTCAGGTCCATTTGTTGATGGAAAAGTGGAAGGTAGTGATATTACATTCCTAGTGGATACTGGTGTTACCCTTTCTACTGTGAGAGTAGCAGAAAGTCAGAACCTACCCCTCTCGGGAGAAACCATCCAAGTTGTACGAGTCGGGAATAAACATATTAGAATGCCAGTCACAAATCCAATAGAAGTTCATATTGGAAATTTCAGAGACATGCATCAGTTTGTGGTATGTGACTCGAGTTCAGTGAATCTCTTAGGCAGGGTTTTGTTATGCAAGATGAACTGCACCATCACCAGATGGTATTGCATTTCAGACAGCTGATGAGGATGTTGAATTTAAAATGATGCTAGCAAAGCAAGGGACAGAAGTGGATGAGTTGTTTTCACTTCTCACAGAAGAGAATCGGCCTGATGAGTTAATAGGTGCCGTAAAATAGGATGTGTGGGATTATACATGAAAGGAAATTGGCCTAATGACAAATGTAGATACGATTAAGGTAACAGTAAAAGAGGGTGCTTTATATTACAACACACCTCAGTACAAAATGAGTCCAGAAGTGGTGACTGGAGTTGCTCCTGTGATCAACCAAATGCTTGAACGTGTAATTCTGAAAGAAATCCTGAGCAGTCTTGTAATTCACCTATTATTGGAATTAAAAAGCCTAATGGAAAATATAGGATAGTGCAGGTTTTGTGTAAAATGAATAAAATCGTAGTCCCATGTTGTCCAGTAGTACCAAATTCCGCAGTGATACTTTATCAAATTCCCTGTGATGCTGAATGGTACTCAGTGATTGATTTGTGCCAAGCATTTTTCTCGATTCCTTTGCATCCGGAAAGCCAGTATTTATTTGCTTTTCGGTTCGGAGACCATGTTTTTGCATGGTGCCGGATTTCTCAAGGGTACACAGAGAGCCCCTCAAACTTTAATCAGATCTTGAAAAAATGTCTGGAGATTTTAGCCAAGCCAGGTAATTCGGCTTTGGTTCAATACATTGATGACCTATTGGTGGAATCAAAGACTCGAGAGGCATGTGTAACAGACACAGTTGCTCTACTGAACCACTTGGCAGAAGGAGGACACAAAGTGTCCCCAGCAAAATTACAATTTTGTAAACAGGAAGTACAGTACCTATGTCACAAAATAGAAAAGCGAGTTAAAAAAGTGACCCCAGAAAGAATCAATAAGATCAAACAGATGAGTCCACCCAAAACTCAGAAAGAAGTACAAATGTTTTTGGGAATGCTTGAATACTGTTGACAGTGGATCAGTGGTTTCTCACTGACTGTAAAACCTCTACAGAGGTTGTACCAAATTCCGCAGTGATACTTTATCAAATTCCCTGTGATGCTGAATGGTACACAGTGATTGATTTGTGGCAAGCATTTTTCTCGATTCCTTTGCATCCGGAAAGCCAGTATTTATTTGCTTTTCGGTTCGGAGACCATGTTTTTGCATGGTGCCGGGTTTCTCAAGGGTACACAGAGAGCCCCTCAATCTTTAATCAGATCTTGAAAAAATGTCTGGAGATTTTAGCCAAGCCAGGTAATTCGGCTTTGGTTCAATACATTGATGACCTATTGGTGGAATCAAAGACTCGAGAGGCATGTGTAACAGACACAGTTGCTCTATTGAACCACTTGGCAGAAGGAGGACACAAAGTGTCCCCAGCAAAATTACAATTTTGTAAACAGGAAGTACAGTACCTATGTCACAAAATAGAAAAGCGAGTTAAAAAAGTGACCCCAGAAAGAATCAATGTGATCAAACAGATGAGTCCACCCAAAACTCAGAAAGAAGTACAAATGTTTTTGGGAATGCTTGAATACTGTTGACAGTGTATCAGTGGTTTCTCACTGACTGTAAAACCTCTACAGAGGTTGACACGAAAAGATGTGAAAGATCTGATTGTTCTGGATGATGAAAGTATGGAAGCTTTTACTAAATTGAGAAGCAGTCTTTGTAGAGCACCTGCACCGGGAATTCCAGGTTATAGAAAGGAATGTGTGTTGTACTGCTGTGAGAGAGATGGATGTGCACTTTCAGTCCTAACTCAGGAACATGGAATAGCATGACGTCCAGTAGCATATTTTTCTGCTACTCTGGATTCAGTGACTGCAGGCTATTTTAACTCAGTAGCTGCCACTTGCATGAGTCTGGAACAAAGTGAACGGATTGTGATGGGTTATTCAGTCAAAGTGTAAGTGCCACATTCTGTTAAGATTATTTTAACACGTACTAGGAGACAGTACCTAACTTCTAGTCGGTTGACTAAGTATGAGAGAGTGATTCTGGGTGCTGAAAATGTGTCTGTGGTGGTAAGGTGCACAATTGTAAATCCAGCAACTCTGTTGCCGAATTCTCGTTGTAAGGAAGTGAGAGAAGAAGCGGATCATGATTGTTTGGATGTGATAGAATTGTGTACCAATCCTAGACCATACATTGAAGACAGTTCGTTGGAAGAATCAGATTGTGAGATATTTGTTGATGGATCATGTTTTAGAAATGAGCAAGGTGAATTATGCACTGCCTATGCTGATCGCACCATAGCAGGGGTTCTTGAAGCATCCTGTCTAAAAGGAGTAAACTCTGCCCAAATTGCTGAATTAATAGCTCTGATTAGAGCGTGCAAAATTGCCAAAAGCCTGAAGGTAACAATATTTACAGACAATCAATACGGGTTTGGGATTGTCCATGATTTTGGACAACTATGGATGCAAAGGGGATTTCTGACTTCTTCAGGTTCCCCTATTAGTAACAGCAAAACTGTAAAAGAATTATTGGATGCTTTGCAATAGCCTAAAAGAAATGCAGTGGTCAAATGTGCTGCACATAAATCAGGAGATGATTATGTGACGAAGGGCAACAGATACGCTGACCAAATAGCGCGTTACTGTGCACGAAATTTAATGGCTATAAACAGACCAATTGAGAGGGGAAATACCGAATGCCATCTTATGTTTACAACCACATTTGAAATTTGGGATGAAGTTAGGCAGATGAAAGAAGAGGCAAGTGATTAGGAAAAGGAAATTTGGCGTAATTCAGGCGGTAGTAAGAGAAAAGAGACGAACTTTGGATCTATTATGACGACAGACCAGTTTTACAAGATTCTTTACTTTCCCACATAATCAGAGTTTAACATGTTGAAAGAGATGCAATGATCAGACTCTTCAAGCAGTCGTGATATAACACAAAGTTCAGGGTCATTGCAGAGAGGCTTTGCCAGAGTTGTGTCACCTGTCAGCAGCAAAATCCAGGCAGAAAGACAGTTGTTAGTTGGGGACGAATTGGAAGACCAGGTGGTCCGTTTACCAGACTCCAACTGGACTTCATCGAACTTCCCCCATGTAACAGATTGAAGTATGTGCTAGTCATTGTCTGCTTGTTCTCTCCCTGGGTGGAAGCCTATCCCATGAGAAGAAATAATAGCCTCACAGAAGCTAAACTGCTTTTGAGAGAACTGATTCCTAGATGTGGAATTCCAGTCACTTTAGAAACAGATAGAGGAACCCATTTTAATAATGAGATAGTTCAGCTGATTTGTGCAGCATTTAAAGTTGAGCAGAAGCTGCATTGTTCCTATCGACCTGAAGGCTCTGGAGTGGTTGAGCAAATCAATGGCACTATAAAACCAGGTTAGGGAAGGTGTGTGCATCCACATCACTGAAATGGCCTGCCACTTTACCCCTTGTACTGATGAGTCTAAGAAGCATTCCTGACAAAAAGACGGGATTGAGTCCACATGAGATACTAATGGGAAGAGCAATGAGACAAGCATATATACCAGCAAACAAACTGATGAGTATATCGGATGATCTGGTACTTGACTATTGCAGAGGATTGGCCTAACTGGTACGTTCTGTGTCTCACCAGGTTAGAGAAGATGCCACTACAGTACAGCGAAATCAAGCTCAGGATCTGAGTCCAGGTGAATGGGTTCTCATCAAGAAGCACGTGAGAAAATCGTGTTGAGAACCCAGGTGGCATGGGCCTTATCAAATCATACTGGTGATGACAACGGCAGTGAAGTGTGGTGGTTTGCCAAATTGGATTCATGCAAGCCATACCAGACGAGTTCTAGATCTACTTGAAAGACCGAAAGAGCAACAACTTGTAAAACAAAGTCATAGACCAGTGGCTGAAGTGTGGGAAGCTGATGAATCTAGAATGACAGATTTTGATGAATAAAAAGATGCTGAACAGCTGAACACAAGTCAAATAGAGTGGGCACCAGATTCTAGGACTCAAAAGACTGCTGTTGAACCACAAAGAAGTGAGTTCACTGTTGAGCGTGAATTTCCAGCTGAACCAGAAACAAGTGAGACTGTTATTGAACCAGAAGGAAGTGAGTTCACAGTGGAAAGAGAAGTTATTGTAGAATCGGAAGAAACAGAAGAGGCTAAAAATCAGGAAGAAGAACAGACAGAAGAAAGGTCAAACAAAAGAATCTGTGAACCAGATGTAGAAGGTGAAAAAATGGTTAAAGCAAAGAAACCAAGAACAGGTGATAATTGGCCAGGTGGAGTGAAAAGATTGAAGTACACTCTTGTGAAGAGAAGGTTAAGAAAAAGACCAGAACAAAGTAATGAGGCCTCACGTCAAACAGAAGAAGAAGAACCAGGAGAAGAATTAATATGAAAGACAAGAAGAGTGAGAATTCCAAGTAGGAAATACAGAGCAGCTGAATGGACCTACGTCATTTTGGAAGTAATTGAAAGCTCAGATCCAAGTGAAGAAAAAGACAGTTCTGATATTGAGCAAACTGATGAAAGCAAATTGAGACCACCTTGAGAGAATTGTGACAAATTAAGGTGCAACCTTGCTGACCGAAAAGAAAAAGAATTAAAAGACTCCGAATATCTGAAGAAAAAAAAATAAAAGAGTGGGGTAAAGATTAAAGCCTTGAAGTGCAGGATGACACTTTTTTTTTAAATTGAAAAATTAGAATAATAGGTTTAGGTAGATTTTTATTTTTTAGAAAACAAAATGGCTAAAGCAGAAGTGACTGAACTTCCAAAATCTAGTTTAAAATATAGGTGTATTAAAGTTTGCTTATGTAATGTCTTTCTATTAATCCTCATGTGGTTATTATTAACTGTCTTTGAACCTATTCTAATGATAACTGATAAAGGAAACAGCACTAATGATGTAACAATTGAAAGAATGAGTGATGTCACAAATGAAACCCCAAATACTAATGCAGTGCAATTTGAAGGAAGCGTTCTCCATCATGATAAATCAATTAGTGATTTCTGGTTAAACGTCTTTACTAAATTACTTTATGAGTACATTAACACAATGAATGTGAGTAACTGTTATGTGTGCAAGCAATTACCTTCGTCTGTCTCAGAGGGTGTGACCTATCATCACCTTCCTTTAACATATGGTGTGTCTTGCAGCATACTAAGAAGCCCGCTTTACGTGACAGGGAAGATCGAATACCACTTTTCCAATATAGATTTAGTATTTTCAGAAATACCTGTTATTAAGGAACTGAATAAAGTTTTAAGTAATAAGAATGCACGTTATATGGGAGAATTTTTTCATATCATTAAAACTTTAGATATAGAATATGCTTATAAAAACAACCTGACTTGTAGTTTGCGGGTTGAGGAAAAGATTTTCTTAGAAATGGTAGAGGATAGAAGAGAGAGTTTCCAAAGGAAAGCTGCTGAACAGAAGTCACAGGTACCACCATGGGCTTTTAGAGAAGGAAATTATGAGAAAGGCGAGGCATATGCTGCAATGTCCCTAGACTGGTCTCAAAATGGAAAAATTTGTTTGCTTAGAATGAAAACTAACTATAACAGTTATTTCATTGGGTCTAGTGAATATGAGCATACTTTCCAAATACCTGGAGAATGAGGATTGTAAGGTGGAACTGATCCTGTCTTTCCAGGAGTCTATTATGTGTGTAGTAAGAAGGCCAATTATAGGTTGCCTGCACATTGGTAAGGTTGTTGTTATTTTGCTATTGTCTTTCAGAAATAGTAGGTGATATTTTTGGTGCACTGATACCCTCAGTTGTAGTCATTCTGAATTCTCACAAAATGTGGAAATTGTCCACACTGGTTCATCATTTATTGACGGATACTGCTGGTGGGTTCTCGATAATTGACACGGAAATGGTTGCAATCAGATCAAGGGTTTTGCAAAATCGACTTTCCTTTGATATCTTATTGCCAAATGAGGGTGGAGTCTGTGGTATGTTGAAAATCCAACATTGCTGCACATATATACCTGATAAGAGTTAGGGGATTGAGGGATATATCAAGAATATTACAAAATTACATGAAGATTTGACCCAACTGGAGGTTGACGGTGTTTGGGAGAGACTTGGTAGGAATTTTTCATCTGTAAGTAAATGATTTTCTACCTTTGGAAGTATTTTATTAAAAAAATAATAATGGCAATTGTTTCAGTAGCCATAGTAGCCTTGGTGATAATAACATCATATAAGTGTTGTAAGTGCAGGATTGGAAGAAAAGAAGTGACAGAATGAAAGAATCAACAAAGAGAAAAAGAGAAGAGATAGAATTAGAAGATATGATTGGAGAATATTATGATATGATGAAAGATTTAGATGAAGGCGCTATAAAAAGAGAGAAGAGTATTGACTTTTAAATAGATGAAGATGGCACTCTGGCGGGTAGTTATTTTATGATGGCTCCTGAAGGCCATAAGAGGGGGGATTGATGGAGCAGGGGTTCACACAAAGAAACCTGCTTGAATTATTACCCCCATAATACTAATACATACTAACAATAAGTAATAATAGAAGACTAACGTACACCTTACATAAGCACAAGGGAAATTGCTTTTGTACATGCATGAAATAACTAAGTGTGAGCCAAAAATCTGTTCCGCTTGCGGAATTTGCGGATTTTTCGCGAATCTCGCGAAATTGCCGAAAAATCCGCAAATCCGCTCGCACAAGAAGCACTTATCGTTAAGGCAGATGCTCGAGTTGAAGCTAACTTTGTAACCATTTTAGAATGGTGCCGGCAAGCTGCCAGAGTTCAAGTTGCAACTTCAACTCTGGCAGCTTGTCGGCGCCATTCTAAAATGGTTACAAAGTTAGCTTCAACTCGGGGACCTGCCTTAACTCTGTAAGTGCTTCCTGTGGGCCAAAAATTAAACCTCAACAGGAAGCACTTACTGATATAAATAAAGCAGGTGCCCGAGTTGAAGCTCAAATTCAGTAACGTTTTAATCAGCCCAAAACATTAGTGAGCACGGTCGAGGCTGGGCAAGTGTGCTTTAACCCCATATCTGCCATTGAAAATTAGCTGTAATACTTGAGGAAGGTGTTTGCATCCATGAGTTTCTTGAGCGCAACCACCGTGTAGTTCCTGTGACCAGGAGGCTGCTTTCTCCTCATCTGCTGCCCTGCTCGCTTTCTGACCCTTTATACACAAGAGGCATGTTGACACGCATAGAAGCCCCGCACCACACACTAGCGGTATCAAACGTCTTCCGGCCCTTTCCCAACTATGATGGACAGCTCACTCAAGGGACCTCGGCGACTCTTGGCGTGGTGGCAAAGTTACAGGCTCACAGGGTCACTGGAGGCAAATCTTCTGGCCCTTTACTCAGCTGCAGTGTAGGAAAAGCACTATACATTTACCCAACGAGGTAGCACTTACTGATTGGCCAGTAGAAAGTACTCCAGTTGAGTAGAGGTATTGCACAAAATGGTGGCATCGTCGTGGATAACTATGCAGGGCAGGATTCATTTTGGCACGAGGCTCCTGTCACAAAAATGAAACCTCAACAGGTAGCACTTACAGATATAAAGCAGGTGCCTGAGTTGAAGCTCAAATTCAGTAACGTTTTAATTAGCCCAAAACATTAGTGAGCACGGTCGAGGCTGGGCAAGTGTGCTTTAACCCCATATCTGCCGTCGAAAATTAGCTGTAATATTCGAGGGAGGTCTTTGCATCCATGAGTTTCTCGAGCGCAATCCCCGTGTAGTTCCTGTGACCAGGAGGCTGCTTTCTCCTCACCTGCAGCCCTGCTCGCTCTCTGACCCTTTATTCACAAGAAGCATGTTGACACGCATAGAAGCCCCGCACCACACACTAGCGGTATCAAACGTCTTCCCGCCCTTTCCCAACTATGATGGACAGCTCACTCAAGGGACCTCGGCGCCTTTTGGCGCGGTGGCAAAGTTACAGGCACACATCGTCACTGGAGGCAAATCTTCTGGCCCTTTACGCAGCTGCAGTGTAGGAAAAGCACTATACATTTACCCAACGAGGTAGCACTTACTGATTAGCCAGTAGAAAGTACTCCAGTTGAGTAGAGGTATTGCACAAAACGGTGGCATCTTCGTGGATAACTATGCAGAGCAGGATTCATCCTGGCACGAGGCCCCTGTCACAAAAATTAAACCTCAACAGGAAGCACTTACAGATATAAAGCAGGTGCCCGAGTTGAAGCTCAAATTCAGTAACTTTTTAATCAGCCCAAAACATTAGTAAGCACGGTCGAGGCTGGGCAAGTGTGCTTTAACCCCATATCTGCCATCGAAAATTAGCTGTAATACTCGAGGGAGGTCTTTGCATTCATGAGTTTCTTGAGCACAAGCACCGTGTAGTTCCTGTGACCAGGAGGCTGCTTTCTCCTCATCTGCTGCCCTGCTCGCTCTCTGACCCTTTATTCACAAAAAGCATGTTGACACGCATAGAAGCCCCGCACCACACACTAGCGGTATCAAACGTCTTCCCGCCCTTTCCCAAGTATGATGGACAGCTCACTCAAGGGACCTCGGCGCCTTTTGGCGCGGTGGCAAAGTTACAGGCACACATCGTCACTGGAGGCAAATCTTCTGGCCCTTTACGCAACTGCAGTGTAGGAAAAGCACTATACATTTACCCAATGAGGTAGCACTTACTGATTAGCCAGTAGAAAGTACTCCAGTTGAGTAGAGGTATTGCACAAAATGTTGGCATCGTCGTGGATAACTATGCAGGGCAGGATTCATTCTGGCACGAGGCTCCTGTCACAAAAATGAAACCTCAACAGGTAGCACTTACACATATAAAGCAGGTGCCCGAGTTGAAGCTCAAATTCCGTAACGTTTTAATTAGCCCAAAACATTAGTAAGCACGGTCGAGGCTGGGCAAGTGTGCTTTAACCCCATATCTGCCATCGAAAATTCGCTGTAATACTCGAGGGAGGTCTTTGCATCCATGAGTTTCTCGAGCGCAATCCCTGTGTAGTTCCTGTGACCAGGAAGCTGCTTTCTCCTCACCTGCTGCCCTGCTCGCTCTCTGACCCTTTATACACAAGAGGCATGTTGACACGCATAGAAGCCCCGCACCACACACTAGCGGTATCAAATGTCTTCTCGCCCTTTCCCAACTATGATGGACAGCTCACTCAAGGGACCTCGGCGCCTTTTGGCGCGGTGGCAAAGTTACAGGCACACATGGTCACGGGAGGCAAATCTTCTGGCCCTTTACGCAGCTGCAGTGTAGGAAAAGCACTATACATTTACCCAACGAGGTAGCACTTACTGATTAGCCAGTAGAAAGTACTCCAGTTGAGTCGAGGTATTGCACAAAACGGTGGCATCTTCGTGGATAACTATGCAGGGCAGGATTCATTCTGGCACGAGGCTCCTGTCACAAAAATTAAACCTCAACAGGAAGCACTTACAGATATAAAGCAGGTGCCCGAGTTGAAGCTCAAATTCAGTAATGTTTTAATCAGCACAAAACATTAGTGAGCACGGTCGAGGCTGGGCAAGTGTGCTTTAACCCCATATCGGCCGTAGAAAATTAGCTGTAATACTCGAGGGAGGTCTTTGCATCCATGAGTTTCTTGAGCGCAATCCCCGTGTAGTTCCTGTCACCAGGAGGCTGCTTTCTCCTCACGTGCTGCCCTGCTCGCTCTCTGACCCTTTATACCCAAGAGGCATGATGACACGCATAGAAGCCCAGCACCACACACTAGCGGTATCAAACGTCTTCCCCCCCTTTCCCAGCTATTATGGACAGCTCACTCAAGGGACCTCGGCGCCTTTTGGCGCAGTGGCAAAGTTACAGGCACACATGGTCAGTGGAGACAAATCTTCTGGCCCTTTACGCAGCTGCAGTGTAGGAAAAGGACAATACATTTACCCAACGAGGTAGCACTTACTGATTAGCCAGTAGAGTACTCCAGTTGAGTAGAGAGCAAATCGCAAAAAAATCAGCGAGTTCGCTGGAAAATCCTTGAATTGACAGATTTTTTTGCAATTTTGCGCGAATTTTGCGGACCACAGATCCGCAAAATCCGCCCATACTTAGAAATAACACAAAATAATATATGAAAGAGTTAAAACTGTAGTACCATTTGTGCTTTGAAATATACTAGAAATAATGCATGACTAGGCTGCATGTGCATCAGTAGTTTGCATGTTGCATCCTGCTATGAAATAATAAATAATGTCGCTTTTTGCTCAAGCTATGCTAGGAAATATGCTAACAAGGAATAGTGCAAAGGTGGGTGGTGAACACTGAAAAGTACATTATCAAATAATTAAAACATGTCTATATCTATTTGCTTTAGTGTGCTGGAAAAATCGCCATCTTTCTTAAGTTGGCTAAAGCGGGAGGGGTGAACTGAGGAGTGAATCCGATCTGTCAGAGGCAAGACAGACGAGCTGTGCATGGCAGGAAAGAGGTACAAGTTGAAGGACAATGTGACGACTGTCTGCCAAGTGATGTGACTAGTCATGGGACCGGAGACTCATTTTGCGGATGATGTTAATTTTTATGAAGATTGTTTTACTGTATCATGTCTGGAAATTGTGAGAACGAGCTAGGAATCAAACCCTGGGAATGGATTTAGAACAATAAATTAACTGAATCATAGGGGAAGTCACAGTGGTGTGCCAACGCCACCTCCTAAGCCCACCAATCCACTTGCGAGTTACATGAAAGTTTGAAGCAAATGTGGGACGGACATGTACGTTTTAGGGTATAATTGGGGTGTTCATTAGGGGTGTGGCTTATGCTTAGGCTGGCAGGAGACAAAGAGGGGAGATACGTCGCTGTCCGTCGGTAGGCAGAGAGGCATAGCTGTTCCTGACCTGTCCTGTTCCTGTCTCTTTAATCGCTGTTCCCCGATTCAATTTCGGGGAACCCCCCCCATCACCTAGGCAGAGGGGGTGGTTTTCTACAGATCGTTTGTATTTAGCCTGACTTGTTCTTAAAATGTACTTATAATGTCTCTGAAACTTTTGTCTCTTCACCTAGCCACTTCGTCATAGATATGTGATGTGTATTATTTTAGATGAGACTATTGTTTCTTCATCTATTCCCTACGTTAGGTGTATTTTGTTTCGCATATGATTTTGCTGAAACTTTTGTCTCTTAATCTATCCACTCCTTCATTGCATAAACTCATTATTTTGGGATGAGTTTGTATTTCATTTGAAATTGCATATGTTTTCTCTCCCTTTGTGAGATTCATTGTTTGTATTTTGTGACCATATGCAGTTGAGCCAACTTTGGCATCTTATATATATTCACATTCTTGAATCCTTCCCCGTTGTCTTACTGGGAATCCCTGGTACATTAAAATAGCAGTATGCAGTGTAAAATATATATCAAACAGTATATATTGTAAAATGACCATAGGCCTGAAACAACTTAGTAGATTTAGTAACAAATGCATCTCATTTGAAAGAACCCAAACTTCAGCCAATGAGGTGGAAACCTAAGAATTCCTACACTCCCCAGAGGTCACCACAAATCAGATTTCTAAGGACAAGTGTGAAAATAAAATACAATGAGTCTCTGACCAGGGAGGAGGAAGGGTCCTATGTAAATATATCAAAGATACCAATGTTGGAGAACTGAAGTTACAAGTAAGTAACTAATTCCTTCCCCAACATTGGATTGCTTATATATTAACATGCTAGAATCAAAATTGCAAACAGTACACATTATGAAATACAATAAATCAAGAAGAAGGCTCACCCTTAGTGAAATAGGTTTCTCAGGATTACCTGTCCGTCCCACTACTGCATAAGCATCTGTGTCCACGTCAAGGCAGGTATGCTTCAGGAACATATGCCTGTTCCTCCAGGTGGCTGCATGGTAGATGTTTCTCAAAGGCACCGCAGCATAGAGTGCTGCAGTTGAAGCCATGACCCAGGTGGAATGATCCCTCACTCTTCCGTGAAGAGGACAGTTGGCTTTAGCATGGCAGATGACAACACCAGCTGACAGCCAACATGCAATACCCTGTTTGGATAGGCCTTAGCCTTTTCATGGTTGTGCAAATGATACAATAGTCGGTCTGATGTGCATATGACCTTTGTTTTGTCTAGATAGAATTTGAGAAATCTACGCAAGTCAGGAGAATGCAATGATCTTTCTGCTGGTGAAGATGGACTAGGAAAGAAGGATAGAAGAATAACAGGCTCATTCAAATGGAAGTGAGTAGGCACCTTAGCAATAAATTTAGGATTGGTTGGGAGTATCACTGTGTCCTTAGTGAACCAGAGAAAAGGTTCTCTGATGGTGAATGCCTGAATCTCTCCCACTCTCCTAGCAGATGTCAGAGACAGCAGTAGTGCTGTCTTCCATGAAGCAAATTTTAAATCCACTCCGCGTATAGACTCAAAAGGAAGTAACATCAGCTGACTGATGACTATATTAAGTTCCCATGGAAACGGAGGATGTCAAAGACGTTGAAATGCAGTAAAAAGCTCTTTCATGAACTGTTAAAAGATCCATCATCAGATAAAGAATATTTAAGACCAATTTTGCTAAGCTTAAGAAATATGGCAGGATCTGAGAAGGCTGTATTTGAAGCAGATGATGACCATAATTCCTCCACCAGACACAGAAACATTTCCATTTAGTGTTGAATGTGTTTACACTCTTGTAATAAACCCATTGGGCCAAATCTAGGTGGTCAGGTACCATGCTGTCAACTTTACTACATGGGATTGTGGGTGGTGGAGAATCTCTCCATGATGTCTGCACAACATCCTGGGATGCACCTTCAAAGGAATAGCCGTATGTTGTGCTAACTGCAGAAGCTCACCATAACAGTACTGGTGAGGCCGCACCAGAGCAATGAGGAGCAAGTGCAATGTTCTATCTTTTCCTTTTTCAACACCCTGGGGGTCAGGGAAAAAGGAGAAAATGGCTTAGGCAAATATCTTAAACCAGCTGATTGAAAAAGCATTGATTCTCGTCCCTGGGTGCCAGAACATGCCTGCGAAGTACAGGCATTCCCATTGTTCATAATGGCAAACAGATCGATTGTGGGGTGAACCCACTGATTGAAAATGCAGTCCAACTGTTTCTGTTCTAGTTCCCACTTGTGACAATCTGTCATTTGCTGGCTGAGCGCATCCATGTGATCATTCTGACAGCCAGGTAGATGTTCCAGAGCAATGTCTATCCTGTGAGAAATAGCCTAGTTGCACAGCAGCTGAACTTCTTCTGAAAGGATACTTGACTGCATTCCTCCTTGCTTGGCTATGTAGAACACGGATGTTGTGTTGTGTGCTCTATCTAGGACCGGCAGACCTGTCAGTCTGGGAAGGAATGCTTTTAAACCCATACATACGGCACAGTGTTCCAACACATTGTTGTGGAGTTTTTTCTCTGCATCTGACCAAAAGCCTCTTGTTGAAAGCTCTCCCAGGTGGGCTCCCCATCTGTCCATGGATGCATCCATAGTGAGTAAAAACCTTTCTGGTATTGATAGGGGGGGGGCACCGTTTTCCTGCTGCTGTTGCCCGTGCTAGTCCGTGGGGTCGCTGGGGGCACTCCAAAACCCACAAGTCGCCATTCTCCCAGGAGGGATGAGCCACCACCATGCTCAATAGTGCTGCAGTCATCTCGCGGTGCGAGACACTGTTTTTCCTGCTGCTGTTGCCCGTGCTGGTTCATGAACTCGCCTGGGGGGACTCCAAACCCCACAAGTCGGCATTTTCCCAGGAGGCAGGAGCCATCACAGCGCTCAAAAGCGCTGCAGTCATCCCGCGGTGCCGGACGCCATTTTTCCTGCTGCTGTTGCCCCTGCTGGTCGGTGGGCTCTCTGGGAGGACTCCAAACCCAACAAGTCGCCATTCTCCCAGGATGGAGGAGCCACCACTCCGCTCAAAAGCGATGCAGTCATCCCGCGGCTCGGGACGTCCGCAAGGCTGCGCCCGGGAAAAGGCCCGGCCAAGGGCTGGCCCGTCTTTGCCCATCATCGACAAAAGTGGCAGGGCAGGGCCCCTTCCCTCAGCTTTTGGACTCCGCATTTCCTTTCCAGCTGAGACTCTTTGGGACTTGAGGCTTGAAGTCTGTTACAATTTAAAACTGTGAGTTAAAAATCTCCATTTGCTGCTTCCCCAATTGCCACCTCCTCCTAGTTCTAAGATTTGTCTTTGGGGTACCGTTAGTCAGCTGCCATGATCGTGCCCCTGATTAGGTGTGGTAATCACTGCTACTAAGTTTGTTTCATTGGCAGTATAAGATTCACCTTTGTTTTGTACTATAGCGTTGCTACGTACTGACCTACCGCCATGGGGAAAAGGAAGTCCATTGACAAAGATGAAGGTGGGAAGACCGAGGGGCCACGCAGGAAAGTCAGGAAAACCAAGATGAGTTGTAAACTTAGTGCTAACAACTGTGTTCTAAATAGCATTGCAGATCTTCTGGTAGAATGCCATGACATCTTGGTTCCCTCTCTGAATACAGATGCCCCAGGCATTCTTCAACCTTCTGGTGAACTGGTCCCTCTCCCTAGTCCAAACCCCAATTCAGCCAAACAAATTCCATCCATATTTACTAAGCGCACTACACGAAGTGCTATGACCAAGGTCGCAGTGTCAGATATCACTACCCCGTACGAATCAGTGAAGTTTGCTAGGGAAATAGGGACTTCTTTCCCTCCCACTGAAGTGGCAGATAAAGCTTAACAGAAGACAGTACTGACATAACCGACATAGTTGACATCAATACTATCTTTAGTGTTCCTATAACCAATCGTTATTCACCACCTCACAACTTGCCTGAAAGCCCAATGGGAAGGCAGGAAGAAGCAGGTAGGGTCCCTTCATCTATAAGTGTAGCTGCAGTGCACAAGGACACCGAGAAAGAGCCTTATGAGAGGAGGGTCACCGAGCCAATTATCCGATAGTAGGGGGAGGAGCTACGCGCGGATCCAAGATGGACGCGTGAGCAGAGGGCTCCCGAGACCACTTCCGCCACCCACATCTATCCTGGCATTAATCCTGAATTGGTCGACGGGTATTTCATGCTGATGCCCTGCTGATAATGAAAGCTTTTTTCGGAATTTGATTTGGCCGCCGGGAACTGGACTTGCTGCACCCTGTAATCTGAGGCCTACGGTGACGAGAGTCCGGGGGTTTTAGTTCCCGAGGTGCCCAGGTGGTAATCGAACAACAGCGGCTGGAGAGACGCCTCCGTTGCCCCTGTGGCACTTTCGGTTTCGATTTTGGTCATCATTGGTGTCGACTCATCGCTGATCGATACTGCTGCTCTGGCTTGGTTGCCATCTCTCCTCTGGCTGTCGTTCCTCGACTTCTCGATTTACTGCGCTTGCCACAGAGTGATTCATTCACACCAGATCTCGGCGGACCCTTCGGAGCTCGTCGCTCACCATGGCAGGCAGGTCGGACGCTGAGAGGCGCAACACCAGAGGCCCGAATCGAGGGGGAGCCGCTCAGACCCAGACTATTGAACGCTTTACTCGCCCGAAGGGATCCCCGGGTGGTCCGAGCAGGGCCCTCGTAGAGACTGGCGACGGCCCTCCTGCGAATGAGGAGCCGACTTTGACGGATGTCATGGGCGCTATTGCCAATATCCTGACTTCGATGGGTCAGCAATACGAAACGCTAGCCACTAAATTGGATACGGTTGCGATTGAGGTCAACCTTCTCAGGACAGACCTCGGGAAAACCAACGAACGGGTCAAATCTCTGGACGTAAAGACGGCAAGCTTGATTACAGATGTGTCGGATCTTCAGACCGAGGTCCGCGATCTTCGCATGGCCAGAGACTCGTTTGCCCGTCGGCTGGATGATTTTGAGAACCGAGCCAGACGCAATAATGTTCGCATTGTAGGTGTTCTGGAGAATTCTACGGATGTGCCAACGGACCTTTTGGTGGAGCACCTTATCCAAAACTATTTGACACCGAAGGGCCTTAGTAAACTTTTTGCGGTGGAGCGTGCTCATAGGATTCCAGGTGGGAAGCCCAAGCTCGGGGCCGCTCCGAGGCCTATCATAGCCAGGATTTTTAACTTCCGTGACAGAGACGCTATCCTGCAGGCCTCCCGCGCTAATGGTCCTACCAAGTTTGAAAATGTGTCGGTCAGTTTCTATCCGGATTTCACTCAGGAGGTGCAGAAGCAACGTATGGCCTTTACGGGGGTGAAGCGACGCCTCAGAGATATGGAACTGAAGTATGCCATGCTTTTCCCGGCTCGCCTGAGGATTGTGCATAATGAACGTACATTTTTCTTTGATCGTCCTGAAGTAGCTGGTGACTGGCTAGACTCCTTGCAGACGCAACACGTCAATCCGGAGAGTTCGAGAGGTGCCGAAGGCGGCCTGGAGGAACAGGACCAGTGAGTCGGTACCGATGAGCCATTATTGGACGCTTTGCAGTGGCTCTGTGATAGTTATGTTTTATACGTTGTAGATACCCAGGGGTGGGGGGATTCAGGACTCTTCCTTCTCAGGGGACGTTTTTTTTCTCTCTTCTTGTAGGTTAGTTTAATGGGGCGACAGGCACACTGCAAGTTGGGGCGGCTTAACCGCAGGGGTGCAGGGTGGGGGGTTGTATGTTGAGGGTTCTTTGGGGGGAGGTAGGGGGGTCTTTCCTTGTTTGTTTGTTTCGAGGCTCTGATTTGGTTGCTATTTTATCCTTTGTGCCTGCTTTGTGGCGGGGGGGACTGTTGGTTTCTGTTTTGGATGGGGGGTAGGGGGCTGCGCGTGCTGAGCTGGAATGTTAATGGTCTCGGAGATAGAATAAAACGGGGGATAGTTTCACAGTATTTAAAGCGACACTCCCCTGATGTTGTTCTACTACAAGAGACGCATCTGGTAGGCAATACGTGCCGTGCACTGAATAGAAGAGGCTACTGTTTGGTGGCCCTCTCTGGATTTACCACTGGATCGAGGGGTGTGGGCATCCTGGTTAGGAATTCCCTCCCCCTCGAAGTAGATGACGAGGTGTTGGATGATAGGGGCCGCTATGCTGCTGTCGTGGGTCGCTGGGAGGGGAAGACAATCTCCATTTTGTCTGTGTATGTTCCCCCTGGTCTACAGTCCACCACATTCTCGGATTTGGGAGGGGTGGTCCTGGGACTCCCCGATGGTTTGCTGGTGGTGGGTGGTGATTTTAATTCGGTTGTCAGTGGAGAGGAGGATCGCAGTCCACGTAGAACCCTCCCCACGTCGCAGCTATGGTTGGGAAAATTCATGGATACCCTGGGTTTAGCAGATTGTTGGAGGCAACTACACCCCGGGCAGCTCCAGTATACCTTTCATTCGGGGGCCAACGGTAGTCTCTCGCGACTTGACTATATCCTTGTACCAGCAGCCCAGATGATATCTGTGAGAGAAATTAGACATCTGGCAAGAGGGATCTCAGATCAATCCCCACTATGGCTTACTATTGATGTGCGGCTGGAGTCCGGGGGTCGTGTCGCTCCTATTAATCCGTGGCACCTTTGTAACCCCAACATTCGTAAGGAAGTGGTTAAGTGTATGGAACATTACTTTGTTGAGAATGAGGGGTCAGTATCCTCCCCTGTTATTTTATGGGAGGCGTACAAGACTGTGATCCGGGGTCAGACTCTTTTTTTGATTGCCAGCGACAGGAGGCGCAGAACTGTAGAGGTGGTGCGACTTGAAACTGATATTTCTGAGTTGGAGGAACGTATGGAATCTGTATTTACGCCTGATAACTTGCATTCCTTGGCACTTAAACAGTTCGAATACAGAGCTCTGGTGACCGATGCGGCCAAGGCAATGCATCGTGAACAACAAGGACGCCTGTACGATGTGGGTGACAAGGCTGGGAAATTGCTGGCTTGGCTTGATAGACGGGATAGAGTGAATCGTGTGGTGCCTGTTATTGAGCGAATGGATGGTGTGCGTGTTGTGGACCCGATCGAGATAGTTGAGGTCTTTGCCCAGCACTTTCGGAATGTGGAAAAGTAAATTTTGCCATGTTCTGTGTCCCTACGTGTCATCCATCATATGTTATGTGTGCATGATTAAATATGCATATGCATTCCCTATGTTCGATTAATGACGCAATTACAGTTGTGTCCACCTCTAGTATGCCAGTTTCCAGTTCTCGTGAATACTACGAATATCAGGCCTATGTAAAACTACGTTGCCACGCTTCTCAGTGTGCACGTTATTCTATTGAAAAGTCCCCGTTTCTAGGCCTCAAAAGGGCCCGGACACCAGATTCAGCTCCTGTCTCCTGAAGCCTCGCTGAGGAGCGATACAGCCCCCACCTGTATCCTCGACCCTTCACTTACTTCCTGCCTCGCAGTGCCCGGCTCACCCTGGCTCTGCCTCTGAGTCTGCCAAGAATATGTTATGATTCCAGTTATCAGTTCAGTCCTCTTTCTCTGCATTTCTAAAGCTACTGAACTGCATCAATAGTTTCCGTCATTGTCTAGCCTTTACGGCCCCATGTTAGAGAAATACTGTATTAATGGTCATTTAATATTCTTCATCACGCACTACATGTAGAATAATGCATGGTCCAGTCTTAGAATCAAGTTAGCCTTTCCCCTCCTGACTTCTAGTTTATATCAACATGTTCTCTAAACATCAGATACTAGATGCTGTTTAGGTACATGTCACCCTGACTCTCCAGACTTCAGTCTCTGCTCCTAGCACAGAGTTCGAAGCCCCCAGCTTCTCCTAGTGATACGTCATTGCCAGCTTGCGCGCACCATCAGGTTAGAGGTCCCGGCTCCTCAGGTAGCCCCCTCCATGGTTTCCGCCCCATTCATGACATATTCTGTTACGTTTGCATCACATGTCTATGTATACGCCCTGTTACACCTCTTTTCACCCTTATCTTTCACGACTGCTATGCGTCACGCCTATTGCTCCACCCACTGCTACGCCTATTGCAATGTAATGCTATGTGTTTGCGTTATGTATATATGCTCATGTATTGTTATTAAAAGTTAGACGCCGTCATTCCCGATCCTGTCCCCGGCAGCTGCCATCCTATTCCCGTGCAGGTCATCCTGTTCCTGTCCTTATGCTGTATTAAACCTGCAAAACTCCTACTACCTCGAATCTTGACTCTTATTTATTGAGCTATCTGTTATTCATTTATTCATTCAAAAATAGGGTATTATTTATTTATTTACCACATAATGGCGCCCGAATAGGGACTTGCCCTTTCCCCACGCGTCGGTGAAGCCACGCCGACCCCCTGACCCTCTGCAGTCGTGACGGAACTCTTCTGCGCACCGGCAGATATTTCTGCTTCAAGTATCCCTCAGGCCCACGGAGGAGACGGAGGAGGCGGTCCAGCATCCAGACGAGACGGTGGAGGAACGCGGCGAGTCCCGACCAGAGCCCAAGCCGAGAGTCCAAGGTCCGAGGTATCCGGAGGTCCACCCGTAACTGAAGTCCGAAGTTCGTCGTCCGTCGTCGAAGCGGTCCAGTCCAGTCTGAGGCCTTCCGTTCTTGCTGCCCGGTGAGTACCATTACTGGGGTAGTATCTAGACAGGGTCAATTTAATTGACTCTGGTCCGTGGGTTGGTGGTACACAGACCCACAAACGAAGTGTCCACTTCGGTGGATGCGGGTCCTGACGTGTCTCTTTATGAGACCGGTAAGTTTCGTACTGTTTCAGCAGTGCACCTAGCTTCTGTTCCAGTCAGTTCTGTTCTCGAGGAAATTCATGTATTCTGTGTTCCGTATTCCAGGTAGTATTCTGTTCGAACTGTTATTTTTAAATGTTCTTCATGTATTTTAATGTCGTGGTATGAATGGGGAATAATAAGTATCGTGTTCATTGTGTATTGTATTGTGTCTAGATTATAGTCCAGTCATGCCTTTGTTTTCTAAGTTACGTCAGTTAAAAACTAGAAAGGGTCTGCTGGAAGCAGCAGTTCCGGTTCCGCCTAGGGACAGTCCAGGTCATTTTATGTATCAGAAGCATGGCATAAGTGCCATACTATATCTAGATTTATGGGTAGAGTACACCAAACAGTTGGAAGAAAAGTATAGATGGCCCGTATCGGGTACATGGGATGCCGAGTGCATCATGCGAGTAGAAGAGGCATTATGGAAAAAGAAAGCCAGACAGTCACAGAAAGATGCCATCGAGTTATGGCGCAAAGAAGCTCATAAAAGAACCGAAAAAGAAATCAGAAAGTCAGAATTAAGTAGAGAATCCTCAGAACGAGCACAAGAAAAAGAATTAATCGAGATAGGTGAACGAGTTAGAACTGAACAATCAGACAGACAGAGGAATGCCCTCATTAAGGGTATGTATCCTCTTCTTGCCGAGGGCTTGCCAAAAGCGACCCCGGAGGCATCCAGTAATTTCCCGCCACCATTAGTTCCGACCAAGTTACGTCACAAACAGACCGCAGCTGATATTTTTATTTCGTCCTATTGGGACGACACAGTCCCAAAATATATGCAAATCCTGTTCGCGCTCCGCCAGTCCCTGTAAATCAGGCACTTCCCGCTCCTCCAGACACCGGAGTACCTGTTACGGTACCCCCGGTCCAGCCCCCCATACAGGTCCAGCCCGCATTTCAACTTCCTGCCGTGCAAAGACGAAAAGCATCAGTCGATGATTCTAGTTTAGGGGCCGCAGGAGGAGGTCCTCCTCGAACCCCGCCGCCACATAAGCGTTTAACGACAGCCGAATTACATATGCAGGCGTCACAACGTACGCCCAGACATCAGTCTGTTGCAGAAATAAGAAAATCCCTTGCCGAATGCTGCTATGACCCAGTCCCAGGCGAGGATGATATGGTTTTATATTCATTACGCGTAAGAAATGTGGCCGAGTATCTAGTCACCCTACCGAATATGAAAGAAGATCTAGACAGAATATATCGTTTCATCCGTACAGGGGAAGATCCAGAAAGTATTAGTGATGTCATGTCCCAAAGGAAAGCTGAGACCCAGCTCATGATATTAAAGTTTCTGATTAATTGTCTAATAAGAGAACAAGATTACCCGTCCAAAGATCCGGCTGAAATGAAAGCCCTGACAAAGTGGAGTAATAGTATAGCCGAGGGTAAGCACAAGACTATCAGTGCTATGGACAGTATGTACAAGAAAATTCGTAAAGAAATAATAAGGTTACACGATCAACGTAAAGCAGCACAAGTAAGCGAGAAAGAAAGTAACTCTGATACTGAAGAGGTAGAGGACGAGAATCCCGACAGAATAGCGTATGTAGGAAAATCTAGATTTCCAGATCGCCATTTACGCCTAGAACACAAGTCTATTTTTCATCATCCAGCACCAGAACAAGGTTCTCTAGAACAAGTGTTTCAAGCTACCGATCACATTCTGAAATCACGAATCGGTTACAGTGAGTTGAGTACCATGCATGAACAAGAACTAGTCCGATCGGCAGTCCGATGGATTACTGATTCTACCACTTTTCCAGACGAAATAGTGGCACAAATGTTTCTGAAAATGCCCCCAGCCGAGCAACGACTGGCGGGTATGTATATGATTCAGCACCTCATTACATTGTATGAGGGTCAGCACTCTGATCCAGGCCCGTTACATGATATCCTGAACGAGTTACTCCAGTATAGATGGAAAGGTTTAGGTACCGATTTAATTAGTGTCATTCTAGAACAGCGTCACAAATATAGAACGTTTTTGAACCCGCATTTTGTTCATGTCTCACCCCCAGAAAGTAAACCATTTTACATGGAGAGACAGAATCCGTTACGAGAAGTCCACCCAGTTAGAGGAACGGGTGGCGAACTAGAACGAGTGTTTGTTTACACTCCGATTACAAAGATGGAACTCCTAGAGATGAAGAAATTAATTCCCTGTCATGATAAAGATCCAGCAGGGTTCCATCGAGAATTAAAAGACATGCTCCGTATGGGAGAATACACGTATCCAGATATAATTAAAATGTTAAAAGTTCTGCTGCCCGCAGGGGTGTATGAAAAGCTCAAGGAAAAAGAATGGGAGGTGGGAGAGAAAAAGATCGATTGGGCAGTTCTAGAAGCTGAAGATAAGGCACGAGTACCAGGTACCGGTCTTGGAGCGAAATGTAAAGAATTATCAGAATTATTAATACAAGTTTTACCTAGATTATTGACAACTAGAAAAGAAGACTGGGATGCAATCTCAGCCTGTAAACAGAAACAAGACGAAGATATTAGTGATTTTTATTCCAGATTTGAGAAATGTTTTAGCATTAACAGTGGTCTCAAGACAAGTAGTGAGTCATACCCTCACCTTTTTGTTACTAAATTAGTCGAGAATTCAAGCCCACAAATTAAAAATCGAGTTTTGATAGTCGAAAGTACCTGGCAAGCTAATACCCCGTCCCAGATGTTGCAGATGCTCCAATACCACCAGAATAGAATCAGGGAAGAGCAAGAACACGAGAGAAAACGTATGAAAGACACGAAAATGAAAGTACTAGTTGCACAATCTGTTCCTCAAGACAGTCAGAAGAGGGGTCCGAATCAAGCCAGTCATCCTGCAGCTCCCGTTAAAGGGAACTGCAATTATTGTAAACAGCCAGGTCATTTTATAAACGAGTGTGCAGTTCTGAAACACAACATAGCTACTGGTAAGACTAAAGAAAGACCACGTCCGCCTAGACAAGAACAAGTTTCACAGACTCCTCAGCCACAGAATGCGCCACAGACAGTTACAGCTCCGCAGCCTATCGCTGCAACACAGCACGTCACACAGCAGATGTACCAGTATGCACAGTCTGAGTATCCAGAGTACCAACAGTATTCATGAAACAGCCTAGAGAGGGAGGTAGGCTTGCCTCTCATCGAGATACCTGTAGATCAAGAAGGTCCCTATGTTCACAGTCAAGTATTAGGGAAAGACAGAAAGTTTTTGATTGATACAGGGGCAAGTAGGACCACAATTAGTCACGCCGAAGTTCCAGGGGCTCCGCTCTCAGGCTCAAGAAATGTTTCCCTTGGATTTTCAGGAAAACCTATCGTAAATGAAATTTCAAAGCCAGTTACTCTAGAAGTAGGTCCATTGTCCCGTACCACTGATCTGTTACTTACTAAGTCATGTCCAGAAAACCTATTAGGCATTAAAACACTGAAAGAGTTAGGTGCAGTTATATGCTGTTCCCCAGAGGGAATACGATTGTTTCTACGTGACTTCAAGGGTCACTATGTATTACGAGATTTTGATCCCAGATTGTCTAATGTTCCGCAGCATTTATGGGCGCAAGGTCCAACTGATGTAGGGTACATGCAAATCACACCCCATCGTGTGACTCTTAAGCCAGGTGTAGTGTTACCACGAATCAGACAGTACAGATTGCCACCTGAGGCTGTAGCAGCCTTATCCAAAATTATTGACGAGCTCATGGCTCAAGGAGTAGTTGTAGAAACTGACTCCAATGTATGCAATTCCCCGATCATTCCAGTCATGAAACGTACTGATCCAAATGCACCCCCAGTATATCGATTAGTGATTGACCTACGAGAGCTTAATAAATGTATCATTCCCCAGTATCCAGTTGTCCCAGATATCTCTTCCCTATTAACAGCCATTGATTCCGAAGCCACGTTCTTCACTGTCATAGACCTCAAGAACGCATTTTTCAGTGTCCCCATTCATCCAGACAGCCAGTTCCTTTTCGGATTTTGTTTAAATGGAAGGAGCTATATGTTCACACGAGCTCCTCAAGGTTTCACAGAAAGTCCTAGTATCTACAGTCAAGCACTCAAGAGACAACTAGACAACATTCACATGCCAACTGACACTGCCCTGCTCCAGTATGTCGATGATCTACTGATCACAGCCCGTTCTGAACGTGACTGCGAGCGAGCGTCACTGACGGTTCTGTATTTTCTAGCCGAGATGGGGCACAAGGTGTCCCCTTCTAAGCTTCAATTCTGTGTCCAGCAAGTGGTCTACTTAGGACACTTACTGTCCAAGTGGGGTAGGCAGTTGACACCAGACCGTATCCAGTTAATAGCGAGTCTTCCTCAGCCCAAGACCCAGAAGGACGTACGTGCTTTTATTGGCCTTACTTCTTACTGCAGACAATGGATTCCTCAGTATGCATTTCTAGCCAAGCCATTGATACAGTTAACGACACAGGAGGCAGCCGTATCGACTGTCCTCCCTTGGACATCTGAACATACACTCAGTTTCAATGAGTTAAAGAAAGCCCTATGCCAAGCTCCAGTTCTAGCGACACCGAACTACAGTAAGCCTTTTACACTTTTCGTAACTGAACGGGAAGGTACAGCATTATCTGTTCTCACACAAGATCAAGCAGGACAATACAAGCCATGTGCTTATTTTTCGAGCACATTAGATCCTGTAGCCCAGGCTCTGCCTGCGTGCCTCAAGTCAGTTGCAGCCACAGCCCTAGCTATCAGACAAAGTGATTCCATAGTATTAGGACATTCCTTGACAGTACAAGTTCCACACTCCGTGGAAGTTCTTTTAAACCGAACACAGACTCAGCACTTGACAATTGCACGTTTAACAGGTTATGAATTGACACTGTTCCAGCCACACATAGAAATCAGACGCTGCAACGTTTTAAATCCTGCTACATTGTTACCATCAGTTACTTTAAGTCCGGACACACATGACTGTGTGGAAGTAGTTAACATTACGACAAAGCCAAGACAAGATCTGACAGATACTCCGTTACCAGACCCCGACCTGACACTTTATGTGGATGGTTCATGTATGAGAACAAGTACAGGAGAACTAGTCGCCGCGTATGCAGTGACTACTGACACTGAAGTTATTGAAACACACCGTATTGACACCCTGTCCGCTCAAGCAGCAGAGCTAGTTGCTCTGACACAAGCCTGCCTACACGCCAAGAACCGGAAAGTTAATGTTTACACAGATTCACGCTACGCATTTGGAGTCGTACACGACTTTGGAGTGCTCTGGCAGGAGAGAGGTTTCATGACTTCTCATGGAACCAAGATTCAGCATGGTCTCCTTATTCAAGCTCTGTTAGATGCCATACATTTACCGACATCCATTGCTATCATGAAATGCAAAGCACATACGAAAGTTACTGACATTATTTCTCAAGGTAACGATCTAGCAGATCGCACAGCCAAGCTTACAGCACAGACTCCAGACATTCCAGTTAACATAACACACACTCCAGATCCGACTACATGCATGACAGTTAAGGACCCTACTCAAGATGTCATAGATATCCAGTTACACGCTACTCCCGATGAAATCAAGAAATGGTCCGAACAAGGAGGGGTCCAGACAGATCAAGGATGGTTAACGAAGGGTAGAGCCACATGGTTTCTCCCCGACTCTATGGTTCAAGTCATTATCAATACCGCACATAGTCCAGCACATTTAGGAGAAAAAGCTATGTTAGACAGTATCCAGAACATTTGGTTCAACAAGCATTTACGAGCTGCAGCCAAGCAAAAAGTCCGTACCTGTATGATATGTTGTCAGTTTAATCCAGGTAAAAGTGTCCCGGTGGAACAAGGTGGATTCCAGCCTCCTGACCACCCTTTTGAAGTCCTCCAGATGGATTATATTCAGATGGAGCGATGTCGAGGTTTCAAGTATGTTCTTGTAGTTGTATGCGCCTTGTCCAGGTGGACAGAAGCATATCCAGTCCCAGATTACACAGCCGCGACCACTGCCAAGCAGTTGGTTCGTGAGTTCTTCCCCCGTTATGGACTCCCTAGAGTCGTATATTCTGACAACGGCCAGCCATTCTCATCTGAGTTGATGAAGCATGTTTCCCTTTTGTTAGGGTACCAGTGGAAGTTCCATTGTGTACGCCATCCTGAAGCAGCCGGTCTCGTAGAGAGACATAACCAGACCCTGAAAATCCGCATCGCTAAAGTGTGTAAAGAGAAAGGTGTGGACTGGCTAGTAGCTCTGCCAGTTGCCTTGTTCTATATGCGCATGGTCGCACATTCCAGATCAGGTCTGTCCCCGTATGAGGTCGTTTTCGTCCGCCCCCCTAACATGTGGGGTACTCCTAGACCCCGAAGTATTACCGATGTTTCAAGTAATATGCTGACAGATTACCTAGCTTCCTTGATGTCTGCCCTCAACTCTTGTCGTTCACAGGTTGCCGCCGCATTTCCAGACAATACCGAGGTGGCACCGCATGAAATCGTTCCAGGATCCATGGTCCTTGTCCGGAATTTTGACCGCTCAAGTCCGCTGGAGCCACGCTGGAAGGAGCCCCGACAGGTCCTCCTCGCCACCCGTACGGCCGTGAAGTTGGAAGGTCGCAAAGGCTGGGTGCACCTTTCGCACGTGAAAAAGTTTTATGGACTGAAACCCGTCTCAAAGAACATTTCCCAGGATTTGAAGGATTGCCAAAATATTGTTCTCAAGGACTGTCCCGCAAAAGACATTGCTACAAACCCTCCCCTGTTAGAGAAGACTCCGCAGCAGGAGTATAAGTTGAAACTCCGGTCTAGTAAAATACGTCAGCCAGTTTGATTGTCTAAGTCCTCCCCTAGGTGAAACGGTTAGACTGTTTCTGACATGTATAAAATAGACCCCCATAGTGAGAGAGTTAGTCAAAACTCTATTCGATGTATCGTTTTTCTATGTTTCATATTGTTTCTCAGCATTATGATTTCCTGCACCAGTTATGCATTTTTCTTGTATTTCCCAGTTCTTCATGTAAATAAGTCTGCTAATGCTACAGTAGAACACACGTTTAGTGATCTGCCTCCTCATGAACTCTCTTACCGCCTCGCTATGAAAAATAATTCTTTTATCCGCATGTTACATTATTCACACCAGACCAGCAATGCCACTAATTGTTGGGTATGTGGTCGACTCCCCCCTTTCCAGACACCGAAGGGAGTTCTGCCACTCTTTCCTTATCCGTTTTCACATAATGGTTCGTGTGGAGCATGGTCCACGTTAACGTCATCCTCAACAGATATGTCTTTTCTTAACAGCACATGTTTTCCAGACAAGCAAGGTCTCCCCCACAGAACCGGGTTAGATCTAGAAAATGAAGTGTATAATTTAGGTAATTATTCTTCGAATTTCATGGTCTTGAATGTTCAGTCTGATTCCACTCCAGATTTACCTGCTATTTCAGTACTACCAGTCAAAGGTGAATTATGTGTCCGAAATTATGGTTCTGTACACGTAGGACATAGTGATTGTACTACTATTGTCAAGTATAGTGACAGTGGGAAATCTATCTTCAAAGCTTCACGTCATTCTTATTTTATTTGTGGTCAAACTGCATATGTTCGTCTGCCCCTCGATTGGGAGGGAACCTGTTACATTGCCTTCCTACTGCCACCAGTTTTCCTAGCCCCACCTGATTACCATAGAAACACACATCTAGTACACATTAGACATAGAAGGGAGTCCCCAATTGTCGATTATACTGAAACTGCTCTAGAACAGTATACAGATTTCAATAGAGGTTTCTTTTTCTTTATAGGACCTATCCAGAATAGTAAACTAATCCGCAGGTTAACCAGAACCCTCGAAGCTGTAGTCAATGAGACTGCCTCTGCTCTAGGTAACTTAACCGAAGAGCAATCTGCTATGAGATTTGTCGTTTTACAGAATCGTCTCGTCCTTGACGTCATACTGGCCGATAGGGGCGGGGCCTGTAGAGTCATCGGATCTAGTTGCTGCATTTTCATTCCAAATAACGCGCCGTCTGTTTATTCAGCTATAACCAGACTCCATAAAATTGCCCATCTGTTACACCAAGATCCAGGCACCTGGACATGGTCCGGTTGGTTCTGGAATATAATTTCCGCCTGGGGATGGAAAGTCTTGTCCTTTCTAGGTATTGCAGTAGCGATCATATTCAGCTGCTGCCTCTGTATACAATGTGGCCCTGCGATTTGCGGCATTTGTGCTACATCATGTATTCCTAGTCCCAAGCCCCGTTCTAAATCCCGTTCCAGGATAATTCGAGACGAGCAAATGATACTGTATGAAATGATAGATGGTATCATGAATATTGATGTTTCCTGATGGAAACGTAGTGACAAGGAGGGAATGTGGAAAAGTAAATTTTGCCATGTTCTGTGTCCCTACGTGTCATCCATCATATGTTATGTGTGCATGATTAAATATGCATATGCATTCCCTATGTTCGATTAATGACGCAATTACAGTTGTGTCCACCTCTAGTATGCCAGTTTCCAGTTCTCGTGAATACTACGAATATCAGGCCTATGTAAAACTACGTTGCCACGCTTCTCAGTGTGCACGTTATTCTATTGAAAAGTCCCCGTTTCTAGGCCTCAAAAGGGCCCGGACACCAGATTCAGCTCCTGTCTCCTGAAGCCTCGCTGAGGAGCGATACAGCCCCCACCTGTATCCTCGACCCTTCACTTACTTCCTGCCTCGCAGTGCCCGGCTCACCCTGGCTCTGCCTCTGAGTCTGCCAAGAATATGTTATGATTCCAGTTATCAGTTCAGTCCTCTTCCTCTGCATTCCTAAAGCTACTGAACTGCATCAATAGTTTCCGTCATTGTCTAGCCTTTACGGCCCCATGTTAGAGAAATACTGTATTAATGGTCATTTAATATTCTTCATCACGCACTACATGTAGAATAATGCATGGTCCAGTCTTAGAATCAAGTTAGCCTTTCCCCTCCTGACTTCTAGTTTATATCAACATGTTCTCTAAACATCAGATACTAGATGCTGTTTAGGTACATGTCACCCTGACTCTCCAGACTTCAGTCTCTGCTCCTAGCACAGAGTTCGAAGCCCCCAGCTTCTCCTAGTGATACGTCATTGCCAGCTTGCGCGCACCATCAGGTTAGAGGTCCCGGCTCCTCAGGTAGCCCCCTCCATGGTTTCCGCCCCATTCATGACATATTCTGTTACGTTTGCATCACATGTCTATGTATACGCCCTGTTACACCTCTTTTCACCCTTATCTTTCACGACTGCTATGCGTCACGCCTATTGCTCCACCCACTGCTACGCCTATTGCAATGTAATGCTATGTGTTTGCGTTATGTATATATGCTCATGTATTGTTATTAAAAGTTAGACGCCGTCATTCCCGATCCTGTCCCCGGCAGCTGCCATCCTATTCCCGTGCAGGTCATCCTGTTCCTGTCCTTATGCTGTATTAAACCTGCAAAACTCCTACTACCTCGAATCTTGACTCTTATTTATTGAGCTATCTGTTATTCATTTATTCATTCAAAAATAGGGTATTATTTATTTATTTACCACAGGAAGGTGCATTCGCCGGTCTCGGATAGACCTGAGGAGGACTCGCACCTGTTGCTCCGTGATATCACGTTGCCTAGTCTGTCGGACTCGGATAGGGAGCTTATGGAGGCGGATTTTTCTACCGATGAAGTAGCGCTCGCTACCCGTGCACTTCGCCCGGGTAAGGCTTCGGGCCCGAACGGTTTGCCAGTTGAGCTGTATAAGTTGTGTCCCGACAAAATGGCGCCGTACCTTCGTCGATCGTTTTTGGCGTCACGAGATCTCGGGCTTCTTCCCCGAGATCAGAGACTGGCGTTCATTGTGGTCATCCACAAGGATGGTAAGCCTCGGGAACACTGTTCATCATATCGGCCAATCTCGCTTTTGAATGTAGAACCCAAGGTTCTTGCTAAAATTCTGGCGAGCCGCATGATCACGGTGATCGGCGATTTGGTGCACCCTGATCAGTCTGGATTCATCCCCCACCGTAATACGGCACTCAATCTTCGACGTCTCCATGGTGTGCTGGCGAGGGCGGGGTCTCTTGTTGACCCGGCCATCTTGGTTTCCCTTGACGCCTCGATGGCCTTCGATACGGTGGAATGGCCATGTTTGTGGGCTGCCCTCGCCAAATTTGGCTTTGGTCCCAAGTTTATCGGGTGGGTTAAACTTTTATACGAACAGCCGCTCGCTCAGGTGGTGGTTAATGGACGGGCCTCGGCTCCTTTTGTCCTTGGGCGTGGCACGAGACAGGGCTGCCCTCTGTCGCCTCTCCTTTTCGCGCTCGCTCTCGAACCCCTTGCTGAGTGGCTCCGTTGGGAGCCCTCGCTCAAGGGCATACGGTGGTCCCCTACCTTCGAGGACCGAGTGTCGCTCTATGCCGATGACATACTATTGTACCTCACTTCTCCCCGTAAGTCGTTGGGTGTCCTGTTCGATGTCTTGAGCTCTTTCGGAAAAAATTCTGGTTTGATTATCAACTGGACTAAATCCTGCATTTACCCACTCGCGGGTGGCCAACCTTCTTTGCCTCGCTTCTGCCCTATACCTATCTCCAGTGTTGGTTTCAAGTATTTGGGGATCTACGTTTCTTTGGACCCCAAAGTCCGATTTGAGAGGAATCTACAGCCCCCGTTGGCCAGACTTCGATTGGATGTAGCGGCGTGGTATAAATTGCCTCTTTCCCCTTTGGGGAGGGCGGCCTTATTTAAAATGATGTCTCTTCCACGATTCTTGTACGCCGTCCAGAACACGCTGGATCTGGTTCCAGCTGATTATTTCCGTGAGATCGAGGGCCTCCAGAGGAAATTGGTTTGGGACGGACGGCCACGCATAGCGCTGGCGAAATTGACTCTGCCTTGGTATGACGGTGGTATAGCTTTGCCGGATGTCAGGCGCTACTATTGGGCGTCCCAGTTGAGTGCTATCAACCATTCCATGTATGGACCTGTTCCTAATCCCGCTTATGATATGGACAGGTGGCAGCTGCCGGGGGGCAACTATAATAGAGCGCTTTACTCCAAGATTGACAGGAGATGTTTGACGGGCCCCACTGCGGTGGCTATACGTGTATGGGATAGTGCAACATCGGCCACGGGCTGGACTGATAGACTCACTAGGGCGACTCCTTTATATGCAGCTGAGAGGCCGGGCGGTCTGTGGTCTTCAAAGGGATTTGATCGGTGGGACCTTATCGATATCAGCAAAGTGGGTGATCTTTGGGCCACCAATAGAGTCAAAACTTTTAACGAGTTAAAGCGGGAGTATACGCTGAATGATAGCGAATTTTCCGATACCTTCAGATCCGTCATGCGCTCAACTCGGTCTTCCCCACTGGTACCTTGATTCCTGAGTCTTCTCCTTTGGAGGATAGAGTGCTGGATGGACATGTTCCTGATAGTACTATTTCCCTCATATACAAAAAACGTCTTAATACCCGTTCGGATCTCCTACTACAGCTGCGTGAGGCGTGGACGGGGGACGGGCTGGAGTTGGACGATGAGGACTGGCAGGCTGCAGTGTCCTCCCCTAAGGAAGTCGCTATTCCGGCGCGTCTCCGACTGGTGCAGCTAAAGATTCTTCATCGTGTCTATGTTACGGGTCCACGGTTGATACATATGGGTTATTCGGTCGATGGGTTATGTCGGCGTGGATGTGGTTTGCTTGCTACCTTCCTTCACATTATATGGGAATGCCCGGAGGTGGTGGCCTTCTGGAATCGTGTGCATGCGGTGATGCGAGAGGTGACGGGCGTCGGGCTACTTCCTGAGGCCCGACGCTGTCTGCTGAATATTTGGGAACCGAATGACTGCACCGTTGCTCAGACTCAATGGGTCACCCTGGGCAGCATGATTGCAAAAAGAGACATCGCTCAACTCTGGGGGTCACATAGGGCGCCACTGATCTCGACCTGGGAGGAGAACATGGACTGGTGCATGTTTCGTGAAAAAATTGTATACATCTCCCGGGGTAGGCCCAAGAAGTGGGTTAGGATGTGGGGTCAGTGGAACTCTTATCGTGGAGAGATTTGTGACCCTCCCATTGCAGAACCCCTTGACATTACAGGATCTCCTTGACTTTTCGTTCCAGTATTTTGACTTTCTGTTCTCTGTGAAGTGTTACTCGCTCCTGATCCCCGCCACCCATCTCCATGTTTTTTGATGCCTGCTCCTCGTTGTCTCCCCCATACCGCACGTAGCAGACCCCATACTGATACTTTTGCCTCGACTCTTTTCTTGTGGGTTTTCTTTTTGTTGTTTGTGTGTATTAAAATATGAAAACCTTTTATTTATCCTCATCTGTCAGGTGCTCCTAACCACATCCTGCTTCTAAGCTGCCGGACCCTCGGGTTGTCGGCTGATGAGCTATGTACTGTTTTATTTTTGCTGATTTGCATTACTGACCGGCCGTGTTGGTTGTAGGTCTGTATTTGTTCTCCTTTTGCACAATAAAGGTTTAAAAAAAAAAAAAAATAATTATCCGATAGTAGGGAAGGAAACTTGCAGGGTCATCACCAAACTCAGGGACAAAGTCACTCTATTAAAATCGCTAATTGTAGCGCTTACTAAACAGGTCAAGATACTTGTGGATAAAGATCAACCTAGAGTAGACACACCCATCCAGTCATCGAGTTCACTATTGAGACAGGACATCTCACTAGGAGCCAGTGCTGCCGCCAAGCCTATGGACACTTTAGGCTCTCTTGTGCCTCTCGTGTCCATCCAAACGCGGCATCCAATACAACCAAACATAAAGCTTCCGGACCCAGTGGGCACAAAAGATACCAACTCGGCTGATATTGAGCGCCTCTATAGCTCAAGGCACGAACAAGACCAAGGCCCCCTAAGAGCATTTTCATGATCAATGTACCAAAAACCTCATCCTTCTATGCCAAATATGAACACAACAATTCCTTGGTTAACAAATCAATCCATTGGATCTGGAAAATAAGGGGTGTAGATCTGTAATCAGGGAAGACATCCTCTGGGCAAAACGAGTAACCCACAACACCTTACCAACAGATTTATTCGAATTTCACCTAAGATATGAGACCTTAGTACACAACCTTATAGCTCTGGAGGCAAGATTGTGCTCACCTGCAACCACCAACATACAAATAAAGTATAACCCCCCTGCCATGCTCCAGCTTTGAGCGCACAAAAGGTATGACAACCTGACGGGAGCTGACTCATCCCTGGCCTTAAATGATTGACTGCTGTGAAAAGATTATGCAACCCTTATGATCCCATGCCATCTTGCCAGGGTCTTACCACCAACCATCGAGTCTACTATGACTGGGGATCCACCAAGCAACTTGCCACCCAAGTCCCAGCTCTCTACTATAGAGATGTTAGATCCTATACAGGTCACCCCCGGCATTCCACCAAGGGTAAGCCTAGGTCAAGAAGCATGCTCTATTCACCCCCTGATGAGCTGTGCTATAGAGGACCTACCTCCAGCCTGCAGTGGCCCAGAGGAATCAGCACCTAAACTTTGCATATTGATGTGGAATGTGGCAAGACTAAGGTACAAGGTGGAACTCCCTCACTAGATCCAGTACATAGAGCACTTTGACATCTGTATCCTACAGGAAATGTGGGTTACTGCACCTGTTTTCACCCCCGGTTATGTCATGATAAGCTGCCCAGCTGTTACTACTAGACCAGGCCAACCAGCAGGGGGGTTGATGACCTAGGTTAAGTTTGATCTGCAATGTGCCGGTAGAGCGATCAAGACTAATAGTCTGAACATCCACGTGATCAATCTTAGGGGTAGGAACGGTAAGGGGGGTGGACATTTATAATGTCAATGCCTGTGGTGTCAAGGCGGGTTACAGTTCAAATTGCCTCGAGGAAAGAGAGTCCTTATCTCCCTTAATAATAGCAAGAGATTACAATACTACCTCCCAACCTTTGGCATAGAAGACCTAACAGACAGTGGCAAGGTAGATGAACTGTGGCATGTTCCCCCACTTGATTTGCAACCAATTAAAAAATGGGTGCAAACCGCCTTGCAACTTCAAGCCTTAACCCTTGAGTATGGGCTTAGGGCACCTAACGTCTGCACCTTATCCGACAAGAAGAAGGCCAATACCTTCAACAGAACTGCCAACACAAACCAAATTGATTATGTGCAAATAGACCTGAGATTATGGTCTGAAGTGTTGGATATGATAGTTGGAGTAACTACAGATAGCAACCACAACCCTCTCAAGCTTGCCATGGCTACTATCTGGACCAAGAACATCAGCAGCTCTGGCACAAAGCTTTTGACCAAGGAGATATGCCCCATGAATAACAACAGGCACCTTAAGTGGGCACGTGTAGCTATTGATGCCTGCAAACTCGAAGCCATAGAACAAGTACTCCTGGATAGTACTAGCAAAGGCAATGATATACTAGTTCAGCGGGACAAGCTTTCAGTGGTCTCAACTACCCGTATGTCTTTCTTTACTGAGCTAGCTTCTTACTTCAGTCTCCAGAAGTCTCTTCACAAGAAGCCCCCTGACAATTCGCAACTCTCATGGTTTCCCCGGAAATGGAAGAAACTCTGGTTAACGTGGCAGGAGCAATCAAAGCAAACAATGTAGAAAAAATATGACTGGCCAGGAAGTCCAACAAGTTAGCGCAGGTAGAAGCAAAAAAGGAGTAGACTCTATTCTCTCCCCAGAGTACCCCGCTCCTTCTTCTAAGGCTTGACATGGGCAGAACCACCATAGAGGACAAAGCAAGACTATGCTCCCTTCGTTTCTGGCTGCGTTTAAAACAAACACCTGGGCTTATCCACTATGTAGCTGCCCTTGAAGAAGTCCTTCTCTTAGATTGGTTCAAAAAAATTGGGTGGTTTAGCAATATCCAGTATCCAGAGACTGCTTTCCACGATAGGCCTGGGGACTTTGTGGGTTGAGCCCGATGCTAGCTTGCTGCCTAGTAGTGACTGTGTTAAGACCCATTATTGGAATTGGGTGGATCAGAGAAATGCCACACTCACAACAGGAGGCTGTCTCACAGACTTGTTAGAGTTCAAGCTACTAGGCATGTATGAGCAGTATAGGGAGGTCATCACCATCCCGAGTTATTGAAAGCTGTACATTCAATTTAGATTTGGTACCCTCCCTTTGAAATCGTTTACAGCGGCCTGGTAGCGGGGAGCCACGGATACATTGTGCTGCTGTCCTTGTTGCCCAGGGGTCCACGAGACGATTAAACACATTATTTTCACATGTCCACTGTATGAAACCCGAGGCTTGAATGACTAGCCCCTGTCTACAGGCAGATGGGTATCTGATGCCACCAAGAGGCGCTACGCGTTTTAAAAACAGATTCCAGGCCACTAATAGCTTGTGCAGTAACTACATTCCTGGGGAAAATGTGGTTCACAAGAAGTCTTGTACTGAAGAACGGCTGAACCGCATTTACAGTTTTTAACTCGATCCCTATCTTAGTTAGCCTATAGTCATAATTTATGCCTTACATACTAATAGCAATCGAATTTGTGACCATGCCACTGTGATTATGTGCAAGGGTTATCTGCATAACATCCCTTGGGCTCTTTGTACTATGGCAACATTACCAAACTACTCTTTTACGTATTGTTTCTTTATTTACCCGAGCCACCGCTTCTTTTTTAATGGAGCTAAGTGACCAATAATGTTAGCTGTGCCTCCATTGGTCTCCTTAAATATGTATGCAACATGGTACTCTTGCACTAAACGCACTTACACCTTTATTTCCATCTCTTCAAGAGGTCTAATCCGTGAGAGCATCCTCCTTAGTGTATTTCTGTCCAGGTTTTATTCCACTTGGATGAAGAGTTCTATCAATGTATTGTTATTTTTACCTATCAGTCTAGCTGTTTTAATTGATGGAGCAACCTAACTGGAATACGGACGTTGCACTCATAATGCATTAATGCTATTATTTCAACAATGTTCTTTTACATTATATGCATTTGCACTTTTATGTAATTCCCGTAGGTTCCAATAAGTGTGAGCCTTTTATCCGGCATACTTGCCACCCTATGTTCCAATTTTAACCATTTTTATGAAGTTGATATATTTTAATCAGTCACTTAACTTTGTCTGTAGAATGAATTAAGGCAATGTATATGTTGGTGAATCCACTACTTTGTACTTCTTTGCACTTTGGTGATCGTAATGACTGCATAAAGTGTTTGACTGACTGATAGGAAAGAGAGACCTGCAGTTAGGTTTTCTGTAATTTTCCACCACATCAAAGCTTGTTTCAAACACCTTGTGATGCAGACCATATCTTACCATGAGCCTTCCACCTGTTTTCATTGAGAGTCCAGCTCTTGCTGAACAGGTCTCATGCGAAGCCTGCAAAATAGGAATGAGACTAATAGATGATACCATCATAGCTATTAGGGACTTGTATTGCCTCACTTTAATTTATGCTTTTCAGCTATAGCCTTTGACATTGTCGGTACCTTTCTCATTCTTTCTGCTGCTGGAAAGGCTTTCCCCAAGTGGGTGTCAAGTGTTTGCTTCTGGAAATTGTATCTTTGTTTGAAGAACGAATTAAGACTTCTACCTGTCTAAAGTGAAGCCTAGTCTCTAGAACAGACTGATGCAAGCATTTGTGGAAGTTTTGATTTTTCTTTGGATAGTGCTTTGAATAACCAGTCGTCCAGGTATGGGATCACTTGGTGACCTTCTCTACTGAGAAAAGCAGAAACTGGAGCAAGACATTTGGTGAATTTTCTCGGCACCTATTTGAGCCCAAAAGGGAGCACCTTGAACTAGTAGTGCTGACCTGCTACTGAGAATCAAAGGTACTTCCTGTTTTTTTGGTGAATGGGTATGTGGAAGTATGCATCCTGAAGGCCCAGAGAGGTAAAAAAAAATCCTCTTCATGCATCAACAGGAGGACTTCTTGCAGAGTATACTTCTAAAATGACTTTCTTTAGAAGCTTGATCAGCTCTCCAAGGTCCAGTATTGGCCTATATTGATCTGTCTTCTCTTTTACTATGTCCCCCTTAGAGAGAAACTCGAGAATTTCCATTTGCAGCTCCTTCAAATGAAGATGATGTTCCTTTCTTGGTGGACAATCTGGGGGATCTCTGGATGAACTCCAATGTATGGAATAATTGGACAATCTGTAACTGTAATTGTCTGGTGCTATATTCTTCCATGCAGGAGCAAAAAGGGAAATTCTCCCTCAATTTCCGAGTACCAGACAAAAAAGGGGGGAATGAGCTGGGAGTCTGCTTATCATTGCTTTATATTTGTTAGGAACCTCTTTTCCTTCCTGCAGACCTCCCGTAAGTTTGCCTTTGGTTTTGATTAAAGGAGTATCCTTGATCCTATCCAGACTGTCTTTGAGGATAATAAGGGTGCCCTTGACCTCCATACTAGTTGGATCCAGCACTGAAATTTTGTGATCTCCTTGAGCCACGAAAAAGTAGAAGTGCAAAATATGTGATACTGCAACAGCCCTAATGTCTTTGTTGTATCAGTGTCGGTTTTAAGGCTTTGAAGAGCTTCATTAACATGTTTACCAAAAACGAGTTAGCCCACAAAAAGACATGTCTAAGATTTTAGATTGGACATCTGTACAGAAGGCTGTGGATTTTACCCAGCCTTGTCTCCTTAGTACAGTCCATCACTGCATCAATATTGACAAAAAGAGGTTAGTTTTCCTTTCTTTAGGATAGCTCTCATTGTTTTACTCTTTTCCTCTGGAATAAGATCCAGTAATGGAGCTATGTCATGCCAATTCTGGTGATCGTATCGACCTAGAATTACCAGGGCATTGGCTGTCTTAATTGGAGTTGCTGCCATTGAGGTAATTCTCCAACCCAGATTGTCAATACATTTGCCATCCTTGTCTGGCAGACTAGATGATGGCGTTGTTGGAGTCTTGATTCTTCTCTGAGCTGCTGAAGCAATTACTAAATCTGGTCTAGTATGACCAATGAGGCAAGCCAGAGCTCAATCAAGGGCTATGCATTTAATTTCTAGATGAGGTGTAACAGCTAGAATGGTAGCAGGTATCTTCATTAAATTCAGACATAATTAAGAATAACTATGGATTTAATGTATTTCTGAGGTTGCTCTGTAAAGTCATATAAAAAACATGGTTGACCTACAGAGGTCATTGGTATGTTCAATTTCTTGGCAGCTCTTTGAATGAAATTTAGAGATATCATCTGTAGCATCTTGTGGAATTGGCCCATCATTTCCACTTGGGACAATAACATCTCTGCCATCATAATCCCTTCCACCACCTTCTAGTGGTAGCACACCTTCCTCTCCATTTACATCAGAATAGGTAGAACCATCAGAGTAAATATCATCCATGTCTTTTCCATGGACCAACCTACTTGGCGAGTTAGCGGTGATGTCTGCCTAGGAGGTTAAACTGGTAATGGAGAAGGTTGAGGATATTGTAAGGTTCAACAGGGTCTGTGCATAAGCCTCCATTTTAGTTACATGTTTAAACTTTACATCCTTTCTAAACAGTGATTTTTTACATGCCTTGCACTTACACAGTAACATACTTTGAAATGATTTTGCTTTGCAGCATATTTCTTAGTAAGCATTTTATCATGTCATTTGTACACTCTGTCCAAGGCTAAGGAACACTGAAAGCAATGCCTTTGCATTTGGTTGTCCTAAGACAAATAATCACATCAGCGCTGCACCTTTGACACAGTGAGATTGGAACAGTGCTTTTATTATACAAACTACCTCTGAGCCAAATTCGGCATAGAATTTCTACAGATTTTCTTGGAACGCTTTGCCTGTGACTGAGATGCAGTCATCCTGACTCTAATCTCTATCCTACAAAAGACATTAGCCTGGTCTACACCAAATCGTCTTCCTGATACAGCATACACAGGTATGGTGGGTTGTGTTGTCCCAAAAGATCTGGCAGAGGGCACTCCTACTATGTTCTCAATAGTGTATGTAGTATTAGGTAGGAATACAACTATAAATATAACTATAATCACATTGTAACGTTATAAGGGTTGAACTGATGATCTTTTTCACCATTCTTGTAATGCTAGTTACAATGCATTGTTTCATCCAACTAATATTAGGAGCTCACGCTTTTTACACAAGAATACAATTGTTTCAATAAATGTTTGAAAAGCCAATTTATATCATTCTTGTGTCACCCTCGGGCACGCCTGAGTGACAATAAACACGTATATCTGTTTCTATGATTTCCTTGGGGAATTAGAGTGGTCATGGTCTGAGGTTGCTGATACCATCTGTTACCCTGAAAGGTTAGGGATTCAGATGACGCATTGGAAGCTAGCTAGGAAAAAGGCCAATGTACTCTGATGATATCTGATGGTTATGTTATCCAAATACACAGTCCAACTTGATTCATAAGAACTGTATGACAAGGAGGCGGGGAGGTGAGAGCCGCAGGTGACCCAGTTAGGATTATTAGTTGGTTTTCGCAGCAATAATTTAGTAAAACTATTCATCATTTGTTGCAACGTTGATAAAAAGGCCATTTGCACTTGGACCGCATATGGATCTCTATAACATCTAGGTTGATTCTGCCTTAAATCATTTGAGCATTTCTAGACTTGTACTTCTGTTGACACACATATTCACTGTGGAACTTCTCATTATCCATTGCATCTTCTTAAAAATCTGGGACACATCTCACATCCAATTGTGTTGGGCTATAAGCTGTCAATGAGTCATAATCGCTAGCCTCTTCTTCATGATCTGACTGCAATAATTGTACTGGAGTCAAGTCAAGTCAAGAAAAGCTTTATTCGATTGTTGAAGCAATCATAAAAGCACACAAGTAATTCATACAGAAATAGTTTAATAAAAAACCATAATAATAACATTTTAAATAATAAGGTTTAAAACAATTACAATGTAGCAATCCTAAAAATTTTGACCACCGTTACTGTGCAAAATGAGCATTCAAGTGACCATAAATTTCCTTTGGTAAAGCACTTTTTTCAAAAAGGATAAAATTCTTAGAACACAATTTTCATTGGCTAATGACTGTAAAAGTAACAATGCCAGACGACATTTTCAAAATCCAGATCTCTTTAAAATTGGAACTAGAAACATCTGTCTTTCACTAGAATAAAATGTACAGAATAAAATGACATGGATCGTGGATTGGGGGGAAATAGAATCACAAGGGCAGGGCCGAATATCATGTGACCAGTTGTTCATGACAGGGAAAGTAACTAGACTATGGAAAGTCCCCAGCCTAAAACAGGTTAATGAAAATCGATCGTAGGCTCCTGGGACATAAGACAAGTAGGGTTGAATATTAAAAGTTGTTAGAATTAATTGATGATGGAGGACAGAGGGCTTCAAGATCTCTAACGTCATTTTCTGGGTATCGAGCAGCGTTAAACACTCTCTTCTCAAATCCTTTCTGGATACTGCTTCAATAGAAGAGGGATTCGAGTAGTAATGTAACTGGCCCATACCTTTAAAAAAGTTATGGACATATCTCAGCCAGGGAATCTTCATTGCTCCTTCCAATGTCAGTATATCTGTAAGGATGTCTCTGTTTAATTTAGTTTCAACTTTCGTCCACAGCCTGTGCCATAATAGCACAGGCGCTATCCTAGTTAAATCAGAGATGAACTGTAAACCCAGTTCAGCATGGCAGACACATCCTGAGGTACTTTTCGGTATGGCTAAAATGTATTTTAAAAAGGAGTTTTCAGCTATCTGTAGAGGGGAAAGATCAACTAACCCCCATATTCCACTCCCATAAAGTGCAGCAGAAACACATTTAGCCTTATATACTTTAATTAGTTCCTCTGGTGGTCGCTTACCAAGTTTTCTGGCAAAGATAATAAGTGCAGATGTGGAGCGTAAAAGAGCTAATTTTTTTGCGGCTACTGCTTGTGCCCAGGAATTGTTCTAGGAAAAAAGAATACCCAGATAAGAGAATTTTTAAGCAACCTCAATCCTTTTTCCTTCAATAAAAATATCTTTACTAATCCTAAAATCATTGCCACAGCGCATAATAAAAGTTTTGGTGGAATTAACCCTTAAGCCCAAATCTTTCATAAAAAGGGTAAAGCTGTCCACGACTCGTTGCAATCCCACCTGAGTACGTGACATTAAGACAGCGTCGTCAGCATACAATAGGGCTGGTATTGGGCAGCCATTTGTCTGAGGAAAATCCTGATTATCTTTACATAGTGCTTCCTCAAGCCTGCTTATATACAAATTAAAAAGGAAAGGAGCCAGGACACAACCCTGCCTGACTCCACTCCTGATCGGGAATGCGGACATGCACTCACCCTTTAGACCGTAGCGTACGCGAGCCTTGGCGTCAGAGTAAAAACATTTAAGAAAATAAATCATATTTACGTCAACCCCCAAGTCTCCCAACAATTTCCATAATTTTGAATGGGCCACACAGTCGAACGCGGCTGAAAGGTCCACAAAAGCTAAAAACAAATTCCCTTTCTTGGCCCTCGTGTATTTGCTCACCAGTAAGGAGAGATTCAGACCCTGTTCTACTGTCCCTAGTCCAGCTCTGAACCCATATTTCAAATCAGATAGGATCGAATTATCATCAGTCCAATCAAGTAAATACGACCCGGCCCACAACCTTCGTAATAGAATCCAGTAGAGAAATCGGTCTGTAACAGCCCGGGTCGTTCCTGTCTCCTTTTTTGAAAATAGGAACAATTACAGACTCAACCCGGCTTTACAACTCGCGTTAAGGACCTGCACAAGAGACCCCCACAAAGGTATAATTGATTTAAACAAATCAATGGGGACCCCGTCAGGTCCAGGAGCCTTTCCGCCCTGACTGGCGTGTAAGGCCCTCTCAACTTCCTCCAGGGTAAAAAATAAGTCCATAGAGTGGGGAGAGTCATTTATAACTTGAGTGTCCACTAATGTTTCTACTCCTCCATACACCTGGGTGAAGTACTTTATCCACTGGTTCTCCAGGATAGCTGACTCTATAGTAAGGCCGGTATCGTTAGATAAAAAGGTTGTTCTGATTGCCTTCCAGAAGCCTGCACTATCGTTAGTTACTGAGGCTAAGTGAAGAGCCTCCCAGGCCTCGTCCCTTAATATGTTCTTCCTATCTTTGAGCACGTGTTTATAGGCCTGTCTAGCTCTCTTAACTTCTATAGTGTTCCTTGGTTTCCTGTGCAGTTCTTTTTTTAACAACGAGTGCAATTGAGTACACTTAGAATCATACCACCCCCTCTGTGCCCTCTTGCTCTTATGTTGTCTAGTAAGGGATTCCCTAATTGCCTTAGTTATCTTCTGAAAAGACACTAATAATACAGCAGAAGTAGTGTCTTCATTAAGGCATATCTCTATGTCTGTAAAGCATTTAACGATAACTTGTTTAAGCATCTCTGTTTGGTTCACCATTGCCCAGCGTAGAGAGTAACCGTTAGTGCTGGCAATGGATAGATTCTCTAGCAATCGGTCTCTGTTGTTAATAACTACAGTATTCTTAGGTGTCAATGTGACAGATAAACAGAGCGGAAAATGGTCGCTAAGTGAATTAACAGAAACATGAAAAGAATGAAGACTAAAAGCGTAACTAATAGACAACCCCGACCACTAAAAGTTGATGTCATGGGAACAGGTGATGGACATATTTCGTTGACAAAACCAAGATCTAAACTATTAATAAGTTTGTTCAGTTGGTCTCCTAGAGCAGAGTGATAAAAGTGTAAGGAACATACACCGTCTTCACGTAAAGCCCCACATAGGTTAGTCCCAGCATTAACACACAGCGTACAATTAAAATCCCCACCAAGAGTACCATAATATCTTTCCTTTTACTCAGCAAAGTCAATGATTTATACATATTCTTAAATACGATGCACTGTAAACCTAAGGGGATGTTATTATAAAAATTTACCAAAGCAATAGAGAATTTTGAATCAAAGTCCAGGACAAGCAATTGATGGTGAGAATCACTAGCAAGCTCAGTAATCAAATTTACGCTCAGTATATTCGATACGTACACGCACAGACCACCCTTTGCTCTGCCACTTCGGCATTCGACAGCAGGAATGTGGTACGTCCTGTACATATTTAAGTGGATGGCTTCCTTGGTCCAGGTCTCCTGAAAACAGAGGACTTCATATTGTCGAACAAAGTCCCACCATAGTTGTACATTTAGTTTAGAGCGAATTCCAGCGATGTTCCACGATACAATTCGGCAAGCCAGACGCTCATCAGCAAGTGTAAGGGGTAAGAGGGATTTTGCGTCCTCAGTTGGGACCGTGGTGGCGTGTACAGATTTAGCTAGATCATTACAATCGTCATGGTTACTATGTAAAAGCTCATTACCAGAATCATGGGGCAATTTATCATTCATGTCATCAGGTCTCAGTGAATCACCACTTCCATTCCATTCCCTGGTTTTTAAACAGGGCACAAGGTTGAGGCAATCATTATCCTCCAGGCCACTTAAAACCTCAAAACGACTATATGTAGGTAGATAATGACTAGGCTGCCTTATTTCCCAGTATCTCTCTGGAACACATTGGAAGCCTGAATTCAAAACAGGTTCTGGGGGACGATAAAAATATCCTAGAGGTAAAATATTTATATCATGCGAAGTAACAGGCCCATTCCGCCCTCTCTCAATAATGGTGCAAACCAGATGCGGGGCCCTAAAGGTTATAACTACACAATCTCCTCTTAATAGTTTAGGGGCGGGGCCAACCCATCCGATCCTGCGAACCATTTTAAATTCTGAGAAAAGGCATTCCTTCAGACCAGTCCTGGTGGTTAGAAAATGGAGGGCCTTGTTTCTTAGAGTTGACCAATGTTCAAACACATTGGTAGCCAAGTGAGGGACATTGGTCAAAACCACTGTATACAGGGTTGCTTCTGGGGGTAGATTTAAATTTTGTGAAGAATCATAAGGATTCTCACAAAGACCCCGCTGATTTTTATCATTAATAGCAGCATCAGTACTTCCCCCTTCCTTCCCCCCTGCAGTTGGATGTATGACGTTACAACGCATACTTTTACTCCGCATACCATTACAACGCGGTATTTACAACGAATACCGTTACAACGCATAGCGCTTTGGGGTGCTGGATAGTGGTAAGTATAATTTACTATTCTAACTCCAGTCCCCGTGGACCCTAGGGAAGGTGTTGGATAGTAAATTAAACTTACCTCTTATCCTAGAGCGCCCCCCAGCGCAATGCGTTGTAATGTCATGCGTTGTAATGCCCGCGTTGTAATGGTAGTGCGGAGTAAAAGTTGCGTCGTAACGGGTGTATACCCTGCAGTTACCCTGCTTACAATGCGAGCAGGGTGATTGATGGTTAAAGTGGAGATCGCAACCCTGATCTATCTTTACTAGCCGTGATTCTAGATTAGAGATTTTTAAATGGATGTGTTCCAGGGCAGTTAACAAAAGAGACTTCAATTTACCCCAAAAAGTACCCTCACCCTATAATAGTAATCTCCTAATGACTACTCTCACTTGTAAACCAAGTGAAAATGCTAGAAGTATAATCTCTTAATATTCCCACGAATGACTGCAGAATAACAGCGCCTAATATCACAGTCCACACTATACTGGTTACTGAGGAGAACGAATAAACAAGCCACAAATAAAGTAAAATGTTCAAAGAAAACCACAAAATAAATAGATATGACTACAGTAGCTAAGTCCTTGCGAACGGTGCTCGGTATAAATTAAAAAAATCACAAAGATATCCCACTAGCTAGTGCAAGTGGGTCTTTCTCATTATAGCACAATACAGCCCTAACAATTCCCCCTTGTGTCCAATGTCAAAAATATTCAATCAGCTTATTTCAGATCCTAGTCCAGGATGAGAATATTAGGGGGGGTGGCCCAGCCCAGCCTACGCCTGCCGCGGACGAGCCCACGGACGGGCCTGCGCCACGGGAGCCCTGTCGGTGCTTTTGTGCGCACAGGTGTTGCGGAGCTCCTCCCGCGGTCTCGCTGAGCCCCCTGGGGCTTGTAGGCTGGAGGCAGTAGTGGTGGCAGTGTCCGGGTTGCAGGCTGCTCCCTTGCAGTCGGAGTAGCAGTGGCGGCGGCAAAAGCTTAAAGTTCAGGACGTCCCGCGCCGCGGGAGTCCTGTCGGTGCTTTTGTGCGTCCAGGTGATGCGCGGCTCCTCCCGCGGTCTCGCTGAGCCCCTTGGGGATTATAGGCTGGAGGCAGTAGTGGTGGCAGTGTCCAGGTTGCAGGCTGCTCCCTTGCAGTCGGAGTAGCAGTGGTGGCGGCAAAAGATTAAAGTTCAGGGCGTCCCACGCCGCAGGAGCCCTGTCGGTGCTTTTGTGCGCCCAGGTGATGCGCGGTTCCTCCCGCAGTCTCGCTGAGCCCCCTGGGGCTTATAGGCTGGAGGCAGTAGTGCTGGTAGTGTCCAGGTTGCAGGCTGCTCCCTTGCAGTCGGAGTAGCAGTGGCGGCGGCAAAAGATTAAAGTTCAGGGCTCCTAGATTCAGTCCTGGGACATTTCCTTATCTTTCTTACTTTAAGGAATAGCAGGTTCAAGTGCAGATTGTACCTTCCAAATGCAATCCGGTGTCCTTGCCTCGAAACACGTCCCAGTGTGCCGCTCTGTTGCTCCCTGGCAATGTCCTGACTTCACGGAAAGCGCAGCCACCAGCCAATGCCGTGCTCTTCCTCCCACTTCATTAGAATGGCTCTGGAATCATCCCGCGTGTGTATAAAATATGATCTCTTGGCCTGAACCTGAAGTTCTCACCTGCTTTTGTCCACCGAAGGTCGCGTTTGTGGTACCGAGCGCTGAACGTACCACCCTGGTGCCGTCCAGAGTGTGGAGCTGGAGTCACATCCGTAACCCTTAAAGATGAAAAAACATTTTCTCCCATATATATATTGACTGCGTGGTTCCCAGTGGTGATGCCGTCGAGAGTATGTTCATCGTCGTCAACAGTATGGTCATCGTCATCGAAGGTAAGGTCATCGCCGACGGTATGGTAGTTATCAACACCGTGCTCGATATTAATGGTGTGGTCGTCATTGTCAGTCTTTTCACCATCTACAGCATGCTCAATATCAACGGTGTTGTTGTCAACATAATGCTTAACAGTCTCATCGTCATTGTAGGCCTGTGTCGACCTTGGTATCATCATCGAAAGTATCTTTGTCATCGATGAAGTTAAGGTCTTTGACTTTGACGGCCTTATCATTTATGAGGTTTCTTTTAAAGATCAGGAAACTATAAAAGTCTCCTCTTGTGGAATGCCTTCATGGAGATGCTTGAGGCACTTCTCACAAAATCGTACTCTGAAGAGGGGGCTTATCCTTTAGAAGGAGGGCATTTCTCTTTATTCATAAGAAATAATGCCAATATCCGTTTTCTATCCTTAATAGTCTTAGTAGAGAAAATCTTACAGATCTTGCATTCTGCTGACTTATGCATAGGATAAAGACAATAAATACACTGATAGTATGGGTCATGAGTGTAGATTTTCTTGCAGCCACACGATAAACAGGTTTTAAAAATAGATCTCTTCTCTTTGTCAGCTATGGTGACGGTTAGTGACAGCTGCTCGTCAGACCAAAAAGCTCTCCCTGAAAACAACTCACAGTACAGTAGTGCTGACGATAGGGCTGGTTCAAATCCAGGGCTGACCAAAATGGACACAATTTCAGGTTCACTGAAAGATTAGAGGAGAGCCCTGACAGAGGACTCCCTCACACACAATGTGCAGCACAAATGTGTGCTATGTGGCCTCTAGGGTGAGTAGGAGTGTTTCAGCTTCCACTTCATTGGCTGAAGTTTGGGTTCTTTCAAATGAGGTGGATGTGTTACCAAACATATTATTTTGTTTTAGGCCTATGGCCATTTTACTTAAGTAATGTATTTTACACTGTATACTGCTATTTTAATGTACCAGGTATTTCCAGCCGAACAACAGGGAATGACCTAAGCTTGTAAATATATAAAAGATCCAATGTTATAGAACAGAGAGTATTGTCTTTGATCTCTGCATTTAAGTGGAATCGAATGCAGAACTAGGTGGCAGTAGGAAACTGAGAAGACAGTCTTAAAAATGCCACAGAGAAAGCCTTAATACATAAAAAGAGCAGCTTTATGAGGGGAGGAGAAGGCAGGTAAGCTATTGGTGTACCAATTAAAACAGAGCGAAGCCCAGTTGGCAATCACCACACTGTGATACCTACAGGGGCACTTGCTGACAAGACTAGATTTCATAGAAGCTTTTGCACAGTTTTATAAGATTCTTAGTTCAGCAGAGGACGATCTGACATCTTTTGAGAGAGATTTTATGCAAAATATTCATCTGCCTATGTTGAGGGCAGAGGGTCATGATGTTTTGAGCAGAAGTATTACAATAGCAGATATTTCTGTTCTCTGCATATAAATCAAAACATGCACCAACCAGATCGCACCCACATTGTTTCAGAGTTTTAGGGAACAGGGAGTAACAGGTCCCCTGCGTCCTATCTCTAACAATGCTAACATTACACTTCAGCCTAAAGAGTGAAAGATCTGTTGGAGTGCAGAAGATGCTCTGGATTTCCCGGGAAGCTGTGGAAGCATTTGACTAGGTGGAATGGGGATACCACAGGTAACAGTAAGCACCTTTTAAATGGCCCAGAGCTGCTTCCGTAATGAACAGACACTATAAGAAATAGGCTTAAATGCTGGTCCAGGTTCATGATAAGTGAATCATGTCATGCAGAGCCCGCAGTGGTTGACTCCGCATTCTAGCTTGCTCTCTCTTGGAACTTTGAAAGTAGAAAACTACAAAAAATTCTTTCTATTCCATTCTTTTCCTGCCATATGTGATCCCTGGATGCCCCGGAATGACTTAAGGGTTCCAAGTGCTGTGACCTCAGATATAAGGAAACGTATATCTGTCATGAGAGGTGCAAGCACCAACTCACACCGGCTGCAATGGCAAGCCTGTAGTCACAGTTTAAGTGGACTTCTATGGGTGGCACAATACATGCTGCAGCCCATGGCAGACCCCTGGTGTACCTATGTCCTGAGTACCTTAGTACCATATACTAATGTCTTGCAAGGGTACACCAGCAGCCAACTGCGGATGTACAAAAGTACTTACCATGATTAATTTACGGAGAAAGCATAGTGACTGGGGTCCTGATTAGCAGGATCCCAGTTAGACTAGGTCAAAATCATACTAACACCAAGAAAAAAGAGAGGGTAACATTGAAAGCATATCCTACTTTCCAACAATTTCCAAGATACAACTCATAATGAGGTTTGGTACTCCAGATTCAAAATCCAGTGCTGCTGGCTCCTTCTGATGTCTGGCAGCTGAACAAGAGTTCCCCCATTTATCCGCTGATATGCAGTGAGGTAAGTAAAGAATTCAACATCATACTGTTTTAAGGCCCTTTTTCAGTGATCTCGAAAACGATTGGGCTTATGAGGGTTTGACAACATGTGTAACACCACTGCATTTAAACGTTCATTTGTTATGCCGTCTGTGAAAATAAATCATCATGATGCTAACCAGGTGGGTAAGTTTCCAACATTCCAATGACCAGAAATTTCAGTAGCTCTTATTGTAGTCACATCAAAGGCGTATTCCATGTTCCAGCACATTACAGTGTACTGTAGGAGAGGAGGAGTACAAAGAATGCCTACATGTGAATAGGTTCGGTAAAGGGGTCAATATTTTAAAGGAGGCTGCAGAAGGGAGATGCGGTTAAAACACATGGAAGTGGAGGCCGAGCGGTGGTAAGTTGTTTTCCAGATGCCACCATGGTATAGCTTTGAATCTCTACTTAGGTAAACAAGAAAATCAATTAGGCAGTGCCAAAAACAATATACTTTATTAAAAAATGATGTATTTGAAGTTTATGAACATCTCCAACTAATATTAAAATATCTGCCATTCACAATTAAGATTTCATTTCATTTTTCAAAATGCAAGCATACGCTACAAAAGTAATGTCCAGCATAAAGGAACACATGTTTTAAAAGTTACAATATAACTAAAAATGGAAGATTTGTGCAATATATAGTTGTAGGCCGTAGTCATTGCGGATATGTTTTTATCAAGCAAAACTCCTGCGTTAATGCTATTAGACCATAAGTCAATCTAACTGTAGGGCAAACAGTGCAATATGGGAAAGGACAAAGTAGAAAAAAATTGATTTTGAGGAAATTAAAACTACATTAAAAAACATATACATTGTTAACAGAAGATTAAACATATTTTCATATTTGAAGGCAATTCACAATCATTTTGAGGAACTGAGTGCGAGTTTAAGGCCATTTCTTTAGAATAAATGTATTGTATTTGACACAAAGTCTCACAAAACTGTGCACTCGTTGTAAAAACTGTACATGCAAAAACATTTTACTTTTCATAAAGGACAAACCATTTCAGGTATAATATTTGGGTATTTCATTAAACATAGCTTCTGTGTACAAAACCACATATTTGTGCATTTTTTACAAGACTCATTCATTGGATGTTCCTATGCGTGGATCTCAAATGGCAGGAAAGTGATTTGGTGACAAGGAACTCGAGCACGCTACTTAGAATCACTATCCCTTTGTAGGGACATAATCAGGCGACACGCACAGCAATTACAACAGAACTAAAAGCTCAGGCAGGCTATTTGTAATGCACACCATACTGGAAGAGGCCAATTTTAAATAATAACCAACTACAATTAATTTAACCAAGGCAAGAGAGTCAGTGTCACATAGAGTCGTTGACACAAAACTGAAAGACCCACGGGGAGTAGACATTAAAAAACAATTTATGTCTTTTATGTATCAGATTAAGTATTTTGCTGAAAATGTATCGTTGTGAAATTATATTTGAACCGTACATATAAGAGAGTATCACCGCATTCCAAACCAGTCTTTGTGAATGTTACTAAATTTGATTTCAAACATTTTGTAATATAGTCCTTCATTTGTTTAAAAACAACAGCAAATAATAATACATTCTGAGGCCCAAACTGCTGAAGTTCTGGCTTTCCAATACCTACGCTGCCTAGTTTTAATTCATTCCACCTTGTGACTCTTTCTTCCACCACCCTACACTTCCTGTCTCTTTATCTCACTATTGCAGTTTCTTTTTTATCTTTGATCTCTTCCCTTGTCACGTGTTCGTCTTCCTACTTTCTTCGTCTTGCTCGGTGTTCTGCTTTTCTCGCTCTATATCAATGTGTGATGATGAAAATATGTACTTCATTGAAAATGCTCACAGGTTCGCTTAGTGATGTTAATTACTTGATCGGGTGGCATGCTGTCAGTGTATTCTGTGCATAGTTTATAGAAAATCATGTTGATTAGACTAACCACTGTAGTACGTCACACCTTCCATCGGTACAGTGTATTGAACCCATTTATTGCACTTCAAAAGCATGTGCATACAAATTGCATCTGCCGACTTTCTTCACTTTAAAAAATAGCAAGGAGCATACCGATCCCTATAGCTGGGCTCTTTTCTTAGTCACAGTACATCCCCTCCTCTGTCATTTTAAATCTGACTTCAAAACATTCTTTTTGGCAGCATTATCTTTTTAAAACATATAAAATAAGTGAACGTTTTGAAATGACAAAAGTAACATGGGTTTATGGTTGCAAAATTGGAACCTATCATATGAATTTTTTTTGTAATTTGCATTTGTCATAAAAGCAACTGGAAAGCACTTGAGAAGCGCAATTACCTAGTGAATCCATTTACTCACTTCTCGTTTTTCCATCATTCAGTAAGTACACTGTCTAGGAGACCCTTTATAGAGATATTGCTTTTTTTGTGGCTGTAACTATTGCAAGCTAGAAGACATATGATTCAATATTCAAAAGTATTTCTTTAAGAATAGTTATAAAAGTATTGAAATTTAAAAAGTAGGAACATGTAAACATTGAGACAAAGGAACAGTATTCCCAGACCCATACATATATACAACAGTCAGGGAGTACAATAGAGTTTCAATATTAAGAGTGACTTTTGCTTTCCCCAACAATTGCATGGAAATTAACATTTTCAGTCAGAAAAAATATGACTCAGAGAAGAATCAGTATTTAGTTTGGAAAATTAAAAACGGTCCAGCTTCTCGAGTAACCATATTTACAGTTTTGGTCTGTAAACAGAATCCCTTTGAGTCAGAAACCCATTCAGTTAAACATGAATCAATACAGGAGAAAGGTCTTTTTTCACGGGTTCTTTGCAGTGCACCCTGAACTGAAGCACTGATATAGCAGCTCATTTTTTCTGTCAAGGATGATATGCTCAAGAGCAGTGTCAAATCTGAGTCTGTAAGACATGAGTTGGGGGCGTGTATGGAGGTGGTGCAGGGGCTGGTTTGAAGCCTCTAGATCGCATGTATAAAAGAAACTGGTCTGGAACTTCAGCTAAAACATCTTTAGCAAGCCTTGCCATGCTTAATATGTGATTTCCTGTTCTGTCGATGTAATCCCGAAAAGGTACAAACTGTAACAAAAAGAAAAAAAGGAAATTAAGGTTGTATTTTCAGCAGAAGCCAAAACATTTTTTTAAAAAAAAGCTTAAAATGTATACATCTACACACATTCATAAAGGGGCTGTCAATTCGGAGTCTGTATCCATTAGCTTGATTAACTGTCAACCACATTTACGTCCAACACCACTAGAGAATGGGGCAATACACCAGCCCACATCAGTCACTGTTTACCGCCCTGCATCTTGTTCCAGCACAATGTTGTCATCCACACAGAACTGGTGCCAGTAACTGGTGGGACTATGTGTCTTCTATTGTCTTAACTTTTTTTTGTCAAACATTGTGTCATTTCGTACCAGTTTTGTTTTAGAACTTTTGTATCACATTTGGGCCAGTTGAGTTCTGCCACTGTTGCTTTTTCGAACAGATATCTCTACTCAACAAAATTGAACATCTCGATGTGGCACAGCAGGGGTAAAATATGCTGATGCACATTACAATGTAACATATGGGTTTTAATACCTAAAACTACTATTTATAAGTGCTTTCCCTCCACCCAAACTCTCTCCCTGCGCTCCTTCTTTTGGTATTTCACCGAAAGGGAAAGACTCCTTGCAAACCACTACATCTCTTCCCTCAAGCTGCCAGTTCACAGAATTACCTGTTAAGACTAAAAAACGCACTCAACAGCTTCAGCAAACATCTCAAAATGCCTATTTTCAAGTAAACAAATGCAGGCTGATTTTTACATCACAATCTATTATTTTGAAACAATATTGAAAAAGGCTTGCTTTGCGGGGTTAATATTTGTGTTTCTAATTCAACATAATTAGGCTCCATACATGGAAATCTGAGTTTTCAATTATGCACTAAATGTTTGGGTGATCTTGTACGTACCGTTGATTATAGTATAAGTGAGCGCAGAAGAGATACATTATTTTATGCATTTGGTTGTCGCATCACAAACAGACTAAAACATACTATAGGTAAGAGGGAAAAAACAACTTACTTACCTGTACACTGTGGTTTTCCAGTATTGATAACATTTATAGATTCATATGCTTGAATCTTCCCTATTGTCATGGTGGGAGTCCCACTGCAACAGTAAAATAGTAGTACAAAAACCTAATCCGTATTGAAAACCAATAGCATTTAGTAAGCTATTAACTTGTTTTAAAACATCCAAACTTCAGTCAATCAGAGCTCAGACCATAGAGTTTCCATCCCCTGCAGGGCCACAATACCTCAGATTTCTTACTGCATGTCGTGTGTTAGGGAGTCTCCCTGAACTCTGCTCAGTCATAGTGTTTCAACAGTTCCCCTTGTGAACTTCCAGCCTGCAGTTCATCTCTCCACCTGGGGTACAGTTCAGAAAGTGTGTGTGCCTTTTTTTTCTACAAAATGGCTGCATCTAAAATATGTTTTTTAGGCCCTGCAAGACTTGTGGAAAACCAACACTTTATTTTAGGGACCCACATAAAGAGTGTCTTTATTGTCTGTATCCAGACCATAAGCCCAGAGAATGCAAGTAATGCCATACTTTTTCTACAAAAACCATCGAAAGACCGTGAGGGAAGGCTGCTTCTCTGGATGCAATAGAAGAAGGATGCTAAGGACTCAGACTCTGAAGGTGAGGGGGAGCCTCATACCTACTCTAAGAAAAGAAAAGGAGAGCCTTCTTTTTCCCACAGAGCATGTAAGAAATCTAGATCTTAGAGTAGAGAAGTGCCTGAGGGGAACAGGGCAAACAAAGACCTGCCTGGTCTCTCTACGTTACAGCAAATAGCTGGCTCAATACTACCGTCTGCGCCACACACTTCCTTCAGAGATTCCTCATGTAAGAAAAATCGTCTGTATACGATCCCATCGACTAAGCACTCACCATCTACAACTGCCATCTCCACAGGATCAGGCACACTGTTGACTCCCACTATCATGACAGGGAAGATTCAAGCATGTGAATTTATAAGAGATACAATACTGGAGAATGGTAGGCTTCTCATACGATGATTGAAAACATGTTTTGAAGAAGCAGTTGTTAGCAATTCTGCCTGCAAAATTATTGCATTATACCAGGTAACAAGAGTTTCAGTGTTGTCAATTGTGCGGATTTGCTCATTCGAGTTCCCACATTCCTGTACTGCATTTTAATGCAAACAATATACAAGCTACAACAAACATTGTGGAGACATGTTGATGTGGTAACAACTGGCAAACAACTTCCTAATGAAAATAATATTAACTCTGCCAATAATTCTTTCCTTATTTCAAAGATTAAACATTTGTTTCACCGGTCATAAAGTGAAAGGAAAGATAAGGAGTACCTTTGTCATTCAATTACTTGACTTCAATTAAACCAACACATTACATGAGTGGGTATTTCCTAAAGATACTGAACACCTAAATAAATATTATTAAAATTCATATTTTCTTTAGTTTGATTAACAATATAGATAAGTTTACATCCAACTCGCATAAACATCCAAATCTATTGGCCTTGCCAATCATTGTTTAGTATGCTGATGACACTGACATTTTGCTGAAGTTACACCGATGCACCGAGTCATTCAGGAAAAACTTCACTCCTCACAACTCACCAATGGACGTTAGGTTAATAATGACATTTTAAAACAGCCGAAGGTTTGGTAGTCAATGCAGACAAAACTGACATTTAAAAAACAGAAGTCATAGTCACTGCGGACAAAAAATAAACCATAAGGCACTGAGAACATTTTTTGTTTCCCTGACTTTCACTGGTAGGCACAAAGGGGTAAAGCAACTGATCCTGACAAATAAGATCTTAATTGGGGTTTCTGCAAATTCCTACTCCAGCTGTTACGAAGTGCAGTGTATGCTTTTAGTCTCTACCTGAAATATATGAACCGTGTTAAACAAACCCTTATGTCCATTTATCATCAAGCAAATCAGGATTCGGTCTATATCATGTACAAGGCGTTTTATAGAGATGGACTACATTTCTTAAAGTTGAAAAGTATTTGCTATGGACTGGAATATTTCCGGCGATCATCGATAGCACTATTACTTGTACCAACTGTTCATAGGCAGCATGTGGGAGAACACACCTTTTCTATAGAGATTATTCACCTTCATTATAGGAAAGCTCTTGAAACCCAGCTTTTCCTATGGTATTCATGGATCAAAAAATGTGTAATATAATGATCTTGTGCTGGTAGGCTCTAATGTAAAAAGGTTGAGTAAATGATATATGTACACTCTACAATTAACAAATATGTTACTTATCTTTATTCACGCCTTATCTGGTAGAGACAATATCTAGCTTCAGTGTCCCTACTTTCGAATTCTCCCAGGCATCACACAGGATCCAGAAGATTTTTCGTGAGCAGTACCCCTGCGCACCTGTTGTTGGTGTTGGCTGGCTTCGCGTGGTGTTGGCAGTGGCGTCTGCGCCGGAAGTGATGTTCGTGTCACCTATATAGGCGCCACCTCAGCGTGCTGACTTCAGTTACTTTTCATGACTTTCCACATCAGAAGCGCGGACCCATGAAGTGCACTGACACTAGTATGTCCAAACTAGGGCCCAAAAGGGATCAGCCCTGACCCTAGAAATATGTGTACAGAGTGAGGAGAATGGGTGAGTCGGTGAGGAATCTGCAGCTAGATATTTTCTCTACCAGATAAGTTGTTACAGAAGGTAAGTAACTTGTTCATCTTATAGAGACATCTAGCCGCAGATTCCTTACCTTTGAATAGATACCCAAGTAATAACATCCTGGAAGGTGAGTGAGTCTGCTGATAATTTTTGACTAACAAGTCCTGTAGGACCGAATGGGTGAAATGCCCGTCTTTACAGACCTGACTGTCCAGGTGGTAATGCTTGCTAAATGAGTGCAGATATGCCCACACGGCTGTCCGACAGATATCCAGGACTAAAACTGGTTGGGCTAACACAGTCTTAGCTCTGGTGAAATGAGCTCTTATACCTTTAGGAGCCTGATTGTTGGCCAGTGCATAGTAGATCTTGATGAAGAGCATGATCCATCGAGAAATGGTCAGTTTCTGCACGCCTGACCTTTCATCATACCAACATACCACACAAAGAGTTGGTCCCCCACCCGGAACTTTCTTGTGCAGTCAAGGTAGAACTAAAACACACTTTTTGGGTCCCGACAGAGCACTAGTTTGTCAGGAAAAAACTATAGGGAGGGAGGCTTTGATGGCAAAGCCTGCAGCTCACTCACTCTCCTGACCTATGTAATGGCCACAAGAAAGGCTGTTTTGATGGTGAGCAGGATGATGGGACAATAGTGTAAGGGCTCATAGAGAGCACACATCAGAAATGTGAGAACCACATTAAGGTCCCACTGAGGCATAATGAAAGGGGAAGGAGGAAGAACAAGTTACTTACCTTCGGTAACACTTTTTCTGGTGGATACAGTATCTGCCTGTGGATTCCTCACCTTATGAATATCCCCTGCGCCAGCATTCCTCGGAAATTTTTTCATAGCTCTCCGTGCCGACGAGGTCGTCATAGCGCCATGGCTCCGCACGTGGTTCCACATGACGTCACCGGAGCCATAAGAAGACCACGTCGGCGTGCTGATGTAAATTGCACCCATTTTTTCCGTGCCACCGAGGCAAAACGGGCTTATCGACCATAGACATAATGCATACGTAGTATACAGAATTCACACAAATACACACAGTGTATAATAAAATAAGAAAGCTTGATCTTCAAACAAGACAACAATAAAAAAATAGAGGTAATAAAGTCATGAGTACACAAAAATACATCAAATAACTAATACCTCAGCTTTTATGGTATAAAAGGGTGGACAACGAGGAGGTGGGTGGGTCAGTGAGGAATCCACAGGCAGGTACTGTATCAACCAGAAAAAGCGTTACCGAAGGTAAGTAACTTGTTCTTCTGATGGATACATCTGCCTGTGGATTGCTCACCTTATGAATAGAATCCCATAGCATCCAACCCCCGGAGGAGGGTGTCTACCCTTCTACACCGAAAAGTCCTGTAAAACAGAGTGCGCAAAATGGCCGTCCCTCCTCACCTCGGAATCTAAGCAGTAATGCTTCAAGAAAGTGTGGAGGGAGGCCCAAGTTGCAGCTTTACATATGTCCAAAAGAGGAACACCTCTAGACAATGCAGAAGTAGACGAGTTAGCCCTGGTGGAATGAGCTCTAATGCCTACAGGAGGCTCCTTACCAGCCAGGGAGTACCATATCTTGATGCACAAGATGAACTACCTTATGTGACGAACTGCTGGTTAAATTTGCTAATCAGAAGCCCTCTAGGGGTATAACATTGAACCTTAAGAATCCAGGGTGGTATTCTCATTGATTACTATACCTTAAAAGAGGGCTTAATAAAGCAATAGAATCACTGTATAGGAAAGCAAATAAGCTAATGTTTTCTTATTACATCTTTTAAAATTAGAGAATTAAAACAGGGATATAAGAATGAAATCTGGAAAGCCAAGCAAGCTTATTATGAAGCGACATGGGCTAAGATACACTATGCTTGTAAATCCAAAGATCTGAGATTATTTTGGAGCATTATTAATAACCTTGAGAATGGTAATAATAGAAGCAATAATGCTAATGTAGAGGAATTAAGTTGGGTAAACTTTTTTAATTTGAAAATTGCTACACAAAGCCCACAGTCTGTCAACGGTAAAGGTAATAGTCCTAACTGCATGCATGAGACAATAAATGGAGAGAGGAATGTTAGTACTCATCACCTACAAAGCAGTGTGGATATTGAGCCTTGGTCGGTCGTAAAAGTAAAAAAAGCTATAAACAAGATTAGATCTAATGGGGCGCCAGGCCCTAATGGAATGCCGAATGCCATATTTAAAGCTAAATTAAGGAATTGGCCAGAGCTATTAACGCTCTTGTTTAATGATGTGATTAAATCAGGCCTTATTCCGTTATCATGGCATGGAAGTATCATTCAACCAATATATAAAAGCGGCCCCCAGGATAATCCGGCAAACTATCGCTTAATAACACTCACAAGTGTAGATGCGAACATTTTTGCCAGTTGCCTGCTGGATGAGTTGGAGTTATGGGCTAGTAAAGCGGAGTTGATTCCTAACTTTCAAACTGGCTTTAGAAAGGGTGAATCAACTTGTACTAATTTGATTTTATTAACACTATCAGGAGAAAGAGCCAAAAGTAGGAAACAAAGATTGTATGTGTGCTTTATTGATCTAAAAGCTGCTTTTGACTCTGTGCCCCGAAATATTCTTTGGTGGAAGTTAATGAATTGGGGTATATCGGAAACACTTTTAAAAATGATTAAACTATTATACTCCGAAACCTGGGTACAGATCAAAATTGGCGACGGTAGACATACGACCCGTCGTCTAGCTACTAATGTCGGATTGAAACAAGGTTGTGTTTTGGCTCCTTGCCTTTTTAATCTTTTTATGGCCGATCTCCCAGCCCATTTAAAAAATCTTAATGCACACTCACCTTCGGTATCTGGTAGGGAGATTAAATATCTGCAATATGCAGACGATACCATTTTATTGAGTCAAACGGTCATAGGGTTAAAAAGATTAATTGTTTCTTTTAACTCTTATGTTACACAAAATGGTTTAACAATTAATATAAACAAAACTAAAATAATGACAATGGGAAAAGGCAAACCAAGAATAAAAGAATGGAATATTAATGGTTTGGTTATTGAAAATGTAAAATCATATAAATATATGGGAATTACATTTGATGACGGTATGACATTTAGGCAGCATTTTAATAATCTTGAAGCTATGGGCTCCTCTCTCGCATTTGCCTTTAGAAAATTGAGGGATAAACTATCATGCCCCAGTTATGAACATCTAATGAGGGTGATGAGAGCAAAGTTGATTCCATCTTTGGACTATTGTTCCATCATCATTCGGGGCAAAGATGCGAAACTGCTCGACGATATAGAAGTAAGGACATATAAATAGTTTTTTAGGATTCCTAGATATATTAGTCGTGCCAATATAAGACTTGAATTTGGTTTAAGGAACCAGTTATTGGCCCGACAATCTACATTTTTAAAGTCCTTATGATCATTAGCTCGAGCAGAGGAGGGATCATTAGCAAAGCCGCGCTGGCCCGAGATCTCGAAAGGTGAATACTCGAGGAATTGGCAGTCTTACTTAAATGAATGTTTACGTAATTTTGAATGTTCAAAATTAGAAGGTGAAGTGATGAGTAAAATAGCCTTTAAGAGAGTAACTAATCAAACGGCTGCTGTACTGTCTTCTATAACGGATAAGGAGGAACTAAGGAAAAAAAATCACTCATGGACAATAGCCAACACTTTTAACAAGTTGTCACCCCAACCTTATCTGTTATATCACATAAGACCTTTGATCAAGAATACATTTATGCACCTAAGGTTTGGGAGATATCCGACTAAAGACGGAACTCCAAAATGGGAGAACAAATGGCAAACGAGTATCTGTAGGCTCTGTGGGCTGAGTGATGAAACCTTATTGCACATTGTAACTATATGCCCAATCTTGTCAGAGGCGCAGAAGTCTATCCTCAAACCGATATTTAACGAATTGGGAGTTAGAACATGTAGGAATGCAATTATTGCCTGTCTAAGAGGGGTTGACATTAAACGTATTCATCTATTTGTTAAGTTTATCATCATTGCAGAAAAGAAATTTCATAGAGTAGACACTATAAGTAAATGGATTCCCGTTGTAAAAAAGTACGTAGATAGAACTGGTTTGGCTATAAGGTTCTTAAATGTCTTTTAGGAAGACTGTTTTTAGGTAATTTATAAATCGGTTAGTATTGAGAATTACCCTATAATTGTGGATTCTATTTTAAAGCATCACACATGTCACTTTAATTCTCTTGTTAGAATTTATATTTTTTTTATTTTTATTTTTTTGCACAGAATGTACAACGCACTTTGTTTTGGCCGTTTGGTTATAGGCTCTATGAAGAAAACTGTGATACTGGCTTAGGGCGCTGGAACTTAGGTTTAGTATAAAACATTTTTAATTAATTGTAAAGGTATTTACTCGTAGTAACAAGTAGTAACAATGTTGTAACATAATATTTACTGCTAGCAAAAGGCACCTTAGTTTGGATGCCATAAGTATAATGCACTTCATTTCTTTGTTGTGGAAAGCTTTTATCAAACTGTTAGAATTATCAGCAAACTACCTTTGGTATTGAATGCACATTGCACTTTGTTTTTGTCTGTGAACTGTTAATGGCAAATCGTTGCAACTATAATAATTGCTGCTAGCATAAGTCACTTTAGTTTTGATGTTGCAAGTATAGTATTTGCTGCTAGCATAAGGCACCTTAGTTTGGATGCCGCAAGCATAATGTATTTTATTCTTTTATTACGGAAGGTTTTTATCATAATGTTAAAATCGTCAATAATTATCCTATGTTTGGTGGATCTTCTTGTTTGTAATGATTTTAATTAACCAACAAATAAACTTTATTACTTACACCTGGATAAAGTGCGCTTGTGCACCACTTTGCCTTTCATACGACCAGCATATCCAACAAATAGCTGGTCATCTTGACGGAAGTCCTTTGTTCTGTCCAAATAGAAGCTGATCGCCCTCTTTGGATCCAAACAGTGAAGTCTCTCCTCCTCTTTGGATAGGTGAGGGGGAGGATAGAAAGTAGAAGGGAAATGGACTGACCTAGGTGGAAAGGAGTCACCACCTTAGGCAGAAAAGCAGCATGTATGGTCAGAAAAGGAGGCTTTGAACTCAAAGCCTGGAGCTCACTCACCCTCCTGTCCAAACTGATAGCCACTAGAAAGACAGTTTTGAATGTCAGTAGTGTCAAAGGACAACTATGCATAGGTTCGAAAGTGGAACCCATTAAAAAAGTTAGCACCAAATTTAAATCCCACTGGGGCATAATAAAAGGAGTGTGTGGAAACATGTCAGTAAGCCCCTTGATAAACCTTAAGACTATTGGAGACTTAAAAAGAAAAGGTTGATCGGGCAAAAAAAGAAATGCCGACAAAGCCGACAAATATCCTTTAACAGTGGCTACAGCACAGCCCTGCTGAGCCAAATGAAGTGAAAAGCAAAGAACATCAGAAAGATGCGCTTTCAGAGGATCAACAGATTTCTCTCCACACCACTTAACAAACTTTGACCACCTATAGGAGTAGATAGACTTGGTGGAGTGTCTCCTGGCCGATAAAATGACATCCACCACGTCAGGTGGGAGAGAAAAAGAATTCAGGTTACCCTGTTCAATTTCCAGGCATGAAGGTGCAGGCTCTGGAGGCGGGGTGTAGAACCTGCCCCTTCATCTGAGAGAGGAGGTCTGCCCTGAGAGGGAGACGGAGCGGAGAGTACAATGAGAGGTGAAGTAGATCTGTGTACCACACCTTTCTTGGCCAATCCGGGGCGATCAATATAACTTGGGCCCGGTCTTGGCGAATCTTCCTCAGAACCCGAGGAATAAAGGGTATGGGAGAAAACGCGTAAAGGACTTGTGAACTCCAACTCAACTGAAACGGGTCCCCCAACGCTCTCTGCCTTGGAACCTGGAGACTGCAAAATGACAGGCAGTGCGAGCAGTGAACATTCTCAAGAGTGGCAAACAGGTCCACCCACGTCTGGAAGATGTGTCGAACCACCTCCGGTTGAAGCCTCCACTCGTGGTCGACGGAGAACTGCCGACTGAGACTGTCTCACGCATTTTCAGCACCCCGGCCAGATGGTTTGCCATCAAGCAAATCCGATGGTCATGCGCCCAGGACCAGAGCTGCAACGCCTCTCTGCAGAGACGGTACGACCCTACTCCTCCCTGCTTGTTGACATACCACATCGCGGCAGTGTTGTCCGTCAGGACTTGAACCGACTGAACGTGGATGTAAGGGGGAAGGCCTTGCGCGTCAAACATATCGCCCACAATTCCAAAAGGTTGATGTGAAGCAATCTTTCCTCTAGAGACCAAATACCTTTGATCTCCAGATCCCCCAGATAAGCACCCCACCCTAAAGTGGAGGCATCCGTTATCAATGTGGTCACCGATGGAGGAAGATGGAAGGGCTTTCCTTGAGAAAGATTGCCCTACACGCTCCACCAAGACAGATCCATTGTAGCTTCTCTGGAGATCCTGACTGACTCCCCGAGATCTCCGTTGTGCTGATACCACTGCCTGGGGAGACACCACTGGAGCGCCCTCATGTGCCAGCGTGCATGGTTGACCAGCAGGATGCAGGAAGCGAACAGACCGAGCAGGCGAAGGACCTTCAGAACTGGAACAACCGCTTCATTGTAAAACAAGGGAATCATTTCCTGAATGTCGAGAATCCTTTGCAGAGGAGGGAATGCTCGACACACGGTGGTATCCAGTACTGCCCCTATGAACAGGTTGCGCTGAGAGGGCACCAGGTGAGACTTGGGTACATTTATCAAAAAAAACAATTTGTACAACAGCTGGGCTGTAACCTGCAAATGAAGACTCACCATCTCTGGAGACTCTGCCTTCAACAGCCAGTTGTCGAGGTAGGGGAACACTGGAATCCCCGACCTCCTGAGACGGGCAGCCATCACTGCCATTACCTTGGTGAAGACTCGAGGTGCGGTAGTGAGATCAAACGGAAGGACCGCAAACTGGTAGTGTTGCGACCCAACTGTGAAACAGAGATACCTCCTGTGCGATTTCAGGATTGGAATGTGGAAATACGCATCCTGCAAGTTGATGGACACCATCCAGTCCTCTAGTTGCAGCGCCTGAAGAACCTGCACGAGGGTGAGCATCTTGAATCTCTCCTGCTTGAGAAATAGATTCAAGATTCTGAGGTCCAGGATAGAACGTAACCTGCCATCCTTCTTGGGAATCAGAAAATACCGGGAGTAGCATCTCTGACCCCTTTCCTGCTCCGGAACCACCTCTATTGCACCTTTTTGTAACAGGGTAAGAACCTCCTTCTGAAGGAGTAGCAAATGATCCACTGTGCAAAACCCCTGGCAAGGAGGGTAAGGAGGAGGGAATTCCCTGAAGGGAAGAGCATACCCATTTTCCACAAGATCTAAAACCCAAAGGTCCGAAGTGATTAACCTCCAATCTTGGAAGAAAATGGGTAAGCCGGCCTCCCACGGTACCCACATGATCCAGGATGGCGGATCTAGGGCTGCTTTCCTGCATTACCAGGAGGGGTTGGGGAGGTAGATGAGGAAGAGGGTTGACGCCCGGCTCCACGAAGGCGACCTCTGCCTTTACCCCTGTAGCTCTTATACAATTGGTTTTGCTGCTGTTGCTGAGGTTGTCTGGATCCACGAAAGGAAGACTTCCCAAAGTCACGGTATCTTTTATACCCATAACCTCTTGTTAGAGTCTGCAGACCCAAAGACCTTGCAGTTGCTTTACTGTCCTTGAATCTCTGCAGGGCAAAGTCCGCCTTTTCACCAAAAAGCTTGGAACCATCAAATGGCAAATCAATAAGAGCAGCCTGCAGGAGAGAACCCTGAAGATTTTAACCAAACGTGCCTCCTTGTTGCAAAAGACAAGCCCATGACCCTGGCAACTGAATCTGCTGTATCCAGTCCAGACTGGATAACCTGGCAAGCAGCCGCTTGAGCATCCACCAACACCGTACTCAGATTCCCCTTGTCCTCCTCAGATGACTTAGGGAGAAGCTGTTTCGCAGAGTCCATTAAAGCATGAATATACCTGCCCAAGAGACAAGTAGCGTTGGTAGATTTTAATGCCATACTGGCTGAAGAAAATACCTTTTTCGCAGACTGCTCCAGCCTCTTAGAGTCCCTGTCTGCGGGGGTCTGTGAAAACGCCCCTGTTGACTGCTTCGAGCAAGAAGCCTGCACCACCAGACTTTCAGGAGAAGGGTGAGGGGATATCGGCTCAGTTAGAGCATCATGAAATGGCAAAAGAAGCTCAATCACCGAAGGCGAATGAAGCACCTCAGTGAGAATATTAGGTTTATAATCTGCTACAGGAAGCTGCAAGTCCAAAAGTTCCGCAGCCTTCCTAATAACTGTGTGATATGGTGCAACATCCATAGAGGGAGAAGCCTTTTGAGAAACAAAGTCCCACTCTTGGAAAGTATCAAGTCCACTCGCATCACAAAGTCTTCGAAAGCATCCTCAGTGTCATACACCTCTCCTTCCTCTCTCTCTTCATCCCAGTACTGCTCTTCCTCCACTAACCTCTGCGCCTCTCTTCTCAAGCGCATCTTCGGTTGCGGCATCGGTGGAGCCACGCGCGGCGTCGATGGCTCCTGAAGCGGCGTCGAAGGTGGATCCATAAGCGGCGCTGTGCGAATCCGAGAAGCTCCACGGGATGGCGCAGGAGACTGCCCATACGGCGTCGACATCCTAAGAGCCAGAAAAGACCAGGACAATGTCTCTGGCATAAACTGCATAAAGGGGGCCTGAGGATACTGATGAGGCACACCCAAATTATAAGCCAACGGACCCATGGGACCGGAAGGTGCTAATGAGGGGTACGAGGCCCTGGTGAAAACACCATACATCGAATTTAAAAAATACGAGGGCTCGGAACCCAGCGTCGGAAACTGAGGGTAAGAAGCAGGTTCCGGATCCGATCAAGGTACCTCTGGAATCAGAGCCGCTGGAGTCACAGGTGGAACAGCCGGAGCCGAAGGAACCTCATCATCATCAGCTGGATTTGATGGCGAGAATAGTGACGTTGGTACCTGCTCTGCAGTCCCCTTATAGGAAGGGAGAGTGAGCTGGAGTCGCCTGAGGAGACACCAAAGGTGAAGGAGAAACAAGATCCATTTCTCAACGTCGAGGAGCAGGTGAAGGTGAATTCAACACCACCGACTACGAAGAACGACGTCAAAAAGCATGTCTCCTATTCTTCTTATGCTTATTCTTGGAGTCGTGCGACGCCGAAGAACTAGACTTTGATCTTTTTCGACTCCTTTTCTCTTTTTTCGCCTTGGCAATGTAAAGTTTGGCTTCTCACTCCTTTAACACCTTCAGGTTCATCTTCCTGCACGATGAGCATCCCTCATGACTGATAGATAAAAACTCCCATGGTAGTGTACACCTATTCCTTTGTCTAGGCCTATGCCTAGGCATTTATGTAGGTGTGGATGTTTGAGCCTAAAGAAGATCAGGAACAAGACAGTAATTAACAAGTTACTTACCTTTGGTAACACATTGTCTGGTAGAGACATGATCTAGCCACGGTTTTCTTACTTTACAATCTTTCCACGGCGCGAGACTTGATCTGGAAATTGTTTCCCATAGCATGTCCGAGCGTTGGTAGAGGGCGTCGCATGAATCCGTATCGACATCGTCCACCGGATGTGTCATCGAAGGAGTCCATATTACTCCCTCACCAAAGCGCTAATGTCCGTTTCTTCCATGACTATTTTCCACGCTCAAAATGTAGAGCCACATATAGAAACAGCCTATTGTCCAATGAAGACTCAGTTCGCAGAGCGGGGAGAATGGGAGGGTCGGTAAGGAAGAAAATAAGTTACTTACCTGTAATTATAGTTCTCCAATATTGGAATCTTTCATAGATTCACATGCTTGAATCATTTCCCGTCATAGAGATGGGAGCCCCAGGTACCATATACTAGCAATACAATGTAAAAGATAGAGCATGAAGGCCCTAAGCCCCTTCTATTTTGCAACCTATATTGTACATTTAAAAAAGAGACCAAACTTATACTTCAGCCAATAAGGCTTCCATGGCATGTAGGAAACTCCTGGGAGAGCTCCAACCCCTCTGATTTTTCAAGCACGAGTGCAGGAGAAACACTTAAGGAGGGAAGGTCGGTCACATGTGAATCTATGAAAGATTCCAATCTGGGAGAAACATAGTTATAGGTAAGGAAATTATTTTCTTACTCCAGTATTGGAACTTTCATAGATTCACATGCTTGAATCAGAGTATAAAGCAGTAGTGAGGTAAATTGTAATGTGAGTGAGGAAAAATCCAGTTGCAAAGGGATAACCCTTGCAGAGACCATCTCATAACATAGCATAAACAGAGACATAAGCATAGTTCTTTAGACATGTATCAAACTGTATATCACATATGATGTGAGAAAAAACATACTAAAAACATTGAGCATGATGTACATAAGAAAACACATATACTACTTTAAACATGTACAGAACTAGTAAAAAAGGATGGTGGGAAGAAAGAGATTGCTCACCTTTACCAGAAAAGATGTTTCAGGTTTGCCTGCTCTACTGCCACATCTCCTTGAGGAGTACAATAGACAGTAGTGTTGTGTAAAGGTATGCTGTGAATTCCAGGAAGCTGCCTTGCAAATGTCCTGGAGAGGCACACCAGCAAATAAAGCTGTTGATGCTGAAACTGCTCTTGTGGAATGCATTGTAGTCTGCAATAGCCTTCCTGCTGCTTGGTGACAGAATAAACTCACTGTAAATATCCACCTTTCAATATTTTGTTTGGAATGGGGCTGCCCTTTCTGAGGAGCACTCTAAGTCACAAATAAGTAGTTGGATTTTCAAAAGCTTTTGGTCCTATCCATGTAGAACTTGATGCATCATTTTATGTCCAAAGAATGAAGAGCTCTTTCCGCGAGGGTGGAAGGATTTAGAAAGAAGGTCTTCAATGTGAGAGGCTCATTGATGTGAAAGTCGTAAGGGAATTTAGGGATCAACTTTATATTTGTACGTGGGATTAGCTTGTCATCTCTGAATTGTAGAAAAGGCTCTTGAATAGTGAGCCTGAATTTCACTAACTCGCCTGGCAGATGTTAGGGTTCAAGAATAGCTACTTTCCAGGATGGGTGCTTTAGTTTCGCTCTGTGAATGACTTCGAAAGGTTGCTTAAGGAGCTGTGAAAGCACTGTGTTTAGATGTCAAGATGGAGGAGGAGGTCTTAGTGGAAAAAAAACTAAATAATTCCTTGAAGAATTGCTTTATTATCCTTGACGACCAAAGTGAAAGTGAATTGGGTGGTTGTCTGAATTGAGATTTGGACGTTAGGTGAACTCTGATGGATGCGTGAACTAGATCTGAGCATACCAAAAGTAGCAAGTATGGTAAGATTTGCACAGCCGAAGAATAGGAAGGGTGTACTTGTTCCTGCTGACACCATAAATAAAATAGTTTACACTTGAAAGAATACGTTTTGTTGTTGCTGCCCGCTCTGAATAGAAATTCCTACATTCAGGAGGGATTTCTAAATGGCCGAACTCACTGTGCTCAGGAACCAAGCCGATAGATGAAGAGACTGGGGATCTGAATGCAGAACCTGACCTCTGTCCCTCGTCAGGAGACAGGGCAAGACTTTGAGTTTGATATGCAGTTTCTGTGACAACAAGAGAAGTTCTGCAAACCAGTTTTGGCGAGGCCACCTTGGGGCTATTAGAATTAACAAGCAATGCTCCATTCTCATCTTTGTGAGAACCTTTGGGATCTGGGGAATGGATGGAAAAGCGTAAACAAATATGCCGGACAAGGCCACCGAAAATGCATTCCCCTATGATTCCCCGGTGATGATGCCAGCTTGCAAAGAACTGGCATTTGAGGTTCTGGGGGGGTTGCAAAAAGATCAAGCTTTGGCTTGTCCCAATGGGGGAACATTTGATCAATGGTTTCCTGGTCCTGTTCCCATTCGTGGCAAGAGGTTTTTCATCTGCTGAGTATGTCTGCTATAGCATTCTGTTTTCCTGGGACATGTTCTGCTTGAAAATTGCACCATGTGACAAAGGCACCAATCCCAGATGTCCTGACAATCTCGAGAAAGGGGAAGTGATCCGGTATCCCCCTGCCTGTTTACGTAATGCATCGTTGTATATTGTCTGTACGAATGAAGACTGAGGAACCCTTTATCTTTGGAAGAAAAGCCTGTAAGGCCAGGTGCATGTCTCTGAGCTCGAGCAGATTGATCTGGCAATGTTGATGAGGTTTTTGCCACATACCACTTATTTGTAGGTCTTAAAAGTACGCTCCTCATCTATCCAGGGAAGCGTCGGTGGTCGTGACTAAAGGAGATGGAATGCTAAGAAAAGAAAGGCCTAATGAGAGGTGTTCTGATAGTGTCCACAAAGTTGGAGCTTTGATCATAGCTGGGGTGATTTTGATGATGTTGTTGAAAGAGCCAGTGGTCTGAATCCACTGAGCATCGTTTTCCACCTAAAGTCGTTGCATTCGTATCAGGCAGTACTTACCGAAGGGATGCATGATGACATCATTCCTAATAACGATTTGTAAAGGCGTACTGAAAGAGACTGTCTTCTTTGTATCAACTTTCCCAATTATATTAGTTTGAGTGTCTCTCTGATGTGAGGTATGCCTTGTTGAATGTAGTATCCAATTTTACCCATAAGAACACAATGCTTTTTGATGGTCGCAGGACTCATTTTTTGCAATTCAGGGTGAGCCCTAGGTCTTTGAACAGATTTATGTGAGCTGTTGTTTATTTCCGTGCTTCTCGGCTGGACCACGCTTTGACTCGCCAGTCGTCCAAGTACTGGAACATCTGGTGTTTTTGTCTTCTTGAAAAAAAGCTGTTACCGGAGCTAAACATTTTGTGAATATCTGGGGAGCCAACTTCAGGCCAAAAGGAAGAACATAGAACTGGAAATGATTGCCAGCTACTGAGAATATTAGGTACTTTCTGTGGGTAGGATGAATGTGGATGTGAAAATATGCATCCTGAAGATCGAGGGTTGACCGATGATCTCTGTGATTTAGAAGTAAAAGGTTACCCTGCAAAGTGGCCATGCAAAATGTTTGTTTTATGAGGTAGATGTTGATGTCTCTGAGATAGAGGATTAGTTGTCATTCCTTCTTTTTTCGAACCAAGAAGAAACGAGTGTAGAATCCTTTTCCTCGCTGGGAAATATGAACTCCCTCTATTGCACCCTTCGGGAGCATGATCTTGAGCTCTAATTTGAGAAGCTGTAAGTGCTTTGTAAGGAAGGGGAGAGGAGGATTTTATGGTGAAGCTTAGATACATTCTAGAGTGTGACCGAATTGGCCAAGGTCTAGAACCCATTGGTCTGATGTTATCTACTGCAAACTTTGAAGATGATGGTAAATGCATCTGTGTAGCCTAAATGGGGAAATAAAAGGAACAGCCGGATTCTGTGAATCGTCAATGGCGGCGACCGGTGTCTTTTCCGTGACGTCCAATTCTGCCTCTAGGCATGGTTCTGTGGAAAGCAGCTTGGAGTGGTTGCCTCTGTAATGGGTGTAAATTATTGGGAGATAGAACAGTAGGAAGGGTACCAATATTGTTGATAACCTCCTCTGTATGATAGGAGCCCTCTCCCTCTGGAACCCCGAAAGGGCAGTTTTTTTGAAGACTGCCTAGCGGTTTGGCCATGTCTGTGTCCGTCATCATGGTTTGTAGGGCTTGATCAATGTGTTTCTCAAACAGAGTTTCTCTGTCGAATGGAAGATCCAGTGTTTTGTTTTGTACCTCTAGCCTAAAAGAAGTAGCTTTAAGCTAATCATGTCAAGCCAACCTGCCATTTGTCTGAAAGCAGTATGGTGATATCAATGGCACAGTCTATGACCTCAGCAGATGTGCATTCCCCCTTTTGTAAAATGTTCTTAGCTTCAGATCTAACATTCTCTGGTACTTGATCCACATAGGGAGCCACTCCAGCCCACAGCTGCCAATCATATCTGTCTAGGAAGGCTAGTGAATTGGTTTCCTTGACAATAAGCGCTGACATTGATGAGAACCACTTGTGGATGTTATCAAGGCACCTAACCTCCTTGTCTGGAGGAGCTGATATTGGGGCAGATGGGTTCTGAGATCTGCATTCAGCAGCTTGAATGATGACCAAATCCGGCTTTGGATGGCCAGTCAGACATGCCAGAGCGCCCTCTGGGGCTTTACATTTTTTGTCTAACTGCAGGAGACCTGTGGCTGGACTGCTCATGTCCTTAAGACACTCTTCCCCAATGCAGCCGGGTATAGGCATGGATCTAACACTTTTTGGAAATGGCTCTTTGAAGTCATAGAGAAAACAGTCCATTTTCTTAGTAGGCATAGGAAGAGCAAATCTTCTTGCCGCCCTTTCTAGCAGGTTGTGTAAACCCCCAATATCCTTACGTGGAGAATCCATTGGGGCCAGAGATGGAGAAGAAGGTGTGAAACAGAGATACCTCCTGTGCGATTTCAGGATTGGAATGTGGAAATACGCATCCTGCAAGTTGATGGACACCATCCAGTCCTCTAGTTGCAGCGCCTGAAGAACCTGCACGAGGGTGAGCATCTTGAATCTCTCCTGCTTGAGAAATAGATTCAAGATTCTGAGGTCCAGGATAGAACGTAACCTGCCATCCTTCTTGGGAATCAGAAAATACCGGGAGTAGCATCTCTGACCCCTTTCCTGCTCCGGAACCACCTCTATTGCACCTTTTTGTAACAGGGTAAGAACCTCCTTCTGAAGGAGTAGCAAATGATCCACTGTGCAAAACCCCTGGCAAGGAGGGTAAGGAGGAGGGAATTCCCTGAAGGGAAGAGCATACCCATTTTCCACAAGATCTAAAACCCAAAGGTCCGAAGTGATTAACCTCCAATCTTGGAAGAAAATGGGTAAGCCGGCCTCCCACGGTACCCACATGATGCAGGATGGCGGATCTAGGGCTGCTTTCCTGCATTACCAGGAGGGGTTGGGGAGGTAGATGAGGAAGAGGGTTGACGCCCGGCTCCACGAAGGCGACCTCTGCCTTTACCCCTGTAGCTCTTATACAATTGGTTTTGCTGCTGTTGCTGAGGTTGTCTGGATCCACGAAAGGAAGACTTCCCAAAGTCACGGTATCTTTTATACCCATAACCTCTTGTTAGAGTCTGCAGACCCAAAGACCTTGCAGTTGCTTTACTGTCCTTGAATCTCTGCAGGGCAAAGTCCGCCTTTTCACCAAAAAGCTTGGAACCATCAAATGGCAAATCAATAAGAGCAGCCTGCAGGAGAGAACCCTGAAGATTTTAACCAAACGTGCCTCCTTGTTGCAAAAGACAAGCCCATGACCCTGGCAACTGAATCTGCTGTATCCAGTCCAGACTGGATAACCTGGCAAGCAGCCGCTTGAGCATCCACCAACACCGTACTCAGATTCCCCTTGTCCTCCTCAGATGACTTAGGGAGAAGCTGTTTCGCAGAGTCCATTAAAGCATGAATATACCTGCCCAAGAGACAAGTAGCGTTGGTAGATTTTAATGCCATACTGGCTGAAGAAAATACCTTTTTCGCAGACTGCTCCAGCCTCTTAGAGTCCCTGTCTGCGGGGGTCTGTGAAAACGCCCCTGTTGACTGCTTCGAGCAAGAAGCCTGCACCACCAGACTTTCAGGAGAAGGGTGAGGGGATATCGGCTCAGTTAGAGCATCATAAAATGGCAAAAGAAGCTCAATCACCGAAGGCGAATGAAGCACCTCAGTGAGAATATTAGGTTTATAATCTGCTACAGGAAGCTGCAAGTCCAAAAGTTCCGCAGCCTTCCTAATAACTGTGTGATATGGTGCAACATCCATAGAGGGAGAAGCCTTTTGAGAAACAAAGTCCCACTCTTGGAAAGTATCAAGTCCACTCGCATCACAAAGTCTTCGAAAGCATCCTCAGTGTCATACACCTCTCCTTCCTCTCTCTCTTAATCCCAGTACTGGTCTTCCTCCACTAACCTCTGCGCCTCTCTTCTCAAGCGCATCTTCGGTTGCGGCATCGGTGGAGCCACGCGCGGCGTCGATGGCTCCTGAAGCGGCGTCGAAGGTGGATCCATAAGCGGCGCTGTGCGAATCCGAGAAGCTCCACGGGATGGCGCAGGAGACTGCCCATACGGCGTCGACATCCTAAGAGCCAGAAAAGACCAGGACAATGTCTCTGGCATAAACTGCATAAAGGGGGCCTGAGGATACTGATGAGGCACACCCAAATTATAAGCCAACGGACCCATGGGACCGGAAGGTGCTAATGAGGGGTACGAGGCCCTGGTGAAAACACCATACATCGAATTTAAAAAATACGAGGGCTCGGAACCCAGCGTCGGAAACTGAGGGTAAGAAGCAGGTTCCGGATCCGATCAAGGTACCTCTGGAATCAGAGCCGCTGGAGTCACAGGTGGAACAGCCGGAGCCGAAGGAACCTCATCATCATCAGCTGGATTCGATGGCGAGAATAGTGACGTTGGTACCTGCTCTGCAGTCCCCTTATAGGAAGGGAGAGTGAGCTGGAGTCGCCTGAGGAGACACCAAAGGTGAAGGAGAAACAAGGTCCTTTTCTCAACGTCGAGGAGCAGGTGAAGGTGAATTCAACACCACCGACTACGAAGAACGACGTCAAAAAGCATGTCTCCTATTCTTCTTATGCTTATTCTTGGAGTCGTGCGACGCCGAAGAACTAGACTTTGATCTTTTTCGACTCCTTTTCTCTTTTTTCGCCTTGGCAATGTAAAGTTTGGCTTCTCACTCCTTTAACACCTTCAGGTTCATCTTCCTGCACGATGAGCATCCCTCATGACTGATAGATAAAAACTCCCATGGTAGTGTACACCTATTCCTTTGTCTAGGCCTATGCCTAGGCATTTATGTAGGTGTGGATGTTTGAGCCTAAAGAAGATCAGGAACAAGACAGTAATTAACAAGTTACTTACCTTTGGTAACACATTGTCTGGTAGAGACATGATCTAGCCACGGTTTTCTTACTTTACAATCTTTCCACGGCGCGAGACTTGATCTGGAAATTGTTTCCCATAGCATGTCCGAGCGTTGGTAGAGGGCGTCGCATGAATCCGTATCGACATCGTCCACCGGATGTGTCATCGAAGGAGTCCATATTACTCCCTCACCAAAGCGCTAATGTCCGTTTCTTCCATGACTATTTTCCACGCTCAAAATGTAGAGCCACATATAGAAACAGCCTATTGTCCAATGAAGACTCAGTTCGCAGAGCGGGGAGAATGGGAGGGTCGGTAAGGAAGAAAATAAGTTACTTACCTGTAATTATAGTTCTCCAATATTGGAATCTTTCATAGATTCACATGCTTGAATCATTTCCCGTCATAGAGATGGGAGCCCCAGGTACCATATACTAGCAATACAATGTAAAAGATAGAGCATGAAGGCCCTAAGCCCCTTCTATTTTGCAACCTATATTGTACATTTAAAAAAGAGACCAAACTTATACTTCAGCCAATAAGGCTTCCATGGCATGTAGGAAACTCCTGGGAGAGCTCCAACCCCTCTGATTTTTCAAGCACGAGTGCAGGAGAAACACTTAAGGAGGGAAGGTCGGTCACATGTGAATCTATGAAAGATTCCAATCTGGGAGAAACATAGTTATAGGTAAGGAAATTATTTTCTTACTCCAGTATTGGAACTTTCATAGATTCACATGCTTGAATCAGAGTATAAAGCAGTAGTGAGGTAAATTGTAATGTGAGTGAGGAAAAATCCAGTTGCAAAGGGATAACCCTTGCAGAGACCATCTCATAACATAGCATAAACAGAGACATAAGCATAGTTCTTTAGACATGTATCAAACTGTATATCACATATGATGTGAGAAAAAACATACTAAAAACATTGAGCATGATGTACATAAGAAAACACATATACTACTTTAAACATGTACAGAACTAGTAAAAAAGGATGGTGGGAAGAAAGAGATTGCTCACCTTTACCAGAAAAGATGTTTCAGGTTTTCCTGCTCTACTGCCACATCTCCTTGAGGAGTACAATAGACAGTAGTGTTGTGTAAAGGTATGCTGCGAATTCCAGGAAGCTGCCTTGCAAATGTCCTGGAGAGGCACACCAGCAAATAAAGCTGTTGATGCTGAAACTGCTCTTGTGGAATGCATTGTAGTCTGCAATAGCCTTCCTGCTGCTTGGTGACAGAATAAACTCACTGTAAATATCCACCTTTCAATATTTTGTTTGGAATGGGGCTGCCCTTTCTGAGGAGCACTCTAAGTCACAAATAAGTAGTTGGATTTTCAAAAGCTTTTGGTCCTATCCATGTAGAACTTGATGCATCATTTTATGTCCAAAGAATGAAGAGCTCTTTCCGCGAGGGTGGAAGGATTTAGAAAGAAGGTCTTCAATGTGAGAGGCTCATTGATGTGAAAGTCGTAAGGGAATTTAGGGATCAACTTTATATTTGTACGTGGGATTAGCTTGTCATCTCTGAATTGTAGAAAAGGCTCTTGAATAGTGAGCCTGAATTTCACTAACTCGCCTGGCAGATGTTAGGGTTCAAGAATAGCTACTTTCCAGGATGGGTGCTTTAGTTTCGCTCTGTGAATGACTTCGAAAGGTTGCTTAAGGAGCTGTGAAAGCACTGTGTTTAGATGTCAAGATGGAGGAGGAGGTCTTAGTGGAAAAAAAACTAAATAATTCCTTGAAGAATTGCTTTATTATCCTTGACGACCAAAGTGAAAGTGAATTGGGTGGTTGTCTGAATTGAGATTTGGACGTTAGGTGAACTCTGATGGATGCGTGAACTAGATCTGAGCATACCAAAAGTAGCAAGTATGGTAAGATTTGCACAGCCGAAGAATAGGAAGGGTGTACTTGTTCCTGCTGACACCATAAATAAAATAGTTTACACTTGAAAGAATACGTTTTGTTGTTGCTGCCCGCTCTGAATAGAAATTCCTACATTCAGGAGGGATTTCTAAATGGCCGAACTCACTGTGCTCAGGAACCAAGCCGATAGATGAAGAGACTGGGGATCTGAATGCAGAACCTGACCTCTGTCCCTCGTCAGGAGACAGGGCAAGACTTTGAGTTTGATATGCAGTTTCTGTGACAACAAGAGAAGTTCTGCAAACCAGTTTTGGCGAGGCCACCTTGGGGCTATTAGAATTAACAAGCAATGCTCCATTCTCATCTTTGTGAGAACCTTTGGGATCTGGGGAATGGATGGAAAAGCGTAAACAAATATGCCGGACAAGGCCACCGAAAATGCATTCCCCTATGATTCCCCGGTGATGATGCCAGCTTGCAAAGAACTGGCATTTGAGGTTCTGGGGGGGTTGCAAAAAGATCAAGCTTTGGCTTGTCCCAATGGGGGAACATTTGATCAATGGTTTCCTGGTCCTGTTCCCATTCGTGGCAAGAGGTTTTTCATCTGCTGAGTATGTCTGCTATAGCATTCTGTTTTCCTGGGACATGTTCTGCTTGAAAATTGCACCATGTGACAAAGGCACCAATCCCAGATGTCCTGACAATCTCGAGAAAGGGGAAGTGATCCGGTATCCCCCTGCCTGTTTACGTAATGCATCGTTGTATATTGTCTGTACGAATGAAGACTGAGGAACCCTTTATCTTTGGAAGAAAAGCCTGTAAGGCCAGGTGCATGTCTCTGAGCTCGAGCAGATTGATCTGGCAATGTTGATGAGGTTTTTGCCACATACCACTTATTTGTAGGTCTTAAAAGTACGCTCCTCATCTATCCAGGGAAGCGTCGGTGGTCGTGACTAAAGGAGATGGAATGCTAAGAAAAGAAAGGCCTAATGAGAGGTGTTCTGATAGTGTCCACAAAGTTGGAGCTTTGATCATAGCTGGGGTGATTTTGATGATGTTGTTGAAAGAGCCAGTGGTCTGAATCCACTGAGCATCGTTTTCCACCTAAAGTCGTTGCATTCGTATCAGGCAGTACTTACCGAAGGGATGCATGATGACATCATTCCTAATAACGATTTGTAAAGGCGTACTGAAAGAGACTGTCTTCTTTGTATCAACTTTCCCAATTATATTAGTTTGAGTGTCTCTCTGATGTGAGGTATGCCTTGTTGAATGTAGTATCCAATTTTACCCATAAGAACACAATGCTTTTTGATGGTCGCAGGACTCATTTTTTGCAATTCAGGGTGAGCCCTAGGTCTTTGAACAGATTTATGTGAGCTGTTGTTTATTTCCGTGCTTCTCGGCTGGACCACGCTTTGACTCGCCAGTCGTCCAAGTACTGGAACATCTGGTGTTTTTGTCTTCTTGAAAAAAAGCTGTTACCGGAGCTAAACATTTTGTGAATATCTGGGGAGCCAACTTCAGGCCAAAAGGAAGAACATAGAACTGGAAATGATTGCCAGCTACTGAGAATATTAGGTACTTTCTGTGGGTAGGATGAATGTGGATGTGAAAATATGCATCCTGAAGATCGAGGGTTGACAGATGATCTCTGTGATTTAGAAGTAAAAGGTTACCCTGCAAAGTGGCCATGCAAAATGTTTGTTTTATGAGGTAGATGTTGATGTCTCTGAGATAGAGGATTAGTTGTCATTCCTTCTTTTTTCGAACCAAGAAGAAACGAGTGAAGAATCCTTTTCCTCGCTGGGAAATATGAACTCCCTCTATTGCACCCTTCGGGAGCATGATCTTGAGCTCTAATTTGAGAAGCTGTAAGTGCTTTGTAAGGAAGGGGAGAGGAGGATTTTATGGTGAAGCTTAGATACATTCTAGAGTGTGACCGAATTGGCCAAGGTCTAGAACCCATTGGTCTGATGTTATCTACTGCAAACTTTGAAGATGATGGTAAATGCATCTGTGTAGCCTAAATGGGGAAATAAAAGGAACAGCCGGATTCTGTGAATCGTCAATGGCGGCGACCGGTGTCTTTTCCGTGACGTCCAATTCTGCCTCTAGGCATGGTTCTGTGGAAAGCAGCTTGGAGTGGTTGCCTCTGTAATGGGTGTAAATTATTGGGAGATAGAACAGTAGGAAGGGTACCAATATTGTTGATAACCTCCTCTGTATGATAGGAGCCCTCTCCCTCTGGAACCCCGAAAGGGCAGTTTTTTTGAAGACTGCCTAGCGGTTTGGCCATGTCTGTGTCCGTCATCATGGTTTGTAGGGCTTGATCAATGTGTTTCTCAAACAGAGTTTCTCTGTCGAATGGAAGATCCAGTGTTTTGTTTTGTACCTCTAGCCTAAAAGAAGTAGCTTTAAGCTAATCATGTCAAGCCAACCTGCCATTTGTCTGAAAGCAGTATGGTGATATCAATGGCACAGTCTATGACCTCAGCAGATGTGCATTCCCCCTTTTGTAAAATGTTCTTAGCTTCAGATCTAACATTCTCTGGTACTTGATCCACATAGGGAGCCACTCCAGCCCACAGCTGCCAATCATATCTGTCTAGGAAGGCTAGTGAATTGGTTTCCTTGACAAAAAGCGCTGACATTGATGAGAACCACTTGTGGATGTTATCAAGGCACCTAACCTCCTTGTCTGGAGGAGCTGATATTGGGGCAGATGGGTTCTGAGATCTGCATTCAGCAGCTTGAATGATGACCAAATCCGGCTTTGGATGGCCAGTAAGACATGCCAGAGCGCCCTCTGGGGCTTTACATTTTTTGTCTAACTGCAGGAGACCTGTGGCTGGACTGCTCATGTCCTTAAGACACTCTTCCCCAATGCAGCCGGGTATAGGCATGGATCTAACACTTTTTGGAAATGGCTCTTTGAAGTCATAGAGAAAACAGTCCATTTTCTTAGTAGGCATAGGAAGAGCAAATCTTCTTGCCGCCCTTTCTAGCAGGTTGTGTAAACCCCCAATATCCTTACGTGGAGAATCCATTGGGGCCAGAGATGGAGAAGAAGGTGTAGGTATGAGATAATCATCCCATTCATGTTGCAGAGCTTACTCGTCTCTCTTTCATCATCATAGGTTGCCAAATCCTGAAGAAGAGCTGTGTGTAGAGAACATTTTGCAGATGGGGGCATTTGTAAGGACGCTGGTTTTGGTGTGGAAGGTGGAGCAGTAGGAGGTTGCATGACATGTGCTTCTGTATTTGTTGACATCTGTGGTGCTATAACTGGAGTGGGTTGAAAAACGCTCTCTATAGTTGTTGAGCATGAATTGAAAATCCAATACTAGCGAACTAGGTAAACCGACTACTTCCTCCTGATAGAAATGCTGGTAGTGATGTTGAGGAGTATAATAGTGATCCTCTGAATTCTCCTCATAATCCTCGTCATCTTCCTAGCACTTATGTAACTGGGATGGACTACTAGCTACCCCAAAAGGACCCTCTTTGTCAGAGTCTTCCTCTTCTAACAAGTGAGCTAGGAGCAATGGAGAAATGTATCTGGGAGAGGTGCTAGCAGGAGTTAAATACCAATTTTTCTCATTATTATCGGTCGTATCCATCGACAGTGTTGCTGACCAGGCCATCGTCGGAATCGCTGATGAGGTTACCAGACTCAATGTTGTGAAGCGAGAGTCATCTGCGGACAGACAAGTCGTCGTCGGTGTTATCATCATCATCTACGAAGGAATGGACGTCGAGGAAAGAACTGTTGTCACTGAAGCAGACGATGAGACCATTTTAATTTTGACGGTCGAGATTGAACAGCCGTCAACGACAAAGTCATCATTGTGGAAGTAGAAGCACTGGATAGCACAGAAACATTGCCACTCGATGAAGTCATTAATGCCACTTTTTATATTCTCGTTGTTGACAGTGCAGACGTCAAGGCCTTTCTCGAGGGGGGACGCTCACCGACAGTCTGTCAGAAGGCATTTCTTTGAAAGCAAGACCAACCTGAAGAGGCGGTGTAGATTGCCCAGTTGGTATTTTCTTTGATTTTTGTGAAGAGAGATGTGGCCCCTTTCTTTTTGTTTGGAATAAGAGTGAGAGTCCTGAGAGTATTTAGAAGTACTATGGCCTTTGTAAAACCCATGAGTGTTTTTTTAAAAACCTTTTTGGATGCTTACGGGAGGAATGGGAATGGATGACCTATCCCTTTTATGTTACATTCTGGAGGAGGTAGAAGATTCCCCAATGTCAGAAGCACAGGCTGGCTCCTTCCTGGGTTTGAGCTTCTGGAGCCATAGCAGCAGTCTCATTTCTTTGTCCTTTAGAGTCTTTGAAGAAAAGGTATGGCATACCTTATAGTCTGTAGCTGTATGGTTGGGATAAAGGCAGTATATGCAGTCCCGGTGAGGCTCCTCGGAATGCATCCTCTTCTTTCCACAGATACAGCAAGCCCTGAAGAGACTTTTATTCTCGTTGTCTGGCATGTTGTAGACAAATATGTTGTAGAAATGAAGAAAGGTTTCAAATATATATTGAAGAACAAATGTGTAGAGATAGCTCAGCAAAGTTCAGAAGAGACTCTCTAGCACGACGTGCAGTTACAAATATGAGGGATGGGAGCTCTCTCAGGTCTGTTCTACAGGTCAGGGAAGCCTGACTGGCTGAAGTATAAGTGGCTGAAGTTTAAGTTTGGTATCTTTTTTAAATGGACAAAGATAGGTTGCAAAATAGAAGGCTACCTCAGGTCTGAATGTTAGCACATGAACCATGTGTGGTGAGTGTATAAATTCTCTCAGAAATTTGTGGATAAATAAAACCATAAAGGGGGGGGGAGTTATCCCTTAAGGACTAGAACCCTCACTCACCTGAAGGTGACATGCTTTATCATATGGGTTCCTCCCCCCAGTAGGAAATCCTAGTCCTACTGCGGGCTACAACTTCCTCACTGTGAGGAAGGAGCTCATGGATGTTTTCAAAGAGGTTCACTAGTGTGACTAGGTTGTTAGAATCCCATATGTGAAAATTATGGTGTAGTGAGGGTGCAGCGCAAAAAAAGAGAAGACTAACAGTGATTTTAAAACTGCCTAGGAAGATGCAAAAAACTATTTTTATTGGATTGCTCTCACTGGCAGGGTTAAAAAAAAGCAGTGCAGAGAGTAGTATAGATTTAAAACTACTCAAAATTCAGGTCGACATGTTTCAGCCTAGTGACCAATACTCTGTATCAGTGGCTTTCTTCAGGACCAAAGAAATGTTGTTATTGCTGCTGCTATTACTTATACTTGTGATAATGAAAAATAGTAAACAAATGATACAACACCAGTAATCCTGCGTAGCGATGTCAGGTATTACTGGGAATATCTGTGAAACATGAAAGAGAAAAAACAAACATCGCACACTTTCTATGAAAGTTCCAATACTAGAATAATCTGCTGCTAGATCCTGTCTCTACCAGTTATTGCATTACCAAAGGTAAGCAACTTTTATAAACTGATAGAAAGATCTAGTCTCAGATTCCTTACTTTAGAATCAAATGTCAATGCCATACAATTACCAGAGGAAGGTCTGCGAACTGAGACCATGGAAAATCTCTAACTATAATAAATCCGGTCCAGAACAAGAGAAAAATACCGGACATTCATAATAATTCAGGTGAGCAATAACATACTCTACCACATAAAAATCCACAGAAGGAACCACAGGTAAGCACAGTCACAAGACATTTAAACCTGGGAATAAAATACCCATGTTACTATGACAAATCTGTGTCAGAAGCCAACCAACAATAGGAGTATAAAACTATTCGCACTCCTAACAGGATCCGAACCATGCATTCTCATCTCACAATAGCTGTGGGCAGAACTATAGCAATACCTATATGCCATATGAAGTCCTGTCCTAGCCATGACTGCCCTGCAAATTACACAGATAAAGATCCATCTCCCATGGAGAACACATAACAAATGTTCTTGTCAAAAAGAAGTCGAAGACAACAATAGCAACTGGGTTTTTGCTGGGGAAACATGGCGGCAGCTAGTTGAGCTGCTGCAGCGCACCGATTCTGGGCTCTCGCAATGCTCTATTTCTAACTCATGCCAGAGGTTCCGAGAATGATTTTCGGCTGATAATGTGGCGCTGACTGTTTTTACAGTTCCAAAAGTTAAATCATTGAAAAGAGCGGGGAATTTTTTACTTTGGCGTCTTTAAGTCGCAGTCCTTTACACCGGCGTGTCCGGGTTTTCCATTTCTCCCTGTGGATCTGTTTCCTCGTCGTGCATGTGTCTCGCTGTAGTGGTGCTTCACTCCCCAGGGTTGCTGTGCTGGGGGTCAGCCGCCCTGGAGCTCCACAGAGGATGTAAGCTCCAGAGCCTTCTCCGAGTTACGCGGGGCAGCAGCAGCAGGAATAGCCGTGTTGGCGCTTCTGGGCGGTGCAGAGACTTTCTGGTTGAAACGAAGGCCGGAGTGGAGGACGCCCGATTGTCGGAGGAGCAGAATCTGCATTGCGGTGAGACTCCGAGGGGCACGATAGACGCCGAAACAGGTTCCCCATCAGGGGAGGGGGTAGTAGTCACCCCAGATCATAGTACGGTGCGGAAAAGGGGAAGGCGGGGTGTCAAGGCGCAACTCAATTCAGGAGAGCTGAGAGGAGAAAAGAGCCTCTCCCTAGACACATCAAGAAATACGAAGGCTCAGACTCAAGGCCTGAGTCATAGTACTAGTAAGAAACCTAACGCCTCTACATTCTCGTATGGAGAAGTAAAAGCTAAACGTGCTAAAGGGCCTAAGGTAGCCAAAGTAGTTAAACCAGCTACCACCGTTGCCTCAAAACTGACTCCCTCTTTAAGATCCTACTTCAAAGTTATGCCACAAGTTTTGGAATTAGCAAAAGAGAGAGCAGCACTTAAAGTATCTTTTGGGCAAATTCCCCACCTTTCTTTACCTCCTTCCCTTGTTATTGTCACTAAGGATTTGGAGGGTGCCCTATCAGGGGAGGATTCCAGTTGTGGGGTCCAGAGCTGTGTTGGTGCAGAAGGCTTAGAAGCCGCAGCGAAGGATATGGTAGACAGAGGGAGCCCTGAGGAGCCCTCTTTTGATATACATCAGATAACGGAGGTATTGGATCAGGGAGTGATACAGCAGGAGGACACGGCTGGGAGCTTGAGTACCTCTCAGGTTGAGCAGGTTGAGGGGTCAACTGCAGCCTCCCGGGAAACAATGTTCGCATCACTCTCAATGGATATAAAAAGGGGGTTCGAAACTTCTACTGCTAATCAGACAGAAATTAGAAATTTTTGTGAGTCTTTAGAGAATAAACTTGATGGTCTCACTACAAGAACGGCGGCGCTTGAAAAAACGGTGGCGGGTCTCTCTCTTCATCTTGACAAGGCCAAGGCTGATGTTATTAATTTAAAAAAAGAGGATTTGGCTATGTATGAGAGAATGGAATTTTGGAAAATAATGCGCGCCATAATAATCTCCGAATTCTGAATATTCCGGAAGGGAGCGAGGGCACTGATATCAAGCAGTTTGTTGTCACGCTCTTAAAGGACTCTTTGGGGCTTGAACAGTCAGCAGAGGATCTAGCCACTGATATTCAAAGAATTCATAGGGACCCCTTCAGGAAGAATCCGCAAAGAACAAAACCCAGGAAAATTCTAGTCAACTTCCTCACCTATTCCATTAAAGAGTTCATCCTTAATCAAGCTCTAAAACAAAAATCTTTGAGTGGCAAGGGGTTCACTTTTCAGATAAGGTCAGACCTATCTAGGGCGACCCTGGATAAACAATGGGAGTTGGGGAGGAGATTAGATGCCTTCAGGAAGCTAGGGGCGGTAGTACATCTTAAGTTTCCAGCTGCACTGCAAATAATGTACAATAATAAGATGTACAATGTTAGATCCATAGTAGCGGCAGACGAACTCTTGTTAGATTGGGGTAATAAGGGAGGCCCTTCCGGTTAGCTTCTGGCCCTATGGTAGGGTTCCCTTCCTCTTCCCCTCTTCCCCTCTCTGCTTATTTCGTATCATATAGTCAGGTCTTGGCTGGGTAGTTTTATTAAACCTAAGCTTATATTTTTACTTCTGCTTCGATTGTGTACTAAGAGGATATTCAAGGGAGAAAAATGGAATAGTCTAAAAAATAAAAAATAAATAAAAATAAAATATATATATATACAGAAATCACATATTTTGAGTTCAACATACGATCTCAAAGCTTGGATGCTGTTGGCACCCTTGGCATCCTAGTTGAATCTGTTGGATTAGTATTTAAGTGTTGCGGGAGTCCGGTGGGGCGCTATCTCTGGACTTGGTCCGGATAGATAGGGCAAGGGTTTCCCAGGGGGGTGGTGGGTTAGAGTAGGGCACTGGAAAGGTGGGTGGGTGTTGCTTGGTAAAAAATTTAAAAATGATTGTTGTTTTTGATAGGGTGACTTTTGTAAATATGGCATTTGCGTATGAGTTAAAGAGTGCTTATGTGCTTACGTCAGGTACTGGGAGCACGATGGGAGGAAGCAGCTCTCTCAATGAATAGTCTGGAGATCCTCTCCTGGAATATCAACGGCCTTCGCACCAGACCCAGGAGGGATAAGATTTTGCAGTATCTTCGCGATTCAGGTGCGCAGTTCATTGTTCTCCAGGAGACGCATATGAAGAACCAGAGATGCTTTCCCTGGTTAAAGGTAACAGATGGATAGACCTATGTATTGCTACAACCCAGACTACGAATATTGGGGAAGACAAAAAAAGCTCGTTTGGTATCTAAGTTAGTAGACCCTGGAGGTAGATGGGTAATCGTAACAGTGATCATTGCGGGTACATCAGTAACAATTGTGGGATATTATGGTCCGAATCAGGATGATCCCTCTGCCCTTAAATCTATCTTTTCTCATCTATTACTTTATTAAGGACCTATTATCCTGGCAGGAGACTTTAATATTGTTTTGGATCCTCTCCTGGATAAATCTCCGAATAGTCGGGCCTCAATCCCTTCTAAAACCAGGGCTTTTCTATTGGAAAATATGAGACAGTATGGATTCTTAGAAATATGGAGAATAAGGTCTGGTCAACAACTAGGTGTTTCATTCCATAATCATAAATACCATCATCAATCGAGGATTAATTTTATCCTGATTAGCCAGACCCTGAAGAGTGTGGTAAAAAGCGTTATCTATCTCCCTTTACATTTATCTGACCATTCTGCGGTACATTTGAGAATGGACGGCTTTTCCAAAGTTTCCCCTAGAATTTGGTCATTTGACCGTTCCCTTCTTTTAGAACACGAGGAGATTTCCTTTTTGGTAAAAGAATCTGAATGAAGGTGAACATTGGCTCAGCCTCATTAGGTTGTGTCTGGGATTCCTATAAAGCCTTCTTAAGGGGACAAATAACCAGTAGGGCTAGGTATAACAGAAAACTGTATAGAGAAGAGCTAGCTTCTAAAGAGGCGGAAATTGTAAAGATTCAAGGGGAAATAGATCTACACTCCGACGCCTCAGTTAGCATTTTACAGGATTTACAACATAAGCTTTAGCGAGCAAAAGGGCATTTGGACTCAGTTTTGAACACACGTATTATGCAAAGGTGGGAAGCCAGTAAAATCGCCCACTTTCAATATGGAGAAGGAGCAGGCAGACTTTTATCCTGGAAATCAAAGACTGATCAAGTACGTAACAGCATTAGTTCGATTACCCAGGATAACTTGGTCTATACATCGGATGAAGATATTCGGAGGCTTTTTAGACAGTTTTTCCACGACATCTATAGTGAGAATAAAGTCATCGAGGCGGGTAGTATCGAAGGCTGTTTGAGGGAGATACAACTTCCTTCACTGACCTTGGATCAACGCGACTCCTTAGACCGAGTTATTACGCAGGATGAGGTGAAAGCGGCTATTATGTGCAGTAAAAAGGGAAAAGCGGCAGGTCCAGATGGCCTTCCTGCTGAGTTTAATACGTCTTTGGAACTGATACTTGTTCCCTATCTAACGACTTCATTCAATTAGATTCTCCAGGATGGGATGTCACCTCCAGCTTCATGGGATAAGGCATCTATAACTCTGATATTAAAGCCGGGTAATCCGGCATCAAACTGTGTGTCTTATAGGCCAATTTCTATACTTAATGCCGACTATAAAATCTTTGCCTCCATCTTGGCTAATAGACTGGGGTCGGTTGCAGGTGACATCTTGCACCAAGACCAGAGGGGTTTTGTTAAGGGTTGACAACTGTTTGAATTAACATATGACCTGAAAGGGGCTATAGATGTGGCGTCCATCTGCTCCATACCATTGGCTGTTCTCACGCTCAACGCTACTAAGGCTTTCCACAGGGTGAATTGGTCATACCTGTCGGGGGTCTTAGGTAAATTTAACATCGGAGACAGATTTCATCGTGCTGTGAGATTGCCCTATCAAAATCCTTCAGCCTGCCTCTTGGTGAATGGAGTACTGTCCGACCCGTTTAACATCTCAAGGGGAACACGTCAGGGCTGCCCACTCTCCCCTCTCCTATTTGGTCTATATATTGAACCTTTCGCCCAAAAACTGAGGGATGATGTTAACATCAAGTCCTTCAAGTATGGGGAATGGGAGAAGAGGGTAGCCCTGTACGCGGATGACATTCTGATCTTCTCCTCGGAATTGCCTACAGCCCTCCATCGGTGATTAAACTTGCTCAGGATAGATCTCTGGATATGAGATTAATGCCTCCAAAACAGAGATTATGGGCTGGAATAATGAGGAGTTAGTGGAGGGAGTGCAGCCTAGCTCAAAAATGAAATACCTAGGTATTACTATTGTTCAGGATATTAACAAAATCGCCGAAACAAATTTTTGGGCAGTAGCAAAAGACTGTAGGAAACTTATGAGAACATGGTCTACATTACCTTTGTCCATTCTGGGTAGAGTTAATCTTATAAAAATTTCCATATTGCCTAAAGTCACTTTTTTGTTTAATACTATTTCCTTATATTTTGAACCCTCACTTTTATTAAAGTTGCAGAGCGACATCAACTCATTTATTTGGGCACAATACATACCTAGGATTGCCTGGAAAAGGGAGGTCTAGCTGCCCCTGATCTTCAATTGTATGCATGGGCATTTCAATTTACCCATTATTGTATGTTATTGAAGATGCCCACTAACATCGGGATAGGCTGCATGTTTAGAGCTATGCTTAGTAGGGCAAGCCTTTCACAAGAGGGATTTCTATTTAAATTCGGGGACCCCAAATTCTTTAAGAAAATAAAACTAAAAGTCCTGCAAGGTATTGCTAAAACATTGTTTAAATTGCGTAGTTCCGTCCTGTTGGGTTATTTCTCCAGTAAAGCACCTCTTTGGGATTCACCGGGGGGCATGAATTGGCTTAAGGATAGTCTTGCTTTGCCCTTGAGGGAGGCAGGGGTGAAAGTATGGGGCGATCTGTTTGTAGAAGGGGTTCTTTTATCATGGGAATCTCTTAGAGATAGGACTTTCAAGGTTTAAATACCTGCAGATAGCTAGCTGGGCTCAGTCACAGTCTGCAACCAAGAGTAGGTTCCCAGTAGGTGGAGGTAACCATCTTGAGCTCCAACTGCTAAATAAAATCCCTGCTAAAGAGGGAGATCTCCTTCTGGTACCATACAATTCTAGAGGAGATTGACGGCGAATTTCAACTGGCCGACAAGCTCTGGGGGAGCTCCTTGTTAGCCCAGGACGCGACTAGCCTTTGGCTTGATTCTTTCAAGACACTGTGGGATATTGTCAAGCCGGCATGGCTTCGACGGAATCATCTTGTTACATTGCATAGGGCCTATTATGCACCACAGAGGCTCTCAAAGTTTTCACAAGGAACTTCCGTATCTTGTATGAGGTGTGGAGAAATTGCTGCCTTGGACTTACATATGTTTTTTGATTGCCCAATCCTATCTCCTTTTTGGGATTTTATAAGTAGCTTATTGTCAACTTCTCTTGATCGGCAATTCGTCATAAATCCAGCACATGTAATTTTCGCTCTGATAGACGGAGTCACGGGTCCAGACACAAATCTTCTGTTCTATTCCATCCTTTTGGCCAGAAGAGAAATTTGCAAAAAGTGGAAAGACTCTTCACCACCTTCCTTACAGGACTGGCCGACATCAATATTGCAAGTTTCTAGGCTAGACCTAATGAGATCGGGCAATCGGAATAAGAGAGCCTTTTGGCACCTTCTGAATTGGGGTCATCAGTGAGACTTCGGACAGGGTTTTTTTTTTCCCGGTCCAATGATTAAGCTGCCCTCGCCTTCACCCATGGTTTATCTTGATACATCAGGTTGTGTCCTGAATGTGGGCTAGATGTTTTGCAATGCAGCTTACCTTTGGTCTCTGTAAGAAGGTCTTGGTGGGTATGACATCACTATTTGTGCAGCCTATCTTGCTAAGGCCTTGTCACCCAGATTTCTGAGGTAGTGTGTCACTCCCTTTTAGACCTTAACGGTATGACCAGGGTAGTAAATGAGGACAAAAAAAACAACAATAGCAACTATTGGCATAGAAGCAGTCTTTCCATAGGAGAAAGAACTAGAGATGATACAAATACCTCTAGCATATCCCATACATATATCACTATATATATTTAGTGACATAGGAGCAAAATAATTAAAAGGCCTATGTATCAACAAAAGAACATTCATATTTAAAGATACAAAAAACAAGCCAAATAATCCACAGACCATGCTGACATACGAGTATGGAACTACAGTAGGATCACACCACTTAGAAAAGCAACAGCCATTCAACAAGTCAGAGTAATGCAAGTTGCCTGAGACACCACCATTAAGCAATGGCAGTATAAAGTTGAATAAGATATTAAGTATGGAAAAGAAACTTTGATTTCCTATAAAAACCAAGGTTAGTATGTGAACTTACTTTCATGAATAGAGTCCCATCTACATATGATCTAGAAAAAGTCCCCCATACTGAAACCGGGAACTTTAAGGGATTCCATAATACAAGAATCTGACCGACCAATAAAATAAACATCAACTTGTGTATGTCATCTAAAGAACCACACTTCGCAAAGTGTGAATCCTGTGTTCCCAACCACCAGCAACTAGTGAAAGGAAAATAATTTAAAAAGTTGTCCCATAGAAGAGCAACAATCCTATACAATAGCAATAAAAGGCTTCTACAAATGGTAGAGGCTATAAGGCCGAAGACTCTTCCCCTCAAGGACTAATATACATAAAACACCTTCATAGACCAGGAAAGGTACACCATTAGAGGCAAATGCCCTTCAAAAAAGAAAAAAAAACTTTAGTGATAACGCACAGCGTTATAACATCCCAAAAAGAGTAAAAAAAACATTACTGCCCGATTACGATGCAGCCCGTCGCGGCTCTGACCAACGGTCAGAGCATTCAGGGCAGCATCGTAATCAGCCCCGCCATTTACTTTCCCACCACCTAATTATGAACTAGGCGGTCGGAAAGTAAACCGGCCAGTCATTCCGGCTGACTTCCGATGGGCTCTAGGAGCCTGCCAGCTAGTCAAAAGCCAGCCAGTAATTTCAAGGGTGGACCTTTCCGCCCTTGAGATTACGATGCACGGTTTGCGGCATGGTTTCCATACCAGCCTATCCAACATGAAAACCATGTCAGAAAGCGTGCTTGGGGGCCCCAAGCAGGGCCCACTTGAGCTTGCGGCCTCCAGTCGGGGGCCAAGGTGCACCCGGTGGCAGGCACAACAAGGTGCCTGCCACGGGGTGCAGGGATGAACTGCACCTCCCTTATCTCAATGGGAGCTTGTGTTACAGCCGGTTTACAGCCGTACCACGAGCTCCCCTTGAGAAAAGGGAGCATGCGACTGAACAGAGTTCGGTTGCATTGTAAGGAGCTGGTCAGGGCCGCTGACAAGAGGTCGGTCGTTCCCAGGAACGAGACAGTGTCGGGCACACTGAAGTTCGCCTGACATCATAATCAAGCCCTATGTACCCTTCATAATAGAAGGAACAGACCCACCTGATAGACTTATATCTTGTCTCTCATCTGAGACGTTGTCCTCAAATTACCCGCTTGTGATTATTTTTAGATATGCCTGGTGTCCTCTGAATAAAGGTACCTTGGAACAATGAGGTATTTTTATCAAGATCTGGGTCCCACCTTTGTACATTAGTTTTTATTTAAGAACTCCCTCCTTCCTTTAAAGTCTTCGAGGAGGTATGAGTCTGACCTGGTGGCAATGACGTACCAGAGTGGGGAAAGGATGTCAATGATAAAGCATGACACTATTATGTATGTGAGGATTCCTCTTCTATAAAGGATGACTTTCCTCAGATGTGCAGCAGAAGGCCTGTGACATCCCTAACTCTTGATTTCTGACTGTTCCTAGAATATAAGGAAACAGTATACCTTCTTGGTTTCTCTATACTTTCCTGATGCTACCATACCTATATTTGTGATTTGATTGATTCTCCGGAGGGACGTACGGTGGCCTACCCTCCTCACCTGTGGCCCTTAAGTAATCAAGAAAGGTTTTGAAAGAGGGCGTGTTTTGGAGGCCGGACTGTAGGGCTGCCAACTAAGCCATTTTTTGCTAGTGTTTTTCTCTGGAGGCCCGCAAACAAAAGGTGGCAACTCTAGGCCTAAGTAAACTGGCGCATTCTAGGAGACTTTAGAGGCGTGCCTGCCATACTGTTCGAGTCCACAACGACCAGGTCTGAGTCCACAACACAGCTGCATGTTTAATGGGTGGGTGATCTGCTTATTTCGAGGCAATTTACAATGTCCGCCAGTATTATTTGTATTTTCATGATGCCGATGAATCTGATTGTTATGTCAGCCATTTTGAGGTCATACCCCAGCACATTTGGCGCAGCGGACGAGCGCAGCGGGCGCGTCGTAGGCGCGCCGGAGTCACGCCAGAGTCCAGCCCGTCTGCGCCCGTCCGCGGCAGGCCGGGGCAGGGGGCATCTCACTATGCTCCCCTGCTCACCTACTCTCCTTCCCATCTCCTGTCATATTGGACTCCTGGATCCATTGGTTCGTCTGTCACTGCCCTCCTGACTCACCTTGGGCTACTCTCCCTCCCACTCCGCTCCCCCCTGTTATCATATCACGTTTGACCCCTGTGCTTCCCATCGCCCCGCCCATCCCCCCCCCGCCCCTTATATCCCAGTATTCAACACCGCGGCCACGCTTCTAAACACTAGATCGGCGGTTCTCCATCAGCACAAGATATTCGACTATATCGACACTTACAGGCCAGACCTCCTGTTTTTAACGGAGACCTGGCTCAAAGCCGACTCCCTGCCCAACGTTTTAGCCGCACTGCCCCCCTCATACTCTATCATCCGAGCGGACCGTCCGGGGGGCAGAAGAGGTGGCGGAGTGGCTTTGATAGCCCGCACGGACCTTCATTTCCAGACCCTCCCCTCCCCCCCCATTCCTGAAGTAGATTGTCTGATAATCCGATCGAACTCTCATCTGGTCCCCCCGACCTCTGTTCTCATCTATCGTCCCCTGCACCCCACTCCTTTTTTTATTTCCAGTCTTCAAGATCTCCTTGCCACACTGGTAGTAAATAATTCGTCAGTGCTAGTCTTAGGCGACCTTAACTACTGGCCTAATGACCCTGCTGAAAGCTCCCTTTCTAAAGACTTCACCGACCTTATGACCAGTCTCAACTTCACCCCCCATATACACAGCCCCACTCACTCACAGGGTCATTCACTCGACCAGGTCTGGACCTTGAACATCCCCGTCACACCCCCCCTTATTTCTCCCTGCTCTTGGTCCGACCATTTTTTAATTTCTTTCTCCCTTGCCTTAGCCCCAGTGATCAAGCCTCCGCTCCCTAGGAACACCTGGGTCAGAAAATGGGGCAAAGCCGTCATGCCATCTTTATGCTCGTCTTTGGCCAACTCCAGTCCTGATCTTTCCGGCCTCGCCGCCCCTGCCCAGTTGGCCACCATTAACGATTGGTTGACCCAAGCGGGCGACGAATTTGCTCCCCTGAGGCGGATCACGGTTAAGCGAGTCCACGCTGCTAACCGCTGGTTCACCATAGATCTCAAGGAGAAGAAGCTGGCCGCACGGAGAGCCGAGCGAGCCTGGAGAAGAGCTTACTGCCCTGCCCTAAAAACCATCTATCTATCTGTCCTTAAGACATACAAGCAAGACATTCTTGATGCAAAGACCACATTCTACTCTAACAGGATATTGGCAGCGGAGTCTCAATCAAAAGAAATCTTTGCCACGGTGCATGAACTGGCCTCATCTGATAGAGCTACGGCCACGATCCCTTCTTCCCAATCTCTTTGCGATTCGCTCAACGATTTTTTCGTTGAAAAGATCGCAAAGATCAAGATCAATATCCCTCTTCCATCCGCCACTTTCACTAATCCTTCCCCCCCCCACCATTTCTAAATTAACGTCCATCCCTCTTCTGACCACAGCCACACTTCTCCCTCTGCTCCAAAGAGTGAAGTCGGGTTCTCCCCTGGACTTTGCCCCTGCTCACATCCTGAGAGAAATCTTCCTAACTTGCCCCACTCCGCCCCTCACACTTCTTAACGACTCACTCCGTACGGGGGTGGTCCCCATCCCCCATAAATCTGCAGTCGTCATTCCTATCTTAAAAAAGCTGGCTTTGACCCTTCATCCCTTTCTAACTATCGTCCCATCTCCCTTTTGCCTTACCTGGGCAAGGTCTTAGAAACTCACGTGACCAGCACCTTGAGCACCCACGTGGAGACTAATCACTGCCTCTCCCCTTGCCAGGCGGGCTTTCGGCCCCTCCATTCTACGGAGAAGGTGGTGATCTCAGTGATGGACAGCCTACGCGAGGGCGTTGACACCAACCGTCCGCAGGCCCTCATCCTTCTAGATCTGTCCGCCGCTTTTGACACGGTGGACCACTCCATCCTCCTCACCCGTGTCAGGGCGGCGGGCATTGAGGGCCTAGCCCTCGCGTGGCTTGAGTCCTTCCTGAGCGAGAGGGCTCAGGCGGTCCATCTTGCCGGTTTCGCTGCCGCCTCTTGCAGGGTAGTGTGTGGTGTTCCCCAGGGCTCTTCACTCTCCCCCCTTTTGTTTAATTTATACATCTACCCCCTCATTTTTATGTTGCAGCAGCTGGAGGTCACGGTGTTCAACTACGCCGATGACCTCCAGCTAATCTTTAACCTTTCCCACTCCCCCTCATCCATCCAGAATGTCCAATCAGTTATGTTGTTCATTCGGGATTGGATGAACTGCAACCACCTCAAACTCAATCCGGACAAGACGGAGCTAGTCCTGACCGGAGGTGGTTGCAGTCCCTGGTCCCCGTCCCACTGGCCCCTCCCACTTGGTGCACCCCCACTCCCTGTTTCCAAAGTTAAAACCCTTGGTATCTTTCTTAATCCCCAACTCTCTGTTCACCCCCAGGTCAGTTCTGTTGTGTCTTCCTGTTTCCTCTCCCTTAGAACAATTAGGAAGATCTCCCGTTTCTTCTCTCTTCCGGCTCTAAAAATCATAGTGATGGCAATGGTGCTCTCTCGCCTAGATTATGGCAACATAATCTATAATGGCGCGCCGGCCTATGCGATTCACCATCTGCAACTAGTGCAGAACCAGGCTGCCCGCCTGATCCACGGCCTGCCTAAATTCCACCGTGCCACCCCTTTATTGCAGGCTCTACACTGGTTGCCTGTGAAAGAGCGAGCCCTATTCAAGCTCGGCTGCCTCACCTTACAGGCCAAAATGGGCACCGCTCCAGAGTTCATATGCTCTGCCATCAAGCCTTACATACCGGGTAGAGAGCTCCGCTCCACCCACATGGCACTCCTGACCACCCCCCGATTCAAAAAGAAGAAGGCTGGTGGAACAAAATTTGCGGTCCTTGCCCCTGCATTCTGGAACTCCCTCCCTGTGGAACTCCGTACTTCACCATCTTACACACAGTTCCGGAAAAGTCTCAAAACCCTGCTTTTCTCCCGTGCCTTTGCTGCTTAAATACCCTTTGCTTCTGCTGCTGCTCCGCAATCTGAAAGCGCCATGAAACCGCGTGGTATAAGTGCGCTTAATAAATGTTTTTAAATTCAAATTAAATTCAAATTTGGGAAATGTAGGTCGGCAAACCATAATTAATACTTAATTTTACACAATAATCGTATTTAACAGTTTTATAACGTGCATACGAATATATATTGAATTTGACATGACAAAGCTCACTATGAAAAAGCAGTTTTCCTAATTTTTCACTGGAATTAATTATGTCATAATTGTGTAAATGTGAATGTGTATTGCTGCCACTGAAGGAAATTTACTATAGGGTAAATGTCTTTTTCTGAGATAAGTGTCAATGTTAGACAGTTTGTTTTTCAGTCAAATATGTTCCATAATGTCTTGGTCATAGTAAATGTCTTCCCTATGTTTTAAACTTCTACTGAATTTCGGTCTTGATGCAATATTTACAAATTCATAAATAAAAGCAACCATTTCCTTTCCACAGTTTGTTTCATGTGTTGAATTTGTAGGTCATTAATTCAAACTTCTTTTTGTTGATCTTCTCATCCACATGTTTTCTTGTTTGCTAATGCTGATCAGACTCGATTTGCAAACTGATTACAGGTTCAAATCCAAAAGTATTTTTCTGCCACTACCGCCTCCCTGCAGAATGTGCTCCTGACAAACACCTTTCATATTATCAAGCAGTATTGCTTTATGGAAATACTGTTTATCTATGTGAAGCCATAGACCCATTCAATCAGCAAGCTACAAATATTTCCTGAAAAGTTAAATTCTACCTACACCTCCATAGGACAACCCTTATCAGCCTTTGGAATACTCTTTACTGTACCATCCTAACCTAAGGCATAACCTGTATCATGTTACTCCATGGATTCTTTTGAATTCACAAACCCTATACAGTCATGATTGTGTCTGAACAATTGTTACATTTGCAAGCAATTCTGAGTTTATAGTTAGCAAGGAGGTTGAAGATGGATACATTTACCACTGCAAATTAAATGTGTCTTTGAGTGAAGGAGGTAATGATGAGACTGAAGCGTTTGGAAAAGTAGAGAGGGGTTATTGATATTTGTTAGATGCATATCTGACAGGAGCATTGCTGTTGCTTGAGACAAGAGGCATGAGAAAATAAAACGTGTAAGGGAGTGCATTTAAAGATATGTTACTAGAGGAAAAGAAGAGTGTGAGTATTTAAACCAGTACAGTAGCAAAGAGGAATATTTGTGAAAATATTTTCACAGAGAAAGGAGTAGACATATTTGAAATGATCTACCACACAGATATAGTGAACAGAATGAAAGAGAATACATATAATGATTTAGTTATGTGGCTTGCGAGGTTAAGATTCTGGCAAGGTAATTGATTACAAAGATATTGTGGGTTTTGGCTGAAGAAGATGGAGAGCAGAAACGACCATTGAATGTGGTGATATAGTGAAAAAGTGATGCTATATAATGCAGCGCAAATACAAATAAAACTTAACATATAAATGTACGCTACTCACATTACACAAATACAATAATCAATGTGACTCTACGGTCAAAGTAATCTGAACACTTTACCTGTACAATATCTCTTTCTGCTAATCTTCCTCTTGAAGATACTCGAACTTCATCTCCATCTAATTCGATCATGGCTAGAAAGTCAAAACCAAGATGTTATTGCCTATATGAATTGAATGAGAGAACAAATAGATCTTACAACTGCATCTCTTTTTTCACCATGCCAATAGATAATTACAAGCATCAAATGTTACGGACCAAAAACACTACTATTGAATGCAGGAGAGTCGAGCAAACAGATGCCTGTAAATGTCAGAGTGTTTGAATGGTCTCTAGTGTCCATGCGTGTGCCAATGAATGGCTGTGTCCAAGCTTGCTAAATATTTGATCTGCCCTAGTCACCAATATCTGTTTCCTATTCTAAAGATATGATCCTGTTCAAAGATGGCTGCTTCTATATTTCTTCACATAGCACAAACTTAGATAAAATGTAATTCTTGCGCTGAGTTAATGGTGTATTGAAATATTTGGTTAGAAGTGATAGACTAGCAAACATTTACAATTTCTATTAGTGGGCAAAGGTCTAGCTATGATGGTTTATCTTAGTTATTTGAGGATTTAATGTAGGTACAGTTCCTACCCAAATATGATTTCAGTGTGTTTAACGGGTAACATATTCAAGAAAACATAGTTTATGAGCATTTGCTACTTGGAACAAAAAGTTCATCCTGTAGTTCAGTGTCAAATTGTTTTTGCTGGCAGCTCTTCTGACAATGGCTTGGTGCTGTGTGAGGTGGAAAGAGGGGAGCCAGGACTCCTGTGTTCACTGCAGTCGAAGTTTGCTTTTTTCTTGTTGATGGTGTTCTAGAGTCTGTCACTGACAAGGAGATCATTGACAAATGCTGCATTACTGAGCAGGCATCTACAAAGACTGTTCTGTAGTTCACGAGAAAATACGTTTCTACAATAAAGGAGGCACTAACAAACAAACAGCTGCTGAAGAGGAAGAAGTTTGAGTTTCTATTGGTGTGCTGGGTGCCATGTTGGTTGTCAGCAGAGTGCCTGTTTTATTTAGGTGGGATGTTAGCCATCAATCTCTGGGTCAGCAATGAGGGGGGAATTAACAATTATTTTCGGTACCTTGTTTAAACGGTCAGAAGAGTACTTGGATGTTTTCTTTGCCTTTTTGAACCATTTACCATTAGTCTTCATGGAGGTACATTGCAGGTCTTAAGGAGTCACTTAATAGGAACTTTAGTTTTTGAGATGTAGTTTTTAGACATGATTGGCATTGGTAGGATTCTCTGGGTGCTGGTCGATACTGTCCCCAAATACTGCCAGCATCCAACATGACAACTAGATAATATTGTCATTTTCGGCACAGATTGACATTTGTAGGGCAATCTATATAGGAAAATGAGGTGGCATCGGCACTTGCCCTGGGTCTCTAGTTTTTAGAAATACCTGTAGTTGTTGGTTTCCTTGAGTGCCAGCAAGTCCCAGGCCAATGTAAGGCAACTATCCACAACACAAAAAGGACTTTTGGGAAAGAAGTTTGAAGTCCTTTCTGTGGTTGCATTTTTTCCTTACTTCCGAGGCCACAGGTCTAGCCACATATTTGTGGGGCTGTTTTGATTGGAAGTGGTATGGGAATTCTGAATCAAACGACTTTTGACATACTCTGCAAACTCTGTAGACTTCGTTCAGCGATATAAAAAGGAGAATGTGTTTCATCTTAAAGTTGGACATGCACAGTGTGTAGTGGGAAATAAACATTGGTGGTTTCCATGCAACCACACCTTCCTTAACTCCTGAAAGAATTTTCAGCAATGTCTGGGATTGGTAGCTTTTTCTGTGTTCCAGACTTCACAGGCCCAAATTCAGCAGGTAACTACTAGATAGCTACCATCCCAAAAGTCTATCTTATCCAAGCATCACTTTCTCCTTCCACATTATTGTCTTTTTTACCTTTCTGGTTCTGTACAATTAGCTAAGCCACACAAGTGGGGTACTATTTTTATCAGGAGGTGTATTGGGAGCAGGATGATTCTACTTGTAAGTCAGTGCCTACATAACACCCTTTAGAATTTTTTATTATCTAGTGATGCTTGCTTAGTACAATGGAAAATCAATCTAAGCCATAGATGGGTCGTTGGCTCTGGGTATCATGTGTTTATGAACAACCTACTAACTCAACTAGTATCTCCATCCTTTAATACTGGGCACGGCAAGTTTAAGTCATTAGAAAGGGGAAGAGAATGCAGATCTGAAAATTCTGAGTCCTTTACTAAATAAGGATTTTCCAATTCCAGGGGCTTTCCCATGGATATTTTCCACACAAACGAGAACATCATCCTTGCACTGGCATATGGTTTTACCACGTGAGAAAATGCTCTCACCTGGTAATTTTTGGTGTAGGATAATCAAGCCGCTCACAATTGGCAGAGGTAGTTCTACCAGGAATGGCACTCGGGAAAACACAAAATGAGGACTTATTTATAGCACTGCTTCCCGAAGGCTCTGATATGTGTAATGTTCACAATTCCTTCAATTTAATAATTAGTTTCTTTTGGAAAACCTTGAGTGATCCACACAAATAACTCCTTGCTGATTCATAATTGTGTCTAATTTTCAGAAAGGTATAGCTTTTAGGATTTACTCTTCAGTTTCTTACATTTCTCCGCACATACTGCAAGTAGATATAAACCGCAGGAATAGGAAACATTGACCACAACTTAAAAAACTGGAAAAGAGTGGGAAGAAAATATTTTTTCCTCTCTCCCTGTTCCTAAAATCCGATAAGATGGCGATCTTACCACAGTAAACCTTTTTGTTGTTACCACTTCTGGAGTAAAAAAACATGCTTTCTTGTAAAGCACTCCAGTCTTTCAAAAAATAATATTTTGGTGATTTTCTCAGACCCTTCTGCAGTAAATGGTAAATCCTGAGTAAATTTATCAACAAAGAAAGGGCACGAATTTGGCCTGGATATCATTTGTTGAAAAAAAAGTTTATAAAGGCAAAGCCAATAGGTCTAATCTTGACAAGTTGGCATGATGCTCAATTTTCTTAAGCTTTTTTTTTTTTAAAGCAAATGCCACAAATTAAAAAGTAGAAAAAAAGAAACATATCACTGTCACCTAATTATGGTAGTAACATTTTTGAATACATTAAAAAAATTGCCATATCATTTTATTGTATCATTTTAATGTAAGATTACAGGTTCTTCCTAGCTGACAAGTGTACTTATACCAGTGACAGAAACCATTTTTTAGTTTTAAAGCACATCGAACAAGTTACTTACCTTCAGTAACGCATTATCTGGTAGATTCCTTACCTTGGAATTTCCCAGGCGTCAGGCTGGATCCGGAAACTTTTGCTGAGCTAAACCCCTTGAGCGCGCCGTCGGGTGGGTCCATTCTGCTCCGCGTGATGTCGGAAGCAGAATCGTTTATGATATTGCGGTACCTATATAGGCGCCGCCCAGTTGCACCACCATCAGTACTTTTAGTTTTTTCCACACCAGAAGCACAGAGCCATGCAGTAACTGACGTAGTTGTGTGCAAAACTAGGGCCCTGAAAAGGGGAGCAAACCTAGCCCTACAAAATTAGTCTGCAAAGCTGGGAGGCATGGGTGGGGCTGTAAGGAATCTACAGCTAGATAGAGTCTCTACCAGATAATGCGTTACCAAGGTAATTAACTTGTTCATCTGATAGAGACTTCTAGCTGCAGATTCCTTATCTTTGAATTAAATACCCAAGACATACCATCAAGATGGTTTGTGCGGACCAATGACTCAAACTAGGAATCCTTGTAGGACTGAGAGGGCAAAATGCCCGTCCCTGTGGACCTGACTGTCCAGGATGTAGTGCTTAGCGAACATGCACAGAGATGCCCACATTGCTGCCTGACAGATGTCCAGTACTGGGATACCCTGAACCAAGGCCGTAGTCGCAGCCTTTCCCCTGGTGGAATGGGCCATTAATCCCGCAGGAGGCTGATTCTTAGCCAGGGCATAGCAGATCTTAATGCAGAGAACGACCCAGTGAGAGATGGTCTTTTTCTGCACTGCCCTTCCCTTCTTAGCTCCGACGTACCCCACAAAGAGTGGGACCTCGACCCGGAACTCTTTTGTGCAGTCATGGTAGAACGACAATGCTCTTTTTAGTTCCAGGCGGTAGAGACGCTCCTGTTCCTTAGAGGGATGTGGGGAAGCAAAGAAGGGGGGCAACATGATGGGTTGACCCAGATGGAATGGGGTCACAACCTTTGGCAAGAATGGAACACGGGTGCGAAGCACCACTTTGTCCAGAAATCATGTAGGGAGGCGTGCAGGATGATGCTTGCAACACACTCATCTACCTCCGGGCAGATGTAATCCCCACTAAAAAGGCTGTCTTGATGGCAAGCCGACAAAGCATCAGAAAGATAACCCTTGAGAGTTCCAAAGCAGAGCCCTGTTGGGCAAGGGTTAGTACGATTAAAAGAAAAGTGGAAAGAGAAGCCAAAAGAGGGTCGATAGACCTTTCTGTACAGGTTAATAAAAATTCTGCCAACGGCAGGCATATACCGTCTTAGCGGAAGGCTGCCTGGCCGCCAAAATAACGTTACGTACTTCGGGAGGAAGGTCAAAAGCCATCCACTGCCTCATGCATGCAGGCGTAGAGTTGACAGTTTCTGCTGGAGAACCCTCCCCAGTTACTGCAACATAAAATCCTCCAGAAGGGGCAGCCTGATTGGAGGATCAATGCTCATCTTCAGAAGCTCTGGATACCAGACTCTCCTTAACCAGTCCAGAGCCACAAGGATGACTTAGGCTCGGTCGCACCTGATCTCGTTTAGAACCCTGGGCAGAAGTGGTATGCGCAGAAAGGCATACAGCAGGCCTGAGATCCACTCGCAATGAAAGGCATCGCCGAGTGATAGCCGCCTTGGAAACTCCAGAGTGCAGTATTACTGACACTGCACGTTCTCTTGGGAGGCAAACAAATCTAACCAAGGTGCTCCCCACTGATGAAATACGCCTTGTGCCACCTCTGACTGGAGATGCCATTCGTGATCTGCTAGGCATCAGCGGCTGAGTTTGTCTGCCCTGGCGTTCAGGGAACCTGCCAGGTGTTGAACCATCAGGGTTATGCCCTGCTGTTCCAGCCATGGCCAGAGACGCAGGGCCTCTCAACAAAGGGTCAATGACCCCACCCTGCCCTGCTTGTTACAGTACCACATGGTGGGGGTGTTGTCCATAAACACCTGCACTAACTTGCCCTTGACAGAGAGAAGAAATGCTTTCAATGGCAATTGAATCACTCGGAGCACCAACAAATTGATGTGGAGCCCCGACTCCGCTGGAGACCAGTGTCCCCTGATCTCCACCTCTCCTAGATGGTTGCCCCATCCCAGAAGTGACGCATCTGTCACAACTGAGATCTAGTTGGGGTAGGGAGAGAGGTCTGCCGTTGACCCAATTGCGGTTGGTCAAACACCACTGCAGATCTTATGCAGCTCCTTCCGAGATCTGAACCCCATAGGTGAGATTTCACCAAAGCTGTGCCCACTGGAACTTAAAATCCCCCTGCAGAGCCCACATACACCACCTGGCATGCTTTACCAACAGGACACAGGAGGCCATGAGGCCCAACAGCCTCAGAGTGAGTCTCACTGGAATCCAGGATAGAGACTGAAACATCCGAATCATAACCTGAATATCCTACACTCACTGCTCGGGAGGATAGGCCCGAAATTGCACTGTGTCCAGAAAAGCTTAGATGAAAGGGAACATCTGAGAAGGAGTTAAGTGTGACTTTTTTTTTTTTTGTAGAGTTTTATATAGCGCGAACTAGACCCGAACCGAATCAGGTATCGGAGCGCTTTACATAGCACAAGTTTTTATTTTTTACATGAGGACACACACTTTCATTTTTAGGCACGGGGAGATTAAGTGATTTGCCCAGAATCACAGGAGGTTATGGCATCGTTACCGAGACTCGAACCCAGATCCCCAGGTCCGAGGTTGAGCGCCTTAGCCGTTAGGCCAACTCCTCTCCCTCGTGGGCTTGCTTGAATCCAGTGGCAAAGTGAGCAAGGGACTCACGTCTGAGCATACCCTGCCACACTTATGGCTGCCAAAAGCAGTACAAAAGCATATAGCCATTACCACCCACTTTTGTACCCACCTCGGCGGGCCCCACATACGCAGCTGCGCTGAGACTGTTGCTGCACAGGCCTGTGGCTTTGAAACTAATGTGTTTGGCTCGTTTATAGAGAATCCCAGAGAATGCAGGAGGTCCTCCATAGTCTGAAGGTGGTAAACGACAGCATGGGGCGAGGATGCCTTCAACAGCCAGTCGTCGAGGTAGGGGAAGACTGACACCCCTAACCTAGGCAGATGAGCTGCGACCACCACCATCACGTAGGTGAACACCGAGGAACACTGGTAAGGCAGAAGGGTTGCATGATGAACTGAAAGTGCTTGTGGCCTACCTTGAACCGCAGGTAACGCCTGTGGCCCGGCAGGATGGGGATATAAAAATAGGCATCCTACAGGTCCAACACTACCAACCAGTCTTCTTGGTCTAGGGCAGACAAGACCTGAGCTAGAGTGAGCATCTTGAATTTCTCCTTCTTGAGGAAGAGATTGATGGTTTGAAGATCTAAAATGGGCTGCAACCCTTTGTCCTTCTTTGGAATCAGAAAGTGGCGGGAATGACAGCCACTGCCTACTTCTGAAAGTGGGACCTTTTCTATAGCTCCCTTGGCCTAGAGAACTGTAACTTCCTCCTGGAGCAATTTTAAATGATCCTCCGTCAGCCGTTCCTGATTTGGCAAAATGGGAGGAGGAAAAGAAAGGAAAGGCAGAGAATAGCCCTCCTGAATGATCTGCAAGGCCCAACTGTCCGGTGTTATGGACCTCCAGTGGGGGAGATGCTGATGAATTCTCCCACCAACTGGAGTGGTATGGTCTTGCAGAGTCAGACTAGGAGTGCTTGGAGGCTGCAGCTGCCAAGGGCAGGGTGACAGATGACTTCTAGCTTCCATTCCTAGGCCGGAATGAACTGCGTCCACATCCCCTAACGGCTTGCCAAGCCTGCCCAGGATGGTGGCTGGAGAGGGCTGACATGGCTGCAAACCCCTTCTGTTGCCACGAAAGGGGCGAAAGGTAGACTGGCCACAAGGATGAGAAAAGAGGCCAAAGATCTGGCCATAGCTCGAGAGTCCTTCAACCTCACTAGGTCAGAATCTGACTTTTCCCCCAAAAAGACGGGTTTCATCAAAGGGAATGTCCATCAAATTTACCAGGATATCACCTGAGAAACCAGTTTTCCTAAACCAGATGTGGCACCTCAAAGCCACTGTTGTGGAAATCGATCTGCCCAGAAAATCTGTTGTATCTAGGCCACACCTTATGGTGAATTGTGCTGCATCTTTCTGGTCCTTAACTGCCTTAGAGAGCAAAGCCCAGGCATCCTCTGGGACTTGTGGCAGCACTTGCGCAACCATCTCTGAAAGAGAGTGGGAGAAACGGCCAAATTAGCATGCAGTATTCACCGACCGCAATGTCAGGCTGGAGGAAGATTTTTTTTTCTTACCAAGTGAATCCAGCCTCTTGGATTCCCTGTCTGGAGGGGTGGAAAGGAATTCGCCCTATGATGTTGAGGCCTGCACCACCAAACTGGGGAGGGGTGTTGGCAGAGGAACTTTGGGTCACCCAGAGCTGGGCGATGGCAGCCTGCAAGTGTCCTATTCACAGGAGCCCCTGTGCTAGGCTTGGATAACATGCCAAGAAGGACATCAGGTAGTGCTTCATTAAAGGTCAAAAGGGGTTCTGAAGTGGAAGCCCCAGGCTGAAGCACTTTAGTCAGGAGATTAGTCCTGACCTCCACGGAGGGCAACTCCAGTCCAAGTTCCTCGGCTGCCCTCTTGACCACCATGGCATAAAATGCCCCCTCCTCCGTAGCCACAGTTGGTGGAGCGAGCATGCCAGTATCTGGAGAAGTATCCAGTCCACTGGCTTCCCAAGTTCCTCATAACGTTCAACTGCTCTGCAGAGTCATCCTGGTGTTCCAAAGGGTCCATAGACCCCTCTCATTCCTCTCCCGAGCCTAACACATCCTCAAAATGTTCAGGCAACAAAATAGAACACCTGGGTTCAATCGGCGCCTGAATTGGCGATGTTGTTCCGACTCTTTAGATGGGGATAAGGATGGGGCTGGTACCGCCGATGGGCACCGGCGGCACCAAAGGCACTGACTCTGGGTCCGACGCCAGGGGAGTTGCAATGGCATGACTGACATCGACCCAGATCCGTGATTGGATCTCTGAGGCCCCACCGGCGCCGTGGCCGGAGCTGACAGCATTGAATCTGACAGGGCCCCTTCGACCCTTTGGGGCCTGAGGACTCACCAGAGTGGCCGGCCACCTTAGAAATGTGGTGCATGGCCTCATAGAATTCTTTGATTCAAGCAGGGGTTGCTCCGACTCACGGAAAGAGAGGGAGGTTTGAAGTCGACCCTGGCTCCACAGAACCGTGCCTCGAGCGTCAGTGCTCTTTACCTCCTTCATCGACAGACGACAGTCGAGGTGAGGAAGAAGTCTGTTTTGACATCTTCTTCTTCTACCTCTTCCCTAGTTACCCCAAGACCTCGAGTGGGACGAAGAGGACTTTGGGCTCCGGGAGTGGTCCAGCGACCCCCTCTTTCTCGATCTGGACTGGTACATCTGCGGAGTCTCGCTGGACAGTGTCAACTTTGGGGCCGCAAGGAGCTTCATAGCTCGCTCCCGCAGTGTCTTCTGAGCCATAGCCCGACAGTATGAGCACGACTTTGGATCATGGTTGTGCTCGAGACACCAGAGGCAGACAAGGTGGGGGTCAGTAACAGATATCGTGCGGGGCCAGGCCCCGCATGGCTTGCACCCTGTCTTCCTCGAAGACATCCTCGTACACAATGGACATTTTTTCAAATTCAAGCAAAGTCGAGAAAAGGCCAGTCAAAAAGGGACATAGGGGTAGCTCTTCCCGTATTGGCGCTTAACTGGCCTTTGTCTGGGTGGCACCTATATAGGTAGCGCAATGTCATAACTGCCGCTATCGACACCGACGACGTCATGCGAAGCCGAATGGAGCCACCCGACGGCGCGTGCAAGGGGTATTGCTCAGCAAAAGTTTCTCGATCCAGCCTGACGCCTGGGAAACTCAAAAGTAAGGAATCTGCAGCTAGAAGTCTCTATCAGATACAGGAAATCATCATGATTAACAGTGCAAATACAACATTTAATTCACAAATGAAAAATATATAAAAATTGGAATTATAATTTTAATGGGAAGATTCTAGCATATCACCTTGCTTTTTTTGCTTCTAATGCATGGTCTCTTTTTGTCATCAGATACCAGTGCTTTATTGGACTGCACCAGTAGTCCATACTAGATTCTATTCACTGAACCTGCGTTGCTCCTGTGAATCAAGGTAAGAATACCAACTTAATTTTTGGCCTCCAATTTCAAATACCTTTACCTTTAAGAGGTGTTTAAACATTTTGAATTCTGCCTTTTATTGATATATACTTTACTAATTTGCTTATTTAATTTTGAATAGGTGTTTCAGACTCCTCGCTGCCCTAAGAACCAACCACTGTTCTGTGGAACAACACTTAGCAGAAGTAGTTGATAATGTGTAAACTACAATATTTTGCTCTACTGATTGGCAGATTAAGTAGGGACCTGGGGTTTCTGAGGGAGAAAATGGCTCCTATGGCAGAGTTTATGTTGTAACTAATATGCTATTTTTTTTATTAGCTACTGCTCTTTACAATAGGGTGCCTACATGTTTCATATACACACACTATGTACACTATTACTTATTAGTAATATTAAGTTCTGCCCTTATTCATTAAAGGTTTATATGACCAATATATTAGGGTGCCAAATATATTATGTGAGTACACTGACACTACAAATTCTTATTCTACTCTTCTTACCAAACATCAGTATAATGATGGACAGGTTCTCAGGCACCCCTTGAAAAATAAAACAAAGGCGTGATTCCACTGCACATTCTTGGAGAGCAAGGTAAAAAGCCTATACACAGGCTATGTTGCCAATTCCATTAATCTACTTTGAAAGATGGCCGAAATTACATAAATCGTTAAAAAGGTCCTTAAATGAAAGAAAAGTATCATTTTACAACCGTCCTACACAAACGCTTTTTGCTTACTTTTAAAGTGAATGATAGGGAAGACTTAGACAATGTAACTGCATAGGCTGCAGCAGTCTTAGAAAGGTAAAAGAACTCTGCGCCTTTAACGGAACCCTCGCCTCTAGGGTCACATCATGCCCTGTGGGTGGCCGTTGACCTCTTTTTTGTGGCTCCTGCTGGCAAGATCTTGGATCATTCAGCTGGGCCTTTTTAAGGTTTTCTTTTTCTGTAATCACTTCTGAACCCTTTTAAAAGTGGTTCACTCAACATCATTGAGGACTGAGAGTAATTTTCCGTAATATCCTGACTGGAAATATTTTTTATTATACTAAAGATGCTCTCACTGCAGCTCCCTATCCATGCACACCTTGAAAGGGCATATGAAGATGTGTCTGCATGTGCAAGAAGAAAGGAGAAAAACACAGAAATCCCTGGCTAGAGAGATATCTGAGGGGTGAGGAGAGGCTGCTACCTTTTCCAGTGCTCCTATCTCACTCTCTGAAGACTCTTGCAGGGGGAGATCTAAAAATAGTTGGCAAAGTGAGAAAAGACATCACCAGTTGACACTGAGGACATAGACGTTGAGAAGAGATACAGCCCCTACATACTTGCCTTCGAGGTCTGGGGAGATGTCAGGGACTCATTCAAGGTCGAGGAGAAGAAGACCATCATCATCGAGATGTTCATCGACATTGAGACATTTGAGGTCAAGACAAGACCACCGAGATAGTCCTATGCTGCCATAAAGAAGATCGCGGAGTGGCTGTCGAGGTTGAAAACATGCAGGCTGCCATCCAAATCAGACTCCAGCGCTTACTCACCTTCTAGACTGGCTTCTCTAGTCATTATACTGGACCACGACCTCCTCAGCTACCTCCAAAGTCTTCTCTATCTTCTCCTCCACCATCAGAAATTCATGCAGAAATTCCTCCAAGGGGACTGCAACCACCTGCTCCAGTGACACTTCCACTAAAGCATTCCCGACCTTGTTCCCAACATGCCAGATTACGCCACAGGTCTAGGTCAAAGTCGCGGTCTCAACCTTGCCAATACCATTGCAGGTGTCCCAAATGGTCCAGTTGCAGACTCAGATATCTCCTGAACGAGGTATTTAAGGTCCTACCACATGACCGTGTCTACGGGTTGTATTCAGCCGCGGCCCGTGGAGGGAGTTCAGTGGGGCAGGGAGGCGATGCGGGGGAGGGGCAAGGTGGACAGTGGTAAACACCGGAATATGGACAATTGCAGGTAAGTAAACAATGTAAAAAACAAAACGAATTTCGTAGCGCGTGCTGCATCGCATTTTGCGATGCATGGTGCACTACGAAATTCGTTTAAAAAAAATGAAAAAAAATGAAAGCTGACCTCTTCAAAACTACCCCTTTAAGGAATTCTATCCTGTCACCTCTACTTATCTTCCTACCCCCTCACTATTTGCTAGTGGGGCTTGCACCCGTACCACACATTGCTACTCATTAGCTCTGTTCATGCTACAGAATAACCAAAACAGATACAGATTAAATAACACTAGGTAGCAGCTGCTACTCGAGGACTTTACAGTGTCTCGTCTTCAGTGGATGAATGAGACCTTGGCTGAATAACATGTATTTGAATGTCTTGATTCAGATAGAAGTCAGCTACAACAGTGCTCATATCTACTAGATTGTTAACAATGGTAAGTTCATCCAACAGATATTAAATCAACATATAACTTACTTGAATACTCCCAAAGCTGTATCTCTCAGCAATACTCCAAGAACTACAATGCCAAAATGTGATTTGAGACCCACTGTTTTGAGAAAGAGTGAAGAGAAGACCAGGAATTTGCATTACAAATAAACTGTACTAGAGCACTCCTAAACAGAGCCAAGATTGCAGTCAAAGAATGAGCCAAAAACCTTGGGAGGAGCTTGGCAGACAGCTTGTAATATCGCTTTACCTCTAGAAAAATCATGCAAGACATCATCTGCTCCCTAACAGCAGATCCCATTTATGTCCATGAAACAAAATGAAACCACAGGTTGTCTGAATATAAAAACGAAAAACTCAGAGCCTCTTTAGGCTTGAGGTTGTGTAACCTCTCCTTATCCAACAAATGACGATGAGGATGAAATGACAGCAGGCAAAGTAATAGGCTGTGACAATTGGTTCCAAAAGGGGGAAATGGTGGAGAAGCAGATGAAGCTTGTAAAACACTATACCTTCAGCGGTAGGTGAAAATTAAGAAGTCACTTTTGCAGATAAAAAATGTAAAATATCTTTGTATTAATCTTTTTTTCAGCTAAGAAAGGCAAATTGTAGAAAAAGAACTTCCTGCACATGTGAACAATGAACAGAGGAACCCCTACACTGATAGACAACAGAAGACCATATGTGATAACAAGATGTATAAAACCTATTGAAGAAACTTATGATCTTCTAAAGTCTATCTTTCAAAGGTCAGTCACTGAGATGAGTATCCTGAGGTTTGGATGAAATATGCTCCCTCCTACTGATATAGTAAGCCCTCAAACAAATGAAGGGACCACAATAGAGTAAGAATCAGGCAAAGATGCACTGAATATCAATGGCAGCGAGTTATTATGAAGCATCCCCTTTGCTCGATGAAGGAAAATCTTGCGAATGACCCTTTGCATTAGATGAACCCATGGAAATGTATAATGGAGACAGCAGGACCATTCTATGGAAAAACATCCCCAACTGCTCTAATAATACTTTCCTCTCTCCTTCTTCACAGGTGCTCTTCCAACTTCCACCTTTGCATCTGCCTCAACACGAGGACTACTCATTACATTTTCTTTGAGACTTTCATTGAATTGATTTCAATGATGGCGCAGAGCTCATTGAAGGGGTCACTGCTCCAAACATTGTTGAGGCACTAAAAACAGTCAAGTAGCCATCAGTCGCAACAACCTCCCCCTGACCCGGCTGATTGAAGAGGGTTGTCCTTGAACATGAGAAAATATGTGTAGGAAGAAAAGCCCTCATGCAGTGTTTGCACAAAACATCCATTACAGATTGAATAGACTGGGCTAGAATTAAGACTGTATTTAACCAATTTAAAGGGTGACCTAACTCTGACAAAAGACTGACTGTAACTAAGATACTCTTGATTACTGAAGAAGGTAAGTTGACTTTTATCAGCCAGTCATGCAAATATAAATAGATCTCTATAGAACATCACATCAATTGTGCCGTTACTATCGCCATGACTTTCAGAAAGACTCTTGAGGACGATGGCAGGCTGAAAGGGATCACCTTAACCTTATAATGCATGCCGCCTACAGCAAACCACACCCTCTGCCTATGGGACTAGTTAAGTGTAATATGATAGTAGAAATCTTGAAGGGCTAGAGATAGCATCCAAACCAAATTGAACCTTTTGAACCTCTCTTTTTTTATTAATATGTTTAGAAACCAAACATCTATTATCAGTCAAAAGCCTCTCTCTTTGTCTGGAATAAAAACATAATGGCACAAAGTAATGAATTGGCAGAACCTATTCTGTACCTCCTTTTTCCAATAAGGAAGGCGCCTTGTTCATCAATACGAATTATGAAACTTTCAGGAAGGTGAAGCAAATCTCAGAGACCTCACTGTAGCACATCTTTGCTTAAAGTTTTCAAGTGACGCAACTGGTGTTTCACCAAATAGATGTTGTCCATCAAAAGGAATATCATACAGCTGAGCATGTATATATGACAAAACAACAGAGGACCCCACATAACAACACACAGTATCCAGTGTATTTAGACATATTTGAATAGTCTTTCCAGAAGCATTTATGCCGTATTGGAGAAGCTCCTCAACTGGGCTCTCCTCTGTTCTGGAAGTGATGGAACCAGTAAGCCTGCCACTCCCCATAAAACATGCGTGTAGTAAGACTAGAGTTAGGTGATATTAGCTCAATGCAAAGCCAAACAACCAGAAACAAACCATTTTTTGACCAGGGTCTCATTTATTCAACTCTCTATCAGGATGATTGGATTGAGTTGAGTTCTGCTCACGCTTATTAGCCAAAGCCTGCAAAATAAGGCTTTTTGGCTCCAGTTTGCTGTTGATGATTATTTCGAGGTTCCTGGAACGGGATCTGGAAGCGGCTGTGGGTCCGAGTTTGGCTGGCCACCAGTTGGAGTCACATACTAATGTGTTCTTGCCAAAGATCACTACTTCTGTCTTGCTGGAGTTCAGCTTGAGACAGTTGGCTTTCACCCAGTTAGTGGCTTTGGTCATGCAGGCAGTTAACATATTCCATGTGTTAGGGGTCTTGTCCAAGAGAAACAGTATGAGTTGCATGTCGTCTGTGTAGGGGAGGATTTTGATGTTGTTTGTATGGATCAAGTTGGCCAGAGGGATCATGTATGTGTTGAAGGGGGTAGGGCTGAGCGATTAACCTTGAGGCACTCCGCAGATACATTTGTGGGCTTCTGAAGAGTAAGGTGTCAGGCTGACAGCTTGTGTTCTATCCATTAAGAAGGAGCAGATCCAGCGGAGAGGGGGTCCATAGTTGTCAATCTCATGCAGGAACCTGATGAGGATGGGTGTAAGACCATGTCAAATGCTGCAGAGAGATCCACTAGAATGAGGGCTGCAGTGTCTCCTCTGTGAAGGATCATGCGGATGCCATCTGTAGTTGTGATGCATGTTGTTTCTGTACTTTTCTGGGCCTGAATCCAGACTGTGTGGCATTGAGGAACTGGTGTTTGCTGAGATGGTTGGTGAAGAATCAGTTGATTAGTTTGTCTAAGATCTTTGTCAGTATAGTAAGGGGGACATGAGTCTATAGTTGGAAAGTGCGGCTAGATCAGCGGATGTTTTTTTGAGCAGGAGCATAACTGTGGCATATTTCCAGTTGTCCGGGAATGTGGCTGAGTTGATGGGAGCATTGAGGATGGCTGTGAGTGCTTTGCTGATCGATAAGAGCACTTTAATGAAGGCATGGTAGTGGCAAGGGTCAGATGAAGCCCCTGAGTGGATGGTCTTTATTGTAGCAGCGATTTCAACAGTGGTGGCGGCAGGCCACTCAGTAGGGATGTGTTGATCATCAAAATTAACGGTTACCGTTCCTTTCCTCCCCATACAGCACTTTCTGAACATGCAACCCGGTCCTGATGAAGAGCCTGAATAAATAGGATCGAAACGCCGTCGACCTTTCCACAGCGCGACTCATGGCGCACCATCAACTTTGGTTCTTAAAGCAAATAATCATCACTCATTGATTGAGGAAGAACCTTTGCCTTTGTATAAATTGTGTTTTTGTCACATTGTAACCTTCGATCCGTCGCTGTGTTCACCCACTTGTCACTTGCGCCGTCACTCTTTGCTTCACTAGCACTAGTGCACAAAGTCCCCTTGGGTTGCCACGGCATTTTATGCCTACAGTGCTGTTCCAAATGTCTTGTATGAAATGTGTTCTCAAATATATGATGCCATATGTACTTTTAAAAAACTGAAATCTACAGTCTCTCTCCCCTTTTTTCTGCGTTTTCAAAATGTCTTGTACATATACTTTTACTTGTCCCTCTTACTGAATCCGGTTGAGATATTGTTTTTAAAAATACAAACTAATGATCAGACACACAGGATTATGGTAAGGTGGTGGTGAATTTGAGCTAGAATACCAAAATGTAGCATATAGCATGATAAGCATATGACATAATATTAGGGAAAAATTAAAGAAAACAGAGACTCTTTATCAAAATAGGAAACTAATTCCATACTGAATTCATTTGGCTATATAATTCTTAACTAATTTCACAAGTCAATGATGTGGAACTTATATGCACTGCCGGAAACTGGTCATTTTCTTTAAAGTTTATTTAAAACCATGATGTTTTGTTATGTGCAATGCTATCTTTGATAAGTGCAGCTTGCTATACTCTAAATACGTAGATTAATAAATGATACATACCATCAAATTCTGCTGGTCCAACTCCTACTATAATAATCGACATTGGCAGCTTTGAGGCCTTTCAAGGAAAAAAGAAGAAAATATTTGTATGTCACCTTACCATTTATTATGCTATTGCAAATTCAGTATCTTGCTGGTTTTTCACTAGATTGTCTAATAATCTCGCAAGTTCAGTCCCTTTCATGTATGTTTACTTTTTAGATTTCTATTTTAATAGCATATCTAACATTACCAAATCCCTATTTTTCTCATACTTCTCAACTACACAATCCATTCTCAATAAAAATGAATTTAATAATATTATCTACAGAAAAGTAACAGCCTCCTCCAAGCTAGTTTACAAGGTGATAAACACCACTGCTGACTGCCTCGATCCCCTGTGAAAGTTTTGAAACAAGCTATTTTTCAGTGGGTAATAATGTTGTTGTGAAAACTGCTCATCCTTGATCAATTATCCCTGGAAGCAAAAAAGACTCTAAAAACATTTATGTGACCTTCCGCCACTAGACGTTACACTCAATAACTACTTAGGCCCCTTCAATATTTCCATTGTGGCAAACAAAACAAAAAATACACCAGGCCCTTCATTTCTCCTGAGTATGCAACTTCTTCATCCCTAACAATCTGAATGAATCCTACAACAGTGCCCGATAAATCTGGGTTTCGGGACAGAAAGATGTATAGAGGAACCTCTATTGTACATAAAAAGATTGAGAAAGAAGCAGCTGCCAAGCTCGCCAGCTCCTCAAGCACCATGGTGCAAATGGAGGAGTTAGACAAACAAATTAATAGAGAATCATGAAGAAACAGTGCAGACAACCTTCATAAGACTTAACTTCAAATGACCAATAACATGAAGTAAATTACTTTTCTGACCTCAAGTTTCATGCTTCATGAGTCCAAACTGATGCCCCCGCGCTGTTTTTTTTTATCATTTGTATTATGTGTTTCCACATGCGCCAGTCACAGTTTTATCCACGATGACTATGTGTTCGCCATCTATTCACTGCACATTACCTAAATAATTTTTGATGCGGTCTACCTGGCTTTTCTTTGTACAAACTTTGAAAATGCAAACCGCAGCATTTAATTGTTTGGTGCTTCCATTCCTTTTTTACTTATTTATTTGTTTCTGGAGTCCTCCATTGTATTTGCTACCTGTTGAGACATTGTTGCATTGCACCACAATTCATCCAGGTCTCAATTAGGTCTATGGGTTTCTAATTAATTATCACAGTGGTAGCAGCATTAGCCCTAGTTGAATGAGCTCTCAGATCTTCCGGAGGGTGCTTTTTGGCTAATGCACAGCAAACCTTAATGCTAAGGTCTATCCACATTGACATAATCATTTTCTGCACAAACTTCTCTTCCTTTGCCTCAGAGACCCCACCACCTCTTTTGGGGTGCAACTGATTGAGCCTCTCCTTCTATTTCGAGGAGGTGAGTATGGCAAATAATGTTGGGAGAGTGATGGACTGTTCAACATGGAAAGAAGTCACAACTTTCGGCAAGAAGCCTGCCTGGGTCCTCAGCATCAGTTTGTCTGGAAAAAAGGTGGTGTAGGGCATTTCCTACTTACTGGCAGACATGACCATGGATAGGACCAAGTGCCCCTTAAGGCTTCAGTAAGGGCTTCACTGAACTGAAGCAAGGGCTCAGATGAGGCTGGCCCAGGTTGCAATCCCGCAGTAAGGACTTTTGTCTTCACTTCAGTTGAAAGTCCACTACCTCAGTTGCTCACTGAATTACTACAGAAAAGGAAGCACTCTCCTCCTTTGGGGGCCCAAGAAGAAAATTCAACTGTGTGTCAGTGGAAGAATTAAACCCACTGGCATCCTTTAAGTGCATATAAAGTTTGTCATCATCATAATTGGAAAGTAAATCCTCCCCATCCCCACCATGGTCCTCTCTGGCCATATTTGGAGCCCAGAAAAACAGTAATGCCACTGAGGGAATCTCTGCAGTGGAAGCATAGGATCAGATTGAGACAGCATGGGGAACAGATGGGCTGTATGTGATTTGGATAGCAATTGCGATCGAGTTGATGTCGGTTCGGATTTGGACATCGGAGTCAGTACCGGATCCTCCTCTAGAGTCGGCCAGCATTGATGTAAGGGGGACCGACAAAGATCTCAGAATTGGGGTGGAAGTCTGATACGTTGCTTGTGCTGAACCCGTGATGCTTCCAAGGGATTCAGACAGCACCGTGGATGGATAAGGCAGCGGTAATAAAGCTGGGAGCCTTTGCGGATACTTGAGGCCTTTGGGGCCCGGAAGTGTGCCAAAGGAGACGGAAGAGGGCAAGAGATACACAGCATAGCCAACTAAAAGCCACAAAATGATGCAGTGTTGCCCACGGCCCAAGGAACTAGAGGTGCATCAAGATCAACTGCGTGATTGGAGTCTCAACCGGAAATCGGGAACGAGATTGGTCAAAAAGTTACTTATCTTCAGTAACACTTTTTCCGGTAGTGGCTATCTAACTGTAGATTCCTCATCTTTTGATTATTCCCTAGGCGCCAGACTGGATCTGGAAACTTTTGAACAACAACTCTGCAGCTGGTAGGTGGCATCGTATGGCTCTGCAATGATGCCACCTGCTTTGGAAATGACATGCAGGGCCTATATAGGCACCACTCCCACACTAACGTCAGTTGTTTTTGAGGCTGTCTGTGCTCCCAGACACGACCCCAACAGCTAATTCCTAGACTTGGGATCTTATTTCAGTTTTTTAGAAAAGCACACTGTCAGGAGTTTCATGCAGTGCTTTTTCAATTACTTTGGTCAAAGACGCTTGCAGGAACTGCAGTCCTCGAAGTCATGTTCTCCGAGGGACCACAAACATACAGTATGCGGATCCTTGATTGACATTTGTCTATTGCAAGTTCCTCAGGGCTTAAACACAGACGATATTGCTTGAAAAAGCACACTGTTCACTAGACAAGATTAACCTCTCCGGATCCGTGTTGCAAGTGCTGAAAAGAAGGAGTTGACGTCGATGTGGGAGTTATATGGACTCCATTGACATTGTATCCAGTCGACAACGTCGATATAGAGTTGCATAACGCCCTCTGCCAACATGCAGATTTTTCTTTCCAGAGGATTCTAAAGTAAGGAATCTACAGCTGGATATCTTTATCAGATGGCGGAGTCTGCAAAGGCCTAGGAGCAGAACAATGGCTCGTTGTTGCGACAGCAGTTATTCTCTGAGAGGCATCCAGATCAAAGGGCAGATTCTCAGGCTCAGAAGTCCTGGGTACCATACTCTCTGTATCCAATCTTAGGCCATTAGGATGACTGCTGCCAGTTGCTCCCGATCTTCTTCAGAACTTGGGGCAGGAATGGTATTGGTGAGAAGGCACAGGAATCCCAAGTTCCAATATGAGAATAATACGTCTCCAACTGAGAGACGCCTTGAAAACTCCAATGTGAGAATTTCAGACTCTGCATGCTCTCGGTGGTGGCAAATAGATCTAGCCAAGGTTTTCCCCATTTTCAGAAGAGAACTTGTGCCACCTCTGAGTGTAACTGCCATTTATGTTCTGCAAGGCGTCGTCAGCTGAATATTTCCGCCCTGGCATTCAAAGATTCTGCCAGGTGGTTAATCACCAGGAAGATTCTTTGATGGTCTAGACATTACCAGAGGTATAGTGCCTCCTGCTATAGGACCCAAGACCTAACATCGCTCTCCTTGTTGCAATACCATGTAGTGGTAGTGTTGTTCATAAGCACCAACACCAGCTTGCCTTTGATTGATGGAAGGAAGGCTTTTAGCACCACGCAGATGGCCCTCACCTCCAGGAGGGTGATATGGAGCAGTGCCTCCGTCTGAGACCAGAAGCCTCCGATACCCACATCTCCCAAGTGGCTACCCCAAAACAGAAGGGACATATTGGTGACCACTGTCAACTATGGGAGGGGTAGGGAGAGAGGTCTGCGGCTGACCCAATCACACCCCGTAACCACTAATGCAAATCTTTCTGTCTCCTCCAACATCTGGATGTGGTCAAAGAGGTCCTCTTGAAGCTGGGCACAATGAGACTTCAGATCCTATTGCAGAACCTGCATATACCACCTGGCATGCTTGCCTAGCAGAATGCAGGAGGCTATGACACTCAGCAGCCTTAGAGTTCACTTCACTGAAATCAAGGACAGAAGCTTGAGGATCGGGATCACAGCCTGAATGTCTTGGAATCTTCTTTCTAGGGGAAAGGCATGAAACCGAACCGTGTCCAGAATGACTGTGATGGGAGCATCCGAGACAGAGTCAGGTGTGACTGTGGCATGCTGATAGTGAACCCCAAACACAGGAGGTTTGCCATAGTCTGGGGGTGATGGATGACTGCCATGTGCAAGCTCGCCTTCAACAGCCAGTCATTGAGATAGGCGAAAGACTGGGACCCCTGACCTCCGAAAGTTGTGCTGCAACCACCACCATCAATTTGTGAACACCTGAGGGGCACAGGTGAGACCAAAGGGGAGCAAAGTAAACTGAAAATACTCCTCTCCCTCCACAAACCGAAGGCAGTGTTAATGGGCCTGCAGGATGGATAAATGAAAATAGGCATCCTGCAAGTCTAATGACACCACCCAGTCTCCAGGCTCAAGGGCAGCCAAGACCTGGCACAGTGTGAACATCTTGAATAGTTCCTTCTGAAGGACTGTGCTGCGAGGGTGCAGATCTAAAATAGAGCCAATGCCTCCATCATTCTGGGACATCAGAAAGGAGAGGGAATATCAACCATGACCTACTTCTGGTGCAGGCACCCTCTCAATAGCCTATTTGATGAAAATGGCTTGCACTTTCTGCCATAAGAAGGAAGACAGTCTTCAGTTGCTCTGGGGATGGTGGAAGTTGCAACAGAATGGCAATGAAGAGCAAGAGGTACCCCTTCAAGAGAATGTGCAGGACTGACCTGTCCAATGTAATAATTAGCAAACCTGTCAAGAATCGTTGGATTTTGCCTCCCACCGGGCAGCTTTGCTCCACTAAGGGCACACTAAAGGAGTTTAGTTGGTGGGGCTGCAGTGGCAGTGGGCCATGTGGCTTGCTGCCCCTCACCATGGGAGCAGCAGGAGCTGCAAAAATGCTGTATATCTTGCTAGGGCTAAATGGGCTGGCAGTTTGGGATACCTCTGCTGAAGCTGCAAAAGAAAAGGTAGGGCTGATGCAGTTGGTGAGGTGGGGGCAAATAAGCCCAAGGAGTGTACTGGGTTCCTGCTCTCCTTGTACCACTCTAGGATGGAATCTGCCTTATCACCAAAAGCATGGGTCCTGTCAAAGGTCATGTCCATAAGAGATGGCTGGGCATTGCGTGAAAAACCAATAGACTGCGCCAGACCTGCCCAAATTGTGAACTTGGCAGCATCATGTCCGCCCTGGAAGGATTGGATGAGGACAGGTCAGAGATCATCTGGAACACCTGGGAGGGCTATAGCAACTGAGTGGTGGAATAGTGTCCCAGTATGCAGCTGTTATTCACAGATCGGAGAACCAAGCTAGTGGAAAGAAATACCTTCTTCCTGAAGGTCTCTACACGTTTGGACTCTCTATTGGGGGAGTAGACTCCCGCACTACCAAGCTTTTAGGTGAGGGGTGCTGAGATAAGAACATAGGGGTACCCAGTACTTGATCGGGGGCAGAGCAAGTTTTGGCCAAAGCCCACAAAAGGATATCTGTGATCGTCGCATTCAAGGCCAGGAAGGGGTCATTGGACATTTGCCCCAGCTGAAGTACTTTCATAAAAACATTTGTGTTGACTTCCAAGGTGGGGAGATTAGATCAAGAACTTCAGCTGCCAGAAGCGTGACCATAGCTCTCCTCAGTGGCAGGACCAGACGTGGGTCACATCCTGACTGTGCCACTGGATTCAAGCTAGCCTGTCTGATGAGGGGTGATACGCCAAAAATGGGTCAAAGATGCTTGTTTCAGGCCTAGAGAGGACCGGGGCGGAGTTCGCGGAGTTGCGGTATGCTAAACTCCGCGAAGTGGTAAGAAATTCCGCCGCACTACACGGATCTCCGCGAGCGGCGGAGCTTGATAGAAAAATGTAAGTATGGGCGAATTTTGCGGATTTGCGGTCCGCAAATTCACGCAAAATCGCAAAAAAATCTGCGAGTTCGCAAAAAAATTCGCAAACACACGGATTTGCACAAATAGACTGTTTCTGGCCAATCAGTAAGTGCTAGCTCGTTGGGTAACTGTATAGTGCTTTTCCTACACTATAGCTGCGTAAAGTGCAAGAAGAGTTGTCTCCAGTGACCATGTGTGTGTAACTTTGCCATCGCGCCGAAGGGCGCTGGGGTCCCTTGAGTGAGCTGTCCATAATGCAGTAGATGAAACACTAATGGTCTGGCTCCAGGGGTGGATGGGTGGGTTCTTGCTGGAATGATAAGAGCCGTGTGGGGGACAGTCCCACATACCCACTGATTCCTATTTTTCCATGGTTACGGGGGGGGGCAATCACTCGAATATTTTACACTTTGAGGGACCAACAGCATCCCCTGCCCTTTCCTTCAGAACCCGAATCGTGTCCGTAAGCTGAGACAAGTGTGCCTCTGTTTCTCAAGCATGAGGCTGCAGTGTAGCAATTGTCTGTTCTGCAGCCCGAACTTTTTCTGCCAGCTTACGGTGATAAGCGTGCAATAGCGTGAGGTCATGCGCTACAGCGTCTGTTTTGTATTCCAGAGACACCAAGGATTTTTCCATAGCTGTCAGGACAATATCCAATTTGTCATCAAGGGACTCAGGGTCTCTGGGATTGCCCGAAGGATACATCGATTCTGCTGATGGACCAGAAGTTATGGGCGGGTGCGAAGGTGCTCCATGTGTTCCTGTGCATAGGTGACCATTTGTAACCAAAATGGAAGAGCCATAGGAGTAAAATCAATTCCACAGAGAAAGTGGGCCTGCTTGTGGGTGTCTAGAAGTACACCACAACACTGCAGCATGAGCTGCCCTGTCCTCACGTCTGAAGGTAAGGCAGTCAATAGCGATCGTGTGGGTTGCCTGTCCAGCGTGGAAGGGCGATGATAATGGGGACACGCAGAGGCCCCTAGTGTGATTGTCCAAGGCCAATAATGAGGTACATTCAATGCAGGAGCCAGTGGTAGGCAGAGCCCACTTGCACTCACAGTTGGCCCCTGGTGTGTAGTGCAGCACGTGCAGCCCTACAAAGTGAAGGCCATGGCAGTAGTATAGTCACTCCACAGCCACAAGAGGTTATCTTGGTCATCCGGATCACTGCAAGGCTGTAACTGAACTGTGTAAAGGCAGATCTAAGCATTGCCCCATCCAGACTTGAATGTGAGCTGCTTAAGTGGTACTGCCAAATTGTCTATGAGTGGTGAAAATCTATGTGGACATCCAGGCCGTTGACAAGGGAGATCCAGTAACTGGGAGGAGAGGAAGGGTAGTTGAGGATGGAGGGCCGTCCCAGCTCACCGCATGTTGCTTGGGGTGGCTTGTGTAAGAGGGCAGTACCTCCCACTTTGCAGGGCAAGCACCGGTTCTGCAGCTCTCTATTGGGATTGCGTCTCACTCCAGCACCCTCAAGATCAATACTGGCAAGGATACTGTCCACAGTGCCAGGTAGAGGGGTCTTTGGGGAGTAAGTAAAAGCTTGAAGCAGCGCAGCTGTCAAGCGGCTACTGGCATCAGCAGCTTTGCCAGCCCTACCTGGAGCAAAGCCACGTTTATGTCACATGAGGGTAAAGGGCGGGAAGACAGTGCACACGGCTAGTGTGTGGGGCAGGGCCAAACGGGCGGGGCTTCTAGGCGAGTTCACATGCCTCTTCTGCTTATAAAAGGTCAGAGAGCAGCAGAGCAGAAGATGAGGAGAAAGTATCTCCTGGTCACAGGAACTGCACAGGGATTGCGCTCGTGCAAAGGCCTCCATCAAGTATCACAGCTAATTTTCGACAGTAGATATGGGGAGGAAGCAAACCTGCCCAGCCTCAACGAAGCTCACGATTTTTTGGACTGATTAATGTGTTACTTAATTTGATCTTCAACTCGGGCACCTGCTTTATTTATAACTGTAAGTACTTCCTGTTGAGGTTTAATTTTGTGACAGGAGCATCGTGCCAGAATGAATCCTGCCCTGCATATTTCCCCAAGAAGAGGCCACCGATTTGTGTGATACCTCTACTCAACTGGAGTACTTTCTTCTGGCTAGTCAATACGTGCTACCTCGTTGGGTAAATGTATAGTGCTTTTCCTACACTGCAGCTGCGTAAAGGGCCAGAAGATTTGCCTCCAGTGACCGTATGTGCCTGTAACTTTGGTCCCTTGAGTGAGCTGGCCATCAAAAAAATAAATAAATCCGCCCACTAGCGAATTTTTCGGCAGATTCGCGAGATTCGCGGATCGCGAAATTGCCGAAAATCCGCAAGTTTCGCGACCGGAACGGATTTTTGGCCCATGCTTAGGAAAATGGTGTTTGCGGTGATTGCACAGTGCTGGATGCTTGTCCGCAACGTGCGATCATCGCGAACGGCACAATGCACAGCGCAGGCTTTCCTTTTCTGCCGCTCGAGTAGATTTTTACTCAAGCAGCAGCTTTCTCAACCCGAACGGGCAGTTTCTCAACACGAGCGGTCGCAAGCATACGCAACCACTCGCAATGAGAAACCTGACCGCCCCGCGTTGAGAACTTATTTTCCAAGCTCGCTAACTTGATGTTGACTATCGCAAATGAGGAAAAATCTTGCCAGGAATTTGATTTTCCTCGCTTGCGCTCGCCAACCTGGCATTGGTAAACATGAGCGAGGAAATAAACTCTGCTCCGCTGAGCGAAATGGAGTTTTTGGGAACTCCAGGATCCCCGCGTAACGACGAGAGAGGAAAAATCCGGCAAACTCCGCGAGCAGAGCGGAGTTCACTGCCCAGGCCTAATGTGAAGCAGGATTAAGACTGATTTGCACATGGCTGGGCCCAAACTGGGGTGGCGTGGTGAGCATAAGAATGATGGATTAAACCCAAGATCTTTGTGACTGGGGCTGAATGTTTGCGTTGTTCAGCAGTCACTCTGTCATTTGTTCCTTTTGTTTCTGCACATTCCTAGGTGGTCTTCTTTGGGAGCTGCTCTTTAAAAATGACACTTGCTTACCTTCAAAGCCATGTGCTATTGCCATAAGATCCTTAGGAACAAGGGTCCCAATTATCTGCATCCTTACGTTACGCACAATGTCCCTATTAGAAGGTTAAGATCAGCTGGGTCTTTCCTAGCTTCAGTCCCCATTATCAAAAGGGTGCGGATCAGAGGATGCTCCTTTAGCTTTTTGGCAGCCAAACAATGGAACTCCCTGCCTCTTTGAATCAGACAGGAATCTTCAGAGCCACTGTTCCGGAAAAAGATAAAAACCTGGCTGTTTGGGTTAGCCTAATGGGACATGTTCTAGTCACTGCTTGCCGCAATGGGGATCTGGACACCTTACCTAGTGCTGGGAATCTTCGGTTCGAAGTCGCGATGCGCTTTATAAGTGATTTTATTATTTTACAATGAGAGGTACAATTTGATTGCCAGAGAGCACATGTTCAGTAGTTGTTTTCCAGAGCTGGCCAACACCTGATAAGACTCCCAGCTCAGTGGGAGCTTGTGCAGGAGGCGGAACCGCTCACCCAGCACCTGGGTTCTCAAGTTTCCTGGTTGTGACCCAAAAAAGGTGGTCCAGGTTCCCCCTAAGAGAGTGAGGGAGAGATCCAAGGTGACACAGACAGGTCCAAGAATAAGGTGGGGGAAAGGGTTCCCATGCCCCTTGTGAGGAACGGGAGGGTTCTGGCTGGCAGCGGACCATTTCCAACCCCTGTGCTAAGATTGTTCCCAGTTAGGACACAAACAAGGGGACTATGTCTGTCCTAAGTAACCATGCACTGGTGGGGACTCTACAGGGGAGCCAGCGTCGCCGTAGGGAGAATGTAGTCCACAGGAGCAAAGGGTAGAAAATACCCTAGTTTCCATAGGATGAGAGATAGACTTAAGAGGATGGACTTGTGATCCCTGTGGGTGGGAATCATCAATTCTATCAGATCACAGTAAATGTGACCCCTGTCACTGCTCTGAGGGATACTTATGCCAGTCAAACCATGGTGGTGCAAAGAATAGTTTCCCCAGATCAGTACACCGGCCGGGTGTGTACGGTAAGCCAGTCCCAGGGGCAGGACTTTGTCCACCCTATGGCCCTGGTGTCCTAGAATAGAGTGTGGAAGTGGCCAAGAAGAGTGTCATAGTTAGTTTCCAGATGCCAATTGACAGCATTCTGGGAAAAGAATTACCACAGGTGATAGAAGAGCCGGGAAGGGAGGCAACCACGAGTGGCTTGAAAGCTCAGGTTTCTGTGCGTACTACTCTCAAACAGAGAGAATGAAGGCCCAGATAGATAAGACAGGCCACAGTGGGAAGGTTAGTGGACCGGGTGCTGCTAGCTCTGACAGAAGATCTCCCCAAGACTGACCCTGGTGAGGGCAGTTCTGACCTGGAGGTACTGTCTGTGCTGTCACAGAGAAAGATAACAGGAGACCTGCACCAAGCAGGGCCCTGCATGACACAGACAGTGCATTAGCCTTGGGGGTTGTGCTCCCCCTTGGAAGTCCTGGCTTGCCAGGCACCTGTTTAGCCTCTTGATATGGCTCCGTAGTGGCTGAAAGGCGGGTCTTAGGATACCACCCCAGGGCTGGTGGTAAGGAGAGTGGAAGTAGGGTGCCTAACTTCTGGGGCCGTTGCCCCACAACTCTGGGAAACCTCAGAGGTCAGGTACACCTCAAGAGAAATAAGGGGCAACTCCTTGCCAGCCCCAAAGCTGGAAGTGAGGCCTCTACCTGGCGGTGGAAGGCCCAGGGTCTGGCTCCTGACACTGACGCTGTCAGTGGCCTCTGTTCCTTGTTGTCCTTATGGTCAGACATTTCCTTGTGTTAGGGATAGAAGTCTGATTCAAGGGGCTGAATGGACCACATCTCCCTGTTGGCTATGGTGGTACTGTCTGCTCACTAGGAGGCATCTGTGAGCAAACTAAAGTTAGAAGTCTCACAGATGAGAACGGGTCCTCATGGATCAATACAGTGGCTCAGGAGAGTGCCGACAGAGGAATCCAACCAGGTTCAGAAGGTCATAGAACTGACAAAAGTCTCTGCAGAAAAGGGCCATTGTCCACATTCTATCGCCTTAGCATGGAAGCCCATCATTGTATTGATTAGTCGACCCTAACCTTTGGCTGGAGGGGGTTCATGTTAGACCTGGGATCTGGAGCCTTTTTGCAGGGTCACCCCAGTTGTTTTGCCTTCTTCTGCCTGCCTATGTGCAAATTTTACATGCACTGAGGTGTTTGTCCACCCACTAAAGCACAAAACTAGGCCAGTGTTTCTTGCCATGCTTCCTATAGTTGCAAGTTGTTTTCTGTTCCCACAGAACATTGTTGAATACTTCAACAGACACATACACAGTGGCGGCTCCTCTGCTAAGGAGCATTGCCCCACTCCTAATTCAGCAGTGAACAAAAGAAATATAAAATTATATTAACAATGATGTTACTATCGTTTTATTTTTCTTTGCGGAGCTCAGAGCCAGTTGAAGACGGGGCTAAGCTTTGTGACGCTAAACAGAGTGAACAGTGGTTTACACTCCTCTAAGTGCACATGACAGTTTGGCCAGCCGATACCCGCAAACCCCTGCGTGGCGCCCTGACCGCACTACTGCTTGTGACCATAAGGTTCAGCGCTGCCTGTGATTCCCCAGCCAAGGCTTAACGCTGCTCGTGACCTCCGGACTGGCATTTTACCTTAATCCCAGCACAGGCTGAGACCCCCCAATCCCGGGCCTCTCAACCCCGCACTGACTGCGACCCGCTGCCTCAATCTGCCACCAAAGTCTCTGCACTTTAGCCGGGCCCATCACTGCAGGCTCAGCGATGCCTGTGACCACTACCTTAGGACTGCCCCAAGAAGCTGAGCACTGCAGGCTCAGCGATGCCTGTGACCCCTACCTTAGGACTGCCCCAAGAAGCCGAGCACAGATAGCAGCCCCCATGTTCCCGCATACAAACAGGCCAGGCTCGGGGCACAGGTGGCCCCCATGCTGGTCCCCTTAGTCTGTAGGAATAGATCATCTTTGAAGAGGAAAACGTTTCTCTTCAGAACTAAATAGAACTAAATAGATGCACGAAAAAGGAAAAGAATCACTAAACAGGAGGACATGAAGTGTATGCCTCTGGTTCTGCTACCTTAAGGCTATATATAAACAGAGAAGCGAGCAGTCCTTTGCAGATAAATAGGTAAGCCAAGTCAACACTTGGGCAGTATGTAACACCATGAGGTTAAAAGCAATGCCCTTATCTGCCATATCTGCATCTCCCCTTTTTCTTTCATCTACTGTTTAGCGAAACTAACGCTGACACTGCTAGGACAAGACTTTGGCGCCTCTGGGTTTTAAAATTAGAAAGAAAAGAAGCAAAACAACATGGAGCATAACAATTCTGGATAGCCCATACTCCATGCGCAAAAGCTTATATTAGCAGGTAGGTCCAGTTGTCACGAATCATGCCTAGCTAACCGCCTGGGATATTACATCTTCTTAATTAAAAAAGCGTTAGAGCACAGTTCTCCCCCCCCCTTATGATTATCCTATATCCTTTTTCGATCCACAGGAGCACTCTATAGGCAGCTTCAACTTGTTTTGCGGTTTTAACAATTTCTACACAAATACCGAATAACATAGAATCTGAAAATATCTTCCTAACACGGACTCCCAGGTAAACTTATCTTTCACTTTATATAAACACTTTAAAATAGACTAAATTGTCCGGCTTTCTTAATCTGGTATACGGTCTCATATGGATATCTACTATAAAAAACCAGTCGCATTTCTTAAAAGCATTGTCTTTCTCCCTCATAAAATCTGGTAACCTATACCCTTAAGATAATAGTTTATCTTCGAAGAAAGAGGCAGGAAATAATTTACAGATCGTTAGACATGGTATCAACTTTGTATATTTCAAAAGCCTTTCAGCTTTTCATCCTTTTGGATGATGCACAGTATTTGTTAATTTCCACTCAAATAAGAACAGGTTTTCCTCAAAGAGAGTGATATAAAGAAACTAATAAATGGTTAACGAACTGAATTTTCTATCTCTGTGAAAGGAGGGTAAACAATTGATCCTGCATAAAGACATGTATTATAACTGTTAATTCCCTTGGTATAAATTTGTAAGAAGAACCATAATCTGTTCAACAGTGACTGTATACCTACGTGTATGATGTATTGAATAAAACATCAGTTACAATACCACCATGATATTTTAGAGTGGGTTTATATAAATGTATTGCCATGTTGTATGTTTTACAGGCTAAAGAGATAACACCGTTAAAAATAACAATCATAAATTACTTGATATGCATCGGAATTTATTGTATGTTTATTTTTCTAGGGCAATTATATCGACCCCTGAACCCTGACAGAAATCAAAACATTGTCTTGATAAAGGTGGATAGAACTTTGAAATACCATCGAAACGCGTCGACGCTACACTAAGTATAATTCATGATCTCGACATCTTTTGCTGATAGACAAAATTATGGTGTACATAGCTTAGGTGTTTACAAACTGGTCCGAATATACAATCAGTATTGCATTATTCTATGTCTTACAGTCCTTTCTGAGATTATAAAGAAAACAGAGGCTGCCGTTTATACAGGGATCACAGAACCCATGTATTATAATGCAATTGTTTGTCATAGACATATTGCAGGAATGAGATAATTATCACATATAACACTGCTACAGGTAACCAAGACAACAGGCCATCCCTCGCATATCTTCTTTCTCTGTCTGTCTGCTGGAAAGCCCTCTTCCCTCCTTTCTTCTTTTAAGCCCAAATCCACCTCTTGTAGTCCCATCATAGACCTTTCTTGCTTATCTGCACTTTCGTAAGTGGCAAACTATCACCATATTTTCAGATATCTGGAATCACAATGTGTATGTTTCATACTTGTGGAAACTCGGATCACAGTCGCTCAATAGTTGAGTTATTTGGCACTTCTTATACTCTTTGCTCATGAGAAGCAAGGTTGGCAGTAAAAGAGGCGCAGTTACTGCTTGCCTTGCTTCTTGTAAGCAATGACTTTAAGTACTTGTTTACGTAAATGAAAGGCATTGTCATTTACAATGCCAATCGCTCAAACTCTCGCAAATGCAAGACCTATTGCATTGCAAATGCTTGTAAAAAATTGCTAAGCTCGTCTTGTCATAGGTTTAATCCTGCAGTAGCCTAGTATACAGAGGTCAGGTGCTGTTTCCTGATGTATTGATTCAGTTTAAAAGTGATCTCTACATCTGTCTTCGTGCACTGCATGCTGGCAAGTAATATGGTTCCCTGCACATGGCGGTCTCGACAAACAGGATTTCAAGATATTATTTTAAAAGCAATAGCCAGGAACTGACAGACATCTTTGTCACATTGTTATATATGTTGCTCAGCAAAGCGAATGGATGCTTCGGACTTACATTTTCGTGTATGAGAGAAGCAAAGACATTCTGTTTCCTCCAATTAAGTGGCCACGATAGATCATTAGAAAGTGTTCAATACATTTACCAATAAGTATAATTTTACAGCGTGCCTTGAAAAGGAGCCTCTTTTCTTGAGGACTGGATGGATGTTGGAGATATAGTTGTTGCAGTTTTGAGGGGCTGTCGAAAACGTGCTAGATCATTTGAGAAACATTTTCTCATAAACTGATACCAAAAGCACCCAGCAGCAGACCAAGGTGAAGAACATTAGTTCCGCCTGTTTCAATTATCTGTTGGCGCAACCACTCTCGACATCCGCTGCCAAAGGATGTATAGATAACAGAATGTACATGGAAAATGGAAGGTGCACTCCAATGAAGTCAATTACGCAGAAGGATATTTTGAAAATGTCTTCTCTTTATTTAAATGTTTTCATTTTCTTAAAAAAGGGCACAGCCAGCGCGTTTCGTTCCCCTAGTGCCAGTTAACTAAAAAGCATGTTGATACTACAGTAGTACAGTTGCTCTTCCCAAACAGATGGATCTAGTCGAGGTTAGAGCCGGAGAGAAAGGAAAAAGGGGAGAAAAAGCAATCCAAAAAGGAGGAAAAAAAGGGAACCGAGTCATGATATATAATTAATTTTAGATTTACGTTTTCTAAGCAAAGAAAGAGAATTGAAAATATCTTCCAATGTCAGCTCACCGTATGTAGAGAACACATAGATATAGTAATCTATGTCAGGTGAGCAAAGGTCCTCATTGAAAGGACATCAGCAAGGGTGTATCATCCCGGATGTTCAGGCTCTAATATCAGGAAAAAATATCCAGAGGTAATGTCACCCACAGAATAGTGAAGATAGTAAGCACTATCATTCACAATCAACAATAAGAGGTCTAAAGTCTTAAAGGTTTGGGAAGCCATAAGCTAGATATAAAGGGAACACTTAGTGGGTGCGGGTCAAAATGAGATCCAAAACTATATATATATATACCTCAAGCTAGTCCCGAGGTTGGCACCAATAATATTTCCAGAAGAAATGATCCTATTAATAGATCGGGGACTACTATCTTCCTGGACAGGGGGTCCTCCTATAATTCAGAAAAAACAGTTACGCAATTGATTTCAAGCTTATTGCCAATTCCAATGATTCACAGGATCTACCCCCCTCAGCGTAGATGATAAACCCAATTATAATTCAAAGACAAAAGAGAAGAAGAGAGAGATTCACAGTTACTGTATCATCATTTGAAACTCCTTTCTCTCCTGCTCCAACCTCGACTAGATCCATCTGTTTGGGAAGAGCAACTGTACTACTGTAGTATCAACATGCTTTTTAGTTAACATGCTTTTTGTATTGTGCAATCTTGAAGAGCCACCATGCCTTTGCTAATACCCTTGCTAACCACACTTTTCTTCCTTTTTCTGTGGTTTTTAATCATTCTAAATGTAATTTTATATGTATGTTTTATGTATACATGCACACATTTCTGTTTAGGTCTATTTATATGTTGTGTAAAGATTTTATGTGAAAAAATAGAAAAAATCTTTTGTACTCTATATTTATGTTTTATATATGTATATTTATGTTTGTATATGTTACAACTTTTGCAGCCCTGACGAAGTTCCCGTGGCAATAGGGGAACGAAACTCGTTGGCTGTGCCCTTTTTTAAGAAAATGAAAGAATATGAATAAAGAGAAGACATTTTCAAAATATCCTTTTGCGTGATTGACTTCATTGGAGTGCACCTTCCATTTTCCATGTACATTTTCTCATATACTGTTTGCTTCTTCATGTTTTCTTTTTCCTACCGTATATGTACTATACATTGCCCGTACATGATAGATATTAATTTGGCAAATATGTAAAAAGACATTCTAATAACAGATGTAGTGAAGCTGTAAAAATAGAAACACGAAGAATCCACTATCCCTATTGGCCGTAAAAGGCTCAGCAAACGTGGAAAGTACACCCTGTGAGACAACTACCCAACAAGATTGTGTGCAGTGGCTCTGCAATGCTAAAGTGATCTTTCTGGAAAACGTATTTGATCAGATTGAACAACCTTCTCAGTAGAATAAGAGGAAGAGTATGAAGGGAGAATTACAAAGGCTAGGTTACTAGTTGAACCTTTTCCTAATATATCCATCAGTAGTTTGTTTGTGAAGTCATTAACAGTCAGTGGTCAAAAATCTTAAATACAGAGCCAATATCCCGGAAACTGTGGCACACACACAAACCTGACATCATAAATGTATGCATCTCCTTTATGGATCAGATACCTCAAACCCAAGGCACGGGTAGTAATACAGTAGGTAAGTATTGAATGCCGTTATAAAGTGCTCATCCTTGTTTTGTCATAAACTGGAGAAGTGATAAATAACCATAGTGCTGCAAACATCTAGATTTAAATTAAAGAAAATGATGCAGATGTTTAAAATACTCAAAAATCCGAGACTATCCTGGACTACTGAGATCTAACTGGATTTCTGACTTTGAAACTATTGTTAATGTTTCTCAAACTGCTTCTATGGCTCTGGTGTGATTTGTTTACGTCATCTTCTGAGCGAAGAGAAGTTTGTGGTATTTGGGTGTGATGTGATAGCAGTGCATACATTTCATGTAAACGAATACTTGAAGAGTGGTAACATTTAAGTGTATTCCAGATGAGAGTTTTCCACCAGAAGCTTGCTGAATGGCTTTGCAGAAGATGGGCTGACCAATGAAGAAATTCATACCTCCAAGTGAGGTGTAAATAACATAAACCTTGTTACGATGAATGTATGAACAATCGTAATCGAGACCATTTTCAAGTTTAGTAGCCAGCTTAGAGTAACAAAAAATACAACTTGCTCTTCTCTCCTATTGCTCTAGTGAATAGATACTACAGTTAGCTGCATTTTGAGTTTCAGTGAGAGATTTCTCACCGAAGTACCTTATGCCTAAAGGTGACCCTGTTCATATTGAGACAAAGTCATTCCCAGAAAGACTCAACTGAGAACCAAAAACGTAATAGCAAATCTATCCATCACCTCTGTATGTCACCTTGCCACTTCTTCCAGCTTTTACATAATTAAGCGGCTTAAACAGGTTCCTCCTTTTATTCCTTTTGACTTGCAAAACACAGTAGTGATCACCCTCATTCTTTCAAGGATACACTATTGTAACACACTGTATTTAGAGGTGAACAGATGCTCTCAATCTAAGCTACAATCCTTGCAAAATGCTGTGGCTCATCTTCTGTTAAAGCTACCAGAATTTTGGTGTTTTCAAGAAAATTCAGGAAGTGCATTGGTTAGAAGTGTCCGAAAGGATAAAGTTAAAGACGCTTCTCATGATACATAAAACCTTGCATGGGACTGGCCCCTTTATTTTATGAAACGTTTTACCTGGTACTCTCCACGGCGAGAATTAAGATCCTCTCATTCTTATTTTATTACGACTCCCAAAATAAAAAAAAGTATAGATGGTGTGGGTAAAAGTGTAGTGTAGTTCCTATATTCCCAATAGGCTCTGCGCATTGGAATAACACAAACGATAGTTTAGACGTAGGACTGAGGTCGACCAGGTCTCTATTGAATATGTTAGACTTAATTATGAATGCCAGCTAGCTCAGAGGTCACTAGAAACTTTCTCGAGTAAACAAGGTGTTAACTTTCCTGAATAGACAAGAAGGGATTACTTTCTGACAACCGCATAAACATGACAACTTTGCTCCCTCCAGAATAAGGAGTATATCTCCAGAGTCGCGGAAACAATAGATAACTATTTTACTCAGTCAATCGTGCATGCTTAGTTTCACCAGAAGCGCAGAGAAATAGAGAGACGGGCGTTTTCAATAAAAGTTGTTATTTATTGAACAGTCTTCTTTCTCATGCAAGAGAAGTGAGTTGCCACAATTGCAATACTTGTCATTAAGTAAAGTGCGTATAGTAAAAGGAGTATTATGAAATAATACTGTAAAAGCATGGTACAGTTTCTAAGCCATACAGTGTTTAAAATAGATAAAATATATACATACATAAAATCATTGACTAAACGTACTCAACTGGTGCTTCTAAGATACGCCTACCCCGGTGTACCTAACCTAAGCCTAGTACGTGGGAAGGAGTAATTGAGCTGCAGTTTAAGTTAAGATAGTTTTTGCCAAGAATCTGAATCAAGAATTCTCTAAGGATCTAATCAGCTCCGTACCTTGGTTATAGAATGAAGGAGGTCTTGTATCTCGTTCTCAGGACTCGATCTCCCAGCAACCCGCAAGGGTGACTGGAAACACTGGATCTGCTCCAAACCACCGTGTGTTTGCTAGGGCAGCTGTTGGTATATTTATACCTGGAAGGTGCCGAGTTTGACGTAAGGTTGGACATAAGACGTCACTAAGAACTTGCAGTTCTTTCAGGACTCCAGGAGTTCTTGGACAAATCAAAACAGAAGCAGGGGGAATTCCCGGGCTGCTGGAGGCTTGGTTTGTTTAAAGAACGCGTTGTACTTTCTAGGAGTCTATGGGAGTAGCCTTGCCGTATTTGGACTGCATTGGCTATGACTAAATATGGATATGATTCTTATGCCTTTATAAGGATATGATTTGTTAAAACCACATAAGGGCATAAATTGGGAATATTTAAATAGGGTCCTAGATACGTTCACAACACCCACTCCACGTATAATGTCCATCATTACTAAATACTAAACAATATTAAACATATACCTATGCATGTGTTTTCCAGCCCACCCCAAAATACATAAAATGCATTTGAAATGGTATGTACACGAAAAATGAGTAGTATACTGTACGCTTTTCAAGCAATGATATCATTCAGATTATGCATATATTGTACATTGGATGATAACTGAATGAATCAAGAAAATTACATTTATGAAATGGCTCTTAATATAGAAGAGAAGGTCGAGACCATTTCATCACATATTTATACAATACTGTACATGTGCTAGAGGCTGAATCAAAATATTGTCTCTAGAGTTAAAAAATAGAAATCTTGTTCTCTAAGAATAGTTCTACTTTAAGCAGAGTATCATGTGCCAAAAATGTAAATATTTTGGATACAGGGAAAAATAGTATCGCTTTCAGGCCAAAAATTAGTTCCACAGTTTTGTTGAAGGTTTTGTTTTTCAAAATAGAAGGTCGAATTCAGAGTTCAGGGAACGCTTTGTGCTCAAAAGGTATTCTCGTTGTTAAGAGAGAACATTAACTCAGATAGGCTGGCAAAGAATTCGTCTACAACAGTAGGTGAAAGTTGGACCAAGTCTGAAAAAGTAGAAATTGTGCATATATGAGAAGCATTGCCATCTTCGGTGTCTAGATCAGCAATGGTCACAGAAGGTTGTACCTGTGTGCTGCTTTCATCTCGTACCTCACCGCCACCTTATCGTAATGGTGAGGTCTCAACGAATGCCGTCATCAGAATAGGTAGCCGCTGGGGACAACACGTTGCATGAGCCGTTACCGAACCAAGCAAAGTATCAACATCCAAAGGTACTGCTGATGGTAGTGTGGGACAGACATCCAACATGCATTCTTCTCCGCATAGCAGGCATCGTAGAACAGGTAAGATGCAATCTTGCCAGATTGGTCTGAATGAAAGAAACCAGGTAGTATTCAGATCTCTTAGCTTCGCCAAGCCGAGGACCTTAGTAATCCTTTCTCAGTATCTCATCGCTAGGATCGTTTCTTCCATTGTTGCCTGGGTTTTGTCTGTGACTTGACTTGCCATATCGGAGCAGAAGGAACAAAAATAAAATTCCTGCTACGAGTCCCAAGATGAGAGGCAGGCCGCCGAACACAAAGTGCCCGAATTTCGGGAATATGCTCAGGACTGCTTCAAAGGGGGCTAATAGTCCGGAAAAAAATGTCTTAAATACATGTGCGATGCCACTGGTATCTGACATGTTTAAGATTTGACCTAACATTTCTACGAAATGTACGGGGCAATTTGTCGATAATAGTGTATGTATCTCTGCCGCTGTCCTTGCAACTTGCAGATCATACGTCTCTTTGGACGAGGTTAAAGGCACAGTTGTCTGTAAAAGAATAGACTTCATTCTGCTTAAAGTATCAATTCGAATAGAAGAGATATTCAGAGAAGGCCATATTGCTGCCTCCTTGTCTGGTTTGCTGTTTGGATACAATACTTGCATACAGCAAACGACCCTGGAAGTAACGCTCACGAGATAGGCTATTCCTGGCACCATGCCACAACAGCTGTGGTCACTTATTATAACATAGCTGCCGTTGGAAAGCTGTCTGAAAAAAGGCTCTATCTGTGTTGCAGGGGTGCCGTGCTGGTGACATGAAAGGTTATTTGATGAACCTTCGCAGGCTCCATGCAAGTTAATACCTTGACACAGAAGTGTACCGCTTAGTGAATTTTTACATTTGTTACCACTAAGAAATACCTTTTTTTCTCTTCACTATACCATCTATGTGTATAAGGTAAATTCCAGGTTGACTTGATGTATCCTTTACCCAACCTTTCATACAGGCCTGCTGGTATATACTTTTAGCAATATTAAAACTGAAAAGTTGTTATCGGAATTGTAATTGTACCATGTATTATCCGTTCAATGACAGGTCGTTCTGACATTGTTAATGGTAATTTTTCAAGTTTTTCAATGCTCAGTATCGTATAGTCTGCTCCTTTTTGTGCCAGAGATTTGTTTATCAGTAAGGTTAAAGATAGAAAATAATGACTTTGTGTTGATTAGACGCCATGGCACGTAGACAAAACGCAGATTTTGTAACGTCCAGCCTAACTGTACAATAGAACGTAATTGGGACTGGACATGTTGTAACATTAGCATGTCCTGTTCTATTATATCAATCGCAGATGATACAATGCTGTTCAGTGAATAAATTCTGGAGGACAGAGTCGTTAACCCATTGTCCACTACAGACAGTGATTTTTCCAAATTAATACGATCAATTTCTCGTATTTTTTCAGCTGTTTCAATTTGCATTACTTTCCAAGCTTCGTTGTAAGCAGCGTATATACCGGCGTATATGAAACGTTTTTGACGCTGTTCTCGAGGTCCCAATGTGAAATCCCGCAAGTCAGAACCTTCTTTAAGTAAAGTCAAGTGTTGCTTAATTTCAGGCAGTGTGGATCTCTGCAGCCATTGGCGGCATAGCTTTCCTACACTGTATGTTGTTACTATCCCTGGATGTTGTCTCTGGGAATATCTTGGGTCTGGCCTGGTCTGTTTGAACCCCTGTGTTTTGTTCACAAATCTATCTTGACAGTTATTAGTGTCTGTGGGCCAGATCAACCATTTTTTCCAATCAGGATAAGTTCTGTTTTGGTGTAAAATATGGGATACGTCTATCTCCACATCTGTAGTGCTATTACTATCAGGTATGGTTTTTGGTATAGACGGTTTGTTTAAGTCTTTTATCTTGGCTAGGCCATGACAGGTTGTTTGTTCAATGGTGTCATTCAGGAACATTATCTGTTCTGGGATCATGCAGGCTCTAAATAATGATTCTAGACCTTGTACCTGCCAATTTATTGTACCCCAAATGGTTTTTGTCTCAATGTTGTTTTTCCAAAATTCAAAACCAAATGTAGACATTTTTTCATAAACTTTGGGGAATATATCAATTTAGTGTTTGTCAACATGTTTTTCATTCCTGTCTTATTTAATATTTTAAAATAAAACGTTTCTGGATCTGTGTTAAACCCTGAGAAGTATGGGAATTTCTCATAAAATGTTTTCGAGCTGCCTTTTGGCGGTGTGGGACAATGTTCCCATTGATTATAAGTAAAAACATTTCTAGGATTAGCAGATTTATGCAAATAGTGATGACCATAATGATTATAGCAATACATTTCTTCATAATTTGACGAGCCTTCTAAATAATCATGTTCTGTACATTTTGCTGACATTTCTAAATCTGACATCATATTATTAATATTTTCAAAGTCCCAATCATCAGAGAAAGTACTAGGTGATACAAAGTCACTTAATGAAACCTTGAACTGATGTGGATATTTCAAGAGTTCAACCGGGCCATAGATTTCGTAATCAGTTGTGTCCCATGCTACACCACCAGGTATAGGAATGGCTGTGATATTTACTGATGACAGTTCTCTTTTTTCGATGTGAGAAGAGCTGTGAGGCTTTAGAACCAAGTTGATGTTCTGACTTGCTGTGTCCATTGTACTATATTTTCCATCAATGAATTTTCCCAAGCTTAAAACCAAAATGAGCCAGAGTAGGAGGAAAAGTACACCTAACACTAAAACGATTTGAGCCTTAGTTAGCGTGGCATATGCTTTTTACTGAACACTGCGCCGATTGATTTTATAATTTGCACTGTGTTGGTAATATTTGAATTTGATTCACTCACCCCCACTTCACTCCTGCTGCCCCGTTTCCACCGCAAGCGCCAGGCTTGTCTGAGTGGAGGGCGCAGGGAGGCTCCTTCTTCCGGCTCCCAGGCCGAGGAAGACACCGATTGGCTCAGTGGATAGAGGCGGAGCTCACGAGTCCGTCCTCTACAAAAGCCCATGAAAATCTTGCAGTCTCCCTGATGACACTCGCTTGTTGTGAAGGAAACTGATGGAACGTTCTGTAAACTAGCTGTGTGAATGAAAGAACGATTTACACTGCCCAGTTGAATATTTTAACTTGCAATATTTTAACTTGCACTTAGTATAGCGCGCACTAAAACGATTTGAGCCTTAGTTAGCGTGGCATATGCTTTTTACTGAACACTGCGCCGATTGATTTTATAATTTGCACTGTGTTGGTAATATTTGAATTTGATTCACTCACCCCCACTTCACTCCTGCTGCCCCGTTTCCACCGCAAGCGCCAGGCTTGTCTGAGTGGAGGGCGCACGGAGGCTCCTTCTTCCGGCTCCCAGGCCGAGGAAGACACCGATTGGCTCAGTGGATAGAGGCGGAGCTCACGAGTCCGTCCTCTACAAAAGCCAGACGCTCTCTATGACGCGCAGCGAGTACGCGCTGCGACCGCGCCATGGCCGCGCCAAAGACAAGCCTAAGACCTGCCCGTCTGGGCCCGTCCGGGACAGTACGGGGCTCGGGGCACTGACCTATACTCTACCAACGCGGCATAATACAGGTATGAGCGCCGCATATCTCAAAAGCCTGCGCCCAATAAAACACAAAGATTGCTGTGTATTAATGCCCTCTCTTACCTGCAGCATTACATGCAGTAATTGTAATTTGAGTCTGTCTTACTTTCAGCCCCACCCCGATCCTTTACCCATCAAGTTATCATCTAAACTGCGAGCAACCCCAAAGACACGTGAATTCTCTTTCTACAGTGTCAACTGTAGATCCTTACCACGGCACAAATTTGACATTTTTAATCTGTTAATGGACAATAAACCCAGCGCACTCTTTCTAACAGAGACATGGCTGCATGATAGTGCCGGCCCAGACATAGCAACCGCTCTTCCCCCTGACTATGCCATAGTCAGAAGAGACAGGGAAGGACATACAGGAGGAGGAATCGCTATCATATTCAAGCGGGACATTATATGTACGCTTGAATCAGTCCCCATCCCTGACTGCGAAGCAGCTTCGTTTAAAATGTGTCTTAACCCTAATTTTACGATCTCTGGCATCTTAATATACAGGCCCCCTGGATATGCTAACATCTGGGCTGCAAATCTGATAAACTACATTACTCCCTTTTTTCTTGCCTCTAAAAACTTTACTATGCTGGGGGACCTAAACCTTCACTTGGATGATCCCCTTAATACGGCCTGTACGAACCTACTCGACGACCTAGCTGCATTACATTTAACCCCAATTAATACTGGGGCTACCCACAAGGCGGGGCATCTGCTTGACCCCGTTTTCACAAACATCCCTCAACTCTCCTGGCTAGACACGACCCCGATTTGCTGGTCAGATCACTATCTTATTCATTTTTGCTTAAAGTTACCTACATCACCGATTACAAACACCATTCGGCCCTCATCTATGAGAAGGAACTGGAAACTTCTAGATGTGAAGGAACTTAATCGTACTCTAGAAAGCCAGCTTCCAGGTCCAGGCACGGACATGGAAAATATTGCTCTGGCCACCCACTCCTGGCTAGAAAACGCCGCCGAAAGATGTCTTCCCCTATTCCAAGAAAAAAGCAATATCCACCGCCCCCCGGCTCCTTGGTTTAATGATTCCCTAAAAACCATGAAATCAAAATGCAAAACCCTTGAAAGAAATTGGCGGAAAGATTACGCTCATGATAAAAAAATCACGTACCACAAAGCCAGGAATGATTACCATTCAGCCTGCAACAAAGCCCGAGCCCTTCATGTGGCTAAAACCATCAATACTGCGACAAACAAAGCAAAAATGCTATTCAACACGGTAAAAAACCTCGCAGGGGAAAAAACGGCAGCTTCAGCTCGACCCTTGGACAAAAAACAATGCCAAGATCTTGCCTCCTTCTTTAAAGAGAAAATCGAGAATATCATCTCTGGTATTAGGAGTAACCTCCCCACCCATGACCTTGGTGAATCAATTCCCTTCTGGCCAAACGACATCAACATAATTGAATCCTGGCCTCCTTTTACCATAGAGTCATTAGTCTCCACCCTCAAAACTGTTAAATCAGGTTCCCCTTGTGATCCGGTACCCACTTCTATTCTTAAAATCCTGGACGTCCCTGCTCTGTCCACTATTGCTGAAACTCTAAATTCTTCTCTTCAACTCGCAGTAGTGCCCTCAATGTGGAAACACGCTATGGTCAGTCCACTGTTAAAAAAACCCACTGCAAACCCGGAGCTCCCCTCAAACTACCGGCCGATCTCCCTCCTCCCTATTTTTTCAAAATTGCTGGAGAGACATATTCACTCTGCCCTCACCTTCTTCACCGAAGAAAACGGTCTTCTCCATCCCTCGCAATCTGGGTTTAGGGCCGGCTTCTCTACTGAAACCGCCCTACTAGGAGTTACCGAAAACATCAGGAGACTCCTGGACGAAGGCCAGACAGTCGCACTCATTTTACTAGACTTGAGTGCGGCTTTCGACACCATCTCCCACGCCAAACTGCTGGCCACTCTGGGGAGAAATGGCATCAGGGGCAAGGCACTAAAATGGATTGAGTCCTTCTTGTCACAGAGAACCTTCCAAATCACATCCCCAATAGCCTGCTCGGATAAAATGAGCGCCCCCCATGGAGTACCACAGGGCTCTATCCTAAGCCCTCTGTTTTTTAATCTCTACCTCCGGCCCTTGGCTGATCTAGCGGATGAATCTGGCCTCACCCTCATGACATACGCTGATGATTCCCAAATCATCTTCTCCCTGTCAGAAGCAAACCCACTTCTTCCATCTCGCCTTAATCAAGGTCTCCAAAACATTTTCAGCTGGATGTCCGCACACCAGCTGAAACTCAATGGAGACAAGACCGAGGTCCTCCTTTTGGGGAAAAACAAAGACCTCTGGAACGCTTCTCACTGGCCCTCTGAGCTCGGTTCCATCCCTACTCCCGCCACTCAAGTTAGAAATCTGGGAGTCATCATCGATAACACCTTGTCCATGAAGCAGCAGGCAAACAGAGTGGTAGGCCTCTGCTTCACCATCCTAAAATGGCTAAGGAAGATCCTTTGGATGTTGCCCCTCGACACCCAAAAGTCCGTAGTCAATGCACTTATTACATCAAGGATTGACTACGGCAACATTCTCTACTTGGGCTCAAACAAAGCTGTCATTAACCGATTACAAGTGGTCCAGAATTCAGCGGCTAGGCTACTCTGTAATATCCCAAAAACCTCCAGTGTATCCAGCCACCTAAAAGACCTACATTGGCTCAGGGTTGAAAGCCGTATTAGGTTCAAAGCCCTGAGCTATATGTTTAGGATCAAATCTGGTACCGCCCCTAAATATCTCCAAACCCTCGCCACTCCCTACACTCCGGCGAGAGCACTACGCTCGCAAAATGCTGCAAACTTTTCCATCCCAAAGTTCAAATTTGCAAGAATGGGAGGTAGATCCTTTGCTGTCATAGGGCCCACACTTTGGAACAAACTCCCCCCCCATATCCGGAAAGAAGACAGGTATAACATCTTCAGAAAACAGCTAAAGACCTGGCTCTTCCAGAAATAATCCACCATCACTTACCTTCCTTCATAAACTTGCTTAATTTCTGTCACCGGCGCCGGGAAACCCTTGTTGGGTAGCTGCGCGCCATACAAATGCAAAAAATAAATAAATAAATAAATAAATAACACAATTCATAATTCAATCTATGGTGAAATCAGATATGTTTCTTTGAGTTGATGAAAGAGTTCAGTCATTTTTTCTTCGAAAGTTTTAGTTGCTGGCGTTTCTTCATGTTCACTTGGATCATCTGAAAAGTCATTGAAATTGATGAAGTAGCCAGATGCAGTTCTGTCAATTGTTGGAATTGCTTCCGGATTCTCATCAATCTGTGCACTCGTGTAGTCAAAGGCTACATCATTGTAGATTGGTGTTTCTTGACAAACTGTTGTAATTTGGGTTTCAAGAGGCACAAGTTCCATGGCTTTGTTGCATAGTCCTTTTTTATTCACTGCAGCTTTATAAAATGTGATTAGTCTCTCAGTTTGAACCTCTTGAATTGTAGCAAGTTTTGGTCTTCTGCTACTTCTTGGGAGTCCACTGGGCCTACTACTTAATATTGGCCACATTATTGTGGTTTTACCAGGTCGATTGATACAACTCTGTTCTCCTTTTTACCAGCAAGGGGCGGTAGTACTACTGATCTTGTTCCGCTGACAGCTAAGACAGGTACTGCTTTTCTGTAAGAAGGCCCAAATTCCTTCTTCACCGCGATCTTTTCTCTGACCAGATCCCCAATCTTTGGAATCTAGACAGGTCTTTCTGGGACAGGTGGTTTTTCTTCAGCGGCCGTTGGCTTTAGCTTTATGTTACTTAGACTTCTTCTTGTTTCATTTAAGTCCTGTAAAACTGCCAAACGATCTTTGATATCAAAGGTTTTTCGTTCTACCACTGAAGTCTGACAATAGAGGTCATGAATGATCATTCTGGTACCAAAAAAAAGTTCGTAGGGAGTGATACCTCCTAGAGAATTTCTTGGCAGATTATTAAGACTACGTTGGACACTTGTTAGATGTTTGACCCACCCGTCACCCGAACCTAATACCCTCGCTGTTATAGATTGCTTTATGTCACGTTTTTTTCTCTCCACTACCGTATTTCCCTCGGGATGGAATGGACTAGAGTACCGCAATGCAATGTCCAAGCTGGCCATGGCCTCCTTATAAGCTCGAGAGCTAAACTCAGGACCCTGGTCAGAATGTAGCATGCCAATTGCGTATGTGCCGATAAAGACTCGCAAATCTTTTATAACAGTTTTGGCGTCAGCCGAGCGCTGGGGTCTCATCTAAATGAATCTTGTCTTAATAATTATGGGATCGCATTTTTCCGTCTGGATGTCTGCGTATAGATAGCCTAATGCTGTCTAATAGAGGTATCTGGGCTGGTGTCTGGTCCGGTTCACAACTGCGATCTCTATTGCAGTCCTGACAATTCATTGCAAAGTTGTAAATTTGCACGTTCATCCCCAGCCACCAGTATTGTGATTGCAATTCTATTGAATATTTCAAGATCTCTTGGTGCCTCAGACCCAATCCCAAGTGTGCTTCTTGAATCAAGTAAGTTCTCCGGTTCGTGTTTGGAATTACTCTATCCCCCACTCCAGGGATTCGAGCAAACGGAACGGAGTTCGCATCAATTATGTATATATTTCCGAGTAGATAATTTAGAGGTAAGACCGCATAGTTGCCTTCCATTGAGGCTTTTACTGCTAGTAGCGTTTCTCCATCTATTTGTTTTTTAGAACGCTTTTTTGTAGCTACAGAAGCCGGTTTGACAGCTGCCGCTGTGGCTCTCTTAGCCAATGAATTCCCCGCAACGTGAACGCCATCACGTTGATGACTCAGTGTATTTATCACGTGAGTCTTTTGTAGTTCTTTCTGTAAAAGAACTACTTGTTCCCAAAGTTTTTTATGCTTTATTGTGGCACCTGTCTCATCTTTGTAACCGTTTTTGATCCAGGTCTGCATGTCATTATTGTAAGACTGGATGCAGTAATGCGAATCGCACACTATTAGTGTGGGAAATTCGCGATCGGCATTTTCAAGCGCCATCTTTAAAGATCTTATTTCAGCTCGCTGAGCTGTACAGTTTCTGAGTGATTCAATTTTGGTGACCATCGGTCTGAATTTACCTAAGCGCCAGCGACCTTTAACAATCGTGCATGCTGCATTGTAAACTTGTTTTTCCACAACGTAGTGTTGTGCAAATCTGTCCGTGTATATTACACACGAGTACTGTTCGAGAGGCAGAATTTTGATTGACAGAGGACATTCATGTTCGTATTCCAGATCTTCTAGTTTTTTCATTTTTGGATCAAATGCGTGTTTCACGTTTGTTGCAGCAAGATAATTTTCCCATTGTATCCATTTTGGATCTAATGCCATAGCATTCGGAATGCTTGGTCTTGTTACTGCCTCAAGGGCTGATACTGCTGTTAAAATAGATATGCTCTTGCCTTGGGCTAGGGCTCTTTCTTTTGCTACAGCAGTTTGAACCGCAGTTAGAATTTTTTCAGTAGAACTGAATTTTATTTCAGCTTGTGTGTACAAGTGTGATTTATAAGCTATTGGTACCGTTTCTCCCTCATTAGAGGTCAGGTATGTGAATCCGCATCTTCCTGGGATGACTTGGATTACAAGGTTGCGTTCGTTTGCGCGTGTCTGCAGTTTTGTTTAAGTTAACATGTCTGTTTGTATTGATCTTAAAATTTTTGTGTGATTTTGAGCCCAATTAATTGGTTTGAAATCAGGTTTTATTAATTCGTAGCGTGGTTTAACCCTCTCTGCGTAGTTTAGAATGTATGTTCTTCCGAAATTCAGGAAACCTAGAATTGATTGTAAGTTTTTCAGCGTTTTTGGAGCTTGGAGTACTGCACACTTCTCTAAGAAGTTGTCTGCTAGGCTTTTACCTTCACTTGATAACTCATATCCCAAAAATAGGACAGTGAGGTGGGCAATTCGTGACTTTTTAAAGTTGAATTTGTACCCTTCAGCTGCGAACCCAAGCATAATGGTGTTCACTCTTTTCAAGTGTGTCTCCAGGTCATCGTCGGTAACATAGATGTCATCGACATAAGATAATGCCTCATCATCATACATTTGTAGTAATTCTGTTTCCCTGGCTGAAAATAATCCTGGGCTGTTCTTGAATCCCTGAGGGAGACGACAAAATTGCTTTTGGGTCCCCATACAGGAGAAAGCGGTCAAATACCTGCTTTCTGATGCAATATTTTGACAGAAGAAACCATTTGAAATATCTAATGTCGTTTTATATTTTTTGCGCACGATGTGATTCATTAGTGCTGCACTGTGTGAGTTTTGTACTGCAAATGTTTTGCAACAAGAGTTTAGGTTTCTGTAGTCCAAAACTAGACGATATGAATCGTCTGGCTTGGAGACAGGAAACAAAGGATTGTTTATTTGTGAGGTGCATGTTTCAATCACCCCCTGGTATTCAAGTTGATCTAAGATCTCCCTGACTTGTTTTTTAGCTTCTTGCTTAACAGGATACTGCCTCTGTGCAGTTGGTTGATTTTTTAACTGAATTTTATGGTGAGGAGAATCCTCATCCCATCCTACATTATTTTTATATAATGCAAGGGCTTGGGCCACTGCCCATTTTCTAGCAAATGTGTATTTTTTATGAATTGGAATGTGATTTGAGAAGGCAGGCAAAATTATTTCTTCGCCATGTGCGCACTCCCTGACAAACTCTGGTGGCCAGTCTTTCTCTGCTAGAAGGATATCATAGCCTTTTGATAGGTTCTCCCAAAAGTGACCTCTTATTTTCCTAGTTTTGTCCCCCTCTATACGTAATGTTATTTCGTATATTTTATGAGGCACGCTAACTCTGGTGTCTGCAGTTTCCACCTGAATGTATTCATTCGTGTCCACTGTCTCCAGAAGATTCATCAGGATCTTGCAAGCTATGGTTACTTCTGCTGCGCTGTCTAGCATTGTCTGGGCCCATTCTCCGTTCTTGAGTTGTGTCCTCAGAATCCTTGGCATGTTTTATTATAAAACTAGCTACCTTCTTTTTTGGAAATTGTAATTTTTTACTTTGATGAGCAGGTTCCTTGTCTTTGGACTTCACGTGCTTCTTCTTTGTGTTCTGACCGTCCTCTTCTTTCCGATTTCTGTGAGGAAGTCTGAAAAGATCGAGAGGGACGTGTATCAATATCTTGATATCTGTCAGGTTTTCTTAATTTATCCCTATCTCTAAGGTTGTATCTTTTTTCAGAGGGCTCCCATTGTGGAGACCTGCCTCCACGTTCAGGAGATCTATTTCTCCGTTGAGGAGACCTTCCTCTGGACTGGACCTGTTTTTCTCTGGGAGTGCTTTGTTTATTACCCTCCCACTTCTTTTTTGGAGTAATGAGATTATTTTTAATAAAAGTTTTTTCAGGATTTTCAGTTAGTTGTGGTTTTAGTGGTTTCCCACCCAAACTATCTCTACCTAATTCTTCATAGGATTTTTCAATTATTCTGGCAAGTTCAAAAGGTTGTTCTGCTATATCTGTTTCTTTCAATTTTTGGCGGATCGTAGTACCGTCAGTGTTAATTTAACTAATTCTCTATATGCTTTTGGTAATTCCTGTAGCTGAACAAAACGTTCTTCGCTTGATATTTTTTCAATGTCAGGATGTGGTGTATAGCTGGCTAGAAGCGGCCATGTGGCTCCTGGTCTACCTAGTGGACCGAGCCTGGTGAAGTGATTTTGATGTTTTAGGGCGCCATTAAACCAGAGCTGGTGCTCTTGGTATGTTAGTGGAATTTCAACGTCCTCGAAAGGAACATATTCCTCCTGGAGATTCCTCTACTTTGCAGTAGTGGAACTCGCGTGTCACAGCATGAGCTGCTGGAAAATGTATCCAGGAATAGAATACCTCTGTCTGCCGATATTCATGGGCCTCTACCACAAATATTACTGTACCACCTCTTGATGATACTCCATCATTTATAAGTTTGTAAGTTACACTCTTCCTTACATTGACTGGGATGAGTATAGCATTCGGGTCATCTTTCCGGAGACTTGTGTCTTCCGCTAAAAGTTGAGCTGCTATTTCATCTCTTTCTCTGTCGTCATCCGACATTTTACTGACTGAAAGTTTGCAGAGCAAGTTTCAAGGAAACAAAGATTAGGTGCACAATATTATAGAACACTGTATCCTTCAACGTTGACTTAACCAAGAACTAATACATAGGATTCTCATCCTTCTAAGTTTTGGCGGATATTAACCTTTCACCCACTCCAGACGTCTATTGGAGTATTTACGGGAAAAAGGGGTCTGTGTGAAAAGCACGACTGAGTTACTCTAGTATCTAGCATTAAATTATCGCCTTACCAAATGTTGGGCACCATGTAGTGTAGTTCCTATATTCCCAATAGCCTCTGAGCATTGGAATAACACAAACGATAGTTTAGACGTAGGACTGAGGTCGACTAGGTCTCTATTGAATATGTTAGACTTAATTATGAATGCCAGCTAGCTCAGAGGTCACTAGAAACTTTCTCGAGTAAACAAGAAGGTGTTAACTTTCCTGAATAGACAAGAAGGGATTAGTTTCTGACAACCGCATAAACATGACAAGTTTGCTCCCTCCAGAATAAGGAGTATATCTCCAGAGTCGCGGAAACAATAGATAACTATTTTACTCAGTCAATCGTGCATGCTTAGTTTCACCAGAAGCGCGGAGAAATAGAGAGACGGGCATTTTCAATAAAAGTGGTTATTTATTGAACAGTCTTCTTTCTCATGCAAGAGAAGTGAGTTGCCACAATTGCAATACTTGTCATATAGTAAAGTGCGTACAGTAAAAGGAGTATTATGAAATAATACTGTAAAAGCATGGTACAGTTTCTAAGCCATACCGTGTTTAAAATAAATAAAATATATACATACATAAAATCATTGACTAAACGTACTCAACTGGTGCTTCTAAGATACGCCTACCCCGGTGTACCTAGCCTAAGCCTAGTACCTGGGAAGGAGTAATTGAGCTGCAGTTTAAGTTAAGATAGTTTTTGCCAAGAATCTGAATCAAGAATTCTCTAAGGATCTAATCAGCTCCGTACCTTGGTTATAGAATGAAGGAGGTCTTGTATCTCGTTCTCAGGACTCGATCTCCCAGCAACCCGCAAGGGTGACTGGAAACACTGGAGCTGGATTTCTCGGCAGGAGAAAAGACAGCGTCTCTCTCAGTGCGTCAATGGGAGGGTCGGCTTCCTTCGGCACATGCCACAGCAGGGCGTCGGGCAAGTAGATAGCTGATCTGCTCCAAACCACCGTGTGTTTGCCAGGGCCGGACTGGGAACCGAAACTGGCCCTGGCAAAGTGCTCGGCCGCCCCCCCCCCTCCCCCCGGGGGGTTGGGGGGTGCAACCGCGCTCTTTGCTAGGGCCGGTTTTCGGCCGATTTTGTTACAGTGCCGTTTTTGCAGCTATGCTGCAAAAAACGACCCTGTAACAAAACTGGCCCCCTGGGGCACAAAACCGGCCCCTACCCTCGCGGCCGACCGGGGGATTGCCCGGTGCCTGCAACGGCCAGTCCGGGCCTGGTGTTTGCTAGGGCAGCTGTTGGTATATTTATACCTGGAAGGTGCCGAGTTTGACGTAAGGTTGGACATAAGACGTCACTAAGAACTTGCAGTTCTTTCAGGACTCCAGGAGTTCTTGGACAAATCAAAACAGAAGCAGGGGGAATTCCCGGGCTGCTGGAGGCTTGGTTTGTTTAAAGAACACGTTGTACTTTCTAGGAGTCTATGGAAGTAGCCTTGCCGTATTTGGACTGCATTGGCTATGACTAAATATGGATATGATTCTTATGCCTTTATAAGGAAATGATTTGTTATAACCACATAAGGGCATAAATCGGGAATATTTAAATAGGGTCCTTGATATGTTCACAACAAAAGATTCCCCTATTTAGGCAGCAAATTGTGTAATGCTTTACCCCTCTTTTTAAGATCGCAATCTAGCCTTATACTTCTCAGGAAATCTTTAAAAACCTGGCTCTTTACTCGGGCTGTTAAGTAAGTCATCCGTTTCTCTTTGCTGTTCTTGAAGTTGACTGAGCGTCAAGACAACTTGGTATTTGTGCGCTCTAGAAAACTCTTACTTACTTACCTCTCTTTGAAACTTATTGAAAGCTGCCTAATGATCATTTTTTTATTATTGATAAACAACTTTACTGTCCTTCTTTTAGAGGTAAAGAGAGAGAAACTTGGTACAAGGAAGGAGAAATAGTTCCATTACCCTAACAGATGTCATTGCGCAAATTGAATTGTCAATGAGGTACAAAGTAGTTGTGAACTACACAGCTGTCATATATGGATATGCTATGATTTGATTTAAAAAGTATCTTTTTAAGAGATTTACTTTAGATCATGGAGTGAGGTGATAAATTAAAAAAAAAAGCATTTTTACTGTCCTGAGCCCGTAAAATGCCATTTTGATGTGCACAGTGCTAGGTGTAATAAACCAAAATTTAATGGGGCTGAGTCACAAACCCGCGTACAGGAAGTAGTGCTACAGGAATACTCTTGCATGCCTTTGTGAATTTGCCCCAAAACGTGCACTTATCTTTCACTAAACGTGCAGAGAGGGCAATGTTTTTATTTTCTATCTGTATTAACTGTATAGGACTATTTCCAGTTTATTCAGCTGTAGGACTACCTGCATGTATTGAGGTGCAGCAAAAGTTGCTTTCAATCTAAAACATGCCATGTTCATCCACCTACATCACACTTCTTTCCTATTTTGTTTTGGTTCCATGGTCTCTAAGCATGTGAAATATTAAACCTGTGGACAGCTTTGGGAGGAGTGAGTTTGATGGATGATTATCTTTTTCATCAAGGATAGCAGGTCATAGGTAAAGACCAGTAGATGTTCGATATAATAGAAGGGATAAGGAAGGGCCTTATGTTTGGCAACGTGTGACAATGTTGTGCAGTTCTTAAGTCTCCTCCTTGCCACCAGGTCTTTTGGATGGAATATCCCTCTTATCCACCTCTGCTGCTGCACGAAGTAGATAGCGTGCTGATCTTGGGTTCATGAGATGTATCCCTCTTCTTTTGCTGCTCTCAGCAATGCGTGATTGTTGGACTTGGACCTTTTTGCAGGGTCGTCCCTGAACTTTTAGCCTTCCTCCTGTATTTTGTCTGACCTGTTTTTGTTGGTTTTATGACTCTGGGCACTTTACCACTGCTGATCAGTGCTAAAGTGCATATGCTCTCCCTATTATAGATTGATGTATGGATTAGTGATTCCATGATTGGCTGATTTGGTTTATTGGTCAGAGCCTAGTACAGTGCACTGAGTGTGCCCAGGGCTTGTAAACCAAATGCTGCTAGTGGGCTTGCAGCACTGGTTGTGCCACCCACAGAAGTGGCCTGAAAAAGTGTGTCTCAGGTCTGCCATTGCAGAGCCTGTGTGCAGTCTGGTACTGCCCTGTTGACTGGGTAAGTGCACCCACTTGCCAGTCCCTAAACCTTCCCTTTTCTTCATATCACACACCCTTATGGTAGGCCCAAGAGCAGGGTGCATTGTAAGTATACGGTAGGACAAGCCCTGACTTGTGTGGCATTTCCGAATAGTGAATTACAGCCATTTTCGTTTTTCACTATTGCAAGGCTAACTGTTCTCCATAGCAAAACACACAAGATGATGGAAAAATGCTGTACAAAGGCAAAACATTCACCCCCAGCCACAGATCTGGGTTTAATTCATCGGTATTTTGCTCACCACGCCACCCCAGTTCAGACATGGCCATATGTAAATCAGTCTCGACCCTGTGCCTCATGGGAACAGTCCAGCCCAAACTGCCAAGCAATGTCTTCCGCGGACCGAAATCAAGCATCCTAGGACCGGTTTCTGGCTATCAGCCGTCATCAGCCAGGATAGTTTGACTCCAGTGGCATAGTGAGCACAGGACCCACATCTGGGCATACCGTTCCCACATAGGGCGAACAGCAAAACACACAAGATGATGGACGGAATGTTGCTCAATGGCAAAACATTCACCCCCAGTCACAGATCTGGGTTTAATCCATCGTTATTTTGCTCACCACGCCACACCAGTTCAGACATGGCCATATGCAAATCGGTCTTGACCCTGTGCCTCATGGGAACAGTCCAGCCCGAACTGCCAAGCCATGTCTTCCCTGGACCGGAATCAAGCATCCTAGGATCGGTTTCTGGTTATCAGCCGTCATCAGCCAGGATAACTTGACTCCAGTGGCGTAGTGAGCACGGGACCCAAGTCTGGGCATACCCTTCCCGCATAGGGCGAAGAGCAAAACACACAAGATGATGGCCAGAAACCGGTCCTAGGATGCTTGATTCAGGTCCAGGGAAGACATGGCTTGGCAGTTCGGGCTTGACTGTTCCCATGAGGCACAGGGTCAAGGCTGATTTACATATGGCCATGTCTGAACTGGGGTGGTGTGGTGAGCAAAAAAACGATGGATTTAGGCCCAGATCTCTGTACTGGGGTGAATGTATGACATTGTGAACTGGGCTTGTGGTTCTGGGGTGACTGATGTACCAGACTGCGGGTCAGGAACGAGAGTAACACCGGGTCGTGTGGGTAAAGACGGTTTTATTGGTATCAAGCGTTTCGATGGTAACATCAAAGTTCTTCGGGTTCTAAAGGTAAGTCTTTCCTTAGCAAACTGACTGGGATCCGTTGTGGCGTTCTGGTCTGGGACCTTTCGTCTTTCCGGTTGTTGTTGTTGTCACATCAAGGTCTGGTCAATGTGGTCAATGTAGCGACTCCCTTGGCTCCGGTTTCCCATGCAAAAGAAGACCAACAGAGAGGGAGCAGTTAGTTCCACTGTCTACTGGTGGGGGTTTTCCCTAGGGACCGTGTGTTGTGAGACTGGAGGGAATCACCGGTGACCAAGTATTACTATACAAGTCAGTGAGGTGAGGCGGGTCTTACAGACAGTGAGGGTTAAACGCGGGGTAAAGGAAACGAGAGGGTGGGGAGACGAGGAAGAACAATCACGGGGCGTTTTACACTATTTACACACGCTTTCCCACCCAAGCCGCCATACGCTCCCGTACCTGGGATAGCCACGCTCCTCCCCCGGGAGAGTGGCACGGCGGCTCACGGGGTCGTTGGCCTCCTGGCTCTCCGTGGGACTCTTCTCCGCCTCCTCGGTGTAGTTCTTCGTCTCTTCCTCGTACTTCTTCGTTGCTGCACTCTTCGGTCCTCCGCTCGCCAACAGCGCTCCTCGCCTTCTCCTCCGGGGTGATGTCACACGCCGCGAACATCACTTCCTGGTGTTTATCCAATCCGGCATCCCTGACGTATGCCGAAGGTGTGTCCTCCTCCTCCGTGAACTCCCAATTAAAGGCGCCGTGTTCCTCTTCTTCGAGCCCGTCCTGACCTGAATCCCAGGAGTCCGTCTGTAATGAAGGATGCATTGCGGGGTCATTTCCGGGAGTCCACCACCCCTCGATGTCACTCAGCCCCGCCTTGTTACAGACATTTTTCTGCATTCTGTCCATCAACTGTTGTTTTTGCATTTGTCACCCCAAGTGGAACGGGTATGCTCGGACGTGAGTCCCGTGCTCTCCACTACACTGGCGTCAAACTATCCTGGCTGAAGACGGCTGATAGCTAGAAACCGGTTCTAGGATGCTTTATTCCGGTCCAGGGAAGACATGGCTTGGCAGTTCGGGCTGGACTGTTCCCATGAGGCACAGGGTCAAGGCTGATTTGCATATGGCCATGTCTGAACTGGGGTGGTGTGGTGAGCAAAAAAACGATGGATTTAGGCCCAGATCTCTGTACTGGGGTGAATGTATGACATTGTTCTGCATTCTGTCCATCAACTGTTGTTTTTGCATATGCCACCCCGAGTGGGACGGGTATGCTCAGACGTGAGTCCCGTGCTCTCCACGCCACTGGCGTCAAGCTATCCTGGCTGAAGACGGCTGATAGCCAGAAACCGGTCCTAGGATGCTTGATTCTGGTCCAGGGAAGAGATGGCTTGGCAGTTCAGGCTGGACTGTTCCCATGAGGCACAGGGTCAAGGCTGATTTGCATATGGCCATGTCTGAACTGGGGTGGTGTGGTGAGCAAAGAAACGATGGATTTAGGCCCAGATCTCTGTACTGGGGTGAATGTATGACATTGTTCTGCATTCTGTCCATCAACTGTTGTTTTTGCATTTGTTACCCTGAGTCGGACGGGTATGCTCAGACGTGAGTCCCGTGCTCTCCACGCCACTGGAGTCAAGCTATCCTGGCTGAAAACAGCTGATAGCCAGAAACCGGTCCTAGGATGCTTGATTCCGGTCCAGGGAAGACATGGCTTGGCAGTTCGGGCTGGACTGTTCCCATGAGGCACAGGGTCAAGGCTGATTTGCATATGGCCATTTCTGAACTGGGGTGGTGTGGTGAGCAAAAAAACGATGGATTTAGGCCCAGATCTCTGTACTGGGGTGAATGTATGACATTGTTCTGCATTCGGTCCATCAACTGTTGTTTTGCATTTGTCACCCCAAGTGGGACGGGTATGCTCAGACGTGAGTTCCGTGCTCTCCAGGCCACTGAAGTCAAGCTGTCCTGGCTGAAGACAGCTGATTGCCAGAAATCGGTCCTAGGATGCTTGATTCCGTATGCTCAGACGTGAGTTCCGTGCTCTCGTGCCACTGGAGTCAAGCTATCCTGGCTGAAGACTGCTGATCACCAGAAACCGGTCCTAGTATGCTTGATTCCGGTCCAGGGAAGACATGGCTTGGCAGTTCGGGCTGGACTGTTCCCATGAGGCACAGGGTGAAGGCTGATTTGCATATGGCCATGTCTGAACTGGGGTGGTGCGGTGAGCAAAAAAACGATGGATTTAGGCCCAGATCTCTGTACTTGGGTGAATGTATGACATTGTTCTGCATTCTGTCCATCAACTGTTGTCTTTGCACCTGTTCTCCATTGGCCAGAATGGGCAGGTACATTATTACATCTTATAATATTGACTGACTCAGGGAACATGGCAGAAATTCAAGTTTAGTATGCCTGAACTCAGAATGATAACATACATATTTTAGTGAAGTTGGTTTTAACATTCTGTGTTTGAAAATACCACTTTTAGAAAGTAGGTATTTTCTTGTCTAACTATCCAAGCCTGCCTCTGCTAGGTTGTGTATTCCTTGTCTGGAGTGACAGGGCTGGGGGAGTCCAGGAGACAGGGTGAGCCAGCCCAGTGGTGAATAGAGAGACCTGCATCTAGATGGGAGGGAGGAGTTGCACCTGGGACATGAATAGGGCTGTGCCTTCCCTCCACAATGCTGGCTCCACCTCCTGTGGTGCGTCTGATGTCTCTGCCCTGCACTGTGAAAGGAGAGAAGGAGTCATGTCAACAGAGTGCTCCAGGGCTGTGCCTGTACTCCACAATGCTGGCTCCACCTCCTGTGGGGCGTCAGATGGTTCTGCCCTGCACTGTGAAAGGAAAGAAGGAGTCATGTCAATATAGTGCTCCAGGACTGACCATAACTGGTTTGGACTAGGCAAAGGCCTCTCTGCCTTCAGAGAACAAAGAAAAAAGTAGTATAAAAGAGGGAACCCAAACCCCAGAGAGTTAGATAACTTTTGGACAAGAAGAAGAAACCTTTGCTGAGGAGTGGAACCAGATAGACTGAGGAGAGACTATCCCTAAGCTGAAGTGCTGCTTGGGGGATTGGCCTGCAGTGGTTGCCTGACTGCCAAAGAAAGGAGAGAGGAACTTTGTGTACTTTTCATCACCTTGAAAGGATCTCCAAGGGCTTGGAACAGAGCTTGCCTCCTGCTGAAGTCTCAGGGACAGCAGACTTCACCCACCAGCTCCCCAAGAGTTCTCTGGAAGTACCTGCAGTAGTGCTGGACTTTTTGAGGACTTGTGTGTCGCAAGGAGCTGGAAGCGCGACTCAAGAACAGGAAGCCTATCACGGCTCATCGCTGGAGAAGAGGATCGACGTCGCCGCAGACACCGCCTCATCACCGGGAAGAGTGTCGCAGGACCTGTTGTGGCTCACATCATTGTGGAAGCAACTCGCATCGCCAGGAGAGAGGATCGACGTCGCAGCAGACACCGCTGCATCACTGGGAAGTGTGTCGCAGGGCCTGTTGCGGTCGCATCGTGTAAGTATTTCGCATCGCCGGGAAGCGTGTCGCATCAAGGAGAAAGCTCCATCTTTATTTCTTTGCACGAGATCTTCAATGCATCACGGTCCTTGCGTGTAAGGGACTACCTGCAACACTTTTGTTGCCCTGTGTTTCGCATCTTAAGGTACATTGGCTCAAAGTGTTGCATTTTAAGATCTAAAGAGAACTAAGCAATTCTACCATTTTAAGCACAGTATTGTGGATGTTTGTCGTTTGTGGTCTTGTGGTAAATCTATATAAAGAATACTTATTTTTAATATAAAACTTGTGTGGTGTTCATCTGTAGTGTTGTCACTTGATTACTGTATGTGTTCACAAATGCTTTTCACACTGCCTCTGATATAAACCTGTCTGCTCGTGCCAAGCTACCAAGGGGGTGAGCAGAGGTTATTTTAGGAGTGTACCCCTTACCCTGACTAGAGGCAAGGGTACCTATTTGTCACAAGTACCTACCTGTGCCAACTAGAGACCCCCAATCTTCTTTTGCTCCTCTCAGCAATGAGTGATTAATTCGTATTTAATCTCACTTATTTAAATATTGAACCATTGTACTGTCTTTTACTATGCTGTTGCAAAAGACTACTCTTTAAAGTTTAAAGCACTGTAGGTCTTATTTTGTGTGCTTTATTTTTCTTTATTACTAAGCGCTTCTAGTCATAGATTTTCCTTTTTTGTGTATTTAGCTTGTTTAGTTAACACAAGGCTTAGAACAAGTCATCTGATTTTGTCTTATTATCCTGTCCCCAATTTGTGTTGCTTCAAATGTTTAAATTTTTATACTGATGCTTGAGGTGTCATGTCTCATGACTTTTATGTGGCTGAAGTCTATCTTTTCCTAGTAGCTATTTGCACCAATAATTTCCCTGAGGAGGTTCCTAAGTGAGACGAAGTCATGTTACAGCAGATCACTCACCTACAGAAGACACCATTGCATCATGTGCTCATGTGTTATGAGTAAGTTCTATGCAGACAGTCTGAGGCAGCAGGAATTTTACATGCCCTTAACTGAGAACACAATAAAGCATTACTGACACCCAGGGTTGGATTGGGATTAAAATTCGGCCTGGGCACGCTAAAAACAAGTGGCCCACATTACATAATGCCTTTCCTCAAAACGCTGCTTTGGCGAAATTTTATTTAAAAAAAGGGGGGGGGGAGTAGGTAAAAATAAATGCACGGATTAGTTTACACTGGTGAAATGCACCTGAAAACAAGTGATGCCACTTCTGCTCAGGCCACCTGCCGCCGCTCACTATGCATACATTAATGGGCCGGCCCAGTGAGAGAAAGGGAGTGACACCTCTGCCCGGAGATAAAAGGGAGGTAATGGATGCCCATCTGCCTCCAAAAAGCCCACTCCGTCACCCACTGGGCCGCTGGTGGTATCCGAACAACGCAGATCTAACCCCCAGACTGCTAAAAAAGCAGCCCACAACTGGAACTGGACACTGGCCTCTCAGGCATTGCTCGAGTGCCCGCATTACCAATCCGCCCCTGCCCACACCTGAGGTAATGGTTCTCTCAATGAAGTAGGCATTTCATCAAGTGTAACGTAATGGCACGGAAAGGACACACACAAGTTTCCACACCAAGATGCCATAGTCCTCCCTTTGCACAGAAATACACACACATCACAGAAGGGGATATGGGGACGCAGGCTGCTTAAAAAAAAATATATACCTTGCCGGGTCCTGCGCCTTCTCTCCTGCTCGCCTGTGTCCGACTCTAGGTCGGAACAGGAAGCAGGCAGCTTGGCTCCCACCCCTAATCCAATTTGTCTGAGTTCTGTGACACAGTGCTCAGTCAGGGGCTGGAGAGGTGGGTATGTTCTCCATGCAGGCTGTAATGCAGCCTGCATGGAGAACAGGTGAGTGCGCATAACTGTTTTGGGCGGCCCAAGAGGGCCGACCAAAAAGTCACTGCGCACAGCCACAGGAGTTTTCTACCACTCTTCCCCTGCAGCTCTGCCCCCTCACACACTGCCACAGCAGTAGGAACATTCAGTTATTATCATTTTATTTTTTCCTTTCTTACCTGCTCTAGGCAGTGGGGCACCGCTCCTCCGCTTTAGCGGAGGAGCAGACACTGATTGTTTATACTTGTTACTGCGTGCTAGCCACTGTACTCTAAATCAGGCCTTAATTTACACAAGTATGGTGGCCTGTGGAAATGGCTTACTTGAACTAAATACCACTGAAAGCTATCTAAAGAGTAGAAACGTAAGTCACAATGGAAAGGATGAATCGCCATCATATTTATGTTTTTTGTCTATTTATATTTTTTGTCTTGTTGTTCTCTAATTAAGATGATAGTATAACTCTTCTGTGAAAGGTTTTTAACATCTTACAGGTATGGTTTTCAGAGGTGGAAGCTAGAACATCATATTGGGGAGAAGCTGAATTAGAATTTCCAAGGTTGAACTGTATTGATTACCTCCACACATGAGCTTGAATGGGGCATCTTGGACTCATTCTTCAGGGAACTGGCCCTTGTATTACCAAAGCTTTTATTGGACTACTGAACAATCAAATCACTAACATAATTACTTAAAACATTTTAAATATTAGTCTGAAAAATGCATCTGTTATTTATCATTGTAAACATATCAACATTTTCAGTACTCACATTAACTATGGATTCCTTTGTTTGAGCCATGTCAGATATTACTCCATCGGTAATTATCAGCAGAATGAAATACTGGGAACCATCCTTTACTGAAGAAGCGTATCTAAACAACAGAAAAAAGACCAGTATAGTAGAAAAACGATTGGAGCTCTTTGATTGCTGAAATGCATATTTTGTGTACTTGCAATACAGATCGATACATCATATTGTTTGTTGTGTCAAAGCAGCTAAACAAACTCTCACATGGGTAAGAATTGCATTTTCCTTGCCTTCTCCGTCTTCCTCGTCACAGTCACCCAGGAGCACTACGTGTTTGGGGCACAGCATTCACCCATAGAAAATATTCCCCAACCAACATGGCAGCCTGACAGGAAGTACCTGTCACCTGACCTATAAGACCACATCCTCTTTTTTCTCTGTGTTTCAACTGGAACTCCCATAGACGTTGCACTGCTATGCGGTGAGGAGTATGTTTTTTTTTTGATTTATGGGACTGCTATATCGTCTCCATATTTTGGTTTATATATTTCTGTACTGCAGCTGCTCCCGCTCTGGGCATTGGTGCAGCGGTTTGTCTGTTTTTCCCTGTCACCTCCGCTCCGGCACCGAGTGATTGGGAGTGGTGGTGTGCTTTCCTGTTTTTTATGCCTTATTTACTTTGCAGCTTCTGCGATGAGCCACTAGGGAGTGGGGGTGGTGTGTTTTGTCCTTCCGCTGCTCCTGCGCTTTAGCGGTCAGGAGCGGCGGTCACTGCTCATGACGTGTCGCCTCAGAGGCGCCCAAGCATTTCTGCTTCTTGGACAGGGCTTCCTGCCTGCAGCTTACCTGATTTACAGTCCTCCCGGCTGGTACTGGCTCCCCGCGAGGCGGTTTCCTGGGGAGGTTATAGGCACGGGATTACAGTCTTCCGCCTGCCGCATCACGGGCAGTGCTGGTTGCTAAGCAACGGTGTCTCTCGCGTGCATTTAATGGTTTGTTCTTCCTCCATTTCATCAGTTGTGTTTTTGTGAGCGGCCATGGAAGGTAAACGCTCTGAGAAGCGTAAACATCAGTCTTCTGGTTCTGAGTCTCCTTCCTCCCAGCAGCCTGTGGGCATGGATCTTGATGTAATTCAGGCCATGATCAATAAGGTAGTGTATTCTGCTTTTGAGGCTTGGGCGGGGCCAGTGCTTAAAGTTCCCAGAGTTTCTTCTCAGCCTGACCCCTGACCCAGACTCTGATGGTTTGGATGAGGTAAAGCAGGCACACTTTGTTAAGGACGTGATCGCTCACTTGAAGGACAATTTGGCCTTTCAAATTGTGGTTCCTCTGGATAAGGAGGAGGATTTTTTTCTCTCAGTACCGCCGGAAGGAGCCTGATGCTCTTCCCATCCATAAAGCCATCCAGGGAATGGTCTGACGTCCAGAAGGCTGGGTTTCCTAGGTTCCTCGCAAAGAAGTACCTTCTTCAGAATTTCCAGGCTGAGTTCCCTCCTCATGTGAAGGTGGGCTCTAAGATGATGGGTCTGGCTTCCAGTGGTTCCATCATCTCGGAGGATGCTTCTCCTAGCGATCTGGTAGATAAGAAGGCGGAAAGTGCTGCCAAGCGGGCTTACTCCACCGCCAACTTTACGATCAGGGCTGGTGCATACGCCTCGTATGTGGTTCAATCGCTCCTGCATGATTCTCAGGCCTTGTCAGAGGACCTTCAGCAAAGGGAGGATGTCAATTTGAGTCTGTCTCTTATAGAATTGCAGGAACGCTTCATGTCTGACATTACCTTTGAGACTCTGTCCGCTGCAGTGGCAACTTCTGGTTCCATTGTTTCTGCTCAGCAAAACATCTGGATGAGGTTGTGGAAAGTGGCGGACTCTCAGAAGTCCCGCCAGTCACGTTTGCCCTTTGATGGGGCTAAGTTGTTTGGCCCTCAGCTGGAGGATCTGCTGAAAAAAATCGGTAGGAGATCGTAAGCTCCTGACACCTCTGCAGCCTGCAGTGTGAGGTCAGGGCTTTGGTAATGGCGATTGGGAATCCCCCTTGGCTGGGTAAGGGTCCTCCCAGCTCTTTTGTGGGAGGGGTCATGGCCGTAGCACCCCCTTCTCTGATAAGTCCCAGCACCATCTCACATGAGCTGCCCTTGCCAATTCCACTCCAGAATCCTATCTCGGGATGGGCAGCCGAATTGGATAATATTCGTCCGCTTGGACAAGTGACATCACCAATTCCTGGGTTCTTTGCTTTGTGGTCGAAGGTTATTCTATGGACTTCCCTTCTTGGCCTCCATATCTTTTCGTCCTGACTCCGACTCCTCAGAATCCTCTGAAACTACTGAGTTTGAAGCAGGAGATCTTGGAACTCCTCCAGAAGGGTGCCATCATTCCTGTTCTCGTCAACGAGTTGGGTCAGGGTTGCTACTCTCTGATGTTCCCGGTACAGAAGGCATCCTGTGCACCTCTCTTCCAGATTTATTTGTGGTTCTTTGCCCTGGGACAAAATTTTCAATTTGTGTCCTCCCCTTTGGTTTGGCCTCCACCCCCGGGGGTTTATGAAGGTCTTGGCTCCCCTGATGGGTCTATTGCATGCACAGGGGTGTTTTTGTTTCCCTACCTTGATGACTGCTAATTTCTTCCATGTCTTTCCTTAAGGCCCAGGAGGATGTGGCGTTGGTGGAGAGTTGTCTGCAGACCCATGTATTCCTTGTGAATCTCAGCAAGTCCCACCTCATCTTGTCTCAGGAACTCCCAATTTATCGGCGCTCTCTTCAATACCCGGCTGGGGATGGTGTTTCTTCCTCGCCAGCTTCAGCTCAGGTCTCATCTGGAGTCCCTCCTGTCTGCCCCGTTGGCTTCCGCAAGAGACTGGTTGTGGGTTCAGGGGTACATGGCTGCTTCCCTTTTCCTGGTTCCTTGAGCTCGCAGACACCTCTTCCATCTGGTGTATTATCTTCTGTCTCACTGGAATCGGGTGTCCCAGGATTAAGATGCCTCAGTTCCGGTGACTCCCGCTGTTTCTCTCCAACTATGCTGGTGGCTGCTACCAGACAACGTGGCGAAAGGGGTGCCCCTGGAACTTCCTGTTCCCTGTTCCCTGATGACCAATGCCAGCCCTTGGGGTCCCAAATTGGAAGGAACTGGCAGCGGTGTTCAAGGCTTTTCTGCACTTTGTCCCTCATCTGAAGGACTGGTGGGTTCAGGTCGGACAGACAATCAAGTGGCATGTGCCTATTTGAATCATTTGGGGGGCACTCACTCTCCACTTTTGACCCTCCTGGGGAATCAGATTGGGGCTTGGGCGGAAGCCAACCTGCTTGGTCTGACAGCGATCTTTCTGCTGTGGAGGGAGAATGGGCGTGTGGATCAACTGAGTCGCCTTCTTACTTACTCCATTTCTCTGTCCATGTCTCCTCTGGTGTTTCGGGAGATTTTGGGGCAGTTCGGGAGGCCTTCTTTGGATCTCTTTGCCTCCCCTGCTCTTCTGCCGAGGTTTTACAGCCTTCTTCCTTGCAGCGAGGCATGTGGGGTGGATGTCCTGAGTTTCTCTTCGCCCTGGGGTCTTCTATTTGCCCTTCCTACCTTTCCCCTTCTCAGCAGGGTGTTGGCAAGCATCAGGAAGGTGGGAGTAGTTGTGCTGTTGGTAGCCCCCTTTTGGCCTCACCAGCCTTAGTATCCCCTCCTGCTCTGTTGGCTGTTGCTCCCTCTTGGAGGTTCCCGCTATCCCCTTCTCTGCTCCATTTTCCTCTCCTGTCTTGCTAGGCACCCAGCCTATTGGGGATTTGAAAATTGAGAGGCGACGGCTAGTCTCTTGGGTTGTTCCTCGGAGTTGGCTCTGTCCATTCAGAATTCTAGGGAGGTCAGTCCTATTTGAGTTTATGGACGTCACTGGAGGAATTTCTCTGCTTGGTGTTCTTTAAGGGGGTTCATCCCTGACTATTGTGAGGGGGGGTTCTGTGCTTGAGTTCCTCCGGAATGGGTTCTTGAAGGGCCTGTCGGTTTCTACAAACGGCAGCCAGTGGTCCGCCATTAAGACTGTCAGGGGGGCCTCTCTCCTCTCTTTTGAGTGCTTGGCTTCTCGCCTTCTTCGCAGTTTCTTTCTTCGGCGGCCTGTCATTGCATCTCCCGTGCCCTCCTGAGATCTCCCTGTGGTCCATCATGCCTTGCAGCACTCCTCGTTTGAGCTCCTCCCTTCTGTGTCTCTGGAGTTTCTTATCCTGAAGGTGTGTTTTCTGGTGGCTATTACCTTGGGGAGGCATATGGGGAAACTTGGCACCTTGCTTTGCCATCGTCCATTCTTGTGTTTTTTCCCTGTTAACGTGCTCCTTTGTCCTGACCCGGCCTTTCTTCCCAAGGTGTTCTCTCCTTTCCATTTGTCCCAGGATATTTTCTTTCAGGCCTTTTTTCCTAACCCCTCTACGGCGGAGGAAATCTTGCTTCATTCGCTGGATTTGACAAGGGCTCTTGTTATTTACCTTGAGCTGACAGCCTCGGTTCGCCAGGTGGATTTTGTGCTTGTTACTTTTGGTGTTGCCCGGCGAGTTCATTGCCCTTCGATGGCTACTCTTTTGCATTGGGTTGGGTCTGCTATTTTCTTGGCCTATCTTCATTCAGAGGTTTTTCTTCCTCCTGTCATTCAGGGGTGTTCCACCAGGGGTGTGGCTTTCTCCTGGGCTTCTTTTAATGTCTCCTCCTTGAAGGATCCATGTGCGGCGGCGACTTGGTCCTCCCCTCGTATCTTCATCTCCGATTATAAGTTGCAGATGGGGGAGGTGTTTTCTGGAGATTTTGGCTCTGCTGTCCTTGCTGATGTTCACTAATTGTGCTTATCTGCAAATAGATTTCCTTGGCATCCTTTGGTTGACTGTTTCTTTTTGGTTTGTCTGACGCTTGGGTTTACGCTCCTGGGTAAGGTAGGTAGGTAATTACTCGCTTATTTACCGAGTAATCTTCATTACTCCGAGTCATAGTCTTCCTCGTCACAGTCATGTTACCTCCCTACCGTCCTTGGGTGTTGGAGGACAAAAATAATTTTACCTTTTCCTTCTGATTGCTTCTCTGCTTGTGGGTATTGCAGGATGTGGTCTGGGGTTGCCCCACCCTTATAGGTCAGGTGACAGGTACTTCCTGTCAAGCCGCCATGTTGGGTGGGGAATATTTTTATGGGTGAAAGCTGTGCCCCGAACAAGTAGTGCTCTTGTGTGACTGTGATGAGGAAGACTATGACTCGGAGTAAGGCAGATTACCGGTAAGTAACTGAGTCATTAACAACCCTTTATATCAGGAATTTTATATTTAATCCTTCAGTTGTGAGACAAAGAGACACATCAAATGTTTGAAGTATTGACCCTATTCTCACTTATTACTGTGTGTTAATATTAATCCAGTTACAGGCTCACTGACCTTGATGATCGAATATTGATCTCACTGAACTGGCACTGATAGGACAGAATTCTGTCCAGAATCTTTACTCATTTTCTGTCCCATTTTCCCATTGGTTACATTTTATCTAGAGAGGTATGGCTAGATGTGATCTTCACAACCTCAGTCATGACCCACATAAGCAGTGACTGGTTAGACAGCTCACTGGTACCCTTTCATATCTCCAACCATTCACATCTTTTAACCTCTAAAACTCCTACACTGAAAATATTTGTTCCAATCTCTGAAAGCATTCTCTCCATATGTAATCAAAACCGCATTTGAGAATACTAAGAAGATTTCAGAAATCTTTGACAAATCACTACAGGTATAATAAAAAAATAATAGACCACTTCCAAGCCAACTCGCATTCACAGAATTAATTTGGAAAGCTAGAAGAAATCTCACTACACATAAAACTCCCCAAAGAATACAAACTTGCCTTGGTGGAACAAAATCCACACACGCAGGCGTATTCACAATCACTCCTAATGCCACCCGCTCACTGTTTTGGCACATCTAAAATCTATCTTCAACACCTCACAAAAAAGCACAACTCATATCACAAAATAATCTAGAGTTAACTATCAAAAATCTTAAATTCACAATTTTCTTTCTCTTACCCTAAGAAAACATCCCTGTATGTCAATGTAATTGGTGCAACCTTATTAATGCCTCTAAGTACCACGGTGGTTCAGTATCAAAACTTAATGGCTGGGACAAGTAATTGAGAAAACAGATACAGACAAATAAACATCGTCATCATCAAAGTATACCAAGTATAAATCCGTATTCAGAGCAGCATTCAGTTCACAAATCTTAAAAGTTGTATAATCATGTAATTAATGCAGCCTCTGACATGATCATTTATGAATGGCTACACATGACTCTTTAAATCTGCATGGAATGCCGAGGTTCAGAACTAGATCTCATCCTATTTGTCTAACAGCACCTAATGGTAATGGCAAAAACGACATACATACAAATGCCACATCAAAAAAACAGGATAACATTTCTCAGGGTTTAATACCAGCTCCTATTTTATTTAATCCTTAGATGGTGCCACGAATGTATGACGTTACAACGAATTCCGTTGCAACGCATGCCTTTACCACGCATGCGTTACAACGGAATTCGTTTACCACGCATAACATTTACCTCGATTGCTTGCGTGGTGACGTCATACGTCGTTAAGAGAAAGCGGAAGTTTATTTTCTGATTTCTCTTAAACAACGCTGATTAAATTCATAACCCGACGTGACATCAAGTGAGTTTTTTTGGGGGGGGGAAACCCCCCCAAAACCCCCTTTTTTTACTTTTTACCTTTACCACATATACCTTTACTACAAACCTCGTAGTAAAGGTATGCGTGGTAAAGGTTTTCGTGGTAACCACGCGTGCGTTGTACTGCATGCGTGGTTACCAATTTCTTGGAAACGGCTTCGTTGTAATGGCCGTTTCCCTGGTGCCACCATGTTTTATTCTGAAAAATTCTGCTGTCAGAGTGCATAAAAGTACCGATGAAACCAACCTGTTGTCTGAAAACCTGAACAACACATAACATAGCAATCCTAAAAAGCTGCCTATACCAAATTCAGATTTTGGCTACTGGACAACGTTCAGCTCAGCAATCCTGAGTTCTTCCTTGGATCAATGTCCCTTCAAAGCAAAACGTGACTATTCATTACAGGACTCACTGCAACCCTCCCCTTCATCCAATCACTCCACTAAATCACTCTAAACTCAGCTCTTTCACTCTTGCCACATATCACTACAGTGGCAAAAGCAAACTATTTTCATCTTTACATAGTAAAGTAAATATGTACCAAATTCAGCACGAACATCTCAAACCAGCTGTTTGGTGACAAGTCAAATCTAAATTGGACTTTGGAAAGTATTCTAGCTATGAAATCTTTATTGTACACAACCTTGCTCAAGAACATCCTTCCGTCTGAAATAAACCAGTTAACCCAGCAAACAATTGTTATTAAAAGGCCACCACAGGTTCGTATACACAGCAAGAGTTCAATGTAAGATATGTTGCACAGTCGACAAGGCCATCCACTACCAAACCCCACCATACCTAGCTATTATTCTGACAATCCCTGGTGGATCAAGAGAACTGAGAAGCAGAGACATGCTTCTTCTCAAAATCACAAGTTTAAGGTCTCCTTAGCTAGCAGCAAACCTTCTCTGTGGCAGCAGCCTTAGCAATGAACTCTCTGACCCTTGACGTATGAAAGTTAACCCCACTCATCACTTTTAGGAAGCATCTCAGATAATCCTTGGGTCAGTGTTTGACTTTGCATTCTTACTAACTCAAAGTTGTTTTATAAAATATTCTCTGCAAAGTGTACTTGGGTAGGTATACTGATAACCAACTGAAATATCACCCACAAAAATGGATGCACAGGTGCCTCTGGCAGATCCTAAGGATTGCTTTAGAAATCTCAGCATCAGTTCTCATTCGAAGGAATGCTTGGTAAACGTGTAATGTTATAAACAAGGGATAACCCAAATGAAGTCAAAGGACCTGGGTATCAAGTATTATAGAAAAAATGGTCCTAGACATTAATTCAACATGCACAATATCAATATGGATTACTTGTTCATTTTCCTTCACGCTGACACATCGTCAGAGACAGCGTGTGTGAACGGAGCAGGCTGGATGTCTCTCGTTCCCTTGAGTGTAATTAAGTTACATCTCTAATATCTACCCCTGAATACTTCATGTAAAATCGAGCGTGGTGCTGTTTGGCACGCTGATACTGCCTGAGTGATACCAAGGCTATTGAGCGCTGACTGGTTGTGCGCTTAGTGGCACACCATTCAAGGGTGCCCACTCAATTTGGGGCTATTTTATCTCACGTGCATTTTGGAGTTTCTCTTCTCCTCGTCCTGATGAAGACCCGCCCCTGAGGATATCAATCACCCTGTTTACCCTTGGGTCGAAACGTCGACATATCTTTCCCAAGCCTGCACCTGTGCTTTTTCTACATCCCTCTCCCCTGATCTGACCAATCTGAATACGAAGGATCTTTCAATAACGTACCTGCAAGAAAGATTTACATTTTTTGCAAATATGGAGGGCAGGTTCTATACTAAGGATTGAACCTTAGTACCTGTCAAAAAACTTAAAGTCCATTTTTAACTTTTATCTTTTCACTGACCTCTTTGGTCACTTTCACACATGAGCACTTACTATCACTCTCTTCTATGCACGTCTTTTGACAAATGAATCCCCTATCTAAATAACTATGACTGTTCTTTTAGTATGAAGAAAGCCTAATATGTTGTTTTTCCAATTGTATATTCTATATTAAATAATACAGTCTTTCGGACTGGATGAGACACAGTTGTTCTTTTTCTTTCTCTTAGGCCTTCCTGCATCATCAAATACTTTGGGCTAATATTTGTTCTTTTGGTTGATTTATTGGTAAACGTGTAAGGCAGATCCCACATACCACTGGGATCTGTTTTGTGAAAAGTGGCTTGGCTGTTTTGGATAATTTAGAATCCGGATGCCTAGCCTTAATTGACTCGAATCTGAACAAAATAAAAATAGATTGTTGCAGCAAATGATGGGAACACAGAGTAACAATATCAATAAAACCTACTGAGGACGTCCAATTATAGCAGTTATTCCATGTGTATTTTTTCTAAAAAGGGTTATTACCAAAAGCCAGTATTTAAGCCGTTACATTTGTGCACCAAGAGAAAATCATATTAAAGAGGCTGGCTGGCTATTAGAAGAGTGTGTTTCAAGTGTAAGGTCATTATATCATGCAAGCTGTGATGCAGTAAACATTGGTTTTCTCATGACAGCGTCCCTGAACTCTGGTAAATGTGTAAATGTACGATTATTAGTTTGGTTGCTCTGAATAACGTGTTATAGGGCCATATTTATTTCCATTACCATGTCATAAATAGTATATATGGAGGTGTGTGGAGGGTAACATGCTATTTATTATTGTTGAGGGTGGGTAGGGGCCATGAGAGGCACAGCCTCGAGTGTGTCTTGATGCCCGTTCCCTCCCTTATCCCTTAACAATGCTATTAAATGGCATATTATACTCTGCGCCGTGACGTATGCGATTTTTTATGTGTATTCGTTGTAAGGAAAGGTATTCTACTACAACTAGGATGTAAGGAGGTAAATGTGTGCAGGGATTTAAAATCACATTTACGTTGCCTCTTGATTATTAGAAGAGTCGTTGTAATGTGTGAAACCAGTCTTTGCTCGCACACCCCTTTGTTACGCATAAATGTTTGCCTTGACTCAAGTTGGTCGTTATCTTGATTGGGGTGCCGTTGATTAGACCTGTGTTTATGCTGCCTTTGGACCCCTGAAGGATGGACATCGCATTTAGCGCGTCAATAGAAGAAGCGTTCGAGCGTGGATGCCCTCCAGCTAGCTGGTCCGGGCTTTCCGGCTGGAAATGCGGGAAATGAGTTTTTAGAATTAGGGGGTATTTTTGCACGGCTTGTACTTTATTTTTATACCCCAGCTTTCCAGTAGCATTTGTTGACTTTTCAGTGCCTCGGCCATGTCCGAGGTGGTAAAAGTTAACTCCGTGGTTCGTTTTTCTCCTCCGGGTTTGGCGGCAGGAAAGAGATAGTCTCAATATCTGTAGTTTTTGTCCCTTTCAGCCCTGGGATGTTTGCGCAAAGTGTTAGGAGGTTGCTGCGGTTGAGGATGTCCCACTTTCCCTGTGAAACATAGTCAGGGTACAGCATTATTTTCCGGTCCTGGGGTAGTGTGTAGTTTAGTTGGCTGGCAGAGTCCGCATCCTTCCACTTTTTTGCCTAGGCGCCAAATAGTGGTGGCTGTGCCGTGCCAGGAGGGTGGGCCTTTGCCTGCTTTGTTAGCCCTGTTGTCTGCTGGAAAGCCGCCGTGAGCGGTGAGCTGGGCGGGCCGTTGTTGGACGGCATGTTTTCGGCATGCTCAGGTTTAATGGCATCCAATGGCATAACTTGGCGCGTCATGATCATTGTTTGAGCGGCGGGCTGTAAGTTTGTTGAGCACAAATCATGGTCACTTAGAGGGGCTTGGTTCACTTCCCCATTGCTTTGTACTTGGAAGTTATTTACTTGGTTTTGTGTAGACGATGCTGGAGCTAGATGAGGAGCTACAAGGGAAGCCAGCGTCGTCGGATCTATTGCTGCATTGATTATGTATGAAGCTTCCGGGGTTGGCTCAATTATTTCTACCATTTTAGTAGTTACTGCCAGTTGGGTCGTTTGCTGACTCTCGGTATGACCAGGCGTCTGGTTGTCAGGCCGTAGCCATTGCCGGATAGATCTGGAGGCGTAAGATTTGTTTTTGTTCACCTTGTTGAGTTTTTTCTTATTTTTCCTAGATAGATTTTGGAGTTCTGGGCTGGTCAGTTTAGTAGTGTGCTGAGGGTCTTGGTTTTTAGCCTGATTCAAGTTGGCGTTTGTACTGCTCACATTAATCCTTGCTGGAAGCTCCGCACAGGCGGTCTTTTCTCCTTTATAAGTTTCTGTGCTACAACTTCGGAAATTTGTTGAGCCTTGTGTTTTTAAAGAAACCTGAGCGGGATCCTGTGCGGTTAAGTTCTGGTTCTTACTTGCTTCTTTCTTAAGATCCTCTATTAATGTGGTCATGATATTTGGGAGTTTTTCTAAGCTGTACAGGATTTGGCTACAGCTGCATGACTCTGGCTTAAAGTGTGTGCTGTCCTGTGCTCTGCAAATCAGGGAATTCAGGTGATCCAGTTTGGAGTCAATCCCAGAGATCAGGTTTGCGACAGTTTGTAATATGTTAATCTGGGCGTCAAGCTTGTCTGCGTGCATTATTGCTGCACCTGTCATTGAAATGAGTGCCTCGTTGATCAGTGATAAATGATCTGTAATCGCTGGGGCTTCTCCCCCTTATCCGTGTGGCTACTCACTGATGTTGATGGCTGGGCTGTTTTATCTTGTTCCGGGGTGCTCCATCTCAACAGGTTCAGTGACTGATTTTGAAGGGCGACCGATGATTCTGGGATTCCTCCTCCATTGGATACATGTGTGCTATTAGGCACGTCGGGCAAGTGCGCTCCATTTGACAAGGCTCTTCTTTCGTTGTCAGAATGTATGCTGTTAGGTGCGTCGAAAGTAGATGCTCCGTTTAGGGTCGGGCTCGGTTGAAAGTCTTCCAGTTGTTGGTAGGTCGGAGCTGTAGTTCTAAAGTGAGCAGACCAGGGTGCAACCCTATCTAATGTCTCTAATTTGGGGGGTTTTCCACCCTGGAGCATGGTTATTATTGGTGAAAGAGGTATGCCTAGTGCCCGGGTGGCTATGGGGCTTGGGATCTGCCCGTCCTCCAATGCTTTATTAGGCGGTGACCAATTTGAAGTCCTGAGGGGTTCGGCTAAGCTAATTACTTTGGGGCACAGAAAGCTTCTTATATCTCTGTTCCCTGCGGTCCCATTAGTGGTTTCTTTAGCGCCAGGCCGAGGAATGTGGGGAGTTGACTTAAGCGGGCTATGGGTCTTCCCCGGTGGAGTTGCTGGGGTCGGGGCTGGGATAGATGTCAGTGCTGGAAGCACGATAGGAGGTCCCGGGGATGTCGGCGTTGCTCCGGTGGTTCCGGATGATCCTGAAAGTTCCCCGTCCCAATGCCCTAGCCCTGGGTACGAGCCCCCAGCTCCTGGGGGATAGAAAAGCTTCGCCTTCCATCTCCTAGCTGATCTGTGGGGGCGGGGCTTTTCCTGTGATTGTATTAAGGTCTAATTTCTGGTCCTCATTATTTGCCCAGTTTATTTGTCTTTCCCGGTTCAACCAGGAGGCGTGCCCACTGCGGTGGTGGGGCGGCTGAGGTCAACGTGTTCTCCTCCGGGGGGGTGACCTATAGCCTTGATGTGACAGGTGAAGTTGTCCCTGCTCTCGCCGCTACTGTTCCTGCTGCTGTGCAGCTCCTGCTCAGTCCTGCTTGATGCTGCACAGGACCGCTGCCCCTGTCCCAAAAGCTGCCCCGTGGATTGAGACTCTAGCTTTACTGCATGTGCCCCCCCCCCCCCAGCCCAGGTCGGCGCCGAGCTCCGCGCCTTGCCGCCTTGGTGCTGACTCACAGGCTCGCAAGTCTTCCTGTCTCCCGGCTCCTGGCTCTCCCCGGGTTTTCTCAGTTCGTAACGCCTCGGCGGTGGAGCTGGTGGGGGGGTCAAGTGCGGCAAAGCAGGGCACAGCAGTGACTCCCCCTTCCTGCTACTGCAGCTGCAGCGGTGTTGTTTTCGTAGCGCTTAACTCGCTCAACTCAGCGCTCACACCCGCCTGCAGAGCTGCCGCTCCTCACACTGGGCCAGTCGGCTGTGCAGCTGCATCCAGCGGAGCTGCAAAACGGCTTCAGCGGCCCAAAATAGCTTCTCGGCCAAGCCGATAGGCAGTAGATGGAAGCCGGCAGCCAGTGGCCAATAGCCCAGTAGCCCGTTTTTTTTTTCCTCGCTGCAGCCGTTTTTCTGTTTTCCTCCGCGGCAGAGCAGCGATGGTGGCCGCATCTGCGGCGATCTAGCGTTCTGTCGATTTGCAGCTCACAGCTCTCTAGCGCCACCTGTCAGGGAGTGTGATATCCCGAGGCGAGAAGAGCACTGTCAGGACCCGGAACCGGATCTGTCAACCAGCAAAATGATGCACCCATAGCAGATGATGAGCCAGACTCCGTCACCGAAAAGAAGGCCCCGCCTGGAAAATTGTTAGTGTCTAAAATCCTAAAAAACATCAGGCAAAACGGCGCACCGGGCCCTAATGGCCTTCCTGGTCACTTATTTAAAGCGAACATTGAATTCTGGTCCGAAAACCTGACCCATCTGTACGCTGAATGCTGGCTTTTGGGGGATGTGCCAGACTCATGGAGAGGCTCGCTCTTACATCCAATCCACAAGAAAGGCCTCAAAACAGATCCATCAAACTACCGCATGATTGCGCTCCTGGATATCGAGGGAAAAGCCTACGCTAGTGCCATCCTGAGGGACCATGCAGATTGAATGAGCGAAGAAGGCCTTCTCCCATTCTGCCAAACCGGATTTAGACCTGGGTCTGCCACAGTAGACAACATCACCGCACTTTCTTTCCTGGTCCACCAAGTGCGGTCGCGCAAAAGTCTCCCCCTATTCGCCTGCTTTATTGACTACTCTGCAGCGTTTGATGGGCTAGACCGCGCCATCCTGTGGAGAAAGCTGGCTCAATGGAACATCAACTCATCCCTGCTAAGAGCGATCCAGTCTTTGTACCAAAAAACGTGGGTGAGAATCAAACTCTCGAGGGACTCCGCATCCGCGAAGATTGACACAGATCGAGGTCTATAACAAGGGTGCGTTTTGGCCCCACTGTTGTTCAATCTATATACAGCGGACATGGAGAGGGCCTTGACTGGGGCAGCCTTAGCAACCCCAAAGATCGGAGGGACCAAAATCCAATACATGCAATATGCTGATGACTTCATACTCCTGGACCACACTAAAATTGGGCTACAAAAGGCGCTGACGGCACTTGCAGTATATAACAACAAAAACAGGCTGGTAGCAAATCCCTCCAAGTCAAAAGTAATCATTTTCGGACACTATCCAAAGAGAGAATCAGTAAGATGGAGGCTCGGTCATCTCTCCTTGGAAAGCACACAGCAATACACCTACTTGGGCATTTGCTACCAAGAGTCGGGGCTATCAAAAGTCCACCTAAAGAAAATTCAAGGCAAAGGTAAAACCATCACCTACGCCCTCTGCAAGTTACAAGCCTCGTTATATAGCCCATCTACAACGGCTATTCAAAGAGTACTCAAAGCTAAGTTAATGCCGGCCCTCAATTATGCTAAACAAGCGTTCCCAGGTAAACTGAACAAGGACCTAGAAAAAATTCACGGCAGAGCTTACAAGAAACTGTTCCACTTACCAAGGTGCACCAGAAATACCCTCGTCCGTTTAGAGTTCTCGCTCAACCAGCAAAACCTGGAAGAGATGGCCGCCCTAAGTAAATATTATTTCCTCACAACAGCGGCACACGAGAACACACTCAAGGCAACTCTGAAACATATCTTTATGGAACCTGGGAATCCTTGGTCGGCCACTCTTAATGCGGCAAAGGACCTTCTTAATCTTGCCACAGAGTCTTGGAATCACGAACACGTTAATTACACTGCCATTAAAAACGCGATAAAAAAACAAGTACGCGTGCGTTCGCGGGAACTGGACCTGGAGTCACTGACAAAAAGAGATCTTCACGAGTCCCTATGCCTGCCGCATACTGTGCACAACCCTAAATACCACCTCACGCAGGCCGTGGGCCGTGCAGCTCTTCACAAGATTTTAGCCTACAGACTACACCCCCTGCCCCTAAAAGAACTATACGCCTTCGAACAAGCTGGATTAGGTGCTCGGGAATGCAGGCTCTGCAGGTACAAACGAGAGTCATTGGCCCACCTTCTACTTTGTTGCCCGGCTTTGCGTACGGCTCGCAGTCTTTACCTTAGGCCCATCCTAAGACAAGTGGGGTCACGCACCGCAAAGGAGGCGATCTACCAACTATATACACTAACTATGGTAAAACAGATGTCCTCTTTTGGAAAGTTTATCCATCAGATACGGTCCAATCTGATGGCCACCCAGGGCACACATGAATAGAGATCTTGCAGACGCACGTCGGGCTGTCTTACCACGAACCCTTTTCTCTGTACTCACCAGTGCCCAGGGAACCACCACACAGACTTGCTGGCCGATACTCTCTTGGTTTTAACTTTTGTAATTTTGTATTCTGGTTTTTAATGTAATGGTTTTGAGTAACCAAACAATAAAGTATTCATTCATTCATTCATTCATTCATTACTGTGTGAAACCATTTTAATAATGCAGGAAATTGGATTATTGGTTGGGGAATGCACTAGGGCAACAACCAAAATTCTAGTCAGGCTGAACCACAAAATTAACTAAACAAACCTGTGCTTAATCTTTTGGTAGCTTGGCACACAAAACAGTCAGACTTAATTTAGAGGCAATGTGCAAAGTATTTATGCAGCACAGAAACAGTAATAAAGTGAATGCACAACACAAGAAAAATCATCAACCAATTTGCACACATATTACATTCTAATAAGAATGACACATATCCAATCAGTAGAATCGGAGAGGTACACTTTCAAAGTTTTTAGTGTAAATAGCGTCTGGAAGCACAGAATGTCACTCATGGTCATCTGGTCATGCTAACTGGGGAAAAGCCACAAGTTCAGGCTGACCGTCATTGAGTGGGGGTTGGATAAATGGACTGGGCTGTCCCAGCTGATAGAGTTACCTTCTCAAAGTACGGCACAAAGGATTCTGTTCGCTGTGGAGTAGACTGCAAGGAGCAGGGAGAGCGTTGTGGATTGTCGACGCTATAGCGCAAGGAGCAGGCCAGATGGCATGGGCCACTGAAGCTGTAGGGCAAAGAGCCGATTGGGCGTCTGGAATGGTACATGCTGGAGCTTTGCGTTGGCAGTCACTATTGGCTGCGGTGCACATCTCCCATTGCAGGCAATAGCTGGAGGTTGCATTAGCACAAAGATTCGCTTTGCCTTGGTGGTCGTCACAGATGGCAGTGTCTCAACGTGACCAGGCATGTCCACAGTCGTAAGGAGTCCCAAACTTCAGAATTTCACCTTTCTGCTTAGGAGGAACTCAACTGATACCAGCCAAGGGTCCACGACCCGAGGAGGCACCTCTTGGGAATCAGGAACTCAAACCAGCAGAGGCCAGCAGGGCTCTTGCAGGTTCAGTGCAGCAAGTCAGCTGGGCAGTTGTAGGGAGGCCTTTGGAGCATTGTCTGTCCTTGTAGCTCAAACAGGAGGTCAGATGACTCACTCTTGGAGTCACTTAGGTTAGCCTGAGATGAAGGAAAACGGGTTCAGTCTTTCTTCTCAGAGAGAAAATCCTCTAGGGACTGGGCAGTCGTCCTTCTGAAATGTCCACAGGTCCAGGAGTTGCACTGGAGGTCCAATATTTATACCTGGTGCTAGCCTTTAAAATAATAAGGATTCGCTATACTACTCCCACATCTGGTTCTGGCAAGTTCTTCCCTTTCCCTGTCAAGGCTTCCAGAAGTCTGGGGTGACAAAAAACAGCACAGACCTGGTGTCATATTTCCTTTTGTGTGTGATGGCGAGTCCTTTGAAGTGCAAGTGGGGCTGGGTGCAAACACAAACAGCTAAGCCATTTACAGTCATGTGACTCAGGACACTGGCAGAAGGTACAAATGGTTAGGAGAAGAAAATGCCAACTTTCTAAAAGTTCACGTACAAATGGGTTGCGCCTTTTGATCATCTGGGTTGGGCTACTGATATATTCTATTTATACAGTTTAAACAGACTGATACTTATTTAGTCACCACTTCTTTACTGCAAGATCAAGTAATTTAATTAAGTTATCCTTTTTTATGATTTAGGACATATTAATGTGTTAGCGCATTTTCCAGACACTTAGAAATATCCTTTAGACAACATTAAAGTGTAAGACACAACATTTGTGTACCTGTCTGAAAAAATTGACTTTCACAAAATCACATAGAAACATGATAATTCCAAACTGGGTGCACCAATTGCATTCAATACTTCATACATATAACAGAAAAACATGACATTTAAACCAGTCTTGTAATTTACAAAATAATGGAGTTTCAATTATCAGTCTCTTATTTTTTTCAAGAACTGAAACTCCTGTTCAACTCATTCCATGAGGGTTATACAACACACTCTATTTGAATAAAGCACCAATGTCTGCTGCAGGATTGCCTACATTCGGTTTTCCTTTTAACTAAAAACTCCACAGAGCCTGTCATTGATGCATTATGAAGCCCTCATTGCTTTTGGGCTCTCCTCAGGATCTTGACTGGTTAATTCTCCTTCTCACTGTGATTTTCAGTCTGGGTAAACTGGATGAATACAAACTTTCCAAAAGTGGCATTTTCAGAATTGTGACTTAATTACCCGACCTCACCTTTGGAAAGGATTTTTAATATTACAATTCATTTGAGTGTAAACAAAATATTTCTATCCACTCCCAATCCAAAGGTATCCCTTATTAAAAGTAGTAAGTTAACCCATTGTTAGTCAATGGGAGAGATAGGCCTTACAACAGTGAAAAATGGCTTTAGGAGTTTTTTAATGCTAGGATATGTAAAACGAAAGTACCCATGTCTTACTTTCTAAATACAATGCATCCTGCCCTATGAGCCTTTATGGCCTACCTAAGGGATGACATATATCTAAAAATAGGTTTAGACCTTGCAAAAGCTTGATTTTGCCAGCTCAAAATGGAAGTTTAAAACTACACTACACTACAGGCTGCAATGGCAGACCTGAAACATGTTTTAAAAGAACAAGTTACTTCCCTTCGATAATGTATATAATCTATATGAGAGACAATATCTATCTGCATATTCCTTACTTTTGAGCTTCCCAGGTGTCCTACTGGATCCAGAAACTTTTGTGTGAGCAGTACCCCTGCGCACTGTCGGGTGGCTCTGTTCGGCTCTGCGCAACGTCATTGGCACAGGACGTGACGTTGCAGTACCCTATATAGGTGCCCCCTAGGCGCACAAACATCAGTTATTTTCACTTTTTCCATGCCAGAAGCGCAGAGCCATGAAGTGAAATGACTAGTGTGTGTCTAAACTAGGACCCTGTAAAGGGAGCAACCTTAGCCCTATAAATGAGTGCACAGAGCGGGAAGGCATGAGTTGGTCTGTAAGGAACCTGCAGCTAGATATTGCCTCTACAAGATAATGCATTACCAAGGGTAAGTAACTTGTTCATCTGATAGAGACTTCCAGCTAGAGATTCCTTACCTTTGAATAGATAAGCTTCACTAAGCCATATAAACTGGCGGTGGGCTTCGGACAAATTACTAGACTAAAAAAGTCCTGCAGGATTAAACAAGCAAAATGCCCATTCCTGTGGACCTTACTGTCCAGTCAGGAGTGTTTAGCAAATGTGTGCAGTGAAGCCCACATTGCAGCCCAGCAGATGTCCAGGACTGGCACTCCACAAGCCAATGCCATGGTTGCAGCCTTACCCCTGGTGAAATAGGGTCGTAATCCCTCATGAGATTGTAATACAGATAAAGACCTAGCGTGAAATGGTTTGTTTCTGCCCTACCCGACCCTCTTTTGCTCCCACATAACCCACGAAGAGTTGGTCGTCCACCCGGAACTCTTTTGTGCGTGGAACGCCAATGCTTTTTTTTTGGTCCAGATGATGGAGAAGATCCTTTTCCTTAGAGTCATGAACAAAAGAGGCTCGGGTGCAAAGCACCATGGTATCTGGGAAATTCATGAGATAGGGAGGCTTGGATGATAAAGCCTTTTAGCTCGCTCACCCTTGAGCAGATGAAATAGCCACTAAGAATGTTGTTTTGATGGTGAGCAACCTGAGAGGACAATTATGTAGTGGCTCAAATGGAATGCATAATACGTGAAAACTAGGTTGAGATTCCACTGAGGCACAAAGGCATAGGGAGACACATAGTAAAAGCTCTTTCAAGAACCCATTTACAATAGGGGACTTGAATAAAGAGGGCTGGTCAGGCAGCCGAAGATAACTGTACAGAGCAAAAAGATAACCCTTAAGAGTGCCCAGAGCAGAGCCCTGCTGGGCAAGGGTAAGAATAAAGAAATGAATATAAGAGAGAGAGGAAGAAATAGGGTCAATAGACCTTTCTGTATAATATTTAACACGTTTGCCAACAGCAGGCATACACTGTCTTGGTGGAGGGCTGCCTGGCTTCCAAGATAACCATACAGACTTCGGGAGGTAGGCCAAAAACTGTTGCCACTCTATCTCCATGCAAGTAGGTGGAGAGTTGACAGATTCAAATGGAGGAGTGTCCCCTGCTGCTGCAACAGAAGATCCTTCCGAATGGGTAGCCTGATCGGAGGATCAATGCTCATCCAAAGATGCTCAGGACACCAGACTCTCTGTGCCCAGTCCGGAACCAGAAGAATGACTTGTGCCTGGTCATTCTTGATAATCTTGAGAACTCTTGGCTGAAGTATATGGATAGAAAGGTGTACAGGAGACTTGAGCTCCACTCGGGACGAAAAGCATTGTGGAGCGGTACCCGCCTTGGAAACTCCAATGTGTAATCTGCTGACATTGTGTGTGCTCTTTGGAGGAGAACAGATCTAACCAAGGCTCTCCCCACTGTTGAAAGAGACCTTGTGCCACCTCCAACTGGAGACATCATTCGTAATCCACTAGGCATCAATGGCCGAGTTTGTCTGCCCTGGGATTCACGGTACCTGCCAGGTGTTGAACCACCCAGGTGGTGAACCACCAAGGATATGCCCTGCTGTTCCAGCCCTGTCCAAAGGTGCAGGGCCTCTTGACGAAGGGCCCACGACCCCACACCACCCTGCTTGTTGCAGTACCATATTGCGGTTGTTTTGTCTGTGAACACTTGCACCAACTTCCCCTTGGTATACAGAAGAAACGCTTTCAATGCCAATCAGATCGCGAGGAGCTCCAGCAAGTTGATGTGGATCTCTCACTCTGCCAGACACCAGAGTCCTCTGATCTCCACCTCTCTCAGCTGGCCGCCTCATCCAAGGTGTGATGCATCTGTAACTACTGTGAGATCAGGATGAGGAAGAGAGAGGGGTCTGCCTCTAACCCAATTCCAGTTTGTTAGCTGCCACTGCAGGTCCTCGGCAGTTACCTCAGAGATCTGAACCATGTCAGAGAGATTACCTTGGTGCTGCACCCACTGGAACTTCAGGTCCCACTACAGAGCCCGCATACCCTACATGGTATGATTTACCAATAGGATGCAGGAGGCCATGAGTCCCAGCAGCCTTAGAGTCATTCTCACCAAAATCCAGGATAAAGGCTGAAGCATTGGTATCGTAACCTGAATATTCTGGACTCGCTGCTCGGGAGGAAACGCCCGGAAATGCACTGTGTCCAGAACAGCTTCGCTAAAGGGGGACATCTGATGAGTCAGGTGTGACTTCGACACATTTATTGTGAACCACAGTGAATTCACAAGGTCTGCCATAGACGGGAGGTGGGAAACAACAGTCTGGGGGGAGGATGCCTTCAACAGTCAGTTGTCGCGGTAGGGGAAGATTGGAGCCCCTAGTGCTGCCATCACCTTGGTGGACATCCAAGAGGCACTGGTAAAGCCGAAGGGTAGCACAGTGAACTGAAAGTGCTTGTGGTCTACCTTGAACCGCAGGTAACACCTGTGGGCCGGCAGGATAGGGATTTAAAAATACACATCCTGCAAGTCCAATGCTACCAGCCAGTCTCCTTGGTCTAGGTCAGACACAACTTGAGCCAACATGAGCATTTTGAATGTCTCCTTTTTGAGGAAGAGATTGATGGTCCGAAGGTCTACAATAGGACAAAGACCTTTAGTTTTTTTGGTTATCAGAAAGTAGCAGGAATAACAACCACAGCCTAAATCTGAAATCAGAGCCCTCTCTATAGCCCCCTTGACCAGAAAAGCTGGAACTTCCTCTTTGAGCAAAACAAGATGATCCTTTGCCAGCCGTTCTTCAGAAGGAGGTAAAGGAGGAGTAAAAGATAGAAAAGGGAGGGAGTAACCATCCTGAATGATCGGTATGACCCATCTGTCTGATGTTATGGACTACCAGTGGAGAAGATGATGCTGGATTCTCCCTCCAACTGGACACCTATAGTTTTGCAGAACCAAATTAGGAAGGCTTAGAGCCTGCAGCTGCCGAGGGGTGGGTGGCAGACAACTTCTGGCTACCATTCCCACGGGGTTTGGAATGCACCGCTTCCACGTCCACGTTCTCGCACAACTTGGGAATTGTGTGCAGGGTAGTGGCTGGGGAATAGCTGATGCGGCTGAAAGCCCCTTCCATTTCCATGAAAGGGGCCAAAGGTAGACTGGGAATGAGGTGTCATGGAAGGACATGTCTATGGGGTTAGCCTGGGCATCCTCCTAGAATCCAGAGGTTCTTAGCCAGGCGTGGTGCCGCAAGGTCGCCATTGACGAAACCGCTCTACCCAGTGAGTCAGTCATATCGAAACCAAATCTAATGGTGAACTTTGCTGCACCTCTTCCATCTTTCACTGCCTGGGAGAGCACGGGCCAAGCCTCCTCCAGGACCTGTGGCAGCACTTGCCCAACCGATTCCCAAAGGGTGGTGAAAGAAAACATCTTCTTACCAAGAGGATCCAGCCTCTGGTTACTCTGTACGGGGGTGGGGACGCACTGTGAGATGTTGAGGTTTGGACCTCAAAGCTCTCAGTGGTAGGATGGTGACTGCGGAAACTTGGATCATCCGGACAGGGCAATGGCGACATGCTATAGTTCTGTTCACAGGAACCTCTGTGCCAGGCTTGGACCATGGCCGTAAAAGGACATCCGTTAGTGCCTCATTAAAGGGCAAAAGGGGTTCAGATGAGGAAGCCCGAGGCTGAATCACTTCAATCAAGAGATCAGTCTTGACTTGCACAGAGGGCAGTTTCAGGCAAAGGACCTCGGCTGTCCTCTTTGCCGCCATAGCATAAGAAGCCCCCTCCTCTGAAGCCACAGTAGGTGTAGAGAGAATATCAGTATCTGGAGAGGTGTAAAGACCACTGGCCTCCACAAGCTCCTCATACTAGCCCAAATCCTCACCAGGATTATCTAACTGCTGTTCTAAATGGGTCCAGAGACCCCTCCCACACCTCTCCCGTGCCTAAAACCTCTTCTAAATTTACAGGCAGCAACCTACAGCCTCTGGGCTTCTTGGTGCCGGAGTCATCGTCGACTGATGTGGATCCGACTCCAAGTCATCAGGAATCAGAATGGGGCAGGCACCAACCGGCCGGGAGCAACGACTTCGGGACTGGTGCCAAGGAAGGTTGCATTGGCATGACCGGTGCCGATCCGGATCCGGGATCGGATCCATGAGACCCCATAGGTGCCAAAACTGGAGCGTTTGATGCAGAACCTGATGGGGTTTCCTACGAACCTGTGAGGCCCAAAGGCGCCCCAGACCGGTCGGCCCATTCAAATACTTGGCGCATTGCCTTGTAAAACTCTTTTACTTGAGCAGGGTTGCTCGTATCCTTCTAGAGGTCATCCATCGACACACAATGAAACATTCCTCAACAAAACATCGAAAAAAGTCTGTCGAAAAGAGACAGAGGGGTAGCTCTTCTCCGGTTCAGTGCTAACTGGCGCAGACAGAAAAGAACTGGCGTCCACGCACCTGGTTGGCGCCTATGTAGGTGACCACACCGGCACATCCATGCCAAGGATGCCACATGGAACCGACAGCGTGCAGGGGTACTGCTCAAGCAAAAGAGTCCAGATCCAGTCTGATACCTGGGAAATTCAAAGGTAATGATTTTGCAGCTAGAAGTCGCTATCAGATAGTCTCCTTCAGTGGGCTGCACAGGTCTCTGCAGGCCCACTCGTAATATTTTGATTTACTGGTCATGGTTACATGTAGTACCATTTACTAGTTACTTACTAGTAAATTAAATGTGAAAATTATGAGTAAGCACATTTTACCATGTTTTTACTGCAAACAAACATTATAGTGCAATATTTCACATTCTATTTTCCACAAACATGTCTGTTTAAAGAAACCCTTTTTCAAGTTATCGATCCCAAAATAAACATGTACTTAAAAATATATAACGGTGTAACATTTGTAATATGGCGCTTTATTGTCTATAGTGCTATCTATGGGTTCCAGTGACTTTTACAAACCACTTAGCCTTCTTCTTTGTGGTTTATGATGGCACCAGAATGCCTCAGAGGCAATATTGAACTATGTAACACTGTTACTTTGTGTGTGGACATCGAGAAGAAATGACCGGACGGGAAAAACTACGTCAACAGAAGTGTTTTGAGTTTTTTTCTGAATAAAAGGTGAGAGAAAATCATTCTTCGGTCTAATGGAAGGCTATTCCAAAGTCAGGGAGTCACAACTGAAAAGGCTTTACCACCAAAGGTGGCATTTCTAAAAGAAGCTTGATTTAGTAGGAACGCAGAAGACGACAAAGGAGTGTGTTGCGGCATTTGGGGCCAGATGTACAACAGTTTTTGATGGTTGCAAACAGGAAACAGGACCATTTGAAACTGCAAAATAGGTCTGTGCAATGTACAAACCCTATTTTATGTGTCCGTAACCGATTACCGATAGTGTTTGCGATTCGCTATTAGGAAGGGGCTTAGCAAGGGTGTCCCTTCCTGATAGCGAGTTGCACTTCTATGTATGACTGATTTGCGACCGCAATTGCGGTCACAAAAAACTTGCAGTTTACCACCTATTTCAAAAAGGTGGTAAGCCACTTGCAAACGGAAAGGGGTCCCCAGGGGACCCCTTCCCCTTTGTGACTGGCAGCAAAACATTTTTTAAGACTAGGCAGTGGTCTCACAGACCACTGCCTATCCTTAAATAATGAAACAGAAACGTTTCCTTTTTTCTTTTTTAGGTGCATCCCGTTTTTTCTTTAAGGAAAACAGGCTGTGTTTAAAAAAGCAGTCACAGACACAGTTTGCTGACCCCAGCAGACCACCATCCCTGTAAGTGCTGGCCATTCCCAATGGGGTCGTAAATTGCGAACTGCCTCATGAATAATATTGAGGCAGGTCGTTTGCGACCCCAATGAGAATCACAAACAGTGAGACGCTGTTGTACATTCCATTTTGCGAGTCGCAAATTGCGAGTTGCAAAACTACACAATATGTGACTCATAAAATGGAAGGGACGTACATCTGGCCCTTGAAGTAGAATTGACAATAATGCCAGACTTTATGTACTGTAAAGCAGTCCTCCAACAAATTGTACACTGCTCTGTACCTTACCCAGTGGTGTGTGTGTGTGTATATATATATATATATATATATATATATATATATATATATATATATATATATATATATATGTGTTTGCTCCAAAAGCCACCAGCCTGCTGCACTCGCGAGCGGGTGCTCTTCAAGGCGGGGGTGTACCCGCCGAAAAAATTATTGCTCCCAAATTTCTCCACGTTCCTTCCGAACAAGAAATAGCACTCTACGGGGGGTATCAGTACCAACAATTCTTTATTGGTTGACCAGCACGGACAAGACAACTGAAAATATATGAACAAAAAATCAAACAATGCAAGGAAGAAAAATTCGACAGGGATGAGCGAGACTACAGACTGGTCAGGGTATTAACATTTTCCAAAAAATATGATAATCCAAGGAAAGAGATCAGAAAGAAACAAATAGGTCCGCCACCTACAGCACTTGAAACCTCGGAATCAGAAGCGACACCAGATGAGGATTCACATGAAGAGGAGTTGGGAGCTCCCACTCCTTCCCATTTTTACGAGGAATTCAAAGTGATGAGAAAACAACAACTGGAAGGCGGCAGAGAGAAACCACCAGAAAGAAGAGCGGGACGAGGAAGACGAGGAGGGGGGGTGGGGGCAAAAAATGTGGTAGGCTCACCTCCAATGACCCGCAGCAAGAAAACTTTCAACAAGAGGAACTAAAAATAACAGATGATTTATCTATTATCAATTTAACACCCAAAATATTGACTGATGAAGAAGAAACTATCCTCAAGCTGGGTCTTTCTTTCTGTCCGCTCAGGAAATTCGAATTTGCTCAAACTCGAATAGACCTTTTTAAATTTGTGCGAAAGCTAAAACTACACAAATTTTTTCAAATTAAAACCGATTCCAGTGAAACCTGTCAGAAAAATCCAACAAGGAACGATGGAAGGTTTATCTTGCAAAGATCTAAGTGCAATAATCACTATGGAGGAACTTCGAACTGAAAATATGGAAGGAGAAGATTTCGATATAACTAACACACAAATGATTGCTGCCATGGATGTCCAATTGAAAGGAGGCACTAGCTCTTTTAAACCTGCATCTGTGTTTATGCCCCCCACTATGACTGATGCGATCGACACCTTTTCTGAAGCCGTTATTAAAGATTTGGTAAGATTAAGGCATGATGTCCAATTTCAACGTAAAAATACCACAAATTTTGAGAAACAACAACAGCTGGCCTTTGATAAACTGTGTGATGACTCTTCCCTTGTATGTAAGCCTTCCGACAAGGGTGGGAATATTGTACTTATGACTAAAATACAGTGCCGCTCGTGAATTGAAACACAGTGTGGACTTTGTCTTTGGCCGTATCTGGGGCACTTTGCTCAGCGGAGCCCTTTGTGGAGCCTTTCCTGTGACCTGGGAGTACACCAGCTCGGTCACCATCGTTGTTTTGTTGCTGGGGGAGAGCCTTAATCGTCACCTGCCTAGGGAGCGGGACTGCGAGGACCAGAAGTGCTTGCGCCGTCCACCGCGCGCACCTGGTTCCTCTTCCCGCCCCCTCCTCTCCTCCTCCATCTTAACTCCGCCCCGAACGCGGGACGCGCGCGGACGAAGAAGCGGGCGAAGACCGGGCTAAGAGCGGGCCGTTTGAGGCCGTTCGAGGACAAAGAGGACTGGCCTGGCCCACCCCCCTTGGTTCGTGTTTGCTGGCTTGCCTACTGCAATCATTAAGCACATTGTTGGTACTGTGATTCATACTTATTATGAGCACACGGGGTAGTCGCAGTAAAACTGCCATGGGGCTGAGTAAGCCCAGCGGGACATTGGATGATTTTATTGTGAAGACTAACTTGGCAATTGACGTTGAAATCACTAAAATGCAGAAGAGGGTGTCATTAGAGCTTGACGCTGCACGTAGGCTTTCACAGACCTTTGCCCATTCCAAAAAATCTTCTCTGGGGAAAATTGCGTCTGCTGTATCACCACAACATGCTTCTTGCCCACCCTCACTGTTAATTCATGCTGATGTTCACCATGTTCCCCTTTCTCTTCCACCAGAGCCTATACCCATTCCAACTGCTGTGCCCCTTAAAACTCCCGAGGGAATCGTGCCCATTGGGCCTGGGACTGCCATTATTTTGCCGGACAAATCCGACCCTCCTCCCCCCGCAGCGAAAAATAAAAATAAAGATGGGCCAACTCTAAAAAAGAAAAGCAACGCGAGGTCTGCCTACGCTCGCAAGAAAGCCAAAATCGCAAGGTTGCAGTTCTTTAATAATAGGCGAACACTACCCACCACGGGGGAGATCATAGAAGCTCCAAATTTGGATAGCCACCTAATAGGGGGGGGGAAATGAATACAGCAATCTTAACGTAGTCCCTGACCCTACTTTAGGGCCTCTTTCCACACATGACGAGAAACCTACAGAGGGAGGGCAAAGTGAGCCAGGGAGGGACAGAGACAAGGGGAGTGATGACGAAGATTTTCTTAAAACAGTTTGGGTCACATTAAAACAGTTACTGTCGCCTTTGGAACTCAGACTGTCACGTATTGAGAACAATCTTTTAGAGATGGATAAGACCTTAGTCTCCCTGGCCACTTTTAGCCTAAAGCAACTGGAAGCAAGTTTTCCTCGTATTGCTGAAGGTACTCCCCAGGATGGTGATGATGGTATCCATCCGGCTCCAGTGACTGACGTTAGTCCCCCTGCCCCTGCAATGGTGCCCCCTGTCTTGCCTCCACCCTTACCTAAACCTACCCCAATACCCAAACCCCGGTCTAAGCCTAATGTTCTAGATCCCTTCATACCAAAACTCTCAATACCAGTGACAAAAGGCCCTGAGGACGTGACTTTACCCAAACCAGTCCCTAAGGTTGCCCTCAAGCCCAATAAGATTAACATGCCTCCTACTGCATGTATAGCCAATCAGTACCATGGTCGCCAGAACTTTCGTGGGGGTTATATTGATCTCCCTCCTGACGCCGGACCCTATGTCGTTGTACTGGCTGGTGTACCAGCACTTGACCCACATTCCATGGAGACCCAGTGGTCCCTAAAGAATAAGGTGATTCACTGGCTTAATGTCAATAGGCAGCTTCCTAACGCTCTTAGGAGTAGGGTTCTAATGGTTAGGAGAGTGCCATGGGTGGGTCCTACACATAAATCCATCCCTGGCGACTGCATAGTGGTTTCATTTGCAGACCCCCACACAGCCCAATATATCAGTTCATGGGGTTCAGGTGATACTGACCAATCCATTGTCATCAGACCCCTTACTTTTTTCTATCCTCCAAAACAGATTGTCGAGCCACCTGGGGCTTGGTCAATAGTTCACAATCGCAGATGGAAAGGACACGGGGATGGTTGGCAACCCATTAACAACTGGTGGGAAGGAGCGCCCACTAGGAATAGGTTTGAGTGTCTGGATCAGGTGGATTGACTGGGAATGAGTGTTGCTCCAACCCTTACCAATGCCCATAATCCCCCAATGGAGTCTGACTCGAGTGAAAAATCAATGCCTAGATCCCAAGTTCCAAGTCACATTGGGCTAGACTTAAACCCCCCTGAACAGCACGATCTCACTGCCCAGGTTACACGACAGGTAGAGCCTGCACACTCGCAAGATCTGAAAGGCACAAAGGGGAATGGAGGGCCTCATCCCCAGGGATATAGAAACCCAATGCACTCTCTTCTTTCCTGGAACGTAGCAGGCCTTGGTAGTAAGATCACCCATAAACCCTGGCTGGAGATTGCGCAGAAGTATGGCATCCTGTGTCTTCAAGAAATTTGGCTTACAGAGGAAGCCCACATGTTGGGCTATCGAACCTTTCACTCTCCTGCTGTGCCATCAGCCCAGGGTCGTAACAAAGGGGGCTTGTGCACATACATCTCGAATGTAGGGGATGTAAAAGTTTGTAATTTCCACTCCAGTCAGTATTTCCAAATTATATCATTTAAATGGGGCACTTCGCAAAGGGTGGTTCTTGTGAACTTCTATAATAACTTGCCAATTAGTGAAGTGGAATCAAATATGAACATTATGATGCATCATATCCACAAACTGAGAGAACAAGGTACAGGGGATCATATAATGTTGTGGGTGGGTGACTTCAATTGTACCATCTGCCCGTCTTGTGAGCTAGGTTTGTGCGGCCTGTCAGATCTCGGGGAGGATGGTCCCTTGCATTTCTCCCACACCAACATGGGGTCTCTCCTTAACAACGTTATATTTACCTTTGACCTCACTTTTATCAACCAGGCAAGCCCCCCCCCCGGTTCCCTTTGCCCCAACGTATAATGGAAGAGGTTGTAAAACCACAATTGATTTTGCGTTGATATCACCAACTCATCCTGATTTTATAACCTACTGGGAAATTGGGGATGACCCTATGAGCGATCATTACCCCATCACCTTCGGGGTAAAACTGCTGGGGGACAAACCAAATGAACCTAGCAGGGTTTCATACCCATATGAGGTTACCCTAACTAAGACTAACGGGTATGTAATTAAATGGGAGAAAATGAACCCAACATCCTTCTTTCAAAAGCTCCTATCCTCTTGTTCCACGGACATTCTTGCCTGCTTAGAGGAAGATACTGATCCAAAGAGCATTATGGCTGCATTTTCTAACATACAGCGTCACATAAAAAATGCACTTACTAGGAACTATAAGGATAATGGGAGGCATACCCGTGGGTGGTTTGACTCTAGATGTACATCTACATTGAAAAATTTAAAGAAAGCTCTGTCCGCTGATCCAAAAAATAGGGTCCAAATCCGTCAGGCGAGACAAGAATATAAGCTGGCTATCAAACAGCGGAGGGCGACACTGAAGAAGGAGGCCTGGGAAGCTTTGGGGGAAGCCGCTAGGAACAAGGATAGCAATGCCTTTTGGAAAGTTATAAGATCTGTCTATAATTTAAGAGATAGAGATAACTCCGTGGAAGTAGCTATAACGGGTGAGCTCTGGGCAGAACACTACGGTAACCTTTATTCTAATAATACCCAGGGGAATGCCCCGAACCCATGTAGGGCGATTTCACCTGCAGATAGTATAACACAGGATAATCAGCTAACTGTCTCCCCAGCATCCCCTTACCCGATTGAACTGGTATTTACTACCTTAGAAGTTGAAGATGCCCTTAGGGAAAGTGCCTCAGGCAAAGCCCCCGGCCCTGACTACACCCCAGTGGATGTTTATAAATCAGAGCCGCATTTTTGGGTTCCTTTGCTTACAAACGTATTGAATATGGGAAATAAATGCGGGTTCATTACCACCTGGTCGGACGCGATTGTGGTCCCCATATTTAAAAAAGGGAATAGGGATGACCCTGCTTGTTACCGTCCAATATCGCTATTGGACGGACTTATGAAAGTCGCAGGAAGGATACTTCTCAAGAAAATACAACACTGGGAAGAAGAGAAAAAGGTCATTTCGGAGTTCCAATATGGGTTCCGGAAGGGACTAGGGACACTTGAGCAATGTCTAAATTTGTCCCTATTAGTCTCTAAGTACACGCAGGCTAAAAAAGGGGACCTATTTGTAACCTTTGTCGACCTCAGCTCCGCATTCGACTGCGTGGACCACGCGCTGCTCTGGTCGACGTTGGAGGACATTGGGGTGGATTCAACTATTCTCACATTCATTAAGGAATTATACAGAGACGCAGGGGCTAGAGTAAGGTTTGGGACTCAGGGGGAATGTTCACAAAAATTTCCCATAAATAGAGGAGTGAGGCAAGGCTGCATACTTGCGCCCTTGCTTTTTACATTTTATATAAATTCTATTGCTGAGAGTTTATTAACTCTGTCAAGCGATTATCCGGCTGTCAATGGTAGGCCCGTACCCATTGTTTTATATGCCGACGACGCAGCAATCATGTCAAGGACAAAAGTAGGCTTGCAGAGAGCAGTAAACGAATTCTCATCTTATATGGGTAAAGAAACTTGAAGGTGAACATTTCGAAAACTTTTTCCATGTCCTGCTCCCAAAAGACCAATAGACCCCCATGCTCAATATTTCTGGACCAGCAAAAGATTGCCATAAAAGACACATTTTGCTACCTGGGCATTGTGTTTGATAGGTGGGGAAGGTGGAAACATGCAGTGTCAGCCAGGAAACTCGCTTTCAGTCGTGCCATAGGTGCTCTACGAACCTTTGCAGGCAAAATTGGGGGTAAACCCATTCGAGAAATGATACAGATCTACCGGGCAAAGTGCACAGCCACGGCTATATATGGCGCAGGTCTCTGGGGCTTTGAGAATGTGTCCTCTCTACAAACTTGTGAGAACATTTTCATTTGTCACCTACTGGGCGTGTCAAAAACTACGTCGACTTTTATGACTCACATTGAGACTGGTGTTAAATACCTTAGCGACATCATAAAAATATCACCCTGTTTGCTTTGGCACAAGATTTGGACTAACGAGGAGTGTAAATTGAATAGAAACCTCATTAAAGACTGCATGGTTCTGGATGGTGCAGCAAAAGTCAAATGGCTGCGACATGTACAAACGATGTTCTCTAACATTGGACACCCTGAATTTTACGATGACCCAGAGACTTTACAAAGCATGACTAGGCTGGCCCTTAAAAAATCACTAATTACACATCTGGAAAGTGCAAGATGGGACATAGAGAAACTTAAAGGTACAATCCTAAGTTATCAGCAAATCACCCCTACTGAAGGCTTACAATCTTATCTTGGGATCGAAATAGCACCCTATCCTCGCATGCTCCTGACTAGGCTGCGCCTAAGGATTTTCTTCCGCATGGTCACTCTACCGAAACAGAATGATTGGACCTCGCTGAAATTAATATGTCCATGTGACGACCATTCAACACAAAGCAATATTCACATCATGTTCTTTTGTAATCTGTATACTAGCCCCAGGAAACTATTCCTTCTACCCCTACTTAAGCGCTTGGGGACAAGAACATGTAAACCTGCATATTTGAAATTATTGCTCTTAGAAGATGCGGATGTTATCTTTGCTGTTTCTTGCTTTTTGAAGTCAGTGATGAAATTTAGAAATTCAATGTGTTAAGTAGTAAACGTCAATATTGACCAGTGGAATACGAGGCCCTTTGTCCAATGATTGCTTGTAGATTTTAAATTTTAGAGAAATGTTTTAACTATTTTGTAACTTTGCTCAAGTGAGTTTTTTTTTTTTAAATTGTTTTTTAATTCTTGTGCATAAATTGTACTTGTACGCTTTTATGATTTTCTTGATAAAATCGAATAAAGCTTATTTTTGATTTGATTTGATTTGACTAAAATACAATATGAAATGGAGGCAGTTCGACAACTAAGTGATACTACCTGCTATCAGAAAATCACCAACTCTGATTACCAAAAAAGTATCAGAGAGTTTCATGATATGATAACCAAATGGTATGACAAAGACATGCTAAACAGTGACGAATTTCTATTCCTACGTTGTCCAAATCCTATCACTCCGACTTTTTATCACCTCCCGAAGGTTCATAAAGACAATCTTAATCCTCCAGGACGTCCTATTGTAGCTTCACTAGGAGGGCTCACTGAACATCTTTCTATGTACATTGACTCTTTTCTATTTCCATTTGTGATTGCCTTAAAATCCTATCTCAAGGACACTACTCATTTTTTGAACTTGCTGGGGGATTTTGTATGGCAAACAGGTTACTGTATGATGGTGATGGACATCACTAGTTTATACACTAGTATTGCACACACAGATGGGTTGAGGGCTATTCAAAGTTATCTACAAACAAGAGAAAATGGGTATTTTGAACATAATAAGATGCTCATAGAATTTCTGACTTTCAGCCTGAATAACAATATATTTGTCTTTAATGAACAGCTATATAGACAAATGTCAGGTGTGGCCATGGGTTCCTGCTCCTCCCCCAGCTACCCTAATCTTTGCGTTGGCTGGTGGGAGGAACAGGTAGCCTGGAATAACAGCAATGCTATATGGAATCAAAAGATCAAAACGTGGCATCGGTACATTGACGATTTGTTCATTATCTTTGAAGGGTCAATTGCGGAAGCTACTAGATATGTCGATGTACTAAATAATAACAATGTTAATTTGAGATTCAGTGGAGAAATTAGTGAGTCAAGTGTCAACTATCTGGATCTTACTGTTTATGTAGAAGAAGGACAATTACAGACCAAACTGTTTCGGAAGACCACGGCCGGTAATTGTACATTACATGCCACCAGCAACCATCCGAAAAAACTGATTGAAAGTATCCCTTACGGAGAACTTCTGAGGTTGAAAAGAAACAACACAACAGAAAGGGAATTTCAGGAATCTGTGAAACTCTGCTTAGATCGTTTCAGAGTTTGTGGATACAAAGAGGGAGTGCTTAAACAAGCACTGAACAAAGCAAATAAACGCCCTAGATCAGAATTATTGAAACCCACACAGAGTAAAGGTAAGGATCAGGGAACCTTTAGACTGATAACTACTTACTCTGAGAATTCAGAACAAGTCAGGAAAATACTGAAAAAGAATTGGAGTATCTTGCTAACGGACAATGTCATTAGAGAAGATTAACCTTCTAATCCGTTAGTAACGTACCGTAAAGCCAGAGCCTTGAGAGATGACTTAGTACATAGTCACCACGTGGTGAAAACCAATGGTTCTAACAAAATACCACTTAATGGTTTTTATCCATGTGGCCGATGCAAGGCCTGTAAAATCAGCAAAAGGACCCTGACATATGTTATCCCAGGTCTGAAATTCCCCAAGAAAATAACCAAATTTCTGACATGTACTACACCATATGCTATTTACTGTTTGGTATGTCCTTGCGGACTAAGATACATCGGGAGTACAATCAATCCTGTTAAACTGCGGATATTGGAGCACATGCGTGCTATCAATAATACCGATGAATCTTACCCCGTTGCCAGACATTTTAACAAACTACATGGGCACAACAGGGATCTGCTGGCCTATTTTTGTCTGGATAGTGTTCCACCACTCCCACGAGGAGGAGACCGTCTACAGAAATTACGACGTTTAGAGTCACGTTACATTATAGACTTGCAGAGTAAGAGCCCGGCTGGGCTCAATACACTTGAGGAATTAGCAGTTCATTTGGGACTGCTAATCCCGAACAATGCAATCAAAGGCCTAGGACGCAGAACTCAGGCATTTTTGAAACATGACGACTGACCTGGAGGATAGGATCCAGAGAGACACTGCACGCTTTTTTGGCTTACCCTAGGACAATGCAGACAGCCTCTTATGAGGGATTAACCTTGAGCCCACCTCTGGAGATTTAACACACCTATCATATCCACTCCTGCAGACCCGCCAATGCAGACAAACCTTTCCTATTCATAGCATGCTTCATAAGACATCTGCAGGTCAGGAAAATCCTGGACACTGCTGGTAACCATGGACCGTACAACTACAAAGGACACAATATCTGTGTAGCAGCAGATTTCTCTAGAGAGTTGAATAAAAAACAGAGGGCCTTCCTAGCTCTTTAACCTACATTGCACAACTGGGACATTAAATATGGTCTGTTTGAACTTGCTGAAATGCCGATCACTATGAATGGTAAGTCCAAGGACTTCCAGAACTGGAGGACTTGTTAACCTTTCAGGACACTTTACAGGGCTCCACTATAGACACAAAACTCGCCCCTGTTCACACCGGGGACACTCATGCACCCAAGGAAAATGGAAATGCCTGTTGCCTTGGTAGGCTCAATCAGGAGTTTCAATCAGGAGTTTGTTAAAGCGCGACTACTCACCCGTAAGGGTCTCAAGGCGCTAGGGGTGGGGGGGGGTTGGGGGGGTGCAGGTTCCATTCCATCAAGGAGGGGGTCTGTCGAAGAGCCAGGTTTTGAGGTTTCTTGCGAAGATGGGGAGCGATGTTGTCTGTCTGAGGTGGAGCGGAAGGGCGTTCCATGCTTTGGCCGCGAGGAAGGAGAAGGAGCGGCCTCCCGATCTGGTCTTTCTGGTGCGGGGGACCACAGCGTAGGAAAGCTGGGCTGATCGTAGGGTCCTTTGGGGTGCGTGGAATTTGAGTCGGCTGTTCAGGTATGCTGGTCCGGTGCCGTGGAGGGCCTTGTGTGCGTGGATGAGCATCTTAAAGGTGATTCTCGCCTCGACGGGGAGCCAGTGGAGTGTGCGCAGGTGCTGGGAGATGTGGCAGTGTTTTGGCAGGTTGAGGACCAGTCTTGCGGCGGCGTTCTGGATGTTCTGTAGCTTGCGGATGAGGTTTTTGTTTATTCCGGCGTAGAGTGCGTTGCCGTAGTCGAGTCTGCTGGTGACCAGGGCGTGAGTGACTGTCTTTCGGTGTTCGAGGGGGATCCATTTGAAGGTCTTTCGAAGGAGGCGGAGGGTGTGGAAGCAGGAAGATGAGACAGAGTTGATCTGGCGGTCCATTTTGAGCTCGGAGTCCAGGATGATTCCCAGGTTGCGTGCGTGGTCTGTGGGGGTTGGCGGGTTTCCGAGGGCGGTGGGCCACCAGGTGTCACTCCAGGCGTCGGGGTTTGGGCCCATGATGAGTACTTCTGTTTTGTTGGTGTTTAGTTGTAGGCAGCTGTTTTTCATCCATTTGGCGACGGCTTCCATGCCTTCTCGAAAGTTGCGTCTGGCGGTGTTGGGCTCGTTGGATAGGGAGAGGATGAGCTGGGTGTCGTCTGCATATGACACGATGTTGAGTCCGTAGGTTCTGACGATGGGGGCAAGTGGAGCCATGTAGACGTTGAAGAGCGTCGGGCTGAGGGAGGAGCCCTGGGGGACTCCGCAGGTGATAGGTGTGGGGTCCGAGAGGAAAGGGGGGAGTCTGACCCGCTGTGTCCTGCTGGAGAGGAAGGAGCAGATCCAGTCGAGGGCCTTGTCCTGGATTCCTGCATCGTAGAGTCTGCGTATTAGGGTGCGGTGGGAGACTGTGTCGAACGCCGCTGATAGGTCGAGGAGGATGAGGGCTACTGTTTCTCCTTTGTCCAGTAAGGTGCGGATGTCGTCTGTTGCGGCGAGGAGGGCGGTTTCCGTACTGTGGTTTTTTCTGAAGCCGGATTGGGAGGAGTCGAGGATGTTGTGTTCTTCAATGAATGTGGCGAGTTGGCTGTTGATGGCTTTCTCGATGACTTTCGCTGGGAACGGGAGCAGGGAGATGGGTCTGTAGTTTTTGAGGTCGGTGGGGTCCGCTGAGGGTTTCTTTAGGAGGGGGTTGACCTCGGCGTGTTTCCAGTCGTCGGGGAATGAGGCGGTCGCCAGGGAGCGGTTGATGGTTTGGCGGAGCATGGGTGCGATGGTGTTGGCGGCTCTGTTGAAGATGTGGTGGGGGCAGGGGTCCGTGGGGGCCCCTGAGTGGATTGACTTCATTGTCTTCAGTGTGTCTTCGGTGGTGAGGGCTGTCCAGTCATCAATCGCTGGTTTCCGGGTGTCGGGGGTGGTTGGTGAGGGTTCAGTGTGTTGGTTGTCTTCGTCGAAGTTGTCGTAGATGCTCTTGATTTTGTGGTGGAAAAAGATGCTGAGTTTGTCGCAGAGGTCTTGTGAGGGAGGGATGTCGGTAGACTCGCTGGTGGGTTGGGCGAACTCCTTGATGATGCTGAAGAGTTCCTTGCTGTTGTGTGCGTGGGTGGAGATACTGTCTTCAATCGCTTTTTTCCTCGTTTCTCTGATGAGTTGATGGTGGGCGTTGGTGGCGGCTCTGAAGTTGTTGTGGGCTTCTGTGGATTTGGTGTTTCTCCAGGCCTTTTCGAGGCGGCGGCATGTGCGCCTGGACTCTCGAAGTTCGGTGGTAAACCATCTGGCTTTCTTGGCACGGGTATTGTTGTTTTTCTTGAGGGGGGCTATGGTGTTGGTGCTGTCCGAGATCCATCTATGCAGGGTTCGGGCTGCGGTGTTGGGGTCGTCGTTTTCCGCGATGGTTGGGGTGGAGTTGTTGAGTGAGGAGGTGAGCTGGTCATCGGTGATTTTGGTCCAGTTTCTTTGTGGAAGCAGGTGCTGGTGTCTGTGGATGGTGGGTGTTCTGAAGGTGAAGTGGACGCAACGATGGTCGGTCCATGGGAGTTCGGTGGTGTGGCTGAAGGTGATGGAGTTTCCTGTAGTGAAGAGGGGGTCGAGGGTGTGTCCTGCTGAGTGCGTGGGCTCGGTCACGATCTGGCGGAGTCCAATGTTGTGGAGGTTGTCCAGGAGGGATGTGGTGTTGGGGTCCAGTTGATTGTCGAGGTGGAAGTTGAGGTCTCCCAGCAGGGTGTAGTTGGTGGATGCGATGGCCTGCGGGGAGATAATGTCCGTGATGGAGTTGGCGAAGGGTCCGCGGGGTCCAGGGGGTCGGTAGATGAGGGTTCCTCGGAGGGCGGCGGTGGGGCTGGCCAGTATCTTGAAGTGAAGGTGTTCCATCAGTTCTGTGGACTCGTCAGGAAGTGTGCTCAGGCGGAGGCTGGACTTGTGGACGATGGCGATTCCTCCTCCTGGGTGGATGGGGCGGTCCTTCCTGGAGATTTTGTATCCTTGGGGGATGGCGATGGCGATGTCCGGTCCTGAGGTGGTGTTGGTCCAGGTTTCGGTGAAGAATGCTACGTCTGGGGTTGTGCTGTCGAGGAGGTCCCAGATTTCTGTGGCGTGTTTGTGGAGGGATCGGACGTTGAGGAGGATGCATTGTAGGGTCTTCGGTTCGGTTGTGTTCTTGTGGGCGGGTTGTGCTGGATCCGTGTTCTTGGCGGTGCTGCAGGTGTGCCGGCAGCGGTGACAGCTGAAGGGTCCATGGGTGTCGGCTGGTGATGCTAGCTTGCAGTTGTTGTTGCAGCCTGGGTTGAGTGCGTGGAGTGCTGCTGGATCGTAGCGTTGGCGGGGCGGAGGTCCAGGGTTCCTGGTGCTGGTCGCGGACGGGTCGCAGACGGGCGCAGACGTGCTTGCCTTTGACGCGCCTTCGGTGCACCAGCGGCGCGCCCGCAGCCCGCGGCCGCTGCGCGGCCGCGCAGTGGCCGCCATTAAGTAGGGGTCGGGGAGGGCTGGACAGCTGGGAAGCGGGAGCGGGGAGGGGAGCTGGATTGGGCCGGTCGTGCTGGGAGGGGGAGGGGCCGCGGGGGCAGCAGCGGCGGGGAAAGGTAAAGGGAGGAAAGAAGGGATAAAGAAAAAAGGGAAAATAAGCAGAAATAAGGCACAAAAGAGCAGAGATGCAGAAAAGAGCAGAAAGGAGAAAGATAGAAAGGGTAAAAAAACGAGTGAAAACGGGTGAAGGAGCTGCAGGAGCAGGGCTCCCATTTCCAATCCCAAAACGTGAAGGACAAGATGCTGGTGGAACTCATGCATGAATCAGGGAGGGACAAGCCTCGCTCCTAGCTGAAAGTTGCTGGGTCATCTGACACGATTACTTACAACCACTGAGCCTCCCCACAACACCCTGCAGCACCAAATGTATGAGTAGCTTGAGCTTTACTAGTGGTTTATGCCTTCATCTTAGCATATAAAACTAGATTAGTTTCAAGTGTTCTTTGGTCAATGGTGTTACATGACACTATGTGGTGTTTACTTCTGTATAGCATGACACTGTATGGTGTGTACTGGTGTGTCATATTGCACATGGGGTTTTCATGGTTCTGTTGTCTATCTATCCTCTCTCAACTAGCCAGGTTCAATGTCTCTTCCAACCTCTGCCCTCTATATCCCTCCAAAATGACTCAAGGCTCCTCCACACTGGAAATCCTCCGGCGGCCCCTGACGCCACATCCCCAGTTGAAAATCCAACAAACATCCCTTATTCAGCGCCAAGATACCCGTAGTGGTGAACGTGCGCTTTAAAAATACACAAGTTATGTTATGTTACGTTATGTTATCTTACTTATCATTGAGTCTCTCTCCTGCACAATCCCATTCTGGATATCCTACCCACAGTGGCCTTACCCACCAATGCCATCCCCTCCTCCTCCTCATGAGGAAACATAATCTAGTTTTAAATCCTCTTCAAGTCTGGCTATGGGCCCGGGACATTGGCAAATGTGAGATTTTAGCTCCACCGACTAAAGCTACAAACCCCTTCCTGCTCTCTCTAGAGTGAGGACGCATTGCTACCCAGCTGGCCTTTAGATCCTGCTACCATACCGCTCCCTTCCCCAATTCTCCCCCTCCATTTCCACTCAGCCCTAGCCCATATGCAATTGGCTTTACATCCACCCTCCAAACTTCCAAAACCCCTCACATCTCGAGCTAGCCCCACTGACCACTCGTCATGGCATAGACACCCTTGACGGCATTATCATGGAATGTCCATGGCCTCACCCTCTATATCAAATGCCTATCTGAACTTAAGCAAGCAGACATAGCAGTACTGCAGGAAACCCACCTTACAGACCATGAGGGAGACCAACTTAAACGTTATTGGGTGGGCAAAGTTGTTCATTGTCAACCACCGGAGATACAACATAAACATAACGGTGTGATAGGACCCAGGGGAATATTTAAAGACCAAACTCTAGGAATCAGCCCCAAGAATACATGACAACAAAAGAGTTCCAGAGGGTCAAAAACAGAGTGTGAATCTACAGTGAGCAGAGAACAATCAGAAACTGAATGACCCCAAACCGACTATTAAGGCGGTCCACAGTGACAACCTAGTGGATAATCAAGAATACAGTGGATGCTCGAAAATACCCATCAGTCACCACTCGAGACCGCCCTTCATCATTTGGGATTTTTTGAAACCATCCATATAAATAGGTAGTGCCCAAAACGTGAGGAGACTAGATGGTAAATAGTACTCCCCCGCTGAATAGTATAGGTATGGTTTATCACTTACTAAGACTGGTAAGTGGTTAAGGCGTGGTGTGGCTGAGGGTGTGCAGTGCAAAACAAAGTTAATGTGAAAAAATTAGAAGAAAATGTGTCTAAAATTGGATAAGGGAGCATGGAACAGACTTTATTGAAATAATGCTCGCTTTGCCAAATTAAAAGTTATTATGTGAAGACAGTTTGAAAAATGCGCTGTCAAGAGGTGGAACCAGGCCAACATGTTTCAGCAATTCACGGACATAGTTGTCCTTGCTTTCATCAGGACCTCATAATAATCAAGTGCTACTGCAACCAAATTAAATAAGTGAGTGTAAAAAAGACAAATATTACAATTCACCTGCAGTCTCCAGGTAAAAAGAGTTTTGTCCTAACTCACAGCTAGTGTCGTTCACTGTAAAATCAAAAAGACACGGGTCAGTTCTCTGACTGATTAAATGCTCACTCCAACTCACATACAGTGGAACTAGGTATACATAGTGTAGACCTTAGATCAAGTCAAACAAATAACTGCTCATACTCTTAAAAGTAGTTAGGTTAAGTACTCAATATCAGGAAATTAATTTGTATGCCCAATAGAATAAAGACACATCTTACCATAGTCTGTGGGACGTGAAGACCTCACCCCACCTGGCAGCGGCTCAGGATTGGAGTGAAGCACCGCTCTAAGAAACATGCAAACCAAGGGAAAACATGTTTACCACACTGTGCAAACAACCTTATATCAACAGAGACCCTCCTCACCCCACTAGAGGGTAGAGCGAGTCAAGGGTATTATTTCACCGCCCAATGTTTTAAAAGTAGTAATAGGCCTAATAAAATTATCAAATGATGCAGCTCCCAGTGTAAACACTGATGCGTTCTTTACTGAATTCTGGGAACCAAGTCTCTATACTTAAATAGTACAAAATCTGCTAAGATGGGGACGCGTTTCCGCGTAGACATTCTTGTGCACAACCAGCGAGAATGGATTATAAAAAGCTCAAACTAGTGCAGACTAAACTCAAAGAATGCCCAAGTATTGGTTCGCGCTAGTACAAGACTCACCTAACCGTCGGTACTTCCTAGCCGGCGTCTGAACCGACTGGGGAGGCACCGAACGGCTGGGAAGTCCATTGTTAAAAGGAGAACGTTGATTGGCTCAGCGTTCACGTGACCGGCATATAATCCAAAGGGTCGTAATACAGGCTCCACATATGGTACATCAAGTTCTGATGATAACACCTCTGGGAGTGACACTGGTAATAATGGCTCAAATATGCGAGGCCGAGGACGTGGTAAGAGAAATGCCAGGAATAATTGGAGAGGCAACCAGCAACAACAATGGTGGTCACCAAATCCATGGCAATTAGGAGGAATACCTCCCTCTTTTCCTCCCCAACAACCACCTGCCTTTCAACAACCTATGGCCCATGTTTGCCCAATTTTCCAATAAATTTCCAAACAGGATTCCAAGGGAATTTCTCAAACCAGCCTTTTTTAGGGTTTGGCCGGGGCAGGTCCCGAGGAAGAAGAAGAGGGCAAACTCAACCCCAGGTTCATTACAGCCCCCCGTCGACCTCCTCAGGGACGAGGAATCTGAGGAGCAACTCCGCCAAGAGCAAAGAGGCAGCACAGAACAACGTGATGCCGGAATAGTAATGAATCTAAGCAGACATACCTTAACACCAGTGGAAGAAAAAGCTTTAAATAGAGGACTTGGCTTTGTGCCCACTCACCGAAATGATCATTTTCAAACCCGTTTGGAACTGGCCAACTTTCTCAGAAAGATCAGGTTACACTTCTTTTTCAATGAGAAAGAAATTGACCCACAAGATGAGAAGGAAACAAACACTGGTTTGAAATGTAAATCTACTTTTACATCTCCCACTCATTTGATGCCACCACAGGTCCTTGCCTATGAACAGGCTTTGGAGAAAGAGGTTGAAAACCTCTTTGTTGAAAATAGTGAGATCTTTTACAATTTACCAAAATCAGAACATTTGGCTTTGCAATCGCTTACAACCAACAAGGAACTTACGATTAAACCAGCCGATAAGGGCGGATCGATTGTTCTTCTAGACACTGATGTGTATCGTTCAGAATGCATGCGCCAACTCAATAACAGGAATGCCTACAGTCTGCTCGATCAAGATCCTACTGATGAACTCAAATCAACCATCAAGATTATGATTGAAGAGGCGTCATCCGAGGGCTGGATTACCCAAGCAGAAGCTGGGTATCTATATAATGAACATCCTAAAATGCCTTACTTCTATATCCTGCTCAAGGTTCATAAAGAGCAACGACCTCCCCCTGGTCGCCCGATAATTTCAGGCATAGGATCAGCTCTGGAACCGGTTTCCACTTTTGTGGATTATTTTTTACGACCGATGGTACAAAGGATGCCCACTTACCTCAAGGATACTACGGATTTATTACGTCTTTTACCCGACATCGAATTCGAGATTACCACAGATCTACTTGTCTCTTTCGATGTTGAGGCGCTTTACACCTCCATCCCTCAAGATGAGACCTTAGAGGTGATCCACTCCTTGCTGGACTCCCATGACCTTAACAGTATAACACCGGTACACTTCATCATGGCCTGTGCCACCTTGGCCATGAAACGAATTTTTTTTCAATTTTTTATTTTTATTTTTTTCAATTTGAGGACAATATCTACCTGCAAGTATCAGGCACCAGTAGGGGAAGCGTTTACGCTCCCAGTCTAGCGAACTTGTATGTGCATTCCTTCGAGCAGCAACATATTTTCAACAATCTCAACCCTTACATCGATAACCTGAAAACCTGGAAAAGGTATATCGATGACGTCTTAGTAATATGGCGTGGCACCAGGGAGAGATGTCTCGAGTTCCTCGACTGGCTCAACACCAGGAACTCCTTTCTCAAATTCACCATCGAGATAGGTGGTCACCAACTTGCATTTCTTGATCTCTTAATATTGGCCACATCTGAGGGTTTACAATCAGAACTGTATAGAAAACCAACTTCAAGAAATTCACTTCTACTTTACGATAGCCACCACCACAGATCCCTGAAGGAAAATCTTCCCTTTGGGCAATTTTTGAGGGTTCAAAGAAACTGCTCTACACCTGCAGCCTATAAAGAACATGCAAACACCTTATGCGATCAGTTGATCATGCGTAATTATCCACCGAAGCTGGTTAAACAATCTATGAAACGGGCTATGAACAACAACCGTCTAGCCCTTCTAGAGCCCAAGACTCCGAAAGCACCACTGGAACGACTCACGTTTGTCCAGACATTTGGAACTATGTCAAACAGAATTCAAAAATTTACCAAAAAACATTGGCCCATTCTTAATTCTGGACGATTGACTTTACAGCAGCCTTTGTTTTCTTTTAAAAGAGGTTCAAATCTGAGAGACAGATTAGTCCACACCAGACCTCTTGAAGTCCAACCTAGGGCCGTTGGATCACTTTGGGATCTCCCTCCGGTTGCAGGACACCATCCCTGCGGTACATGTCAGGCATGTCCACAAACAAAAAAATCGTTGGAGCTGGATATAGGAACATCAAGACCTTGGAAACAAGTGAAATTTACAAATTGCAACAGCGACCGACTAGTGTATCTGATCGTTTGCCCATGTGGACTCAAGTACGTGGGGATGACCACTCGAAAGATACGAATTAGAATATCGGAACATAAAAGCACTATCCGGTGCAGGAGACAAGCTACCAAACTGACCAACCATTTTTTGGAAGTAAATCATCTGCCCACCGAATTTGAATGGACTGTGTTAGAACAACCTTTCATTCCATCTTACACTGTAGATGTAGCTAAATTTCTTTTGGTCAAGGAACAAAAATGGGTCCTGAAGCTTAATACTCATAAACAGGGACTCAATGACGATATTCCTTGGTCCAGTTTATAATTCTGAGCTGCAGTTTCGAGCTATAATTTCATAGTTTCAAATTGAAACACTTTTGAATAGCAGTACTTCCCTATAAGTGTCACTGCCCATGGGTCTACGGTTATCTGAACAGTAATAAGCATCTGAGAGGTGCAAATAGTTATAAAACCATTATTTACTATTCTGTATACCTGCCAGGCTTCACTGTTAATTTTGCTCTTATTTTCCTCTTGTTTAAAAAGAAGGGAATTTAACAAAATTTTTTTTACAAATATTGTGATGATCGTATTTGGTTGATTCATACGATATATCCACCATCATGTGACAATAGCTATTCCTATAAACGATATAATGTAACCGTTAATCGGTCGGATTGCACCATTTGACTCTGGTCACCGTGGTGATGATTATCAACAAAACATCCAGCGCGATATCTCTCTCTCCCTTTTTAAAGTCTATGGTTCGGAACCGAGTATAGACCGGTCGAGTGAACGCTGAGCTAATCAAGGTTTTCTAAAGATGAAACAATAACAACTATTTTCACTAGTATTCTGGTTGACTCATATGATATATCTTCCATCATGTGACAATAAAAGTTACTACATACGATTAATACAACTGAGAATCGGTCGGATTGCATTATTTTGACTTCGGTTACCATGGTGAAGTCTAATAACCAATAGCCAGCGCGATCTCTTTACTCGCGTCAACGAATCAGAACCGAGTATATGCCGGTCACGTGAACGCTGAGCCAATCAACGTTCTCCTTTTAACAATGGCTTTCCCAGCCGTTCGGTGCCTCCCCAGTCGGTTCAGACGCCGGCTAGGCAGTACCGACGGTTAGGTGAGTATTGTACTAGCGCGAACCAATACTTGGGCATTCTTTGAGTTTAGTCTGCACTAATTTGAGCTTTTTATAATCCATTCTCGCTGGTTGTGCACAAGAATGTCTACGCGGAAACGCGTCCCCATCTTAGCAGATTTTGTACTATTTAAGTATAGAGACTTGGTTCCCAGAATTCAGTAAAGAACGCATCATTGTTTACACTGGGCGCTGCATCATTTGATAATTTTATTAGGCCTATTACTACTTTTAAAACATTGGGCGGTGAAATAATACCCTTGACTCGCTCTACCCTCTAGTGGGGTGACGGAGGGTCTCTGTTGATATAAGGTTGTTTGCACAGTGTGGTAAACATGTTTTCCCTTGGTTTGCATGTTTCTTAGAGTGGTGCTTCACTCCAATCCTGAGCCGCTGCCAGGTGGGGTGAGGTCTTCACGTCCCACAGACTATGGTAAGATGTGTCTTTATTCTATTGGGCATACAAATTAATTTCCTGATATTGAGTACTTAACCTAACTACTTTTAAGAGTATGAGCAGTTATTTGTTTGACTTGATCTAAGGTCTACACTATGTATACCTAGTTCCACTGTATGTGAGTTGGAGTGAGCATTTAATCAGTCAGAGAACTGACCCGTGTCTTTTTGATTTTACAGTGAACGACACTAGCTGTGAGTTAGGACAAAACTCTTTTTACCTGGAGACTGCAGGTGAATTGTAATATTTGTCTTTTTTACACTCACTTATTTAATTTGGTTGCAGTAGCACTTGATTATTATGAGGTCCTGATGAAAGCAAGGACAACTATGTCCGTGAATTGCTGAAACATGTTGGCCTGGTTCCACCTCTTGACAGCGCATTTTTCAAACTGTCTTCACATAATAACTTTTAATTTGGCAAAGCGAGCATTATTTCAATAAAGTCTGTTCCATGCTCCCTTATCCAATTTTAGACACATTTTCTTCTAATTTTTTCACATTAACTTTGGTTTGCACTGCACACCCTCAGCCACACCACGCCTTAACCACTTACCAGTCTTAGTAAGTGATAAACCATACCTATACTATTCAGCGGGGGAGTACTATTTACCATCTAGTCTCCTCACGTTTTGGGCACTACCCATTTATATGGATGGTTTCAAAAAATCCCAAATGATGAAGGGCGGTCTCGAGTGGTGACTGATGGGTATTTTCGAGCATCCACTGTATTCTTGATTATCCACTAGGTTGTCACTGTGGACCGCCTTAATAGTCGGTTTGGGGTCATTCAGTTTCTGATTGTTCTCTGCTCACTGTAGATTCACACTCTGTTTTTGACCCTCTGGAACTCTTTTGTTGTCAACCACCGGAGATACGTCTACACTGTGAAGGTTTGATCTTTGCCTAGGTAGGGATTAGAGTGACATTTCTCCTCACCTCAATTGCCTCCAAACAGAACTCGGCACCATGCCTACATTCTTAAGGGGGGATAAAATCACAGCGCCAGACGCTGTGCTGGACCGTACTAGCCCGTTAGATAGGGTCAACAATGTGAAGAGAGAAATCCTGCAATACATACAAAAAGACCATGTCATTCTTTACATTTGGCGCCTCTGCTACCAAAAAGTGGTACACCTTTCTCTCATCTGTACACGGCACACAGTCCAGACTTTATTACTTTCTCTTCTCCAAAATCCCTCATGACAATGGTGCAGACATTCACATCCTAGAAGGCTCACTCTCTGATCCTTCTCCGACTAACCCACTGCTTAACCTAGGACTGACGCAACCGATCCGAAGCCCTGGTTACTGAGAGGAACGTGCTCCTCAAATCTTATCTCAAAACTTATCTTGATCATAACACAGGATCTGTCATGTCCGTACAGACAGTCTGGGTGGCAGCGAAGGCCACAAACATGGCCCAACTCATGTCTGACGCAGACCTCCACAATAAGCGGAGAGTGGTCCAGCAGGTTTCCCTGCAAGTAACACTCTGGGACCTGACTTGGCCATAATCCTCCTGTCCTATCGACCCCATCTCTAGACAGCCAGAGAAGGTAAAAATGGACCTTAACGGCCGTTTCACCTCTAAGGTGGAGTATGTTCTCCACAAACCCAGGTATTGTCATTAGAAGCAGTGTGAAAAGGCTGGTAGACTGCTTGTGGCAAAGCTCCAGCAACGTGAGGCAGCTTCTACCATCCCAGTAATAAAAGACAAATCTGGCCACCTCATCATTCATGCCCAAGGAATAACGAATAATTATGCAGAGTACTACAGAGACCTCTATGCCCTCGAAACTTTTACTGATGATGCCCGAATAGATAGCTTCCTCAGTATGGTCCACCTCCTACAACTGAATGATGATGGGTGGGCCCTGCTCAAAGGTGCGATCACCAGAGAGAACAGTTTACAGGCCATTCCTGCTGCGTCCCTTCAGCAGAGCTCCTGAAGAAGATGGTTCCCCGCAGAGTTTTACAAATGCACATCATCTGACGTGGCAGAAACTCTTGATGCAGCCTACAGGGAGGCAGATCGGATGGGCAGCTTAGGGCTGATTTTTAACAAGGCCCTCATTAAAGTGCTTCTAAAGCCAGACAAGGATGTGCTGTCCTGCGAAAGTTACCTAAACATATCTCTCCTTAATAGAGATGTCAAGATTCTGGCCAGCATATTGGTAGCCCAGCTTAAAGTAAGCCCTGCGATTATTTACCCCACACAAATAGGTTTTGTTCCGGAGTGAACGACCTGCAACTACCTCAGAACCCTGGCCCATGTCTTTTGGCTGGCCAAAGATATGCTGAAAGAGTCACTGGCCTTCTCTCTTAACACCAAAAAAAGGAGTTTGACAGCATAGAGTAGGAATATCTTATATGTGGCACCCTGCAAGTTCGGCCTTGTGGATAATTGTATTGCTCGAGTCTGATGGTTATACAACACTCCCTAGGCACAAGTGATTTTCAGAGGTTTTTGTCAGCCCCCTTTCCATTCCGACGTGGCACACAACAAGAGTATCCGCTTTCCTCGCTTGTCTTTCTTTTTGCCCTGTAACCGCTGGCTGCAGTCGTCCACGAATCAATGGACATTGTGGGTATTCCTACACAGGGGCAGACCTTGTCTATCTTCCTGTATGCAGAGGATATCCTGCTGAGACTTATGAACCTTCCTAGCTCTCTCCAGGTCCTTTTGAGTCGATCCCTAAATAAGCAATGGTAGCGGATACAGGGTTAACTGGGATCAAATTGAAGCCTTAACCCTTTCCATGAACACGACGATGGGGCACCATTCACAGCTATCAAATTCTCTGACACCATTCTGCCTCAAATATCTGGACATCTATGCCAATAGGGGCCTGGAACATATGGCAACTGACAATCTGAAATCTTTCCTGAAGCAGACCCTGGCAGACTTCTCCAAATGGACGCACCTTAACCATTCACTGTAGAGAAGAGTGCAGTCTTTCAAAATGGTAAACCTCCTTAGATTTACATATGTCCCAGGTATGCTACCATTCCCAACCCTGATCTTGCTGTTACTGTCCATTGACAGAGATATCAAGAGCTTCATCTGGGGCTTTGCCAGGACGCAACTGACAATATCCATATTAATCGCTCATAGGAAGCATGGAGGTCTGGGGTTCCCCTTGGTTAAACTCTACACCCTGCAGCTCCACCTCGCTCAAGTCTTCTTCATGCAACAAGGGATACCTGATCCCCCTGTAGGTCCTGAGAGAGAGGAACATTTCCCGAAGCCTGCTGGGCCTTCATTGGCTTTATGCAGGTGTCACACTTACAATGTGCTCTGCCAATTCTATGATCCATGCTATGGTCCAAGCCCGTAAATGTGGTTATACTTTCCTCTTGGTTAACTCTTGCTTCCATGAAGGTGCCCCTATTTGGCAGAACATTTACATCCACATAGGGGGAGCCGTACCTAACTAACCCATATGGTGGCAAGTGGGTATCAAATCCATCTTTCAGATCCTTAATCATGGACGTCTCAAATCCTTTGAAGCCCTGAGAGAGGAATTCCACCTCCCTCCTTAGCAGTAAAAAAGATACCTTTAGCTCCATCATTATCTCTTCAGCATGCTAGGCAGGCCCCCAAGTGTGATAGAGCCCTCTCCAATTGCTACCTATCTCCTCGAATGGGTCCGCTGCAGCAGCGTAAAATCAGGTCTATAAAATCTCTTGGAAGGGCGTCTCCGCACAAAGAAAAGTTAGGAGACAGAAATGACAAAAAAGTGCATTTTACAACATATTCAATTCTATTTACTTTCAAAGCACAATGGACAGACAAACTGGTCCCCCACTCTCAAGGACAGGACAGTTCACCACCATACGCCCTCATAAAGCACTGCTGATGCCATGTCTTTGGGGTAAGCCCGCCCTGCCCTTTTCACATCTGTGTTACAGGAAGATTACAGGGACTGGGCTGGTCTCCCCCCAGTAAAGTGGACCCCTTGCTATAATACACACACGCCAGACCCTTTGATCTCCAAAAGAACGGACCCCGGGCATTTTCATATTACTGCTTACCTGATACTTTGGACTGGCCCATCCTTATTCCCTGGCAATGTAGCAGTACTCCTGGCTCCAGCCTTCAAAATCGATACGCCTGGTCACACAACAGTTGTTGTAGGAGGCAGTACAATTGCTTGCTTGCTGCTTATGGGCCAGCTGCCTCGAGCAGCAGGAGGAGCAGAGGCCAGTCGTGCCTACATAATGGCACATGAGAGGACGAAGGGAGGGGATTTAAGGCGGTGACTGCGAGGGCAGGGCAGGCCATCCACCACCAGGACCGTCAAAGTTGTAGCGTTTTCACACTACTAGATTGATTGGTGGCCCTGTGTAAAAAGGGGAGGTATCAATATTTTTTTTTTAAATGCAGTTCAGGATTTAGTGTTTAGCATGTGTGAAGCGTGCACGTGCAGCTGCATTTGGCGTCGGCCAGGAGGGAGAAAGGGTGGCTGGCAGCATGGGCTTGCTGTAGACTGTCACGGTGGACTTCTGATGCTAAAAAAAATCAAAGCCAGCCCCCACCCTTCCAGCATCCCAAGGGATCGCCTGGCGCTCGGTATCACGATTCCGGCCCTGTTCATTAGGACAGTATCGATAGTTCCCGAAAAATGCCATGTAGTCGAGCGCATGTGTTAAGGGATTAGAGACATTAATGTTTTTATTATCAAAACGAAAATTTAGATTGGCTAAGATTATGCAATGACTCATTGTTACAAGCAGAGGATGAGATAATATCATGAAATTTATGAAAAAAAATCTATTATGAAGCTAGGTAAACGGTAGATTAACAAGGCGATAAGAATAGTATTGTGAAAATGTGAAAGCATTTAGATAAAACTTTGGTATCAGCTATGGGTAAAAATTGTGTATTAAAAGTTTCAAAATAGCTTTGGAAAATGATAACACCTCATCCTTTGATGTGCAGGTGGTTGAATTTGAAAAGAGAATAGTCTTCAAAGATTATAAACTAGAGTATTTGAATTGAAGCTTTTTTGAGCCAGGTTTCAGTTAAAAATAGTACATCGAAAGAATACCTGGTTAACATATGGTTAATTTCAGGGGCATGTTTAGCTTTAAACGTGTTCAGTTGATATCACATTACCCTGAATTAAATCATTGTAAAAGACACTGAAGGAGCTGTTATTAGTTTGTTCAGTTTTATGTTCATATCGAAAAGAAATTTGGCTAAAAGAGACAGGGCATAACATAATGGATTGGTGTCACTACAACGCGGTTTTTTACAACGCATTCCGTTACATCGGAATTTTTACAACGCAGGATCCATTACATCGGATGCCATTACAACGCATGGCATTACATAGCAGATGCTATTACAACGCATGGCATTACATCGTAAGTATAGGTAAGTATATCTTTTTAAAACAAATGTAATTAAGTTAATTTAATTTAATTAATTTAATTAAAATACATTTTAAAATAGTAATTAATTTAATTTAATAAATTTAAATCTATTTATTTAATTTAATTTTAATAAAAATTGTAATTAATTTTAATTAATTAATATAATGAAATTAATTTAATTTAAATATTTTTAAAAATTATAATTAAAATAAATTAGTTAAAATATTTTATTTACTTTAATTAATTTAATTAAAACATGTAATAATATAATATAATTTATTTAATTTAATAAATATATTTTAATTAATTTATAAATGGTAAATATAATTTAATTAGCCCTAAGCACAAACCCAACCCTGAAACCAAAAAACACCCCTGTACCCCAAAACCCAAACCCTACCCTGAAACCTAAAAACACCCCTGTACCCCAAAACCCAAACCCTGCCCTGAAACCTAAAAACACCCCTGTACCCCAAAACCCAAACCTGAAACCTAAAAACACCCCTGTACCCCAAAACCCAACCCTACCCTGAAACCTAAAAACACCCATGTACCCCCAAACCCTACCCTGAAACCTAAAAACACCCCTGTACCCCAAAACCCAAACCCTACCCTGAAACCTAAAAACACCCCTGTACCCCCAAACCCTACCCTGAAACCTAAAAACACCCCTGTACCCCAAAACCCAAACCCTACCCTGAAACCTAAAAACACCCCTGTACCCCAAAACCCAAACCCTACCCTGAAACCCCAAAACCCAAACCCTATCCTGAAACCTAAAAACACCCCTGTACCCCAAAACCCAAACCCTACCCTGAAACCTAAAAACACCCCTGTACCCCAAAACCCTGCCCTGAAACCTAAAAACACCCCTGTACCCCAAAACCCAAACCCTGCAACCTAAAAACACCCCTGTACCCCAAAACCCAAACCCTACCCTGAAACCTAAAAACACCCCTGTACCCCAAAACCCAAACCCTACCCTGAAACCTAAAAACACCGCTGTACCCCAAAACCCAAACCCTACCCTGAAACCTAAAAACACCCCTGTACCCCAAAACCCAAACCCTGCCCTGAAACCTAAAAACACCCCTGTACCCCAAAACCCAAACCCTACCCTGAAACCTAAAAACACCCCTGTACCCCAAAACCCAAACCCTACCCTGAAACCTAAAAACACCCCTGTACCCCAAAACCCAAACCCCTGTACCCCAAAACCCAAACCCTACCCTGAAACCTAAAAACACCCCTGTACCCCAAAACCCAAACCCTACCCTGAAACCTAAAAACACCCCTGTACACCTGTACTTATTTTAAAAATTACTTTAATTAATATAATAAATTAATAATATTAAAAAACAAATAAATATATTTAATTATAATTAATATTAATAAAATTTAAAAAAATTAAATACTTACCTATACTTACGATGTAATGCCATGCGTTGTAATAGCATCTGCTATGTAATGCCATGCGTTGTAATGGCATCCGATGTAATGGATCCTGCGTTGTAAAAGTTCCGTTGTAAAAGCCTCCCGTTGTAAAAGTTGCGATTTAACGGTGCATCACCAACATAATGGTGCTTGATTACCAGGTCCTCGAACACACTGGATACTGATGGTCTTAATACTAAAAGATCTTTGGAGGAATAATATAAATGTGGTGGTGGTTTCAGCAGAGTTTCTGGCACCTAGTCCGTTAGGGGCCCAGACAGGCTTGCCCGTGGAGCACCTTAGACACACCAGTTGTGCAAACCCGCGATCATCTTTAGTAAATTGTCCTCCTGACACATAAGCGACTGGCATCTAGAGCATTAATCCAAGTGAGTCACAGGCGTAGACTCCCTACATTACCTTCAAGAAGGTCACAAAGCAAACAGAAAATGAAAACAGTCTCCACACAGACAGGTACGCTTTCCAAGACGGCAGCATGGTAGTGGAGCTGATGCTAAAAGGAAAGATGAAATACCATGCAGACTGACTGTTGCCAAAGTTTTCTTGCAAAGGAGAGACATGGCCTGGTCAGGGGATGCAAAATTAACTTCTGATGTGGACAGCCCCTCTCCTTGCTGCTCCTTTATGGAGAGGTTGCAGAGTGGCGTGGAGCTGACTTTAGGCCTGTGGCGTCCCCTTGACCTTGGGCTTAGTCACTACCATTCCGGATTCTCCCCGAGAGGATTCTGCTTACCTACAGAATGACAGGCAAAAGCTGGTGCCGTCCAAGAGCTTAGGATGTCAGCAAGCACAGCTAACCTTATGACCATGCCCCATCGCCACTACTTGCTTGCTGAGGTTGGCAGAGCCAACACAGTCCATGTCGCACTCTCATAATAAGGGAAGAGCCATTACTCTTCCTGGTCAACACAGCAGAAGACAACAAAAGCATCAGCAATAGACAGACAGTGAGGCACACTACAGTTAAATTAGACACTGGATTGTCTGTTTGCATTGTCGTATTTGAAAGACCAGCCCTGCAACTCATAATCCAGAGTGATCATAGGCTGAACACAGCTCCCCTACTCCTTTTTTTTTTTTTTTAAAGATTTTTATTTGCATCTCATAGGACAAGTACATAATAATTTAATCAGAAAAAACATAATAAATTCACTTATTCCATCAAAGGAGAAAGCAAAGCAACCATAATCAATTTTTCCGCAAAGTAAAAGGTATCTTCAAGAAGAGGGCATAACTATAACAAAAGACATAAAGAGAGACAAAGAAAAAGGGAAATATCATGACATTATCAATCCCCAAATCCTTTCCACTTTCAGCTTAGCCTGAATACCCCGTGTTGTAGCCAAAGCAGATTCCATATGATAAATTTCTTTAACTAGGCTCCACCATTCCATAACTGTCGGCGGGTTGTGTTGTTTCCAAGCCCTTGCTATTATTAATCTTGCACATGCAAGTACGATATTAAGTAAGTCAGTGTTAGTTTTATCCCCCCCCCCCCCGGTATAACCGACAAGCACGTCTACAGGTGTCAAATCAATAGAGCAAGTTAATTTCGTAGACATAACTTCAGTCACATCATTCCAATATTCACCTAATTGTGGGCAGGAGAAAAACATGTGAGTTATGTCTGCCGCGCTCATATTGCACTTTGGGCATTTTGTGCGCTCGTTAAAGTTATTATTGTTTGCCCATCTAAGAATTCTATCTGGTGTATAATATAGTTGACATATAGTTTTGAATAGTTGTAGTTTTAAATTGGAGGAGTGTATAGATCGGTGGAGGCTGTTTAGTGAAGAAGTAATTAGATTAGGAGCCACAGCAATTCCCAATTTCCTAGTACATTTTTCTGCAAGTTTGACAGAGTCATCGTTTCTATGGCTGATAAAGATTTTATAGCCTAAACTAATCCATGCTTTATCATTTTCTTTATAAATACAGTCCCACAAATCTGAATCCTGAATTTTCAATAGTCCTAGTTTCCGTACCAGATAGTCTCTTATTTGAAAGTATTTAAAGCGGGCTCCCTCCGATATGTTATAACCAGCTTTCAACTGTTCAAAAGAGCAAAATCCATTATGATCAAACAGATCTCCCAAGCTTTTAATACCAACTTCTGACCACCTAAGGGCCCATAGATCGTGGAATATTTCAGGTAAACCCGGGTTAAACCACAATGGGGTTTTATGATGAAAGTTAGAAGTCTTGCATTTGACCAAAATAGAATGCCAAATGTTAACAAGATCGCGTATAGTCTTAAATTTAACGCGTTTAAAGTAGTTGGGGTCGTTTATTTTGTAGAGGAACATTTTAACATCCTCCCCTAACACAAATTTGTGGGAATACATACTTTTATCTGGAATTATTAGGCTTTGGAAACGGGTCAGGAAAGCAGCTAGATAGTAGGCTTTTATATCCGGTAGGCCTAGTCCTCCTTGGATAAATGGAAGTTTAAGGAGTGAGACAGCGCGGCGGGCTTTCTTTTACCCCCAGATAAAACTGCTAATAATTCCGTCCAATCTATTAAAATAAGAATTATTTATCCGTAGAGGTATTGAGCGAAAAAGATATAGATACTTAGGTAATATTTTCATTTTTACTAAATTAATTCGGCCTATAATACTTAATGGTAGTTTATGCCATTTCTTGAATAATATACCTGTTTCCTTTAATAGAAGTTCGTAGTTTAACGCCACTATTAAATTAACATCTGAAGAAATCTTTACCCCCAGGTATGTAGCCAGATCACATATCCCTTGTAGTGGATTTAATGGTCTGTAGTTCATAACAATTTGAGTCTTAGTACTATTTAAGTGGAGAAGTGTGGCTCACTGGTTAGAGGTGGCAGACCCTGAAGCAGAGGTCAGACCCGGGACCAGGGTTCAATTCCCGACGCGGCAGGGTCTTGAGCCCAAATATCCACGGACTCGATAATTCTCGTTTCGGTGCCTACTCGAGTCACAGGTTCACACTCTGCAGCTCTGGGCATTAGCTTGCTTAATCTCCACTACGCCCCCCCCGCGGCGGGATGCCTGGCTTTCACCTTGGGGATGCCCAGTATGGGTATCTCACAGGGAAAAACCAGGACAGGTTCCCAAGGCAAGCGCCAAGATGCCTACGGATAATCGAGCGCTATATAAGAACGCATAATAATAATAATAATAATCTATATCCAGATACTGAGCCGTAATCCCCAGCTTCTATTAGAATACCCTTTAACGCTTCCTCGACATCATTGGAGTATATCGCTATATCATCCGCATATACAGTTATTTTGAGTGAGTCTGCTCCATTCACAAAAGGGGAGATCTGATCCCTACCTTGTAGTGCGATCAAAAACGGTTCCATTATAAGGGCAAATAATAAAGGGGATAGAGGACACCCTTGTCTGGTCCCCCGTTCAATCGGAAAGGTAGAGGAGCATTTGCCCATATAACAAACTTTACCAGTGGGTTTATCATATAGTGCCCGAATCCAGTTCAAGAATTGACATTTTATACCAAAAGCAAGTAATGTGGCCCATAGAAAGTCCCACCCCACTCGGTCAAATGCCTTTTCTGCATCTAATAATATCATACCGAGTGGGGTTGACTTAATCTGCGCCACATCGAAAGCCATAATAGCCATATTAATATGAGCCGTTGTGTCCCTTTTAGGGATGAAGCCGTGTTGTTGAGGTGATACCATTTGTGCCATTAATGGTGCCAGCCTAGTAGACAGTATTTTTGCGAATACTTTAGCGTCGCTATTTATGAGGGATATAGGTCTATAGGACCCTCTTTCAACAGCTGGTTTGCCTTTTTTTAGGAAAAAAATGATTTGTGTTAAGTTCCATGACCTGGGTGCTTGCTCCCCTTTCCCAATAGCCTAAATCACTATAAACAGGAGTGGTATTAATTCCTCCGCACATGTTTTAAATAGCTCTATAGGAATCGAGTCTTCCCCTGTGGCTTTCCCTGATGCCAGAGAGTTAATGGCTATTCTAATTTCTGTCGGTGTAATGTCCCCGACTAATTGATCAGATTGCTCCGGGTCAATAGGCAAGACTTTATTTAAATTTAGGTAATTCTTAATCTTGTCATTATCCACCTCGTTCTCCGGGGTATATAGCTCCTGGCAATATTGTGCAAACTGATTTAAAATAGCCTTGAAAAATTTGATTATTAGCCCCCTTAATTTCTTTAACGGCCGTCTGTGCTCGATTCTCGGCCACTCTATATGCTAATATTTTCCCTATCTGTTCCCCACCTTCATATTGGCTTAGTTGGTATTTCTTGATTTTAATTATGCTTTTTTCTCTAAAAACCTTTTTTTAATCTAATGTGGACGAACCCTGTTTGGGTGGGAAGGGGAACTCATTATGCTCGGAGACTTTACAACCAAAAGGGGATCTTTTCAAAGGATGCGGAAGACTAGGGCCGCAATTTTAGATCTAGCAGCAACTCATCTAATCAAGGATGCTTGGAGATATTTATACCCCAATGTAGCAGGCTACACGTACTACTCTGCCGCACACAAGCTATGATCACGCATAGATATGGTTTGGGTCTCCGATTTTATCCTCAAAAATGGCACTATGGTAATCTGCCCTAGAGTCACTTCCGATCATAACCCTATTATGCTGAGGTTTGGGATAACAACGGAGAGACAAGCTCCTCGTGTGTTCTCTTTCCCTAGATATTTGTTCTCAGATACCATCTTTTTAGGCCAACTAAAAGAACATATAAAGGAGTTTGTAGAATTCAATATTCACTCTGCAGCACCAAGGATAGTATGGGATACATGTAAAGCCAGCATCCGTGGGTTTTCCCAGCAGTATATATGGCAACAAAATAAGGAACGTAGGAATCAAGATGAGAAAATGACAACGGATATACTTAATATGGAACACTTATTATCTGAAGCGCTTATAAAAGGAGATGATGAGAAGGCATTACGTCTCAAATTAGTTGATCTAAAATGAGCTCCCCTACTCCTTCAGCTCAATACAATTAAGGCTTTTGGTAACTTGGAATCACCTGAAGTGAAATGGAATCTGTAGTGGTGTGATATTACATTTCTGAATAAACCCTAGGAGATCATCTGGGAGTAACTGACTAAAGTTAGCAAAATGCACACAACTGAGACAGAAGATTAGAATTAAAATGTGCTTCCCAGAGGAAAACTGCATAGGATCAAGCTACATGTGGTTTGCACTCGATTGGAGAGAGATGGTATTTTGATTGTCAACAAAAAATAAGCCAATTTATCACAAAGTTGCTGGGACTAGGCATGTACTATTGGGGGAGTAAAGACGTTAATTATTTTAAAAGTTTATTTTTGTTGCAGGTGTTTTTGATCTGATTGTAACAGCATTGAGCCTGTGTACTAGGAATAGCATGTTTATAATTATAAAGCTTTGATTTGTAGAGCTGTTTGTTCTCTGATGAGTAATTACTTCATCAACATGAAAGAAACAACACATCAATATAATAATTCCAATCAGTGGCCATTATTTGCTACACCTTAAAGAAAAGAGCCTCAACAGGCTCAATGAAAATGTTTTTTTTTTTTTAATTGTACATTGTTGGCTACATAATTAAGTATTGTTCTCTCGTTTTTAATCCAAACAAATATTACAGTCCAATATTTCACATACTATTTTCCACAAACATGAATCTGTTAGAAGAAACATTTTCTTGAGTTATAGACCCCAAAATAAACATGAAATTTGAAATAAAACACAGAGTAACATTTGTAATATGGTGCTTTATTGTTTTCTTGAGGTTCCAGTGACATTTACAAACCACTTAGCCTTCCTCTTTGTAGTTTATGATGTTATCAGCACGCCTTAAAGGCAATACGTGACTTTGTAGCACCGTTATCTTGTGTGTGGACACCGAGAACAAATGACGGGACAGAGAAAACTACTTAAACAAAAGTGTTTTGAGTTTTTTCTGAATAAAATGTGAGAGAAATTCATATTTGAAAAGCAGGGAGTCGCAACGGAAAATCTTTTGCCATCGAAGGCTTTTGGTAACTTGGACTGTCTCTAGCACCACAGGAAATAACAGAAGCACAGCAAAGGCATTTAAGTATTGAGGGGAATGTATTTAATGGTTATAATGACTGTAAGTCATGCGTTTAGCTTGACAATGTTGCCTCCTACACCCCATCACTTCTAAGACAGGGTGTTTTAAAGATGGTGCACACCACTTCTACACCACTCGGAGCCCTTTAATAACAATACAGCTTCAGCTAACCCAAACCTCTTGACTGTAATGGCCAAAGATACCGTTCCATCCGATTAGACACCGGGTAGTGTTAATGGCTGGAATAAGTTAAAACGAAAATATATTGACAGACTATGGCATTGCAGGATGCACAAATCACTACGAATAGCCCAGAGTTTACCCCCTGCGAGCCAGATAATCAAGAAGGGCCAGCCACATCACATGTTCAGCTAGTGGAGATGACAGACCTAAAATAGGTTTTTTCTCTATGTCTGATGTCTCGAACATGGGGTTCAAAGTTAATTCGAGTCCGAAACTGAAACAGTTGCCAATGTCAATCTTGTTGATCATACGGCATCATGGGGGAACTTCCTGGAGAGACTGCTTAGAGCGACAGTGATAGTGAAGCAAGAAACAGCGGTAGGGACGCCCTAAAAAACACCGCTTATCACCTCACCCTCAATACAGAAATTAGAATACTACAGACTAATCCAGGCCATGAAAATGCTAAAACCATCACAATAAATCTGCCTGCTTCTCCAGGTAGTCAACAGTAGAGCCCACATTAGCTGTAATATATGACCTATTATGCACCGATTGTTTGGAATGCAGCTGCTCTACACTTGGCTTATCTGAAAACCCAGGCAGCTGTGTGCAAGATGCTGAAACAAATGACTCTTATTGGCACACAAAAAAATGAGGTAGGAGAGCGCACAAATAAGTAAGAAAATGTCACTACAGCTACATGAGAGTAAGTTGATGTTCCCCAGAGATAAATCCCAGGGTATGGTGGATAAGTCAGAGGACATCTAGTCTTAAAACAAGGAGAGGGGCTCTTTGAACCATGTAGTCTTAAAACAAGGAGAGGGGCTCTTTGCACCGAAGGGAATAGAGCACCCAGATACTATGTCGTAAAAGAAAAGGTTTCCCTGGTGTTGTCTAGCATAAAGGCCAATCATGCCACACCTGTTCACTCACATCAAACACACTTTTTGAATCAACAACAAATTATAAAGCACTTGCAAATAAAAATTGCAGCTTGCAGCTTGGCATGCCTATATGTGGCCAAATTTGAGGAGAGACATGCCTTCAATGAGGCGGCGGCCTTCTATGAAAACATCAAGACGTGGTGCCGCTTCATTGACAACATTTTCTTCATTTGGGAAAGAGACGCCAGTACCCTAGATGAGTTTCTTGAATGGTTGAACCATGGGGACGTCAACTTTAGATTTACAGCTTCATATGACAACTCTGCGGTTCATTTCTTGGACATCACGATTAAGGATGTGGAGGGATTTTTGGAAGTGGAACTTTTCACGAAGTCCACTGACAAAAATACCCTCCTACACTACAAGAGTGTTGTATCCAATGAATCACAGTAGAAGAAGGTAAACTTAAGGTTTAAGTTTAATTAAGGATTTCAAGTACAGCACTAGATCCATCAGAGTGCACATCCAACAAACTCCAGTCTTCAACTGAAGATCAGGAGCAGAACATTCTACTATCACCTAGCAACTAGATGCTAGGATGCAAAACATAGGAAAAGCATTAGCAATGAAGGAACATAGGATATAACACACCTCCTTTCCCACAATAAACAAAACAAATTAAAATAAGGAAAAACATAATATGAAACAACAATTTACAATTGGATAATAAATCAGGTAATGTAATCATTCAAATATTTCGGTGTGAACTTAACTCTGGATGATTTTGAACAGGAAGCAGAAACCTCAGAAGGGCCTGAAGCAACTTCACTTATATCTAAAGAAATCAAGTTATTATCATCAGAACTGGTTAGAGCAGTGGATTGAAGGGATTCTTCCTCATGAATATTAGGATTATCAAAGAATGACTCAGCACTATCAAACACATTGGAACTACATGAAGGAAGATTACATGGAGACACAGTGTTAAGGTCAATTATATTGGGAATACCGTTTGAATCTGGAACATCAACAGAAGCAACGTCCGAACCCTTCACTTTTGAAACGGCCCTTTTACTCCACCACTTACCACCAGTAACTTTAACAGCATGTTTGCCGATTTGAACAATAGATGTCTCTGGATAAAACTTTGAGCCTTTGGTCTTACATGGTCTTCGGATTCTGACCTTGTCACCAACACTTAAAGAAATTTCTTTTACATGTTTATCCAGATCATATCTGACTTTGGACTTGAGTTGAGCAGAAACTACCTTATCTTTGACAAGATCCATATCAACAACATCTTTACCTTGAGATGTTTTGCTAACAACCCAACCAGGGGATAACTCATTAAAGGATTGTCTCCCTCTTAATAAGAGGAAAGGTGTCACCCCAGTGGTTGAGTGTGGTGTGTTATTGTACGACCAAACTCTGTCGTAGACCACATCCTGAACACAAAGGCTAGATGAAATAGCTAGTTGAACTGCGTCCTTCAGGACACGATTCGCTCTCTCCACTAAGCCGTTGCCCTGTGGGGAGTACAAAGCAGTGGTAAGATGTTTAATGGCAAAATTATCCCAAAAACTATTCATTTCATAAGAAACAAATTGTACCCCATTGTCCGATACTAAGAACTTGGGAATTCCTTCGGACTGGAAAAGTTTCTTAAGACATTTTACGACATTATGAGTATTAGGTTCTTTTAAAAACTCACAGGCAACCCATTTGGAGTGATAATCTACAATGGTGAGTATGAATCTGAAACCCTGGTTTAAACCACCAATGGGCCCTAGAAAATCCATACCTAATTTCTCCCATGGACTGTCAGGGAAAGCAACGGGACACAAAGGTTTGTTAACAGTCCGCAATGACTTCTCAGCATGAGAACACTCACTACAGCCATTCAAGAAGGTATCTACACTGATGTCCATCCCTGGCCACCAATAATGAAGTCTCAACCTTTTTTTTGTGCTTGTGATCCCCCCATGACCTTTGTGAGCAATCTCAATGATCTTATCTCGAATTGAAAGAGGAGGGATGAGGGAAACACCTCTCAAAAGGAAGTCACCCTCCAAACTTAATTCATCCTTAACCTTGGAAAAAGGAAGAAGATCCTTGTCAATAAGATTTTCTCTTGGCCAACCTTCAGCAATATATTTTTTTAGTGTAAGGAAAGAAGAATCCTGCAAAGATTCTTTAATCCAATCGGATTCCGAAACCACGTCCTTTGCTAAAACTAGTCCATCCAAAAGATTAACTACTACTTCTTTGTCATCAAGGACAGGAGAAAATTTCAAAGCACTTGAGGGACATCTAGACAAAAAGTCTGCCGTGAAGTTCTTTCCGCCCGGGATATGTCTCATGACAAAGTTAAAATCATAAAGCTTTGAAAGAAGACGACTCAACCTAGGGCTAGCATTCCTTAAACCCTTGTCATTCCAAATAAAAATCAATGGCTTGTGATCTGAAACTAACACAAACTCACGACCCCAAACATATGTGGAAAAATGTCTAACTCCCCAAACACAAGCTAAAGCTTCTTTTTCGATGGTACTATAATTTCTCTCAGAGGAGGAAAGTTGACGGGAAGCAAAAGCAACAACATTTTCAATCCCACCATCAGCTTGACTCAGTACAGCACCTAAACCAGTATTACTAGCATCTACTGTAATGAATGAGAGAGAGTTCCCATCAAACGGTTTGAGAGCCGGGGCATGTATGATCAATTCCTTTAAGGACTCAAAAGCCATTCTATGTGCCTCATCCCACACAAATTTAACATTATTCTTGGTAAGTGACCTCAAAGGCTCACTAACATGTGCAAAATTCTGTACGAATCTGGAATAAAATTCACTCAAACCCAAAAATGATCTTAATTGATCCTTGTTAATGGGTTGGGCGCAATCACGAATACCTTGTAAAAGATCATGTTTAGGGGCGATGCCCTTGTGAGAGATGGTATGACCAAGGTATTCAACCTCACTAAGGAGAAATTTGCATTTCTGTTTTTTAACAGTCATGCCATGGTCACTTAAAATACCAATAACTTGATCAAGTTTGACAAGATGTTCTTCCACAGTGTTGGTAGAGATCAAAATGTCATCTTGGTAGGCTAAGACGTCACGAACTTCCCCAAATAGCTGAAACATTAGTTTCTGAAAAACTGAGGCCGCTGAGGCAAGCCCAAAAGGTAACCTCAGATATCTAAACAGACCAAAAGGAGTATTGAAAGCAGTTAAGTCTTTAGATTCTTCACACAATTCTATCTGGTGATAGGCTGCTCGTAGGTCTATGGTAGAGAAAACCTTTGTGCCTCTGAGCTGAGCCAACATATCTTGAATACGGGGAAGAGGGAAACAATCTACCTGAATATTTTTATTTAGAGCTCTTAGGTCTACACACAGCCTGAGTTCATCACAGTTCTTCTTAAGTGCGACTACAATTGGAGAAACCCACAACGAAGAGTTAATGTTTTCAATGACTCCCTCTTTACTCAGTTGTTGAAGGTGAGTCTTCAGTCTTTCCATGATGCTTAGAGGGACATGTCTTACCTTATGAATTATTGGGATAGCATCAGGCTTCAAAATAATTTTATGTTCGTAACCTTTAACTGAACCAAGATTGTCAGAAAAAACATTGTTGTATTTATTTATGATACTTTCCAGAGAAAGTTCTTCGGTAACTAGAGTATTAACATTGATGGAACGGTCTAAAGAAATGGGATATCTGGTACCAGGTCTTAACACTAAAGGGAATTTACCTTGATCTCTCCAACCCAATACATTATAACCTTTTTTTGAAACGTAGATTTTGGCCTGAATAGAGCGGTCTTCAAAAGTTAAACTGTCATTAAAGAAACCCATTAAATCAATGACTTTGCCATTAAATGCAACAGTACGTATATCAGGAGGTATGAGTAAATTTTCGTCCCAATGTTTAAGAAACAAGAAATCCGCAATGATGGTGATAGGGGATCCTGAATCTACAGTGACCTTAACAATAATCTCACCAATTTTAATATCACATACTGGATCATAGACAGATGGATCTTCATGATCATCTATCATGTCAACGGATAACAATATTTTTTTTACAATCTGTTCTTCACATGTATTGAAATTATCAGAATCAGAGACTTCAAGATACATTGTCTTGGACTTGAACTTGCACACTGTAGCAAAATGACCAATCTTTTTGCAATTGGTACATTGTTTCTTTAAAGCTGGACAAGAAGTTGAATTGGCAAGGTGTAATTTTGATCCACATCTATAACAAACGGGAGGCTTATCAGACTTTTTCCATTCAAGTTTAGAAGATTGGTTACGTTGAGAATTATTTTTTTGATGAAGTAGATTTTACTAAATCTACATGTGTAGGTTTATTATTGCCCAATTCTTTAGAAGCAAAAGCAGATCTTTCTATTCCTCTAGCCAATTCTAAAGTTTCTTGCAAAGAGGGATTACGACAACATAAAATTCTTTCCTGAACTTTGTTGTTGAAGCAATTCACAACGATTTGATCTCTGAGATATTGATCAATAGGGCCTTCGAATTCACAAGTTGCAGCCAAAATTCTCAACTCAGCTAAAAATATATCAATCTTTTCATATTCTCTTTGTTTGCGTGTGTAAAATCTATGCCTTTCAACAATTACACTCGGTTCATCCTTAAAATATTTTTCCAAACGGGCAATAGCCTCAGTGTACTCATTCCAATCATCTGAGGGAGGTCTATTAACAGGAGGTTGGTGATCAAAGATTCTTTGACCCTCCGCACCTAAGGCACTATATAACATTGCATTTTTCCTAGCAGCAGGAAATTTCACAGCATCAATGGCAATTATATAGCTATTAAAGGCTTTGAACCAATGTGACCATTTTATTTTAGGTGTACCTGGTTCTGGAAGAAATGAAGAAGGGAGAACTGCCGTCTGTTGAGCCATCCTGAATTAATATATTAACAGGAATAAATCACATTTAGTATAATAAATAAGCTAATTGTAAAATTTAAAATTAACAGTGTTAATTGTAAGTATCAATGTAATAACGTAGGTTATATAGTGTGAAAATCAAGAGGTACAGCTGTGTGTAATAGCGTAGATAGTCCATGTATTGAAGTTAAACTATCTTGTTGGCTGTGTGTATCAGCGTATAAGATACACGTTAAAATAAATATCAGCTGTGTGTATCAGCGTAGATAATATTGTTAAATAAGTAGTTTCAGCTGTGTGTGTCAGCGTAGAAGACACACGAGTAAATACTCTAGGTTGAAGAAGTTTAATATCAGCTGTGTGTATCAGCGTAGATGATACACGTAGCGTTAATTAGGCTGTGTGTGTCAGCGTAGAAGACACACGAGTAAGTTTTCTATTAGACAATATGAAATACTTGCGTTGTATTAACTGTGCAGAGCGAGCTGTGCGTGTCAGCGTAGGAAACACACAAGTTTAAATGGTAGTATTGTTAAAATGTAGAATAATTATGAAGTACCTTTTTTTCCAAAAAACGAGTCGCGGAAGACCGTGAAGTTGTTGCCGGTAACTAAGCAACCGCAAAATGGCTGCTACGTTGCGCGTGTGATGACGAGTTCCTCACCGTCAATTGTAGATGACGCGCTTTGTTGTTGAGCAGAATGAAGGAGAAGGAACGCAGCGCGCGTCGTTCTCGTGCTGTTCAAACCGCCAGTGAAACGGTAATGGCGATTTTTTTTTTGAATAGCGAAAGTTCTATAATATAGAAGATAACGTATATTAGTGTTATTTTGTTAACATTTTTTGACGAATTGAGTTAAAATGATATAGGGAGTATGCCATTCTCAGCAACACTTGGTGAAATCAATTATACCGCCAGGTCTGCCGCAGGTGCAATCAAGGGCACATTTAGAGATAACCAAAATTCAGCCGCTGATAAATTGAAAGTTAAATTATCATTAATTAAGTAACATAAATTCTAATCTGGCGCTGGTGCAATCAAAACACGGCAGAAGGAAATAATCAGGCGCTGGTGCAATCAAATCACCAAAGGGGCCGAATTGATAGAAGTCATGGTTAATTTACTGGATGACCATCTTACTGGTTGTTGAGATTTAAAACAAGGAAGTTAAAATTAGGGAGAAAGTTAAAATGTTATATTAATTAATGGGCAGCCGCTGGTGCAATCAGGGCACAGTGAGAAGTACAGGCGCTGGTGCAATCAAATCACAAGTAAAATGTTAAAAGCTTACTTTTTTTTATGAAGATATCGTTGTTTCTTGAAAGTACTCAATATGAAGCAAGTAGACAGGAGATTTCAGTTCGTGGATGAAGGTAAAATTTTGAATGAGCGCTGAAGTCTGAAGAGATCTTTATAAAATTAAAATCTTGAGCGTAGGTTCGTAGATAATGCTGACTTGACCACCTCGTCGCCAATCTATGTTGTATCCAATGAATCACAGTAGAAGAAGGTAAACTTAAGGTTTAAGTTTAATTAAGGATTTCAAGTACAGCACTAGATCCATCAGAGTGCACATCCAACAAACTCCAGTCTTCAACTGAAGATCAGGAGCAGAACATTCTACTATCACCTAGCAACTAGATGCTAGGATGCAAAACATAGGAAAAGCATTAGCAATGAAGGAACATAGGATATAACAAAGAGTTATCACCCATACCGTTTGGACAGTTCCTCTGGTTGAGGGGGAACTGTACAAATATTGAGGATTACTATAAACACGCAGAATGCTTAAGCAGCAAATTGAAAGATAGGGGTTACCCTAAGAAACTCATTAAACAATCCTTCAAACGGGCCCGGTTTTATAACCGGGACAGTATGTTGAACCCAGACCCCAACTCCAAGAAACAGAAAACTACAACTGACTCAAAATTAGTATTTGTGAGCCAGTTCTCAAACATTAGTAACAGATTGAAGAATGTCATCAATTCCAATTGGAATATTTTGAATGAGGGCAATCAGACCAAAATCCCCCAAACCCATTTTTGCCTTTAGACGCAATGAAAATCTGTGGAAAAATCGAGTACATATCTATCGCGAGGGTATCCACGAAAATTAGAGTACTATTACAGGCAACAAAGCAGTAGGTAACCACAACAGTGGCAACTGCTACATATGCGAGAATTGTCTCGTTACAAAATCCTTGACCCACAATGACTATATTATGACAGCCAAGAGTCTAAATAACTGTAGGAGGAGTAACTTAATATATTTGTTATTATGCCCTTTTAGACTAGCATATATCGGGGAGACAGGAAGAGAACTAAGGTTGAGACTCCTTGAACACAGGTCAGCATTAAAGACCAGAAAAGTTAATGCCCCACTGGTCGATCATTTTGCAAGGCTGAATCATAAACACACTGAATTCTCTTGGTATGTTATTGAAAAAAATGCGTGCCCAAGAAGGGGCGCCAATGTGGAAATAAAAAGACAGAACAGAGAGCAGTGGTACATCTCAACCTTGGACACTGTCAATAAGGGGTTAAACACGAAGGAAGATTGGATGAGAATTGTGCCTCAGTAATAACCAAATGATTCTCGGTATAAGTACAGGTCAATTAAATGAGTATGTAAACATATGCTGTGGGATTGGTAGAATATAGTATTTAATCCTTACTCTGCGACTTAAAGAAATGTGTATCAAGCACTTCAGGTTTGATCATGTGGGATTGTCGTAATAAGCATGACAGTCTTCATGAAGTATCTATATGAAACCCCCATGTAAAGGGAGATTTCTTGTCAGCACTATAACCTATGTGGCTGACAATGTGCATCAGTATATGGGCAGAATAGCATGTTAAAATGTTTATGTGCAGAAAATAGGTGATTCGCCTTAAAATGATCTTTATTATTCATGAGCCCACTAAAAAAGTAAGGACTTGTTAATATTATTATTTAGGAATTTGAAGGAGGGTTGTAATTATGAGTGATATTGTTTTTATATAATTATACCTTACACACACAAAAAATAAAATATTTAGATCAGAGCTGAAGATCGTTGGTGTACAGCGATTAGACTGTAAAGGGATAATATGAGTTTAAAGCAGTGTTGTTGCAAGCTGAGATGGAGCAATAAAGTATTGTTGAAAACCTGTGATCAGCGGGAGGAGGCGTGTTGACGCCGTGGGCGTCGGATAATGACGTAGTTAAAAAGAGACATCCCGGGTGGGCGCGTTCTCTCCATTATCGAGTTGCAATACGCAGTACGTGGCAAGCCGACAGCGGGGAAAGTCGGTTGTTGGATTAAAGAGGTGAGCGGGTAACACCTTGGGCATTAATGTGGCATATTGGAATGTTATTTAGGTGAGGGTAGTAAGCTTTGCGAATTGCAGCCACTATAGACAGACTCCAAAGCATTAAACTGAACCTAGTTTAAAAATGTCAGTGAAAGAGTGTCAACACCCAAAATGGTTTACATAATGTAGGTGGGAGTATATTTTAGTTTCGCAACGCAACGCAGTGAGCTATAAATACCCCGGGAGGACCGTATCATTGACCCAACAGTAAGGGAATGTCAGGGATATTCTATATCATGCATATTTGCTTATTAACAGTCCTAAATAGAGAGTACCTATCTCGTTTTGATTTCTTTCTATATATTTATTACGATGGATGCAGCCACGACCATAATATACCCCCCGTCCAAGAACTAATATTATACCGTATGCAGGTGCCTGTGACTTAAAAAAGGTGAGACATTGTTTACCATTTTTATGATATTTTAACATTGATTTACTTGTTCGTAAAATAGGGTACTCAACCAAAACAAAAAAGGTCATTTTCTTTTAAGAAGGTGAATCGATCGAGAACATTGGGAAAGAAACAGCCCATTCAGTGGTAAATAGACAATCACCACGCACCAATAATAAAGGTAATAATAAAAGGATTCGTTCTGTGCAGTTGATTTAGGTTATGTCAAAATCATTTATGGGTACTTATGCTTTGACTGACAGGGTTGGCTTCAAGGTTATCCCATTGACTGATCAAGGGAACCATTTTAAAGAATAAACACTGGGCTTATAAAAGGTAAACCCCCACTGCATAACATTTACAGAGATTGAATCTGTAACCTTAAGGATTGTCCAACACTATCATACTTGGATTAGTAACAGTAATTCTGTTATATTCCGCAGATTATTTAACTGTGATATTGAAATACCCTTTTTAACAAAACCGAGGAGAATTCTCACACATGTGCGATCGCACGGTTGAGTCAGAATATTTACAAAGTGTGAATATAATTGGTTTGTGAGGATAAATGATCCTGTAGTTTGCAACTGGGCCAAGAGTGAAGCACTTACAAAGAATAATAGAGAACTAGGAGGGGCAATGAGCAATCGATTGCATAGTAACATTTGTTGTGGCAGGAAGCAGTCTCTGATTATGTATTAACAATGTTTGCAGCTCTGACCATATAGGATTTACTGTGTATATATATATATGGGATGCACATTTGAGATTTGTTTAGACTATATTGCAGTTGCTCTATAAACTCCATGAACTCTTTGTAAATTATCTCAGATTTAAAAAAAAATGTTTTTTTATTTTCGAAAGGTAAAAGAATGTTTTGTTTTATCTTGAATTAGGTGACACCAGTTATAAGGAGAAATATATTAAATCTGTCCTGATGAAGGTGGTTTTATCGATTTAACACCACTGAAACGCGTTGACGCTCTATTTCCTGTTAAATTTGGAAGGGTCAACAGAGTTGTGGTGACAGGGAATTAAACTCATGCCCTCTGTTGTACCAAGTTAATCTGAATTAACATCAGCAAGACAAAGCTTATTGTCTGGTTTTCTCCTGACAGCTTTTGTGAACATACAGTGTGTTTTTAACGAAACTTTTTCATGTGATTAATTTTAATATATCTGTGTATTAGGGGTAATGTTATTAAATGATAAATAAAAAATTTGTGATACATTTTGAATACAATTTTTCTTTGCAAGTGCTTTATAATTTGTTTTTGGTTCAAAAAGTGTGTTTGATGTGAGTGAACAGGTGTGGCGTGATTGGCCTTTATGCTAGACAACACCAAAGGGAAACCTTTTCTTTTACGACAGAGGACATGCAGAACAGGATGCAATGCAACAACCTATAAGTACTGAGCATCAAGGAGTGTGCTAGAGGGAATTACCCATATGGGTTTATTATTCAACTGTTTGAGAAAGCCTTTCCTGATTTACTAGAGTGGTAAACTGACTCCCAAGTATAACATGAACGTTGCTTCCCCTTCAGTACATCCATGGGTAATCAAAGGAATTCATATCACAGGGCAATTCTTGTTTAAATGGGCAACTTCATTTTTTGCCAGGTTCTATATCAGTCTGCCTTTTCAAAGGCTAGTGCTTAGGATGTTCCTCAATTTTATTTCATAAGCTCTGAGTTTAGCCATCGAATAGTGGAGCGTCAGTGGCACCTACACCAGATCATTCCCAGATTTCAATCTCTTGGAGTGCAAGTACTTCAAAAATCAGCTTAACTAAAAATTATTTGTGCATCACATAATACCTCTGAAAAATATGCTAATGCCCTGCTCTAGCTGTGGTCCAAGAGGAGGGGGGTATCTTGGATAATCATCAATGACTAATTCATGATAAAGCATTCTGTAAGGACAAGGCCACTGGAATGATCCAATTCTGCAGTCACAGGGCCTGATTCACAAAGGTACAGACACTTTTGTGTAAGGTATGATTTTTTGCGATTCACAAAGCAATTTTACAAGTTGTATCTTTACGACTGCGGAGTCTCCACACTCGGGGTGGATACTCTGCACATAAATTGATGGGCATTTGTAAAGAAATTACTTGCAAAATCGATTTGTGAATTGCAAAAAATTGTAAATTACACAAAAGTGTACATTTACATTTGTGAATGAGGCCCAGAGTGATTTCATATAATTATGCATTTGCTGCTCTTGCCACATAATCCACCATCTGCTACATAATCAAATTGTGCCCCAAATATTTGTTTCAAGCTCAAAAGGATCGAAAGTTACTAAAACATATTGATATGTGTTTCTGTGCAGTGGAAGGTCCTACTGAAAAATTAGAAACATATTATGCATTCACCCAGGCTAACAAATATAATCTACATACATTGGAAACACAATTGAATTGCCTCACTACAACTAAAAACATGATAAAAACAATTATGGGATAAGGCAGAGTGCCAAATTTGGCAAAATCAGTTAAAGCATTTCGAGACTAGTGAAAATATGGGAAGCAGCCTATAATAAAAATTAAAAGAGCATGTGGTTAATCACATAACAGTTATATGTCATGCCCAGGGTACTACTGCTCAGAAGAAATCATAAATTCCTCATTCTATGAACACTATCTGCATTTGTATCAAGGGAAAGAAGTAACCACATATTCACATAACTATTTATATATTAAATAATCTAATATTCATAATAGTACATCTATACAGTGCCAAATATGGAAACACTCATAACTAATCAAGAATTAGGCAGAGAAATTATGGGACTCCTTTCTGGAAACGCTTTGGCCTGAATTGTAGTCCTATAAAAATCAATAAAGCGTTTTATTACTATTTTGTCTCCTCTTGTTTTATATCTTTTGAACTCCTTTTATAGTAACAACTATACAATCTCTTCCACCATATCTGTATCTCTTACAACATATAAGTTTTCATTAAACTGTGGATCATGCCATCCCAGTTCCTTAATATATTTGGACTCAAAGATCAATGGGACACTTCACCTTATACCAAACTGGCAGCTTCTGCATTTGAGATACAATCAATCCAGGGCTGCCAAGTCGGGATGATCCTGATGGATGCTGAAAGGGTATCCAACAGGGATATCCTGGCCATTTATTTGTGAAGTCGTGCACAATGTAGTATTGATCCTATTATATATATTCGGGAAAAAGCTCCATAAGCAGATCAAACTGCACACATGATCAGCATGAGTACCCTATAACTAATATTTCCTATCACAAGAGGCACTCTCCAGGGTTTCCCTTTTAGAATCATACATATAAAACATCTTGGTAGCTCTATTGCTATACTCTAATTGCTTTTAAATGGAGTTGCTGGCAAAATTGCACTCTACGTAGGCGACATACTGGTAATTCCCTCCAGTCCTATCATTGCCCTTCTATATATAGAAAATGAAGCGAAGAGTTTTAGCTTCAGGCTATTTCCTGAACAAATAAAACTCAAATCTTGTATATTTGGGAAATACCAAACTTTGATGCTTACTGTGTATTTAATCAGCCTCATAACAAGGGGCAAAAATCTCCATTAGTCCTATGAAAAGTTTCCAGCTCAGTTATGTAGCACTGCTGGCCACCATGATTGCTACCCTATACAAATAGAATAGACTCCTCCTATGGATCCAGAGGGGAAGAAATGTTGTCAAAATTGTTGTACCAACAAAACGTCTGTTCTTTTTTTTAGCCTTGCCTCTCCCATTTTCTAGCTCTTTCTTTAGTAAGGTGGAAGTGGCTTGGTCTCGTTTTATTTGGCAGTTTAAGAAACATCACATGGCAATTACCCAACTGCAACATTCTCTATATAAGTGCCGGTGGCTGTTGCTTTGTCTAGAATTTTATTACAGGTCACATTTTCCAGCGAGACTTTCAGAAGAAGTAAGAGTTATCACCACTACCTGGCCACTGAAGGATTTATCTAAAGATGTATCCCCTGTACGTGAATTTCTCGACCCTCCATAATTGAAGAAAACTAATTAAGTCGCCTGCATTCTATTCACAAATATGTTTTTCGGTTGAATGCATGTTACAGATTCCTAAATATATAACCTCTTTGGTATAATCATCATTGTCAAGTTTTTTCTCATTATTCTTTGGCACAAGCTTGGTCATATGCAAAATAGGAAACTTTAGGACAGCTGTAAGAGGGATCCAATTTTTTTTTTTACACAATTGGTGTAGTCAATTGGATACAGCAGGAGGAAAAGCCTAATAACTTACATTACATAGCTGACAAATGGCCAGCAAAAGGAATGGAGCAAATACTAATCACAGAGTTAGAACAATGCATAATTAGGAGCCACAAAACTTTAAATATATCTTGTCTTAAAATTTACCATAACTAATGTATTCAGGATATATACTTTACCCGAAAAAGCTGCATGCTTGGAGGTGCACACTGATTAAGCTTCCACTGTCTGACTGCTGAAACGGGTACCACACATTTTTATAAATTGCACCGTAATACAGACGTACAGGAGGTAAGCAATCTTGAAATTACTATTTCTCTCTCTACAAAGCTAATAATACTGCGCTCCTCTACAGATGTCCCATTGAGATACATTTAAATAGTACTTGCAGACATCATTCTAGAAACAACTACAAATTACTAAACCATAGCTAGATAGAAATTTTACACCAATGAAGGATGATGCTAACTACTGTTAGACTTATACAGATTTGGACTATGCGCAAAGTCAATTATGCGAAGCAGTTACCAATACTATCATTTAAGGGTCATCTGGGACGCATTTGCTTCTCATATAAATGCACTTTCAATATGATTTTATTTCCTTTTTCCATTAAAATATTTATATTGAAGTTTTGTTATTAATGATCAACTATTGAATAATATGTATTAGAATATGGTATTTTTAGTGCTAATGTGATATATGATAACAAATTGATATTTCTGTACTTTGTATACAACTGTTGCACAAAAAAAGAAAAAAAATGGCAAACGTCCTAACAAGACAAAGGACGTGGAGGGTGTGTATGTGTGTGTGTATATAAATACACAGTGAGTTTTGATATATACTCGCACTGCACAGGCAATAGCCCAGAAATTATTTAAAGGGACACTGGTCCTGTAATATTCTGTAGAATGGAGTGAAGTCCAGAGTAAAGTATTTCCACCATGGCAATGATTTGATTCACGTGCACTTCTTATTTAAATGAGCAAACCGGCTTTTCAAAAGGTTGACAAAGGCTGCATGAGACGGCTGAAATGCGTTCCTGAACCAAGTTGCTGGGATTTCAAAATCAATAAAGCAGATGACAACTTGTGCGTCGAGTGCAGACTTCTTCTTTACTGTGGGAAGAATCAGGAGTATATGTATATATGGTACCCATGAGGAGTGGTGTGTTAAACCGGCAACACTGAACCGAATTGGAGGATTTATGACAGCCGGCAAAAGCGACCACCCGCATATTTTGCAATCAACGACTGAAAAGGATAAGGATCACACAACTCGGAATGGAACCGGGATGAGCGTGTGCAACTAAATCAAACATTTCCTTGAATGTAAAGAACTTTGTGGTGTAATTAAAACGCAAACATGCGTAAAGCCGGTTAAATGTTGGGGAGGCTGAAACATTCATGTTAAAACAAATCGCAACTAGGTTTCAAACGAAACAAGCGATCAAAAGTTTTTCAGATACAAAGGGGCCCATTAGGATGGCGGGCGGATTGCCCCCGCCGGGCCGGCGGAGCTACCGCCGGCCCGACAGGGCAATCCGCCCGCCATCCTCAACAGATATATTACGATGGCTGGGGGTACGCGGAGGACGGAAAGTCCGTCCGCCGTATGTCCGCGGGCACGAAGTCGACTGGCGGAAAAAGTGCTTGTCTATGGTGGCAGGGTCTGCGAGACACCACCAACCATATTAGGATGTGTGCGGTAAGATGCTTCTCCACAGCGGCGTTGCCCCCGCAGCCCCGGGAACCGCCTCCCCCCGGGGTTTCATGAAATATTTGCGGGGGGCTCATGGCCCCCTGCAGCCCCGGGGACCGCCACTCCCCAGGGCTTTCATTAAATATTTGCGGGGGGCTCCCCTGGGGACCGCCACCTCCCGGGGCTTTGCTTTAATAATCAGTGGGGGTGCCTTACAGGGCCCCCCCCCGCTGCCCCGGGGACTGCCACCCCCCCGGGCTTTTAAAAATAAATAATAGACCTGTGTGGGGGGGCTCGAGCCCCATCACATGCCTCAGGGACCGCCACCTCCCAGAGGCACTAATATTTAAATGGGGGGTCCGTAACAGACCCCCGGCCCCGGGGATCACCACCTCCCCGGGGCTTTGCAATTGTTGGGAGGGAGTTCGCGTGGCCCCCCTACTGGGGCCCTTGATGGCCTTGGGGACCACCACCCCCCAGGGCCAGCTCCTGCAATGTCCCGAGGTACCTACCCCGGGACACTGCTGTTTGCAATGACAGGGCGGGAGCTGCGCGGCTCCCCCCCTGTCATTGCAAACTCTGCTTTGCTTCATGAAGTTAATGAGGCAAAGCAGAATTGCTTTTCCGTAAGGGGATCTGCATGTCAGCAGCTCTCCTTGTGGAAAAGCAATGCCGGCTCCCACAGGACGCGGGGAGTCCGTGGGACCGTGGGAGGATTGGAATCCCCGCCACGATCCCCAACGGATGGGGCCGGCCCGGGGGATGGGGTCCCTGGAGCCAGAAGTGGCCTGGGAGGGGGGCCATGCAGCCCCCCTCCCACCAATTTTTTAAAAAGGCAGGCCGGCCTGGGGGATGAGGTCTCCGGGGCCATATTTGGCCTGAGGAGGGGGGCCACGCGGTCCCCTCTAAAAAAAACCAAAGCAATGGCCAGGCCCCAGGGTATAGGGTCCCCGGGGCAATAAGTGGGCCAGAAAGGGGACCGTGCGGCCACCCTCCCCATAATACATTTTTAAAAAACAAAAAGGAAAGGCCAGCCCTGGGGAATGGGGTCTCCGGGGCCATAAATGGCCTGAGAAGGGGGGCCACGCAGCCCCCCTCCAAATCTACATAAAAAAAGAGTGGCCATGCCCCAGGGGATGGGGTCCCCGGGGCCGAATATGGCCTCGGGAGGGGGGCCACGCGGCCCCCTTCCATTTTTAACGAAAATAGGGGATAGGCCCTGGGAGATGGGGTCCCCAGGGCCCATAAAATAGGAAAGGAAGGGGGGCCACACAGCCCCCTTCTTGAAAATAAATATTAATAAAAAGTGATCGTGCCGGAGGTCCCGCCCCTCCCAGCAGCACTCTGCAAACGCGCCCTGTGGCGCGTTTTAAGTTGGGGAATTAATTCCCCTTCAATACTGGGGGTCCCCGGGGGCCGACTAGCCCACCAGATACCTCCAGTAAGCGCCACAGGGCAGCGTTGCAGAGAGGTGGTCGAGGCCACGCTCCTTTTTACACCTCTCTGCAACGCAGCTCTGTGGCGCTTACTGGAGGTACCTAGTAGGCTAGTTGGACCCCAGGGACCCTCAGAATTCAAGGGGACTTCCTTACCCAACCTAAAACGTGCCATGGGAAAGTTTGCACAGTCGTGAAGAAGGGGCGGGCCTGAGGTGACATGTGTGCAAACATGCCCTGTGGCACGTTTTAAGTTGGGGAATTAATTCTCCTTCAATACTGGGGGTCCCTGGGGGCCAACTAGCCCACCAGATACCTCCGGTAAGCGCCACAGGGCTGCGTTGCAGAGAGGTGATCCAGGCTACGCCCCTTTTAACACCTCTCTGCAACGCAGCTCTGTGGCACTTACTGGAGGTACCTGGTGGGCTGAAATTCAATGAAAAAACCATAGGTTTCAGGCACGTTATAGTTAGAACTTAGCATTTGAAAAAAACTTATAAATTCACCGAAAAAAACATAGGTTTCAGGGACTTTATAGTTAGCTGGACATTTCACTCGTACAAAACCATAGAAATTCCACCGTCTTTTGAGATGTCATCAGTGATGTCATCAGTGATGTCATCAGTGATGTCACTGACCATGTCATGAGTGCTGTAATATGTGACGTCATCACCAGTGCATTGCAGGTGCACAAGTTATAGTTAGCTGAAATAACTATAACGGGGGATCCAGCTAACTATAACGTCCCTGAAATCTATGTTTTTTTGAGTGAATATATATATATATATATATAGTTAGGGCCGAAGTTTACACAGCAAAAACTTTTTTTGTTTTGTCAATAACTTTGGCACCGCTTGACGAATCTCCACGAAATTTTCACAAAACTTCATCTTTTTGGTTCAGCTCTGTGTTCAAAGTTTCGGTGTGATCTGTCAAGCAGGGGCTGAGAAAATAGGGGGTCACAAAACACAATTTCCGTATGTTAAGTCTATGGGGATTTTTCATATTTTAAACATGACTACAGCCCGAACAGCCATTCAGTAGTTTTTGAGATACCTATATTAAAAAAATATAGATATCTGGGGAGTCCTTGCGGTGGACTTGCAAATCCTACTAAAATTTGATTGGCTGCCAACACTTCAACCAGGAAGTGTTGGAAGCCATCTTGGGACTCAGTTTGAAGCCAAGTCCCAGATAAAAAGTAAGAAAATAAGAAAGGGCGCAAGGTATCTCCTTAGATACGGTGGGGGAGATAATAAAAAAAAAGCAAGAGCGGGCTCCAGCACTTGCTTTAAAATAACCCAGGTTGGCCAGGTCCCAGGGGCATATGGTAAATTTAGGAAGGGGTGCATGGGGCCCCCCTCCTGGGCTTATCAAAGCTCCGGGCCGCCACCTCCCCGGAGCTCTTTTCATTATGAATGAGGGCGGGCCCACTGAACCCGCCCAGGGTCCGCCACATCCCCACGGCTATTTACAATTATGTGGGGGGGGGCCCTTATGGACCCCCCTGTCCCAGGGACCACCACCTCCCGGGCTAATTTTAATATTAACTTGGGGGCCTCGCGGACCCCCCCTGCCCCAGGGACTACCACCTCCCTGGGGCACACAGCTTATTTTAAGCAATGCGCTGCCCCGGGGCTGCCACCTCCAAGGGGCACATACTTTAAGTTAAAAAAAGGCCCTATGTTCGCTCCCGCAGCCCCAGGTACCGAAACCTCCCCAGGGCACATGTGCAATAACTAAGGGGGTCTGTTGCAGACCCCCAGCCCCGGTCATCCAAATCCACTCCCAACAGGCCGATAGAAATGAAATGTTTTTTATTTATTGACATTTAGGATGAATATGGAAATACTTTTATTCCACTGGTGCTTCGACATCTTGAAAAGACGACCACCTCTCCGGGGCAAATTAGAACAAACGGGGGGCCGTTTGCCCCCCCTTCAGGAGACCTAAATGGCCCTGGGGGCTGCCACCCCCCAGGGCCAGCTCCACCAATGTGGACATTTCAGTTTGCTACGGCATGGCCATAGCAAACAGTGTGCTCTACTTTGAGCAAGCGAGAGTCATTTGCTCTCACTTGCTCAAAGCGGAGTACACTTTGCTTTTTCCAGACAGGGAGCTGCATGTCAGCCCCCCACTCACAGTTCCCAAAGTAGAAAATGTGGGTGCCCTGTGCACCCACACTGCAGGCAGGGCCCCGGGGGATGGGTCCCCGGGCCGAAAATGGATTGTGAAGGGTGGCCCCCCCGTTCAAAAGAAGAAAAAAAAGAAAAGGTCTGGCCCTGGGTTATGGGGTCCCCAGGTCAGAAATTGGCCTGAGGAGTGGGACCGCATGCCCCCTGCTCTTTTTAACAAAAAATATAAAGGCCGAGCCCTGTGGGATGGGTACCCTGGGGCCAAAATCGGCTGGGGAGGGGCAAGCACTGTCCCCTCATTATTTTTTATTAAAAACATGAGAAACGGGTCAGGTCCTGGAGGATAGGGTCCCCAGGGCGCAACATGGTGCAGGGAAGGTCCACCATGAGTGTGGAAGTGAAGGAACAAACAAGTTACTTACCTTCAGTAACGCTTTCTCTGGTGGATACAGTTTCTGCCTGTGGATTCCTCACCTTATGAATATCCCTTGCGCCAGCATTCCGCGGAAATATTTCATAGCTCTCTGCGCCGACGAAGTCGTCACAGCATCATGGCTCTGCATGCGGCTCCGCATGACGTCACCGGAGCCATAAGAAGACCACGTCGGCGTGATGACGTCAGTTCCACCCCTTTTTTCCGTGCCACCGAGGCAAAACGGGCAAACCGAACATAGAGAAAAAGCATACACAGTATACAGAATTCACACAAATACACTCAATGTATAATGTAAAAACAAAGCCTGCACTTCAAGCAAGACAACAATAAATGAATTGAGGTAACAAAGTCTTTAGTACACAAAAATACATCAAATAACTAATACCTCAGCTTTTATCGTATAAAAGGGTGGACAACGGGGAGGTGGGTGGGTCTGTGAGGAATCCACAGGCAGATACTGTATCCACCCCAAAAAGCATTACCGAAGGTAAGTAACTTGTTCTTCTGATGAATACATCTGCCTGTGGATTCCTCACCTTATGAATAGAATCCCACAGCAGTACCTCACCTGGAGGAGGGTGTCCACCCTTCTATACGAAAAAATCCTGCAAAACAGCACGCGCAAAATGGGCATCCCTCCTCACTTCGGAATCGAAGCAGTAATGCTTTGCAAAGGTGTGAAGGGAGGCCGAAGTTGCGGCTTTACATATGTCCAAAACAGGAACACCTCTAGACAATGCAGAAGTAGACGACTTAGCCCTGGTAAAATGAGCTCTAATGCCTACAGGAGGCTCATTACCAGCCAGGGAGTAGCATATCTTGATGCACAAGATGATCCACCTGGATAACGTGCGCTTGTGCACCGCCTTGCCCTTCATACGACCAGCATATCCAACAAAGAACTGGTCATCCTGGCGGAAGTCCTTTGTTCTGTCCAAATAGTAGCTAATCCCCCTCTTTGTATCTAAATGAGGAAGTCTCTCCTCCTCCTTGGATGGATGAGGGGGAGGATAGAAAGTAGGAAAGGTAATGGACTGACCTAGGTGGAAGGGAGTCACCACCTTTGGCAGAAAAAAAGCCCTGATCTTGAGTACCATCCTTTCAGCATGTATGGTCAGAAAAGGCGGCTATGAACTCCAAGCCTGGAGTTCACTCACCCTCCTGGCCGAAATGATAGCTACCAGGGAGACCGTTTTAAAAGTTAAAAGCCTCAAAGGACAACTATGCATAGGTTCGAACGTAGAACCCATTAAAAAAATTAACATCAGATTCAAATCCCACTGGGGCATAATATAAGGTGTGGGAGGAAACATGTTTGTCAGCCCCTTAATGAATCTTAAGACTACAGGAGACTTAAATAAAGAAGGCTGATCAGGTAAACACAAAAACACGGACAATGCTGACAAATATCCTTCAACAGTGGCCACAGCACACCCCTGTTGGGCCAAATGTAAAGAAAAACAAAGAACCTCAGAAAGATGCGCTTTCAGAGGATCAATAGATTTCTCTCCACACCACCTAACAAATTTAGACCACCTATAAGAGTAGACAGACTTGGTGGAGTGTCGCCTGGCCAATAGTATAACGTCCACCACGTCAGGTGGCAGAGAAAAAGAATCCAAGTTGCCCCGTTCAATCTCCAGGCATGAAGGTGCAGGCTCTGGAGGTAGGGGTGTAGAACTTGCCCCTCCATTTGAGATAGGAGATCTGCCCTGAGAGGGAGACGGAGCGGAGAGTGCGACGAGAGGTGAAAAAGGTCTTTGTACCACACCCTTCTTGGCCAATTTGGAGCGATCAATATAACATGGGCCCAGTCTTGGGGAATCTTCCTCAGAACCCGAGGAATGAAGGGTAGGGGGGGAAACGCGTAAAAGTGTTGTGAGCTCCAATTCAACTGAAACGCATCCCCCAACACTCCCTGCCTCAGAAACTGGAGACTGCAGAATGACGGGCAGTGCACGTTCTCAAAAGTGGCAAACAGGTCAACTCGAGGAGCTCCCCACGTCTGGAAGACATGCCAAACTACATCTGGATGAAGCCTTCACTCGTGGTTGGCGGAGAACTGCAGACTGAGACTGCCCGCACGCACCTTCAACACCCCGGCTAGATGATTTGCCATCAAGCAAATCCGCTGGTCCGGAGCCCCAGACCTGAGTCGCAAAGCTTCTCTGCAGAGACAGTACGACCCTACTCCTCCCTGTTTGTTGACATACCGCATCGCGGCAGTGTTGTCCGTCTAGACTTGAACCGACTGACCACGAAGGGAAGGGAGAAAGGTCTTGAGTACCAGACGTATAGCCCGCAATTCCAGAAGGTTGATGTGAAACAACTTTTCCTCTGGAGACCAAAGACCCTTGATCTCCAGATCCCCCAGATGTGCGCCCCACCCTAGAGTAGAGGCATCCGTTATCACTGTGGCCACCGATGGAGGAAGGTGGAATGGCTTTCCTTGAGAGAGATTGCCCTCTCTGCTCCACCAAAACAGATCAGCTGCAGCTACTCTGGAGATCCTGACTGACTCCCTGAGATGTCTGTTGTGCTGATACCTCTGCCTGCGGAGGCACCACTGGAGTGCCCTCATATGTCAGCGTGCATGGTTGACCAACAGGATGCAGGAAGCGAACAGACCGAGCAGGCGAAGGACCTTCAGAACTGCAACAACCGCTCCATTCTAAATCAAGGGAATCATTTACTGAATGTCGAGAATCCTTAGCGGAGGAGGGAATGCTCGACACACAGTGGTATCCAGTACTGACCCTATGAACAGGTTGCACAGTGAGGGCACAAGGTGAAACTAGGGTACATTTATCAAAAAAACCAATTTGTACAACAGCTGAGCTGTTACCTGCAAATGATGACTCACCATCTCTGGAGACTCGGCTTTCAACAACCAGTCGTCCAGGTAGGGGAAAACTGGAATCCCTGACCTCCTGAGATAGGCGGCCACCACTGCCATTACCTTGGTGAAGACTCGAGGTGCGGTAGTAAGATCAAACGGAAGGACCACAAACTGGTAGTGTTGCGACCCTACCGTAAAACGGAGATACTTCCTGCGCGACTTCAGGATTGGAATATGAAAATACACATCCTGTAAGTCAATGGACACCATCCAGTCCTCTAATTGCAACACCTGAAGAACCTGCACTAGGGTAAGCATCTTGAACTTCTCCTGCTTGAGAAACAGAAACAAGATTCTGAGGTCCAGGATAGGACTTAACCTGCCATCCTTTTTGGGAATCAAGAAATACCGGGAGTAGCACCCCAAATCCCTTTCCTGCTCTAGAACCATCTCTATTGCACCTTTCTGTAACAGGGTAAGAACCTCCTTCTGAAGGAGAAGCAAATGATCCTGCGTGCAAAACCCCTGACAAGGAGGGTAAGGAGGGGGAAATTCCCTGAAGGGAAGAGCGTACCCATTTTCTACAAGATCTAGAACCCAAAGGTCCGAAGTTATTAATTTCCAATCTTGAAGAAAATAGGTAATCCGGCCTCAACACAGGACCCACACGATCCAGGATGGCAAATCTAGGGCTGCTTTGCTGCATTACCGGGAGGAGTTGGGGAGGTAGAGGAGGAGAAGGAAGAGGAATGCCGTCCAGCTCCACGAAAGCGACCTCTGCCTTTACCTCTGTAGGATTTATACAAAGGATTCTGTTGCTGCTGTTGCTGCTGTGGCTGACGGGACAAAAGGAAGATTTCCCCAAACCTCGGTACCTTCTGTAGCCATAGCCTCTTGACTGAGACTGTAAACCCAAGGATTTCGCTGTGGCCTACTGTCTTTAAATCTCTGTAACGCAGAGTCAGCTTTTTCCCCAAAAAGCTTTGAGCCGTCAAAGGGAAGATCCAAAAGAGCAGCGTGGACATCCACTGAAAATCCCGAAGACCTCAACCATGCAAGTCTCCTAGTTGCAACAGATGAGCCCATCACCCTTGCCACTGAATCTGCAGTGTCCAGGCCTGATTGGATTACTTGGCGAGCAGCTGCCAGAGAGTCCACCAAAACTTCATTTAAGTTACTCCGATCCTCTTCAGACAACTTAGGGAGAATCTGCTTGGCAGAGTCCATAAGAGCGTGAATATATCTGCCCAACAAGCAAGTTGCGTAAGTGGATTTCAAAGTCATACTGGCTGAAAAAAAACCTTCTTTGCAGACTGCTCAAGCTTTTTTGGATCTCTGTCAGCCGGTGCTTGAGGAAAGGAACCCACAGACTGCTTTGAGAAAGAAGCCTGAACCACCAAACTCTGAGGTGACGGGTGAAAAGAAAGAAATACAGGGTCCACTGGAACTGGTCTATATCGTCTAGAGACAGATCTAGAAACCGCAGGAGCAGAAAGAGGATTACTCCAAACTTCTAGCATCAGCTCTGTCAGGGCATCATTGAAAGGCAAAAGAGGCTCTACTACAGAGGAAGGAGAATGAAGAACCCCTGTAAGAAGATTAGGCTTATACTTAGCCATAGGAAGCTGTAGATCCAACAGTTCAGCTGCCTTCTTAATAGTGACATGATAAGGAACAACATCCTTTGAAGGAGAAGCCTTCTGTGATGCAAAATCCCCTTCTGGAGAAACACCCAAACTACTTGCCTCACACAAGTTTTCCAACAAGTCCTCAGACTCATAAATTTCACCTTCTTCCATGTCACCAGCTTGATATTGCTCTTCTTCAATCAACCTTTGTGCTTCCCTTCTAGAAAGCATCTTCGGCAGCAGCGTCGGAGGCCATCCGCGGAGTTGATGGCTCCTGCAGCGGCGTCGAAGGCGGATCCGTGACAGCAACCTGCGACGAACGGCAGAAGGAGCCGGGGACTGCCCGTATGGCGTCGACACCCTCGGTGCCGGAATCTGCCATGACGGCACCATCGGCATATATGGCATAAAGGGGGCCGGAGGATAATGCACACCCAAATTAAATGCCAATGTGCCCATGGGACCCGAAGGTGCTCCAGAGGGGCATGTGGCTCTGGCAAAGAAGCCATACAAGATGGATCTGAACCTGGCACCAGAAACGAAGGATATTGCGCCGGTTCGACCTCCGTACAAGGAACCTCTGGAAGTCGGAACCACTGGAGTTACAGGTGGAGCTACAGGAGCAGCAGGAGTCTCATCATCCACTGGATTCGATGCACCATCCGGAGCCGGAGAATCCACCGACGCCGGAGACTGCGCCGGAGTGCCCACATAAGGAGACCGGTCCGGAGACAGCTGTGGAGACTCAGAAGGCGAAGGAGATACAAAGTCCTTGACACGACGTCGAGGAGCCGGCGAAGGCGAGGCTTCGACGAATGACGTTGAGACCCATGCCTCTTCTTCTTCTTGTGCCATCTCTATGATCCATGCGAAGTCGATGACCTTGACTTCGACCGTTGTGACCCCTATTCTCCTTTCTCACCTTGGACATGTAGTGCTTAGCCTCTCTTTCCTTCAACGCCTTCGGGTTCATCTTCCTGCAAGAAGAGCAACCTTCGACGTTGTGACGACTCGAAAGACACCAAAAGCAATCATCATGCGGGTCAGTGATCAACATCTGACCTCCGCATTTCTTACAGGGCTTGAAACCTGACTTCCTTTGAACAGACATGTCAAAAACAGAAACAAATAAAGTCTCAAAAACAAAGTATCAGTTAGAAAGATAGGAGAGTCCCAGAAAATCCGTTAGCACCAACAGCGCGGAAAAAAGGGAACTGACGCCATCACGCCGACGTGGTCTTTTTAAGGCTCCGGTGACATCATGCAGAGCCGCATTCAGAGCTTTGACTACCTCGTCGGTGCAGGAAGCTACGAAAAATTTCCACAGAATGCTGGCACAGGGCATATTCATAAGGTGAGGAATCCACAGGCAGATGTATCCATCAGAAAGAGATACCATAAATGACAACCAATGAACTCTTGGAAATAGTGCAAAAATAAGGCACAGCAAAGGGACACACAAAGTGAAAGCAAAACGGACGACTGGAACTATAAATCCAGAGCCTGGAGACTATTTACTTTCTGGATTTACACTTTCCTAACATCCTTTGTGATTGATTGGCATTCTGAAAATCAGTTACTTTTATGAGCACAACTGGCACATACAAAATATTTTCAAAAAGAATACCTAGATTCTCCCTCTCTTCAAAGGCAAACTTTGAAGCCCACTATCGAGGATACATCCTCATTTTGATTCCTTCCTGCAAGTCTTAAAAATGGGCTAGTCTGACTCCAAGTGAGTCTTACTAGGTTGCTGAACTATGACATTGCAAATTCAAGGTTTAGGCACCCTACACTGAAAAATGACTTACCTTGTCAACCTTGAGCAAACCAGGGCACAACCATCTCACTAAGTCACAAAGGTCCTATATTGTTATCCATACTAACACAAATCTCTTGTGAGACAAAATCATACATCCTGTCACCACCATCACCATACTCCCTTTTCTGTCAATTTAACGTTCCACAGAAACATGTCTTTCAGATAGAGAGAGAAGATTAACTGGCATTCTTTGAGCAGTCAATGGAACAGCATCACACCCCCAACAGAAACAAACCCCTTTGCTACTAGACTTTAACAACCTCACACAATATGAATTTTTCCCTCACCTTCAGCACTCTGAACTAATCGAAAGGAGACAAGCAGCACTATATAAAACTTTGAAATGAATAAATAAGGCAGATTTTTTTGACATTACAATCACTGAAAACTATTTAAAAGGATTCTAAAATGTAATGATTTCATAAAAACGAATTCTTTATTGTTGGAGATGTGAACCTAGCCAATAATTTGTATGGTAGCACATGGGAAATGACCAGGAAAAACAGAAGCCAATTGTAAGTGCTGGATTCTCCTGGGTCAATACGATAGCATACAGGCCGAGATATCACTAAAGAACCATCATTCAAGACATTTCATGTATGCATTCCTTGCAATTTATTTGCAAAAGAAAGCACACTGTTTTAGTTACAAACACTTTAGTCACGCTGCAACAGAAACACATCAAAGTTACTAAAATATTGTTTCCGTTTTATTCCCATTTAATCCTGAATTCTTGAATGTGATTGCACTGTTCTATATTGTGACTATGGTGCTACTAAGATACAAAAAGCCCTATGCTAAATCTGTAGATCGTACGATGTAAATAAACATACCTTGCAACATGGTTAATTACAGGAGCAAAGTTGGTTGGACCATACAGTTGTACATTTTTAAGGCTCTTATAATAAGCTTCCATCACACCATCAATTCCATGGCAATATGGATTTTGAGGATTTCCATTCTGCAACATTAAAAGGTGGGCAATGATTAAATACAAACTCATATTTGAGCAAAAAGGTACAATCGCCACTAACACAAAATTAACAATTTGTATTGAACTTGTATTGAAATAAATCTAATATAGGAAATATATAACAGTAGAACGCCTGCCACCAACTCAAATCACATCAATGATTTTACTTGAACAATGTGAGGTTCTAAATAGTATCAGTTCATGCACTGTGAGCGTAACTAAATAGTATATATAGTTCTGGCGTTCTAATGTGCTAATTTCGTGGCATCATGAACGGAAACCACGCCCTGTCCTCTCAATGGAAAACAAATTATGCGCTATATTTCCACCTGTCCTATTTCGAGTCTAAACATTTTGTAGAGAGCGACATCTTTCCTTAGTTTCAAAATCAGATAAGAAAGTATTGAATCTGCTCTTAAACGGCCCCAAATGTGTACGTTGTCAAGCTATGAAATCACTTATTTCCACCATATTTAAAAAAGGGCAATATAGTGAGTGTGACCGCCTCTACCCCTTGAAACAAATAATAGTCTGGATAATTGCACTACATAAGTAACATCCGCTAGTGATGTGTTTTCTTTTCACAGTAGATGCATGTTGGAGCAAATTATTTTGTTTGTGGTGATGGACAGAGTTCTGTTCAGGAAATTTGTTTTATAACAATTCCATTTAGATGTCCATAAAATCTTTAAAAGCTGACCCCAGTGTCCTACGTAATATTGTAAGATGTTTCACTTGGGACAGGCAGTCTAGGTTTTCTCACCATTGTGTACGGGGAGGACTCTCTATTAGAGGAGCACAACAGATAAGGAATATGTTACTTACCCTTTAACACCTTAACTGCTCCGAACGTTCTGCGCCAGTGCGGAACGTTCTATTGAGAGGGCGGGGCCGCGACGGCCAACGGACGTGCGCAGCACTACAAAGGTAGTGCACGCGACGGCCGTTGGCCGTCAGAAGCAGCCATGATGTTGAGTCATATGCTTAGCATTATTCTGCCACCTAGTGTTGAGCTTCGATGATTACAAGTTGTTTTTCTTCGAAGAAGTCTTATCGTCACAAGATATAGTGACTCCTCCTCTGGTGTGTACTGCGCCTGCTCTTCGGCTCCCTTGTTAGATTGTTTTGGCTCATCGGGTGAGCATTCGAAAGAAAGGAGCCATAAAGTGACAACATAAAGAGAACGTGTTTACATTTTTCAGTGTAAAATATGTTATAGATAGTTTGAAGTAATACAACGAAAAGCTTTCAGGGAAGCGGGCGGGTGCATATGAATCTACAGCACTACACGCTATGAATAGATGCTTACAGAGTAAGTAACAGATTCCATTTATAGCATGTGTTGGCCGTAGACACATATGCGTAGCATCAAATGTAATGAAGTGCTCCCCTTGCTGTGGCTAGCGACTGGTTTCATTACTTGTTTGCAATAATGTTTTAAGTACAGCTTGACCCACTCTTACTTGCTGATTGGTGAGCACATCAACAAAATAGTGTTTAATAAATGTATGTGGGTTATTCCAAATAACTGCTTTACAAATATCTTTTATAGGAATATTTCATAGAAAATCCATAATGGCTCCTTGTTTAGGGGTGGAATGAGCCTGTGGGGGTACCGTAAGCACCCTTTTGGCTTTTTGATAGCATGTCTGAATGCATCTGGCAAACCGTCTAGCAATCCCTACTTTGGATATTGGTGCACCTTGATGTTGTTTGCTAAAAGCACCAAAAAGCTGTTGTGTTTTTCTACATGATTTTGTTCTATCAATATAGAACATGATGGCTCTTTAAAATCCAAAGTATGAAGAGCCCCTTCTGCTACTGTGTCTGGGGTTGGAAAGAACACTGGTAACTGTATGGTTTGACTTGTATGCAAAGTTGACACTATTTTGTGTAGAAATTTTGAGTTATGTTCATAGAACTACATAAACTTTAAATAACTGTTCTTTCAAAGAGAGTGCTTGCAGTTCACTTATTCTTCTGAGTGATGTGATTGTTACTAGAAATGAAACTTTCCAAGTTAAGAATTGGAGTTGACATGAATGAGGTGGTTCAAATGGCGGTCCCATATGCCTGCTAAGGACAGTATTTAAGTTTTGGGTTTGGACTGTTGGCGTGGAAGTTGCTATAACTCGTTTTACCCCTTCCATGAATGCTCTAATGACTTGTACTTTGAATATAGACATATGTTGTCAGTTTTCCATGTAGGCCGCGAGTGCTGCTGAGTGTAGCCTAATGGATGTGTAAGCAAGCCCTGTTTGCTGCAGATTGAGAAGATACAGAAATGTACAAACCTTTTCCATCTAACTGCATAATGTGCTAGTTGTAGGCCCTCAAGCTTGTTTAAGACTATCCATACATTCTTGTGGTAACTTTAAATGCCTGAATTCTAAGATTTCAGGAGCCAGATCACTAGATTGAGCTGTTTGGGATTGGGCTGTATGACTTTCCCTTTATCTTAAATGTGTAGATGAGGCCAAAGAGGTAGTTTCTCATGTGAAACTAGAGATAGTTGCAATAATCTTGTGAACCATGGCTGCCGTGCCCATATTGGAGCTATTATGATGACTGATAGAGAGGTTTGTCTTAACTTCTGAACTACATGTGGAATGAGTGGGAGAGGAGGAAAAGCATAAGCAAATACTGCTGACCAATTTATCCATAGTGCATTGCCCTTGGATAGCGATTGGGGAACCTGGATGCAACGTTTTGGTATTTGGTGTTGATGTGAGTGGCAAACAAGTCTAATTATGGTGTCAACGGTCTCTTGAAGTAAGAGTCTACTAGTGGATGATCTCCCACTCACGCACCTGTTGATGTGTTCTGCTGTGCACATCTGCAAAGTTGTTGTCCACCCCAGGTAGGTATTCTGCTAGGAGGTGGATTTTGGGGTAGATTGCCCAGTGCCTGATTCTCTCTGAGAGGAGTGATAGCTGTGAGGAGTGTGCCCCCCTCTGTTTTTTAATATAATGTTTTGCAGTCATATTGTCTGTTCGTATTAGCACTATTTTGTGGTACGAGTGATTGTGAAAGGCTTTGAGGGCTAGTTGAATTGCTAGTAGCTCCACAAATGGTGAGATCTTGAATATGAGTCCCCCGTCCCTGAAGGGATGCATATGTTGTAATGGTGACTTGTGGAATTGGGGTTTTGAAAGGCTTGTCCTGCAACAAGTTGTTGCTGTTTCACCACTGCAGAGAGCGATAAGTTGCTATCCCTACCAACATTAGATCTTTTAGATGCCCATCCGCTTGAGGCCATTGAGACTGTAGAGTGGTTTGAAAGGTACGCATACGTAGATGGGCAGGAGGTACTATGGCTATGCAGGAATCCATCATGCTTAAGAGACCCATCACTTTTTTTACTGTAAGGAGAGTTTGTGGTTGAAAAAGAGGCAATGCTTGCATAAACATTGTGACTCTTTCTGCACTGGGATATGCTTTGGCTGTAACTGAATTTGAGTGTTGCGCCTGGGTAAGGATGAATTTCCGAGGCCTGCAAGTGAGACCTTTGTATGTTTAGTGTAAATCTCAGTTTGTGTAGAAGGTTTATTACTTGCTGAGTGTGTTGAAAGCACTGATAGTAGGTTGGAAGTCTGATAAGCAACTCTTCTAGATAAGGGAAAACATGAATGTCATCCCTTCTGAGATGAGTCTACTGTAAGAGATTTTGTGTAAACCCTTGGAGCTGTTGTGACCCCGAATGGTAGCACTTTGAATTCATAGTGTTATTTGTTTAGTTAAAAGCATAGGTAACAGCAGTGTGCTGGATGATTGGGATATGGAATTACGCATCTTTGAGGTCTAATGCTGTCATGAAATCTCTTTGCTGCAACAGTAGTATTACTCCTTGTAGTGTGACCATGTGAAAGTGTTCTGAGGAGAAGTACTTGTTTAGCGGCCTTAGATCCAGAATAGACCTTCATGTTTTGTCCTTTTGGTGAATTAGAAAATAGAAGGAGTACAATCAGTGTCTTTGATGTTGGTACTACTTCTATTCCCCTTTTTGAATGATAGAAAGATCCTCTTACTGTAGAAGCGCAAGGTGTTCTTTTGGCATTTTTTGTGGTTTTGGTGGAATTGTGGGTGGTGTTTGTTTGAGTTCTAAACAATACCCATCTTTGATTATGGATAACAACTATTGGTCTGTTGTGATGTTTTACCATTGTTGATAAAAGTTTTGTAACCTTCCCCCCCACTGGTGTTATATGTGGTGGCGGAGGTATAGGTTGTCACTGCTTTGGAGAGGTAGGGGTTTTATTAGTGGTTGCATGGCCCCAACCTCTGGTTCTAGAATTTGTTTTACAGAAAGATCCCCTATCAAATTGGCAGTGATAGGAACCCTGCTGTTTATTGCCATTGTTTGAGTCAGGAGAAACTTCCTCTCTTTGTACCTCTGTATTGACCGACACAAAAGGAACCACAGTGTTCATATTTTTGTAGGGCCCCCTCTGCTTTAGATGTTCTGTGCATTTTCTGAGCTTTTCTGGCATTTCTTCTACTTGTGGGCCAAATACATTTTGGCCATCAAAAGATACATTATGCAGATGCTGCTGTATGTCTGGCTTGAATCCAGATACTCTGAGCCATGCACTGCATCTTATGAAGATACTAGTATTAATCTTGCATGTGCTGGTGTCTGCAGAGTCTAAGGCACATTGTATAGCGACTTTAGATATTGCTTTGCCCTCTTCCACTAATTGTGTTGCACGTTCTTGGTATTGATTAGGGAGGAATTGCAGTAGTTCCTGCATTTCATCCCATGTGGCCCGATTAGTTCAGGAGAGTAGTCCCACATAATTTGAGATACGCATGTGGTTGGCTGCTTGTGCTTCTACTCGTTTACTTGCCGTATCATACTTTTTACTCTCCTTATCTGTAGGAGGTGCATCCCCTGTGCATTGGGAATTTGCTCTTTTTCCGGCTGTGTGCAATACTGGTGTAACCTGGCCCTTAACCACATCAGAGCTAAGGCAATTCCCCCTGAGTGCTGTTACTCCAGATTTCCCATTGTTCATGACGAGCTCAGCTCGTCATGAGCACACGAGCAGTGTACTGCATGACGAGCTGAGCTCGTCATGAGCATGGAAGGGGTTAATATACTCAGGATTCAGTGAACATGGTTTATAATTTTTCTCAAGATGCAGGGTGATTACTCCAGATTTATCTTCATACCCTTCAGCACTGCGCAAATTCCCCCGCTGTGCGGGAGAATTAATAAGTAGGTGGGATTCGGACAGCCCCCGGCCGTTCTTAGCACAGGCCCACCATGACGTTGGTCGGCCAGGGGCCGGGCTGAGCACCGAAAAGGTTAAGCATAGGTAGTGTTTGCATTGCCCTTTGTGATCAATTAAGTGTCTCTACCAGGAAATCGTCTTTCTGTGTTTCTACCAAGAAATCATTTTCCTGCGGAAAAATTGTGGTATGTAGTTGCCATTCTGATGATGTGATGATAAATTAATGCATCATCTGGTTGTTAGGGTTTGGATGGATAGATACTTGGATCAGTATCATCCTATGGATCAGCATCATAAATACCCCAATGGATCAGGGGACATATTGGGATCTCCATATGGATCTATGAAGTAAGGGATATGCCCTTGATGTTGATGGTCACTTTGAGGTGATTGATTTAGTGAATGCAATGGTTGTTCAGAAGGTAAGTCTTCTGACAAGTGTGCCTTTTCTGTTCTTGAGAATGTAACAGGTGAAAATGGAACAGGAGATGATGGAATAGGAAGAGAAGGAGGTGGAGGAGGAGGAGAAGGAAAAGTAGGAAAAGAAATAGGGCTTTTGCCTCTTTCTTGTTTCTTTTTCTTTTGTTGATGGGTTTGTTGAAGCTCAACAATGTCCTCTTGAAAATACTTTTCCTCTTCTTAAGTGTGAGGGGAAGCAGGTGGTGGTGTTTTTTTATCCTAACTTCCCAGTATGTGGGTTGACAAAGTCTTTTGTCCTTTATTCAGCTTGTCTTGCAAGCAGTCAAGAATGGGCTCTATTTGTTTTTTCTGTGGCTCTGTAGTATTTTTTATTGATTTCAATGTCAAGGATGTGGAGGGCGTCGAAGAGCCTGTTTTACTTGTTTCCGTCTTTTGGTTTTTTGTTTCTGGTGTTGACAGCTTATGTGTAGGTTTTGACCTCAAGATTTTTAGGCCGGACCATGTTTTGATTCCGAGATTTGTTTGGTATCCAAGGTATGTATTTTCGGTTCCGAGTCCTTCTTTGACTTTGGTTATGCTGATAAGGCTTGCTTCGGTGTCGGTGGAGAAAAATGTTTTAATGCTGTAAATTTTTCAATGCTAGTTGACAGCTTTCCAGACATAGTGGACTTTTGTTTGTGTGCCTGTTGATGGAGACCTCCATGGCTCGAAGGCAGTGGGGCTCCCAAAGCCAGTATGGGTGGTTTGGTAGGGTTTTGGGTGGCTTTCGCAATGTACTTATCCCACAAGTGTGGAGTGGGGCTTGGAGTCTGAACTGTCCCCACTGCTAGCCAGCAGCATATGTACATCTGTTGGCACCATCTGTGTCTCCAAGTCTTCCGGTTCTTGACTGAGTTCTAGTGACTGGTCCCCGAAGGTATCCGGAGGATCTTCCACACGTCAGTGCATGTTTATGTGGGCCAAACGACACTCTCTTCATTTCCAAAGTGTCTTTTTTGACTGGAACATCAAACACGTCTCACAGGAGGTTTCTTCCTGCTCCAGATACAAGCATAGGTTGCAGACTTTATGTAGGTCTTGTCTACAATATTTTGTGTGGCCATTAGGGCAAAATCTGCAGGGCGTGTTTTCCATCCCTGATGGATGTAGCCCTATAGAATGCAGAGGAAGAAGCTGAAGAACGCCAGGCCTGAGCCAGGGTGGGCGCCATGTAGTGATCGATATCACCAGTTACTGTCTTCCGGATCAGAGATTAATCGGTCTGGAGAAAAGACAGAGAGCATATGAGGCCTTGGTGGAGATTGTAGCTTCAGTCCTGGAGCTGCTATGACGACGTCCTAACCTGATGGCAGTGAAAAACAATCTAACAATGAAGGCTTCTTTTGAAGGAAAATAACTTGAAATTGCTCGACCCAACACTTGATGGCAGAATAATGCTAAGCATATGCATCTACGGCAACACATGCAGGAAATAGGGTGCTACTGATGCCCAAAAGTACATTAAGATGGCATGCTCAGTCATCCTGAGTGTCCTCCACCATAGAATCAGGCAACTAAGTCAGGAGGGTGATGGATTGAGGCCTCAGACGTGAAAGGTTACCAGAGGTGAGTAATCAACTGCTCTATGTGCCGGTATGAGAAGACCAACAGTTGGTAGGGCCAATGAAGGGTCCTGGAAAAAGGCACATAACCTGAGACATAATGCTTGTTTCACCAGAAAGGAGATCTAACGCAGTGGTTCACTGATTTGGAAGTGTGTATGCTAGAGAAGCATAGGCATGCAGAGACTAAACCTCTGAGGTCTCTTACACCAGGAATGAAAGCGAAGATCACAGTATTTAAAAAACCTGACTTGTTGAAGATGAAAGTTAACTCCGGCCATCTCAAAATTATCATGAAAGATGTCTAGATTTGGCTGGGTGATGTCACATGTTGCCATTTGTAGGATAAAAGCAGCAGGTCTAAAGGAGATGATCTGATGAGCTGAGAGGGGAAGACCTAGCAGCAAGAGAAACTGCTGGGTAGGACTCTACAAAAGCAGTTGACGGGAGACAGTATCTCGCTTTGAAAAGAGTAGAGCAGAAAGTAATCACAAGTTTAAAGAATGAGATGTAAGCAACAAAATACTCTGAAACATGTGCATTAGAGCCATTCTAGATAGTGTTCAAAGTAGACCTCTGACAATGATCACTCTCCTGTGACCTGCCTCTTAATCTCCCTGGACAGAGATAGTTGTTTGAACCTGAGCTCATTTCATCAGAGCAAGTAAGTCTACCATTACATTTGGTATTTTTATCTTGTTGTTTTTGTGCTAGAGAGGACATCCGTTTCTCTGCTGATCTGCTCAAGACACACTACTACCTTAATTCTATGTCAGACACTGCTTTGCTGAATTGTGATAATCCATGTATGACATGTTGGTAGTGTTCTTTATCATTAGGATGACACCGTATCCTGCTCTAGCCCAATCCAGCCAGTTTAACCCTGCCTCGTTCCTATTTAAGCCTGCATGTGCGGTCCTTTTCCATGGGCAAATAGGTAGGCATTGTTTTCCTTAAGGGACAGAGGAGTTAAGGTATCTGTAATCAACCATTTAAACACTACGGGATCTGGGTGGTGTCGCAGGCTGTAGGTCAAGTAACTTCTCCTTCTGGTAAGGCACTACTCTGGCACTGGCATAACCATGGCTTAAAGTTGGTACCATTGTATTTACCTATGGGTCGACGTTAGGACAAAGAAAGAACATTGTGTGGCAATTCCGTGACTGGGGTTGTAGCTGGTATAATGCCAATCCCATGAGTTCATACAAGTGTAGAACAAAGAGGGTGAACTGGGCATGAGTTTATTAAGCACCAATTAGCCAATTTTTTTAAACAACCACTTACCACAGCTATTCGAAATCATTCAACTTGATATAACTTATACTGTAAACTTAGAGAACTGGTAATAAAATAAAAAGAGTAATCCATGAAGGGGCACAGAAAAAGGCATGGTTAGGCGCAGGGTTGGATTGGGATTAGAAATCGACCCGGGCACGCTATTTAAAAGTGGCCCACATTTACATATTGCCTTTGCAAAACACTGCTTCGGCAAAGTTTTATAAAAAAATAAAGGGGGGGTGGGATAAAAAAAATGCACAGATTAGTTTACACTGGTGAAACACACTGGAATACAAATGAGGCCAGTTTTGCTCCAGCCACCTGCCCCCCATTCAATATGCATATGTTAATGGGACGGCCCCAGCGATAGAAAGGGAGTGACACCTTTGATAAAAGGGAGGTAATTGAGGCCCACCTGTCTCCAGAAAGGCCACTCAGGCACCCACTGGCCGCATCCGAGCAATGCAGAAACTGCCAATTCACCCCCAGACTGCTAAAAAAAAGCAGCCCACAGCTGGAACTGGACACCGGCCCCTCGGGCATTGCCCGAATGCCCGCGTTGGCAATCCGACGCTGGTTAGGCGTAATGAAAATATTTTTATAATGCATTATGCGGCAAGAAGCCTAAATCAAAATATTACTAGCCTCAAAAGTGATATCTTGAAATGCAGAGATGTTAGGCAGAAAGCGTATTAAAGAAGCAATCATCGAAGATTTGTTTTACTTACCAATGCAAATTCATGACACACTCTTCCATCCGGAGGAAGCTTAGCTCCGAAACCTAAGGCTGGAAACATTTTGTCAGTATCATAATCCTGAATAATTTCTCCTACTGCCTTCAGTGCCATGCCGTATGCATTCAGCTGGTATGGATTCATGTAGTGGAGGGAGGTAGGTTGTGCAGGGTTTCCTGTTGGGATGCAAACGTACATAAATAGCGTATTGCATTTTGATGTTTAATTGTGTAAATAAAAAGGTAGAAAATGTGTTCAAAGTAAGGCATGATTACAGAATGATGCCCTATATATGAATTTGAAGTATCAAGCTCTCAAAGGAAAGTCTGAGTGTCGACTCTGTGGACATTCATGTAAAACCCTTATGGACATTTTATGAATGTGCCCTAAACTTTTGTACTTAAGAAAATTCCTACTTGCTACCGACTTTTAGTGAGGCAAAAATAAGATTCCCCTTTGAGGCTGTTATATACTGTTTTCATATAAAAAACAATAGTTCTATAATAAAATTAAGGACATATTTAGACAATAAAGTGTTAGGTTCCTGTGTTTAGCAATTTTAGACTATATAATTATTACATATATACGCTTAATACATTTTAACCATTTTTCTACCATACATTATTGATGACCGTAAAATATCAGTTTTATTGTAAACTGTTGGATTAATACAGTAAACGTGATTAATACACACACATACTAATAATGTTGATTCTATGATTATATTACCTTCATCTGTATACCATTTCTTTTACAAAGCTCCCAATATAGAAAATATAAATATGCTATAATACCCCAAAAATATTGGAGAGTGCAGGTATGATTATGGTAGTGTGTTTGGGACAGTAGGAGATGTTTTGTTCTGGGTCAAAAAGAATTCTAACCTTAGGTGGCGATGGCAGAGCAAAACAAGACACTTTCTCCAGGAAACACTCTTTTAAACTTTATAAAGGCAAGGCCTGCCAGAGTGAAAAGCAGTACTACAGGGTTTAGGGTGTAATTAGTACATTACATACTTGCATGTACTCCTTTCAGAGCTGTTCTGCCTTTCTTTTTCTGTGCTACAACTTTTAGGACTGTCAACTATGACATCAACTGTTATTCATTAGGTGCAGAAAAGGCAAATAGTACCGGGATTTAAACAATAGAACATACCATTGAACAAACATCACCTTAACAGAAAATAAACAGTCGAGAGTAGAGCAAGATTTTTTTTAATTACATAATAATACTTTGTTTGGTATATTAAGCAGGCATATTCCCGAAAACGTTATCTTGGCAATGAGTTTTAGGAACAGGAAAAAAAAGACTAAAGAAGAAATTTGAAAAAAAAATCTATATTTGATTGTGAATGAAACAAAATATTTGAGCATTTGTTTGGTGTATACTTGTTTTTGGTATCTTTGTGTATGGATGTAATGTATGATGTTACAATGCGATCAAAATGATCGCGGTACATCACAACGCATCTTTTATAACAACAAGTCGTTACCACGACTTGCGCTGTAGGGTGCTGGACTTAGGAATAGTAAGATTTACTATTCCAACTCCACCCTACGTACAGTAGGGAAGGTGTTGGAATAGTAAATCTACTATTCCTTGGTCTAGAGCGCCCTCCAGTGCAAGTCGTGGTAATGACTTGCGTTGTAAAAGACGCGTCGTAATGGCACCGCGGTGTTTTGACTGCGTTGTGAAGGATGTTTACCTTGTGTATTATTATGAAATTCCCATAATAGAAACTGCACAGGCCGGGGTTTCCTAGCTTCCAATAATGACTCAGTGTGAGGTTCTTCGATTTCCGACTTCGTCCCTATTCGGCCGCCATTTTGTGGCCTGCCGCCATTTTGTGTTGCCTTCACTCAGGCGACACGGCGAACAGAGTGTTTTTGCCTTTTCCAGCTGCTGCGTGTCTTATCTGGTAAAAAGTAACCCCCCTGACCTTGTTTACGTAACCGATGTCAGGGTCTGGCCGAGTCTACTAATCCATGTCTGGGCTGATTGATCCCTGTCTCGACTGGCTATTTGGCTCTCCTATTCTTTCCTTACTTTATCTTATCCGACTGGCCTTCACTATACTCTTCTTGTATTCTCTCGTTACACAACTATCCTTTGAGGCACACAAATACGTCCTGCCACCTGCGAATTAGATTATGGCACTAGCATTGATTAACTTGTGGGGAGGGGTAACATACAGAGTCTGAAAGAAGGGCGTATTTGGGACATTCGATAGCTTGTTTTCCAACTTCTCCTATTGGTTAGCTTTATATGTGTTGAGAATACATGTCGTAAATATGTGTGTTATAAAAGATTGTGCGCCACGGAATTGAAGTGGCAGTCTCCTGAGAACCTACTCTGTACTTCTGGGACAACTGTGCTTAGCTGCAGCTAATAAACCTGATTTTCTACACCCAACAGAGTGTCTTGTGTCTCTGTCCGACAAGGCAGGTGAACTCGGAGATTAAGGCGTGCCCTGCGCCGCCAGGCCCATAAGGCCTGGTTCTTCAAGTGGGGATCCCTGGATTCCACTAATGATTCAGTGGGGGCCCACATAATGTCAGAAAGTTAAGAACAGCTGCACTAATTCATTAAAGCTTCGATTCCGTATAGTTTGATTTTTATAATGAAAGTATTTAATTAACGTCACCCAATTCCTTAACAATGGTTCAACGTGCTTTATATGTACAATTCGCACTTCATTAGGAGTGTTTCTCATAATGTAAACTTTATAATTATCAATGACAAATATGGTAATTTTATTATATAATGTATGTTTATTTACAGAGTAGTAGTCAAATTGTGTACACCCAAAAACTATTCTCACGCTATTACAGAGCTGCAGCAGACATGACGACCCCTGTGCATAAGTGGTGGCATCCACAAATGACCACTCTTTTTGCGAAAAAGAGTGTAGTCATAGAGGGACGCTGACGTTCCAAGTTCTAAAACAGGAACTGGGCGGTCAACAAATAATCTGCAGATAGGAAAAAGTACAGATGAGAACCAACTTCTTCTAAAGAATTCTATTCACTCAGTACATTCTTTATCTTTGAAAGATTCTCTTTCAATATCTAACAATAACATGCAGACTTCAAGATTATGGAAGCAGAGGAGAAATAGGTCTCAGAGAATAGTAGGATTGAACAAGGCAATGGGTTAAAGAGAAAATCTCAGTATATTCAGTATTTTAAAATGCATTTGCTTCTTCTGGGCCTTCTTTGCACGATGAATGGTAGGGCGATGCAACAGAATTTGAGGAACTTAGATTCTTCTGTATCTTTCTGTGTAACAGCACTTCATTCACAGACTTGGGAGCTCTAGCCTGTTCATCATCCGCTTGTAACATGATGGAATGGGACACGAATGCTTCAAAGTAAGAAGAGAATCGAGCAGCTGGACTTTACCGAAAGCTACAAATATTCACAATACCCTAGGCCTGAAAAGTGCAGGCCAACACTGCGTCCCATGCTTGACTTTGCAGTACAAAATACTTGTATTACTGCGCTCATAAGGTGATGTAAGCTCAACACCATTGCACTATGTTTGACAGGTAACAAAGGGGAGTAAATGAACAAGTTACTTGCCTTCGGTAACGATATATCTGTAAGAAACATAGGTTAGTTATAGATTCCTTACCTTAGAATATTCCCCACACATCAGACTGGATCCGGAAAGTTTTTCGGCAGCAGTACCCCTGCACATCGGTAGGTGGCGCTGGTCGACTCCGTATCCGTCGTCGGCATCCTGGTCGCTGGGATGACGTTGCGGAGTTACTTAGACGCCGACCTTGCACGTTGATGTAATTTCTGTACACGACTTTCCGCACGAGGATCATAGAGCCATGTAAGACACTGACCACTGGTGTACAAAGCTAGGGCCCTGAAAGGATGTCCTTAACCCTAGAAATCAGTTTTGGATCCAGACTGTGGAGCCACTCTTACTCTTTTGAAGGATGCAGAGGTGGAAAGAAGGTGGGCAAACTGATGGTTTGGCCAATATGAAAAGAAGTGACCACCTTTGGAAGAAAGGAAGGTTGAGTTTTGAGGACGACCTTGTCCGGATGAACAGCCAGAAAGGGAGGCCTGGCAAGACAGAGCTTGTAGCTCACTCACCCTGCAGGCAGAGGTCATGGCCACCAAAAAAGAAGTTTTGAGAGTTAAGAGTCTGAGAGGCCTGCTATGTTGTAGCTCGAAGGGAGCGCGCATAAGATAAGTTAGCACCAGGTTCAAGTCCCACTGAGGCATTACAAAAGGAGCAGGAGGAAATAGATGGGTAATGCCCTTAAGAAATCTAATTACAACAGGGGACTTGAAAAAAGAAGGCTGATCAGGAAGCCTGAGAAAGGCTGAAATGGCCGAGATGGCCGAGATGTTGCCCTTTAGAGGGCCCAGAGCAGAGCCCTGCTGGACCAAAGAAAGGAGGAACAAGAGAACCTCAGAAAGAGGGACATAAAGGGGATACACAGCCTTTGCTGTGCACAATGCCACAAACGTATTCCATCTGCAGGCGATTACCGTCTTAGTGGAGGGACGCCTGACAGCCAAGATTACATCACAAATTTAGGGAGGCAAGTCAAATGACATCAACTCCAAGCAAGGAGGTGGAGGCTGGACAGTTTCGGGTGGAGGATCGTCCCCTGCTGCTGCGGCAGAAGACCCTCCCGAAGAGGCAGTTGGATCAAGGGATCGATGGCCATGTTGAGCAGATCGAGATACCCAACTCTTCGTGCCCAATCCGGAGCCACAAGAATTACTTGGGCCCAGTCATGCTTGATCTTCTTCAGCACTCTGGCTAGAAGTGGTATAGGTGGAAAGGCGTATAGAAAACCGCAACTCCACTTGCGATGAAAAGCGTTGCCTAGCAAGTGCTGTCTTGGAAATTCCAACGCACAGAATTGCTGACATTGCGCGTTCTCTTCGGTGGTGAATAGATCTAACCAAGGCTCTCCCTACTGTTGAAAAAGACCTTGCACCACCTCAGAGTGAAGACGCCATTTGTGATCCATCATGCACCTGCGGCTGAGTTTGTCCGCCCTGGCGTTCAGTGAACTTGCCAGGTATTGAACCCTGATGTTCCAGCCATGTCCAGAGACGAAGGGACTCTTGACATAGGGCCCACAACCCCACCCCACCCTGTTTGTTGCAGTACCACATGGCGGTGGTGTTGTTCGTGAACACCTGCACTACTCTTCCCCGGACAAAGGGAAGGAAAGCCTTTAGTGCAAGACGAATCACCCGGAGCGCCAGAAGGTTGATGTGAAGCCCTGACTCCGCTGGAGACCAGAGGCCTCTGATCTACGCCTCTGCCATGTGGCCGCCCCATTCCAGAAGAGATGCCTCTGTCACCACTGTGTGTTCTGATTGGGGAAGGGAAAGGGATCTGCCATTGACCCAATCCTGGTTCGTTATCCACCACTTCAATTGTTGCGCAGTGCCCTCCGAGATCAGGATGCAATCGGACAGATTTCCCCTGATGCTGCGCCCACTGGAACTTCACATCCCACGGCAGAGCCTGCATATGCCACCTGGCATGATCAACCAGCAGGATGCAGGAGGCCATGAGGCCCAGCAGCCTCAGAGTCATCCTGACCGAAACCCAGGATAGAGGCTGAAAGATCGGAATCATAGCCCGAATATCCCGGACTTGCTGTTCGGGAAGATAAACCAGAAACTGGCTTGTGTCCAGAACCACTCCGATGAAGAGGAGCTTCGGAGAGGGGGTCAGGTGCGACTTCAGCACGTTGATGTAGAACCCCAGCGAATGCAGGAGGTCGGCCATAGTCTGGAGGTGGGAGACGACTGCCTGGGGGAGCCCACCTTTAACAACCAGTCGTCGAGATAGTGGCAGACTGAAACCCCTGATCTGCGCAGATGAGCTGCAACCACCGCCATTACTTTTGTAAACACCCATGGGGCGCTGGTAAGGCCAAAGGGGAGCACAGTAAACTGAAAATGCTTGTGGCCTACTGTGAACCGCAGGTAACGCCTGTGGGCCGGCAGGAGGGGGATATGAAAAGAAGTCCTGCAAGTCCAACACTACCATCCAGCCTCCAGCGTCGAGGGCAGACAAGACCTGAGCCAGGGTCAACATTTTGAACTTCTCCTTCCGGAGGAAGCGTTTGACGTCCCTGAGATCCAAGTGGGACGCAGGCCCTTGTCCTTCTTGGGCACTAGAAAGTAGTGGGAATAGCAACCATGACCTACTTCTGGGGCAGGAAGGTGCTCGATGGCTCCCTCGGCCAAGAGAGCCGTAACGTCCTGTTGGAGAAGGACCAGATGGTCCCCCGACATGCAATGGTACTGGGGTGGCATGGATGGAAGGATAGTCTTAAAGGGGAAGGAGTAGCCCCTTCGGACTATCTGCAAAACCCACCTGTCTGACATGATGGTGCGCCAGTGGGGAAGATGATGGCGAATCCGGCCACCCACTGGCGTTTGCTGTGCCTGAAAGTTCTGACTGGGATGGTTTGGAGGCTGCTGCAGGGGGGGGGGGATGGACTGGCCTGCCCGCTGGCTGCCAGAACCATGTTGGTGGTTCCCACATCCTCAGCCATGCTGAGGTTAAAGAGCTTGGGCTGGCCTATGGTTCTGAAAAGAATGTGCTGGGGCACCCTTTCCGGGGCCACAAAGGTGGTGAAAAGCAGACCGTGCAGGAAACGTGGTGGAGAGGCCCAAGGACTTGCCCGTAGCACAAGAGTCCTTGAAGCGCTCTAGCGCATTGTCTAGCGCATTGAACAGGCGACAGCCATCAAAGGGCATGTCCATCTAGGTGTTCTGGACATCGCCAGAAAAACGAGTTGTTCTCAACCAGGCGTGACAGCGCAGTGCCGCTGACATTGAAATGTTCCTACCCAGGGAGAGGGCGGTGTCCAGTCCACAGCGGATGGCGAACTTTTCTGCGTCTCTCCCTTCAGCAAAAGCACAGGACACTGCGGCAGCACTTGCGCCACCGTATCTCACCGAACGCAGCCCTAAGCTGGAGGAAGAAAACAACTTCGTCCCAAACTGATCCAGCTTCTTGGAATCCCTGTCCGATGGTGCAGTTGGGAATGCGTTTTTGGACGCTGAGGCTTGGACTACCAAGCTCTCGGGGAGGGGTGTTGGGAGAGGAAAGTGGGTTCGCCCGGGGCAGGGCGGTGGCATCGGGCAACCATCCTATCCACAGGAACCCCTCTGGTGGGCCTGGACCGGGTGCCCAAAAGGATGTCCGTGAGGGCTTCATTAAATAGCAGCAGGGGCTCAGAGGAGCTCGCTACCAGCAGAAGCACCTCTGTCAGGAGGTTAGTCCTGATAGCCACAGTAGGTAGCTTGAGGTTTAGGGCTTCGGCCACCCTACGCAACACCACTGTGTAAGACTCTCCCTCCTCCGTAGCCAAGGTAGGAGGAGGAGACATCATGCCGTGGTCTGGTGAGGTGTCCAGACCACTGGCATCCCCCAGTTCCTCTCTTCAGTCCAGATCGTATTCCAACTGGGCAGTGAGAGGGTCCTCAGGTTCCTCCGAGTCTTCCTCACCCTCCTGTGGCTGCCAAACTGGCTGGAAATGCCCAGGGTGGAATGCAGGCACAATATTACCCCTCGGTGCCGGATCCATATCAGGATGGAAGCCAGGGTTGATGCCGGCTGGAGGTCCAGCTGGTGCCGGCTACGGACGTGGTGCTGGTGGAATCGGAGCCGGCGGAGGTGTTCCGAGGATGTCCGGTGCCGATCCGGATCCAGGTCTGCATCCAAGGCCAGAGCTGCCGCCGTGGAAAGCCTAGGGACCCCAGCCAAGTCCGCATGGCCCGAAGGCGCACAGGCGGAGTCGGGCTGCCCAAAGATGACATTCATCGCTTCATAAAATTGACGAAGCTGGACAGGGGTCGCTCTCGGACCCACGAAGGGAGGGAAGGCCGGAGTAGACCCAGAAGGCTCAGCACGCGGAGCCGCTGGAGTAGCACCACCCGTACATTTTGCCACGTCAGCCCACGGACATGGGGAAGTCAAAGAGTGACGATGCTTCTTTGACTTCTTCTTGCGCTTCAACTTACCTGACCCCGAATGCGAAGACTTCAACTAGGAGTGATGATGGCTCTGTGATCGGTCCCATGACCTCCACATGACCGGGACCTCGAACGACGTGGAGCCGACTGCCTAGCCTCTAGGAGCTTTTGGGACCGATCCCGCAAAGACTTCCTGCCATGGTCCGGCAGTCAGAGCCCAACTTGGGGTCGTGGTCACGCTCCAAGCAGTAGAGGTACATACGGTGTGGATCCGTCACCGACAATAGTCGAGAACAGGAACCGCAGGCCTTGAAACCGGGCATCCCTCGTGCACCAGCAGTCGATGTAAGACTCGAAAAGAAGTCAACAAAAAGTCACAAAAGTCAGTCAAAAAATGACTGGGGGTACCGCTCACTCCGGATCTGCGCTTGCTGGCGTGGATAAAGAAAGAACTGACGTCAGTGCGCAAGGGTGGCGTCTAAGTAACTTCTGTGACTTCATCCCGCTGACTACGACACCGATGACTGACGCAAAGCCAACCAACGCCACTTACCGATGCACCGGAGTACTGCTGACAAAAAACTTTCTGGATCCAGTCTGACGCCTCAAATCAAATCAGGTGTTTGTTAAGTGCGACTACTCACCAGTAAGGGTCTCAAGGTGCTGGGGGGGTGTTTCACAGGTTCCAGTCCATCGAGGAGGGGGTCTGTCGAAGAGCCAGGTTTTGAGGTTTCTTGCGAAGATGGGGAGCGATGTTATCTGTCTGAGGTGGAGCGAAAGGTCATTCCAGGGTCTGGCCACGCAGAAGAAGACGGAGCGGCCTCCCGATCTTCTCTTTCTGGTGCAGGGGACCACGGCATAGGAGAGCTGGGCTGATCGTAGGGTCCTTTGGGGTGCGTGGAATTTGAGGCGGCTGTTCAGGTATGCTGGTCCGGTATCGTGGAGGGCCTTGTGAGCGTGGGTTAGCATCTTGAAGGTGACTCTAGCTTTGATGGGGAGCCAGTGGAGTGTGTACAGGTGCTGGGTAGTGCTTAATTTGTAAAATATTAGGTCCAGGTGCTCAATTATTTTTTAGGAGGCCACACCCACTTCCTCTGGCTCCACCCACTTACTCTATTGATTCCACCCAAATCCTCAAATGGCGCTTCTGAAAGCCAGATGTAATACCCGATCTGAATTTCAGCAAGGGAGCCTTCCTCAGGTAGGATTTTGATAGGAGGTTCCCCCTGGCCCTAAGAAAAGTTTGAAAAAAATGAATGCAAAAATGAATGTAAAGCACTATTTTGGAATAAATTGGCTTAAACAACTAATGCAACTGGTGCAGCGCAACACAGTGGTTAGGGTTGACCTTACTAATTACAATGTATTTCTTCCCAAACAAATCCTTTTTAGTAAAATTAGGATAGTCAAAGACTGGGGAAAAACATAACTTTCTAACCTGGCTGCATGTAGCGCTTTGATGGCAGTTCATAGCCCAATGTGCTAGGTTATAACTTATGAACTGCACAATAATAAAAGTATCTATGTGACAAAAGCAGCATCCCACAGAGCAGTGTTAGGGTCTGTTGATAAACTCTACCATGAACCTTATGCTTGCTAGGTGTGTCTTCCACACTCTGGTGTGAATGGCTGTTTGGATTTTCTAAAGACACTCATCATGAAAAGTCTCATTAGCAATTTCTCTATAGGTAAGTTTCATTCTCAGGTGTGTTATTAACATTTCGCCTCATGGAAAGAATGTGTACCAGGCAGATTACAGAACAGTATTTCATGTGCAATGCCCTGGAGAGTTAGGTAAAAACGTAGCACTATTGCAGATTGACTGGTGTTGAGAAGACACACAAACTAGATTCCTGCCTCACTGCAAGGAGAGTAATTGTGCTGACACGCCAAGTATATCAAGGTGTTGTTAAAATAAAGAATTCTTCCACAGAGAATGTGTTGTTTCCTTGCAAGGGACGGATGGGGTAGAAGGCCATGTGGAGCTGCTGGCCAGTTACCTAATGTTGCGGCGCAACCAGCCCCAGCTCATGGAAGAACAATGTAACATACGTAGCTGCCAAGATTTCAGATTGCAATGTGTGACTTTCATAATTTCAGTGCAATTATGAGTGACATTTCAACGACTATGAGTGACACTTTCTCATGAGCAAAATCAAGCAATGAAAGACGAGGGAAACGTATATCAGAAACCATACCCATTTGAGCAATGAGATGGTCTTCAGACCCTTGTGTTTAAACACGCGTAGTTAAGCTACACTAACTACATTATAACAAATATAAGTCCATGTCTAACTTGTAGGGGGAAAGGGATGAAGTGGACAAAATATCACAAGGACCATGGCACTGTGAACATCTCAATGTAGAAATTCATTTGAGTGGATAGGATTTCTGTACATAGGAAGAACTCCTACGAGACGATGTAAACAAATAATGCTGAATCAGTAGTAAGCAACATCTTAAATATGACCATAGTTCTTTTACGCTCTAGGTACATGACTGTAACAACCGTTTAATATGAGTAGTAAATGGCTTCATGAGTCATTGAGCGTAGTACTCCCCAGTAACGTTATGTACATTTCATGACATCTATTTAAACAGTCAACAAGAAGCACAATTATCACCATAGGAGTAAGTATTTTTACACTCATCTGTAACCACTTTACCTCTAATTATAAGAAGGTTTTAAAAAATATGTTTGAGCTGCAATAATGATCCTTGACTGATAAAGTAAACAAAGACAAAAAAGCCATGCTTAAAATAAATTCAAATGATTCATACATTTCAGTAGATCCGATTCAGACTGGAGACTCCCGATTTTTAAAGCAAGAATTGTTTTATTTTGGCGCCTCCCCTCTAAAATGTGGAAACGGTAATCTCAAATTACAGTACACTAGATATTGATGCAGCCCACTGCTACTATAATAGCATACTGACACGGAACCCAAATCATCAGCTACTTTTGCATGTATATTTTGCCAAGAGGCCAAAAGAAACGAACAGCAATTGAGGAACTGCTGCTATTCATACTTACAGGTGTCAACTCCAGCCTGCGTCCCCATGCTGGTCTTTAATGGTGTTTGCATGCTGTAGACGGCCCAGAAGATGTTCTCTTTGAGCTCTGCAGCACTGCTGTAAATCCGTTGAACTGGAACCGGACTTTTAAATCATTTTCAAAGGGCCTGAGGCCCGAGAAGGGAGGCGGTCAATCTGCGTGACTCCCGAAGGTCTGAGAGGAGCTGTGCTGCTCTCCAGGCGCTTCTAAAAGTAAAACAGCCTTCTTCAGTGCAATGATGTTTCCCCTCGGCCCCCACGTGGAGGGCAGGTCACCCTGGCCACTCAAGCTGGCCAGGGTGCTGAGCAACGGCGATCTGCCTGGGAGTGAAAGGGTGCTGAGGCAGGCGTACGTTGCAGGGCCTGCAGGAGTTTCTAAAACTCCGTGCCAGTGAGCGTGACCTCTATGGCATATGTGCCAAAATAAGGGCTGACATTCAAAACGAGCGCCAAGGCGCACTTCCTGCCTTGGTTCAGCCGGGAGTCTGTGCGCTACTCAGGAGCCGGATTATGTGATTTTCACAAGCACGTGACTCATGCGTCATCTGTAATTAAACGGCGGCCGTAAGCAAAACATCGGCCTTAACTCCTGAAGTCACATGAGATGTTGCGCCGGATGATCCAAGGGGGTATTGTATTCTTTATTTCGTTCGTGCATCAAGCTCTCCAAAACACAATTCACAAAATACATTTACCTGGAAGTGTTTGTGATAAACGTATAATATATGTTTATTACGACTGTTCTATCTGGGGATGGCCTATCACTGCATGAAGAAAGCTGTAGTACCGGCCCCGGAAAATATGTGCCGGTGCTGAGCACCGGAAAGCTCCGGCACAAATTAAACACTTGTGCTGGGAGATGTAGCAGTGTCTTGGCAGGTTAAGCTCCAGCCTTGCAGCTGCGTTTTGGATGTTCTGTAGCTTGCAGTGAGGTTTTTGTTTATTTCGGCATAGAGTGCATTGCCGTAGTAGAGCCTGCTTTTGACCAGGGCATGAGTGATGGTCTCACTGTGTTCGAGGGGGATCCATTTGACGGTCTTACGTAGGAGGTGGAGGGTGTGGAAGCAGGAGGATGAGACGGAGTTGATCTGGCGGTCCATTTTGAGCTCTGTGTCCAGGATGATTCCCAGGTTGCGTGCGTGGTCCTTGGGGGTGAGCGGGCTTTCATGGGCGGGGGGCCACCAAGTGTCGTTCCAGGCATCTGGGGTTGGGACCATGATGAGTACTTCCGTTTTTTTGGCTGTAGGTAGCTGTTTTTCATCCATTTGGCGACTGCTTCCATGCCTTCTAGAAAGTTGTGTCTGGCGGTGTTGGGTTCGTTGGATAGGGAGAGGATGAGTTGGCTGTCATCTGTATATGAAACAATGTTGAGTCCGTAGGTACTGACGATGGGGGTGAGCGGAGCCATGAAGACGTTAAAGAGCGTAGGGCTGAGGAAGAACCCCTGGGAGATTCCGCAGGTGGTAGGTGTAGGGTCCGAGTGTAAATATTCTAAGGTAAGGAATCTATAACTAACTGTTTCTTTCAGATATATAGTATAAGTATATGATCAGTTTGAGTTGAGATAAATTACAGTAGGTGATAGATTGATGGGTGTTTCAAAATATAATGAGGCAGTACAGAACTTAATATTCTACTTGTATTACAAAGCATGCTTTGGTCAGGTTTACAGAAGTAAGCGTTTAATTCCAGTGACATTGAGGGTGGTGAGATGGTAAACTCATGTGTTGTTTTGAGATCCAAGCTGGAGGACATATTCTTTGATGGCAATCTTGAACAGGTCAAGCCTGCCAATAGCTCTCAGGTGAGAGTCAAAGTCAGAGGCAAGTTGAACACACAGATTAGTAATTACACAGCTCATGGCGGATTAGTGTGACAGAGAAAAGGATGACGGGAAAATAAATATTTATACTTATTTTTAAAGTTTTGATAACGGAATGTTAATTTTACCAGAAGTAGTTTTATCTCTGCATTTCCATACTCATTTTCATTCTAGTAGTGGCAATGCTGTGAGTTTAATGATATAGCCAAGCTGGAAATTTAAGGGAGAGGCCAGCAAATACTGCCCATCTTATTTTTTGCCCAATCAGTAACTGGAAAATCTAAATATGTTGTGTTCCATTTCTAACTTAGCATCCATCACACAATGAAAGGTGGCTGAAAGTGAGCTTACTTTACTACATTGCTTTCACTATTATTGCCTTGGATATGTAAACATGACGATAGGACATTTAGCCAAATGGTCAATTAACACCAACCCTAAAACTAGATTAGGACACCAAACATATTAATATAGTCACTGATTATATCGAGAGGGTCATAAAAATTACAAACTCCAATACTTGAATACATGGTAAAGCTTCATCAAGCAAAAGGACCACCTACGCCTTAATAGTTTAAATAAAACCATGATCTCTACCCTCTTCTCAAAATCAATGGAACTGGATATACTTTAATTCTACCAATACCAGCTATCACATGGTTTTTCTGAGGAAGGCTGGCCCTTGCTCCTACAAAATCTCCATAGAACCACATGAAAAGACAGATATAAATTCAGGTATTTAGAAAGGTTTCAAAATTGGAACTGGTCACTGTCTGTTGGGGAATACTGGGATACCTTTGCTCGTCAAGTAAAAAGTGACAGGTGCCACACCAAGTAAATGATGTAGGTAGGTGTGTTAGAGCCCTCCCCGGAACTGACGTAAGTGTAGGTGAGTCACGTGGGTTGTGACATCACCTGGTCACATGTTGATCACATGTTAGTCATGTGCCAGGGTCCTTGCCATAGTGTCTAAGGTTATGGGGTTTGCCCTACCTGTGTGTGCAGTTCTTCTGAGTCTGAGAGGGCATGCCAGGGCATATTCAGACATGTGTCAGGGCTCATGTCAGTATCACTACCGGGTGGGGCTGTGGAAATACATAACTAGCTCCACGACTTCCTGACCCAAAGGGTTGGTCAAATGACAGTTTAAAAAAACTTTGTGCAGCCCATGTACAGCCTGGTGCAGCGATGGTGTATCCTGTCTTAGAGTAAGGTATCTAAACACTGTAGTTCATAGAGCTCTTGATGAGGGAAACCTGTGTATAGGTCAGATAAGTGTGTCCAGCACACCCAAGGGGAATTTAATGAAGCACATGACTAGACTGGAGCAAGGAGGTTGTATCCCAACTTAGAGCAAGGAATCAACACTGTAAGGCAGAGCTGCCTTGGTGCGGGAAAACTGAGTAAAGGTCAGATAAGTATGGTCAGCACACCCAAGGGTGTTTCATGCAGACACACCTTTTCTATAGGAGTTGCTACTACATTCCTATTATCTTTGCAGTCCTGCTTGTTAATGCATACTTCAAATAATGACCTTTCAACCTCTTTTTTTGTTTGTGCTTTCACAGTAGCAAACAGGTGATGCTAAGAGAAACCCAAACCCACAACACCTATTTCTGTGCCCACCTCTCACCAAAGCGTGGCCTATGTATAATTAGCAAACACCCCCATCCCATGTATAAAATGCCGCTCCAAGCTCCCTTTACTCACAAGCAGTCGCAGAAAGAGCCAAAACACATTAATGTTTAAGTTTGAGGACCTTTGGGACACCAGCAACTAAAATAGAGAAAAGCGTGGATCAGAATGTCAGTTCGCAAACTGATGCTGCAGGTCAACTGCGTCAGGTAAACAACTGTAGCGCATGTTTTTTTTATTTACCATGTATTTTTGATAAGTATTTAAAGCAGACTGTGTTTGTATTTTAATGTGTCTAATCCTGCACCATAATGCTGGAGGTTCAGGGTAGCAAACTTGGTAGTAACCCTAAAGTCTTTACACCTCCTAAAAAATAATTTCCAGGGTGGAGTCTGTGGCCTTAGCATACACATATACTAAACAGTTTACAAAAGTAAAACAAAAATGTTTTCAGGTACTCACCCAAATTGCGCCCTATGTGTGTGGTCACTGTGGTTTTATGCTTTGGAGCATGGGTCATTAGATGGTTTGGGCTATGTCGTGGTCTGGTGCTGTCTTGTCCTCTGTTTAGCAATTCCTCCCCCAGAGGTGGCTTCATATATATGATGCTCTGGGGTATTGAGGGGAGCGTAATGGTAGGTCATCTATGGGGTCCCCATGTCCCCTGCTATCCTATTCAACCCCAGAGCCCTGATCACCCATGTGGTGTTCTACATTGGGAACCTAGTGCTGCATAGTTCTGGGTGTGGAGCAGTGTCCTTTGTTTGAGCCTCAGCACCCCAGAGCACTGCAAGGCTGAATAGGTGATCAGGGGTGCTGAGGCTCCTGGGCTGACAAATCCTCTGGTGGGGACGGCTATCCCTAGCATGACTATTCGAGACCGGAGCATGTAAAAACAGGTCAGGGACAACCAATATTTGCCCGGCGGTATCGCCTCTTTAACCCACAAAATCTTAATCAATGAAGAGGCAGGCGCTGGAGACTGGAAGGCAGGAAACAAGGTTTATTCTCTCCGGAGGAGAACACATCAGTTCGGACAGCCAGTATCGTCACGAGGTGCTCTAACCGCATCTCTGAGGCCTGGCCTCTTATACACAGTTTTATGATCTTTATTGCAGGTAACACATTCTTGCAATGCTTTGAAGTATGAAAGGACATCCTCGGAATCTCCCCTTCAGGCCCGTTCCCACACACATTTACAGTTGAAGTCCCCACCCTGGTCACAATAGGTGATGATTATCGCGCAGCTGGGCATTCCGCCGATTCACGGAATGTGTGGGGTTGATCGGATATCATAGGGTGGGGGCTTTGATCAATTCGAGGGTCCTTTAATGGGGGAAGCTTCCTACTGTACGGGGGGCAATAAACAGTATCCGCAGAGCCAGGTGGCGGCCTGGGAACGAGGAAGACAAACGGGCACACAGGAAAAGGGGGTTTGTATCAAAGGGTCTGGGACCATGAAAGGAACGAAGGGAGGTGTCGCGCTGGGAACAGGATGGGGTTCTGAGGCAGAGCTGCACTGAAGAGGGGTTTATGACCCAAGGCATGTGAGAGCGGGGGGGTGGCCAGTGCGTGGGGGGCTTGTGAGGGCGAAGGGCTGTGCTGGGGGCCAGTGGCGTGCAGAGGGTGGTTCTGATCGAGGCACCTAAAATGGCGGGTGCGCACGACAAAAAGTGTGGCATCAGGGGAAAAGGCAAGATGGCGCAGATAATGTTTACCAAACCGTACTAATTTTCCACAGTCCCCCCTTTAACATTCCCAAGACATCTTGCCGGCCTATTTCCTATCCATTTCTACTGTGGCGGTCATAAGTAAAGAAGTAGGAACCCAGGTGAAGGAGCTATAAACATTACATTTAAAATCTTTTGTCTTAGGAGGCGGGCCTATCGATAAGCTCGTTTGCAGGAAAGTCATAGTAATGCAATATCGGACAAAAATGATTCTGTAGCGAGAGTGTTGAGTACATTTCATAGATGCTTATAGTCATTCGGAATATGAACTGATAGGTTATTACATATGTAAGTTCTTTTCGTATTCGGTTGGAGCGTAATCAATACAATGGTGGCTGGGAGAGAAATGAGACGTAGTAAAAACGATAATCAGGGGTGTCATTGTTCGAAGGGGAAGTCCTATTGTCATGGACCATTATTAGTGAGTTCTCAGCATTCTTTGTCGTCTTCTGTTGGCACCGTGGAGCACCGGCGGTGGAGCTATGTGCCCAGCTCTATTCTAGGTCCCGCGTTGCAGGGCATGACCTTTTCCTCGCTTTCCTGGTCAAGAAGGTCCTTTTCGCCCTGTGTCCTTATGAGTCGATTGTCAAAGAGTTCAGGTGGAAGAAGGGGGTGTGTGAGTAGTCCTTAGGGTAGGTCGGAGGAAAAGGGATGGAGCAGGGCCAGATCGGGAACAGACCAGGGGGACGGAAAATTTTAGGTAGGCGGGCCCATGACCGAGTTCAGAGAGTGGGGACTTTTCGGCACACGTTGATCATCGAGCAGGGGCATCAGGTCAGCCCTTTCCTCTCATTTTGTCGGAAACAGTGCCTCGTCCTGCGACTCCTTACTGTTGCGGTCTCGTCTTGGCCAATGTCGCAGATGTTCCACGATCTGTAGTCAGGCCGCGTGCTCCCACATCCGGTCTCTCTCTCCTCCGACAGTGGTACCCTTAAATGAGTTTGAAAAGACAGTCTTTAGAGAATTGGCAGAGGAAGGTAATCACATAAGTCTATTTCTCTCCCAGCTCCAAGCAAATGAGAAACATCCGTTACATTGGGGTTCACAACCAACATATAAATAATTGATGATGGGCTTGCTGGATTTCCTATAACTTTCTTTCGTAACTATTTCTGTGGTGTTTGTTGGTGTTACATTCATTGTCGTGGTACGAGATCTGGTACCTATTCATTGCATTTTGTTTATTACAGTCACATCAGTTCTTCTGGCAGAGACCCACTTTCCTAGTACGAGCCTTACGAAGCTATACCGTTCTCCAGGGCTTTATATTTTACGAAAAAGTGCAACGTGCTACCACCATGGTCTGATAGGTATCTTTCTGAGGAACGAACATAGGCTAAACAATTTTCCATTCGATCAATGCATCCTACCTTTCAGCTAAACATTTTACTTCTAACAGGGTTTATTGCAACAATTTCTTCATTTTGGTCTAATCTTAACTTTGCAAACATCATTCTAATTCCTACATGGTCTCTTACAACCTGACTACTTCATTAAAAAACCGAGGTCTTATGGAAAACAACTAGGAACATAGCAAACTGTGGTGAGGGACTATCGTCTTGCTTTGTGTCATGAGGGCGTTATCTAGCAGAAGGCCACAGTTCAGTTGGTAAGCGTTCAGTGACATTTCTCGAATTCTAAACTCTGTAGCTTGCTCATCAACAAATCATTTCTAGGAACAACGGCTGGCCTGTGTTAGTCGTAAGTCGACCCATCTCTTACAACCGGGGGTGAGGGACATTTTTAGAACTCTCGTCCGGGGCAGCTGATACAAAACCGAGGGCGTTCTGGGAGGATGGGGATGTTTCGGTCACTTTTACTGTTTGGGTATTGAGACAATTCGGGACGGGGAAGGTCGCGTTATCGGAGGCATTTTTTTTATCATAGAAGCCACTGACATGTAGTTCCCTTATTACGGGTCAGATTAGGGAACCTCAGTCGTCTTACCTGTCCTTTCCTTTTTGGTCAATTCTAGGTTTCATCAATATTTAGCAGAAAGGAGAGGTAGCGACACGGCATCAAGGTGATTTTTATTTAAGACAAATCTTCGCAAATACTTGCGGTAGCTGGAGCCAATTGGGTGGTGCACCAGGGGTGGTGGTTTGCCAATTAGGTGCTAGTCGTTCAGGAGAGTGAGAGTGTGGAGGAGAGAGAGAGAGAGAGAGAGAGAGAGAGAGAGAGAGAGAGAGAGAGAGAGAGAGAGAGAGAGAGAGATGTGCAGCAATAGGCTAAATAGTACACGTGCGACATGGGGAGTGGCCGTGTATTAAGATAGGCTATTCAGCGCATTACACAACATGAGACATTACGGGTCTGTGTTAGAATTTTGAAAGCATGCAGTTTGGGACGGACGAGCATTAGGCCGGGTACAGGGGACATGCATTGAGTAAAAGGCACCATTGTGTCGCACTTCTCGCACTCTCGGTCCTTTGACTAGTTAAGTCAACGCCTCAGTCGCATAAAAACATTTTCTCATAGTCTCAGACATACGTGACATGTGCCCATTCACGCAACACGGATTAGGGGTGATCGTGTTTCATCATATCATACAACTTATTGGCTCTTTCGTTACAAGAGCAGTTTGTGGGTGTGTTTAGGTGCCACCTTGCAGCGTTAGTCCGCTTCATGTATCAGACATGGCGAGGCTTCAGATCTTCACCATACCTCAGTCGTGATTCCAATGTCACCTGTAGAGGGAGGAAAAGAGGGGAAAGGAGGGGGACAACATTCGAGCATATCAAATACATGGGCACGAAAGTCCTTTACTTATCACATACTCGTCTTATCTCCTCGGGATAGAATCCCTGGGGTCTTGGTTTCTGAAGCCAGGGGGGGGGGGCAGTGTGTCCTTATAGGCCGTGTGTAGGGAAACGTTAAAAAAATCAGAGGCACTTAGTGCGAGGTATCTAGTTGGTAGATGTATCTAGCTATCGGGGTCCTTAAATCTTTTTCAACGCTGTGATGTTCTAAGGCATATCAGCTCTTCGGCCAACTCTGTTCCCTAGTACCTTTGAGTGCCGTACCTTTATAACATTCTATCATTTACACCGCTTCACTTTACCCGTCCTCAGAAGTCGAGGTCCTTCTCCATGCGTTAGTTCCTGAGCCAGTCGCATACTTGGAGGCAGAGTATCGTGTCTTAGATTCGATCCCTCCATCCGAGGCTGAGCAACCATCTTCTAATAACCTTAAAAAGAGAACAAAGCAGGGTGCACAGAAAAACTCTCCCGCTGATCCCATATTTAAAAAAACATGCAATACCTGTTCATAGTTTGAAAAACCTTTATTTGCACAATCGTTCAGCATGTAGATATGAGAGTGCAATCGTATTTGGCCGGACACGGCGATGGCTGAAGCACGTACAGCAAGGGGGGGCTATTTTGCAGTATTAAAAGCATTTAAAAGGGTTTATTTAGTCATTTTGCAGGAAACTAAAAAGGTCTATCAATAGGTGAGGGATCAAGGGGCATTCATTTCATAATTGGAAGCACAGTCAGACTAGTTGCAATCAAATTCCCTAAATGCATACCGTGGACGTGTGTCACAAGCGAGGTTATGTATCAGTTACAATAATATCATAATAAATCGTACATTGAAACCGACATTTTTTTTAACAGGGTCCTTTTACATGTTCGTCGAGTGAACCCTCCCTCTTTGTCGTCAAGTGTACAAAAGATCATATACATATCTCAGAACATCAAGTCTTATTAGTTAAAAACACCACGAGGTGTTCGTAAGTTCTTATTGACACCGGCGCCATTTTGGGCGGGGCCGGGTTAGTCCGGAAGTAGCATCAGGGAAAAAATGTTTCCCACAACCGGCGGTTGGACCAGAGTCCTTTTCGGCAGTTCAAAAAACTCGTGCTAACAGAAGGGGTGGCTATGTCGTGGTTATTTCGTTAGCGATCAAGGCAGTTGTTCCTCATCGGAAGCCTGCAGGGGCCGAGGGCTCCGGGGACTTTTGTAGAATCTTCAAGGCTGTGGGGATGCTGTCGGAGGTGGGGGCTCGTGCCCCGGTGGGCAAGCGTCCGAGTTACACTGCTGGTCAGAGTTACTTTAGCGGCCTAGACCCGCCTTCCAGGGGGCCCAGACGCCATTTTGAGGCCCCGCAGCAGCCGCCCTTCGTCGAGTCTGCAAGAGTGGAAGAGGCCCCTTGGGGTGAAAGAAATGGAACACCGTGCCGTAGGAGCAGGACATTCGGCTAGGGTGCAGCTGTGGTGCCCCCACCTGGGGGGGGGCGAGGGAGACTCGTTCGCGCCGTCTCCCTCTCCCAGTGCACCCCACGCCGCCCCTTCTCACGGGCATACATGATGGCCACTCCACATCCCGTGCTCCATAAGTACTCTTGAGGGCCATCGTATGTCTTGTGCTGCGCAAGTATGGCCGCCTGCAGTGCATGTCCTGTGCTGCGGAAGTATGGCCGCCGTTGCATGTCCGGTGCTGCGCAAGTATGGGCACCGCCGTTGCATGTCCGGTGCTGCGCAAGTATGGGCGCCGCCCGGCTGGAGGATTTCGGCGCCGGGCCGGGGGCTGGGAAACCTCCTATCCGGGGAGGTGGGAGAGGCTCGTCCGCGTCGCCTCTCCCTCCCAGCCCACCCTGTACCAATTTTCAGCAGAGGTATTTGTGATGGCCGGACCGGGGCTGGGAAACCTCCTATCCGAGGAGGTGGGAGAGGCTCGTTCGCGTCGCCTCTCCCTCCCAACCCACCCGGTACCAATTTCAGCGGAGGTATTTGTGATGGCCGGACCAGGAGATACGAGGGAGGGGGTCATCTGCACCCGCCCCCTCCCTACTCGTGGTCCGGGGGACGCCACCCCACGAAGAAGAGGAAGGGACGGCCATTTCATGCTGGGCCCGTGGTGCCCCCTGGACATCCCACTGGCGATCTTTTCGATCGATGGCTGTCAGCAGGCTCCGCCCCACACGTGCTGTGTGTTTCACCTTCCGGATGGGCGTGACCGGTGACCTGTGGCATTTCGGGAACTTCCGGAGTGGGGTAGGTATTTTGTTTGGACAGGCATGTCTGGGTAATGGGGGTTGTCTATGCAGGCCTGTAATTGCTCCTTTTTTTACAGAGTGGGGGGGGCAGCAGAGAGTAATCAATCCCATTGCACTCGAAGTTTGAGTTCATTAATGGAATGTATACTAATCTGTCCGAGACTACTCTGTGTATTGTTTCTGTAGGTTATCCGAAAAGGGTGGCTTTTTTTGTGTTAGGGAACAGTAGCGGTAGTACGGGGTTCGTCACCGGGTAACTTAGAGCTAGACTGGGTTTCCCGTCTTAGCGTTGTTCGATCTATGAGGACTCAAACATGTCGCTGAAATCGGTCTGGCGAAATCTGTGCCATCGGGCATAATCAAACGTGGTGGTTCTATCTGGCCTGTCCGCGTCAGTCTGATTTATCTTTGTCTCACGCCTTTTCCCTTTCTGCCGGCCTGTTATTTCTGTCGGCCCTCTGCTCTTACCCACGTTCAGTAGAGTCGGGCATTGGGCTTTCCAGTGCCCGGAAAATTTACAAAAAGCACATTGGTTTTGCCCTAAGTCTGGTCGTCCTGTGCGTAGTGTCGGGGGATTACTTTCGGGTCGTTGTGTCTTGGGGTTGTCCTGTCGATATATTCCTTTACCTACTCTGACTTCGTCTCTTTTCTTTCGTTGCATTGCTTCTTTGCGCCACATACCGAGACTGTCGAGCATAATAGGCGTTGTCTTATTACTACAAAGGGCTATTTCTAACGTTTCTATTTTATCAAGATCGAAGGATCCTATCAGTGGCCACTGTTTCTCTTGATTTTCTTTGGTATACCTGTGCCACAGCTTACTATAGGCTATGGTAACTAATCCATACTTTGTGAACATGTCTTTATTAGGGGTGCCTTCCAGCGGAGCTAGATGGTCCACCTCTAATAAACGGTCCGGGCTGAACCAACTACCAATCAGTGGGGAGAAGACAGACATGACGGCTCACAACGAGGACAAAAAGTCAGCACTGCCTATCTTATCACTGCGTGCAAAGACTAGACAGAATATTTCTATTCTACGTTGTTTGCAGGCAGTGAATACCTCATGAACCAATATCAAAAAGTCAATAAACAATCAGTGGGGAGAATAAGTAGGCCCGCAAAAAGGTCTGCGTCCTCTACCCTTTCACTATCTGCAAAGAGGAACCTGTTCTTTCCTGTTTGCAGACAGAGAATCTCCAGAAAACAATCCGCGAACAGTAGTTCGGGGTCAAAAACAATTAATCAGTGTGGGAGAGGGAAATCTCCCGAGAGCTCAAAACAATTAATCAGTGGGGGAGAAAGATAGGCACGATGGCTGCGTTACCTATCCTTCACTGTTTGCAAAGAGAGAGAGCCTATTGTTTCTCCGTTTGCAGACAGTGAATCTCCAAACAAATCAACAAAGAGTAATACTAGTATTTTCCGATCAATTAAACAATCATTTCGCAATTCGTCGTGTTTACACGACCTTACCCGGACCGTATGGACAGTTTCTTATCTTCCGAATCCAGCGCCCGATCGTCCTCTTTTCCTCGTATTCCTCACGGCACTCCTGATGGTTCCCAGTCAGGACCGTAGATCACTCGAGAGAGGTCTGTTCGGAACCAGTGAAGTTCGGATGATCGGCTGCCAGACGAGGGTCTATTGGGCAAGAGCTCTCCCGATCGTTGCAGTCGTTCACTCTGTCGTCAGGACCTCTCCCACTGGATCCACGTGTCGCTGATGGGCCCCACGCTTGGGACGCCAATTGTAAAAACAGGTCAGGGACAACCAATATTTGCCCGGCGGTATCGCCTCTTTAACCCACAAAATCTTAATCAATGAAGAGGCAGGCGCTGGAGACTGGAAGGCAGGAAACAAGGTTTATTCTCTCCGGAGGAGAACACATCAGTTCGGACAGCCAGTATCGTCACGAGGTGCTCTAACCGCATCTCTGAGGCCTGGCCTCTTATACACAGTTTTATGATCTTTATTGCAGGTAACACATTCTTGCAATGCTTTGAAGTATGAAAGGACATCCTCGGAATCTCTCCTTCCGGCCCGTTCCCACACACATTTACAGTTGAAGTCCCCACCCTGGTCACAATAGGTGATGATTATCGCGCAGCTGGGCATTCCGCCGATTCACGGAATGTGTGGGGTTGATCGGATATCATAGGGTGGGGGCTTTGATCAATTCGAGGGTCCTTTAATGGGGGAAGCTTCCTACTGTACGGGGGGGCAATAAACAGTATCCGCAGAGCCAGGTGGCGGCCTGGGAACGAGGAAGACAAACGGGCACACAGGAAAAGGGGGTTTGTATCAAAGGGTCTGGGACCATGAAAGGAACGAAGGGAGGTGTCGCGCTGGGAACAGGATGGGGTTCTGAGGCAGAGCTGCGCTGAAGAGGGGTTTATGACCCAAGGCATGTGAGAGCGGGGGGGGTGGCCAGTGCGTGGGGGGCTTGTGAGGGCGAAGGGCTGTGCTGGGGGCCAGTGGCGTGCAGAGGGTGGTTCTGATCGAGGCACCTAAAATGGCGGGTGCGCACGACAAAAAGTGTGGCATCAGGGGAAAAGGCAAGATGGCGCAGATAATGTTTACCAAACCGTACTAATTTTCCACAAGCATGCTGTAGCCATGTGGTGCTCTGGGTGCCGATGGGGGTGCGTGATTGTAGGTCCTCTTTTGGGAGCCCTTTGGCCTCATCTTGTTATTCTGAGCCCAGAGCCCTCTTAGCCGTGCCGGGCTCTGGGGTGGCTAGAGAGATCATGCTGGGGGTCCTCAACTTTCTGGCGACTTGCTGAAGTAGAATTAAGAACTACCTACACTCAAGTGTTTGTGGCCCCAGGGATATTGACTACCCAGAGATTGTCCTTTAAGAGTAGCAGAGCGGACATATATAAGAAACAGTTGGCGTTTTTGTACTTTTCGGGCGGCTTGCCGCCGTGGAATTGAAGTTCTTTTTTTTGTCGCCCTGTCCTGAAGAGGCCTGATTTGTTGGAAGACCGAAACGCGACCGCGTCAACACTTTCCAATTGGAGGAGTCTTTTTGTTTTCAATTTATTTGGGAAAGATACACCACTGGACACATGTGAAGATTTAGGTTCATTGAGGTTTTGGCTTGGAACCGTTGTGTCCAACTACCTCCTAGTGTACCACCTAGATTTAATAGGAGGACACTCTTGTAGTACTGTTTCATAGGGTGAAGAAAAGATAACAAGTACATAACAAAGATATATATATATAAAATAAACCCCTTTTTTGTTATATGTTCTGCTGTACAAAGTGTATATGTTGTCTCACTGTGTATATTTGTTGTATATAGGTATGTACATAGGTATGTTAATTCACTGTGTATAGTGCATATATTTGCTTTGAGAGGACTTTCGTTTTTGTTTTGTGATATATATATAAAAAAAAGAAGTTGGATAAGTATATTTTGACTGGATTACAATAAATAGAAATGTGTAATCTTATCCTCCTGTGGGTGTGATGACATTGAAAATATTTGAATAATTGTACAGTGGACTTCTGCCACAAGACCGATAGGAGAATTTACTGTCACCTATTGTGAACATTTGTATATATTTGTTCCTCCTTTCGCCATTTTTCCCTTCCCAAGGGGGTCCTAGCTGGGGCCCGCATCTGTCATATTTTTACCCCACAAGGCCCGCTTCACCAATGCGGTGCTCTGGGATGGCTGGGGATCATACTGTATGGTCCTGTGAGAGGGGTCTGGTGACCCCGTTGTCTTAATCTGACCTCCAGAGACCACTCTATTCTTGCCGTGATCTTGGGGCTAGGGGTAGCATTATGAACGGTCCTCGCTGAGGGACCTATGGCCATGACAGCGTACTTCTTTCCCCTAAATGCCCGCTCCATCTATGCGGTGCTCTGGGGTTATGATAGGGTGCTGGTGTAGCAGCAAGTCCTGCGTTGCCAAGCTGGAGTGCAATTGGCTTTAGCCGGCCTTCCTTGTTATCTTTGAAGTCCCACCAGCCCCACAAGTGATGTTGGTGTTGTGGGACACCGACATCCCTCGGGGGTGGGGCCGGGCTTCGGCGATGACTTGGAAGGTCGCACCCCACTCACCCTGGTGTCGGCTATGGCAGGCAGTGCAGAGGAACTCCATGCAGGGGGTTCCTCTTTGTTTTGGGCAAAACGGATTTACATCCCCAGGGCGCGTTACCAATGCCCTGTGGCTGCAGGGATTCCTGATTGTCTGCGGTGATTCCCTATGTCCTGCCCCCAGCCACGTTACCAACCCGGGATTCTGATAACTCAGCCTAATGGTATAAATCGAATGCCTGCATGGTACACAATCTTTGCAGCAGACATTTGGTTTCCAGCACTGAGTCGCATTAGTTGGGGCCCAGGGCTTACTAACGCTAGCCAGAGCTGTAAATCAAAATGTCTGCCACAAAGAATGTGTGCCATGCAGGCCACAAAGTGCATATAATGTAAATATATCAGAGGGTTACTGTTTTTTTCCCTAAGAGACAGCCTTTTGTTACTTGCAGTTTATAAGTTAAAATTCTAACATAGAAGGTTGAATTATTAACTGCCATCAAAGAACAACATGTACACTGCAAAGTATAGGTAAATGGGTTACAAAATACAGAGTCAAAAGAACCCTAATGTCTTTTTCTCTCAAGCATCTTGGTCCACCAACATATAGTAAGCGTATAAGATGTGCTGTAGAAGGTAGACAGGAGCGGGGTGCTTGGGGGACTATAATCAGTTATACCGACTCTTCTATTTTATTTTTTCTAATATATATTTTTGTGTTTACATCATAGAGCCGTCACAAAAGATATCTGGAGAAGATCCATGTATGGTTAAGAAGACATGGACGTATTAAAGGACATAACCAAGACACTTCAATACTGCCGAAAGTCAACATCCTATGAGAGCGACACTCTGCACCAGGACAAACCCATTGTTGGCTTTGCAAATAACTATCTTAGAACAGGTACTGACTTTAACCCACACAGTGTTTTAGTAGTAAAACCTACAACCAGTACAATGATCACTATTACAGAAACTCCACATTTGCCTAGGGTTGGAGACCCCAAAGGGAGTCCACTCCCACGACACACAGCCACAGGGGTTGCGTAAAACCATTGAAGGGGATCTCAAGCTATGCAAAAAAAAAAAAGTAAATCACCTTTCCTTAAAGAAACTGAAGAAGCCATCAGACTCTGAGGTACAATCGGTTCATTTAGACCTTTCCTTCAAAAAAATACCCTTATGCCTCAGACTAACACGTTGTCCTTTGAGATACTAGTAAAACCTGCATCCACTACATTGAGCACTCCTGTAGGAACTGCTTATGGCTGGAGACACCAAAGGGGGCGTAATCCTAGTCAACCCACAGCAGCAGGGGGTGTGTAAAACCAATGGGGGGATCTCGAGCTATGCAAAAAACAAAAGTGAATTGCATTTCATGAAAGAATCTGAAGAAGAAGCCGAAGGCCCCTGAAGGATAATCAGATCCTTTAGAGCTACTCTTAGAAAATACCATTACACCTCAGGCATACCACCATAATCCACAGGCCTTTAAATGTTCAACGTCTAAGCTGTTGAATGTAGATGTGCTACCCAGAGGTCAGACATCAAAACGTTCTATAACTATTCTGCATAGTCTCTAGGAATAAAGGCTTAAAAAATTATCACTCCATAGAGGACCCCTATTCTGTGTGTATAGGGCTCTTCAAGGCACTCACCGGGGTGGTGGAGAGTTCTGAAACAGCAACCAAAGCCACGCACAGTGGTCCTTCTAGTGTAGATCTCGAGGGGGTGCAATCCTCTGTTCACTATCATCTGTCCCCAGTCATGGAGGTTCCTACACATCTGCTGCCCTGACCTATTATGACCAGCACTTAAGCTTCTAAAACCCTATGTCCCCTGTTACACCTCCTGGAGCTTACGATCCCACCAGCCCCGGCAAAGTGTGAATATGTCATCACCCACCTCAACATATCCCAACTGTAGTACAGGATGAAGCGGGTGTCAAAATCAGAGTTCTGAATCAACTTCTAGTGGGGAACCGTTCTCTGGAGCACCAGGGTGCTTGCATTGAGACCCTGTTTTTCTTGATCCCCTAAAGTCCTGACCTTCAGAAAGTGATAATATGCACCTAACCCCAATGATGGTTTGGACCATAAAACTGTACTAAGGACATTTATCAAAGACATACAACAGGCTGTCAGAAAGTTAAAATCCAAGATGAACTATAAGACCTTAAAACTGGGGAAGGCGGCAGCCAGAGCAGATCTTTGAAGGCTACCCAGAGGGAGATAATTCAGAGGTTGGAAAGATGTAGAAGAGAGGTATTACAAGCTTGTGGATAACCCGCTGCAGACATAGGGGATATATCAACATGACTAAGCCTACGTAGATCAAGAGACACACACAACAAGAGGCAGGTGTACCCCAACCTAACTATATTAACGCTCATCATCTAACTTATGATGACAACTGGGAATCTGAAGGCCGCTCATGCGTGAATTATTTCCTCAGCACTTTCATACAGCCAAAATTCAAAGGGTATACCCTGATGGCTCATAACTCAAAAGCTTATAACACATTCTTTATTTTGCAAAACATGAATTGAGAGAAGACGCCCCTAGAACTTATAACCCAGGGTTCCAAACTGATGCTGAACAAATAAGGTTCATAGATACCATGGATTCTCTGCCCATGAAATTGAGCAAGTTGCCAAAAGCCTTTGGTTTTCCGGGGTCTATAGGTTATTCCCCCCACTTTTTTAACATATGGGTGAATCAGAATTATGAGGGCCCCATGCCACAGCTTCCGCCCAACAGTTACGGTGTTGAGTATATGATGCTGGCGGAGAAAGACAGTTTCCTACAATGTTATGGTGCAAACCATGAAAATAAGTTTCACTTTCAATCAGAGTTGAAAGCTTACTGTCAGGCAGTTGTAATGATCTTGCAAAAAGCCTGCAATCTCTCAGAGACGTGGTGGAGAAGACTGACAGGAAAAGGGTTTGGGACCCCAACACACTCAAGATGACAAAGTCCATGGAGTACATAGGCCCTTTTAAGAACATTACTTCGGCTTCTATGTATATGTCCATCTACAAGCATGTTTTTAAAGCCTACCACCCTACCTCTATAATAGTAAACAGAAACGTTATTCAACAACATCTATCCAATAGCTCATGTACGACAAGGAAAATATCTTCTTTCACCAAACCCTACAGGGAGGTGAATACAGTTTGGATCCTTATTACCTAGAAGGGTACGCCGTAATTAACAGCGTGCCAACAGCCTTTGAATACAACTGGTGATTTTCCCATGGTTGTCAGCTTTGTTACCAACCCCATGAGTTTATCAGACTGTTGGGTGCCAAGTTTGAACACTTACACAGGCTTACTCTGGTGAAGGCTCAATATGTTGAAAATTGCAACTTTGTAATGAGATCCCTATGGGAGCATGATTGGATCAAAATGTTAACAGCAGATGTAGAACTCAGCTTTTCATTAAGAGTTACGAGTTACCCGAACCTTTGGAGCATCTCAAAGCCTTATTCGGTGGGCGTACAAATGCTATACAACTGTACAGGACCATGGGCGAGGGTGAGAAATACATTATTATGATTTCACCAGTCTTTACCTGTTTGTGAACAAGCTGAAGTTATACCTCTTAGGACACCCCAACAATCCTATATGGGGACCATAAACCCATGGCTCAATAAATATCTAATCTGTTTATCCCTTGGGCTTTACTTTCTACCCTACAAACCTGATGGTAAGCTAATGTTCCCACTATGTCAAACGTGCACTGAAAGTAAAGAGACTAGTGAGTGCACACACACTGATGCACAAAGGGTGCTCATGGGGATATGGTATAGCATAGAGGTACAAAACACGCTAGATAAAGGGTACTGACTTTGAAAAATACTGGAAATTAGGCACTTCGAAAGGACTACAACCCAGCTCTTTTCTGAATATATTAACTCATTTCTCAGAGACAAGCAGGAGGCACCTAGGTATCCCGAATGGTGCATTAATGAACCCTCTAAGCAAAAGTACATTGATGATTACCACTCTCACGAGGGTATACACTTGAGACCCGAGTTCACAGAGGTCAACCCCACCAGAAGTCAGCTAGCCAAGCTCTGTCTCTATTCCTTATGGGGTAAATTCGCCTAGCGTACAAACTTATCAAACACAACCATCATCACAAATCCTGACGAACTGTTCAAGTACCTTTTTGAACCCTGTTACGATGTGTCCAGCTAAGAGTTTATTGACAATGAGCCCGCAGCTCTCTGTTGGAAATAAACAAGAGTACCCCTCAGCTCCAGGTGAACGGTTTGGTTATTTGCAAATTAAACATGCGATTGAAACAGCGCTTCCCACAGATGAGACGCTTCCGGAATCCTCCCCCTTAGATGACTGATTACTTACCAAATGCCTCTACAAAAAAGCAACTTCACTGACATAAAAAATCTTTAACAACCAACCGGACCCTCTCGCCCGACTCAGGGAACTTTGGCAGTCCGAAGTAGGAGATATGGACCACCCTGACTGGCGCAAGGCGCTAGCCTCGCCAAAAGAGGTGGCAATCTCCTCTAGACTGCGATTAGTGCAGTTTAAAATATTACACAGGACCTATTACACACGGATGGTACTACACAAGATGGGAAGGGCCCCTGACCCAAGCTGTCTGTGTCTCTGCGGGGACATAGGTACCTATTATCACACATTATGGGAATGCCCCAAACTTGCGCCAAACTGGTATGAAGTGTTAGGCTCAATAGCAGACGTCACAGAGAAACAGGTCCCACTTGAGCCTCAGTGCTCCATACTTAGTGTATGGGGTCCGACAGATCTTACCCATGCCGAATGCCTATGGGTTACAACTGGCATGACAATAGCTAAACGGAACATAGCGTAATAGTGGGGAGTGGGAACAGTACCAACAATAATGCAGTGGGGTAGGGACATGGATATGGTCATGATGGCGGAGAAGGCCACGTTTATAAATAGGAAATGCCCTCCCAAATGTGCTAGGGTGTGGGGAAAGTGAAACGTGTACAGGGAAAACATCTGTTCGCCCCCAGAAGATGATAGTGATTTGAATGAAGACGTGTTATGTTGTGGAATTAAATATGTATCAAAGTAGAATTGTTTAACAAGTGACTGTACAGAAAGGACATTGCGATTGTACAATAACACATGCAGATCTGTATTGTTGTATTAAAACTTTAATGAAAAGATTTAAAAAAAAAAAGATGTTGTCACACCAAAAAAAAGAGTACCCCACAATATAAACATCTTCATAGCTTATTTCACAACCACTTACGCTGGTTTAGAGCTTTACAATGTATAGGATAAACTTCAGGACAGGTGTTTGTATCACAATACAGACTTAGTTATTTTTGTGAGTAAAGTAGGGAATGAAGAGCCTCCACTAAATGATTATCTGAGCGATCTGACCATCGAACTCAAAAAGGACAAGTATATCATTGAATTGATCTCGTCAGGTGCCAAAATCTATCCGTACAGAACCAATAAAAACAAAGTATGTATGAAAGTCAAAGGCATCACTTTCAATGTTAATATCAACCTTAAAATCAATGTTGACAGTCTGAAGGTTCTGGTGAACAAATACACTACATCACGTGACCATTAAAATGATAAAACAATAGTTGTTTATCATCCTAGCTTAGTCCAGGCCAAAAAAAGGTGGGAAGTCACAACCCAACCCCTACATAAAACCTTGAGCATAGGGTTTGATAAAAGGGTCCTGACTGAGGACTACAAAACCCTACCACTATGGACAACTGATTGCAACATCCCTTCTCCAAAATGTTAGCAGGCTCATCAAATTGGAGTAAAAGGTATTTTATAAAAAAAGCTATTAGAAAATGCTCCAGGGGTTTTATCCCAAACCCCTAACAATATTGTATGGCTTTATTCATGCTGGCAAGATATTTATACTGAACTATCCCTAAGGATCCCACACATCAAAATAATAGAAGGGATACCTAGTAATGTCAATGATGATGCATTGTTACCTAAGGACCTTGTAAACATGGGGATTGTAGAAAATCTTAACCCTGAGATAGAGAAAGCTTTTGCTCAATATTCATACCGCAATCTAAGCATATGCTACGAACAGAACTTGTTCTACAGGGGTAAAAGTAGTGGATCTATAGCTCTCAATGCCTCATACCTTGCTTTATTTAAAAATCCCAGTGACAAACAGCAGATAACTATCATAGCTAAACAGATATACCCGGGAACACATAGTTTTTCTTGTAAACCTTTCACGAAGCTACATTGCAACCACACGGCTACTTACTGGTAGACTTGAAACCCAATACTCTAGAAGACAACAGATTGCGTGCTGGTATTTTTACCCAGACCTCCCTGTCACTTCACGCATCTAAAACCAGACACAAAGCCTACAAAAAGAATCATTAAAATGACTAGCATAACATTTACACTCTAAACCTTATAATATATTGTGCTAACCATGTCTGCGTGCCTTCAGCATAATCTAGCATTCCTAAAAATGCTAGTCAAAGCTAGCCTCCAGCAAAGAAAGAGCATTCTTTGTGTGGGTTCTGACGATTTAGAGGCGGCTCGTTCAGAAATCAAGCTAAACACAATGCGGGCTTTACACCATGCTACCATTACGACGCAGCCATCACAACGCAAGTCATTACAACGACTTGCGCTGGATGGCGCTATATACTAAGGAATAGTATGATTTACTATTCCAACACCTTCCCTACTGTTACGTAGGCTGGAGTTGGAATAGTAAATCAGACTATTCCTAAATCCAGCACCTACAGCGCAAGTCGTTGTAACGACTTGCGTTGTGATGGATGCGTTGTAATGGTAGCGCAGTGTAAAGCCAGCGTTGGTCATGACATACATCCATAAAAGGGAGTCCCTCATTTCCAAGAAGAAACTGGTGAAACAGCCGGGTGGCTATATAGGTTCTTTGTTAGGCATAGATATACCATTAATTACAAGCCTCCTAACTGGCCAGTGATGGATCATGCCCAAAATGTGTACTTGGTTCCCCACCAACAGTTGGAGCCATCTACGGGCGACGCCTGGGATATAAGGAAAAAGGAGACTCTACGCCTCAATGCTGAGATTAGGGACCTTTTGAACCTTACTGATTTAAAACGTCATGACAAATCCGGTCTTTACTCCAGCGCCTTTCAGAACGTTGTACACTATTAGAAGCAGTGAAATACTGAAAAAAAACAAGCTGACTCAATATACCCCTGACTCTGACCAGCCTCAACCCACACCAGCAGCACCTCAAGAACAGTCCCCAACCTTAAGACATTTTAGTTGAACGACTTTTACAAAATATTAGTCAAAGGTTCAGTGGAGCAGCGCAAATGCTGTTGAGTAAAATGGCTGCTTCTAAAGACCTGACCTTGTGGCATGAGTGGGCTAAATTAATCTGCAAAGGGCAGCCGACTGTTGGGTCCCATATGGACGATCTAGTCAAAGGTCTCACGCACACCAAACCCCTATCCAACCAGAATTCTCCTAAAGGCTGGGATCAGTTTCTATGTGGAACTCAACAACCTTTCGAAGCTCATGTGTAAAGGCGACTACAGATGCCTGCTTTAATTTTTTAAGTCCCCATTTTCTCCATCGCCAGCAGCCTCTAGCGTTCCACGCCTATCCCCCTTTTGGAGTACCCCGGCAAAGTCTGCGGAATCTAGAAAAATACATTGATCAAGTCGCACACTTGGTTTACCGCGTGATGTGTATGAGGACTTTTTGTTCATTGGTATAGGCATTACAATGTATGTATGTATAGTTTTACAATGTATGTGCCTGATTTTTCTTCATCTATTTCTTTGGTAAGTCTATCATCATAATAGAGGTATAGAAAACTGATTGTAATAAATACTTAATTGTTCAACCCTATTCTGTCATCTTTTAAAGCATTTTAATTATGGTGTTGGAGATGAGAATGAAAACAAATGTGGAGTCTGAATTTATGTTTTAAATTCCTTTATTTTAGACAGCAGCCATTACACATACATGTGTTACACTGCCTTACAATTTTGACAAATGATGTATTCTGTTTTAACCGAGCGCACCTTAGCCCGAGAGTTTTCTTTTACATATTTCACAACTATACTGTCATTGTTAACAAGATCATTCGAATATAGACTTAAGAAATTTCTAAACGTCATACCCTCTGACATTTAAAAAATAAAATATATGCAATGTTCACCCCATATGATGGCTACAGAATCCTGTAAAAAGAACAATTGATGGACAGAATGCAGAACAATGTCATACATTCACCACAGGACAAAGATCTGGGCCTAAATCCATAGTTTTTTTGCTCACCATGCCATTCCAGTTTGGACCCAGCCATATGCAAATCAGTCTTGACCCTGCGCCCAATGGGAACAGTTCAGCCCATACTGCCAGGCCAGGTCCTTCCTGGACCGGAAACAGGCATGATTGATTATAGGTTTTGTATAGATGCTATGTTCAGGGAACTCTGCTGAACTATCAAACACTGTAACCTTCTCAATATCCATAAACAGGGCAGCCCAGTGGGTTCCACCCTTGTAATGTGAATCTGTGTTAAAGATGAGGGTGCAGGGTCTTTCCCAGGTTGCCCATCACTTGGAAAAACACCTAAAAAGCATTTCTTAGCATATTTATGAAAGCATAAGAGCTTGGGAACCTGAGCCTTTTCCATTTCACAATATTCTAAAGATGGTCAAACTAAGTCTGCCGGGAGTGGTTGACCTGAATGAAGCTGTCAAATACAGAAAATCCGACCATGTCTACATTCACAGGCAAGTGTTGACTAAACCGTATTTCAGCTTTAATGTTTCCATTTTTGACCAAGTTATAATGAACCTCGTCTTCCATGTCAGGAGTCAGACTGAATGCAAACAGTGTGTATCTTGACCCATATCCTTCTCTTGACATGACTACCTTGCAGTCCCACAGGTGTTTCCCAGTTATCAAAACCAGATTGAGATAGTCCCTGATAAAGTTAGAGGTATCAAACCTGGCTGTGTAAGGTTTTGCAGGAATCACAGATTCCTTGTGGACCAACACCACGTAGTCGATGTCGTAGTGTTTAAAATTGAAGGGGTTTGGGGGATGGAGGATTCTAAAAGTGGTATCGTCGACAAAATCGATGATAATAAGTTTGGGAAGTTGCACCAAAAATACATTTTACTGTTGTGTTCATCTGGTATCAGTGGGAATGCCGAATACTTTCAAAGCTACTCTTTTAACTGTGTTGTTGAGTGTTCGATAGTTGTAAAGCATCAGCGTGAGCTAGTCAGATGCTTGGTGACAGTTTCAATCTTTTACAAACTAGCTCGCGGACAGTATGTCCAGTTTATACTGTTCTACATCCCCGCTGATGAGGCAGAAAGAGTCCTTGTTGCAGTTAAGTTTGATCTTAAGATCAATACCATTGACGAGCAGTTTATCTTGGAAGAAGAAGTTTAAATATAAACGCCATAGGTTGTCGAAATGTCTACTGCCTGCGGTGAACCTAGCTCTTTTTATAAAACCTTTGTCACCGTCCAGCTCCTTGTTTTCAAACTGTACCTATGTATCCTTGTAGAAGATCCCCACTGAAAGCTGTGGGTCAAGGGCATCGCTACTGTAATTTAGAATACTTTTGATGTAGGCTCTGTAGGCATACATGTTATTACTCTGCGTGATGAATCGATCGCCGAGGGTGATATCCACTTGATTAAACATGGTTGCGATGGAGTAAGCGATCATCGCTGTGGCTATGTTTGAACCATCCGTTTTCATGATTTTACATACAAGATGCAGCAGGATGTTGTTGGAACTTTCAGTCTGTTTTGAACAGCATAAACAGTAGAAATGTACATCATTAACGTTTGAAGGCTGACCCTCTACCACAGCTCTTATGCTTTCTACATTTAAAAAAAGAAAGAAAGACGCACAATTTGTTAATAAATGAAGTATAGGTGTATAAGGGATAAGATGTTAAGATGTTAAGTGTCTATTTAACAATTTTACTAAACTCTGTTTTTGCATGGGACTCAGTGCCTGCTCTGAAATTTTGAGAGTTGCAAAGGTCCATCGACCCATAACCGTTGTTGCAGCTAGCACACGGCTGTTGCATGACGACAGTCTCCAGACCAGCTTCCTCCAGAAACCCCAAATCTTAATAGAAGGTGAGTTAGGTGTAGCTATAGATTCTTCACCATCTTCCATGTCGATGAAATTGTTCCCAACATTTACTTAGTTAATGGAAGCTTTGCTGCCGCTGGTGGCACCTATTACCCCTTTGCTGCCTGGCCTTTCCCACACTCCTGTGCCACGCACTTTTTTGACTATTTGGGGTAGTTCCGCCCCCATAACTTTTTGTCCACATAAGGTACCCATTCCAAATTTGTGTCCTTTTCTTCCAACTCCCTGAGAATTCTAAAGGCACCAGGGGTTTATGTATTCCCCCGGAGGGGATTGAAAAATTAGGCAAGATACAGCTAAATTTGGTTTTCTGAGGAAAAATAAAAAAAAAGTGCTGCAGAATAAAGCGTCTTGTTTTTTCCCTGCAAATGGTATCAACAAAGGATTTGTGGTGTTAAAATTACCATTTTCCCAGCTTTCGCCAACAGGCAGATTTTCTTTCACAAAATCAATATTTTCAACACAATTTTGGCATTCTACTGGGACATAGACTATTTCTCCTATTTTTTGTGCTTTCAACCTCCTTCCTTTTAGTGGTAGAAATGGGTGGGAAACCTATAACGAATACATGGAAAGCTATAAATTTCTGAAAAGTATATACAATTCGGAATTCAGCTAGGGGTCATTTGTGTAAATTCTACAAAAATTTTTGACTTTCCATTTTGATGGTGAAAGGAGTATTTATGCTGCTACTTTGGTCCTACATAAAAAATGTTTCAAGGCTGATATGGACAGCTACATAACATTTGCTCCGAAGCAAATCAATTATACCCCTTTGTGATGCAGCCTCTTGCCTGTAAATAAGACTGTATAAATTAGTGGAAATAAGATTTAGAGGTGCACTACACTGGCACTATGAATGCGAAGATGGGTATGGGTTACACCTCTGCTTGTAATTCTTCCCATGGTTACTCGAGCTGTAGTTGTCTGTACTGGGTTTATTTGACACCTCTGTGAGTGCTAATGGATACCTATGACCTTGAGAAAACACACAGGATGAGTCTGGACAGACCTTATTTTTACTATAAGGGTTCTTGTACGCAGGTTGGTGATGTGGTATACAGCCCAGGCTATAAGGATCACAATGAGTTCAATAGATACATCTTAATTTTGGATAACTAAGGCATTTGCAATTTCATAGAGTTCCCTGTGTTATATCTGTTTTGGATTTTTCGAAAAGGGTACCTAAAAAGAATGTCCAACCTGGTTGGGATGCATTTGCCCATTGCAAAACAATCTTGATAATCTGGACACTGAAGTAACTTACTTCTCTGTTGCCAAACGTGAGGAATGTGAAAGCAGCAGCTATGGTTGATGCTTCCCAAACAGTGAAAATGTTTTTAAGTTCCATATCTCTTGGACTTGGGCTTTTACTGGCATGGGATGTGATATTTTTGTCTCACGGTACCGGGGAGCTATGTTATACGTAGATCACGCTTTAGAAACTAACAGGTCTTATCTTAAAGTTTGCCTGCCATGCCATACCATAGGGCTGTCTTGTGCTTTGGATAGCTTCGAGGACTTTACTTAGTTTACTGGTTGTTTATATGTGGGTTAGATGTGGTCTTTGGCTGAGCTAGATCTCAGTCCTGGAACTGGAACCATGAATCTCACACACAGAAGCTTTGTCCCATGTGAGGGTGAGGGGAAGTCTTGGAGATAAAACGATCTAAAGCATGAATCTTGATGACCATAGGCAGAAAAAAATATGCGGGTTACTAAAACAAACCAAAACGCCTGAAACTCATGGAAGAATGCAAAAGAAGGTTGCCAAAGTTCACTAAAAAGGCTAGCTACTTGTAACAGTATTGACTTGTCACCGAGCTATGAAAGCCACACAGCCAACACTAATGTTTGTAATTCATATATTAATACAAAAATCACGTTTCATTGCAGACACAGAAACATTTAAAACGTCCAGAGAGAACAGTGAAACAGCAATGAGCAACATAATTAGTTGTTAGCAAACCTACACGTTTATATAGCCAAATCATCCTACTTACCGTTTGAAGCTGTGAAATCAATGGCTACTGTGAAGTTGATCTGGGTTCTGTTGAGAGTCGAAAAAGGAGAAGGATTATAATTAAATGCGCGTCTACTCTGTGGCTCACATAATCAAGGAACAACAGAATAGCATTTTTGAAGACTGTGTTTAACATCAGCTTTGGTAGTTAGTGTTTGTGACTGCATACTAGCATATCACACATTTAAATGGTGTGATTATGCTCCACTTCTTCATTTGTGTAGCAAAATGAATATTCAATTTTTTATAGAGACAAATTAGGAACACCAATTTTACGGCCCCAGCCTTCACTGACCTCTTAAAAAAACAATGCAGCAACATAACCCTTACAATATGTAATATGCTGCTAAATACCACATCGGGGTAAATTAGCACTACCTGTGTAATCTATGAGAATCGTATTGGAATTTTTTTTAAAAAGGCACCTAAAAATGTACAGCCTCGGAGCACACACACCCATCTCCAATCACAGTCAGTAATAGTTCACAAAACAGTTCCCATGGGCAACAAGATTTGATGGGACACTGGGGCAAGGTATCCTCCTTCAAATACAGAAACACGAGATTTCTTGAAAACGTATACACATCTTAAAAAAAGAAACCTTACAAACCGACCCATTAATTAACCAAGAGCTATGGCAAGATTTTTTTCGATCATAGTCGATGACAGGAAAGGAAAACCAATATTTTACATCACATTTTACGGTACGTTGTTAGAATTTGCACTAAATACTGTCAATATTTAAATAAAGGCCATATAGACACGTATAGGCAAGCTCATTATTTCTGTGGATTGCTAAGCTGCCTGCTTAAAATATATCAGAACAGCAGCTAAGCGCAACCTGATCATCTGTTTGCATTTTCAGGGTAGTGCTCTTTTTCATTTTCTTGAACAAAAGGTACATTAATACAATACACCTTTCTAACATGTTAGAATAGTAAATGAAAAATGGGCACCAAAGGTCATGAAGCATGCATGCCCATGCGTCATGGCTGGGCGTCCATAGTCATCTCAGAATGCATATTTTTTAATAGAAACAACTTCAACATAGCCAGGGACACATGCATTCTGGTGCATGTGTTTATATGCAATAACCAAAAATCATTGGCAAAGCCATTAGCTCTGCCTTTTAGAGCCAACACCTATTGACTTTGACAAAGCCTGTTGTTAAAAATACATGTATTATTGTAAGAATATGCCACAAAAATATAGGAAAAAAAGAAAGCATGCCACTGCCTAAACGTGACAGCCATATACTGGCAATAAAAATTGAAATGAAAAGATAAATAAATAACCATCACATATAAGTAAGAAAATGATTTGCTTACCTGTAGCTGTATTGCTCCAATATTGATATCTTTCATAGGTTCACATGCTTGAATCCTTCCCCATCGCCGAACTTGGAGTCCCACAGTACCATAACAAAACAGTATGGGCCCCATTAGGATGACCGGCAAACTTCGTCCGCCTGCCATCCCGACGTAAAAGGGGGCCGCCCGCCATGAGGGCGACGGTCCCGTGGGGGCCATTAGGATGCGCCTGCCACACTGGCGGGCGCATCCCGCATTTTTTACATTCCGGCAGGCGGTGCTGAAAGCACTGCCCGCCGCAATGCAAAAAATGCACATTGCGCACTTCAATGCACAACGTGAAAGGCACCATGCGGTGCCTGCCACGTTGTACAGAGAAGTGCAGGAGGGTACCATAGGTACCCCATGTGCACCCCCCCACCCCCGGAGTCCTTGGGGGCCCGGAACGGGTCCCCACAAGACATTCCTGCATGCCTTTCTGTGGCGGCGGTGAAAAGCATGGTCCCGCCCACATCCTAATATGGATGGCGGTGAACCCTTTTCCGCCCGGTCAACTCGTTGTCAGGGCGGAAAAGCGGCGGGCAGTCTTTCCGTCCGCCGCGGTCCCCCCGCCATAGTAATATGGTGGGGGGAAATAGGTGGCGGGCGAGGAAGGATGTTGGGCGGATCGCCACTGCCCGCATGGCGGTGGCGATCAGCCCGACATCCTAATGGGGCCCTATGTATCATCATAGGCTATAATGGCAATGAACAATCACTTTAGTAACCTATCTATGTCCTTGTTAAAAAACTCCACCCAATCAGGCAATAGCACCTACTATAATACTCCCAAAAGAGGCTCAATCACTCAGATTTTCAAAGCACAAGTGGGAAAAATAATCCATAGCTATAAGGGGAGATTTTTTGGAGGAGGGTGGGTCACATGTGAATCTATGAAATATAGCAATACTGGAAATCTACAGTTACAGGTAAGTAACTCTTTCTTCTCTAGTATCAGAACTTTTATAGATTCACATGCTTGAATCACAATAGCACAATGCTTTGATGGGCATTCTGTGATGTCCATAGTTTGGGAATCACTACTATTGGAATTAAAATCTATTCGCGATTCCATTGTTTGCGGGGTTTTCTGTTGGGTGGCTTTGTACTCATGTCTGGGCTGTTTGTTGCATCTCTGCCTTGCGCCCCGCTTCCTGTTCCTGCTTTGTTGGTATTTGCATTTCGAGCACCAGAGCGTAGAGTCTGCCTCCGATCCTGGCGCATACAATCTAATTCCTGTGCCAGGGTGAATTTTCGAAACCCCAAGCGCTGTGCCCTTTGTTGATCATTGTCTGACTCACTGTCTACATTTGAGCTTAACTCCGAAAGTGATGAAGCCTCCGAAAGTTCATTATTAGCTGTTTGCGATATTGCTGAGGTACTTGGTGTTAACTTCTTAGTAGCTTTTTGTGAGAAGTTGGCCTGGTGTGCAGTGCTCACTATTCTAGTGATCACTATATATCAGTCCAAACAACCCTTATTGATGATTGGTTGTAAGTCAACCTTATAGACCAGCTATCCTAGTAGCATGGATACGAGCAGTCTAAGGCTAAGACTCTAGAGGGCGTGTTAAGCCAGCTGTTTTACCATCACATTACCCCTTGAACACCCAGTGAAAGGACACCACACAAGTTGTTATGAAAATAAACAGTGTATTTATTTATAACAAGACTACCCTGGCTCTTTATGAGACAGGGAGCTAAGCACACAACAAAACTCTTACGAAAATACTTTTAAGTTAGCACGTTACACAAATGCCCGAGGGGCACGAAAAACCATATACGCTAAAAGTGGAATGCGAATTACTAGCAGGTAAGTAACAGTTCTAATAGGCTTTGGAATCGCTAGGACTGGACTAGGGAATCGTTAGATTACTACTAGGAGGCCTAGGGGACTCGGGTGCAGAGTGTGCACTCTCACGCGGGATGCGGGACAAAGTCTATGGAAGCTAGAATTCACAAAGTTAGTGTTCACGGGCGAACCCGACCTGGTAGGGAGAAAATGACAGTGGATCCTGACCCTTGGATAGTGAGGCTATGCTGGGACACCGGAGTGCCGAAGTTACCTAGCCCAGGGGCTGCAGCTGCATAGGTCTGAAAAGACGTCGGGGATCTCGTTGCCGGACCAGGAGCCTGGAAGGAAGAAGTTGCTGGCAGGCGACCAGTGAAGGAAAGTTCGATGGATCCAAGCCTGGATCAAGGAAGAAGAAAACCTGAAAGCAGAGGGGACCAAGTTCTTGAATCACTAGCCAGTGATTAAGTGGGCACCAGGATGGCACCGGGCGAAGTCACCGCAGTCAGGTGAGTGGGCACTGCTGGGCTCTGCAGTCTCTCGGACCAGGAGGCGTTGTCGGCGACCAGGATGGAGGTGCGAGCTGTCCCACGAAGGATGAAGTCGTTGGCGTCGAAGTTACCCAGGATTGGGCAACAAGCCTTGGCTAATTCAAGCCCACGCGGTGGACTCAAAATGGCGTCTTGAGTGGACCAGGAGGGTCCAGGGTGCTCCTCTTCTGGAAGGGAGCAAGGGCCAGTCTGGAGCAACCAGACCAGCAGCAGAAATGTCGTCGGGCGTCGTCAGGAAGGCCACAAGCCAACGGGCTAGTAGCCAAACAACGCGGTGAGCAGCGGAAAGCAGAAGGGCCCCACGCAGATCGTGGAGATGCTGGGGGGCTGCACTTCGGAGCTGGAGCTGCTCAGAGTCGGGGCTTCTCGGACCCCAAAGCACTCACCAGTAGATTACTCGGCGGGCTTGCTGGAAAGAAGTCGTGCAGTCTTACAGATGGCCGGTCCCTTGAGGTCTCGTCGCACCCACGGTTCTCAGCTGGGCTGTAGAGGTGGGTAGAGGTCAGAGGTGCCAGGGAAGCCGGTTCTCGTCGAGCTGGGCAGTCGGATTCCGGAGGAAGGACTTACAGCAGACCGCAGTGTTCTTGGATGGTGCCTGCGGATGCAGGGTGACTACTCCTTAGTCACAAGGGAGAAATCTTAGGAAGAAGTCTTGAGTTCCTTTCGCAGAAAGTAGTTTCAGGATTCAAAGATGATCTGATTTGGAAGGGGGCCAGTCTCTACCTTTATCCTGTAAAAAGGGGCTGGCACGCGACTAAGTCCTGCCCTATGGGTGGGACTAGGAGGGGGGTGGTTACACCCACTTCCTTGGCGGGCTTTTCCCCAGCACAGGGTCTGGAGTGACCCTGGAACTGGTTCCAGCCAGCCTATGCACAGTGAGCACCGGGGTGCCACGTGCAGTCACCTTCCTCTAAAGCCCTGCCTACTTACAATACACAAAACCCTGTCTGGGACGGTGCTGGCACCGCCCCTGGCAGGAAACCCTTTGTCCTTATCTCCTGCTCTGGGAGGACTCCCAGCAGCAGGAGGGCAGACTTGTGTCTCGGTGGCAGCATCCATTTTGTGGATGCTAAGGCTCTGTCTGACTTTTAACCGGGTTATAGGTTACAGGCATGTCGTGTCCCTCTAGAAGGGTGGAATGCTAACCCCGTCGCCAGAATTGGCGAGGGGTTAGTATTCCAATTCGTATGACACCTTACTCGACATGTTTTGATAGAGCGATACCAGAGTTGGCACATAACCGCGAGGATTATAATGCACTTAAGAGTATATGGTATGCGATATCATGGAAACGGCTAAGGGATGGATCCCGAAAGCCGCAGACGGGCTCAGCTCATGCCAGAGCACCATCTCACACGATTCCAAGCACTCTGCCTTCAGGATTGTTAAGGCCTGCCATAGGAGTGACTGATAGGAGATCTGTGTGTCCATTTTAGGGTTAGATATAGGTATACTATATCTAAAGCAAAGGGTGAGTACACCACCTTGCCCCAGCTGTCGTGCAGCCAGTTGTGTCAGTTTTAGTTAGTCAATCCAGGGGTGGCACAATACATGCTTCAGCCCCTGGGAGACTTCTGGGTGCACCTCAGCCCTGGGTACAGGGACTTGTAGAGGGCCCAGTGCCAATTCAGTACCTGGGTACAATTTGGATAGAGAGAACAGCTAGGCTGTGGGTCTGATTAGCAGGCCCACAGCCAGGGAAAGTCGTAAACCAGTGCAGCAAAAAGCAAAAATCTGGGTGATCATAGGATTGCAGACCCTACTTTCCTACATGACCCCCCCCCAAACTTTGGGACAATAAGCTAACCTTGACCAGGTGAGTCTTCTTGCTCTAAGTGGAAATACCTGGAGAGCCCATCAGCATTGCTGTGATCAGTCCCAGGTCTATGCTCCACTGTAAAATCCATCCCCTGTAGGGAAATGGACCACCTAAGCAGTTTGGGGTTTTCACCCTTCATCTGATTTAGCCACAAGAGGGGCTTATGGTCTGTCTGAATGGTGAAGTGAGTGCCAAACAAGTAGGCCCTCAGCTTCTTCAGGGCCCAGACCACAGCAAAGGCCTCCCTCTCAATAGCTGACCAATTTTTCTCTCTGGGTGTCAACCTCCTACTAATGAAAGCAATAGGCTGATCATTACCATCAAAATTCAGTTGAGACAGAACAGCTCCCACACCCAACTCAGAAGCATCTGTTTGGACAATGAATGGCTTGGAGTAATCTGGACTCTTGAGGATAGGTGCTGTGCACATGGCCTGCTTTAGGTCATTGAATGCTTTCTGACAGCTTGCTGTCCACTGAACTTTCTTTGGCATCTTTTTGCTTGTCAGGTCATTAAGGGGGGTCACTATGGACCCATAATTTCTGACAAACTTCCTATAGTACCCAGTCAGGCCCAAGAAAGCTCGAACCTGAGTCTGGGTGATTGGTGGAGTCCAGTCCTTGATGGCCTGTATCTTACTCTCCAGTGGCTGAACCTGGCCTCCACCTACAAGGTGGCCCAGGTATACAACCTGTGACTGCCCTATCTGGCACTTTGTGGCCTTGATAGTGAGGCCTGCCTTTTGCAGGGCCTCTAACACTTTCCTCAGGTGGACCAGGTGATCCTCCCAGGTGGAGCTAAAGACAGCAATATCGTCAAGATAAGCTGCACAGAAGTCATCCAGCCCAGTGAGGACTTGATTCACCAACCTTTGGAAGGTGGCAGGTGCATTTTTCAGTCCAAAGGGCATTACCACAAATTGATAATGCCCTCCAGGGGTAGAAAATGCTGTCTTGGGTTTGGCTTCCTCAGCTAACCTGATTTGCCAATACCCAGCTGTCAAATCAAATGTGCTTAAGAAGTTGGCAGAAGCCAATCTATCTATAAGCTCATCTGCTCTTGGTATTGGGTGGGCATCAGTCTTAGTGACTGCATTGAGGCCTCTGTAGTCTACGCAAAACCTCATCTCTCTCTTACCACCCTGGGTGTGAGGCTTTGGCACTAGAACTACTGGGCTAGCCCAAGGGCTATCTGAGGGCTCAATGACTCCCAGTTCCAACATTTTCTGCACTTCAGTTTTGATGCAGTCTCTAACATGATCAGGCTGCCTGTAGATTTTACTCTTGACAGGCAGACTGTCTCCAGTGTCAACATCATGGGTACACCAATCAGTTTGGCTGGGTGTCAGAGAGAACATATGTCGAAAGGATTGCAGAACTTGCCTGCAATCCTGTTGCTGATGTTCAGTGAGGCTGCCACAAAAGACAACACCATCAACTGACCCATCATCAGGATTCTGAGTGAGCAGGTCTGGGAGAGGGTCACTCTCTTCCTCCTGTCCCTCATCTGTGGCCATGAGCAAGCTCATGTCCTTCCTGTCAACATATGCCTTGAGCCTGTTAACATGGAGCACTCTGAGAGGGCTCCTGGGAGTTCCAAGGTCCACCAAGTAGGTAACCTCTCCCTTTTGCTCAATGATGGTGTGGGGCCCAGACCATTTGTCTTTCAGAGCTGCTGGGGCCACTGGCTCCAGCACCCACACCTTCTGTCCTGGCTGGTACACAGTCAGTACAGCCTTTTGGTCATGCCAAGCTTTTTGAAGTTCCTGGCTGGCCTCAAGGTTTTTAGATGCCTTCTCCATATACTCAGCCATCCTGGAGCGGAGACCAAGTACATAGTCCACTATGTTGGTTGCAGGCTTTTTGAGAGGTCTCTCCCATCCTTCCTTCACCAAACACAGGGGTCCTCTTACAGGATGCCCATACAGAAGCTCAAAAGGGCTGTAGCCAACCCCCTTCTGTGGGACCTCTCTGTAAGCAAACAAGAGGCAGGGGATCAGGACATCCCATCTTCTCCTAAGAGGTTCAGGTAGTCCATGAATCATCCCTTTCAGGGTCCTGTTGAATCTCTCAACAAGCCCATTGCATTGTGGATGATAGGGTGTGGTGAACTTGTAGTTCACACCACACTCTTTCCACATGGCAGTCAGATATCCTGACATGAAGTTTGTACCTCTGTCAGAAACGACCTCCTTAGGGAAACCCACTCTGGAGAACACTCCAACTAGGGCTCTTGCCACTACAGGGGCTGTAGTGGTCCTAAGGGGAATAGCCTCAGGATACCTGGTGGCATGGTCCACCACCACCAGTATAAACTTGTGTCCTGATGCTGTCTGGGGTTCCATTGGACCAACAATGTCAATCCCCACTCTTTCAAAGGGAACCCCCACCACAGGTAGTGGTATGAGGGGGGCCTTTGTTGTGCCACCTGACTTACCACTGGCTTGGCAAGTGACACATGAGCGACAAAACTCCTTGGTATTCTCATTCATATGGGGCCAGTGAAAGTGTGAGACAAGCCTGTCCCAAGTCTTTGTCTGACCTAAATGACCTGCAAGGGGAATCTCATGGGCCAAGGTGAGAAGGAAACCTCTCAGAGACAAGGGGATGACCAGCCTCCTGGTTGCACCAGGCTTGGGGTCTCTTGACTCAGAGTACAGGAGTCCATCTTCCCAGTATACCCTGTGGGCACCTGTGGCATTCCCTGCAGCCTCAGCAGCAGCCTGCTGTCTGAGGGGTTCAAGGGAAGGGCAGCTCAACTGTTCCTTCCCCAGGTCTGCTCTGGAGGGTCCCCCTGAGCCCAGAAACTCAACTTGATCAAGTTCAAGCTCTTTAGGCTCAGTTTCCCTCAGCTCTTCTAGATCAGCCTCCTCAGAGACTTGATCCTCAACCTGGGGCAAGGGGGAAGGCAAAGCCTTACCCTTACTGCTCTTCTTCTTGGAAGGTGTCTGGTCCCTAATTTCAGGATCCAGCACCTGTTCAGTGGGGCATCTTCTGGCCTGTGACCTAGTCACAGCAAGCACATGTGCTGGCAAGCCTAACATCTCCATGTGAGTCCTCTGCTCCACTTCTGACCATTGTGATGACTCCAAATCATTGCCCAACAAACAATCAACTGGGAGGTCTGAACTGACTACAACTTTCTTTTGTCCCTTCACTCCACCCCAGGAGAAAGCTACAATTGCCACACTATGACTAGTAGTGACATTGCTGGCATTGGTCACCAGGAAATCAGTACCTGGCATGATCTGTCCAGGGTCCACAAAGTTAGGTGTCACCATGGTGACACTGGCACAAGTGTCCCTATAGGCCTGAGCCATCTTGCCATTAATCAAAGGTGTCTGCCTGTATTTGCCCAAAGTATTGGGACTTATTTCAGGGGACATATCCATATCCCCTGTACAGACAAGGACAGCCTGAGTGAGTGTGCCAACTAAGTTGTCAGACCCCTCAGTACCCAAGGTTAACCCAACTAATGCCTTGGGAGTGACACTACCACTACTGACTGTACTAGGGGGTGCAGTTGCTTTAGGAGCTGTAGTGGCAGGAGTTTGTCCTCCTCCTCTTTTGGTGCACTCACTAAACCAGTGAGATTTACTTTTGCAGTACTGGCACCACCTTTTTGACTGGCCTTCTTGAGTCTTCTTCTTCTGGGAAGCCTGACCCCCACCCTCTTTGGTTTGTTGGGGACCTGGTGAAGACTTCTGGTCATTTTGCTCATTCTTAACATTACCCTTCTGGTCTGCTTTCTTCTGACCACCCTGGTTCTGGTTCTGGTTCTGCTTGATCCTTGTCCTGACCCATTTGTCTGCCTTCTTTCCCAATTCTTGGGGAGAGGTCAGATCTGAATCAACAAGGTGCTGGTGCAGCAACTGGTTCTGACAATTGTTCAAAATTTGTTCTCTCATCATTAGATTATACAATCCTGTGTAATCTGTAACCTTGCTACCCAGCAACCAGCCCTCCAAAGCCTTAGTGGCACAATCCACAAAATCAGACCAGTCCTGAGACTGAGTTTTCTGGGTGTCTCTGAACAGCAACCTGTACTGCTCAGTGGTTAAACCAAACCCATCAACCAGTGTATTCTTCAGGACCTGGTAATTGTTAGCATCCTCCACTCTTGTAGTGAGGAGCTTATCTCTACCTTTACCATCAAAGGAGAGCCACAGTATAGCTGCCCACTGACTCTGGGGAATGTTCTGCACAGTGCAGGCCCTCTCCAGAGCAGCCATCCATTTCTGGATGTCATCCCCTTGCTTAAAGGGGGGCACTATTTTAGTCAGGTGTTTAGTATCTAAACCCTTCTCTCTATCTCTTGGGAGATTGCTGCCACCAGTGGGAGCTAGCCCACTCATCTGCTGCTCTCTTGCCAGGGCAAGCTTCTCTTTGGCCAGGGCAATTTCTTCCCTTTCAATCCTCAGTTCAGCTTGTCTCATCCTAGCCTCATGCTCCTTTCTCTGAGGGGAAGTAAATCTCCTCTGTGGAGGATTCCTTCTCCCCTGAGAAGAGGCATTAGAGTGCAGAGATCTATTGGAGTCCCTAGAAAGAGATCTATCTCTCCTAACTCCAAGGTTAGGCCCACTTCGGGTTAGTACTGGGGGGCCCCCAGATCCTAGCCCAAGTAAGTCTAAGTTGGTCCTAGTTAGCCTTCTGACTACCTCAAGACCCTTGTCTACCTCATCCCCAGAGAGTACCTCCTGATCCTCCTCCTCAACTGCTGAATCAGTGTTGTGGAGATCTGGATCCCCAGAGGTTCCCTCTAAGGCTGGCATGTTCTCATGTAACTGAGAAAGCTTTCTGGCATCATATGTCTCTAAGAGACCTATCAGAAAGGAAGTGGTGGGGTTAGACCCCTGCTTCAGTTTTCTGGAGACACAGATCTGTCTCATCTCATGAAAGCTGAGAGCTGCATATCTTGAAGTGACCTGTGGAGGGTCAACACTGACCAGGGGAGTCTCAGTAGAGTCCTCCTGAGTCGACATGCTTTTCTAGTGAGGTGTAAGTGGTGCACTTACCTACACTATATGTTTGCCTACTGATCCCTTGCTAGAGTTGTAGTTTAGGGTGTGCTAGGCCCTAGGAGCTACAACAGCTGGTTCAGTAGAACTCAGAGTATTCTAAGCTAAGTTATATGTACCTTTGGTACTTATGTGATCTTTCACAAGATATTCTTAGGATATGTGTGGTAAAACAACAGCAAGCTCAAATTCCCACCGCTGCCACCAATGTGAGAAGTTGGCCTGGTGTTCAGTGCTCACTATTCTAGTGATCACTATATATCAGTCCAAACAACCCTTATTGATGATTGGTTGTAAGTCAACCTTATAGACCAGCTATCCTAGTAGCATGGATACGAGCAGTCTAAGGCTAAGACTCTAGAGGGCGTGTTAAGCCAGCTGTTTTACCATCACATTACCCCTTGAACACCCAGTGAAAGGACACCACACAAGTTGTTATGAAAATAAACAGTGTATTTATTTATAACAAGACTACCCTGGCTCTTTATGAGACAGGGAGCTAAGCACACAACAAAACTCTTACGAAAATACTTTTAAGTTAGCACGTTACACAAATGCCCGAGGGGCACGAAAAACCATATACGCTAAAAGTGGAATGCGAATTACTAGCAGGTAAGTAACAGTTCTAATAGGCTTTGGAATCGCTAGGACTGGACTAGGGAATCGTTAGATTACTACTAGGAGGCCTAGGGGACTCGGGTGCAGAGTGTGCACTCTCACGCGGGATGCGGGACAAAGTCTATGGAAGCTAGAATTCACAAAGTTAGTGTTCACGGGCGAACCCGACCTGGTAGGGAGAAAATGACAGTGGATCCTGACCCTTGGATAGTGAGGCTATGCTGGGACACCGGAGTGCCGAATTTACCTAGCCCAGGGGCTGCAGCTGCATAGGTCTGAAAAGACGTCGGGGATCTCGTTGCCGGACCAGGAGCCTGGAAGGAAGAAGTTGCTGGCAGGCGACCAGTGAAGGAAAGTTCGATGGATCCAAGCCTGGATCAAGGAAGAAGAAAACCTGAAAGCAGAGGGGACCAAGTTCTTGAATCACTAGCCAGTGATTAAGTGGGCACCAGGATGGCACCGGGCGAAGTCACCGCAGTCAGGTGAGTGGGCACTGCTGGGCTCTGCAGTCTCTCGGACCAGGAGGCGTTGTCGGCGACCAGGATGGAGGTGCGAGCTGTCCCACGAAGGATGAAGTCGTTGGCGTCGAAGTTACCCAGGATTGGGCAACAAGCCTTGGCTAATTCAAGCCCACGCGGTGGAATCAAAATGGCGTCTTGAGTGGACCAGGAGGGTCCAGGGTGCTCCTCTTCTGGAAGGGAGCAAGGGCCAGTCTGGAGCAACCAGACCAGCAGCAGAAATGTCGTCGGGCGTCGTCAGGAAGGCCACAAGCCAACGGGCTAGTAGCCAAACAACGCGGTGAGCAGCGGAAAGCAGAAGGACCCCACGCAGATCGTGGAGATGCTGGGGGGCTGCACTTCGGAGCTGGAGCTGCTCAGAGTCGGGGCTTCTCGGACCCCAAAGCACTCACCAGTAGATTACTCGGCGGGCTTGCTGGAAAGAAGTCGTGCAGTCTTACAGATGGCCGGTCCCTTGAGGTCTCGTCGCACCCACGGTTCTCAGCTGGGCTGTAGAGGTGGGTAGAGGTCAGAGGTGCCAGGGAAGCCGGTTCTCGTCGAGCTGGGCAGTCGGATTCCGGAGGAAGGACTTACAGCAGACCGCAGTGTTCTTGGATGGTGCCTGCGGATGCAGGGTGACTACTCCTTAGTCACAAGGGAGAAATCTTAGGAAGAAGTCTTGAGTTCCTTTCGCAGAAAGTAGTTTCAGGATTCAAAGATGATCTGATTTGGAAGGGGGCCAGTCTCTACCTTTATCCTGTAAAAAGGGGCTGGCACGCGACTAAGTCCTGCCCTATGGGTGGGACTAGGAGGGGGGTGGTTACACCCACTTCCTTGGCGGGCTTTTCCCCAGCACAGGGTCTGGAGTGACCCTGGAACTGGTTCCAGCCAGCCTATGCACAGTGAGCACCGGGGTGCCACGTGCAGTCACCTTCCTCTAAAGCCCTGCCTACTTACAATACACAAAACCCTGTCTGGGACGGTGCTGGCACCGCCCCTGGCAGGAAACCCTTTGTCCTTATCTCCTGCTCTGGGAGGACTCCCAGCAGCAGGAGGGCAGACTTGTGTCTCGGTGGCAGCATCCATTTTGTGGATGCTAAGGCTCTGTCTGACTTTTAACCGGGTTATAGGTTACAGGCATGTCGTGTCCCTCTAGAAGGGTGGAATGCTAACCCCGTCGCCAGAATTGGCGAGGGGTTAGTATTCCAATTCGTATGACACCTTACTCGACATGTTTTGATAGAGCGATACCAGAGTTGGCACATAACCGCGAGGATTATAATGCACTTAAGAGTATATGGTATGCGATATCATGGAAACGGCTAAGGGATGGATCCCGAAAGCCGCAGACGGGCTCAGCTCATGCCAGAGCACCATCTCACACGATTCCAAGCACTCTGCCTTCAGGATTGTTAAGGCCTGCCATAGGAGTGACTGATAGGAGATCTGTGTGTCCATTTTAGGGTTAGATATAGGTATACTATATCTAAAGCAAAGGGTGAGTACACCACCTTGCCCCAGCTGTCGTGCAGCCAGTTGTGTCAGTTTTAGTTAGTCAATCCAGGGGTGGCACAATACATGCTTCAGCCCCTGGGAGACTTCTGGGTGCACCTCAGCCCTGGGTACAGGGACTTGGAGAGGGCCCAGTGCCAATTCAGTACCTGGGTACAATTTGGATAGAGAGAACAGCTAGGCTGTGGGTCTGATTAGCAGGCCCACAGCCAGGGAAAGTCGTAAACCAGTGCAGCAAAAAGCAAAAATCTGGGTGATCATAGGATTGCAGACCCTACTCTCCTACACTTTTACACTGTCATACTTTTTTGCAAATGTGAATATTTGCCCATGTTCATAATCCAACCTGTCTCGTTGGAATTTATATGCCTTCCTTTTCTTTATGACTTCTTCTCGGTGCAGATGCGCTATCATTTCCTCACAATGTTTAATATTATTGGGAATGCTGGGTAACTTGTCTATTTCCATATTCAGTGCGTCGATTTGGCTCTGTAATGCCACCCGGTCACTCTCAAGGTATTTAACAAGGATTTCCACCAAACGCCGAGAGGACTCCAGGTTACATTCAGCCCATTCGGACAGCATGCAGGGGTCTGGGTTCTTTCTCATAAGATGGTGCGAGCATTATCCGCAGACCCCGCGGTATCCTTCTCACCTACAAGTACCTGGTGAGCGAGCGGTGCTCCCACCACTTTGCCTGCTCCACTTTACTTGCCTTCTCCAGGTTTTTGAAGCGCTCCTTGATCTTTGGTTGCGAATCCGGTGGACTGCTGGATATCAAACTTTGTACACGTTCCCCGGCCGGGGAAGCAAAAAACATGCCGGTAACTGCCTCCTCCCGATTCCTCAACGAGTCTGCGGACATGGTGTCAAATAATGGGCTTGTGAATATTACGATCAGATTTATAGCGCCGATAAATATCGCCGTCCAGTTCTTGTACACTCCTTTACGGGACACTCATCAGGGCTCCTGTCGCAGAGAGATGGTAACGGCAAAGCACGGGTCCTCCTGTCAGCCGACCTCCGACCTCGACTCCAACACAACACTTCCCTGCTACTTGTTGCACTTCCGCTGTCCCGGAGCAACCAAGACTTCTCCTGCTAGGAGAGTAGAGGATTCTGAAGTGCTCAGAATCACTGCTTCCTGCCTTATGGCCCGCAATCAAAGGAGGGGTTTTGCTGGATTCGAGGAAGCAATCTCGAAGGATACTTGAAGCTGAGTCATCACAAGGTAGGAATCCGTAGGACACAGACGACGTGAACCCAATTGATGGTGCAATATTTGTATTTAATGCCCAACACCACTGCCCCCATAACGCGTTTCAGCCCGCATGGGGCCTTGATCACATGACACAGTTGAGGGGGCGGATTAAACATTTAAAGTGCAAATGTGTGACGTATTTCCTGTGCATCAGCTGTGTTGTTCAGTTACAGACATGGAAAAAATACTACTACATCACTGCCACCTACTAGTCCATATGTAAAGGATCAACAGAAATGTAAAATACATTCAATAAGTGCAAAATAGAGCATACATGATAAAATATCACGGGAATAGCAGGAAATTGAATAAATATATAAATATATACAATTAAATACCCAATATAATACTATTAAGCTCTAAAAAAATGACATTGGTTGGTAAAACCATACTCACTTTGATGAAAAAAATTGCAGCTAAAAAAACGTTAAAACAATGTAAAACTTTTTATCTCATAAGATAGCAACATTATTCAAAATTCATGTCTAAAATAGCACCAAGAATGTTCTCATGTGGTTTTAAGATGTTTTTAGAAATATATATATATATCACACAATAAAATGTGCATGAATACAGAAGCAAACATATGTAACCAAAAAAAGCTCACCTATTGAAATTAGTGGCGTAGTACAGCCTGTACGATCGCTGCATGACTGCACTGCCTCGATTCCAGGCAATAATGCTGCGTGAATGAATGCACACTCTTCCAAGTTGCAGCACAACATATTTTCCCCAGAGGCACTTCCGCAAGCAAAGCAGTTGAAGTGGAAACTGCCCAAATTAAGTGTGCTCTGGTTTTTGTTGTGAGCAGTTAGCCAGCCTTTGAGTAGCAAAACTGGATCGTGGCTGAGATCCATTGAGCAATGGTTGCTTTTGTGACTTTAGCACCCTCATGAGTAGGTCTATAAGAGACCAACAATTGGTCAGTTGTTCTAAGCTATACCATGCGATGCAAGTAGAATATTAGACAGCTTTTGATATCTAGCATATGGAGATATCCTTCCACTGATGAAGTCGGATTACGGAAGAAGGTCTGTAATATTATAGCTTAATTGAGGTGAAAATCCATAGGGAGCTTGAGAATGAATTTTGGATTAGTTCTGAGAACAACAGAATCATCAGTGAAGTGCAAAAAGGGTTCTTGAGTTGTGAAAGCCTTTATCTCACCTACCCTTCTGCAGAAGTGAGCGCCAGCAACAATTTGACAATCCATGTGAGAAATGTGAGGTCTGCTTTGTGAATAGGTTCAAACGGAATCTTTATGAGTTGAGATAGAACTATGTTTAGGTGCCAGTCCAGGGGAGGAGCCCTTACTGGAGGAAAAACTCTGAACAATCCTATCATGAACTATTTGATGATTCTGCTCGAGGATAAAGAGAGAGAATGTGAAGAGCGTCTATATCTATATATTGCAGTGAGATGTATCTTAATAGACACGTGCACAACCACAACTAAGATAACAGGAGCAGATAAGGTAGCTCAGGTGATGCCTGTCGAGGATGCAGGTTTGATTTCTGGCACCATGAGCAGAAACGTTTCCATTTCACTTTTTATGTTTTTATCGTGGCTTCTGCCCTTGCCTTTGAGAGAATGTCCCTGTAGTCCTGAGGAATATTCAAATTTCTGAATTCATGTAGTTCAGGAGACAAGCGCATAAGTGGAGAGAAGTCGGGTCTGGATGAAGGAACTGGCCTTGGCTCATCGAGAAAAGTGTTTGAGATGTTTGCAGGTGAATGTAGTTGGATTCTGATACTAGAAGAAGCTCCATTAACCAATGTTGTCTGGGCCACCTGGGGCCATCAGGAAGAAGCGACAGTTCTCCGCTTTTATTTTGCTGAGAACCTTCAGTATGAAAGGTATGGGGAAAAGTGTATGCATAGATTCTGAATCATCTGATCAAAAAACCATTCTCCCATGACCCTGGGTGTGGATATCAACTTGCCTAGAACTGGCATTTGGTGTTCTTGCTTGTTGTGGAGAGATCGAATGCTTGTTTGCCCTAGAGAAAGACAATCCTGTCCAGCACCAACTCATACAGCTCCCACTCGTGGCAGCTGTCATTGGTTCTGCTGAGCTTGTCTGCTAAGAGATTGTTTGTTCTGGGAATGTGTTCGGCCCGCAGAGTTATCTTGTGAGTTGTCAGCCAGATATAGATTTCATGAGCTTGCTTGGAAAGCATAAACAATCTTGTACCCCCTTGCTTGTTCATGTACTGCATGCTGGTGGTATTATCTGTGTGAACCACCACTGAAGACCCTGCTATCCTTGGTAGGAACGTTTGGAGAGTGAGATAGATGGCTTTAAATTCCAGGTGATTGATATGCATGCTCTTCTGGAGTGGAGAGCACTTTTCTTGAATCTGCAGGTCCTGTATATGACCACCCAAGCACTCTAGAGACCCATCCATAGTTATTACAAAGTCAGATGTTTGAGGCAAAAACATGAGGCCCTATGAAAGGTGGAAGGTCTGGGTCCACCAGGCTATTGCTTCCATCATACCTGGTGTGATCTTCACAAGGTGCTTGTATGATCCTTTGTTTTTGTAGCCTCATTTTTAGGCGTGTGAGAGAGACATCATGCCCAGAAGTGACTTGAACAGATGCACTGAAACTGACGTTTTTCTGGACAGTTTGAGAGCCAGTTCCTTGAGCCTTTGTTGCCTATTCTGGGGCAGAAAGACTTTGCCCTAGACAGTCTCGTAGACTGCATCTAGTAATGAGGAGTTGATGATTTCTGGCAATATTCGGTGAGAACTAACTTGTGAAACAACTTTAGGCAAACCTCTTTGGCCTTGGACGCCTGAGAAGACGCCAGTGCTTTTATTAATCAGTCGTATAAGTAGGGGAATACCTGATGAACGTCCTTCCTGAGAGAAGCGGCCTCAGGGGCTAGGTATTTGGTAAAAATGCAGATAACTGATTCAATGCCAAATGGGAGGACTTTGAATTGGTAATGCGTGCCGGCTACAGAGAAGCACAGATGTTTACGATGTTTGGGATGTTAGGGGATGTGGAAGTATGCATCCTGTAAATCTAGAGCTGTCATGTGGTCTCTGTGGTTTAGGAGATATAGGATGTCAGAGGGTATGGCTATGTGAAAGGGTTGTTTGGGTAGACACTTGTTTAATTTCCAGAGGTCTAGGATGGGTCGCCATTCCCCTGTTCTCTTTTTGAGTAGGAAAACACTGGAATAGAAACCCATGCCCTTCTGGGAATGTGGAACTTTTTCTATTGCTCCTTTGGCTAACATGGTCAAGGCTTCTTTCCTGCGTAAGTGCGGATAAGGTGGGTGAGCTGCCTTTGTTGGAGGGATTGGCGGCCTCTCGATGAACTCAAGCGTATGATCGTAGATCACAAGATCTAATACCCATCTGTCTGATGTTATTCACCGCCATTGCTGGTAATCTTTGAGTTTATGAAGGTTTGGGGTCAATGTTTGCAGCTATTGTCTCGACCATGAGGCATTTGCTTTCTTCTAGGCACTTGTTTGTTGTATGCCGATGTGGGTGGCTCGTCATAGGGCTGTTGTTGGTAAGAGGACCTATACTGTGATTTGAAGGGCTGGTACTGTTGAAAGCTCTGGTATCCTCCTCTGTACATTGAGAATCCTCTTCCATTTTCCCCTTGAAAGGGCAGCTTTTAAAACCGTAATGTGCCTAGACTTTTAGCTGTGTCTGTCTGTTTTGATGGTCTAAAGAGCATCATCTATGTGTTCGCCAAAAAAACTTTACCCATCATTGGACATATCTAAGAATATGGATAGCACATCTGGCAGGAAAGTTGTCGCTTTGAGACACACCTTGTTGTCTCAACACTGTTGCTCACACTAGCTACCAAAAGCCAGTGGAGGCTATGTCCATTGTGCAGTCTATGATCTCTGATGACGTGCCCTCACCTTCTTGCAATATCTTTCTTGCCTCTGATTTTCTGTATTACGCACCAGTTCGATGAGGGCGCTGATGTCAGACCAAATCTGTCTGTTGTAGCGACCTATGATGGCAAGGGTTGGCAGACATGGTGGAGGATCTGTTCCCGATACAGTACAAGTGCCTGCCCCCCCTTGTCTAGTGGAGCAGAGATAGGGGTGGAGAGGTTCTTAGAATGGTGTTGACCCACTTGTGAAATTACAGAGTCTGGCTGGGATGCCCTATATGGCAAGCAGGAGAGTCTTCAGGGGCCTTGTATTTCTTATCTATACGAGACAAAACTGCTGCTACAGTCGCCGAATTCCTCATAAACTATGTGCCCTCTTCCCATATGTAGTTTATAATAGGGATGGCTCCTACTGATATCTTTGTTTGCTCTTTAAAATCGAGAAAGCAGTGCTTGACTGATATTGGCAATTGGAATCTTGTCGCAGTGAAATCCTCCTATGTCCTCTGGAGGTGAGTCTACAGGTTGTGGTGCAGGAAGTGATGGAGAGGGAATTAGGTAATTGTACAATTTGTCATGGGCGGCCTGGTTGTATGTATGTTCTATGAGATGACGACGGATCATCCCTAGGAGGTGTTGCTATGTTTGATGTAGGAGTCATCCCGGGTGTTTTAGGTGGCGAGATAGGCCTTGGTGTTCTGGGAGACAGAAGTAGAGGTGGAGCAGTGGGCTGTTCTTGTGGAGGTTCAGTGAATCTTTTATGGTAGTCCTTCAGCATTGACTGGAGGTCTTGAAACAGAGACTTAGGCACTTGAACCACAAACCCTCTTGGGAAGATGATTCACTATAATGCTGGTTGTGCCCCCTATAAAGTCTAGGCTTGTTAGGATATCGTACTTGTGGTTGTAATACTCTCCACAATATTATTCCTCATCCTCACCCTCTTTGTCCTGGTATTTTACCTGGAGTTCAGATGGGCTATAGGCTATTCCGAAAGGGCCATCATCCTCCGATTCCTCCACGTCCAAAAGATGGCATAAGGAAGAGGAGATACCTTACAGGGTGAGGTATGTTAAGGTAACAGGAAAGTCTTTTCAACTTTTAGGTGACGGCTTCTCCAAGTCGATGGAAGTAGGTAGCAACAGCTGGAGTTGCAAAGTGATTTTCAGCGTCATCAGTGTTATACTTGTAAGTGGGGTCTTCGCCAACACTGTCATCGACAGAAGCGTTGGTGTAGCCGTTGACAGAGCCTTCATCAACTATATCTTCATTGACGAGATAGACGCTGATGCGGAGATGGAAGGTGCCATTGATGCCTTTGTTGACGAGACTGTGGTAACGGATGTCATCAACGATGATGCTCTTGACTGTGAGGTTACAGTCTAATGGAGTTTTAGAGCAGTTTTACACTTCGTCATCGACGGTTCTTAAGAAAGCTTTGGAGGATGAGCTCCAGTTTTAGCAGATGGAGTACTGGGCTCAGATATGGTAGTCTGAGGAGAATTGTCTTGTTTTCTCCTTCTTTGAGCTGTCCTTCGCAGACCCATGGTGGATTCTTCAAGGACCTTTCCGCCTTCTTCTGACATCCCCTGGTCATGGGATATTTCCCTCTAATGAGATCTTCTCTGACGTGGCAGAGGTGTCACTATCCTCCTCAGAAGATACAGATCTCCATGTCTTGGCTTTCTGAAGCCAACAAAGAAGCCTCCCCTCCCTGCCCTTCAAGGTTTTGGTGAAAAAAGTACAACAGACTTTACAGTGTTTTTCCTTGTGTTGAAGGTAGTGGCAGTACAGACATTCCTTTTGGGGATCATCAACATAAAGCCTTATCTTTCCACATGTCCTGCAGGGCATGAAGAGCCCTTTTCTAGATGTCTAAGACATGGTAGAAGTAGCAGTAGTAGTTTCCAGAAACTGGTTTGAAGAAAACTGAGCAGAGCTCAGGGAGATTCCCTTCACATGAGGTGCAGTACAAAATCTGAGGAATTCAGCCTCTCTTGGGGGTATTGTAGAGGGTGCTATCGCCTTATTGGCTGAAGTTTGTTCCTTTTTTTTTTAAAGAACATAGACAGACTATTAAAGAGATTGTTCATTTCCATTATAGAAAGACCTCTGCAACATAAGGAGACACTCTGCCTGGCTGTGGTTGCTCGCTCCTTACTATTAACTACTGGCACGGTCTCTCACTCATGAAGCTGCTTCTGCATGGGACCTGAGGAGGGGAACCTTCTGTCATCGGCCAGTCCTGATGTAACCTCTGCGCAGTAAGCCTAGGGGATATCCCTACGTGCCTCTAGCCTGCGGCCTATTAGACAGCCCTCTCGACTCATCATTGGTGAGCGATCTGACGGATCTGAGATGAGGCATATTGTTGAACTGTGGCGGGCATGCTGGATTATATGCGCAGACCCGCAATATGTGTAAGAAATATTGATGAGCATCGGAGCTGTGCCTGATGTAAGATGGCGGCGGCGGCGGCTGGCGGCCAATGCGAAATATTGGTCCGTCCTGCCGCCCGATAATAGGCGGTGCCAGCGCTGTTCTGCGAGGGGTGAGCTCCGATCCGAAGGCTTGAACACGAGTTTGTACGCCGATGGAGCGATGTTGTGCGGCAGTGAAGAACGGATCCTACTCGGCAGGACTTCTCCCCCTTCGCCTCTGCCTGACTCTAATATGGCGGCCGCGTTTACTTACATGGCGGCGATCACCGCTACTCCCATTTTGTGTGCTAGGACTGACTGCTTTTTCCAGGTTGGAGGGCCCACCGCTTGAGACAATTGACATCCTGCTGTCTCCATACTCTCCACTACTAAGAACTCCTGCGTGCATTGCTGAGCCAACACCCGTCCCACAAGCAGAGGAGCGGGACCCTCTATGATGTTTTCATTCCTCCCCTGCCCTGGAAAGCTGAGACCTAGCTACTTCTGTATGATGCCCGGCGGAGCTACCCCGCGAGCTATAGGGGAGATTGACTTTTGGCTCCCTATTTTGACTATCACCTACCCAGCCGGCCTTCGGGCAGACGCTTCTGCATCTCTACTAACCTTATCTTCCCACTCTCCCTTCCCCCTACCCTCTCCGCTCCTACCCTTTCCAGCTTCTGTCCTCTACCCTCACCTGCCCTTGCCCTTTGTCCCCACCCTGTGTTTTCTGCTAACCTCTTCCCTGGCCACTTGAGACCAAACTATTTTGTATGATGCCCGATGGAGCTACTTGGTTTAGCTGTAGGGGAGATGGGCCGTGGATTCCCTCCGTGGTCGTCACCTACCCAGTCGGTCCTTGAACAGACTTCCTTTCGTCTCTATGGTTGTCTCTTCCCTTATCCTCAATTTCTCACCTCCCCTACCCCCCACTACTTTTTCTCTCCTTTCTCTCCTCTCCTAATGTATTGCTGATTGTTTGATATTCTGTTTACTGGCTGATCTTTTTCTGCTATATTGTTGAACCACATTGTTGCACCTTCTTTCGTCTCTCCTGTCGGCTCCTCCCGCATCCTCCCTCTATCTATGTCTCTCCTTCTCTCCTCTCTCAATGTACTGAGACTGAACTATTTTGTCTGATGCCCGATGGAGCTACTTGGTTTAGCTATAGGGGAGATGGGCCGTGGATTCCCTCCTTGGTCGTCACCTACCCAGTCGGTTCTTAGACAGACTTCCTTTCGTCTCTGTGGTTGTGTCTTCCCTTATCCTCACTTTCTCACCTCTCCTACCCCCCACTACTTTCTCTCTCCTTTCCCTCTTCTCCTAATGTATTGCTGATTGTTTGATATTATGTCTACTTGTTGATCTTTTTCTGGTATATTGTTGAACCACATTGTTGCCCCTCCTTTCTTTTCGCCTGTCGGCTCCTCCCACATCCTCCCTCTATCTATGCCTCTCCTTCTCTCCTCTCTCAATTTATTTGAGACTGAACTATTTTGTCTGATGCCCGATGGAGCTACTTGGTTTAGCTATAGGGGAGATGGGCCGTGGAGTCCCTCCTTGGTCGTCACCTACCCAGTCGGTCTTTTGACAGACTTCTTTTCGTCTCTCCTTATTGTCTCTTTCCTTATCCTCCCTTTTTCACCTCCCCTGCCCCCTCCACTACTTTTCTCTCTCCTTTCTCTTCTCTCCTCTCCTAATTGTATTGCTTATGTTTTGAATGTTTTGTGTAATTGTTTAACTTTTTCTGTTACATTGTTGATTCTCATGTAAAGCGCTCTGATACCTCCGGGTCTAGCCAGCGCTATATAAAACTCTTTAAATAAAATAAAATAAAATATAGCTATCATAATGATACATACTGCTCTATGATTATTATTATGTTACTGTGGGACTTCCACTTCAACAACAGGGAATCATTCAAGCATGTGGATCTATGAAAGATCCAATACTGGAGAAGCAGAGATTATTCGTAATAGGCATGCATACTTAGAATGGGTATAGAAAACTTCTTTATAATGCACAGAAAATATTATTCTTATTTGTGCAAAGAAATGGTTCCATTGGCTTTGCATTACAGTAACCTGAAAACATATTTTAAAAACACAAGATGCTTAGAAAATTAAAAAGATATGTTATATTCCCAATTTAGGTCAATGTAGCGAAGCAGCTTAATTCTTACATTGTCCTCACAAATAAAATTTTCAGCTGTGACCTTCTGCACATATTTGCATGCACGATAATGTGCGATTAGGTTCCCTGAAATGAAACTTTTTTCACATCCAGCTTTACACAACATTCTCACAATGCCCTGAACATCATGTACAAGGTCTTGTTTCGCACTATGTACAAATGTCATCGCTATCTTCATCCAAGGGGCGACAGAGCTATCTACATATTCATAACATCGCTAATCTATATGCACATTGCAAGGCTGCTTTCTATTATAAAAGATGAGCATCCTGATAGATTAGCAGCGGAGACACTTCAGCTGACACCCAGGGTCCTTGCATGCTGAGAAATCACCCTGCAGTGGTCTGACATCTCATGAGGGGTGTCCGATTCGTGACCAAGATGGGGTCCTTCACTCTATCCCATCAATTATTGGGGTTGGATCATCCCTCGGGGGGATTCTTGCCTTTACACCGACACACACTCTCCACATAGAATAGGGTCCGCATCATAGGAGTACACTCGATTACTGCCTTGTGTTATATGCCTGCATATATACATTGCTTTAGCACCATGGTAGAAATATGTCTACTATTTACACTGTTGGTGCTCATAATTAAGTTTATTTGCTTCTGTCTACTAATCATTGCAGCACACTTATTTTATGCAAGAATAACATTGGTTCAATAAATATTATTGAAAATACCTCACTGTATATTCTCTGTATATTCCTCTGAGACTAAGTGAGCACGAGTGACAGTGACACTGGGAGCTAGCCGGTCTATAGGCCAACATATCCTGCAGGGGTGTCTGGAATCAGTCTAGACACCAAGTCCTTAGGTTATGTTGTCCAAAGAAAATGCGTCAAAAAGTTTCAGTATTCCGTTCCATCATCTCCTTGTGTTGTGCTTTATTTGAGCCAGTGGTTTCCGGGGCTTGGCACCAGCACTTAATTATCAACACTGCCATTTATGACAGTCTGCCACATGGTGGCGCTGTCTATCTAATGTAGAGATGAGAACAACAGTTGTGTATACATTCAATATACATTAAAAATGACTAATACGTGCCACCCAAGCCATTGTTCTAGCTTTGGGGGCCTTGAATAGTCTGAGTTGTCACACTTGTAGGATTGTGATGGTTATTAATAGTATTTGTGGTGTTATTGATAGCATTGGCAGTAGCAATGAGGGGCACAAGCTAAAGTGGCCTCCTGACGAGGACACCGGCACCTATTATTTTCCCGTCATGGTTTTCTTGCACCTGAAGGTGCTTTTATGTTCAAGCATGCGAAGTTTCACTTTTCTTGTGAAATCACAAATCTTGGGTGCAATGCAGTTTTACAAACAGCAATAGTGACCACCTGATATACTTGATTACATGCCCCTGTAATCTTAGGTATGTCGGGATGACCACAAGAAAAGTGAAACTTCGCATGCTTGAACATAAAAGCACCTTCAGGTGCAAGAAAACCATGACGGGACTCACAAGACACTTTGTTGAAAAGAACCATCAAGCAGAAGATTTTTACTGGACTGTGTTGGAAAAACCATATATTCCTCCACACGTATCAGACATTTAGAATTTTCTTTTTCTGAACGAAGAAAGATGGGTCTTCAGATTGTCAAGCGACACTCTGGGCTTAAACAATGGGATACCGTGGGTGTCGCTTTCTAAAAGATAATAACATACAGCTTGACAATTTGAGGATATCTTGTGCTGGTATAGGGTGAATTCCAAGTGATTTCCTTGACATCACTGTGCCCAGAATCACAGTTGGGACCATTCCACGTCCCCTAGGACTGTCCTTCTGTGTAGAAATGAATTCAAACAATCGTTATCGCTTTTCGATGATCTTCTCATAGAATGGGTATTTTGTAGACTAAATGGATATTACATCTTACACAGTAATACATGTTCCTATGTGGAATGTGTCTAAACATACATTTATGTGAGCTACGCGAATACGCTGATTGATGGTTTATTGATATTTGGGTCAAAAGAGTTATGCCTAAACGAGAAATGCTGAATTGACTCAAGGAAAGAGTGGATAACAAATTCTCTTTCCCATCGGCATTTCTCTATTTTGTAGTTCGGTCGGATTCGACAGCGTCCACTTTTAGATACGTGAGTTTTTGGCGGATCGGTACCTGGACTCAACTCTTAATACAGCGTGGATAGTCATTGTGTCACCAGTATTTTGGGCCACGGTGGCACGGCGCTCTGATGTGACCATTTACGGGTACCAGAGTTAACGAGCAAGACTCAGTTGAGGAAAGTTTAACGAACTCCCATTCCCATCGGCATTGCGCCATCATGTAGTCATTAATTATGCGATCACCATGCGCCTAATCTGAGATACGCAAGCATCTGGTGTATAAATCTCTGGACCGAACCCGAAAGCCGCACCTCCATCCCAGCGGTGTTCCGGTTCGAGGTACCGATGGAGAGGTAAGAAGCAGACGGCGCATCCTTCCCTTTTTTTCACTTGCACTAACTGGTAAGGACTGAGTTCCCCATTTTGTAGGCACCAGGCAACGACTCCTAAAGTATAACCGTAGCCTTCCAGCAGCCAACAGAGAGCTAGGTTAGTCTTGAGATAAGCGAGCCGCAACCATTCCAGGCATTTTTGAGTGCCCTTTTTTTGACAGCCACACTAGCTCTATACTATTTCCTTAATATAGCGTCGTTTCACATCACATTTAACACACTGTCTCAGAGAGATAAATCACTGAGTTCGTTAGAGACCGCACCTTTGTCTCCTAACCGCTTCTGACTCTTGCTATACGGGAAGGAAGGACCTTTTTGCACTGTGTATGATAATAGTTTTAATGAATGTCTGCACTTAGATACATTCTACTAACAGACATTTTCCGTCAGAAACAGATGCTGTCTGACGATGTTTTAGTTGTTTTTTCTTTCATTATGATTTACTCTCTGTTTTCCTGTTCTGTGCATCACTCTTTCTCTACAGAGCGGGGCCTCTCAGACACACGCTGGTGCCCGGTGAGGTGAGGTAATGTTCTCTCAGTGCATTGGTAAGTTTACCACTGCTGTTATTATTGTATGTTTTGACACTTTGAGAAGAGATGCAGTGCATATTTATATTTCTATGTTTCTGTCCCCCCTACAACTCTTTTTCAGATGCAAATGACATCATGTCAATGTGGAGGATTTGAAAATACTACATTTTTGTGAATTCAACAAAATTGTGTGTACTGGTATATTATATTGGTGACAGTATTGATACCCTTTTTTGGAGCATTAAGGTCCTGAAGAAAGCTAGGGAGTCATTCTGACCCCATTATAGCTGAAACATGTCGACCATTAGAGTAGTGATATATTTTAACTACTCTTGATTAACTATCCTGCACTGTTTTTTATGTAGGAAGACATCTTTGAGACAATTGTTCTGGATCAAATATCACTTTCTCTGATGTCTATTCTTTTTAAAACACTTTATTCTCTTTGTACTGCACTATTTTTACCCTCTCTTGCTATTCCTTAGACAAGTAACTCTAAAACGAGGGTACAACTATACAATTTGCCATTTGTCCTTATGGCTCAAAGGGCAGGCAAAGTATAGTATGTTGGTAGCCCAGGTGATGACACTGGACACGATAAGTGTAATGATGGGACACCACTAACCAGTTATAGAGTTCTTTTCTGGTTCTTCGACCTGCATCTCTCACTATGAGTGTCTTTCTTATCTTTTCTCACTGTCTTTCATTTCTGAGGGAATCGCCAGAGCTACAGTTTTGAGCTCCTGCGATCTGGTCTGTTCATCCAGTTTGGACATTCCTTTATAAATAGACTTTTAGGACTCCATTTATGTCTCCTAGCCAGTCAGTCTAGTAGAAGACTTTCTGCTTTGCTCCAAAATATTTATTGGGACTGAAATGTAAAACATATATGCATTTTACATGTACTGTATTCCTGGGGTTCATGCAGTCCCCAAAGCAAAGATTTAAGTTTGCTTGTAAATCGATTGCTTACGCTGATTGTTTTCAAATGTTTGGACCTCAAACTTACAAAAATGTCTGGTGTTTCTATACGAGGAATAACTAAATGAATACATATCTGAATCTCCGTCCCCACTGAGCTAACTAGCACACTTGACATGAACAGCTGATTATTTTGTTCTACACTGAGACTTAGAAATTAGTGGAAGGAGCCGACAACCTCCAGCTAAACTTCACCATATCCCAATTACAGATGGAATCCAACAAGGAAAACCCACTAACCAGAAAGGGACATATTTATGGAAAATCTTTTTTGTCCTCCTCCATGCAAAAGTAGTTGAGTCCATTGGCACACAAAAGGGCATGAATTTTTCAGCAACTGGGTTGGCACATTTTCCTACTTCTAATAATCACATTTAAGTTTTGACACCTGTCTGTCCATAAAAGGTTGCAGCCCATGGTTAGACCTGTTCATTTTCAATGTCTCTGGTCAAGTGTATTCAGTTTGGGCAGTGTTGATAAATGTCCTGCCACCTTTGTCGGAGAGTTCACCAGGGATCTGTTCTTTCACCCCTATTATTCAATAACTACATGAATCCTCTTCACCTGTTTGAAAGAGGCCCATCGTGCACAGTTTTAAAGGTACCAGGATGACTCACAGATTCAATGGGTTTGGTATGATGAATCTGCTATTACCCCAGCTGTGACTGCCTACCTACAAAAATATCAGAAACTGGATGATTACTAATCACTTTGGTAATAATGTAAGCATAACTGAGATCTCGCTCTTTGGTCCCAATAACTTAGTTTCAGGGCACAGGCCCACCGGATGTGGTTATCCCTGACAGCCAGAATAACCATTAAGGACTATGTTGTATTATTTGATCCAGTTTTATCCGTTGACCCTCGGATTGCAGCTTTACGTACCGTAGCCCTTTATCATCTTTACAATCATTTTAAAGTAATAGCACTACAAAGGGCTTTGCACCACAACCTATAAGAAGCAGGAGCCTTTCGAGAATAATGTGTTGCTTGCATTATATTTGAATATGGTCAGAAACAAACTGAGCAATCTGCAAGTAGTGCAAAATAGTGCAATTCAAATTGTGCTTGGTTTTAAGAATTAGGTTAATTATCGTAACACCCAAGGATGTTGGGTTGGCTTTTAATTAAGGAGTCAATCATCAATGCAAAATAGACTTTAATTTCAGACATCTTCACAAAATATTCACTGGTACCCACTCATGATATATGACCAGAATCTGGCATTAGTGAGCACACGATGACTCTGGAATTAGGAACAGAGTACCTTGGGTCATTAAGTGTAAAAGTGGAATCTGATACCGAAGCACTGGGAAGAAGTAATCTCAATAATGGAAAGAATATCAGAAATTCACTTCACCCAAGCTCCTTTCTTTTCAATGGAGATTGTGGAACACATGTAACATTCATTGCAGATGAAAATTAAGAATAGGTTATACTGAATTCTGTGCATTTCAGTTAGATCAAATAGTCTTACAGTTCACAATGCAATGTACTCCCCTTCATCTGAGAATTTCATCAAAACCTTGATATAGTGCTTTGACTAGCCTCAAATGACATATACTATCCTCCTGTTAGTCTCAGAACCTCACAGCAGGCAGAAATTGGTGAGATCCTCAGTGTGAGTAGGAAGTAGGAAGGGGAGAGGTGTGGCGCAGCAGCCAGAGTATCTGACCGCGGAGCACACGGCGCGAGCCCCAGTGCCGGTGGCAGTTGAGCTCATCTCAGTACCAGTGACTCTGGGCAATAGCTCACTTACCCTCCCTGACGGGCCCTAGTGCCTTGAAATCCTTGAGGGGTGATATATTCGCGCTTTCCAAATATCAATTATTATAAAGTATGTCCAAATTAGGCTTATAATGAGAGTTCCCTGGCCTCATTGGGTTACATCTTTCACTGTAAACACACACTCCCTATGTTTCAGCTACCATGTACATTTCACCAGCTACATGGTGACATACAATGCTGTGGAATTAACAGGGAAATCAGATTAAAAGCAATAATTTTCCCAGTAAATCCCCATTTCTCAGTACATGTAACTGCACACTAATCTTGGCCCTTCGGAATTAGCAAATCCTGTATTATTGGTATTTCTGGATATGGGAATACTGATGCAGTTACCCCGGGCCACTCAGAATAAGGCTATTAAGTGGTTTGCTACAATTTGACTGTCATCTGATGCACTGCCCTCAAATTCACGATCATAACTATAACATTATTATTTTAATTTCTAATAGTAACTGTTCTATTCTGCTTTTTTCTCTCTGTCATCTGATGCACTGCCCTCAAATTCACGATCATAACTATAACATTATTATTTTAATTTCTAATAGTAACTGTTCTATTCTGCTTTTTTCTCTTTAAATTACATATGATGTTTACGAACAACTTTTAAATTGGGCAAACTTGCTATGGGTCAATTAAACCCCATATAAAAACAATAAAATCTAATAATAAATAGTGTATGAAAGGATGCAGAACAAATGTTCTAGTTTACTCAAATAGTAGTTCGTTTCCATATTCCTCTTCTAATCATTTCCCGCTGCTTATCGCTTTTTCCAATTTCTGAAATGTTTCAATCTTGCTTCCGCTAGCGAACTGGGAGTAACTCTACATCAATATCGAAATTTATGTTCACGTGTAATAATTCACCATTGTGTACATTATAACATCTGATACACTTACTGAAAAATCTTAAAATAATATTGCATATCAGCGGGGGGCGTGGCTTGACGCCGTTGCGAGATGGCGGACCCTCTGTGAACTCCGCGCATCGGCGGAATTCATTCTCGATTTGGAGCCGCTTCCAGGACGTTTTTCACTCCGCAAGTCACTGCCTTCGCCGTTGGAAGATGTACGGCATACTCTGAAGGCGACTGCCGTGTTTTTCTTCACTGGACGTCGACGCTGGGGCTTCCGTGTTGCTCTCTTCACAAACATCGCGGGCGGCCGCCATTTTAGGTCGTCAAGCCCGCGATTGCTACTATGCCCCGGTAATTTTGTTATCTCCATGCTAGTCACTGTTCTGGCACTCCTGGCATAATTGTAGCCTGCTACTCTTCATTTCTGCTCATAATGCATCAATTTTGAAGGAAATGTGTAGTTTTTGACGCTTTTATTTTCGTTCTCATAAAGCAGCCATGTGTGGAAGATGATTTTTATTTGCTGTTTTTGCCTTACATTGATATAGTACTGCTTTTCTGCTATGACTTTCTTTACATCAGTCCCTAAACTACTCTACATTTGAACAGCAAGTCGCGATACTTGTTTTGCTTGTCTAACCTTGCTACTATTCCCAATTAAGAGGAATTATTATCATCTGTGGATTTACTATTTTATTCTAATGGCCCTTTGCATCGAGTTAGGTATGCATGGACTTACATTTTTCAACAGAAGATAATCCTGCTCTTTGTGGTATCATTTGTAGATGTGAGCGGCCGCTCTTTTATAGCCGCTGAGCTCAAGTTCTTCATCTTATTCTCAATACCACACAACAACAAAACAAAAGGGATAGCTCTGCTTTTCTTTGGCTTTTCCTTGAGGAATATTTGCTGTGTTTTTCTTGAGCCAATTTTGCGCTTGTTATCCTATCAACTCTACTCCTTTTGGGTCTGCCACTTGTGATATTCATAGAGATCTCCTGCTACTCTCGCCACCATGGCTAATGATTCACATGCTGCTCGCTCCTCCATCACGGGCACGAAACCTAAACGTCATAAAAATGATCCACCGTCTCCTATTCACTCCTCTCAAAACCCTGTTCTAGACTCTATCCTAGATGAAGTTCGAGGCCTTCCACCTTTCATGACTACAACTAACGAAAAATTGCAACAAATTGAGGAGAGGTGGATTCTCATGGAAAGCAAGGTACTGGATTTGGAACAGCGGGTCAGTGGCCTACATGATATTTCTACAAAAATTCCAATGCTGGAGCAGGAAATTCAAAAATTAAAATTACATACCGACGATTTGGAAAATCGTAATCGTCGCAATGACCTACGCCTGTATGGTTTGCCGGAAAATGTTGAAGGTCCAAATATGGTACTTTTTCTTCAAAAGTTTCTTCCTGAACTCTTGAGTCTTCCATCTACAAATGCACCCCTTAATATCCAAAGACCACATCGCCTTGGCCGACTTACTTCTAATCCAGCGAAGCCTCGTGGAATTATTATGCTCTTTCTGGAATTTACTGAACTGATGTCTGTCCTGAAGGCTGTTCGACTTAAGCGTTGTCTTAATTGGTCTGGTCATAACATTTTTATTTCACAGGACATCTCTAATGCTACCAATGCACGTCGGAAGGAATTTCTAGCATTACGTCCTCAGATGAGGTATCATAATATTCAATATGGAATTCTGCATCCATGTCTCTGCAAAATTACTCATAATGGGCACTCACAATCCTTTGATGATCCTGAAAAGCTGAAAATCTTCCTTCGCTCCCTCTCTTCTGCTGGAATGGATATTAATCCCCGATCTTCTTTGTTCTGATCCTTTTCTTCTTTCTCTATCTAATAACTTCTCACTTTTATTCTTTCTGACGTATATGTGTTTGATATTTACTAGCGCTCTTCGGCTTCATTATTATTAATTCTTTTCATTCTCCCTTTCTTATCCTCTTCTGTTTTTCTCCTCATCTCCTTCTCTCTCATTTTTCTACTTTTTAAGGCTCTTATTTCTCTCTCTTTTTCCTTATGAGATCCGCTCCGCTCTGCGTTAACATGCTCTCCCTTTATTGCTCTTTCTTTTTCTCACTGGTCGGGCTGTTTTACACTGATCTGTTTATTCATTCCCTCCTTTTTCCTTTCTTTCCTTTTTTCTCTTTCTTTGTTTTCCCTTCTTTTTCATGCACTACCTCTCATTTTACTTCTTACTTTCCTCTGTCCGTTCGTCTTTTCCTCTTCTTTTTTTTCTCTTTTCTTTCCTATTCACTTACTATTCTTTTTTCTTATTATCTTGGAGTTAATGTATTCTAGTTTTGTGGGTTTTCTTCTTGGATGTTTTTCTTATAATTTTGTTGTATGGTGTTTTTTTTCATGTAGTCATATCCCTGCAGTGTATCTACTCCACGTGTCTTCCTCCCTCCCAACCCTCCATCATGTGTAATTTTGTTACGTGGAACGTCCGGGGTCTTGGTAATCCAGTCAAAAGACAAAAGGTACTATCCCATTTATCTAAACTCAATTCCCAAATTGCTTTTCTTCAAGACACTCATTGTTGTGGTGTGGAATCACTAAAGTTGAAAAGACACTGGGTGGGACAGGTTGGTTTTTCTCCTGCTTCCAACAAAAAAGGGGGTGTTGCAATATTGTTCCATAGAGCTTTATCGGTTCAAATTTTATCTACTCAAAAGGATGATGATGGACGTTGGGTAATGGCTAAGACTGTGATACAAAACAAGACATTAGTCTTGTTGAATATCTATGGCCCTGTCAAACCTGATCCTAAATTTTGGAATGATATTAAAATCCTCCTCTCCTCAATTGAGTGTCCCAATATTATTATGGCTGATAACTTTAACCAATGGTTAGACCCTTTTTCCGAAAGATTGTCCAAATGCAAATTTCAACCTGATAAAAGTCATAAATCTTTCCAATCGGCTATTGCCTCTCGTCCATTATATGATGTTTGGAAAACTTGTAATCCTGATTCACTTGAATACACTTTATTTTCAAATGTGCATCACACCCGTTCTAGAATGGACTACATTGTGGTTAGTAAGTCCCTTCTTCCCTCTATTCATAAATCTGATATTGGATCTATTTTTATCTCGGGTCCTGCACCTGTTTATGCAGTTTTGGACCTTACACTTACTTCTTCCAAATTTAGTCGCTGGAAGTTTAACACTTTTTTACTATCTGATCCAGTCTTTCTTAAAGAAATCACTACTTATTTGATGAATTTTTTGTTCTTAATGACCCATTAGATACTTCTGTTCCTAATAACTGGGATGCTTTTAAAGAAGCTTTTCGTGCCTTCACTATTTCTTATGTTTAAAAAAAAAGAAGGCCTTGAGAACCAAATATGAGGATCAATTACGAAAAATTAAAGCGTAAAAACACAAATATTTTACCTCTAAGTCTTCTGATACCCTTCATGTTTTAATAACAGCAAAGACCGTACTCAATAAATTAGCAACAAATGAAGCTTGTAACATTCTACTTAAAATTAAATCCAAATATCATGGCGGTCAGATCAAGGCGGGTAGGATGTTGGCAAACTACTTAAAAGTTAAATCTGAACGTAAAACTGTTGGCCCTATTTTGAACGAAGCTACTAAACAACTTGTTTCTTCGGATGAAGAGATTGCTGAGGTTTTCCATGAGTATTACCGGTCTCTTTATTCCGATGACACTTTTCCCTCTGATTCCAACTTAAATTAATTTTTTTCTGGTCTTCCCTCCCCTCCATCTCTTCTTGAGGAATTTAACACACTAGAGAAAGATATTACTCTTCAGGAAGTGATTAATGCTATCCACTCTTTGAAAAAATCAAAAGCACCAGGTCCTGATGGGTTACCTGTGGAGTTTTATTCTACTTTTCATTCTATTTTTGCCCCTAAACTTTTACAACTCTTTAACGCCTTTATTGCTGATGCCAAAGCTTCTGGGTCATTTATGGATGCATTGTTATAATCCCCAAGCCTGATAAAGACCATTCTCTATGTCAAAAATATCGCCCTATATCATTAATTAATTATGATTGTAAGAGTTTTGCTAAGATTCTTGCGACCCGTCTTGACAATATCATCCCTCTCTTGATCAAAACTGATCAAGTCAGGTTTGTGGAGGGTCGTTTGGCCTCTGATAACGCTAGAATGTTCACTAATATTATCTCCCTTGGCAAAAAATTTAAGGATCCCCTTGCTGCCTTATCTTTAGATGCGGAAAAAGCATTTGACCGTATTAATTGACAATTCATGTTTCAAACTCTCCAATGGTTTGGTTTTGGACCCTCTTTTATTTCCTATATTAAAATTTTGTATTCATGTCCTCGTGCCAGTATTTTTGTCAATAACCATTTCTCCAGATTTTTTTCTTTATCCAGAGGTACTAGGCAGGGTTGCCCTCTCACCCCTTTACTTTTTATCTTGTGTCTTGAGCCATTTTTGGAGCATATCCGAGCTAACTCTCTGATTACTGGCTTCAAATTTGCCTCTGTCGAAACTAAAATATCTGCCTATGCAGATGATATTTTGGTCTATATGTCTAACCCTGTGGAGTCTCTTCCACATTTTATGAATGAAGTCCAGCTTTACTCCTCCATCTCAGGTTATAAACTTAATTTATCCAAAACAGAGGTTTTACCCTTAAATTCTACTTGCTATCAATTTATGTTCAATGATACTAATTTTACTTGGTGCCCCTCCAAAATTAAATATCTTGGCATTTGGTTCGCTCACACCCTAAATGATACTATTAAGTATACTTTTGATGTCCTAATAAAGAAACTCCAATCACTCCTCCCTTTATGGTCCCCCCTCTTTCTTTCATGGTGGGGTAGACTAGACACCATTAAAATGATGATTGTTCCTCATGTCTTAGACACAGTGTCTATGCTTCCTATTAAACTCCCTAATGTATATTTCTCCCGTATAAATTCTATTTGTTCAAAATTTTTGTGGAATAACAAACATCCACGTATTGCTCTAAATAAACTCATCTGTCCTAAAAATGGAGGTGGAGTCCACTTTCCTAACTTTAAAGCATATCACTCAGCCTTTTTAATCAAGCAATCCTTTTCATTAGCTTATGATTTCTTGAATACCCCTATCCCTAAATGGATCATTTTTGAACGGTCATTGTTAAAAGACTTTTCCTTTCAAAATATTGTCTTTATGTCAAATTGTACCATTTTGTCCAAGAACCCCGTTTTGAAATACTCTCAGACTTTACTCTATAATACATTTTCCAAAGATCTGACTCCTCTCAAATGTTTTTTATCATCTATTGTATGGTATAATAAATTCCTTAAATATAAAGGCAAATCTTTTTATTACAAATATTGGAAGGAAAAGGATATCACTTTTGTTTATCAGTTTCTTCATAATTATTCTATTATCCCCTTTCATGAATTACAATTAAGATACCAATTGCCTGATTCATTTTTAAATGAATACAATATCATTGTTACAGCCATACAATCTCACTTAACTATCTTCTTACTCCCACCTGATTTACCATCTTTAACCCCTTCTACTACTCTATATCCTTTATTTTCCACTCATAGACCTAAAGCTGCTTTTATATATAAGTTATTGTTATGTAATGTCATTGATCGTCCTAAGTCAACTGTTGAACTTGCATGGGAAAATGATTTGTCTATTTCTTTCCCTGTTGCAACATGGGAAAAATTGTGGTCCAAGTTGTTTAAAGTTTCTGCTGCTGCACGCATTACTCAATCTTTGTATTTTATTTATCATAGAGCAATTATTACTCCTGTTAGCATTTGTAAGTTTTCTCCATCCTCTTCCCCACTATGTTGGTCCTGCTCTACTGAAACGGGTATGTTAATACATCAAATTTATGAATGTTCTCATGTTTTATCATTCTGGAATTCAGTTTGGAATGTTTGCATTTTAATTTTTAAATTTAAAGCTCCTTTATCAATATTGCATGTTTTTCTAGGATCGTTATCACCCGAGTTTGATGCTGTATCCTCTGTTTCAAAACTGTTTGACCTTTTTATTGCTTTATTTTTTTAGGTAATTTTATCATCTTGGAAAGATACTTCCAAATTATCGCTACTTACTTAGTGGAATTTTATTTGTGATGAACATAGGACTACTATTCTCTATCATCGTCACTCTCTTTCTCGTTTCTTCTTCTTTCCTTTTCCCCCTTCTTTTTCTTTCTTTCTTTTTCTTATTGTCCTTTCCCTTTCACCTCTTTCTATAATATATTTATCCCATGTTATATGCCTGCTTGTTTATTTTCTTATGCACAATGTATTTTATTATGGCCTTTCTTTTACTTTTGAAAACGTAATGAAAAATTTCTTAAACAAAAAAAAATATTGCATATCAGCAACGGAAACACAGAATATACCCGATCATATTCATGCATAACTTTACAAAACATATATTGGAGTAATCATTTTAAAAATAGAGTGTTCATGTGGTTAATGAGCAACAGTGTTCTCTGTATGTTCTCTGTACCTCAGCGTTCTAAACAGTTGAGGTACATTAAACTAACATAGCAAAAAGTCCTGATTTCAGAAGGATATATTTTAAAGTATATTCCAGTAATTTAAAATATGCACTAGGAGTCTCAAGGAGAGAGTATCAGCTTTACAAACACACGGATAGATTAGTGTTACCCAATAAAAAGAGAAACAGCGGCCCTCATCCTCCTAGACCTCTCCGCGGCCTTCGACACTGTCTGCCACCGCACCCTAGTGCAGCGCCTCAGCAACGTCGGAATCCAGGAGAAGGCATTGGAGTGGATCATCTCCTTCCTCGCCGGAAGGACACAGAGAGTCCGCCTCCCCCCGTTCAGATCAGAAGTCACCGAAGTCATCTGCGGCGTCCCTCAAGGCTCCTCGCTCAGCCCAACCCTCTTCAACGTCTACATGAGCCCCCTCGCAGCCATCGCACGCCAACACAACCTCAACATCATCTCCTACGCCGACGACACCCAGCTGATCCTCTCCCTCACCAACGACCCCGCCACCGCCAGAGCCAACCTTCACGAAGGGATGAAAGAGGTAGCCGAGTGGATGAAGAACAGCCGCCTGAAACTGAACTCGGACAAGACGGAAGTCCTTATCCTGGGATCTTCACCCTCCGCCTGGGACGACTCCTGGTGGCCCTCCGCCCTAGGCAACGCACCCAAACCAACAGACCACGCACTCAACCTGGGCTTCATCCTGGACTCCTCCCTCTCCATGACCGGACAAGTCAACGCCGTCTCCTCGTCGTGCTTCAACATCCTGCGCATGCTACGTAAGATCTTCCGGTGGATCCCCACCGAGACAAGGAAGACGGTCACCCAGGCCCTCGTCACCAGCTGTCTGGACTACGGCAACGCCCTCTACACCGGAACCACCGCCAAACTCCAGAAGAGACTCCAGCGGATCCAGAACGCCTCAGCACGACTCATCCTGGACATCCTTTGTCGCAACCGCATCTCCAGACACCTGAGAGACCTGCACTGGCTCCCGGTCAACAAGAGAATCACCTTCCGCCTCCTCACCCACGCACACAAAGCCCTACACAACGAAGGCCCAGGATACCTCAACAACCGCCTCAACTTCTACGCTCCCAAACGCCAGCTTCGATCGACCGGCCACGGCCTTGCCACCGTCCCCCGCATCCGGAGAGCCACCACAGGGGGAAGGTCCTTCTCCTACCTCGCCGCCAAGACCTGGAACTCCCTCCCGACCCACCTCCGCCTGACCCAGGACCACCTCGCCTTCAGGAAGCAGCTCAAGACCTGGCTGTTCGAGCAGTAGCGGACCCCCCCCTAGCGCCTTGAGACCCCCCGGGTGAGTAGTGCACTATATAAATGCTTTGATTGATTGATTGATTGATCTTTAAAAGGAGATCGACATTTGTCGCGAAGTGTAAGTGATGTTTAACATAACATCATCCAGATAGGCATGATTACCTAACAGGTTTAAAACTCTGCCTCGGTGCCATGGTGCATTATGAAGTCTGGCTTGCTGTTCTAATATAGTTACAAGAAATGAAACTCTAAGGGAAGTTTAAGTAGAGTGATACAACTATTAAAGAGCGGGTCGAAGAGGCACTCTAGACGATATACTGTAATTTTGACGATTTTCCACCATGAGGAAAATCAGTCTGACAAAACTTCATGGCAGAGAAATGCCAAAATGACTAAACAACTTTCCCACGAAAATAGTATGTTTTCATGGAAAAAGGATATGCTATCTAAAAAAAAAGGTAAGATAAGAAGGGAATGTGTATAGGATGTGGAAAAACGTAGATGGGATAGGGTGGCATGCAAATAGCACACTTTAAAAAAAGGAGTAAAGTGGGATGGTAGAAGACGCATGGGTATTAAAGGGTAAACAGCCTTTACAACATGGCCTGAGCCACACGTTCTGTTTCAACGCAATCGGAACAACGCCTACCTGAACCACGCATATGCATTAACCACGCATATGCCTTAACAACGCATATGCGTGGTTAAGGCAGTGAGCAGTCTAGATGTGTAGATGGGCCGGGATGGGAACAGGAAGGATCATGAGAGGAAGCTCCGTGACAGTGCTTGGTAAGTGGGGCTAGGCCCGGGTTTTCGGGGGTGTTGAGGGGCTAGTTTTTAAGGCTGAGGGACAGTTTTAGGGCTCAAGGCTGGGGTGAGCGTACGTCAGTGTAATTGATAGGGCCAGAGCTGTGGATTTTGGGTCTTAGGGTGGGGTGTGGGGTCATGGCATTTTTTTGGCAGGAGACGGTTTTAGGGCTTAGGAAGTGGGTGTCGGGGACGTTTTAAGACTGGGACTGGGGTTTAGGGATGAGGACGGGGGAGGGGAAGGGACAGTTTTAGGGCTCATGGCAGGGGGCTGGTTTGGCATAGTTTTTTGGGCAGGAGTCAGGGTTTGGTGTGCAGGGTGGGGACTTGGGCTAGTTTTAAGGGCTGGGACGGAGTGGATTGATGTGCTCGGGTATCGATTATTAGGGCACAAAGCTGGGGGCTGGGGTGGGCACTTTACCACGCATATCCCTTTAGTAAACATGCCTTTATAATGAAATTCTTTGAAAAGGCACGCATGGTAAAGGAATGCGTGGTAAAGAAGCTGTCATGTTTCAGACCACGTTGTTTAGGCAAGCGGTGTATAGGCATGCATGGTTGTATCAGACGACCATATTAAAGAAAGGGAAGAGGAGGTAACGAAGTGAGTAAAATGGGGAAGGTACTGGGGAGGGTATATAGGATGTGGTGAAACTATGAAAGGAAAATGAAAAGTAAAACAAGTAGTAATGCGGAGGATACAAAACTTATAAGTGTTAAAGAAAAGGACAGGGAAGAGAGAGATTAACACGGGATCCCTCCGAAAAAGGGGAAGTTAAAAGTAAAAAATGAAGAAACAAATATTTCTTCACAACAATCCTCTAGACTCCCAAAATCCATACATCTTTAATTATGCGGGTAAATTGTTTTAATTTTTGGTTGTTCCCAAAAGTAAAAATTATCACATTGTTTTCAGCAACTGACACCTAACAGAGCATCACCCTCCTTTTCAAATCCATATCAGTTTCTCTTCTGAGTTTCCTTGTGTAGAGTCTTTCTCACTTATAGTGCAAGAATATTAATTCCAAGGCAAAGCTACATAAGAGACTTCGGGTTTGGTGTCTACCCAAAAAAACCCACCTAGAAATAACAATAACTTTAGAGCCTTTAACTCCATGCATACTGATGCCCGAAAGAAAAAAAATAATTGGAAATAATTCCTTTAGAGATCTATCCTGTGCCGATTAGTAAAGAATGACTTGGCTGCTTTTTCCAGCTCACTTTAGAGATCAGCTAAAAGAAATAAAGCACGTCCTGTAAATTCATTAGATCAAGGCTATTAAAAGACAGGTCAATTCTGGAAGATAAATAAATAAGACATGTACTATAGGTCCATTAGATCAAATGAATTAAAAGGCATGTCCGTTTTGGAAGAAACATAGTTCCTCTAAGACAGATGCTTCTGTTCCTGGTATATTTTTTGGCCATCTGATGCACCATTTGCAGACCAACTATCAGAGCCACAAAGACCAACTGGACAGAAAAAGGTAATTCCCATAAAGGACTGCAATGTAGGCGCCTGGTTTCAAACTACTCCACAGAAACGCAGAAACATTGGCCTAACAAAACATGAGGGGGACCCCTGCACAGTGCATGGAGGGGCCCCTCTCCATACTCAATCAGGAGATCTCAGATCAGGGTCCTGAGCTGATGGGCCTCCTGAAGCTCGGCCCCCGCACTGCAGGAGTTGCAGGGGCCATTGTTATGCCACTGCCCAGATGCCAAAGTAAGTCCATGTGCAGCCAACAAATGGCTGCTGTCTCTTATTGTGTGCTGAGCTTCAGCCCTCAAACCAAGGCATCCCCTTTTCCACTCTGCTGCAGCAACTGTTGCAGTGGACTGCAACGTTTAGATCCATCTCTGTGTGTCAACCCCTGTGGCCCATCAGTGTCCTCACCATGGGACATGCACAAGCAGAGTGAGTGAACAGATGTACGTAGTGAACAATTACACAAACACCATATCTAGAGAATAAAGATGAGATGACACAGACTCTGCTGTGTGCTACCTAATGTGGATGTGCGGCTGAGAGCAGAGACTGAAGAGCTGTGATGGAAACGTTTTTATGTGAAATCCTAGTTCTCTTCCAAAGAAATTCGCATCCAAGTAATAAAGAACTGAAAAGTCCCATCCATGAGCAGTATCTCGGAGCACTTTACAGTCATATCATAAAAACAGCAGCCTCTGCAGCCTAGAAAATGCTAGAAATTATAAAATTGCAATTCATGTTTCATTTTTAAAACTATCTCCAATTATATTAGAATAATCACTCCGCCTAAAGAGACTAGAAATATCAGTCACAAACCTATTTTTAAAAAAAAACGGAAAAATAAAGCTAATGCAGGGCAATGTAAACACATAGGCTGCACAGCTAGAGCATTAAACTGCCACTGTGCCTTTAAAGATCTCACCCTTATTCCAGTGTCCCATCATGCACCACAGGTTAAAGTTAGATCAGTTTTTTTTTACTGAGACAAACATTAATTGGTTCAGTAGAACATCTGCTTAAAACACTTGTTTGAGGATGTTGGAGGGTTGCTTATGACTTTTGTGACGATTTTCCTGGAAGAGAACTAGAATACAGGAGAGAAACACTTCCTTCTCTTCCAGGAAACCTTCATCAATAACCAAAGCACTGAATAAAACAGAAAGCTACTCCAACTGAAAAATTTGGGGACAAGAAGAAAAAAGAATAGTCCTCCATTTAGCCTAAAAAGATTCCTCTAAAAGGCTGACTCCCTCATGCATCTGCTCTTGAATATGAGTATAAACAATAATTTCTGGTAAAGGTATGTTTCGACCTCCTTGAAACAGAGAATCAACTTTATATAGCTATGACATAGGTATTAATCTTAACATAGTCACTGATTTTCGCCTAGTTGAATGAGCTTTAGGTTTAGTACGGAAGTATTTATTCGCTTATTGGTAACGGAATACAATTCAAGAAATAATCCACCTTCACATGGGTTATTTAGAAGTGGAAAGACCAGTACTCAGGGCCCCACTGGGAACCGAAACCGGCCCTGGCAAACTGCTCGGCAGTCTCCCCCTGGAGGGAGGGTGCAGCCGAGCTGTTTGCAAGTGCCGGTTTCGGCCGATTTTGTTACAGGGGGCCGATATTGCCGATCCCGGTAAACCGCCCATCCCCCCCACCCTGGAGGCCCACCAAGGAAACGCCTGGTGCCTGCTACGGCCAGTCCGGCCCTGCCAGTACTATGAGGACCATAGTTTAGAAATAGGTGGTCAGTTTGTCTGATCTCTTTTATTTTGTCTAGATAACATTTTAGCACCCTTTTAAAAGTCAGCGAATTAAAAGCTTTTTCCACTATGTCTGACGGATTTGGGAAGAAAGTTGGCAAAGAATTAGCTTGATTTATAAGAAAACCAAACACTACCTTTGGTAGAAAGACAGGGTGAGTTCTCATTACAACTCTGTTCCTATGATAAACTTAATAAGGCTTTTTTGAACATAAGGTCTGAATTTCGCTGACTCTGCATAAAGAAGTAATAGCTTTGAGGAATGCTATCTTCCATGATAAATGCCGTAGAGTGGATTGTGTATAGGTTCAATTGGCAGCACTATCAACTCTGAAAGCACAATGTTCAATTCCAATGGCACAGAAGGGGTCCAAATGAGAGGAAAAGCATTTGTGGTTCCCTCAAAGAAATCCCTCACGTCTGCTATTTATAAGAAAATGTTTTGTGAAGGAAATATCCTATATGCAGTAATAGCTTCAAGGTGAACCTTTATGGACAGAAAAAGAAAGGCAAGATCTTGCCAGGTACAATTGACTATCCACCTCATCTTAGAATCCAATAGAATTATAGATACTATGTATCTAAGAGGTGCAGAATCTTTTCCACTTGAATACGTATGATGTCCTAGGGAAAGGCATGTCTTTGCCTCTTACACAATGTCCATAGATTTCAGTGGGAGATCTAAATTTCAGTATTGCAAGAATTCAGGAGCTAAATTGTTAATTTCAATGATATTAGGTGGGGATGAAGGATTGGACCTCCGAACTTGTAGAGAAGTTCCTGCAGCTTCATGTGTGGCCTCTCTAATAGGTAAACAAGATCTGTGAACCACAACTGCCAAGGCCATTCTGGGCCCATAAGAATCATTCTTGCTTTGGAATGTCGTAGCTAAATCAACCCTGTTGCAATTAGTGGGATGGGAGGAAAAGCATGGAGAAATCTCTCTGTCCTGTTAATCGAAATGGCATTCCTCATGGACTCTGGTTAATAATATCTTTAGGTGAAGTTTGTGCTTTTTTTTGTTGTTTATGTCCGCAAAATGTGGATACCCCATTCTTTGAAGACGATTTGCAGCACCATGATTCTCTTGTTTTTACCAAATTAGAGAAACGGGTTGAGCATTGTGAATCCCTGGTATAAAAACCGCAGTAATAGTCAGATCTCTAACCAACAGCCATTATCAAATGGTTTGTGTTTCCAGAGACGGTGGTCTCAAGCTTGTTCCCCCTTTCTTGTTCAAATAATACACTGCAATTGTATTATCTGTGTGAACAAGAAGATAACTCATTCTGAACAAAGGGAAGACTGATTTCAGAGTTAGATGGACATCCTTTAACTCCAACAGGTTGATGTGATATGACTTTTCCTCACTCTATCTATATACCCTGTGCCTACAGATGGTCCATGTGAGCACCCCATTCTAGTAGTAATGAACAAGTTACTTACCTTTGGTAATGCTTATTTTTTAAAGACTGTCTAGACGCAGTTTCCTTACCATAGAGTTTTCCCCAGACATCAGATTGGATCTGGACATTTTTTAACTGTACCCTGCATGCCAGTAGGTGGCGTTGTTCAGCTCCATGTCATCGTCCACGCCAGAAGTGACATATGCAGTGTTTATATAGGCGCACCCTGGCTTCAGTTTCTTTTTGTGAATTTCCACACCAGGAGCGCATAGCCATGAGAAACACTGACAACTGGTGTGAATTTTTAAAGCCCTCAGAAGGGTGACCCTCACACTACAATCACAGAGCAGGGAGGATTGGTAAGAAATCTGCGGCTAGATAGAGGCTCTACCAGATAAAGTGTTACCGAAGAAAAGTAAAAGTAACTTGTTCATCTGATAAAGACTTCTAGCAGCATATTCCTTATCTTAGAATAGATACCCAAGCAATACGTCCCTGAAGGTGGTTCTGCGAACAGATTAGACGCAGAAGTCCTGCTGCAGTGAATGGGCAAAATGCCTATCACCATGGACCTGACTGTCTAGACAGTCGTTTCTGATGAACGTAAGCAGTGATGCCTATGTTGCTGCCTGACATATCTTCACAAGCTAATTTAGTGGTCGCTGCCTTGACTCCTGTGGAGTGTGCATGCAAACCCTCAGGGAGTTGGTTTTCGGCCAATGTGCAACAGATCTTTATGCAGCACACTATCCTTCATGTTATGGTCCATGTCTGCACTGCTTTCCCTTTCTTAGCTCGAAAACACCCTATAAATAGTTGATTGTTCACCCAGAGCTCTTTAGTTTGATCAATTAAGAATGACAATGCTCTTTTTAGATCCAGACGTTGGGGTCTCTCCTCTTCCTTAGAAGGATGAGGCAGAGCAACGCAGGTAAGAAAGGTGATGGTCCTGGACTGCATGAAAGAGTTTTGCAACCTTTGGTAGAAAGGAGGCACAAGTCCTGAGAACCAACATGTCTGGCTAAAAGGTGGTATAAGGAAGGCACAAAGAAAGTGCCTGCATTTCACTGACCCTCCTGACCGATGTAATGGCCACTAAGAAAGCAGCCTTGTGGGTTAACAAATGTAGTGGGCAGTTGTGCAGCAGTTCAAAAAGTGCACACATGAGGAGAGCAAGGACCAGATATAAGTCCTTTTGTGGTATTGTTAGACCTGGCATCTTTGGTTCTGGTTCCCCCTATCTTTTTGCCTCTACCTCCTGTATTTTTGATGCTGTGCTGGATTTCGTTTTTGCTGGTTTAGATGCTTTGGGCACTTTGCCACTGCTGTCCAGTATCAAAGTGCAAGTGCTCCCTGTGTAAATTGTTAGTGTGATTGGTTATCCATGTTTGGCATATTTGTGTCACCAAGAAGTCCCTAGTAAAGTGCACTGAGTGTGCCAGGGCTGGTGATAACAAATGCTACTAGTGGGCCTCCAGCACTGATTGTGCCACCCACATGAGTAGCCCTAACATGGTGTCTCAGGCCTGCCTCTGCTGTGCCTGTGTGCAGTCTGTGAACTGCCATGTTCTCCTGGTCAGTGTCCCCACTGCCCAGGCTTAACCCTTCCCTTTCTATACACATCGGTCACCCCTATGGAAGGCCCAAGGTACCCCCTTGGGCAGGGTGCAGTGTATATGAAAGGTAGAGCATGTACTAGTGCATGTAACATGCTCTGATAGTGAATTACAGCCATTTTTGTTTTTCACTATTGTAAGGCTATCTTGCCCCATAGGCTATCATTGGGAATGCTGGCTACAGTGGCTACCAGCATATCTTCCCATAGGAGCAAGATAGGACATAAAAGTCTGGTATCCCTGAACTCAGAATTTAATAACACATCTTTTAGTAAAGGTTATTTTTAAATCCTGTGTTTGAGAACAGCACTTTTAGAAAGTTGCTGTTCTCTTGTCTGTCCTTTCTGTGTGCCTTGGCCTGTTTGTGAATTGACTGTCTGGATTGAGAGTGACAGAGGCTGGGAGCCCCCAGGAGGCTGGCTGAGTCAGCCCTAGGCTGAATGACTGCATCTGCATCTTGAGTGGTGGGAGGGGATAGCACCTGGGCCTGAATAGGGTTGTGCCTGCCTCCCACAATGCTGGCTCCACCTCCTGCTGGGCGGCTGATGACCCTGCCCCTCTCCCTGAAAGGAAAGGAGAGGTCAGGAAAACAAAGTGCTCAAGGAATACCCAGAACTGGTTCAGATCGGGCTCAGAGCCCTCCTGCACAAAGGGATAAAATACTTTTAGGGGTATAAGTACAGGACCCCTGACTACAGAAAATTAGATCATCCTGGAATCAAGAAGGAACCTCTGCCAAGGAGAAAGCTGAAACTGAAGAAGTTGCTGTTGCTCTGCTGGACTGACCTGCTGTTGCTTTGCTGCCAAGGAGAGTGGAAGGACTTTGCTCTGTGCTGTGTCCCCTTACTTGAAGGAACCTCCAAGGGCCTGAGAAGAGCTGGCTCCTTGTTAAGAAGTCCCAGGAACAAAAGGACTTCACCCCCAGCTTCCCTGAACTCTGCTGAGAGAGTTCTGTCCTTCCTAGAGTGCTTGGGCCAGTTGTGGTGCCTCTAGAAGTTGTACCTGTGTTGGGAAGCTGGAAACCAAGATTTTAAAGACTTTCTGCAAGTTTTGTCGCATCGCTCGCTTGCTGAACGCATCCCAGTCAGTGCGAGGAAATTCCTGCCGCTACGAAGGCCGAGATCCCCGCAGCGCCTGTTGCCGCTGCCAGAGTTGTCGCATCCTTCGCTTGCGGGACACACCAGTCCGGTGCAGGAAGATTACCATCGCTGCGAGTGTCGTCGCAGAGCCTGTCGTCACTGGGTAAGATCGTCACACCGCTTACTTGCGGACCGCATCACGTCGCTGCGAGCATAGTCGCAGAGCCATCGCATCGAGGAGCTGCGAGAGGAAGATCGCCGCTGGACCGCGCATCATTGCCCCAGAGATCGTCGCAGCCCCCAAAGATCATCGCATCGTGCCTTTGCGAACTTTTCACTACAGAACCTCCGCACCGGAATCCATACAAGGTATCGCCTCCCTCCCCATGCAGACCGGAGTCACTGCAACACGCCCGCTACATCCAGCGGGGTTGTCGCATTGCCTCCCCAAGGTCTCAGGAGTGACGCATTGCTTGTCTTCTACCGCACCAGCTTCTGTTTTGGAACTTTGTCACATTTAAAGGTACTATTGGCTAAACGTGACGCAACTGTGAACTTTTCACACAACTGTGGATTATTTTACCGCAACTTTAAGAACTCTTTTGCAACCATATTCTTGAACTGTGTATGTTGGATTTTTGTCGTTTTGGTCTCGTGTAGTTTAGATTAAATACCTTTATTTTTCTAAACTGTTGTGGAGTAAGTTTGTGGTGTTTTCACTGTGTTACTGTGAGTGTTGGTACAAATACTTTTTACATTGCCTTTGATAAGCCTTAACTGCTCATGCCAAGCTACCAAGGGGGTGAGCAGGGGTTATCTAAAGAGTGTATCCTCCTTACACTGACTAGAAGCAAGGGTCCCTATTTGGACAGTGCTACCTACCTCTGTCAACTAGAAACCCCCAGTTCTAACAGGTATGATAAATGTTCTCTGAGGAAACAAATTTTGGAGACGTTTGAGGAACCTAGCTAAAACAGGTGACTTGAACAAAGAAAGTTGGTCCAGCTACTGCAAAAAAGCTGAAGTGGCTGATAAATAGCACATAAATGTGTGCATAGCAGAGCCCTGCAGGGTCAAAGATAGAGCAAAAGGTAAAATTAGGAAAGGGGTGCAGAAAGAGGGTCTATGTTCTTGGATGCACACCCGGCCACAAATTTGTCACAGCGGCAGGAGTAGACGTTTTCTAGAGGAAAACCTGGTTGCCAGAATAACACTGCAGACTTCAAAAGGAAGGTTGAAAGCTGCCTTTTGTTGCTGCTCAATCTCCACACAAGAAGATGGAAGATGTGTAGGTTCGGGTCCAGAACCCATCCCTATTGCTGCGACTGACGATCCTCCCAAAAAGGAAGCCTGACCGAATGAATGAAGCTCATACTCTCTGCACCCAATCCAGATCAACAGACTTGTGCCTGGTCATTAGCGACCTTCCTGAGAACTCCGGGCAAGAGTGGTATTGATGGAAAGGCTTACAGGAGGCCGGAGCTCCACTCGAGACATAAAGCATCTCCGAGTAAGAGACGCCTTGAAAACACCAGCATGCAAAATTGCTGCCATTGCGTATTCTCAGTGATGGTGAACAGATCTATCCAAGGTTGTCCCCACTCTTGAAAGAGACCTTTGACCATCTCCAGATGGAGGCACCATTCGTGATCCGTCAGGCATTGACAGCTGATTTCATCCGCCATGGCATTCAGTGAGCCAGCACAGTGTTGAACCACCAGGGAAATACCCTGATGTTCCAGCCGTGTTCAGAGATGCAGGGACTCTTGACAAAGGGTCAATGACCCCACATCAGCCCTGTTTGTTGCAGTTACTTATTGCAGTGGTGTTTTCTGTGAACAGCCTTCCTGTTATCGAAAAAAGAAGGGCTTTCAATGCCAACCAGATTGCGTGGAGCTCCAGCAAGATGATGTGAAGCGCAGACTCCACCGGGGAACAGTGTCTCTGAACTTCATCTTACCCAGATGGCTGTCCAAGTCCAGGAGTGAAACATCCATTACTACAGTCAACTCTGGCTGGGAAAGGGAGTCCGCTGCTGACCCAATTGCGGTATCTCAGCCGCCACTGCATGCCTTTGCTGTTCCCTCCGAGATCTGAACCATGCACAAGAGATTCCCCTGATGTTGTGCCCACCGGAACTTCAGGTCCCTCTGCAGAGCCCTCATATGCCAATGAGCATGTGTCATAAGAAGGATGGAGGGGGCCATGAGGCCCAACAGCCTCAGAGTCAGACTCACCAAAATCCAGGATAGAGGCTGAATGCCCTATTAAGAGCTTTCATTGAGCTTGGTTTGATCCGTTCCTGCCACAGGCACAAGGCCCAGCCACACAAGTGGCATAGCATTTGGATCACCACAAGTGGGGTAACGCTGGGAAGTAGGAACTTTCTGATTCCTGCAGCTTCCGGAAGTTTCCATTACAATAAATGTAAGGAAAATGTGTGATTTCAGGCAAACTTTGAAGTTTTCACTGCATTGTCAGTTAGAAAACGTCATGGGATGCATGCGAGGCACACCACTTTAGGCTCCCCCTTGTGTCTAGTTTAAAAAAATGTGCAGGTTTGCTATGTTTCTCTAGTTGCCGGGTGAGCTAGGGCCCGAAATCCACAGCTACCCACCTTGGAAAAAAAGGGTCAGTTTTCAGTGGAAAAATGTGATGTATCCAAGTTGCATTTTGGCCAGTTTCTTGTCATGGGTACTAGGCTTACCCATACAAGTAAGAGGCCATTTTTATTGGTAGACATGGGGGAATGCGGCATAGAAGGACATTTCTGATTCCAGAACCTTCCATCACAGAAATTTGAGGAAAATGTGTTTTTTTTTAGTCAAGCTTTGAGTTGTGCAAGGGATTCTGATGAGAGTCACAACAAGTCACCCCACCTAGGATTTTCCTAGGTGTCTGCTTTTAAAAAATGTACAGGTTTCTAGGTTTCCCTAGGTGCCGGCTGAGCTAGAGCCCAAAATCCACAGCTATCCACCTTGCAAAAAAGGGACAGTTTTTAGTGGAAATTTTAGATACATCCATGTTCTATTTTGGCCACTTTCTTGTCAGGGTGCAAGGCCTACCCACACAATTGAGGCACATAGTTATTGGGAGACTTGGAGAAATGCTGGTAAGAAGAACATTTGTGGCTTCTCTCAGATTGCAGTACTTTCCATCACTGATATCTAAGGAAAATGTGTATTTTAGTCAAAGTTTGAGGTTTGCAAGAGATGCTAGGCAAAGAAAATCTGGTGACAGCCGCACAACTAACCCACACTGGATTTCCCTAATGTACAGGTATGCTAGGCTTTCCTAGGTGCCAGCTGAACTAAGGCCCAAAATCCACAGCTACACACATTGGAAAAAACAGGTATGTTTTTAGTGGAAAAATGTGTTGCTTCCATACTGTATTTTGGCCTGTTTAATGCTGCGGGCACCAGACTATCCCACACAAGTGAAGTACCATTTTATTGGAAGACATGAGGGAGCATAGCATAGTAACACATTTGTTGAAAATTGCATTTAACTGCATTTGTGCCTTACAAATGTAAGCCAGTGTGTAAGCAAGAAGACATTTTGAAAAATACTCTTTAAATCGTATCCTAGTACTGGTACATACAAATTCAGAGCTGTAAAAATAATGACTGCTCCTAACCTACAAATCTTATGCCTATTCCAGAAATACATAAGTTTCCTTTATACACATTTTTCACTCTACATATGTTATCATATGAATCGGTTTACACTTGGTACACAATGAAAAACCATGGTATGGGGCAGATCAGTTATAAGCTCTGGGTGCATTGAGTTCTTAGAGAACCTACAAAACCTATATATCCCAGCAACCAGTAGAGTATAGCAGATGTACTGGAATATTGCTTTATAAATCAGTCATTGTGATAAAAAGTTACAGATGAAAATGTTGTCACAAATAGCCATTTGTTCCTAATCATTTTCAATTTCTCTTCATTTTCATTTAGTTTCTTTAGGAAAAAGACCTCATATAGCCAAAAAAAAGTTCTTAGAACTGGGGGTGAAGGGTGGGTGGGGGAGAAGGCCCAGCAGTTAGTGGGTTAACCAATCGTTCAGGTAAGGGTATACAAAGATCTTTAACTTTCGTAGATGAACAGCTACCACTGACTGCACTTTGAACTGGTAAATATATTTCCCTACCACAAACCTCAGAAACATCCAGTGTTTTTTTATGATCAGAATGTGGAAATATGAGTCTTGGAGTTCTAATGTGCACATCCAGTACCCCCTATGTAATTGAGAGCAGCTCTAATGCAATGCCAACATTCAGAATTTCTTCCTTTATCCATTTGTTTGTTAGTCTCAGATTGAGAATGGGTCAGAGTTCTTGTTTTGGACCTATCTTTTGTACTAGAAAGTAAAAAGAATAAATTCCATTTCCTTTTTGATAAGAAGGTACTTTCTCCCAGTCATTCCTTTGAAGCAAGATGTTCACTTCCTTTAGTAGCAAGTTTTGGTGATAATGAAAAAAGAAATATTTGGTGGAAGAGATTTGAACTTCAGTGAATATCCATTCTGAAAACAATTCAAGACCCGCTTCTCTTTTGTTATGTTTTGCCATTCTTGGAGATGGATTTAATTGAACGAGGGGAGGAAGGTGACAGGGAAAAAGGTGCCTTCAGCAGGGCGAGACCTTTGACAAATGATTGACTACAAGGCTCCCCTTATCCCATTCCTCCATGACTTTTTGTCCTAAAATCTGGGACCATACCATATACCTTGATCAGCAATTAGGAACTGGTACAGTATGATTGAGTGTACACTAAGTGAGTGTTGACACTTTCCTTAGGGCATGTAAAAGGGGACATATAGGATCCTAGTCCTGAAGAAAGCCCCGGACCCTTGCGTGGACACATGTTGGGCTGAAACACGTTGCCCTGAATAGGACACTTAGGGTACTTATGGAGCCACTTCTAACTTAGGGCATTCCAGTGACCTTAAAGGAATAGGAATAGCTGTTGGCACTGGTTAGAAATGCAGAGATACAGATCTATGAGATGAGGGAGTGGCGGACATACGGACCGCAGGTATCTCTCTGTTGGGAGAGCACTCCATGGAATAATCACAGTGTGACAAGCATTGCATTCTTCTTCTCTTAAGATGATAGGGCCAATCCGCAGCTTGTATCTGGAATGGAGGAGCAGAAGATGGAGGTATCGACAGTGAGTGAGATGGGCATTTGTGGCATCAAAATCTATTGTGGTGACTCTGGTGTTGGCTGTCTCGATGTCAACAGTGGTCTAGATGTCAATAGTGGTCTTGGTATTGATGTCAACTTACTGTACCTTCTCAGTGTTGATGGCAAGGCACCATGACTTTGTCTGAAAATATCTGGGTACTGTATCTGCTCTTGACGTCACTGGGATCATTTTATTTTTCTCTTTACAGTTGTGCTCTTTGGATCCACCTCCGGGGTAGTCCCTAGAGCAAAGGGAAGGCGCAGAGGTAAAAGGAAAATTCTCTTCTCTTCCCTCACAACATCCTGAGGCTGCCTCTTAACCTCTTCTATAGGAGCAGCCTGATTCCCTGTCTGTCTTTCAGGGTCCTTTTAGAATTTACAATACCCACAGTCCTCAGGGTGCTGATGTTCTGAAATCCACATGATGCTGAAATCATGGGGATATGACTGGGCCTAACCACCCCCAGCTGGCACACAACCCCCTTGTACACACGGCCTTTGCAGGGCATAGGATTGGGCCCTGGGCCTGACACTGCATCCATTCCCTTAGTGGTTGCCAACCACCATGCAAGCCCTCAACCCTCGTACAGCGCATGGCTTTCAGCTGTCCGTGGCAAAGTCAGGACCTTCAATCAACTCCCCTTCAGCACCCAACACCGCCTCATACACATCCGTCTCCCAAATTACATAAATGCCTTCAACCTTGGGGGATGGGGTCCTCTAACTCAAAAATGACACAGAACTAGGGCCGCATACCCCTCCCCCCATTTTACAAAATCACCTTCGGCACTGGGGGATGTGGTCTGCCGAATTTAGTATAATTCCTTTCAGCCATTGTGGCTGAAGCTGTGTCTAGATTTCCTATGCTACATTGCATGGGGAAAATGTTTTTTGCCCCCCCCTTTTCTTAACGGATCACCGCAAACCTTTCCAAGAATAGCTGAGGTAGACAAGACTATTTTGGTGAAGTTTTGTGAAGATGAGTCAAACAGATCCAAGTTATAAACAAACCAAAAAATCCATTTAATGTGAAAATATATATAGTGATCACTGTGTATATCAGATACACACTACACATGTAACATTAATATGGAGCCTGAGGACATGACACATTACGTCAATCACCCATTATGGGGATGTGAAAGGAGAGATAAGATGATAAAGGCTGAGGATCGTGTCCCCATCGGGATAAATTATTGCTTATTAGAAATGAGATCGAATTGAAATCCGAAACTGTATTTTGTGTAGCTCTTGTGTCAAAAAAGTAGCCTAGGGCCCGAGAGCCTACATTTAACTTTTACTCTAGTAATAAGTATATTTAAAACAGTTATTTGCAAGACTATAAGTGGCGGTTAAAATAAAATAAAATAAGAGCACACTAGTCACACTTAGCCTTTTGCGCTCTATCAGGCGAAATAAATTAGGCCCATGGGGACTATGAAAGGAGGGAAGAAGGCGATCACAGGAATTGCACCTTCCAGACCGGATTTGATGAACTGAGGCTTCCAGCCAGTTCTCGGTAAGCGTGAATGTTGTGGTCCGCAGGGCGAAGGTTTATTTGGAGTTATTCTGTTACCTGGGGGCAGTGTTTTATCCGTAGGAGAGAACTGGATTATGCAGCTTCTTGAACGTGGGTTAGGAGCAACAGAGCTCAGTGCTACAAATTATTTGGGAAAGCTATCCACTATTTTGGGGGGGAAGCCTTTATCCTGAGCAATATATAAGATGCCCATTTGGGTGCTACTAACGCTAATGTAAATAGTGATATTGGTGAAGTGAGGAACACAGGATGCTTAGTAGAGATTTTAATTTTGTGTTTAGAATTTTCTAGTTGAATATTAATTACTCTGTTCCTTTTACAGACCATTTCAAGGGATCCTTATACTGAACGAAGATCCATTTGCATATTTAAGGAAGTTGATATAAGGAAGCAATAAGGGATGCTCAATCACATAGCTAAATAGGGAAAAGAAATTGTTCATTTAAAGGGATACCAATAGCCTATAAGAATGGGATCCTTATTTTGTTTTGTGTGTCCACTTTCACTACTGTGATCTTATATAAGTAAGCCACTAAGAAGGTACCTCAAGCTAAGAAGAAAAACACCAAGAGGACCTAAAGGCACAGATTTGAAAGGTAAAAATTTGAATAAACCATAGTTCAAGCTCCGGTTACCACACAGTGAGGATCTTGGACAATGTAGGTTCTTAATGGAACATGATGACAGATCAATTTCAACATTGGGTCAAATCAGTATATAGAGATAAATACCAGGAAGTTCTTGAGAAATTATACCCACCACATGTGTGTAATAAATTCCATGTAGTCAGCTGAAAAAGGTGTCATAATACCTGACTTTATGATTCAAGGGCTTTTTCAATTATATTTTTCTGTATTAAAATAGGCTTTTATGTATATTGTATATTATGAAGTGCATTGTTAAATAGGTATGCAGGAAAGTATATTCCTGTGGAGAAAATATGAATGTATCATGAATTGTTTAAATTTCATATTTATGGATAATATTTATTCTTCCATAATTTTATGTTTGTAACAGGCCTGAAGTAGCGCAGTAGAAAGCATAACATATGTTGGCTTTTTGGCTGTTTGCTAAATTGAAGGCTATTTGCTGTATGGAATGAAACATCTGAAGAAAGAATGAAAGGAATTTGAAAGAAATAAAGCAGGAAGAAGTTATTGTTGTTTGTGCAATCTCAGTGAAATGCTGTTTATTTATGAAAATACGATACTGGCGGGGCCAGTAACTGAGATATAGTGCCAGGCACCATTCCTATTACCCAAAGTGAGTTGTTATATATATATATATATATATATATATATATATATATATATATATATATATATATATGTATATATGTATGTATATATGTATGTATATATATATGTATATATATATTAACGCAAAAAACTATACATTTTAGGGGTGTTATAGTTAGCTGGACATTTCACTCATACAAAACCTTTGAAATTGCTCCTATATAGTTAGTTATACTAACTATATTTCGCGCACCCGCAATCCACTGCTGATGATGTCACATATTACATCATTCATGACATGGTCAGTGACATCACTGATGACATCTCAAATGACATCACTGATGACATCACTGATGACATCATCCAGTGAATGTGGTTTGCTTTGTTATTTAAATATGCATTATATATATAGCAATTTGCATTGAAGAATGAGTGGATATATAAAAATAAGTATTTGGATGGAGGATTTAGTAGCAGTGTAATTGACTGTTTACTTGACCAATTTATAGTGTCTCACTAAATATAGTGGATAGTGACTAAACTGTTTGAATATCTGTATCACTTTGTCAGTTGTTGTGTAAACTGGTTCTCCAGTTGGTTACTAGCTATGTGGAAGTCTGTATTAGTTATTGATTAGTTAACTGAGTATTTGTATGGGAGAGTGAATATGTGTGTGGTTCGGTGGGGGGTGTGTGACTGCCCAAAGATGTGTGAATAGTTGATTCACTAGATATATGAAGTTAAAACTACATGTTCTAACAGTTGTTTGGGTGAGTGAATATCTTTATGGGTGTGGTGATGAGCAAATATATTTCTCAATGGTACTAGTCCAACAAACTAGAAAAATAAAAGGCAGTGTATGTGTCAGTTGTTGTATATTAATAAGTATACATAAGACTCAATGATTGTGTGAGTGACTGTATGGATAACTTTATACTTGTAATAATGATTTTATAATTCACTAAGTAAGACTTACTATCTAAATGAATAGATGAAGTTGTGTTTGTATAAGTGTGTAGCTAAGTAAATATGTAAGTATGATCCATTGTTTGCATAAGTGAGTAGGATGACTTTATATGTGAATAGGATGTGTGCTGGTGTGTAATGTCGATTTAGGTGTATAAGTATTTTTGATAGTGTTCTATTGTTCATTGACAGCATGTATGAGTGAATCTACAGGTAAGTGATTAGATGTGTGTATACATCTAAAATCACTGAGTGGGTTTTTAGATACTTGTATTGCTGTAACAATGGATTCAAATATGATACTCTTTATTTTACAAAGAGTGATGAAAGATTTTACTAGTGTATGAAAAGGTGTATGTGTTTGTCACGTGGATGATGTCATCAGTGATGTCATCAGTGATGTCATTTGAGATGTCATCAATGATGTCACTGACCATGTCATGAATCATGTAATATGTGACATCATCAGCAGTGGATTACTGGTGCGCGAAATATAGTTAGTACAACTAACTATATAGGAGCAATTTCAATTTTTTTGTATGAGTGAAATATCCAGATAACTACAACACCCCTATAACTTATAGTTTTCTCAGTGAATTTTAAAGGTTTTTTAAATGCTAATTCCTAACTATATAAGGCCTGAAATCTATGGTTTTTTCAGTGAATTTGCAAGGTTTTTTAAATGCTAATTCCTAACTATATAAGGCCTGAAACCTATGCTTTTTTCAGTGAATTTCAAAGTTTTTTTTATTGCTAATTCCTAACTATATAAGACCTGAAAGCCCACCAAGAATCTCCAGTATGCGCCAGGGGACTGCATTGCAGAGAGGTGTAATGAAGCCATGCCCCTTTTTACACCTCTCTGCAACGCAGCCCCAGTGCATGTTTGAAGAGGGGGAACTAATTCCCCTTGCATACTGGGGGCCCCTGGGGGTCAACTAGCCCACCTTGAACCTCCAGTATGCGCCAGGGGGCAGCATTGCAGAGGTGTAATGAGGCTATGCCCCTTGTTACACCTCTCTGCAACGCAGCCCCCTGGTGCATTTGCAGAGGGGGAACTAATTCCCCTTGTATACTGGGGGTCCCTAGGGGCCAACTAGCCCACCAGGAGCCTCCAGTATGCGCCAGGGGGCTGCATTGCAGAGAGGTGTAATAAGGCCACACCCTTTTTTACACCTCTCTGCAACACAGCCCCCGTGCATGTTTGAAGAGGGGGAACTAATTCCCCTTGCATACTGGGGGTCCCTGGGGGCCAACTAGCCCACCTGGAACCTCCAGTATGCGCCAGGGGGCTGCATTGCACAGAGGTTTAATGAGGTTATGCCTCTTTTTACACCTCTCTGCAACGCAGGCCACTGGCGCGTTTGCAGAGGGGGGACTAATTCCCCTTGCATACTGGGGGTCCCTGGGTCATATCTGCCCAAACGCCGAAATTCCGAACGATTGAAAATGACTTTTCTTGAGAAACATTTGGATTATCATGTCCTATACTTTGGAATTTTTGAAAGACTGACTTTGAGGATGCTATAAATTACTCAAGTCTGCCCGAATTGTGTGGGTAAAATTGATACCTAGTCACTTTGAATAAGAATATACTTACGTCTCGTCTAACATTTGGAAGAAATATCTAGTTATATGACAACAGGATACTGACATAACTTGAAGGAAATAAGAACGCCCTGAAGAAGTTCTGTTGTACAGAACGAAACGCGTCAGCTGGCTGTGGTACATAAACTTAAGGAAAATAAAAGCATTTCAATATACACCAAGATTCAGCGCTTCAATAAGGACTCTAAGTGATATGATTTGAATGGACTTATTGTGCAAGTGGTGCTGTGCCAAACTTTGGAATATTCTCCACTACTCTCTACTACTTACTCTCTACTACTCCACTACTCTCTAATACTCACTCTCTACTACTCATTCTCTACTACTCTACTACTCTCTCTCTACTACTCACTCCCTACTATTCACTATCTATTCCTCTCTACTACTCACTCCCGACTACTCTCTACTCTCTACTACTCACTCTCTACTACTCTCTCTCTACTACTCACTATCTACTACTCTCTACTACTCACTCTCTACTTCTCACTCTCTACCACTCTCTACTACTCACTCTCTACTACTCTCTCTCTACTACTCTCTCTCTACTACTCTCTACTACTCACTCTCTACTACTCTCTACTACTCTCTACTACTCACTCTGCTACTCACTCTCTACTACTCTCTACTACTCACTCTTTACTACTCACTCTCTACTGCTCTACTACTCACTCTACTACTTACTCTCTACTACTCTCTACTACTCACTCTCTACTACTCACTCTCTACTACTCACTCTCTACTACTCTCTACTACTCACTCTCTGCTACTCTCTACTACTCACTCTCTGCTACTCTCTCTACTGCTCTCTACTACTCTCTACTACTCAATCTCTACTCTATTACTCACTCTCTTCTCTCTACTTCTCTCTCTACTAGTCTCTACCTCTCTACCTCTACACCTCTACCTCTACACCTCTACCTCTCTACCTTTCTCTACACGTACACATATACACATATAAATATGCATATATATGCATATGCATTTATGTGTGTGTGTGTATATATATATATATATATATTACCTACTGGCGGTCGCCAGTAGGTATATATAGTTAGGATTTTTTCTCTATGGGTTTTTTGAAAATTCTATGTCTAATAACTTTGGCGTTTGTGGACGGAATTGGCTGAAATTTTCAGGAAAATGGCACATTTTGTTTCTGAGCATCCCTTGAAAATTTGGGGGGGGGTTCGTCAAGGGGGGGCCGAGAAAAAAGGGGGGTCCCAAAACGTGTTTTTAACATTGAGTTTTCCATAGGGCGGTTGGCCTCACTTTTAGCCCGAACGGCTGAATGGATTTGCACGAAACTTGGCAAAATTGTAGGGACTGGTAGCCCGATGTGCCTTTTGTAGGTCTCAATATATGTGCTCCAGTGGATTTTGAGAAATTAACGTTTAAAAAAAGATATATATCTGTAACAGCGGACCTGGCAGCGTCCCAGGACGCGTACTTTACGCGCAACGGAGCTTTGTGAAGCGAAGCTGATTGGTTCTCCGGCGTCTGTCAACATTCCAAACAGTCCGTAGCGGCCGCCATCTTGTCTCTCGGTAGGATCGAGAGACAAGAGGAGGCCAAAGCGAAGGGGCAAATGACCATAAGGGGGCATAGTACATTGTCGCTCACCCCCTAGGTTTGATGTGGAGGTTTTAAAAGGGCCCCGCGGGGCAAAAAAAAATAAAAATAATAATAATCGAACAGCTGAATGGATTTGCACGAAACTTGGCAAAATTGTAGGGACTGGTAGCCCGATGTGCCTTTGCTAGATCTCAATATATGTGCTCCAGTGGATTTTGAGAAATTAACGTTCAAAAAAAGATATATATCTGTAACAGCGCACCGCTTCGCGTACTTTTCGCGTTACGGAGCTTTGCGAAGCGAAGCTGATTGGCTCTCCGGTGTCTGTAAACATTCCAAACAGTCCGTAGCGGCCGCCATCTTGTCTCTCGGTAGGATCGAACAGCTGAATGGATTTGCACGAAACTTGGCAAAATTGTAGGGACTGGTAGCCCGATGTGCCTTTGCTAGGTCTCAATATATGTGCTTCAGTGCATTTTGAGAAATTAACGTTCAGAAACAAGATATATATCTGTAACAGCGCTCCGCTTCGCGGAGATAAAATTATATGTGTATTACCTAGCTGTTGCTAACACCAGTTAGCGACGGCTAGTAGAATATAGCGACCATCTTGGGCCCCACTTTGCATGTGAGTGATATTTATCACTAATGACATGCAAAGTGGGCATGCCAAGATGTTAGCGACTGGAAACAGTCGCTAACATCGCTATCTCCTATTATCAACTTTTGGAAATATTCGAGATAAGCGCGAATATCTCCAAAAGCTACCACCTGCCCTGAGCAGTTCTTAGCCATGTTATCCAATGGGAGGTGGATAACATGGCTAAGAGCATTAGCTCGGTAATGCATGAATATCGCTGAGTTTTCAGCGATATTAATGCATTGCGGTCGTTTTTTATCGTATTTCCGATAAACCTTGATAATAGCAAGGTTTATCTGCGATAATTTCTGACGGTAAAAAAATCGTTGCTAAGCATCGTTAGGGATAAATATCGCTTAACTTTGGTAATATGCCCCAACGTCTGTTAACGTTCGATTCGAAGGAAATCAGGAAGTGTTGAAAAACATTGTCTGCGCCATCTTGTCTTTTTTCAAATGCCACACTTTTGTCGTGCACGGCAGCCATTTTAGATGCCTTGACCAGACCCACTCTGTGCACGCTGTCGATCCTTAGCATGGCTCCCCACCCTCGCAAGCATCTCCCCCAGGCAGTGGTCACCCCCGCTCTCTGTCTTATGCATGGGTAATAAACCTCCCCCCATCTGCGCTGCTCTTCCCTGAGAATCACACCCTGTGCCCGCCCGACACCTCCCTTTCGCCCTATTCACTACCGCACCCTCTGACACTCCTTTTCCTCTGTGTCCGATTGTCCAGGCTGGTCCTAGGGTATCAGCTAGCCCTGCAGATGTAGTTTATGGCCACAGCTGTAAAGAATCACCCCTCTTCAAAGGAGTTATAGTAGATCAAGGCCCACACTCGATGAGATCCGTCACAGCAGAAGCGTTGCTATTATCTGAAAACCATCCTGTATTGTGATTGGGGAGGGGACCGAGCCTGAAGCGGAAGATTCCAGGGATGACTCTTTGTACATCAAAGTTTTTACAATTATGTGTCACATTAAAAATATATAGCACTCCGACAAAGTAGTAAGATTATAAAACTTTAATAATTTATAAATATATACAAGAAAACAAAAATAGTAATAACATATAAACATTTTTAGGGAAAAACAACGAAGTAGCGGTCGGCTGTGCGAATAGTCCCAACGCAGCACAACGTCCAGATTTCCGGCGTGGGGCGTCGCGGGGGGTGGGTCATCAGTAGCAAACTGTTGTGCGAATAGTTCCAAGGCAGCAGAACGCGCTGAAATCTAGATGACACTAAAGTGATGTCTAGTAAGTTGCCACCCAGCAAATAACGGCATGGGGCGTCGCGGGGGGTGGGTCATCAGTAGCAAACTGTTGCGCGAATAGTTCCAAGGCAGCAGAACGATGGCACCAAGGTGATGTCCAGTAAGTTGCCGCACTGGTTTTGGTATCCTACAATGCTGCTCCGAATAACGGCGCGGGGCGCCCCGGGGGAGGCGGTGAACGGGCCTGTCCAGGTGGAGTGTCATCTGTTGTAGTGGGGCGCCCCTTTACCGTTTCAGTTGCCATTCCGTCCGTTTTTGGTCCACTGTGTCAAAAGCCGCAATTCAGCTGAGTTGCGCCCACTCTTGCGGTGCAGCGATAGGCGGCTGTCACAGGACTCTCAAAATGGCGGCAGGCTGTTTCCTTTTTGGGCCTGGTCCACTGAAATGGCCCTGGGACACCTTGGAAATCGGACGCTTGTCTGCTAGGTCTTGGACCCCATTCTCGAAAGCGTCCCCTCCGCCTTGAGAATTCATCAAAAGTTTTGGGGGCCCCGACTCCTGCAGGCTTCTGGTGGGGAGCGGCTGCCATGATTGCTCGCGGAATGACCACGACGGAGCTACGAGATGGTGGTGCTCTCATGCTGACGCCAGTTTAGTCTGAAACATCCAGAAACAAGGTGGGGCTTTCATCGTTTGGGAAAAAAAAAAGTTTTCATCCAATGAAAAGTGTTGTTTTTAGGTCACATGATCAAGCCTTCCATCATTAGGAAACCAAAAGTAAAATGAACCAATGAAAAGTTTTATAAACAAGTCACATGACCTGTTATGCGGCATAGGGTGTAAAATGCGGAGAAAATACGTTGGCACGTGAGGCGGCGTCAGTAGCGGACCGATGTGCGAATAGGCCGAAGGCAACACAACGCGCCAAGATCCGGATGGCACCGAGGTGGTGTCCAGCAAGTTGCAGCACTGGTGTGGCCATCCTACAATGCTGAAAGTCGGCGTGGGGCGCCCCGTTGGCACGTGAGGCGGCGTCAGTAGCGGACCGATGTGCGAATAGGCCGAAGGCAACACAACGCGCCAAGATCCGGATGGCACCGAGGTGGTGTCCAGCAAGTTGCAGCACTGGTGTGGCCATCCTACAATGCTGAAAGTCGGCGTGGGGCGCCCCGTTGGCACGTGAGGCGGCGTCAGTAGCGGACCGATGTGCGAATAGGCCGAAGGCAACACAACGCGCCAAGATCCGGATGGCACCGAGGTGGTGTCCAGCAAGTTGCAGCACTGGTGTGGCCATCCTACAATGCTGAAAGTCGGCGTGGGGCGCCCCGTTGGCACGTGAGGCGGCGTCAGTAGCGGACCGATGTGCGAATAGGCCGAAGGCAACACAATGCGCCAAGATCCGGATGGCACCGAGGTGGTGTCCAGCAAGTTGCAGCACTGGTGTGGCCATCCTACAATGCTGAAAGTCGGCGTGGGGCGCCCCGTTGGCCTGTGAGTTTGCGTCAGTAGCGGACCGATGTGCGAATAGGCCGAAGGCAGCACAACGCGCCAAGATCCGGATGGCACCGAGGTGGTGTCTAGTAAGTTGCCGCACTGGTGTGGCCATCCTACAATGTTGAAAATCGGCGTGGGGCGCCCCGTTGGCCTGTGAGATGGCGTCAGTAGCGGACCGATGTGCGAATGGGGCCAAAGGCAGCGCAACAATATTTTCTGAATAGAAGACACCACAAGGCGCTGAGATGCCAAGATCCGGATGGCACCGAGGTGGTGTCTAGTAAGTTGTCGCACTTCTGTGGCCATCCTACAATGTTGAAAGTCGGCGTGGGGCGCCCCGTTGGCCTGTGAGATGGCGTCAGTAGCGGACCGATGTGCGAATGGGGCCAAAGGCAGCGCAACAATATTTTCTGATTTGAAGACACCACAAGGCGCTGAGATGCCAAGATCCGGATGGCACCGAGGTGGTGTCTAGCAAGTTGTGGCACTGGTGTGGCCATCGTACAATGGTAAAAGTCGGCGTGGGGCGCCCTGTTGGCCTGTGAGATGGTGTCAGTAGCGGACTGATGTGTGAATGGGGCCAAAGGCAGCGCAACAATATTTTCTACAATATTTTCGGAGTAGAAGACACCACAAGGCACTGAGATGCCAAGATCCGGATGGCACCGAGGTGATGTCTAAGTTGCGGACCGATGTGCGAATGGGGCCAAAGGTAGCGTAACAAGATTTTCTGTATGGAAGATACCACTAGGCGTTGAGATGCCAAGATTCGGATGGCACCGAGGTGATGTCTAGCAAGTTGTGCCACTGGTGTGGCCATCGTACAATGGTAAAAGTCGGCGTGGGGCGCCCTATTGGCCTGTGAGATGGTGTCAGTAGCGGACTGATGTGCGAATGGGGCCAAAGGCAGCGCAACAATATTTTCTGACTGACACCACAAGGCGCTGAGATGCCAAGATCCGGATGGCACCGAGGTGATGTCTAAGTTGCGGACTGATGTGCGAATGGGGCCAAAGGCAGCGTAACAATATTTTCTGTATGGAAGATACCACTAGGCGTTGAGATGCCAAGATTCGGATGGCACCGAGGTGATGTCTAGCAAGTTGGTGTGGTCATCCTACAATGCTGAAACTCGGCGTGGGTCACCCCATTAGCCTGTGAGATGGCGTCAGTAGCGGACCGATGTGCGAATAGGCCGAAGGCAGCACAACGCGCCAAGATCCGGATGTCACCGTGGTGGTTTCATAGTTGAGAGGCTCTTCATCTGCAGTGGGGCGCCGAGATCCGGATGGCACCGAGGTGATGTCTAGCAAGTTGCTGTACTGGTGTGGTCATCCTACAATGCTGAAATGTAGTGGGGCGCCCATTTACCGTTTCAGTTGCCATTCAGCTGAGTTTCGGCTGCTCTTGATGCTACAGCGACAGGCGGCTGCAAGAGGACTCTCAAAATGGCGGCCTGTTCTTTGGATTTGGGCCTGGTCCACTAAAATGGCCCTGGGACACCTTAGAACTTGGACGCTCAATTTTTTTTTCCTTTCCTGTACATGCAAAAAAAGGTAAATGCCCGGTACGTTACACGCTTCATCTGCCACGATGAACTCTCCAGAGGAACCGAAAAAAAATATAGTTGTGGTAACTATACCATGCATCGTCATATGGAGAGGTGGCACCAATTAATTATAGTGCTGCATAAAAGAGAGATTTGGAGGAGAACCCCTGACCTGCTAGTACATTCATCAAAGAAGTGGCACTGAGAGCTTCAGAGGCAAGGGAAACGGTCCCAAATATTTAGAAGAACTTTGGAAAGATTAAAATGACATGTTTAGATTGTGGTAAATTAATTTCATGTGGACAGATGAGTGTTACTCTAATAAATACAGCATATGAACATCATCATAGTCGATGGTTGGTAGAGACATTTTGACTATATCCTGGACCTGCCCGTCCTCGCCCAAAATGGCGCCAGAATAAATGGGACTCGTAACTCCTTGTTGTGTACTGGTTGCAGAACCTTGAAATCACGAGATACGTATGCAGTTTTGAAGCACATGGCGGGCGGGGACGAGAATTGATTGAATATTTCGACATCCCTATTGATATTAAGTTCTGATGTGTTATTGATTACTGTACTGTTGAAAGTTCGAATTAACGTCACCCATGGTACTTGCCCGCAAATGTATATCTAGATAATTTTATTGTAACTGGCCCTGTCGTATTTTAATTATAAAATGTACGTCCACCGATTCCGTAACTGTTAGACACCTTAGTTCTTGCAACCTAATGGCCCTCTACAGTGTAAATGTCTATTCATCATATACGATTACAGTTTGCTCCGTGGCAGGCCCACGTGGTTATAGGCTCGTATTTGTATAATGAAATTTTCACAATAAAGGTTTTTAAAAGAAAACATGGTAGTAGTATATACATTGGTAAAGTTTTTAATAATAGTCACTGTTTTAGAATCATTAAAAGGCAAGTGAAATAAAGCAGACCAATTACATGAAGGGTAAAAGGTATAATACGAAGGAACGCAGTAAAGATAAATGGTCAAGGGCTGTTGTGTTTTCTATTCCTGCAACATAAAGTGATCGATAAGAATCTCATATTCAGGCGTATCGGCGACTAAGACAGCAGGTCGACCCTCTTTTGCTCAACGGCTCCGTCATGGGACGAAGAAACGCTCTTTTTCTCGAAAAAAGAATATATTTTACTTGCAGGACAGTTGTAAAATTTCCGGGAAAGTACATTAGCCTGGAACATTATAACATATATTTAAGAAAAAATAATGTTCGGAAGTAATTAAAAGCGTAATTTTTAGGTGATATGACCAAGGCTTTCATCATTAGAATAAGAAAAGTAAAATGAACCAATGAAAAGTTTTATTAACAAGTCACATGACTTGTTATGCTTACGTTACGCGCTGCGCGCCCCGGATGACTTCCGGATGCGCTAACGCGGCGCGTCATATGACGCATTACGCGACAACGCAGGTCCAGAATATAGTCAAAATGTCTCCACCAACCAGCGGTCGAAACACAACCCCTTTCAGCAGGCTAAATAGTTCTGTTAAATGACAACAGAAGGGACAGGCAACAAGAACCATCAGTCAAAGAGGGGAGGGCTAGTTCTTCTCTACCGGGTTACATTGGGGCGCTACCGGAACTGATCGAATTGGTAGTCTACAGTGTTTCTGGATGTTTCAGACTGAAGCTGGGGTTAGCATGAGAGCAGCACCATTTCGTAGCTCCGTCGTGGCCATTCCGCAACCAATCATGGCAGCCGCTCTTTATCGTTATTTTGGGCGGGGTGGGTGGCGGAGCCGAGCTGTTTTGCAGCCATCATTGTGTGGAGTTCAGTTCATCTCACTAGTTTTGTATTTGTCATGAGGGGTTGTTCCTAATGTTTCTATTTTAGCGAGGTCAAAAAGAGATCCCATTAGTGGCCTACTGATTTTGCTCGATTCCTTTTCTTTTTTTTTACACGATTTTTCGTTATCTGCAAAGACTAAACAGAGTATTGCGACTCTGTGTTTGTTTGTAAATAGAGAATGAACCAAAGAGAACTAATTCTAAAATAGTAAATACTTGGATAACAATCAATCAAATGGAGAGAGAAGCAGGCACGACGGATTACAACGGGGGCAAAGGCCTGCGTTAACTACCTTTCACTATCTGCAAAGAGAGAGTACTCCTAATAGAAATGAGGGGGGGGGGCACCATTCAAAGCAGATCAGTGTGCATAAACACGAAAATGTTTTCACTTACCACGTACTTGACATTCGACAGCTTATGATATTTGCTATTAAAAAACCATTGAAATTCACTGAAAAAACCATAGGTTATAGACCATATATAGTTAGGAATTAGCATTTACAAAACCTTGAAAATTCACTGAAAAAACCATAGGTTATAGACCATATATAGTTAGGAATTAGCATTTAAAAAACCTTATTTTACTCACACAAAACCATTGAAATTCCATATATAGTTAGTTGCACTAACTATATATCGCGCACCCGCAATCCACTGCTGATCATGTCACATATTACATCATTCATGACATGGTCAGTGACATCACTGATGACATCACTGATGACATCTCAAATGACATCACTGATGACATCACTGATGACATCTCATTTGACATCATTCTTGTGCTAATACGATAAACCTCTTCAGACTCTAATATAACCTTAGATACACTCAGTGTATACAGACACTCACACACTGCCACTCATCCATGGAGTTACTCACACACCCAGTCAGTCATGCAAAGAAACAATCTCACCTCCATTTCTTCAACTATACAGTTAAACACACCTTACTTATTGAAACATATACTAACACATATTTACTCTCTTATACAATCCCTGATACAAGTTCACAATGATCGATACAACCACTCACTCATTCAGTGGCTCTCATGCACAGTTATTTATATATGCCAACTCTCACATGTACTGTGTTTTACATATGTACTTACTATGACATGTAGCATTGAGATATCCATTCACTCATCAATACACTCATGCACACAGTCAACTGCCCATGTAGCTGTTTCCACATGCACTCTTGAACTCATACACCTAGTGAATAAACTGCTCACACATCTATGCATAGAGTCACACACCTTCCAGCCACCCCCACACAAACTCAATCTCCCATAGAAATACTTGGGCAACCAATTAATAACACATATAGCCTCTCGTATAGCTAATGATCAACACATGCAGCAGTTTAAAGAACAACAGACATAATGATGCACAAATTAAGACAGTTTAGTCACTAACCCATGCATTCAGTGAGACACATTTAATCACTCACTCATACAGTCAGTCACGCACCTACTAAATCCTTCATCCAGACACTTATACATCCACTCATTCTTCAATATGTAAGACATATTTTAACTTTACAGAAACATACAGTCACTGGATGTTGTCATCAGTGATGTCATCAGTGATGTCATTTGAGATGTCATCAGTGATGTCATCAGTGATGTCACTGACCATGTCATGAATGATGTAATATGTGACATGATCAGCAGTGGATTGCGGGTGCGCGATATATAGTTAGTGCAACTAACTATATATGGAATTTCAATGGTTTTGTGTGAGTAAAATAAGGTTTTTTAAATGCTAATTCCTAACTATATATGGTCTATAACCTATGGTTTTTTCAGTGAATTTTCAAGGTTTTGTAAATGCTAATTCCTAACTATATATGGTCTATAACCTATGGTTTTTTCAGTGAATATATATATACATACATATATAAACATATATAATCTGCATATCTATATAAATACAAATATAAATGCATGCATATATATACATATATGCATACATGTGCATGGTATTTACATAGAAGTTTTAAAAACACTAATAAAAGCAAAGCTAAAAAGCCACCTCATTACAAACAGAATGGCTTTAACTTAAACGAGGGCGAGATCTATTGCTTTTTTAATGCTTGTTTACTTTGGTTCCATCAAGAAGGAATTCATATGTGTCACACATTTGCCATAAATTCTGAATGTTAGCACTCTAGTTGCTCATTAGATCACTGTAGTAAAGCTACTGCTCACCAGGGAAGTCTGCTGCTAATCATACTTTCTATGGCAAAATGAACCCCCTCATTTTGTTCCTTTTTAAATTAAATGTTTTCAGACTTACCACTTCATTCCAATCAAGATGGCTTCTGGTGTGCCATACTTTTGTCATAAGTAAGACTGTTAGCGCTCTAGTTGTTCTTTAGAACACTCTGGGACATTCTGTCATTGCGCTATACGTGGGCTACATCTGGGTGATATTTGGGCTACATTTGGGCTCTTTTGTCTCTGGTGGCCATCTTGGGAGACTGCATGTCAGAATTTTTTAATGAAATAGAAGAGGATTTGGGAAGTCACTCAAAATGTGCCCTAATTTTTCTTTCTTCAGTACTAATCATACTTTCTATGGCAAAATATACCCCCTAATTTTCTTCCATTTTAAATTAAATGTTTTAAGAGTTACCACTTTATTCCAATCAAGATGGCTTCAGGTGTGCCATACCTTTGTAATAAGTAGGACTGTTAGCGCTCTAGTTGTTCTTTAGAACACTCTAGGAGGCTGCAGTAGAACACAAAGGAATCAACTGACAGTCTCTGTCCTTGTTGGATGTACATGTTTTACTGAGAATGTCAGACTTCATGCTCACATGACTGCGAAAGATAATGTGAATTTACAGAAAATATGCTTTCAGTTTAGCTTATAGATCCCCTTCCAAACCACTGTGGGAAAAGCATGAGATAATAGTTTTCTTTCAAACATGATTCATGATATCCCAGCAGAAGGCTTTTTCACATGGTAAAATCACCTTAGAACACACCACAATTCCTAAAATGAGTATGGTACCATCAACAAATGATTTATAATGTAACTAAAGTCCTAAAACCCTCTATTAACTTCAATGCTTTTTAATGAGGTTCTATCATGTATATTGGTCCCAAGTTGGCTGCCAACACTTCTTGGATGAAGTGCTGACAGCCAATCAGATCTCACGATGAGATGTGTGGTTAGGCTCCGCCCAGATATATATGTGCTTTTGAAGTTAATTTTCATAAAACCCACTGGAGCAATTTTCACCAAATATAGCAAAGGCACTTCTCAGTACCAGTCCCTACAATTTTGCCAAGTTTGGTGTAATTCCGTTCAGCGGTTCGGGCTGTAGCCTTGTCAGAACGTTCTATGGAAATTAACATGGGGAAAACACGTTTTGGGACCCCCCTTTTTTCTCAGCCCCCACTTCACGAATCCCCCCGAAACTTTCAGGGACGGAGCGCAGCGGAGCTGTCCAAAATTCTGGAAAATTACACGCAAATTCCACAACCGGCGCCAAAGTTATTCCCAATAGAATGTTGCGGATTTTCTATGGTAGCTAGGTCCTAACTATATATACCTACTGGCTATCGCCAGTAGGTAATATATATATATATATATATATATATATATATATTTAATTCAAGTTTGCCCTTAGCAATAAGAGGTCACACAGCAGCATTCCGCCATCCGGCTTTGTTGTGCAGACAGCCTTTCAAAAACGTCCAATACACATCTCATTTGCCAACGCGTTTCGAGGCAGAAAGCCTCTTCTTCATGGGCTGCCATTCACCACATTAGACGCTTGCATTTTTCCATTTACTGACTTCTTTTATTTTTATTTTCATGACCCCCAATGGGCGTACCTCAGCGCTCTGTCCATCGTGTATTATGGGGCATGTAGTCATCGGTGCGATAAAGTTCTCTCCCTTTAGTAAGTTTTAATGTGCTTAATAATTGTAGGCATATATAATCCTTGGTAGGCGACGTTTTGAACGACTGGCTCTTCACGCACTGAAACGCTGCGCCATTCAGGTCCCATGGTTGCAGAACCCGGCTCTCCCAGCTGACAAGGGGTTCTGTTACAACTGGTGACGGTGCTCCTCTCGACGGCCGGGCCGCCGTAAGAAATATTTCATTCAAGTTTGCCCTTAGCAATAAGAGGTCACACAGCAGCATTCCGCCATCCGGCTTTGTTGTGCAGACAGCCTTTCAAAAACGTCCAATACACATCTCATTTGCCAAGGCGTTTCGAGGCAGAAAGCCTCTTCTTCATGGGCTGCCATTCACCACATTAGACGCTCGCATTTTTCCATTTACTGACTTCTTTTATTTTTATTTTCATGACCCCCAATGGGCGTACCTCAGCGCTCTGTCCATCGTGTATTATGGGGCATGTAGTCATCGGTGCGATAAAGTTCTCTCCCTTTAGTAAGTTTTAATGTGCTGAATAATTGTAGGCATATATAATCCTTGGTAGGCGACGTTTTGAACGACTGGCTCTTCACGCACTGAAACGCTGCGCCCTTCAGGTCCCATGGTTGCAGAACCCGGCTCTCCCAGCTGACAAGGGGTTCTGTTACAACTGGTGAATATATATATATACTGAAAAAACCATAGGTTCCCGACATGTTATAGTTAGGAATTAGCATTTAAAAAACCTTCGAAATTCACCGAAAAAAACCATAGGCTTCAGACATGTTATAGTTGGGAATTAGCATTAAAAAAACCTTAAAAATTCACTGAAAAAACCATAGGTTTTAGGGGTGTTACAGTTAGCTGGACATTTCACTCGTACAAAACCACTGAAATTCCTCCGTTATAGTTAGTTGTACTAAGTATAACTTGCGCGCCCGCAATCCACTGCTGATGATGTCGCATATTACATCATTCATGACATGGTCAGTGACATCACTGATGACATCTCAAATGACTCCTCCTCAGGCCACTTAAGGCCCCGGGGAACCCATCTCCCAGGGCCGGACATTGTTTTATTTATTTATTTTTTGGTTTCTTTTAATGGGGGAGGGAGGCTGCGTGGCCCCCCTCCCGGGCCTCTGGTAGCCCCGGGCACCCTATCCCCCGGGGCTGGCCCTTTCCATTGGCGAGAGCCGGCATTGCTTTTCCACATGGGGAGCAGCTAACATGCTGCTCCCCATGTGGAAAAACAATCAGCTTTGCTTCATTGAAGGTTGATACAGGTAAAGGCTGTCTGTGGAAGGGCATTATTTATATAACAGAAGTTGAGTATCTGGAGGAATTTGTTTTTCTCTAAACAGTTTTATTCAGATTGAAAACCATGTGCAGTAGGGGTTACCCATCTATGTTTGATGAATAGGTAATATGAACATGGCTTACCTTGAAGTTTATGGTGTCGGGTCAATATTAAACAGAACACCAGCATGCTTCACATAAAGTAATGTGTACAAAAGTAGCTTGGATGATTTAATCAGTGATATCATAAATTATATCATTTGAGATGTAAACAGGATTGTCATAAATGATGTCACAGAACATGTCATGAGTGGTGTAATATGTGAGGTCATAAGCAGTGCATGGCGGGGATGCAAGGATGAGGCAAGTCCCCCTTCCCAAATATTTTTTTTAAATGGCAAACTGCAATTTTCTTTTTTTTTACTGCAATCCATGGGAGTCCTGTGAGATCGAGGCAAAGTGTTGGATATTTGTTAAGTTGTAGCCCCAGGGGGATTTCCAAGGGTGCCCCCAACCGGGCCTTGGGGGCAGGTATCCCTATACTGTCCTCTTATATGATTTTTTAAAAATAATTACAGGACAGGGGACTACGTTATGAGTCCCCTAATGGATGCCAGCACTATTTTTCTCATGTTTGCTGGCAGCCAATCAGAGAGGTTGCTCCTACAGGAGGCTGACTCCCATTGGACCGAATTGGCCCAAGGGAATATAAGCTCCCTATTTTAAAGTCAAGTCTCTATTTTTCAAACTGGGCTCGAGGGAGTCTCATAAGAATCCCTCAAACCCAACTAGATAAACAAATATTCTTGCACCTTCATTTCTCAAAGACTACTGAATGGATTTACACTAAATCACAAAAAAGCTTGCAGGATCAAGATCTAGCTTCTTGTGGTATATAAATAAATAATACCGGATCTATTTTTTAATGAATAAATGAATAACAGGTAGCTCAATAAATAAGAGTCAAGATTCGAGGTAGTAGGAGTTTTGCAGGTTTATTACAGCATAAAGGACAGGAGCGGGACAACCTGCATAGGAATAGGATGGCAGGGCCCAGCAGCTGCTGGGGCTGGATCTGGGATGAGCACGCTCGGAAGGAGTAACTTTTTAATAACAGTACATGAGCATATATACATAACGCAAACACATAGCATTACATCGCAATAGGCGTAGCAGTGGGAGGAGCAATAGGCATGACGCGTAGCAGTCGCGAAAGATAAGGGTGAAAAGAGGTGTAACAGGGCGTATACATAGACATGTGATGCAGACGTAACAGAATATGTCATGAATGGGGCGGAAACATGGAGAGGGCTACCTAAGGAGCCGGGACCTCTGACCTGATGGTGCGCGCAAACTTGGCAATGACGTGTTACTAGGAGAAGCTGGGGGCTTCGAACTCTGTGCTAGGAGCAGAGACTGAAGTCTGGAGAGTCAGGGCGACATGTACCTAAGCAGTATCTAGTATCTGATGTTTAGAGAACATGTTGATATAAACTATAAGTCAGGAGGGGAAAGGCTAACTTGATTCTAAGACTGGAACATGCATTATTCTACATGTAGCGCGTGATGAAGAATATTAAATGACCATTAAATGCAGTATTTCTCTTACATGGAGACGTAAAGGCTAGACAATGACGGAAACTATTGATGCGATTCAGTAGCTTTAGGAATGCAGAGAAGGAGGGCTGGACTGATAGCTAGAATCATAACATACTCTTGGCAGACTCAGAGGCAGAGCCAGGCTGAACCGGGCACTGCGAGGCAGGAAGTAAGTGAAGGGTCGAGGATACAGGTGGGGGCTGTATCACTCCTCAGCGAGGCTTCAGGAGACAGGAGACAGGAGCTGAATCTGGTATCCAGGGCCTTCTGAGGCCTAGAAACGAGGACTTTACAATGGAATAACGTGCACACTGAGAAACGTGGCAACGTAGCTTTACATAGGCCTGATATTCGTAGTATTCACGAGAACTGGGAACTGACATACTAAAGGTGGACACAACTGTAATTGCGTCTTTAATCGAACATGGGGAATAACATATGCATATTAATCATGCACAGATAACATATGATGGAGGACTCGTAGGGACACAGAACATGGCAAAATTTACTTTTCCACATTCCCTCCTTGTCACTACGTTTCCATCAGGAAACATCAATATTCATGATACCATCTATCATTTCATACAGTATCATTTGTTCGTCTCGAATTTTCTGGGAACGGGATCTAGAACGGGGCTTGGGACTAGGAATACAGGAGGTAGCACAAATGCCGCAAATCGCAGGGCCACATTGTATACAGAGGCAGCAGCTAAATATGATCGCTACTGCAATACCTAGAAAGGACAAGACTTTCCATCCCCAGGCGGAAATTATATTCCAGAACCAACCGGACCATGTCCAGGTGCCTGGATCTTGGTGTAACAGATGGGCAATTTTATGGAGTCTGGTTATAGCTGAATAAACAGACGGCGCGTTATTTGGAATGAAAATGCAGCAACTAGATCCGATGACTCTACAGGCCCCGCCCCTATCGGCCAGTATGACGTCAAGGACGAGACGATTCTGTAAAACGACAAATCTCATAGCAGATTGCTCTTCGGTTAAGTTACCTAGAGCAGAGGCAGTCTCATTGACTACTACTTCAAGGGTTCTTGTTAACCTACGGATTAACTTACTATTCTGGATAGGTCCTATAAAGAAGAAGAAACCTCTATTGAAATCTGTATACTGTTCTAGAGCAGTTTCAGTATAATCGACAATTGGGGACTCGATCTCCCTTCTATGTCTAATGTGTACTAGATGTGTGTTTCTATGATAATCAGGTGGGGCTAGGAAAACTGGTGGCAGTAGGAAGGCAATGTAACAGGTTCCCTCCCAATCGAGGGGCAGACGAACATATGCGGTCTGACCACAAATAAAATAAGAATGACGTGAAGCTTTGAAAATAGATTTCCCACTGTCACTATACTTGACAATAGTAGTACAATCACTATGTCCTACATGTACGGAACCATTATTTTGGACACATAATTCGCCTTTGACTGGTAGTACTGAAATAGCAGGTAAATCTGGAGTGGAATCAGACTGAACATTCAAGACCATGAAATTCGAAGAATAATTACCTAAATTATACACTTCATTTTCTAGATCTAACCCGGTTCTGTGGGGGAGACCTTGCTTGTCTGGAAAACACGTACTGTTAAGAAAAGACATATCTGTTGAGGATGACGTTAACGTGGACCATGCTCCACACGAACCATTATGTGAAAAAGGATAAGGAAAAAGTGGCAGAACTCCCTTCGGTGTCTGGAAAGGGGGGAGTCGACCACACACCCAACAATTTGTGGCATTGCTGGTCTGGTGTGAATAATGTAACATGCGGATGAAAGAATTATTTCGCATAGCGAGGCGGTAAGAGAGTTCATGAGGAGGCAGATCACTAAACGCGTGTTCTACTGTAACATTAGAAGACGTATTTACATGAGAAACTGAAAAATACAGATAAAATGCATAACTGGTGCAGGAAATCATAATACTGAGAAATAATATGAAACATAGAAAAACGATACATCGGATTGAGTTTTGACTAACTCTCTCACTATGGGGGTCTATTTTATACATGTCAGAAACAGTCTAACCGTTTCACCTAGGGGAGGACTTAGACAATCAAACTGGCTGACTTATTTTACTAGACCGGAGTTTCAACTTATACTCCTGTTGTGGTGTTTTCTCTAACTGGGAAGGGTTCGTAGCAATGTCTTTTGCGGGACAGTCCTTAAAAATAATACTTTGGCAGTCCTTTGAATCCTGGGAAATGTTCTTTGAGACTGGTTTCAGTCCATAAAACATCTTTATGTGCGAAAGGTGCACCCAGCCTTTGCGTCCCTCCAACTTCACGGCTGTACGGGTGGTGAGGAGGACCTGTCGGGGTTCCTTCCAGCGAGGCTCCAGCGGACTTGAGCGGTCAAAATTCCGGACAAGGACCATGGATCCTGGAACGATTTCATGCGGTGCCACCTCGGTGTTGTCTGGAAATGCGGCGGCAACCTGTGAACGACAAGAGTTGAGGGCAGACATCAAGGAAGCTAGGTAATCTGTCAGCATATTACTTGAAACATCGGTAATACTTCGGGGTCTGGGTGTACCCCACATGTTAGGGGGGCGGCCGAATACGACCTCATACGGGGACAGGCCTGATCTGGAATGTGCGACCATGCGCATATAGAACAAAGCGACTGGCAGAGCTACTAGCCAGTCTACACCTTTCTCTTTACATACTTTGGCGATGCGGATTTTCAGGGTCTGGTTATGTCTCTCTACGAGACCTGCTGCTTCAGGTTGGCGTACACAATGGAACTTCCACTGGTACCCTAACAAAAGGGAAACATGTTTCATTAACTCTGAGGAGAATGGCTGGCCGTTATCAGAATATACGACCCTAGGGAGTCCATAACGGGGGAAGAACTCACGAACCAACTGCTTGGCAGTGGTCGCGGCTGTGTAATCTGGAACTGGATATGCTTCTGTCCACCTGGACAAAGCGCATACAACTACAAGGACATACTTGAAACCTCGACATCGCTCCATCTGAATATAATCCATCTGGAGGACTTCAAAAGGGTGGTCAGGGGGCTGGAATCCACCTTGTTCCACCGGGACACTTTTACCTGGATTGAACTGACAACATATCATACAGGTACGGACTTTCTGCTTGGCTGCAGCTCGTAAATGCTTGTTGAACCAAAGGTTCTGGATACTGTCTAACATAGCTTTTTCTCCTAAATGTGCTGGACTATGTGCGGTATTAATAATGACTTGAACCATAGAGTCGGGGAGAAACCAAGTGGCTTTTCCTTTCGTTAACCATCCTTGATCTGTCTGGACCCCTCCTTGTTCGGACCATTTCTTGATTTCTTCGGGAGTAGCATGTGACTGGATATCTATGACATCTTGAGTAGGGTCCTTAACTGTCATACATGTAGTCGGATCTGGAGTGTGTGTCATGTTAGCTGGAATATCTGGAGTCTGTGCTGTAAGCTTGGCTGTGCGATCTGCTAGATCGTTACCCTGGGAAATAATGTCAGTAACTCTCGTATGTGCTTTGCATTTCATGATAGCAATTGATGTCGGTAAATGTATTGCATCTAACAGAGCTTGAATAAGGAGACCATGCTGAATCTTGGTTCCATGAGAAGTCATGAAACCTCTCTCCTGCCATAGCACTCCAAAGTCGTGTACGACTCCAAATGCGTAGCGTGAATCTGTGTAAACATTAACTTTCCGGTTCTTAGCGTGTATGCAGGCTTGTGTCAGAGCAACTAGCTCTGCTGCTTGAGCAGACAGGGTGTCAATACGGTGTGTCTCAATAACTTCAGTGTCAGTAGTCACTGCATACGCGGCGACTAGTTCTCCTGTATTAGTTCTCATACATGAACCATCCACATAAAGTGTCAGGTCGGGATCTGGTAACGGAATATCTGTCAGATCTTGTCTTGGCTTTGTCGTAATATTAACTACTTCCACACAGTCGTGTGTGTCTGGACTTAAAGTAACTGATGGTAACAGTGTAGCAGGGTTCAGGATGTTGCAGCGTCTGATTTCTATGTGTGGCTGGAACAGTGTCAATTCATAACCTGTTAAACGTGCAATTGTCAAGTGCTGAGTTTGTGTTCGGTTTAAAAGAACTTCCACGGAGTGTGGAACTTGTACTGTCAGGGAGTGTCCTAACACTATGGAATCACTTTGTCTGATAGCTAGGGCTGTGGCTGCAACTGACTTGAGGCACGCAGGCAGAGCCTGGGCTACAGGATCTAATGTGCTCGAAAAATAAGCACAAGGCTTGTACTGTCCTGCTTGATCTTGTGTGAGAACAGATAATGCTGTACCTTCACGTTCTGTGACGAAAAGTGTAAAAGGCTTACTGTAGTTCGGTGTAGCTAGAACTGGAGCTTGACATAGGGCTTTCTTTAACTCATTGAAACTAAGTGTATGTTCAGATGACCAAGGGAGGACAGTCGATACGGCTGCCTCCTGTGTCGTTAACTGTATCAGTGGCTTGGCTAGAAATGCATACTGAGGAATCCATTGTCTGCAATAAGAAGTAAGGCCAATAAAAGCACGTACCTCCTTCTGGGTCTTGGGCTGAGGAAGACTCGCTATTAACTGGATACGGTCTGGTGTCAACTGCCTACCCCTCTTGGACAGTAAGTGTCCTAAGTAGACCACTTGCTGGACACAGAATTGAAGCTTAGAAGGGGACACCTTGTGCCCCATCTCGGCTAGGAAATACAGAACTGTAAGGGATGCTCGCTCGCAAGCACGTTCAGAACGGGCTGTGATCAGGAGGTCATCGACATACTGGAGCAGGGCAGTGTCAGTTGGCATGTGAATGTTGTCCAGTTGTCTCTTAAGTGCTTGACTATAAATGCTAGGACTTTCTGTGAAACCTTGAGGAGCTCGTGTGAACATATAGCTCCTTCCATTTAAACAAAATCCGAAAAGGAACTGGCTGTCTGGATGAATGGGGACACTGAAGAATGCGTTCTTGAGGTCGATTACAGTAAAGAATGTGGCTTCTGAATCAATGGCTGTCAATAGGGAAGAGATATCTGGGACAACTGGGTACTGCGGAATAATACATTTATTAAGCTCTCGTAGGTCAATCACTAATCGATATACTGGGGGTGCATTTGGATCAGTACGTTTCATGACTGGAATGATCGGAGAATTGCATACATTGGAGTCAGTTTCTACAACTACTCCTTGAGCGATGAGCTCGTCAATAATTTTGGATAAGGCTGCTACAGCCTCAGGTGGCAATCTGTACTGTCTGATTCGTGGCAGGACTACACCGGGCTTGAGAGTCACACGATGGGGTGTGATTTGCATATAACCAACATCAGTTGGACCTTGCGCCCATAGATGCTGCGGGACATTGGACAATCTGGGATCAAAATCTCGTAATACATAGTGACCCTTGAAGTCACGTAGGAACAATCGTATTCCCTCTGGGGAACAGCATATAACTGCACCTAATTCTTTCAGTGTTTTAATACCTAATAGATTTTCTGGACATGACTTAGTAAGTAACAGATCAGTAGTGCGGGACAATGGACCTACTTCTAGAGTAACTGGCTTTGATATTTCATTTACAATGGGTTTTCCTGAAAATCCAAGGGAAACATTTCTTGAGCCTGAGAGCGGAGCCCCTGGAACTTCGGCGTGACTTATAGTGGTCCTACTTGCCCCTGTATCAATCAAAAACTTTCTATCTTTCCCTAGTACTTGACTGTGAACATAGGGACCTTCTTGATCTACAGGTATCTCGATGAGAGGCAAGCCTACCTCCCTCTCTAGGCTGTTTCATGAATATGGCTGATACTCTGGATACTCAGACTGTGCATACTGGTACATCTGCTGTGTAACGTGTTGTGTTGCAGCGATGGGCTGCGGTGCTGTAACTGTCTGTTGTGTATTCTGTGGCTGAGTAATCTGTGAAACTTGTTCTTGTCTAGGCGGACGTGGTCTTTCTTTAGTCTTACCAGTAGCTATGTTGTGTTTCAGAACTGCACACTCGTTTATAAAATGACCTGGCTGTTTACAATAATTGCAGTTCCCTTTAACGGGAGCTGCGGGATGACTGGCTTGATTTGGACCCCTCTTCTGACTGTCTTGAGGAACAGATTGTGCAACTAGTACTTTCATTTTCGTGTCTTTCATACGTTTTCTCTCGTGTTCTTGCTCTTCCCTAATTCTATTCTGGTGGTATTGGAGCATCTGTAACATCTGGGACGGGGTATTAGCTTGCCAGGTACTTTCGACTTTCAAAACTCGATTTTTAATTTGTGGGCTTGAATTCTCGACTAATTTAGTAACAAAAAGATGAGGGTATGACTCACTACTTGTCTTGAGACCACTGTTGATGCTAAAACATTTCTCAAATCTAGAATAAAAATCACTAATGTCTTCATCTTGTTTCTGTTTACAGGCTGAGATTGCATCCCAGTCTTCTTTTCTAGTTGTCAATAACCTAGGCAAAACTTGTATTAATAATTCAGGTAATTCTTTACATTTCGCTCCAAGACCGGTACCTGGTACTCGTGCCTTGTCTTCAGCTTCTAGAACTGCCCAATCGATCTTTTTCTCTCCCACCTCCCATTCTTTTTCCTTGAGCTTTTCATACACCCCTGCGGGCAACAGGACCTTTAACATTTTAATTATATCTGGATACGTGTATTCTCCCATACGGAGCATGTCTTTTAATTCTCGATGGAACCCTGCTGGATCTTTATCATGACAGGGGATTAATTTTTTCATCTCTAAGAGTTCCATCTTTGTGATCGGAGTGTAAACAAACACTCGTTCTAGTTCGCCACCCGTTCCTCTAACTGGGTGGACTTCTCGTAACGGATTCTGTCTCTCCATGTAAAATGGTTTACTTTCTGGGGGTGAGACATGAACAAAATGCGGGTTCAAAAACTTTCTATATTTGTGACGCTGTTCTAGAATGACACTAATTAAATCGGTACCTAAACCTTTCCATCTATACTGGAGTAACTCGTTCAGGATATCATGTAACGGGCCTGGATCAGAGTGTTGACCCTCATACAATGTAATGAGGTGCTGAATCATATACATACCCGCCAGTCGTTGCTCGGCTGGGGGCATTTTCAGAAACATTTGTGCCACTATTTCGTCTGGAAAAGTGGTAGAATCAGTAGTCCATCGGACTGCTGATCGGGCTAGTTCTTGTTCATGCATAGTACTTAATTCGCTATAACCGATTCGTGATTTCAGAATGTGATCGGTAGCTTGAAACACTTGTTCTAGAGAACCTTGTTCTGGTGCTGGATGATGGAAAATTGACTTGTGTTCTAGGCGTAAATGGCGATCTGGAAATCTAGATTTTCCTACATACGCTATTCTGTCGGGATTCTCGTCGTCTACCTCTTCAGTATCAGAGTTACTTTCTTTCTCGCTTACTTGTGCTGCTTTACGTTGGTCGTGTAACCTTATTATTTCTTTACGGATTTTCTTGTACATACTTTCCATAGCACTGATGGTCCTGTGCTTACCCTCGGCTATATTATCACTCCACTTTGTCAGGGTTCTCATTTCGGCTTGATCTTTGGACGGGTAATCTTGTTCTCGTATTAGACAATTAATCAAAAACTTTAGTATCATGAGCTGGATCTCGGCTTTTCTTTGAGACATGACTTCGCCAATGCTTTCTGGATCATCCCCTGTACGGATGAAACGATATATTCTGTCTAGATCTTCTTTCATATTCGGTAGGGTGACTAGATACTCGGCCACCTTTCTTACTCGTAATGAATATAAAACCATATTATCCTCGCCTGGGACTGGATCATAGCCGCATTCATTAAGGGCTTTTCTTATTTCTGCTACAGACTGATGTCTGGGCGTACGCTGTGACGCTTGTGCATGTAATTCGGCTGTCGTTAAACGCTTGTGTGGCGGCGGGGTTTGAGGAGGACCTCCTCCTGCGGCCCCTAAACTAGAATCGTCGACTGATCCTCTTCGTACTAGTGTGGCAGGAAATTGAAATGCGGGCTGAACTGGTATGGCGGGCTGGACCAGGGGTACCGTAACAGGTACTCCGGTGTCTGGAGGAGCGGGAAGTGCCTGATTTACAGGGACTGGCGGAGCGCGAACAGGATTTGCATATTCTGGGACTGTGTCGTCCAAATAGGACGAGATGAAAATATCAGCTGCGGTCTGTTTGTGACGTAGCTTGGTCGGAACTAATGGTGGCGGAAAGTTACTGGATGCCTCCGGGGTCGCTTTTGGCAAGCCCTCGGCAAGAAGAGGATACATACCCTTAATAAGAGCATGCCTCTGTCTGTCTGACTGTTCGGTTTTAACTCGTTCACCAATCTCGATTAATTCCCTTTCTTGGGCTCGTTCCAAGGATTCTCTACTTAATTCTGACTTTCTGATTTCTTTTTCGGTCCTTTTATGAGATTCTTTGCGCCATAACTCGATGGCATCTTTCTGTGACTGTCTGGCTTTCTTTTTCCATAATGCTTCTTCTACTCTCATGATGCACTCGGCATCCCATGTGCCTGATACAGGCCATCTATACTTTTCCTCTAACGGTTTGGTATACTCGACCCATAAGTCTAGATACAATATGGCGCTTATGCCATGCTTCTGATACATAAAATGACCTGGACTGTCCCTAGGCGGGACAGGAACTGCTGCTTCCAGCAGACCCTTTCTAGTTCTCAACTGACGCAGTTTTGAAAAGAGCGGCATGACTGAACTATAATCTGGACACAATACGATACACAATAAACACGATAACTACTTCACACTCATTCCACGACATCAAGACACATGAATAACATTCAGAATAACAGTTCGAACAGAATACTACCTGGAATACGGAAAACAGAATACATGAATTTTCTCGAGAACAGAACTGACTAGAACAGAAACTAGATGCACTGCTGAAACAGTACGAAACTTACCGGTCTCATACAGAGACACGTCAGGACCCGTATCCACCGGAGTGGACACTTCGTTTGTGGGACTGTGTACCACCAACCCACGGACCAGAGTCAATTAAATTGACCCTGTCTAGATACTACCCCAGTAACGGTACTCACCGGGCAGCAAGAACGGAAGGCCTCGGACTGGACTGGACTGCTTCGACGCCGGACGACGAACTTCGGACTTCAGTTACGGGTGGACCTCCGGATACCTCGGACCTTGAACTCTCGGCTTGGGCTCTGGTCGGGACTCGCCGCGTTCCTCCACCGCCTCGTCTGGATGCTGGACCGCCTCCTCCGTCTCCTCCGTGGGCCTGAGGGATACTTGAAGCAGAAATATCTGCACGTGCACGGTATGGTTCCGTCACGGCTGCAGAGGGTCAGGGGGCCGGCGTGGCTTCACCGGCGCGTGGGGAAAGGGCAAGTCCCTATTCGGGCGCCATTATGTGGTATATAAATAAATAATACCGGATCTATTTTTTAATGAATAAATGAATAACAGGTAGCTCAATAAATAAGAGTCAAGATTCGAGGTAGTAGGAGTTTTGCAGGTTTATTACAGCATAAAGGACAGGAGCGGGACAACCTGCATAGGAATAGGATGGCAGGGCCCAGCAGCTGCTGGGGCTGGATCTGGGATGAGCACGCTCGGAAGGAGTAACTTTTTAATAACAGTACATGAGCATATATACATAACGCAAACACATAGCATTACATCGCAATAGGCGTAGCAGTGGGAGGAGCAATAGGCATGACGCGTAGCAGTCGCGAAAGATAAGGGTGAAAAGAGGTGTAACAGGGCGTATACATAGACATGTGATGCAGACGTAACAGAATATGTCATGAATGGGGCGGAAACATGGAGAGGGCTACCTAAGGAGCCGGGACCTCTGACCTGATGGTGCGCGCAAACTTGGCAATGACGTGTTACTAGGAGAAGCTGGGGGCTTCGAACTCTGTGCTAGGAGCAGAGACTGAAGTCTGGAGAGTCAGGGCGACATGTACCTAAGCAGTATCTAGTATCTGATGTTTAGAGAACATGTTGATATAAACTATAAGTCAGGAGGGGAAAGGCTAACTTGATTCTAAGACTGGAACATGCATTATTCTACATGTAGCGCGTGATGAAGAATATTAAATGACCATTAAATGCAGTATTTCTCTTACATGGAGACGTAAAGGCTAGACAATGACGGAAACTATTGATGCGATTCAGTAGCTTTAGGAATGCAGAGAAGGAGGGCTGGACTGATAGCTAGAATCATAACATACTCTTGGCAGACTCAGAGGCAGAGCCAGGCTGAACCGGGCACTGCGAGGCAGGAAGTAAGTGAAGGGTCGAGGATACAGGTGGGGGCTGTATCACTCCTCAGCGAGGCTTCAGGAGACAGGAGACAGGAGCTGAATCTGGTATCCAGGGCCTTCTGAGGCCTAGAAACGAGGACTTTACAATGGAATAACGTGCACACTGAGAAACGTGGCAACGTAGCTTTACATAGGCCTGATATTCGTAGTATTCACGAGAACTGGGAACTGACATACTAAAGGTGGACACAACTGTAATTGCGTCTTTAATCGAACATGGGGAATAACATATGCATATTAATCATGCACAGATAACATATGATGGAGGACTCGTAGGGACACAGAACATGGCAAAATTTACTTTTCCACATTCTGGTCAAATTTGATGATAATCTGTTCAGCAGTTTTTGTGGTAGCGCTGTCTAAAAGAATCCATGGACAATGCATGGGAATTTTTCCTTGGCGACCGCTTGACAGATCTCCTCAAAACTTTCCAAGAAGCAACTGAGGTGTATGAACATTTTAAAAAAAAGGTTTTGTAAAGATTTGTCAAACAGCGCCAAAGTTATCAGCAAACCAAAAAGGCTCTGCCTTTGGAAAACCGCCCTCACTATAACCGACTACCTAGTGGCGACCACCACTGGGCAATATATATGATGATGATTAATATTGCAAATATGTCACTTATCCGGATCTTGAGTATGATCAGAGATGAAATAATGAAAAAAAATGGTAGGGTGGCATTTGTGTTGTCTTAGCTTGCACTGAATTGGAATTCTCTATTATTAATGTAATGGAAACATTGGTGACTCAATTGATGGTGGTACATAGAAAGAAAAAGAAAAATGAAAGAAAAAGATTTGTGTAAAATAATGCCTTGCTTAAGATGGTTAATATGTAAAAAGGAAAGGAAAAATGTAAAACATGAAAATGCACAGAACACCAACCAAGCATTTTATTTTTAACATTCTAGTTTATTTGGGAAATGGTGAAAGAACTATTCTCACATATCACTTTAAATTGCATGGTGAGAAGTTGATTCTATGGTCCAGTTGAAGACAAATTGCTGAAACATGCCTGCCATTATTCTTCCACACAGCACTTTACTCATGGTTGGAAAAACAAACTGCTGACCCGTGGCCTTTATTGGTCTGTTGTGCCATCTCTTCCTTGTGACTTGGAGTGGAAGTTTGATACAAGGAAAGAGAGAATATTGCATGCGGGAGTTCCTTCACACAGGGCTTGCACCCAGAAGGGAAATAAAATGGAATTGTTGCAACTTCAAGAGTCCTTTGATCGTCATGCGTAGATGGCTGCCCTGGCCCAGGGGTGAAGCATCTGTCACTACTGTCAGATCTAGTTGGGCAAGGAGAGCGGCCTGCCTCCGACTTGCAGTGCACTCTCAGATCAGGACCATGTCGGAGAGAATAATCTGATGCTGCACCCACTGAAACTTCAGGTCCCACTGCAGAGCCTGTATATGCCAGCAGGCACGTATCGCAAGCAGGATGCAGAAGGCCATGAGGCCTAGCAGCATCAGAGTCAGTCTCACCGATCTCCAGGATAGAGGCTGAAACATCGGTATCATAGCCTGAATATCCTGGACTTGCCGCTGGGAAGATAAGCCTGAAACCACACTGTGACCAGAACGGATCACTGACACAATATCGATGTAATATTTCTTAATGTAAAAAATATTGAGTAAAAAAATAGACAACAAAAATATCAACTCCTATACTTAAACCGGTAAGTACAAAAATATAGAGTAAAAAATATAGATGTATAAAATATAGACTTTTATATAAATATAAAATAAAATATGATATATTAAATATTACATTTATATGTAACATTATTACAATTAATTGAATGTCTGTTTTTATAAATGTAACAAATAAACGTAATAAAAAAGATAAACACACAAACATAATTATTTATACATATATATTTACTTTAGAACAATTAATAAAATATTATTTTTAATTTATGTTAAGTTTAAAACTAAATAAAAATAAAAAGATACACCAATGATTTAAAATATTAAAAACTAAAATGTATAATAAATTAAAACATTAAACTATTAAGAAATATTTAAACTTAAATTTCACAATACAGTGAGTGCAACAGTAGGGAAAGTGCTGAATAGCGGAGGGGTAAAAATTACTATTCCCACCCCAGTGAGTGCAACAGTAGGGAGAAAATGTTGGAAAGCTGAGGGGTAAAAATTACTATTCCCACTCCAGTGAGAGCAACAGTAGGGAAAGTGTTGGTTAGCTGAGGGGTACATTTTTTTATTCCCACTCCGGTGACTGCAACAGTAGGGAAAGTGTTGGATAGCGGAGGGATAAAAATTACTATTTCATCTCTAGTGAGTACATCAATAGGAAAAGTGTTGGATAGCGGAAGGGTACAATTCACTATTCTCACTCCAGTGAGTGCAACAGAAGGGAAAGTGATGGATAGTGGAGGGGTAACATTTACTATTTGCACTCCAGTGATTGCAACAGTAGGGAAAGTGTTGGATTGTGGAGGGGCATAAATTACTATTCCCACTCCAGTGAGTGCAACAGAAAGGAAAGTGTGGATAGCGGAGGGGTAAAATGTACTATTCCCACTCCAGTAAGTGCACCAGTAGGGAAATTGTTGGTTAGAGGAGAGATAAAAAATACTATTTTATCTCCAGTGGGGAAAGTGATGGATAGCGGAGGGGTCAAATTTACTATTTGTACTCCAGTGAGTGCAATGGCAATAGTAGGGAAAGTGTTGGATAGAGGAGAGGGAAAAATTACTATTCACACTCAAACAGTATATATATATATATATATATATATATATATATATATATATATATATATATATATATATTCACTGAAAAAACCATAGGTTTCAGGAGTTATATAGTTAGGAATTAGCTTTTACAAAACCTTTGAAATTCACTCAAAAAACTATAAGTTTTAGTGGTGTTATAGTTAGCTGGACATTTTACTCATACAAAACCATTGACATTGCTCCTATATAGTTAGTTGTACTAAGTATATATCGCGCACCCGCAATCCACTGCTGATGATGTCACATATTACATCATTCATGACATGGTCAGTGACATCACTGATGACATCTCAAATGACATCATCCACGTGACAATCACATACAATAGCCATGGAGTCATCTATGCTATCTTTTGTCCGTGTGGGTCTGTTTATATAGGCCAAACCAAGCAGAAAATCAAGAATCGGGTGCTGCAACATTGCAGCAGAATAAGATGCCAAACAGTAGGAGCCCCGTTGGTAGATCATTTTGTAGCTAAAGCTCACACACCTGAATCTTTAAAATGGGTAATCATCGAAAAGATCACACTAGGGCCACGAGGGGGGAACCTAAACTCTGTTCTGAATATAAGAGAATGTAAATGGATGCAGTCCTTTAACTCTGTCCAGAATGGTCTTAATGAGCAAGAGACTACGTTTGCCCAGATGGCTGTGATTGACCCAGACTGACTCTGAAAGAGGGCCTATACCTTGACTCTGTGATATGTACTGTTATTACCTAAACCCAACAAAGTAGTAACACATAAGTTATAGGTGCCTATGTTATAGGTATGTGTGTATAGGTATTGGCTGTTTTGCGAATTTACCTAAAAACCAACCAGCTTGGTCTTCCATGTATACTAAAACAATTTTCAGTCCAATGTATTTATATCTCTTTTGCATACCAAACATAATGTAACTTTACTGGAGTAGTATAGAACCATCATATCACTTCATGCACACTCAGACTATCTGGCATAATGAGAATTGCTAATGATTTCTTTCACATATGACTGTACAGATGCAATAATGAGGAACGTGCGGTGAATGTTCACGATTTATTTGACAACCTGCAAAGTCCGCTCCTAACAACCCTAGTTTGAGTAGATCGGGTTCTTTGCATCACTCCCTTAGACCATCCTGGATACTCTCCAGTGATTGGCTATCGGATGACAAGCCTCCGGGAAGTATCGAGCGGCGGCACCGCGCGGTTAGCTCAGACTTCAAGCGGTTGCCGTCAGAGTAAGACGATCATCACGGTGCAGAATAGGTAAGAGCGGATCCCTCCGCAACATGTTAGATTCGCATTAAGTCAGTCCTCGTTGACATAATTCATGTCGTAATGCCCCGCATACTCTTTGGCACGAAATGAACGGGCCAGATGCGAGGAGGTTATTTTATCATGCTTATTGAATATTATTGGGCTCACGACCATGCTCGCCCCGCATTCTTCCAAATCGGCCGTGTTTGTTTATATGTGACACAGATGTGGCCGTTATCCCAGGTATAACGTGTGCACCCTAGTCGGTTCCATAAGCTGATATTAGAATGTCCCGATATATACTTAAGTCTTTTTAACCCCAGTGAATGCATATTGGTTTGATAACAATGGACGCACTGCATGTAATTTACTCGCTCTGCCTCCCACTACTATATGCATTTTATCCAAATGGGCTCGTGACCATGCCCGCATTTATCTTTAAAAGTGGCTATTTATTTCGAACACGGATTTGGCCTTTGGCCCCATTATGATGCGGGCAGACCAGACCGTATTCTTCCAAATGTACACATAACTTACCAAGGTCCCAATTACTCTATTTCCCAGATACCACCGGGTTGGTGAATTTAGCCACGCACCACCATGACCAGCGTGGGACAGATGATGACTCCGAACTATATGGAATAACCTTCTGGAAAGCTATTCCGTCCCAGTAAGTGCCCCCATTGTACAATTTGACTCGTGCCTCAGGGAGTCAAGGTTCCCCTTGTACATCCCACTATAATAGTGTCCTTTTTAAATATTTGCAGGCCATCTTCAACCACATAGGAACCAAGGAAGGTCCTATCGGTACGGCCATTGATTTGGCCGCATGTAAAGTATGTACTTCCCTTTTTCCTTTGAGTCCCAGTGCATAATTATTCTTAAATAATAGATAGACACACTCATTATAATTGTATTATTTGTAGGCGCTCCTGCTTCTTTCGTGTCCTGAGGAAGACCCCACCATGAGGTTCTCAACAACCCTAACCACAGGGGTCGAAACGTAGACATTTAGCCCATGGCATTCTATCTGGGCATAGGAACAATTAATGGATAAATACAGATCCTGTGCCTAAGACCTATACGGAACCACTGATCTAACCCAGACTGTAAAGGCTATATTGAATTTCACTGTGATTGTCTACAAGTTACAACACCTTTACCCGGTCCCCACCTTTATCCCATCACACCCATCCCCTCTAACTAATCCATTTTCTTGTTCACTTTTGAGCGCGTTGATATACCATAAATGTAAATGACTGTCTGACTGAAAGTACACATTTGCTTTCCTTAATTTGCATTCCCTAATCTCTCTTCAATCTAATGAAGTAATTGATTTGATTTGCTTTGAGTGTTGATTTCTTCATACCTCATCGTTCAGAGATTGATCCCCAGTATTCTATGATGTGCTTAAATAAAATATGCACTGCACCTATGGACTCTTAACTGTATAATGTTGAAATGTGATGTTGATTGACATTTGTTGTATATGAAAGCAATAGACTCTGGCCATTTTTATATGTACCTGATTGACTGACCCCGGTCAGAGAGTTCTTAGGGTTTACCCCGTTATAACTCATTACTCTATGTGCAAGAGCTTTCTTGCGAGGGTTTTCTTTCTTTATCTATAGACTTGCATTTATGCTTTAGGACTCTATTGAGGGTACTATCATGTTTGAATCTGAAACCCTCTCTTACACTGAAGATCATATAAGGGAACTCATTGGGGGTGAAACAGGGACAGCTTTCCTTTCCACAAACACCACTACTGTTGATTTTTCGCTCAATGAGAAGATAAACAAATTAGAGCGGCTTGAAAAGAAATTAGTACGTACCAAACTACACGGCCACCTTCTAACTGGGTACCTCAAGGCTAACGTCATACCAACAGGACTACAGGTCCGCAACGAGCCAGCTATATTTGTGGATAATCCCAAATTTAAAGAGGGCTTTAGTTTTGTGGCAAATAACTGTTCCCGCCACTGGATGGTCCTTGGGGTGGAGACCGCACGGGACCAGGTGGAACAGTTAACTAAGGAAATTGATGAATTGAAGGCGGAAATTGCCAGCCACTCGGCCTTCGCAAGCGCTAAGGATACTCTCGATCGTCTCAGTAAAACATTGAAAGACTTTGACGTTGAGACTCAAAATAAAAAATTGGAAAAACTTGCGAAAGATATCCAATATTACAATAAGAAAAAAACCTATCCCTACTTGGCAGAGGATTACTTCAAACAAGACAACCAGGGAAGATTCTTCTACAGAGGGAGAGGCGGCTATAGGGGTGGCCAGCGAGGTGGAAGAAGATACACGAACTTCTCGGACTCCTCATACAGTGGGAGTAGTGATAACGAGACAGCCGGACCCAGTGGCAATTACCAAAACCAAGATCAATGGTACCAACCCCCACAGGACCCTACAACCAGACAACAACAGCCTTTTTTAGAGGACAGCTCATGGAGACCCCCTCGGGGCAGAGGTGGAGGATGGAACAGGCGACCAACCAGAGGCCACAACCCCCAGAACTGGGACGACACCAGACAACAGGGCTACAGCAACAAACAGGTGCGATTCCAGCAGGACAACCACGGAGAGATCAGCACCCGGAGGAAGACCTATCGCTGGTAAATAAAGGAAGTCCTATCATGAACTTGTCCAAACAGACACTATCACAAGACAAAACTAGGGTCTTGAGTAAGGGCCTCTCTTTTGTCCCTACATCATATGGCAACATGTTCAACATCAAAACTGAACTAGCAACATTTTTTCGTAAGATCCGTCTGAGAAGTTTCTTCCTACACAGACCACCTAGCACCACAAGAGCATTCACGAACCTACGTCCACCATCGACCTTCACACCCAATACTGCCATGATCAATCACCGGATCCTAACATACGAGAGCATGGTGTTGAAGGATGTACTCACGATGTGTGAGAAAAAACCGTATGTGAAGCACAATATTTCCAAGCAAGAACGTGCAGCCCTTGATGGATTAAAGAACAACAAATCGTTGGTCATTAAGCCAGCAGACAAAGGGGGAGCAATAGTCATTATGGATGTGGATGACTACAAACAAGAGATATATTCACAACTAAGAGATAACACGAGCTATCGGCCGATAGCCAGAAATCCAACCAATGAGATTAGACTCCAGATCCTCGCCATCACAACAAAGGGGAAAGATGACGGCTTTCTAACAGATAAAGAACACCAGTATCTAAATGTTGACCAACCACGCATCCCAACTATATATGTACTACCCAAGGTCCATAAGAATCCCACCAAACCTCCGGGACGACCAATTATATCAGGATGTGGGTCCCTCCTGGAGCCACTCTGTAAATACATTGATGTCTTCCTGAAACCGCTGGCAGAAGCAACTCCCACCTATCTGCGAGACACCATGCAGATGATTAATCTGGTAGACCAACGACCTTTTGATAAACATAATCAATTGCTAGTCACTATGGACATTGTGTCCCTCTATACAAGCATCCCTCAAGAACCAGCATTGGAGACAATACGAAGAACTCTGGCTTCACGACCCCAACCAGCAGGGGTTCTCACCGAGTTCTTAATTGACTTACTAGAGGTGGCAATGAGTAAAAACTTCTTTATTTTTCAGAATAACTTCTTTATACAGAGCAAAGGAGTAGCGATGGGGGCAGCATTTGCACCGGACCTGGCGATTCTGTACATGAATGAGTACGAACAACATTGCATTCTCTCCCCCCAGAATCCCTATCTTAACAAAATTTCTGAATATCGCCGCTATATAGATGACGTGTTCATCATATGGACTGGACAACAACAAGAGCTTGAAGCTTTCACTGGATGGCTTAACAGCCAATCAGATGACATTAAGTTCACAAGCAATTGCAGTAATGAATCCATTGATTTTTTAGACATAAGTATCAAGGAATATGAGGGAACCCTTTACACCACTCTATACAGAAAACCGACCGAAAGAAATACGCTCCTCAAGTACTCTAGCCATCACACCCGGGCCCTACGGGACAACCTGCCCTTTGGCCAGTTCCTCAGGATTCGGAGGAACTGCACCCTGAAAGAGGACTATTTTCTGGAATCAGATGTTCTAACATCCCGATTACTGGAAAGGGGCTACCCGAAAAGACTTGTAAAAAGGGCACGCAAGAGGGCTTGGTTCAGTAACAGAGAAACCCTACTTATACCTAAGATCCGTCAACAATCTGAAGACAGAATGATCTGCGTCACCACCTACTGCAGCAAGAGCAACGAGATACGAAAGATTGTCAATAAACATTGGAAAGTGGTATCTGACGTAATTGAAATGCCCAACCAACCATTGCACGCTTTTAAGAAAGCGAAGAGTGTGAAGGACTATGTAGTGTGCTCCATGTTGGATAACCCACCGGTTCCCACCATACAAGCAATGTGGAATCTGCCTATCACACTTGGTAACTATAAATGCAGCAACTGCAAAGCCTGTGCATTATGTCTAGAAACCAAGACTGTTACGCATAACAACCGGACTATTACCTTGAAATCATTCACGAATTGCAATAGCCATGGAGTCATCTATGCTATCTTTTGTCCGTGTGGGTCTGTTTATATAGGCCAAACCAAGCAGAAAATCAAGAATCGGGTGCTGCAACATTGCAGCAGAATAAGATGCCAAACAGTAGGAGCCCCGTTGGTAGATCATTTTGTAGCTAAAGCTCACACACCTGAATCTTTAAAATGGGTAATCATCGAAAAGATCACACTAGGGCCACGAGGGGGGAACCTAAACTCTGTTCTGAATATAAGAGAATGTAAATGGATGCAGTCCTTTAACTCTGTCCAGAATGGTCTTAATGAGCAAGAGACTACGTTTGCCCAGATGGCTGTGATTGACCCAGACTGACTCTGAAAGAGGGCCTATACCTTGACTCTGTGATATGTACTGTTATTACCTAAACCCAACAAAGTAGTAACACATAAGTTATAGGTGCCTATGTTATAGGTATGTGTGTATAGGTATTGGCTGTTTTGCGAATTTACCTAAAAACCAACCAGCTTGGTCTTCCATGTATACTAAAACAATTTTCAGTCAATGTATTTATATCTCTTTTGCATACCAAACATAATGTAACTTTACTGGAGTAGTATAGAACCATCATATCACTTCATGCACACTCAGACTATCTGGCATAATGAGAATTGCTAATGATTTCTTTCACATATGACTGTACAGATGCAATAATGAGGAACAACGTGCGGTGAATGTTCACGATTTATTTGACAACCTGCAAAGTCCGCTCCTAACAACCCTAGTTTGAGTAGATCGGGTTCTTTGCCTCACTCCCTTAGACCATCCTGGATACTCTCCAGTGATTGGCTGTCGGATGACAAGCCTCCGGGAAGTATCGAGCGGCGGCACCGCGCGGTTAGCTCAGACTTCAAGCGGTTGCCGTCAGAGTAAGACGATCATCACGGTGCAGAATAGGTAAGAGCGGATCCCTCCGCAACATGTTAGATTCGCATTAAGTCAGTCCTCGTTGACATAATTCATGTCGTAATGCCCCGCATACTCTTTGGCATGAAAATGAACGGGCCAGATGCGAGGAGGTTATTTTATCATGCTTATTGAATATTATTGGGCTCACGACCATGCTCGCCCCGCATTCTTCCAAATCTGCCGTGTTTGTTTATATGTGACACAGATGTGGCCGTTATCCCAGGTATAACGTGTGCACCCTAGTCGGTTCCATAAGCTGATATTAGAATGTCCCGATATATACTTAAGTCTTTTTAACCCCAGTGAATGCATATTGGTTTGATAACAATGGACGCACTGCATGTAATTTACTCGCTCTGCCTCCCACTACTATATGCATTTTATCCAAATGGGCTCGTGACCATGCCCGCATTTATCTTTAAAAGTGGCTATTTATTTCGAACACGGATTTGGCCTTTGGCCCGATTATGATGCGGGCAGACCAGACCGTATTCTTCCAAATGTACACATAACTTACCAAGGTCCCAATTACTCTATTTCCCAGATACCACCGGGTTGGTGAATTTAGCCACGCACCACCATGACCAGCGTGGGACAGATGATGACTCCGAACTATATGGAATAACCTTCTGGAAAGCTATTCCGTCCCAGTAAGTGCCCCCATTGTACAATTTGACTTGTGCCTCAGGGAGTCAAGGTTCCCCTTGTACATCCCACTATAATAGTGTCCTTTTTAAATATTTGCAGGCCATCTTCAACCACATAGGAACCAAGGAAGGTCCTATCGGTACGGCCATTGATTTGGCCGCATGTAAAGTATGTACTTCCCTTTTTCCTTTGAGTCCCAGTGCATAATTATTCTTAAATATTAGATAGACACACTCATTATAATTGTATTATTTGTAGGCGCTCCTGCTTCTTTCGTGTCCTGAGGAAGACCCCACCATGAGGTTCTCAACAACCCTAACCACAGGGGTCGAAACGTAGACATTTAGCCCATGGCATTCTATCTGGGCATAGGAACAATTAATGGATAAATACAGATCCTGTGCCTAAGACCTATACGGAACCACCGATCTAACCCAGACTGTAAAGGCTATATTGAATTTCACTGTGATTGTCTACAAGTCACAACACCTTTACCCGGTCCCCACCTTTATCCCATCACACCCATCCCCTCTAACTAATCCATTTTCTTGTTCACTTTTGAGCGTGTTGATATACCATAAATGTAAATGACTGTCTGACTGAAAGTACACATTTGCTTTCCTTAATTTGCATTCCCTAATCTCTCTTCAATCTAATGAAGTAATTGATTTGATTTGCTTTGAGTGTTGATTTCTTCGTACCTCATCGTTCAGAGATTGATCCCCAGTATTCTATGATGTGCTTAAATAAAATATGCACTGCACCTATGGACTCTTAACTGTATAATGTTGAAATGTGATGTTGATTGACATTTGTTGTATATGAAAGCAATAGACTCTGGCCATTTTTATATGTACTTGTTCGAACCAAGGCACAAGAAAGCAGTGAAACAAAGGTGTGAAACTCGCAAAGGGGCCAGAGTAGAAACACCCTGACCCCCTAGGCCTGCTCAGGGGGTCCCACAAGGACCCCCAAGGCAAAAAATATATATATTTTTTTTTTAAAAGTCGCGGGGTACAAAAAAACAATAAAAAAAATATAAAACAACAATAAGAATAAAAAAAACAGTGCTTTTCAGAACTACCTCCAATTTATATAAAAATGCTACATTTTTAAAAAACTCTGTCTTTCTTTTTTTCTCCAGGGTACGCGTACCGATACGTGTACCGGGGCGCGCACCCCCTCAAAAAATGAGTGTGTGTGTGAGTGGTGTGTGTGGGGGGTGGCTGTGGGGTATGTGTGTGGGGTGTGTGTGTGTAGGATGTGTGGGTGTGTGTGGGTGTGTGTGTGTGTGGGTGTGTGTGTGTGTGGGGGGGGGGGGTGTGTGGGGGTGTGTGTGGGTGTGTGTGGGGGTGAGGAATGTGTGTGTGGGTGTGGGTGTGTGTGTGTGTGAGGTGTGTGTGTGGGGTGTGTGTGTGTGTGTGGGGGGGTGTGTGTAGGGGATGTGTGGGGTGTGTCTGTGAGGTGTGTGTGTGTGGGGGGGGGGAGTGAGGTGTGTGTGTGGGTGGGGGTGTGTGGGGTGTGTGGGTGTAGGTGGGGGTGTGGGGGTGTATGGTGTGTGTGTGGGTGTGTGGGGTGTTTGGGTGTGGGTGGAGGTGTGGGTGTATGAGGTATGGTGGGGGGTGTGAGTGGGGGGGTGGGTGTGGGGTGTGTGTGTGTGTGTCCGGGCATGTGTGTGGGGCACCCCCTCAAAAAAATAAAACAAAAAATAATGAGTGTGTGTGGTGTGTGTGTGGGTGTGTGTGTGTGGGGTGTGTGTGTGGGGGGGGTATGTGTGTGGGGTGTGTGTGTGTAGGATGTGTGGGTGTGTGTGGGGTGTGTGTGGGTGTGTGTGTGTGTGTGTGTGTGTGTGAGAGGAGTGTGTGCGTGGGTGTGTGTGAGGTGTGTGTGGTGTGTGTGTGTGTGTGTGTGTGAGGTGTGTGTCAGAGGTGTGTGTGTGTGGGGAAGGGGTGAGGTGTGTGTGGGGGGTGTGTGGGGTGTGTCTGTGAGGTGTGTGTATGGGTGTGGGTGTGTGGGGTGTTTGGGTGTAGGTGGGGGTGTGGGTGTGTGAGGTGTGTGTGGGGTGTGTGTGGGTGTGGGGGGGTATGTGTGTAGGATGTGTGTGTATGTGTGGGATGTGTGGGTGTGTCTGTGAGGTGTGCGTGTGTGTGTGTGTGTGGGGGGGAGGTGTGTGTGTGGGATGTGTGAGGTGTGTCTGTGAGGTATCTGTGTGTGCGTGTGTGTGTGTTGGGGGTGAGGTGTGTGTGTGAGTGAGTGTGTGTGGGATGTGTGGGTGTGGATGTGTAAGGTGTCGGTGTGGGGGTGTGGGTGGAGGTGTGCATGTGTGAGGTGTGTGTGGGGAGTGTGTGGGTGTGGAGGTGTGGGGTTGTGTGCGTGTGGGTGTGTGTGGGACGTACTTGTAGGTACCTAAAACAGCCACAGAACCAAAAGCTCTTTTCAGAGCTACCCTACCTGTAATCACTCAAAATGATTAATTTATTATTTATTATTATGATTATATAATTTTTGTCACTATTTTTCCCCATGGTACGCTCCCCGGTACGCTCCCCGGTGCGCGTACCGGGCGTTCCCCCGCGAAAAACGAAAAAAAATTAAAAAAAATTTGCCCCGTGGGACCCTTTAATGGCCCCCACATCAAACCTAGGGGGTCAGGGGGGGTCTACCCTGCCCCCTTTTGGTCATTTCCCCCTTTGATTTTTGCCACCTCTTGTGTCTCAATCCTACCGAGACACAAGATGGCGGCCGCTTTGGACTGTTTCGAATGTTTACAGACACCCGAGAACCAATCAGCTTCCCGTGCGCAAGTCGCGTGGCGCGCCCGGAGCGCTCCCCGGTGCGCGTACCGGGGCGCGGCCATAGATATATAATTTTTTTTTAACCTAAATTACACAAAATCCTCTGGAGCACATATCTTGAGACATAGCAAAGGCACATCGGGCTACCAGTCCCTACAATTTTGCCAAGTTTGGTGAAAATCCATTCAGCTAAAAGGGCGACAGACCGCCCTATGGAAATTAACATGGGGAAAACATGTTTTGGGACCCCCCTTTTATCTCGGCCCCCGCTTGACGAATCCCCCCCAAACTTTCAGGGAAGGACCGGAGCGCCGCGAGGCAAAGTTGCTGAAAAATTCAGGCAGATTCCTCAACCGGCGCCAAAGTTATTCTCAATAGAATGTTGCGATTTCCCTATGGAAATCAATCCTAACTATATATACCTACTGGCGACCGCCAGTAGGTAATATATATATATATATACAATTTCTATGGCAAAATGAAACCCCTCATTTTGTTCCTTTTCAAATTAAATGTATTAAGTGTTACCACTTTATTCCAATCAAGATGACTTCAGGTGTGCCATACTTTTGTCATAAGTAAGAATGTTAGCGTTCTAGTTGTTCTTTAGAACACTCTGGGACATTCTGTCATTGGGCTATAGTTGGGCTACATCTGGCTGATATTTGGGCTACATTTGGGCTCTTTTGTCTCTGGTGGCCATCTTGGGAGACTGCATATCAGAATTTTTTTAATGAAATATAAGAGGATTTGAGAAGTCACTCAAAATGTGCCCTAATTTTTCTTTCTTCAGCGCTAATCATAATTTCTATGGCAAAATGAACCCCCTCATTTTGTTCCTTTGCAAATTAAATGTTTTAAGTGTTAACACTTTATTCCAATCAAGATGACTTCAGGTGTGCCATACATTTGTCATAAGTAAGACTGTTAGCGCTCTAGTTGTTCTTTAGAACACTCTGGGACATTCTGTCATTGGGCTATAGTTGGGCTACATCTGGCTGATATTTGGGCTACATTTGTTTTTTTTTTGTCTCTGGTGGCCATCTTTGGGCTACATTGGGCTACATTGGGCTACATTGGGCTACATTTGGGCTCCAACATATATATATCCCAATGTAGCCCAATATATATTTTTTCAAAGTTAATTTTCGTAAAAACCACTGGAGCTTATATCTTGAGACATAGCAAAGGCACATCGGGGTACCAGTCCCTACAATTTTGCCAAGTTTGGTGAAAATCCATTCAGCCGTTCGAGCTAAAAGTGCGACAGACCGCCCTATGGAAATTAACATGGGGAAAACACGTTTTGGGACCCCCTTTTATCTCGGCCCCCGCTTGACGAATCCCCCCCAAACTTTCAGGGAAGACCGGAGCGCCGCGAGGCAAAGTTGCTGAAAAATTCAGGCAGATTCCCAACCGGCGCCAAAGTTATTCCCAATAGAATGTTGCGATTTCCCTATGGAAATCAATCCTAACTATATATACCTACTGGCGACCGCCGGTAGGTAATATATATATATATTTGAAATTAAGAAAAATTATAAAAAGTATATCAAATATATAAAAAGAAAAAATATTATAATATTAATTACATATAGCAAATACCTACAAATATTATATAAAATTAAATCATAAATACATTAAAACAAATAATTATTTTAAACTAGACAATATTTACAAACAAAAACATTAATTAATACATGAATGTATCTATTTTATTTCCTACCCTATAACACCACCCTAATGACAACACACTTCAACATTTTAAATTTAATTTACTTCCATAATTAACGTAATTAATAAATTCAAAACATATTATTTAAAAATAATAATAATTAACATGAATTAACTACACACACTTTAACACTGTAATGTCCTTAACACACACCTACATTAAATTATAAAATAAGAAAACACAATTAAATCTTATTTTTATATTAAAAACTATTATTATTAACAACTAATTATAAAGTATTTAAAATGTATTTAATACCCACCCTTTACCCCTTAAAAAGTAAAAACAACACACACAAAAATAAACAATTACCCAAAATAAATATCAAATAATTAACATTAATTAACAACTATATATTAATAAATTAAACACAAAATACTTCACATCTATTACCCCTATAACACCACAACACACACCTAAAATGAATTACACAATTGCCGTAATACATTTTTTATTAAATTACATAATATCAATTAACAAATAATTAATAATAAAAAATAAATAAACTACTTAACACCCTTTAGCCCTATAAACCCCAAGATTCACACCTAAAATTAATTACACAATTACCATATTAATTACCAATGAATTAATGAAAATAATTAACCGTTTATTAATTTATCAATTAAAAATAAATTACTTCCCACCCTTTACACCTATAAACACCAAAACACACACCTAAAATTAATTACACAATTAACATAATTAATTACAAATTAAATAATTATTAACAACACTAAAACATCTCAACTAAACTAATATGAATAAATAAAAAATATTCTATTAATTTAATATACTTAAATTACTTTCCACCCTATTCCCCTATAAACCCACAACACGCTATGGAACTAAAAATGCAAAATTCAAATAAATTTTTTTTATATCTACTAAACATTTAACACATTTTAAAAATACAAACAATTGTTATACAAAACATACATCACATACATTTAAAACATATACAAAAATACATAACACTAATAAAAAAATCAGTATTTTTAACAACTATATTTTTGCAAACAATATTAAACACTTCCATCTTTTTTAAATCGATATTACTTACCTTAAGTCGATATTCTTGACCATAATATTTGATTTTTCCTAATGATGCAAATATAAAATTATAGAAATTATTGCCACTCATTTGGATTGACCACAAGCGCATTTTTTTGTAACCTTACTATACGTGACAGTAGAAGCACAGCTTCTGAGAGGCCATTAATATTTAATTATCGAGCATGGAACAAAGTTGATAACAATAAACTGGTTGAACTGCTAACGACAATTATTCTGACACTAAGGGCCGATTCCGATCCCGTCTGGAAAGCCCTTCGTAAGGCTCGGATCTGGAAGGCTTTCGGGATGAAACGTACTCCGGGCGTCTGAGCGAGCAAGTAGGATGCGTCCTTAAGCATACGGACTCGATTCACTCGGACTTCAATTGGTCTATGGGAGCCTGGGTACACAAGCTCCCAATGCAGAAAATGGGTGGGTGGGGAAAAGCGTACACCCTTTAGCGGGCACCCCATGGTGCCCGCCACACTGTCCATGCATAGATCAGGGGACCAATGGGCACCCCCCTGTGACCAATTCAGAGTGCCCCAGCTGAAGGGGGGCCTGCTACGCCCCCCCGAGGTACGCTTCCCTGTGCTTTCTCGAATCGGAGGCTTCGACTCGATCCGGCTAATCCACGCGTGCATCATACTTGGTCGCACTGAAATCGGACCCATTGCGCTACACGAGTCGACCATGTTGTAGTCGTCCGGAGGGCTTTGCTAACGGGTACGAGTCGCTCGGAGTGCGAGGCGATATTCACATCGTACTTGCTCGAATGTACAGCGGTACGAGTCTTTCGGGAACAGGGGCTTCGAATCGTACTCGCTCGCTAAGGATCCTGTTCGGAGCCCTTCCGAGCGAGATCAGAATGGGGCCCGCAGTGAGGACACTGAGCAGGCCTCATTCTTGTTGAACTCTTGGATAAATGGGGCTATGTCCCAGGTAGCACCACCTATAAACAAAACAATGCATCACAAAACATCTTCGGTGTCTTGGTTCTCCCCAGAACTTGGGGAGTTGAAGAAAAGTGTAGGCATCAGGAACAGATTTAAAGAACAAGATATTGCATACAAGAAAAAGAACACTACAAAATCTTATTAAAAGAATCCAAAAAACAGATTAAAGAAACCAAAATGAATTTCTACACTAATAACATAAAAATGCCCAGTAATTCCCCATAGGAATTATTTAAAACAGTCCAAACTCTAACCACTTTTGATGTAAATAAAAACAAAATACCAGCCAGTCAAGAATTTTGTGATAAAATGGAAACATTCTTTCCAGCAAGTTTAATAACATATTTTTAGAGTTTAATAATCATGCAAGCCCTTTTCCACTGCGCATCCAGAAGAATAAACTCTCTGACTCACCCAAATCCTGCACTCTTTTGCATCTTTTACAACTAAGCAAATTGCCTCCGGCTTAAAAAAGAAATCAGGATCTCTTATGGATTCCCGCCCTCCGAGTTTGTTTTATAATCTGTTGGATACAATTGCACTTTATCTTACACCCCTCATGAATAGGATACTTCCATTGATAAAAAAAAACATCATTGGACCTTGTTGAAGAAAAAACTATAAACCTGTCTCACTGCTCCATCTGCCAGCCAGCTAATGAACCAGGAGATAAATGCCTTTCTGGAGACTAACAATTGCCTCATCCTGCACAACATGGTTTTAAGCCACGGCACAGCACAAAATCGGCCCTTTTAGCAATCACTGAGGAGATCAGATGCATCGCAGATAAGGGAGACAGCGTGATATTGTTCCTGTTGGACTTATCAGCTGCTTTCAATACAGTGGATGATGCAATTCTGATCAGGCGCCTGGACAGAATTGGCATAAGAGGATCAGCCCTCAAATTAGTTAGGTCCTTTCAGAGAGCAACCAGTATCCTTAGAGGGTTTCATCTCCACACCTTTCTATCTACCTTGTGGGGTCCCTCAGGGGTCATCCCTGAGTCCAACCCTTTTTAATATATGCAACACCCCCTTCACTTATTTGATAGGCTCACATGGGTTCTCAGTGTGTTTATAAGTGGATAACACCCAACTTGTAGTATCAGTCTCTTCTGACCCAATTTTTAAAAAATCAATTCTGATCAATTGGAGGTGTTGCAGTTTGGTAAAAGTAACACCCTATGGAACAATGCCTGGTGGCCGCAAAATGTAGGATGTCTGCCAATTTCAGTCCAAAAGGCGAAAAACCTGGGCGTGGTATTTAACAACAAACGTTTGTCAACCACTCCAATCAGGTAACATCTTCTTGTTTTGTAATGCTAAGGATTTAAAAATAAAATCTCACCTTACCTCCCTCTTGAACTCTGGAAAATTGTAATATTGGCACTGGTCATCTCAAAGATTGGCTACTGCAATGCCCTACTGGTGGGAGCCCAATCTTGAGTCTTGAAAAAACTACAGACTCTTTCAAATAAAGCCACCAGAGTTCTATTGAACCTCCCCAAAGTTTGTTCAGGACCAAAACTTCACTGGCTTCCAGTTAGGGCACATATTCAAATCAAAGCTCTATGTTGGATACATAAGGTACTCTACAAAAAAGGTCCACATTTTTTTCAAGACACCTTTAAATGGTACTAGCCCAATAGAACACTACGGTCAAGCACAGCCAACAAGTGCCGAAAATAAGGAAAGAAAATAGGTGGGAGAACATTCGCCTTCTCAGCCTCCAAATCAGTGGTCTTCAATCGTTTTTAAAGCCGCGCCCCATCCCCCAGTGGAAAAAAAAAATCATTGGCCCCCCTCCGAATTTTGTACATTTAGGGTCCGATTCCGATTCGGTAAAATCCCGTACGAATAGCCGTACGGAGCATTTTTTTACTGTACGAATCGTGTCCTCGAACATCCCCGTACGTACGATGTAGTACGATGCGTACCCAAAGCAGTTCTCCGTCCGAATCGTACCAAAGCCCTTACGACTCAATAATCCGTACGAATCACATTCAGAACGCGCAGTACGCGATGTCCGTACGGATCGAAGCATCATTTTTCGACCCAGCAAGTACGATTCGTCCAGTCAACACTCCGTACGACTCTTTTTTTATGAGAGCTCAAAATGTCCGGAAAAGCAGAATTTGACTCGAAGTGCGTGCGGTTCGTACACCTACGATCATGGGGTGTACGAACCGTACCCCTACAATCATGGGGTGTACGAACCGTACCCTATGTGATTGTGTGTCTCCCGGTACAAATTCCTCATACGCGACGTTTACCGTACGAATCGCGTTCTCATTCCCCGGTCCGGATCTTACTTGTCGGGTCGTACGGCATGTTTACGATTCGTACGGTTCACTTTCAGGGTCCGGATTGTACGGATTTTCCCCTGCTTTTCGTACGGTTCGCAACGATTCAGACGTATTTTTTTACTACGGATCGTACTACGCAATTTGGACGGATCAGTACGATTCGTACGGAAACGGCTCCCAATTTGAATTGTCGTATGGATTTGTTTCCCGAATCGGAATCAACCCCTAATTCTATTAAATTGTATCTATTAAAAGTATCCACAGTGTGTGGCTGGGGGTTTTGAAGAACATTTGGAGTCCCTTCCCTTTTAAGACATACTCCCAGCTATATAAATGACAAATAATGTTAGTTATAGCCTATTGCAGAGCACAATGCTACTTTTGGCCAGAGCCTGGAGCCCCCCAGGGAACAAATGAGGCCCCCCTGGGAGGTGTGGGGGGTGCCCCCCAGTTTGAAGACCCCTGCTCTGAATGGTGGAATGAATTACCGGACCATCTAGGATTCAGCAAAAAGCTGAAAACCTGGCTATTTTAATAGAGGCTGGGTCACTGAGGAAATCTACTTACCGCCACTTATGTTATTCTGATTTTCTGGATACTAGCGTCAACGCCTTTCCGTATTAGCGCACTCAACAAGACACTGTAACATAACTTAACATAACAAATGTGAAGATTAAAAAAACATCAGAGGGTGGTATTTGTTTTGTCTTAGCTTGCATTGAATTATGATCCTCTATGAATAATGTAATGGGAATATTGTGGACTCATTTGATGTTGATATATAGAAAGGAAAAAAAATGAAAGAAAAAGATTTGTGCTTAAAAAAATGCCTTGCTTGAATAAACAGTTAATATGTAAAAAGAAAAATGTAAAATATAAAAATGGAGGCTATCAGGCTTTGAATCAGATTTTTAACATTCCAGTTTATTTGGGAAATGGTGGAAGGACTACCACATGGGTGAGAAAATGTAGTGCTTATGACTATTGATGAGGATGGTATAGAAGAGAATCATCAATTCCTTTCCTTCACAGCTTTTTACTGTCTCATAAGCCTCAATGATTACTTGCAGTCACAGACCAGGGCACTTAGTAACTGGGATGGGCCGATGTTTCACTGCAAACCTGCGCAGCCTTGGAAGCATACAATGGGGCTGGTAGGAAAGTGGAGCAGCAGCGGTTTCTTAATGTTGGGTGGGGGAGCATTGAAATGTGAAATGAGAGGGGGGCGTGAGGGGGGGTAGCAGAGGACCGGAGCAGTGGTTTACTGGACGCTCCAAAGCGCGTATGTCACTTTGGCTGGCTGTCTTGCGACGGCCAAAAGGACAGGCGCACTTTGAAGCTCTACACCCAGCTGTCTTGACATCTGGGTTGAGACCAAGCACAGCCTCCAGGGCCTGAACGAGCATCTAACCAGACTACTCCTACTACTACTGGAGCTGCTTTCATACTGATTAACAGCATAAGAGTAGTGTCTGGATTGCTTAGGGAAGTTAGGTCTTTGACTCGTGGTCGGAGCCAGAGACTGCAGATGACACAGAGGACACAGCCCTGGTAAGCATCATTTATTTTATTTCTACTGTAATGCATGCCAGTGATTTATTGTTCATTATTGGGCATTTTTGCTCAATTTGAGTATTTTGGGAAGCGGTGGGTCACTTTGCTCGCCTCACCACTTTCAAAGGAGACCAGTCGCCCCTGGAGGGGGGATGATCACCAAGAGAGCCCAGAAGATAACGGAAATAGAACAATCATACTGAGATTCGCAATGATTTGTCATCCTACCGCCAAAATAAAAGGAAGAAAATTAGGAAAGCGACACATAGAATTGCGCAGCCAAGTGTTTTTTCTAGCATTGAAGTATTCACTTCTAATCATCCAGCTGGATTCATTTTACCAGCTAAGCAATATTGCCCAATGATCTGTATCATCTGGGTTTAGAAGTGTACCCATTAACTCCTATTTATTGTACTGTCTATTACTATTTTCTTATTTCTCTTAGTCTGTTTAACTACCCTACAATTCTGGTGTGAATGATTTGCATTGTCCCAAACTTTTTATGTATTTCCACATTTCACAATATCTGTTTCTGACATTGTTTTGTTGTTTGTACAGCGACTTGTCGCCCCTTAGGACTTGTTGGAGCATTACAAAACTACAAATAAATGGCTGGGACTGTACACTACGAATAGCTTTCTGGCAAACAACAGAAGGTTTGCCACTATTAAAAAAATATATACTGGTGTGGCATCCAGGAAAATTTCGAGTTCCAGACACTGAGACGGAAAGGGTATATCAGCTGTCCCTCGTTTTCTCTTATTTATTTCACAAATTTGTATTTAAAATTTCAAATATACAAAACAAATGGTTGACATGTAGACAACAGCCGAGTACAATTAATATGTGGTGCGCATTTACACAGTTTATTAGACGGTACACATGTCGGTAAACAGTAAATCATTGACTCAGCTATACAAGAGTATTACAACCATGAAACCGTGTGGTGGGAATGAAATAAAAGAAGAAGAACAAAGATGAAAGCAAGAAAAGCAGGAAAAGTTGAGAGGAGAAAGGGAGTGAGAAGGAAAAGGAGGGAGGAAAGTAGGGGGTATGAGGGATAGAGATGTTTTGAGATGCTATAACCTATAAGTTAAATACCTTAGGTAATTTCTGGTGGATACAGTATTTGCCTGTGGATTCCTAACCTTATAAATTACCCTCATGCGCAACATTCCACAGAAATTTTTCTCCCCAGCTCTCCCACATTGACGAGACGTCACAATGAAATAGCTCCGCACACGACTCCGCCTGATGTCATCGAAGCCATTGGAAGACCTTGTTGGCATGCTGACGTCAGTTCCACCCAATTTTTCCGTGCCTTCGAGGCGAACGGGTGAACCAACAACATTTTCACAAGTATACATAGTATACAAAACACAACCAAATCAGGAAATTCTTAATTATAGACATTTCCTGTGCCTAATATCACATTATTCCAACAATAAAATACACATCAATTATTTTTCGGTATAAGCAGACAGGCATTGGGGAGGCGGGTGGCTCAGTGAGGAATCCACAGGCAGATACTGTATCCACCAGAAAAAAGCATTACCGAAGGTAAGTTACTTGTTCTTCTGATGGATACATCTGCCTGGGGATTCCTCACCTTATGAATTGAATCATCAAGCAGTCCCACTCCCGAAGTAGGGTGCCTGCCTGCCTATACCACAAAATGCTGCAGCAAAGAAAATGCAAAATGGCCATCTCTCTTAACTTCTGAATCCAAGTCATAGTGCTTCACAAAAGTGTGGAGGGAGGCCCAAGTTGCTGCCTTACAGATGTCTACCACAGGGACACCTCTAGCTAAAGCCGAAGAAGAAGACTTAGCTCTGGTAGAATGAACTTGAATACATTAAGGAGGCTCCTTCTTGGCCAAAGCGAAGCACATCCTGATACAGAGGATGATCCCACTGGACAACGTTCTCTTGAGGACAGCCTGGCCCTTCATTTTGCCCACATATCCAATGAAGAGTTAGTTGTCCAACCTGAAGTACTTGGTTCCAGGCTTGGGTCCAGGCAATCAAGTCTCTCCTCCTCCTTAGACGGGTGAGGGGGAGGGAAGAAAGTAGGCAAGGTTATGGATTGCCCTAGGTGGAAAGAAATGAACACCTTAGGTAGGAAAGAAGATCTGGCACTAAGAACCATCTTATCTGCATGGAATGATGTGAATGGAGGTGGGAAGCTACAGGCTTGCAACTCATTCTCCCTCTTAGCTGGAAGTGTTTGCAAATAAAAATATAATTTTAAACTTCAGAAACAGTTCAAAGGGTAAACCCAAGAAAGTGAGAACCAAATTCAAATCCCACTGAGGCATGACAAAAGGAGTGAGACCCTTAACCACTTGGATGCTAATGACAAGGCCAGCTCGTCATGGAGTACCACTGGCCCTGTGCTTATGACGAGCTGGCCTTGTCATGAACAATGGGGAAAAACAAATTTCCAGCACAGCAGAAAAATACACTGTAGCATTGAAGGTGTTAAAGAACCTCAAAACTATGGGAGATTTAAACAACATGGATTGATCTGGTAAACAGAGAAAAGCCGACAAGGCTCTCAAGTAGCCCTTGATAGTAGCAACTGCACAACCCTGTTAGCCTAGGGAAGGAGAGAAACTCAGAATATCAGACAAATGGGCCTGCAAAGGATCAATCAATCTCTCTCTACATCATTTAAAAAACTTGGCCCGCCTACCAGAATAGACAGGTTTGGTGGAGTGTCTCCTGGCCCAAAAAATAATATCCACCACATCTGGTGGGATAGAGAAAGAGCTCAGGTTGCCCTGTTCAATCTCCAGGCATGAAGATACAGGCTCTGGAGGTGGGGATGTAGAACCTGTCCATTGGACTGTGGTAGGAGGTCTCCCCTGAGAGGTAGACAGAGCAGAGGGTGCGATGTGAGGTAGAGGAGGTCTGTGTTCCACGCCATTCTCTGCCAATCCGGCGTGATCAATATGACTTGGGTCCGGTCTTGGCAAATCTTCCTCAGAACCTGAGCAATCAAGAGTATGGGGGAAACGGGTAAAGAAGCTGCGAGCCCCAATCTAACTGAAACGCATCCCCCAATACTCTCTGCGCCGGATACTGGAAACTGCAGAACAATGGGCAGCACGCGTTCTCATGACTGGCAAACAGGCCAAACTGACGAAATCCTCATTTCCTGAACATGTGATGAGCTACCTCTGGATGGAGACGCTACTCATGATGGGCTGAATACTGCCAACTGAGACTGTCCGCACGCACATTCAATTCTCCAGCCAGATGATTTGTGATCACGCAAATCTGATGGTCCTGAACCAAGGACCAGAGTCGCAGAGTCTCTCTGCAAAGAAGATACAACCCTACTCCTCCCTGTTTGTTGATGTACCACATTACAGTAGTGTTGTCCGTCAGGACATGAACCAACTGATCGTGAGGGGAGGGAAGAAAAACCTTGAGAGCCAAACGTATTGAATGGAAATCCAGAAGATTGATGTGAAACAAACTTTCCTCCAGAGGTCAAAGGCCTTTGACATTCAGATCCCCCAGATGAGCTTCCCACCCTAGAGTGGAGGCAGCCATTATCACTGTGGTCACTGGAGACGGAGGTTGAAATGGTTTCCCTTGAGACGGGTTGCCTGGAACACTCCACCATAACAGATCCGCTGCAGTGTATCTGGAGATTCTGACCACCTCTTCGAGACCTCTGTTGTGTTAAAACCACTGTCTGCGGAGGCACCACTGGAGGGCCCTCATATGCCAGGATGCATGGCTGACCAACAGTATGCAGGCAGCAAACAGACCAAGCAGACCCAAGACCTTCAGGACTGGAACAGCGGCTCCATTCTGAAAAACTGGAATCATAGCCTGGATGTCTTGAATCCTCTGTAGTGGCAAGAGGGCATGACTTGCAGTAGTGTCCAGTACTGCCACTATGAACAGGTTGGACTGAGAGGGCACCAGGTGAAATTTGGGTACATTTATCGAAAATCCCAAGTTGAACAACAATTGCGTTGTCACTTGCAAATGATGCAGCACTATATCAGGTGACTTTGCTTTGAGCAGCCAGTCATCCAGAAATGGGAAAACAGAAACCCCAGATTTTCTGAGATGTGCTGCCACCACTGCCATCACATTTGTGAAGACTCAAGGTGCAGAAGTAACACCGACCAGAAGGACTGCAAACTGGTAATGTTGAGAGCCCACCGTAAAACAAAGATACTTCCTATAAGACTTCAGGATGGGAATATGAGAATACACACCCTGCAATTTGATCAACACAATCCAGTCTTCCTTCTGCAGTGCACGAGAAACCTAAGCCAGGGTCAACATTTTGAATTTCTCCTGTTTGAGTTAAAATTTCAAAACCCTGAGGTTGAGGATTGGCCTCAAACAACTGCCCTTACTGGGGATCAGTAAGTACCTAGTGTAGCATCCTTGACCTCTTTACTGCTCCTGAACCACCTCGATTGCACCTTTTTGCAGCAATGACAGAACCTCCTGCTGAAAAAGAAGGTGCTCTTCCGAGCACAAGCCCTGATAGGGAGGGAAAGTAGGGGGGAACTCCTAAAAGGATAGGGCATACTAATTCTCTACTATGTTTAACACCCAGAGATCTGTAGTAACAGACCTCCAACGCTGTGGAAAATGGGACACCCGTCCTCCTACGGGACAAACATGCTCGAGGATGCTGGAGCTAGAGCTGCTTCCCTGCTGCACCAGTTGGAGAGGCGGAATAGGAGGAGAAGGACGAGACTTTTTGCTGTGCTGCCCCCTGCAGACGACCTCTGCCCTTTCCCCTATAAGATCTGTACAGGGGATTTGCCTGCTGTTGCTGCTGTTGCAGCTGCTGTTTGGCATGAAAGGATAAGGTCCTTCCATAACATCAAAACTTGCGACACCCAAAGCCCCTGTACTGAGACTAGGGCCCCAAAGATCTTTGGCTCTACTGTCTTTAAAGTGCTGCAGCGCTGAGTCCGCTTTGGCCCCAAATAGGGGAGATCCTTCAAAAAGGCAGGTCTAACAGGGTAGCATGGACATCAGGAGAAAACCCTGAACCCCGTAGCCAAGTGTGCCTCCTGGCTGCCACAGACGATCCCATCGCAATGGCAACCAATTCAGCAGTGTCCAGACTGATTGACCTGGCGGACCACTGCTTGGGCATCACTTAGAACCTCCGAAAAATGACCCTGAACTTCCCCTGGTAATTTTGGAGCACCTCCCTGGCCGAATCCATAAGAGCGCGGATGTAGTGCCCCAAAAGACATGTAGCATTTGTCAATTTGGGAGCCATATTACCTGACGAGAATACCTTTTTCGCAGATTGCTCCATATGCTTCGACTCCCTATCTGGAGGTGTAGATGGGAATGACTGTGCAGACTGCTTTGAGGAACACGAAGCCTGGATGACCAAACTTTCTGGAGAAGGAAAAGTGGACAGGAAAGCAGGATCCCCCAGAGCCACCTTATGCCTCCTTGCCACAGACATGGACACCGCTTGAGCGGTCATCGTCTTCTGCCATGCATCTAGGAAGTGCTCAGTCAAAGCCTCGTTAAAAGGGAGTAAAAGCTCTGAGATAGAAGAATGAGAATGGAGCACCTCTGTCAAAATGTTGGATTTTAATTCTGCTGTGGGAAGAGGCAAGGTCAGAAGATCCGCTGCCTTCCTGATCACAGTGTGATAGGAAGTTACCTTACACTTGAAGATTATTCCCCCAACCAACACATCCTCCCCGTCCCTACCCCTCCCCATGAGAACAGGAACTATTACTATATGTTGATGTTCTCTTTTACTGATAGCTGATTATTATCCATATTGCTGTACCAATTCTTTATGCTTAACAATAAACAAATACAACACACAAGAAATGTAGCTACCTCCTGCATTGGGAGATCTTAGAGCGATGAGAACTCCCTTTCTGGAGAAGTATACAGGCCACTAGCCTCCTACACTACAGATCTTGTAAATCTTGATCAGGATACACAATCTCCCCTTCCCCAGCCTCATCATGGTGTTCTTTGTATTCCTCCTCTTTCATTAATCTCTCTGCCTCTCTTCTAGATCTTGTCCTTGGAATAGGCGTTTGAAATGCCAGGAGTGGCACTGGTGACTTGGGGATCGGAGTCGAAGGGAGATTGACCAGAACAGTAGTCGACCCCGGTCGAGGTCGGGTCAGCGCCAATGCAGAACCAGACGCCACCAGGGAAGATCCATCCAGCGGCACTCACCCCTCCAGAGTATGTACCACATCGAAAATCTCAGCATCGGGAGAGGCCAACTCTCTGAAGCATCGGCATAAAAGGCAAACGAGGTGCCTTGAGGAAATGTGGAGGTAAACCTCCTAAGGAGTATGCCAGTGGACCAATAGGGCCAACAGGCGCACCAGTAGGGTTTGCAGCTCTGGCAAAGAAGCCGAACATCGCAATCAAGAAATGCGACGTATCCGTACCCGGAGTTGGGAAGGCAGGATACACTGTATCCGACACTGCAGGCTCTAAACCTGCTTGAGGAGGCTGTACATTCGGCTCTGGCTGGGGCGCCGGAGACTCTGGAGCCAGAGGTGGAGTAGTCGGCTTCAGTAACAGAGGTGGCGTTACTTCTCTTGGAGACGGTGGAGTCACCGCTCTTGGAGTCGCAGACAGGCTGGAATCATCTCAGGAGAAGTAGATGGAGAGACTTCATCCTTCCGATGACACCTAGGAACCGGAGACACCGACTTTGGCGACACATCCTTCGACGAATTACACCGAGACCCATGGCTTTGCTTCTTTGATGACCTTGAAGTATCCGGAGTCAGTGATTTGGAGCGGGACCTCAATCTTCTTCGACCTTTTTTTGTTTCTAGGCTTTGGCCTCAAACAATTTGGCCTCTCTCTCCTTCAGTGCTTTGGGGTTCATGCTCCTACATGCTGAACACTCTTCGAAGTCGTGGTCTGATGAGAGACACCACAAACAGTCTTCTTGGGGTAAGTGATAGACATCTTGGTCCCACATTCCCTGCATGGCTTGAAACCAGATTTCCTTTGAGTAGCCATAGTTGCTGCTATTAAGACATGAAGACTTGCAACAAAGAAACTCCCAGAAATGGAGAGCCCATGGATAAACCGTTACGCGTCAACAGTGCAGAAAAAAAGGTAATTGATGTCAGCACACTGACGAGGCCTTCTTATTGCTCCGATGACATCAAACTGAGTCACATGCGGAGCTGTTCCATTGTGACGTCCTCATCAAAGTCGGAGAGCTGAGGCGAAAAGTTTCCATGGAATGCTGTCCATGGGGTAATTCATAAAGTGAGGAATCCACAGGCAGATGTACCCATCAGAAGCTATCAGCTGTCCCTCATTTTAATACCTTCAAAACAGGTTTTGATTATGTGTCCAGAGTGGAGACAAAAGGAGTAAGATAATCAATGCAGATTTTCACTAACTCGCCGGCCTGATCTGGACAACACCTAATACCTCACAGGCAGTAATGCTAGAAGGTCAGTCTCTGTTACCAGCGGATGCTTGCCCTCTGGACATGCCAGACAGTCAGTCCTCTTGTGCCAGGAGTTCAACTCAATCTTTCAGAGTGGGAACCACCTGGCTTGCACCTGCTCCCACACCGGGCCACAGGTAGCAGAACAGGGTGAGTGACATAGTGGTGGAAATACCGGCAATAGACTCGAGACACTGACATCTGCTGAGGTGATGATGAGAAATGAAAAGCTTACTAAAAATCTGCCAGAAATGTGGGTACACCGGCAAGTGATTACACAAAGGAAGCAGCAAAGGTCTTACATTGAGAGTAGACATACTCAGGTCAGTCACTTCCAAAACAGAGAAACCAGAGGTTTGCAGAGAAGTACAGCAGAGGAGACAGAGGGAATGCTTAGGGGCAACCCAACAATGGGTAGGAATAACTACAAAGAAGGAAATCAAAAGAATCAGAAACAAGCACCAGCAAAGCCAATCAATCAGCTTTGCTGATACCGTGCGAATCCAACTGGCAAAGAGAGAAACAGATTTACTTCTGACTGTATGATTATATAAAATCAGTAACAAAAGAAAAGTGGGAAAATAAGTTAAAAAAGAAAACTGGGAAGCTCAGTTAAAATCAATTTTAAAACCAATATATAGCACTTATAAAAAGGTCTTAGGAAAAGGAAATGTGGTTGGCTGGAATGAGATAACAGGGTTTCTTGCAAACTACTTTTCTAAAAGTGAGCCCTTTTCAGTGTCAACCGTAATTAGTACAAACAAATAAACTTCTGTATTTTCAATCTTATTATGTTAAACAGCAGTTTAGTGTTTTATCCACATCTACCTCTAAATAACCCAGGTTTCCTAACATTCATTCTTGTAGGGCTTTGAAAGTATGGGTCCATATTAGAAAAAAGTTAGGAATTCCATATTATTCAGCTAGGGCCCGATTGGGGAATCCCCAGGGACTCCCGGCTGCTTGCATGATTCACTTAGTCTCCCATTAAAGGGTTCTGGCATCTCTTGTTGGGGGGATTTGAAGTCGGGAACCGAGCTAGTAGGTTGGGAATCTCTGAATTTAATTGCAGGGGGCAAACTAACCAGGTTTAAATATTATCAGCTTCTGCATGGGGGAAGGGGGGATGGGGGGGAGGGGGGGTGGGGGTTTCAGGATTGGAATGAAGAGGAGGATGATACCTGGCTAGTCCAGTCGCTAAAAACTGGTGTCGTCAAGAAGGAGGTAGCTTTGTGGAATCAATCGCTGATCAATGCAGAAGACGATTTAGATAGAGATATTCAGAGGCTCTGGCGGGGAGGGAATTTTGAATATTGATTTGAGGGAAGCGTGGATGGCCTCCTTTGCATTGCTGAGAGAAACTGTGAAACCTGCCTATTTAAAACGTAATCAGCTCTTAACCGCATATAGGGTATATTGGTCCCAGGCGAGATTAGAAAAGCTTTTAGGGACACATTATGAATGCCCAAGATGCAAGGATCCTGTAGCTGATGATCTTCATATGTTTTTAACATGCCCAGAAATTGAGAAGTTTTGGTCTGAGGTGTGCCAATTTTTAACAGAAGGTATAGGTATCACTGTGAGGGTCAGTCCTGTCCTGGTATTTTTTGGAATCTGGCATGACAATAATATTAACATCAGTAGATTAGACGCAAGATTTATTTTTTATGTAATTATTTAAGGAAGAAGAGAGATTTGAAAATCATGGATGGCAAACGTTCCACCCCACTTCCTGGAATGCAAAGAAAGTGTTATATATGTAAGCAAACAGGACCTATTGTGCGATTACAGTAGTAAAGAGAAAGTATGGCTTAAGCTGGTGGATTGGATCCAAAAAACTTGAGGTCCAATGCTTAAGCCAATGTTAAGCTGTTGGTCCTGTGTTCCTTCTGTGCTATGGACACTCCCGGGAAGGGTGGAAATGGGAACGGCTTTTCTCTCTTGATTGGAAGGACTCTAACCTGGTCCGGTTTACCGGAGAAGGGGAGGTGTATAGCCAGCAAGTAAATTGGCAGAATGACGACAAAAAAAAATTCATTCTTGTTCATTTTGTTTATTAATTTCCCTACTCTAATTAACTGTGTTTTAACATCAGATTATGGAAAAAATGAGAAAGTGCTTGATATGGCTTTCAATAAGTGAATCGACAAAACAAACAAGTTACTTACCTTTGGTAAAGCTTTTTCTGGTGGATACAGTATTTGCCTGTGGATTCCTCACATTTGATTCTTCACCTTTTGAATTTACCCCTGCACCAGCATCCCAGGGAAGCTTTTTCATAGCTCTCCCACGTCGACGAGGTTGTCACAATAGCACGGCTCCGCTCGCGACTCCGTATGACATCACTGGAGCCATAAGAAGTCCTCGTCAGCGAGCTGAGGTAAAGTTCCACCCATTTTTTCTGTCCCTACGAGGCGAATGGGTGTACCGACAATATATTGGAAGTATACACAGTACACAATATATACACAAATATATACAGTATATAAATGAAAGAAGAAGGAAGAACAGGAAAAGCTAAAACCTAGACATCTCCTAACAACAAGCATCATTGCAAGGCAAATGACAAAGAAATAGAAGAATGTCAAGCACAAACACCTTTTCCGTATACGTAGGTAGACAATGGGGAGGAAGGTGGGTCAGTGAGGAATCCACAGGCAGATATTGTATCCACCGGAAAAAGTGTTACCGAAGGTAAGTAACTTGTTCTTCTGATGGATACATCTGCCTGTGGATTCCTCACGTTTTGAATTGAATCTCCAAGCAGTCCCTCTCCCAAGCGGAGGGTGTCCACCTACTCATACCAAAAAGTCCTACAGCACAGAAGGAGCAAAATCAAATCGAATCAAAGCAATAATGCTTCACAAAAGTGTGGAATGAGGTCCATGTTGCCGCCTTACAGTTGTCTACCACATGGACACCTCTAGCCAAAGCAGAGTTTGAAGGCTTTGCTCTAGTAGAATGAGCTCTGACACCTTCAGGCGGCTCCTTCTTGGTCAAGGCGTAATATCTTGATGCACAAGATGATCCACCTGGAAAGCGTTCTCTTGTGGACAGCTTTGCCCTTCATTCGTCTCACGTAACCAACGAAGAGCTGGTCATCCAGCCTCAATTCCTTGGTTCTGTCCAAGTAGAAGCTGACCACCCTTCTGGGGTCCAGGAGATAACCTACTCCTTGGAACGGTGAGGGGGAGGATAGAAAGTAGGTAAACTGATTGACAGGGAGGCTTAAAACTAAGAGCCTGAAGCTCACTCAACCTCCTGGCAGAGGTAATTGCAATAAGAAAAACAGACTTGAATGTAAGAAGCCTCAACGGACAACTATGAAGAGACTCAGAAGGAGACCCCATCAGGAAAGTGAGAATCAGATTTAAGTCCCACTGAGGCATAATTAAGGGAGTGGGTAGAAGTCTATTAGTGAGGCCCTTAATGAAGCTCATACCTATGAGAGATTTAAACAGCGAAGGCTGTTCTGGCAAACAAAGAAGGGCTGATAAGTCAACAAGCAACCCTTAACAGTTGCCTCAGCACAACCTTGCTGGGTCAAGGAAAGTGAAAAGCTAAGCACATCAGATAAATGGGCCTTCAAGGGATCAATTGACCTCTCTCAACATCACTTCACAAATCTGGCTAATCCTGGCCGACAAAATAACATCCACCACATCTGGTGGGAGAGAGAAAAAACTCAGGTTGCCCCGCTCAATCTCCAGGCATGAAGGTGCAAGCTCTAGAGGTGGGGGTGTAGAACCTGCGCCTGAGATTGCGAGAGGTCTACTCTGAGAGGGAGACGGAGCGGAGAGTACTATGAGGGCTGAAGAAGGTCTGTGTACCATACCCTTCTTGACCAATCCGGGGCGATCAATATGACTTGGGCCCGGTCTAGGCAAATCTTCCTCAGAACCCGAGGAATCAAGGGTATGGGAGGTAACGCATAAAGAAGCTGTGAGCCCCAATCTAACTGAAACACGTCCCCCAACGCTCCCTGCATCGGATATTGGAGACTGCAGAACGACAGGCAGTACACGTTCTTGTGAGTGGCAAACGGGTCCAACTGAGGAAATACCCACATCTCGAAAATGTGATGGACCACCTCTGGATGAAGACGCCACTCGTGATCAGCCAAGTAATGCTGACTGAGACTGTCTGCAAGCACATTCAGTACCCCGGCCATATGATTTGCAACTACACAAATCTGATGGTCCTGAGCCTAGGACCAGCGTCGCAGAGCCTCTCTGCAGAGACAATAAAACCCTACCCCTCCCTGTTTGTTGATGTACCACATCGCAGTAGTGTTGTCTGTTAGGACCAGGACTGACTCACTGACCGAGAAGGGAGGGAAGAAAGGCCTTGAAAGCCAAACGTTTCACCCACAATTCCTGGAGACCAAAGACCCTTGATCTCCAGGTCCCCCAGATGAGCACCCCACCTAGATTGGAGGCATCCGTTATCACTGTGGTCACCGGAGAAGGAGGATGAAAGGTTTCCCTTGAGACAGGTTGCCTGGAACACAGCACCATTACAGATCCGCTGCATTGTCTCTGGAGAATCTGACGACTTCCCTGAGATCTCTGTTGTGTTGAAACCACTGCCTGCAGAGGCACCACTGGAGGGCCCTCATATGCCAGTGTGTATGGTTGACCAACAGTATGCAGGAAGCATACAGAACGAGCAAGCACAAGACCTTCAGGACTGGAACTTCCGCTCCTTCTTGAGATAACGGAATCATAGCCTGGATGTCTAGAATCCTCTGAGGAGGTGGAAAGGCATTATTCACAGAAGTGTCCAGTACTGGCCCTATGAACAGCTTGCGCTGAGCAGATACCAGGTGAGATTCGGGTACATTTATCAAATAACCCAAGTCAAACAACAGCTGAGCCGTTATTTGCAGATGATGCAGCACCAACTGCGGAGACTTTGCCTTGAGCAGCCAGTCATCTAGTTAGGGGAATACCAGAATCCCCGACCTTCTGAGATGAGCTGCAACTACTGCCATCACCTTTGTGAAGATTCACGGTATGGAAGTAAGTCCAAATGGAAGTACCACAAATTGGTAGTGTTGGGATACCACCGTAAAACCAAGATACCTCCGATGCGACTTCAGGATTGGAATGTGGAAATACGCATCCTGCAAATCAATCGACACCACCCAGTCTTCCTTCTGCATTGCCAGAATAACCTGAGCTAGGGTCAACATCTTAAACATCTCCTGCTTGAGGTAAAAATTCAAGATCCTGAGGTCCAGGATCGGTCTCAACCGCCCGTCCATTTTGGGATCAGGATATATCGGGATTAACACCCCCTGACCCCTTTCCTGCTCTGGAACCACGTCCTTTGCACCTTCCTGAAGCAAGGACAGGACCTCCTGTTGAAGGAGTAGCAAATGGTCTTCCGAACACCAGCCTTGGCGAGGAGTATAAGGAGAACTTCTGGAAAGGTAGGGTGTAACCATTTTCTACAAGATTTAAAATCCAAAGATCTGATGTAATAGAGTTCCAATTTTGTTGAAAATGGAACATGGTGGAAATACCGGCAATAGACTCGAGACACTGACATCTGCTGAGGTGATGATGAGAAATGAAAAGCTTACTAAAAATCTGCCAGAAATGTGGGTACACCGGCAAGTGATTACACAAAGGAAGCAGCAAAGGTCTTACATTGAGAGTAGACATACTCAGGTCAGTCACTTCCAAAACAGAGAAACCAGAGGTTTGCAGAGAAGTACAGCAGAGGAGACAGAGGGAATGCTTAGGGGCAACCCAACAATGGGTAGGAATAACTACAAAGAAGGAAATCAAAAGAATCAGAAACAAGCACCAGCAAAGCCAATCAATCAGCTTTGCTGATACCGTGCGAATCCAACTGGCAAAGAGAGAAACAGATTTACTTCTGACTGTATGATTATATAAAATCAGTAACAAAAGAAAAGTGGGAAAATAAGTTAAAAAAGAAAACTGGGAAGCTCAGTTAAAATCAATTTTAAAACCAATATATAGCACTTATAAAAAGGTCTTAGGAAAAGGAAATGTGGTTGGCTGGAATGAGATAACAGGGTTTCTTGCAAACTACTTTTCTAAAAGTGAGCCCTTTTCAGTGTCAACCGTAATTAGTACAAACAAATAAACTTCTGTATTTTCAATCTTATTATGTTAAACAGCAGTTTAGTGTTTTATCCACATCTACCTCTAAATAACCCAGGTTTCCTAACATTCATTCTTGTAGGGCTTTGAAAGTATGGGTCCATATTAGAAAAAAGTTAGGAATTCCATATTATTCAGCTAGGGCCCGATTGGGGAATCCCCAGGGACTCCCGGCTGCTTGCATGATTCACTTAGTCTCCCATTAAAGGGTTCTGGTATCTCTTGTTGGGGGGATTTGAAGTCGGGAACCGAGCTAGTAGGTTGGGAATCTCTGAATTTAATTGCAGGGGGCAAACTAACCAGGTTTAAATATTATCAGCTTCTGCATGGGGGAAGGGGGGAGGGTGGGTGGGGGTTTCAGGATTGGAATGAAGAGGAGAATGATACCTGGCTAGTCCAGTCGCTAAAAACTGGTGTCGTCAAGAAGGAGGTAGCTTTGTGGAATCAATCGCTGATCAATGCAGAAGACGATTTAGATAGAGATATTCAGAGGCTCTGGCGGGGAGGGAATTTTGAATATTGATTTGAGGGAAGAGTGGATGGCCTCCTTTGCATTGCTGAGAGAAACTGTGAAACCTGCCTATTTAAAACGTAATCAGCTCTTAACCGCATATAGGGTATATTGGTCCCAGGCGAGATTAGAAAAGCTTTTAGGGACACATTATGAATGCCCAAGATGCAAGGATCCTGTAGCTGATGATCTTCATATGTTTTTAACATGCCCAGAAATTGAGAAGTTTTGGTCTGAGGTGTGCCAATTTTTAACAGAAGTTATAGGTATCACTGTGAGGGTCAGTCCTGTCCTGGTATTTTTGGGAATCTGGCATGACAATAATATTAACATCAGTAGATTAGACGCAAGATTTATTTTTTATGTAATTATTTAAGGAAGAAGAGAGATTTGAAAATCATGGATGGCAAACATTCCACCCCACTTCCTGGAATGCAAAGAAAGTGTTATATATGTAAGCAAACAGGACCTATTGTGCGATTACAGTAGTAAAGAGAAAGTATGGCTTAAGCTGGTGGATTGGATCCAAAAAACTTGAGGTCCAATGCTTAAGCCAATGTTAAGCTGTTGGTCCTGTGTTCCTTCTGTGCTATGGACACTCCCGGGAAGGGTGGAAATGGGAACGGCTTTTCTCTCTTGATTGGAAGGACTCTAACCTGGTCCGGTTTACCGGAGAAGGGGAGGTGTATAGCCAGCAAGTAAATTGGCAGAATGACGACAAAAAAAAATTCATTCTTGTTCATTTTGTTTATTAATTTCCCTACTCTAATTAACTGTGTTTTAACATCAGATTATGGAAAAAATGAGAAAGTGCTTGATATGGCTTTCAATAAGTGAATCGACAAAACAAACAAGTTACTTACCTTTGGTAAAGCTTTTTCTGGTGGATACAGTATTTGCCTGTGGATTCCTCACATTTGATTCTTCACCTTTTGAATTTACCCCTGCACCAGCATCCCAGGGAAGCTTTTTCATAGCTCTCCCACGTCGACGAGGTTGTCACAATAGCACGGCTCCGCTCGCGACTCCGTATGACATCACTGGAGCCATAAGAAGTCCTCGTCAGCGAGCTGAGGTAAAGTTCCACCCATTTTTTCTGTCCCTACGAGGCGAATGGGTGTACCGACAATATATTGGAAGTATACACAGTACACAATATATACACAAATATATACAGTATATAAATGAAAGAAGAAGGAAGAACAGGAAAAGCTAAAACCTAGACATCTCCTAACAACAAGCATCATTGCAAGGCAAATGACAAAGAAATAGAAGAATGTCAAGCACAAACACCTTTTCCGTATACGTAGGTAGACAATGGGGAGGAAGGTGGGTCAATGAGGAATCCACAGGCAGATATTGTATCCACCGGAAAAAGTGTTACCGAAGGTAAGTAACTTGTTCTTCTGATGGATACATCTGCCTGTGGATTCCTCACCTTTTGAATTGAATCTCCAAGCAGTCCCTCTCCCAAGCGGAGGGTGTCCACCTACTCATACCAAAAAGTCCTACAGCACAGAAGGAGCAAAATCAAATCGAATCAAAGCAATAATGCTTCACAAAAGTGTGGAATGAGGTCCATGTTGCCGCCTTACAGTTGTCTACCACATGGACACCTCTAGCCAAAGCAGAGTTTGAAGGCTTTGCTCTAGTAGAATGAGCTCTGACACCTTCAGGCGGCTCCTTCTTGGTCAAGGCGTAATATCTTGATGCACAAGATGATCCACCTGGAAAGCGTTCTCTTGTGGACAGCTTTGCCCTTCATTCGTCTCACGTAACCAACGAAGAGCTGGTCATCCAGCCTCAATTCCTTGGTTCTGTCCAAGTAGAAGCTGACCACCCTTCTGGGGTCCAGGAGATAACCTACTCCTTGGAACGGTGAGGGGGAGGATAGAAAGTAGGTAAACTGATTGACAGGGAGGCTTAAAACTAAGAGCCTGAAGCTCACTCAACCTCCTGGCAGAGGTAATTGCACTAAGAAAAACAGACTTGAATGTAAGAAGCCTCAACGGACAACTATGAAGAGACTCAGAAGGAGACCCCATCAGGAAAGTGAGAATCAGATTTAAGTCCCACTGAGGCATAATTAAGGGAGTGGGTAGAAGTCTATTAGTGAGGCCCTTAATGAAGCTCATACCTATGAGAGATTTAAACAGCGAAGGCTGTTCTGGCAAACAAAGAAGGGCTGATAAGTCAACAAGCAACCCTTAACAGTTGCCTCAGCACAACCTTGCTGGGTCAAGGAAAGTGAAAAGCTAAGCACATCAGATAAATGGGCCTTCAAGGGATCAATTGACCTCTCTCAACATCACTTCACAAATCTGGCTAATCCTGGCCGACAAAATAACATCCACCACATCTGGTGGGAGAGAGAAAGAACTCAGGTTGCCCCGCTCAATCTCCAGGCATGAAGGTGCAAGCTCTAGAGGTGGGGGTGTAGAACCTGCGCCTGAGATTGCGAGAGGAGGTCTACTCTGAGAGGGAGACGGAGCGGAGAGTACTATGAGGGCTGAAGAAGGTCTGTGTACCATACCCTTCTTGACCAATCCGGGGCGATCAATATGACTTGGGCCCGGTCTAGGCAAATCTTCCTCAGAACCCGAGGAATCAAGGGTATGGGAGGGAACGCATAAAGAAGCTGTGAGCCCCAATCTAACTGAAACACGTCCCCCAACGCTCCCTGCATCGGATATTGGAGACTGCAGAACGACAGGCAGTACACGTTCTTGTGAGTGGCAAACGGGTCCAACTGAGGAAATACCCACATCTCGAAAATGTGATGGACCACCTCTGGATGAAGACGCCACTCGTGATCAGCCAAGTAATGCTGACTGAGACTGTCTGCAAGCACATTCAGTACCCCGGCCATATGATTTGCAACTACACAAATCTGATGGTCCTGAGCCTAGGACCAGCATCGCAGAGCCTCTCTGCAGAGACAATAAAACCCTACCCCTCCCTGTTTGTTGATGTACCACATCGCAGTAGTGTTGTCTGTTAGGACCAGGACTGACTCACTGACCGAGAAGGGAGGGAAGAAAGGCCTTGAAAGCCAAAAGTTTCACCCACAATTCCTGGAGACCAAAGACCCTTGATCTCCAGGTCCCCCAGATGAGCACCCCACCTAGATTGGAGGCATCCGTTATCACTGTGGTCACCGGAGAAGGAGGATGAACGGTTTCCCTTGAGACAGGTTGCCTGGAACACAGCACCATTACAGATCCGCTGCATTGTCTCTGGAGAATCTGACGACTTCCCTGAGATCTCTGTTGTGTTGAAACCACTGCCTGCAGAGGCACCACTGGAGGGCCCTCATATGCCAGTGTGTATGGTTGACCAACAGTATGCAGGAAGCATACAGAACGAGCAAGCACAAGACCTTCAGGACTGGAACTTCCGCTCCTTCTTGAGATAACGGAATCATAGCCTGGATGTCTAGAATCCTCTGAGGAGGTGGAAAGGCATTATTCACAGAAGTGTCCAGTACTGGCCCTATGAACAGCTTGCGCTGAGCAGATACCAGGTGAGATTCGGGTACATTTATCAAATAACCCAAGTCAAACAACAGCTGAGCCGTTATTTGCAGATGATGCAGCACCAACTGCGGAGACTTTGCCTTGAGCAGCCAGTCATCTAGTTAGGGGAATACCAGAATCCCCGACCTTCTGAGATGAGCTGCAACTACTGCCATCACCTTTGTGAAGATTCACGGTATGGAAGTAAGTCCAAATGGAAGTACCACAAATTGGTAGTGTTGGGATACCACCGTAAAACCAAGATACCTCCGATGCGACTTCAGGATTGGAATGTGGAAATACGCATCCTGCAAATCAATCGACACCACCCAGTCTTCCTTCTGCATTGCCAGAATAACCTGAGCTAGGGTCAACATCTTAAACATCTCCTGCTTGAGGTAAAAATTCAAGATCCTGAGGTCCAGGATCGGTCTCAACCGCCCGTCCATTTTGGGATCAGGATATATCGGGATTAACACCCCTGACCCCTTTCCTGCTCTGGAACCACGTCCTTTGCACCTTCCTGAAGCAAGGACAGGACCTCCTGTTGAAGGAGTAGCAAATGGTCTTCCGAACACCAGCCTTGGCGAGGAGTATAAGGAGAACTTCTGGAAAGGTAGGGTGTAACCATTTTCTACAAGATTTAAAATCCAAAGATCTGATGTAATAGAGTTCCAATTTTGTTGAAAATGGAACATCCGGCCTACTACGGGAAGCAAAATGCCCCAAGATGGGAGATCTAGAGCTGCTTCCCTGCGGAACCAGTGGGGGAACAGGAGAGGAGGAGAACTGTTGTTGGGTGGCCACCGGCAGACGGCCTCTTCCCTTCCCTTTATACGACTTTGACTGGGGGTTCTTTCACTGCTGTTGTTGCTGATGGCCTCAAAAGGAAGCCGCCTTTCCAAATCCACGAAACCTCCTGTAACTATATCCCCTAGACTGGGACTAAAGGCCTAAGGACCTTGCAGTAGCCCTGCTATCCTTGAAGCATTGCAGAGCAGAATCTGCCTTTGTCCTAAAGAGCCTGGATCCATCAAAAGGAAGATCAAGAAAAGTGGCCTGCACATCCAGAGAAAACCCCGAAGATCTCAACCAGGAGTGCTTCCTGGTATCCGCAGAGAAGCCCATCACCCTGGCGGCTGAGTCCGCCCCATACAGACCCAACTGAATCACTCGGTGGGCTGCCACCAACGTATCAGCCAACACCTCCAAAGAGTGACCTCGTACATCATCAGGCAGTTTAGGAGCCACCTCTTTGGCTGAGTCCATCAAAGCATGGATATATCTTCCCAAAAAGCAAGTGATGTTTGTAGATTGTAAGGCCATGGTGGCCAAGGAAAACACCTTTTTGGCTGATTGCTCCAGATTTTTGGAGTCCCTATCCCCCGGGGTGGTGAGGAAGGATTGTGCTGATTGGATGAACATGAAGCTTGAAGCACCAAGCTCTCTGGAGAATGGTGGGAGGTCCTCTGGAGCAGGCTTATAGCGTCTTGCCACTGTTCTTTAAACCGCCGGAGCAGACAAAGGCTTCCCCACACTTCCTTAATCAGATCTCTTAATGCCTCATTGAATGGCAGTAAAGGCTCAAGCACTGAAGACGGAAAGAGCAAAACTTCAGTCAGAGTATTAGACCTTACTTCAGCTGAGGGCAATTGCGGATCCAACTGATCAGCAGCCTTCCTGATGGCAGAATGATAAGGAGCCATGTCCTAAGAAGGCGTTTTCTTTGGAGAAGAAAGCTCCCACTACGGGCAAGTGTCCAAACCACTAGCCTCCTGAAGACCTTCAATGTCAACCATAGAGTCAAGCATTTCCCCCTCTTCAGCGTGTTCCTGCTGTCCCTGAGACTCCTCTTCTTCCAGCAGCCTCTGGGCCTCCCTCCTGGAGTGTAACTTCGGGGTCAGTGCCAACGGCGCCAGGCGCGGTGCCGGTGACATCGGCGCCTACGTCGGAGGATCCTCAGTAGCAGTCAGCATTGCCGCTCGAAGCCAGGATGCAATGGCAACTGCGATATTGGCATTGAGTACCTCGCCGCCTGGAGATGCCATGATGGTGTCATCAGCATGAAAGGCACAAAAGTTGCCTGGCCATATTGCTGTGGGATGCCCAAATTGTATGCAAGCGGACCCACAGGCCAGCCGGCACACCGGACAGGTTGCCGCTTTTAGAAAATGCAACAGATCCGCACCTGGTTCCGGAACCACCTGGTCTGGATCCAACCGAGGCGGTGTGGTGGGCTGTGGCTGCGGCACCGGGGACACCCGGGTCGGGGCAGACAAAGCCGGAGGAGGAGAAGACGACTCCCTGGGCCCCGGCGAATCGCTAGGTGCCAGTAAAAGGACCAGTCACCTGCGGAGAAGGTGAGGACGAAGGTAGGATGCCATCTTTACCATGATGCCGCTGAACCAGAGAAGCCGACCTCGAAGACTTGCCTTTCGAAGACCGACGCCGTGACCCATATCAACGCTTCTTTTTGTGACCTCAAGGTGTGCAGGGTCATCTACTTCAATTTGGATCTTTTGCGGCCTCTCTTCTCCTTTCTCACCCAGGTCATGAATAGCTTAACCTCTCGCTCCTTAAGTGCCTTCAGATTCATCCTCCTACAAGACGGACATCCTTCTACTTCGTGATCCGACTACAGACACCAAAGACAATCTTCATGGGTGTCCGTGATGGACATATGACCCTCACACACCCTACAGGGCTTCAACCCTGACTTCTTTTGTGTAGCCATCACACTGTGACACCACAGATAGAATGTAACAAAGTAATATCCTAAGGAAATGGAGAGTCCCAGAAAAACCTTTACGGGTCAACGGCGTGGAAAAAAGGCAACTGCCATCAGCACTCCAACGAGGTCTTCTTATAGCTACGGTGACGTCATATGGAGTTGTGAGCGGAGTCATGTTATTGTGGTGTCCTCGTTGACGTGGGAGAGCTATGAAAAAGTTTCTGGGGAATGCTGGCGCAGGGGTAAATTCAAAAGGTGAGGAATCTACAGGCAGATGTATCCATCAGAAATAATATATACTGACATTGCAGAGAAGAGACAATATATGTCTAAACAATATTTAAATATGAAAGTTGAATAAGTGTGGCAATAGCTTACTCACCCTCCTTTAATATAATCGAGGAAGGACACCTCTGTCTCCATCAGGAAAGAAAGTAAAGTAACCTGAAAAAATACATTACATAATCAGGCACAAACCACCATAACACCTTTAAAATGCCAAAACATACTCGTATACATAATACCCGATCTTACAGAGACCAAAATAATGAGCGTCGCAGACATATTTAATCAATTCCCTCATTGTCTTGAGAGGATGGCATGGTTTTACTGGCAGGTACACGACACAGTCACTACTACATCAGCATTCCTGGTGAAAAATGAACACAGTTTCTTTGGGCACAATGAGATCTGAGGGAATGAAAACAGACATGTTTATGGGCATATGGTCACGTGCACCAAAGATTCATTCGTACCTAAATGCTAATTTTTCATATATTATAGGGTAGTACCAATACCTTATTCACATCTTCACATTGTAGTATCTTTTCTAGCTACTACAAGGCATAATATCACCTGTGGCAATGCATTTCCCTCACCAATCTGTCTTTAGCCAAATCTCAAGCTAAGACAAGGCTCATGGTGAGGAACTGGAGTCGCCCCAACACCAATGCCTTCTACAATCTGCTAGTAACTACAACCCCATCTGACCAGTCCTTGAACAACAGATACGAAGAAAGCCTTACATATTGGTTAGTGGCTGCCAGTGATAGTCACGCCCCCTTTAGGACAGTCAATACAGCTAGCCTTCACGACGCCCAACGCTGATTTTCAGAAGTAAAAAAACTTACCCTACACCGTGCTGAACGTGACCGGAGATATAATTACTCTCCAGAAAAAAGATATCTATCAGACCCAACTCAAGCAATATAACAACACTGTTTTACAAACCAAGGCACACTATTTTTCTAACAAAATATTGAGTTCCACAAATAAATCCATAGAAATATTTGCAATTGTTGCTGATCTATCCAATGCCTACAGTGAAACCAGTCCCTACTCAATAAATATTATTATTATTATTATACAGCTTATACAGCGCCTGGTTACTCCAACGGAGTGTCCCCGTGCTAAACACCAGTTAGAACATGGCGGCTGCGCCACAGACCACCGCCCCACCCTGCAGCCAGGTCCCCTAATGGGACGACTACCTTAAGCCTAATTCCGGCCATCCAAAGTCAAGCGGAAAGCCAAGTCTTAAGTTTTTTTCGAAATACCATCTCTGAAGGGCACTTCCTAAGGTCAACAGGGAGGTTGTTCCAAGCTTTGGCCGCGAGGAATCCAAAAGAACTCCCACCTGCCCGTACCTTCCGCACCTTAGGCACGGTCAACTTTGCCGTGTCCAGGGACCTAAGGCAGCGTTCCGGTCTGTAGACTGTAAGAAGAGGGTGTAGAAAGCTAGGCCCTTGTTTGTAGAAAATCCTATGGGTGAAACACAAGGCCTTAAAAGTAACTCTGGCTTGAATGGGCAGCCAGGGTAATTTCCTCAGAGCCTCTCCAACCGGGGGCCGCCTAGGGATACCCAGTATTAGGTGGGCTGCCGCATTCTGAACCTTCTGTAGGATGTGCAAATTTTTCTGGGTCACCCCCAGGTACAAGATGTTGCAGTAGTCTAGACGGGACGTAACAAGAGCCTGTATATTCGTCCGTCTAGCCTCTACTGGGAGAAGATCCAACATTTCTCGCAACATCCTCAGACTGCCAAAACAGACACCAGCCACAGATAATATCTATTCAGAGAATGAAAGGGAGTCATTGAACCACACTCCCAGGTTCTTTGCCATGGCCTTAGGGGTCGGGGTGGGCCCATCTCCTCCGGCCACCACAAGTGTGACCAGAGGGAGGGTTGCTTACCCACCAATATCACCTCAGACTTTCCCGCATTCAGCTGCAAGCAGCTGAGCTTCATTCAGTTGGCGAGCTCCCCATAGCAGGCCTTAAACCTGGCAGCTGTTCCCGCCTCCTCTTGCTCCAGGGTAACTATCTGCTGTGTATCATCAGCATATGATACCAGTTTTACCCCTTGTCTCAGCACAATATTTGCCAAGGGGCGCATCTAAATATGTGACTCACTAAACACTTTCTTCATGGAATAAATAATTACCATCAAGACGAGTATCCCAGCTAATTTCCCCCATATAGCCCTGCCAACTACGCTCAAGAACTCTCATTCCATAGAGCAGTTTTCTACCATCAGCAGAGAAGTTTTTTTGAACCTTCTAATGAAGGTCAGATCTGGGATTTCGACAGTCTGCTGCCCTCCACATATATTAAAAGAAGCTTTCCTCACTTTTCAGGACCCTCCTCTTTCGCTATTGAACAACTCCCTCACGCAGGGGTGGTCACCAAAGCATTTAAAGATGCAGAAATAGTCCCCATAATCAAGAACTTAGAAGCAGACCCTCTAGCCTTTACGAATTATCGCCCTATCTCCCAAATACCTTTCTTAGCCAAGATTTTGGTAACTCACGTTGCAAACTGCCTCGGCTCCTTTATAGAACAGTCGCATTTTCTTCACCCTCATCAGATGGGCTTCCGACCCTCTCGCACTACATAAGCCCTGGTGTTACTCGACCACTCTGCTGTGTTTGACACGGTCAACCATGAACGCCTGGTGGACTGTGCCAGTAAAGCAGGGATACAGGGCCTGGCCCTTAAGTAGGTAACGTCTTTTCTAGATGATCACACTCACGCTTTACACCACACCCAATTCTCTGCCTTTAAAGTCAAATTGACATGTGAGGTGCCAAAGGACCCTTCTATATCACCGCACCTTTTCAATTTGTACCTGTATCCTCTAATTCAATCCTTAGGCGAAAGGAAGGTATGCACTTTCAACTACGCTGACGGTCTTCAACTGATCTTTGACATAGACAAGTCTGCTGCCTCCGTCACTAACTGTCAATCTACCAAACGACATATAAGTAGCTAGATGAACAGCAACCACTTGAAATTAAACCCAGATAAAACTGAACTAATCTTAATTGGAGGGCCCTCAAACCCTGGAATTCTACTTTTTGGCTGATTGAGTTGGGAAACTCTCCTCTACCATCCCTATCAACTAAAAGCCTTGGTATCACTATTGACTGCGATTTATCCATGAAATCTCAGATTGGAATGGTGCTCTCTACCTGCTTCTTTAAGCTCCAAAAGATAATGAGGATTAGCCGATTCCTTACTCCTGAAGCTCTTATCCAAGTAGTTTTAGCCTTAGTCATTTCCCATATTGACTACGCTAACTCGCTTTACCGGGGCATACCCGTATATCAATCAAAAAGACTGTAATTGGTGCAAAACCAGGCGCCTCGATTAATCTATTGCCAGCCAAGATGGCAGCATGCCACCCCGCTTATGGAAAAGTTACTTTGGCTCCCGCTTGTCTATGGCTTGCCTCACCTTTAAAGCGCTCCATGGTAACTGCCCAGTTTTCGTTTCTACTCGAGGCCTGAGATATATCCCCACTTTGGATTTTAGGTCTTCCCATTTGAATTTCTTAGCTACTTCATCTTTTAATCACAAGAAACTCAGACACTTAGGCAGCACCTGCACCACTGTATCCCACACAGAGTTGGAATATTGGCCTAAGAGACATGCAGTGTTCACAGACCGCAGCCCTGAACTGGCGGAAGAGAAAATCTTGTTACCAAATTGCTCCAGTTTCTTGGATTCCCTGTCCGGAAGTGCGGAAGGGAATGTGGTTGGGGATGCAGAAGTTTGGACAACCAAACTCTCAGGGGTAGGGTGTTGGGAGAGGAAAATGGGGTCGCCCAGGGCCGGGCGATGGCGTTGGGCCACGTTCCTATCCACAGGAGCCCCTGTGTTGGGCCTGGAACAGGCGCCCAAAAGAATGTCAGAAAGTACATCATTGAAGGGCAGCAGCGGCTTCGTAGAGGAAGATGCCAGCCGAAGCACTTCTGTCAGGAGGTTAGTCCTGATGGCCACTGTAGGGAGCTCGAGGTGGAGAGCCTCGGCTGCCTTACGCAACACCACAGAATAAGTACCACCTTCCTCCATAGCCACGGTAGAAGGAGACAGTGCGCCAGGTTCTGGAGAAAAATCCAGTCCACCTGCATCCTCCAAATCCTCTTCCCAGTCCGGGTCTAACTAGCATTGGGCTGCGAGAGGGTCTTCATACCCCCCCAGTCCTCCCCGTCATCCGTAACCTGCCGGGCAGGCGGAAAAGAAGGAGGAGGATGGCTTAAAGGATAGAAATTTCCCATTGGCGTCGGAATCGGCGTTGATCGACACTGGTCAGGGACCATGTCCATGTCGGGGTGGAAGCCAGGGACGGCGTCAGCCGGGGAGTCGGCCGACGCTGGCGGCAGTGCCGTAGACGTTGATGTCGGTGGAGGTCGTATGAGGCCAACAAACATCGGCAACGATCCTTGCATGGCTCCATGGGGCTGTCGAGGCCGAAGCTGTCGACGATGTTGGGGCCGGAGCCGCTGACAATGAAGGTTGAGGACCCCCAGTCCGACCCGCGGGGCCCGAAGGCACGCCGTCGGGGGTCCGACGACCCAAAGAGGTGGACCTTGACTGACAGAAATTCCTGCAGCTGGGTCGGAGTCGCCGACGGACCCGGGAAGGGCGGGTAGGTCGGGTAGGCCAACGGCGACTGCGTAGGCTCTGCCAGAGCTGTAGGGGAGGAACCACCTGCACCCTGAGCCGTGTCGCATGGGACAGGCTAGAGGAAGGCGAAGAACGATGCTGCTTCTTCTACTTCTTGTGCTTCGTTTTACCTGACCCCGAGTGCGAACACTTCGTCGAATGATGGTGGCGGCTCCACGACCGGTTCCTCCACCTCCCACAGGACTGGGACCTTGAACAGCATGGAGCCGACTCCCGGGCCTCAAGCAACTTTTGAGACCGCTCCCGCGAAGTTTTCAGAATCATGGTCAGGCAGTTAAGCCACGACGCAGGGTCGTGGTCGCGCCCCAGGCAGAAGAGACACTCGTGGTGCGGGTCTGTCACAACATCATGCGGGGAAAAACCTCGAAAGACTTGAAACCGGGCATCCCTATACACCAGGAGTCAAAGACTCAAAAAGACAGAGACAAAAGTCCCCAAAAACGAATTCAAAAATTGATTGGGGGTACCGCACTCTCCGGATCTGCGCTTGCTGGCACAGAAAAAAAAAGAACTGATGTCAGCGCGTGAGGGCGGTGTCTAAGTACCTGCCGCAACGTCATCCCAGCGAGCACAACACCTACGACGGACGCAGAGCCGCACGACGCCACCTTCCGATGCGCAGGGGTACTGCTGACAAAAACTTTCCGGATCCAGTCTGATGCCTGGGGGTAGTTTTAAGGTAAGGAATTTATCACTACCATGTCTCTTTCAGATGTCTGACCACATTCGACGATCATAGCATCTGAGAATGGTTAAGGAGTTAGCCTCTCTGACTGTGGTTGAAGTTATGGTAGAAAATCCTTTCCCTCTATTATCCAGATGCCTTCTTTCCTAGTCTGAAGGAGTGGTGCATGGCACTGATGGATTTGTTGAATGGCGTTGAGCTGCTTGAATTACTACAGAATTGTAGTGTAGCTCCTATTTTCCCAATAGGCTCTGCGCATTGGAATAGTACCTACAGCAGTAAAGGCCTAGGCCAGACGTTAACTAGGTCTACTACTGTCGATACTAGACTTAATTTTTGGGTTTGCCAGCTAAGCTCAGAGTTCGCTAGAAACTTTCTCGAATGTTCAAGGAAGGATTAACTTCCCTGATTAGACAAGAAGGGATTTAGTTTCTGACAACCATAGAACATGACAACTTTGCTCTCCCCTAATCAAGAGTCAATCTCAAGAGTCGTGTGAGCACAAGGCAATTATTTTACTCAGTCAGTACGTGCATTCTTAGTCTCATCAGAATGTAGAGAAAAGGAAGAGACGGGCGTGTTCAATAAAAAGGTGTTATTTATTGATCAGTCTCTTTTCTCGTACAAGAGAAATGGATCGATATTATTGCAATACTTATAGTTAAGTAAAGTGCATACATTAAAAGCAATAGTATAAAATAATACTGTAAAAACATTGATATGGTTTCTGAGCCATATGATGTTTAAAATGATTAAAATATATTTACATACACATATACATTTGACTAAACGTACTCAACTGGTGTTTCTAAATACGCCTACCCCGTGTACCTGACCTAAGTCTAATGCGTGGGCGGGAATAGAAAGTTACAGTTTAAGTTACGTTTGTTTTTGCCAAGTGAATAACTAAGGAATTCTCTGTGAGGGGTTATTCAGTTCTGTACCTGGAAGTTAGGATGAATGAGGAATGGTATCTCTTTCTCTGCTCTCGATATTCCAGGCTGCCTGCGAGGGCTGCCCAGAAGCGCCGGTGCTGGGTCTCTCGGCTTGAGATAGCAGCGCGTCTCTCAGCGCGTCAGGAAGGCGGGGCTGCTGCCAGCGGGGTCTGCTTCTGCTCTCGGCTTCGGCAAGTATGGCTGCTCCGTCTTGTCACCACGCGTGTGTTTGCATAGGGCAAGGTCGGCAATATTTATACCTTAAAGGTGCCGAGATTGACGTAAGGATGGACATAGATACGTCAATAAAGATGTCATACGACTTGCTCGTTAGCACATTCTTTACTAAAGTTCTCTGTGAAATCAAAACAATGGCCGCACGGATTTTCCAGGTTGTCATAGGTTTGATTTGTTATGAGAACGTCGTATGCCTTATCAGGGGCTGGAGGAATGTCGCTTGTCTAATTAGATCTCAAGCTTATGACCTAATCAGATAACACGTTCCTGTGCCGGAGTGTGACTGCGTCAGATAACGGTATCTGCATCATGGGGGTTTTCTTGCCTCATGGGCTGACTGTTAGTTAACTTGATAGTTAGTTTAACCAGAATAGGGTCAGGAATAGGGGGACTGATTCAGAACCTATAGAAATACACGACACCCACTCCACGCTAACTATGGTCATATCTACTAATCTATGCATAGTATAACATAGTACAACATACTATAGAGTATAGTGTATACCTTACCAACCCAAAATACATAAATGCATTTAGAAATTTTCAAATATACTGAAAAATTGCAGTCATATATATTGTATGCACTTAAGCTATGAATTAAATGCAAAAGTAAACACGCATTTTTATGCATTATTGCTTATCGGTATATGAGAAATACACATGAAATGGCTCTTAATATGGCTATACAGAAAGGAAGTCCGAGACCATTTCATCACATAATAAAATATTTGTGAACCTACCAGCGGGCAGCTAAAGTCTATAAAGTATCTAAAAATAGAAATTTTAGTTCTCTAGGAATAGTTTCTTACTTTAAGCAGAAGATCAGTGTCCCGGGAAAAAATATGTAGAAAAATATTTTAAGGGGCATGCTGAAAAAATTGCTGTCCGTGAACTGGAGTGAAATTGTTCATGTGACTTTATTTTTAAAGTTGAAGGCCGAATTCAGGGAACGCCGTGTGCGAGTTTTACTCAAAAGTCTCTATTTCTGTTCTGGAGAGAACATCATATCATTCAGGCTTTCGAAAAAACTGTCAACAGCTTCATGGGAAAGTTCCACTAAGTCGGAAATAGGTGTAACCATGCATTCGTGCGCATGATTGTCTCCATTGACATTCTGATTCGCATTGCTGACAGAAGGTCGTACCTGTTCGATGCTGCTTTCATCTTGAACTTCACTACTCTTCAATCGCAGTGGTGAAGATTCCAGGAATGCCGTCATCAGGATTGGCAGCCTTTGAGGGCAGCACAAAGCGTGAACCTTGGTAGGAACCAACAGTGTATCTGCATCCACCGGCGCATCCGATTGTAGCGTCAGACAGGTGTCTAACACGCATTCTTCTCCGCATAGCAGACACCTTAGTACAGGTAAAACACACCTTTGCCACATTGGTCGAAATGATAGAAACCAAGTCATGTTGAGGTCTCTAAGCCGGGAGAGTCCCAGGATTTTTGATATCTGGTCCCGGTATCCAATGGCTAGGATCGTATCTTCCATTGTCGCGAGAGTTTGATCTGTGACATGGGTTGCCATAACGAAAAATAAGGACTAGGAATAGGATTCCTGCAATTAGTCCCAGGATCAGGGGAAGTCCGCCAAAAATCGAATGGACGAAATCTGGAAAAATACCCAGTATGGCTTTGAATGGTGTTAATGCCATCGAAAATACTGTCTTAAATACCTTTGAGACCCCATTGGTATCAGAAATATTTAAGATTTCGCTCAGGATTTCCGCGAAATGTACGGGGGAATTAGTTGATAATAATGTATGTATCTCTGCAGTCGTCCTTGCGACTTGTAGATCATATGTTTCTTTTGATGACGTGAGCCTTGTAGGCGTCTGAAGAAGCACTGTTTTCATTCTGCTTAAAGTGTCTATTCGAATAGAAGTAATTTTCAAACTGGGCCATGCCCTTGCCTCCCTGTCTGGAAAGGAGCTGGGGAATAAAGAACGTCCACAGCACTTGACCTTCGCCGTTGTAGTTACTAGATAAGGAGTCCCGGGCATAAGACTGCAACATCTGCGGTCTACAATAAGAATGTAACTCCCATTATAGAGTCTTTGAAAGAATGGTTCTATTTCAGTTGCAGGTGCGCCTTGCTGGTGACATGAAAGGTTGTATGAATTCCCTTCACAGGCTCCATGCAAACTAATTCCGTTACACAGAAGCGTGCCGCTTAGTGACATAGCACAATTGTTGCCACTAAGAAACACTTTCTGTCCTTTATTACTGACACATGCATGTGAATAGGGCAGGTTCCAAGTTGTTTTAAGGTACCCCTTTCCCAATTTCTCGTACATGCCAGCCTGTATATATTTTTGGCAGTATTGAAACCTGAAGGTTGAGATTGGAATATTTATGATTCCGTGGATTATCCATTCACTGACAGGTCGTTCTGACATTGTCATTGGTAATCTTTCTAGTTTTTCAATGCTCAAGATTGTATAATCAGCACCCTTTTGCGCCATACCGATTTGTCTATCAGTAAGGTTAAAGATTTGGAATAGTGACGTTGTGTTGATTAAACGCCAAGGCACATAGCCTGAACGCAGATTTTGTAACGTCCAGCCAAGCTGTACAATGGAACGCAATTGTGACTGACCATGTTGTAATAACAGTAAGTCTTGCGATAATATATCGATTGCTGAAGACACAATGCTGTCCAATGAAAAAATTCTGGAGGACAGAGTCATTAACCCATTGTCCACTACAGAAAGTGATTTTTCCAAATTAATACGGTCAATTTCCCGTATTCTTTCTGCTGTCTCAATTTGAGTAACCTTCCAGGCCTCATTGTATGCTGCATATACAGAGGCTGCTATGAAACGCTTTTGACGCTGTTTGCGTGGTCCCATTATGAAATCACGCAAGTCAGCACCATCAGTAAGTAAAGTTAGGTGTTGCTTAATTTCAGGCAGTGTGGAAGTCTGTAGCCATTGAAGGCATAATTGCCCACACTGTAGGTTGTTATTATCCCTGGGTGATGTCTTTGGGGATATCTAGGGTCTGGCCTGGTCATTTTAAAACCCTGTGTTTTATTCAGGAATCTATCTTGACAGTTATTTGTATCTGTGGGCCAGATCAACCATTGTTTCCAATCAGGATGTGTTCTGTTTTTGTTTAATATATGGTTTACGTCTATCTCTTCATCTGTATCAGAGTTATTGCTAAACATTGTTGGCTTTGGAATAGACGGATTATTTAAATCTTTGATTTTGGCTAAGCCAAGACAGGTGGTTTGTTGAACAGTGTCATTTAAAAATATCATTTGTTCTGGGATCATGCAGGCTCTAAACAAAGCTTCTAAACCCTGTACTTGCCATTCTTTTGTACCCCAAACACTTTTTAAATCAACATTTTTGTCCCAATAATCAAATCCAAAAGTATTCATTTTTTCAAAGAATGAATCTGAATATATCAATTTTGTGTTGGTTATCATGGTTTTCATCCCTGTCTTGTTTGACAATTTAAAATAAAATGTTTCAGCATTACTTATGTTAAAACCTGAAAAATATGAATATTCGTCATACACGGTTCTAGAGCTCCCTTTTGGAGGTGTAGCGCAATGTTCCCATTGATTATAATTTAAAACATTTCTAGGTTGTGCAGATTTATGCAAAAAATGGTTACCATAATGGTTATAGCAATACATACTATCATAATTTGTAGAACCTTGCAAATAATCATGTTTTGTAAATTTAGCAGACATTACTAAGTCAGACATCATGTTGTTAATACTCTCGAAGTCCCAATCATCAGCAAATGAGTTTGGTTTTGCAAAGTCACTCAAAGAGATCTTGATTTGGTGTGGATATTTCAGGATCTCGACCGGACCATAAATTTCATAGTCAGTGTTGTCCCAGGCTACCCCACCAGGTATAGGATTGGCTGTGAAGTTGGCTGAAGAAAGTTCTGAAGAAAGTTCTCTTTTCTCGACGTGTGAAGATGTGTGTGGTTTGAGGACCAAGTTGATGTTCTGACTTGCTGTGTCCATTTTAGCATATTTTCCCTCAATGAAGCGTCCCAAAGTAAATACCATGATGAGCCAAAGTATGAGGATAAATGCACCAAAACCCACCCAAAATTCAATCCATGGAGAAACCAGATATGTTTCTTTCAGATGTTTCAAAAGTTCCTTAGCTTTGTCTTTAAAGGATTTTGATGATGGCTGTGTCTTTGATTCACTGAAGCCGTCAGAGGAATCATCGAAGTTGATGAAGTACCCGGATGCAGTTCTGTCAATTGTTCCAATTGCTTCAGGATTTTTGTTCCTTGCATTTTCACTTGGTACTTCAGTATAGATTGGTGTGTCTCTGCTAAATGTCTCTATTTGGGTTTTCAGAGGTCTTAGTTCTATTGCATTGTTGCATAGTCCTTCTTGTTCTTCTGCAGGCGTTTCGAATGTGATGAGCCTTTTTGATAGGACCTCTGTGCTGGTAGCAAACCTTGGTGTTCTGCTACTTATTGGGAGTCCACTTGGCCTACTGTTTGTTATCGGCCACATGTTGTGGTTTTACCAGGTCGGTGGATACAACTCGGTTCTCCTTTTTTCCAGCAAGTGGCGGTAGTACAACTGATCTTGTCCCGTTGACAGACAAGACAGGAACTGCTTTTCTGTAAGAAGGCCCAAATTCCTTCTTTACCGCGATCTTCTCCCTGACTAGATCCCCGACTTTTGGAATCCAGACAGGTCTTGCTGGGACAGGTGGTGATTCTTCAGTGGTTGTTGGCTGTTGTTTCAACTGTATGTTGCTCAGGTCTTTTCTTGTTTTGTTTAAGTCCTGCAAAATAGCCAAACGGTCTTTGACATCAAAGCTTTTTTCTATTACCACTGAAGTCTGACTATCAAGGTCAGAGATCAACATCCTAGTTCCGAATAATAATTCGTACGGACTGAATCCCTTCAGAGAATTTCTTGGCAAGTTATTTAGACTACGTTGGACACTTATTAGATGTTTGACCCCCCCAGCTCCCGAACCTAATATCCTTTCCATTATAGATTGCTTTCTGCCTTGGTTTTTTCTTTACACCATCCCGTACCCTCAGGAAGGAAGTGAGAAGATTCCCGCTGGGCTGTGCTCATTTGGCCATGTTTCCCCCCCAGGCTGGATTGCCTGAGTGAAAACAATGGTCGAACGTAGCATGCTCTTAGCGTATATGCCATTTAGACTCGCAAATCTTGTATAATAGTCCGGACGTCAGCCGAGTGCTGGTGATCTACATTATAAGTGGAAACTAGCCTGTATATGTTAATCGCAAGCCATTCTTTTTGCTGGTAATATTATCTGCCTTGATACGACGAGGTATTAAACTGCTTCTCTCCCCACTGCGATCTCTGTTGCAGTTTGGGCAGTTTTTTACAAACATGGTGTAGTGCAGGCTCATGCCTGGCCACCAGTACCGTGATTGTAATTCTTCCAGAGAATCTTTTAATTTAAGGTGTCTGTGACCCTCGCCCATGTGTGCGTCTGCGATTAACAAGTTTCTCCTGTCCATGTTTGGAATCACTCTATCCCCCACTCCAGGGATTCGAGCAAAAGGGACGGAGTTTGCATCGATTATGTATGTATAATTGAGTGGATAGTTGATCGGTAACGCTGAGCAGTCGCCTTTTGATGACGTTTTCACCGCCAGCATTGTTTCACCGTCAATGTATTTTAATGTACGCTTTTTTCGATCTACGGGAGCCGATTTAGTGGCTGCCGCTGCGGCTGTTTCAGCCAATGAATTCCCTACAACGTGAACGCCATCACGTTGATGACTCAGTGAGTGAGTCACGTGAGTCTTTGGTAGTTCTTTTTTCAAAAGAGCTACTTGTTCCCAGAGCAGTCTCTGCTTTATTGATGCATCTGTGTCATCTTTGTAACCGTTCTGAATCCATGTCTGCAAATCCTTGTTATATGCTTTGACGCAGTAATATGAATCTGACACTATAAGCGTCGGGAATTCGCGATCCGCATTATCTAGCGCCATTTTCAAAGCTATTATTTCAGTTTGTTTTTCTGAATTAGTTTCTACTGAGTGTGATTTTGTTAATAGAGGTTTTAGTTTACCTCCGCGCCACACTTCTTTTGTAATCTCACATGTGGGGTTGTATGCATGTTCTCCCCAAACGGAGGGTTGAGCATGTCCGTCTGTATAGATTACACAGGCGTAATGTCGTAGAGGAAGAATGTCGATTGGCAGAGGATACGTCTTTTCATATTTTAGATTTTTTAATTCTTCTAGTTCTTAAAAAATTGTCAACCAGGCTATACTTGATAATTCATATCCTTCGTATAGAATTTTTAGATGGGCAATTCTGGATTTTTTGAAGTTGAATTTGTAACCCTCTGCAGCGAACCCAAGTATTATGGTGTTCACTCTTTTCAAGTGAGTCTCCAAGTCATCATCTGTTAGGTAAATGTCATCAACATAAGATAATGCTTCATCATCATATAGTTGTAGTAATTCTGTTACTCTCGCTGAGAATACCCCCGGGCTGTTCTTGTACCCCTGGGCTAACCGACAGAATTGTTTTTGAGTGCCATTTACTGAGAATGCAGTTAAATATCTGCTCTCCGGTGCTATGTTTTGACAAAAGAATCCATTGGAAATGTCCAAGGTAGTTTTGTATTTTTTGCGCACTATGTTATTCATTAGTGCAGCACTGTGTGAGTTTTGCACTGCAAAGGTTTTGCAACATGTGTTACGGTGTCGGTAATCCAAAACTAGACGATATGAATTGTCTGGTTTGGAGACCGGAAACAAAGGATTGTTCATTTGTGAGGTGCAAGTTTCAATCACCCCCTGGTATTCTAGCTGATCTAGTATTTCATTTACTTGTTTTTTAGCTTCTTGCTTAATTGGGTACTGCCTTTGTGCAGTAGGTTGTGATTTTAACTGGATTTTGTGAGGAGGGGAGTCCTCATCCCATCCTACATGATTTTTATATAAAGCAGGTGCTAAGGCCACTGCCCACTTTCTAGCAAGTGTGTATTTTTTATGAATCGGTATTTGATTCGAGAAGGCAGGCATAATTACTTCTTCGCCATGAGGGCACTCCCTGACAAACTCTGGTGGCCAGTCTTTTTCAGCTAGAAGGATGTCATAGCCTTTGGAAAGGTTATCCCAAAATAGTCCCCTTATTTTCCTAGTCTTATCTCCCTCTATACGTAATGTTATCTCGTATATCTTGTGGGGCTTGCTAACTCTGGTGTCTGCAGTTTCCACTTGAAGGTATTCATTCGTGTCCACTGTCTCCAGATGATTCATAAGGACTTTGCGAGCTATGCTCACCTCTGCTGCGCTGTCTAGCATTGTCTGAGCCCACTCTCCGTTTTTCAGTTGTGTCCTCAGTATTCTCGGCATTGTTAACTACCTTGATACTGGCTACCTTCTTTTTTGGAAATTGTAATTTATTTTTTAGCTGAGCAGGTTCCTTGTCTTTGGACTTGGCGTGCTCTTCTGATCGTCCTCTTCTTTCCGATTTCTGCGAGGAATTCTGAAAAGATTGAGAGGGACGTGTATCAATGTCTTGATATCTATCAGGTTTTTTAATATTATCCCTATTTCTAAGGTTATATCTATTCCCAGAGGGGTCACTCTGTGGTGACGTCTGTCTTTGGTTTGGAGATTTCTCTCTTCGCCTCGGAGACCTTCCTCTGGACTGGAATTTCTTTTCTTTAGGATTGGATTGTTTATTTCCATCCCAGTTCTTTTTTGGTGAATTATTATTATTAAAAAATATTTTTTCTGGACTTGTAGTCAGTTGCGGTTTTACTGGTATTCCACCTAGACTATCTCTGCCTAGTTCTTCATAGGATTTTTCTATGATTCTGGCAATTTCAGCTGGTTGGTCTGCTATATCTGTCTCTTTTAACCTCTGGCGGATCGCCACGTTTGCTGCTTCACCTTTTATGTTGGCTAATAATATAGCCGAGACCTGCTTGAAGTCTTTTAGTAATTTCATACCAAGAGTTAAAGCAGGTTCTGGACCGTATTCATCTTGAATTTGTTTTAGCACATCTGGTATTACCGAAATGGATGGAACACCGTGCGTTTTTGTGTAGATGGAAGCAAAGACTGTACCCCAAGTGTCACAGTCCTCAATGTGTGGTGCGATTCCCATTGGGAGACATATAGTCAGAATCCTATGTTTTTCCAGCGGGGTGGTGTCAGGAAACACCGCCTCTATTTGGGTGATTTTCTGTGCCAACCAGAATGGTATTTGTTCCCGTTTAGCTGGAACTTTACCTAGGCAGGATTGGATGTTCTGTGGTGTAATTTTATTTGTGTTCCCCTGGTGAGGGGTCAGCTGTGGAAGTTTAATCGCTGGCTGAATTGTTGAAGTCCGCATTACATACTGAACTAATTGTCTATAAATTTTTAGTAGTTGTTTTAGCTGTATTAATAGCTCTGCTGCAGGCATTCTTTCGATGTCTGGATGTGGTGTGTATCCGGCTAAGACCGGCCACGTTGCTCCTGGTCTTCCTAAAGGACCGAGCCTTGTAATGTGATTATTATGTTTTAGGGCGCCATCAAATAAGAGCAAATGCTCTTGGAATTTGAGTGGTACTTCCACCTCCTCGAAAGGAGTGTACTCATTAGGAGGTTCCTCTATTTTGTAATAGTGGAAGTACTTTGTTACAGCATTTGCTGCTGGAAAATGTATCCATGAATAGTATACCTCTGTCTGCCGATATTCGTGTGCCTCAATTACGAATATGACTGTGCCACCTCTAGGTGTCAGTCCATTTTCTATAAGTTTTAAGGTTATAGATCTCCTTTTGATGACCGGAATGAGTATTATATCCGCGTCTGCTGCTTGCATGGTAGCATCAGCATCTGCGAGTTCAGTTGCTAATCTAACTGCCTCTCTTTCATCATCACTCTCTGCCATTTTACCGACAGGAAGCTTATGTCTTTTGTTTGCAGATCAGGTTTCTTATGGAACAAAGATTAGATGCACAATATTTTGGAACTGTTTATCCTTCAACGTTGACTATACCAAGAACCTTACATAGGAGTTCCCTCCTGCGAGGTTTTGGAGGATATTACCTTTCACCCACTCCAGACGTCTTTGGAGTATTTGGGAAAAGGGGTCTGAGTGAGAAAGCACGACTGAGTTACTCTAAATGTCTTACGTTAGTTTTATCGCCCTTTCCAAACACGTTGGGCGCCATGTAGTGTAGCTCCTATTTTCCCAATAGGCTCTGCGCATTGGAATAGTACCTACAGCAGTAAAGGCCTAGGCCAGACGTTAACTAGGTCTACTACTGTCGATACTAGACTTAATTTTTGGGTTTGCCAGCTAAGCTCAGAGTTCGCTAGAAACTTTCTCGAATGTTCAAGGAAGGATTAACTTCCCTGATTAGACAAGAAGGGATTTAGTTTCTGACAACCATAGAACATGACAACTTTGCTCTCCCCTAATCAAGAGTCAATCTCAAGAGTCGTGTGAGCACAAGGCAATTATTTTACTCAGTCAGTACGTGCATTCTTAGTCTCATCAGAATGTAGAGAAAAGGAAGAGACGGGCGTGTTCAATAAAAAGGTGTTATTTATTGATCAGTCTCTTTTCTCGTACAAGAGAAATGGATCGATATTATTGCAATACTTATAGTTAAGTAAAGTGCATACATTAAAAGCAATAGTATAAAATAATACTGTAAAAACATTGATATGGTTTCTGAGCCATATGATGTTTAAAATGATTAAAATATATTTACATACACATATACATTTGACTAAACGTACTCAACTGGTGTTTCTAAATACGCCTACCCCGTGTACCTGACCTAAGTCTAATGCGTGGGCGGGAATAGAAAGTTACAGTTTAAGTTAAGTTTGTTTTTGCCAAGTGAATAACTAAGGAATTCTCTGTGAGGGGTTATTCAGTTCTGTACCTGGAAGTTAGGATGAATGAGGAATGGTATCTCTTTCTCTGCTCTCGATATTCCAGGCTGCCTGCGAGGGCTGCCCAGAAGCGCCGGTGCTGGGTCTCTCGGCTTGAGATAGCAGCGCGTCTCTCAGCGCGTCAGGAAGGCGGGGCTGCTGCCAGCGGGGTCTGCTTCTGCTCTCGGCTTCGGCAAGTATGGCTGCTCCGTCTTGTCACCACGCGTGTGTTTGCATAGGGCAAGGTCGGCAATATTTATACCTTAAAGGTGCCGAGATTGACGTAAGGATGGACATAGATACGTCAATAAAGATGTCATACGACTTGCTCGTTAGCACATTCTTTACTAAAGTTCTCTGTGAAATCAAAACAATGGCCGCACGGATTTTCCAGGTTGTCATAGGTTTGATTTGTTATGAGAACGTCGTATGCCTTATCAGGGGCTGGAGGAATGTCGCTTGTCTAATTAGATCTCAAGCGTTATGACCTAATCAGATAACACGTTCCTGTGCCGAAGTGTGACTGCGTCAGATAACGGTATCTGCATCATGGGGGTTTTCTTGCCTCATGGGCTGACTGTTAGTTAACTTGATAGTTAGTTTAACCAGAATAGGGTCAGGAATAGGGGGACTGATTCAGAACCTATAGAAATACACGACAGAATCAGCTATAGGATGTCCAATGAGACAGGCTGGAGTGATGCCTGGTGCTTTATGCTTCTTATCTAGATGAGGAATCACTGCTGATACCATCACTGGATTTTTCATTATTTTAATTTCCTGATTCTAAATAAAATCTATAATAAAAATTGCATTCTCCGACTTCCACAATGGTTCTTTAAAATTATACAGAAAGCAGTAGGTTTGCTTGCCTGAAATGGGCATGTCCAATGTTTTGGAAACCCCTTTTCAAAAGTGCTTGAAATCCACCAAATTCATCTGGTGGTGAGTCAGCTGGTTGAGTAGCAGGTGTTGGAGAAATTGGAGCTAAATAATCATCCCACTCTGATTCAATATCTTGGTCCTCAAGAACTTCCTGCTACTCTCTGTCATTGTCTGAATATGCGTCTTCATGTGTCAACAGTGGAATAAACTTTGGTTGTGGTGGTTGAGGTTTTGGACTGAAGAGTATGAGGAATTTGTGAGGTTGATGGTTGAACAGCCAGAGAATGTGATATGAAAGGCTGGCTTGGTGAAGCAGGCTTGGAAGTAACTGAAAATCTTTTATGGTAATCTGCCAGAATAGTTCTCAAACCCTTAACAAGAGTTCAGGGGCTAGATGTAGGTAAATGTTATTTACCGATTCATAAATACAGAATTTTACTGATTCGGTATTTATGAATCGGTAAATATGAAGGGGGGAGATGTAGGTATTTCCAGGTGTTGAAATACCGAATCGTTAATATTCGGTATTTACCGATTCGGTAAATACCGAATCGGTATTTCCTATTGATTCCTATGGGCTGTGAAGCCCATAGGAATCAATGGGAAATACCGATTCAGTAATTACTGAATCGGTAAATACCGAATTCTGCAAGGGTGCAGGGGGTGTCACTTTGACACCCTCTTGCACCCCAAATACAGGCATGTGTGCCATGTGGCACACAGACATGCCCTAAGGGCATGTCTGTCTGTCACATGGCATAGGTGTGCATGCACACATGTGCATGCAAACCTGGATTCGGTATTTTACCACCCAATTGAATTGGGTGGTAAAATACCGAATCTGAAAGGCCTTTGGGACTCTGAAGAGTCCCACCTACATTTGGAATTACCGAATCGGTAAAAATAGCGATTCGGTATTTTACATAATCGGTAAATTTACCGAATCGGTAAATTTACCGATACTGTAAAATGAAGGCCCCTACATGCCAATTCTTAAATACCGGTCGGTAACGGCCGAAAATCGGCCGTTACCGACCGGTATTTAGGCTCCTACATCTGGCCCCTAGTGACTTGCATCATCTCCTCTTGATATGCATATTGTTGCTCAAGTGGCTCATATTTGTGAAAATATTGAGCTGGTCTAACCTTTCTTAACTTCTGGATGTCAGCATGTACAGGGAAGTAGTTACCCCTCCATGTAGTCATGATCCTGCTATTTACCATGGAGACCAGTTAAGCTGGATACTGGGCCGAGTAAGCCATCGTCATTATGATAGTCATCCTTAGATTAGTCAATATTTAGCAAGGAACTTGGTGGAAAAGGTGACACTTTGCTAGGATATGTATGCTCAGGTGTTAAGGGCATAGGAATGCCTTTTCTTGAAAATTGAATAATTTGTTCTCTTATCAACTGCATAATTGACGAGGTGGTGATCGGTGTCAGTAAAGTCAGTTACTCTTTTGTTGAATGTCTGATAGTTAGCGAGGTGGATGTCATTGGCGCTGAAAGAGCCACCACCACTGATGATGTCATCATCACTTTCTTTGACGTTGGTGGTGATGTTCATTCTGCAGATATATGTTTCAATAATGGCATCAACAAGGTTTTCATTGATGACTTTGTAGACCTTAATGGTATTATCATTGATGGCAATTCGCTGATGATGGCTTTTTTAAAAGTAATAAGTATCTTACTTGATGGAGCTGGGGATTCAGATCTTGACTTAGAAGAATCGTTCTCCTTAACATGCTTTGAAGATGGGCTACGATCTTCAGAAAGCCAAATTTATGAAGCCTTATTTAGAGGGACTTCTTCCATGTAAAGTTTTATTTTCAGTGATCCTCTGATCTGTTTCCCTTGCAAGTCTTTCTGGAGGGATGATTCTAAAGTACTTTCAGTTTCCTCAAAAGAGACTGGTGTGTCCTTGGTTTTAAGCTTTTCAAGTCACTGCAGAAGCCTCCATTCTAGATCCTTTAGGATCTTGGTGGAAACAAAGTGATATATCTTACAGTCTTTCACCTCAAGAGAAGGGTACAGGCAATATATACATTCATTGAGGGGATCTTCTCAATAAAGACTCTTCTTCCCATAGGAGCCACTGTTCTGCCCGAATTTCAGTAGCTAGCCTTACAGAAACAAGTGTACAGAGGATTTCTGTTGGCAAAGTTAAATACATTTTAAAAATAATTGTTTTTTTCTGTAGAGAATTGAGCTGAGCTCTAGGATACTACCATCACATGATATGCAGTTGAAAGTCTGATGTTTGGGAACCTCTGAGGGGAGTGGTTAACGGGGTGCTGCAACTGGGCTGACTGACACTTAGTTATTTTTAAATTATAATAATTTCTTACTGCATGTGAAGTTTTACAGCCTATTTGATCTATGTATAACACAGTCCCTGAAAGATCCAATACTGAAGAAACTTATTTTTAAGAGACGAGAAACAATATCATACAAGTTAATTAGTGAGATGAAAAGTGATAAAATAAAGCGCCCCAATATATTAATTTTTGTGACCATCTCAGGATCACATAGTATATTCTTATTCAATATGAATATTAGGGATGATGATTGGAAAACATTTTAAGTCAAAACTTCACAGGTGTAGATGCTGATTGCATCATAGGGGAGTTATCTTAGCATGTTGTTGTTTCTTGTTATCACCAATACAAATAAATGAGAAAAAGCCTTGCTGATACCCCTTGAAATGGCAGCATGCTGATATTATAGGTACTCTACAAAGCATAAAGATCCACCAGCATGCATATCACATAGACCAATCTTGCTCCTAAACGTTGAATGCAAAATATATTCTAACATCTTAGTGAAGCAAGTGCTCAAATTTGCTACCAATCAACAAAGATTCTGCCCTGGTAGGTACACATTGTTTTCAGGCATAGAGATTCCAACAAACACATCCTAAGTCATAAATAAACTAAATCAAATTGATTCTATTTTTAAATATCTTTTCATTGTAAGTAAAGCAAACAAAAGAACGGTGGCAGTAAGCATTACACAGTGTAGTACTAAGACACAGTCTTATAGATTCGAGCCCCAGTCAGCCATAAGAAACCTCTGGCCCCCTAACACACCCCAATTGGTTACAGGGAAGCATTAGGTTCTGTGCGCTCCAGACACAAATCATCAAAACCAGTACTTTCAATAGGGTCACATAATCCGCCCCATTGATCATTCCATTTCCCCTATATTTAGGCCCATTTTTTTGGACAGCCTCTGTTCTTATAACCCAATCTCTCCAACAGCATGCACCAATCCATGTCTCTCTTCCAATCACTCAGTTGTGGTGCTAGTTCTGCCCTCCTCACCCGCACAATATTGTGATTGCCAGTTTACCTATCCATTACTACAAAGTGCCCATCACTGCCAGCATAATATATACATTTACATATATAAGCTTGCTAATATATGAAACGCCCAAATGTATTGCTGGAGAACTTAGTTTAATCACTGTGTTTTAGGAAGAGCAGAATTAGTACCTTACAAGAGAGATATGCAGGAGGTTTGATTCAATATCTTCCACATCAGAAATCTGCAGATAAATTCAAACAGTGCTGCAGATGAATGAATGGAAATCAGATAGACCCAAACGTGGCTATTATCACAGACAAATTAGTACACTTATCTATAGTGTTGGCTCTGTCCATAAAAGTTTACACAAAATGTTTTTAGTCTCAAGCCACTTTTTAATGTTCTTCGATATATGTCCCAATTCTTTGGAACAGTGACAATTTTGGAGATATGGTGCCAGATAACACCACACAGCATACAAATACATAGATAAAGATACAAAAAGGACCTTTAAGACACCACATTTAGACATTACCTGATGTGGTTCAGCATTTTCTTCACTGGCTGCCAGGATTACCAATCAGCGTCAGTATCATCCCACAGCATTTTGTAAATTTGGGGCCCTTATAAAGTGGTCCACTCACATGTTGGCATTACATAATTGCTTTCTCTTCTTTTTTGGGGGGAGGGAGTCCCGACCCCTACCCCATGCACTCTATTTAGACAGTTCAATCCTCACATCTACTATCCCACCTGCTGTTTTTAATTCTTCCCCGCACATTCATGTCATGCTCGCTGCTATTTCATTAACTTTTTTTGAATTCCTGAGGGCATAACATCTTCAAAGTGCTAATGTGGCCCCCGGGGGAAGTAAGGTTGCAGACCAGTCTTTCCCTAGGGCTTTCGCGCAGTAGTGCCGGAAGGACACAGCTATTGGGGTCCGGGGGCTGGGCTGGGGGAAGGCATAGGGGGCAAGGTATGAGGGCCAGGGGGGGAGACTCGTCCTCTTCCTGCGCCTGACACCACTGAGGAGGGTAGTGAATTTTGGAGGATGGTAGTGAATTGGAGAGCGTAGGAGGGTAATGTGGTTAGTTTATATCCCCGATCTGTTGATTGGTGGGGCAGTTAGGCAGTAGGGTGATATAGTCAGGGAGAGTCAGCTCACCATTTTGGATCCGACGTCTGTGGCCGATGTGGAGGCCATCCGGGCTGCGCTGCGGGTGCTCAGCCAGGCAGGCCGGAAGGACCTCCTGCGGCCTGGTGTCCTAGACCAGGCCTGGATCGGGAGTCGCAGCAGCGGTGGTGGCCAGCCAAGAAAAGTCACCACTGGGACAGAAGAATGCAGCAGGTAGGGGGCGGAACCGCCCAAAAAGGAGACTGGAAAGCACGGGGGCAGGAGGCTGAGCCTGCCTGCACGTCTGCCCAGTGATGCAGGAGTGATTGACCCACCACCTAGGGAGGAGGGGTGGGTGGGAGAGCTGCACGCGCAGCAGCGCATATTGGTTGAACAGGGCCCAGGGATGTTTTATTGTGGTGGGGGAGGGCGGGCACCGAAATTACGGCCCGGCAGAGCGTCGGGACCTGCGGCACGCCAGGTTTTTAGGCAAGTGGGCTGGGAAGGGAGAGGCACATAGGCCACAACAGGCCTTGAATTTGTCCGGCCATATGGGGGCACCAGTACATGATGAAGGGCAAGGGGAAGAGGCCCAATGGGACCTTTCTTGGAGGCCAGGACCAGGTCCACACAGCAGTGCAAGGGAGTTGGGGCCCCATTGAATTTGGGGTTCCACCCGGGGGGGAGGTTAAGGGGGCAATTTAGCAGCACTGAGGGGCCAGAGGGAGCTGGATGTTAGAGGCATCAGCCCTAGACCCCTGCTTCATTGGAGGAAAAGATCTGGGACCAGCGCAGGCTGATTCAGGAATCAGAACAGAGGTGGGAGGAACTATGTGCAGCCAGGGTGGTCAGGGAAGTTGACCTCTGGGAGGGAGGCCTTTGACTCCCACATCAGAGGAGGAGGCAGCGGCTGGGCAGGAAGACAGTTTTCAGGGCCCCAAAGGCAAGTGGGTGTGGGTGGAGGATAGGGGCCACCCCAGACGGGGTGAGGGACAGCCAAAACGACAGTGAGACCCAGTGGTGTTGGGGCCTCCTCAGGTTGGAGCAGCCATGGGGGGAACCAGTGGCTGAGACTGGTAGACAGGTGGGGGGGCCGGCGGGGCACAAAACGGTCCAAAGACACTGGTCGGAAGGGGCAGGGGGGTCCGTGGTGGCCCACCCCCAATTGAGGGATGGGGCAAAGGCAGCGGTTGAGTATGATGTTGGTGGCGTGCTTGGAAAGAAAAGAAAAGGACAGAAGAGAGAGGTGCAGGAAGTGATGTGGGCACCTGAGGAGATTGAGTCTGAGTTGCAATTGGATTATGGGGATGAGAGTGATGAGCTGGAAGAAGGTGAAGTGAGAGATGATGAGGATGATGAGTTGACGCATGTGGGAGAGGGCAGCCGGGGAGCGAAAATGAAGAAAATTGGTGTTTTGCAGGAGGCAAGTGCGGCCAAAGGCAAGACGAAGGCAGTGAGCCAGAAGAAGACAGGCATTAAGGGGACGGATCGGGACAGCCTGACAGGCGAGGGTGACTGGGGGGGCAGCTTAAACACTTGGTGGTGGCAAGTGTACAGACAGATAAAATGGAGGGATTAGAAGGGAAGGACGAGACAAAAGAGGACAAACATCAGAAGAAGCTGCCATACATGGGTTTGGCTATGCTGTTAGGGTCTCATTTATCAGACAGAACGAGAAGCAGAATGTGCCGACACAAATACATGGATGTTTTTAAACTATTGCATAGAGAGATACAGGCGAAAGAAGGGTTAAAAAAAAAAGAAGAGTGGGAGCTGACCAGGAGGCACAGAGTTCCCGTTAACATGAAGAACTGGATCTCAGCTTTTCTGATTTACGCCAGTATTTATTGTAAAAAGCATCTTGATAGGGCCATAGCGTTATTGAAATACATGGACATCATCCAGAAGACACAGATGCATTTTGGGGGCTTTGCAAGGTTGAGCTACGATAAAGAGTTGAGGGCCCGCATCAGTGTTAACCCAGACAAAGCATGGGGAGAGGTGGACCAGGAACTGTGGGTGCAGTGGATGTCATCCATGCAGTGGTCTGCATCCACTCACACAGCAAGTGGCCTGCCGGTGACGTATGGTTCTTTTCCGGCGCGTCCTGCCCAAGCCGGGGCGGGAGGTAGTAACGTTACTGCAGGAAACACAAGTAATCCACCTAAGCAAGGGGGAGGGAACACAGGAGCATGATGGAACTACAACAAAGGTCACTGTTCAAGATACCCCTGCTAATTTAAACACAAATGATTCAAATGTGGGGGAAGACAAGAAGAATGTGAGGTCAGTGAACCACTAATCTCATCCTTATGTGCACACAATGTATTTTCCCAAGCAATTAGGAGTTCCAAACTGTTTCATCAGTGATTCATGGTATTTTATTCACTTTTTCATTTCATTGATCAGTAATCATTTACTACTGTTTTTTGCAAGCTTTCGCTCTTATTTTCAGAGCATGACAATATTCCTTATTTTAAATACATCCAATGCATTTCGGGGCCATTTTGCGCCCCTTCATCAGGGATACTGCGATAAAAAAGGAAAAGTACCGTGTAAGTATGGTGAGTATCAACTCTGTAATGGGGGCGTGGGACAAAAATCAAAGTGTCCGGTTATAGGGTCACCCTTAATAAAGCCAAGGTACCGGTGAAATGTAAGAAAAAGAAGCCGTCTTACGTGTATTCAAAGGTAGCGGTGAAATGAATCTGGGGGGAAAATTACGCATAGCGAATTACTTTCAGGTTATAGCAAAAAGCACGTGCAAGGTTACATACGGTATTCCGTTCTCATATATTGAGAAACGGGACTAACCTGTAGGAAAGGTTCTGGGGTTCTGCCAAAGGCGTTCCATTCATCAGCGCTGGTAGCAGCCTGACTACCGGCTGCGGTGTTCGCTAAGGGTCATGTGTTCGCGCTCACGTGGTTATGAAGAGTGAGGAAAGACTAAGTTGCAGAATAGCGGTAGTGGTTCGAGTAATGCGTATATGTCTGGTGTAGTCATGAGTTGGAGAGAGGGGGGGGTGTGGGAAGTTAAATTAAAAGGTGTAAAGTGTTAAACAGTAATACAAATAGCACTTTTGAAAAAATGGATAATAAACAATAGTATACATATATTTCAGCGTGGTGGTATCAAAGTGATGCAACACAGTACATTCACACAGGAGACATATTTTTGCTCAGCCGAGCAATTTTTTTTATAGGTAACAGGAAAGTTCTATTCTGTCGTTAAGCCCAAATGGCTTCTGGGTAGAAAGTCTATAGATTCAGGTGTTCTCACATTGAAGAAGGAATTTGGTGTTGTCTCGTCCTTCAATTTTTGATATTGTTTCAAGGATGATAAATTTGAGCTGTGAGATATTGTGGTCCACTTCCAGAAAATGCATGGCTATTGATGATTTTACAGATTTCAATCGGATGTTTGACTTGTGTTCTGTAAGTCTCGTTTTTATTTTGCGCTCAGTTTTACCGATGTACAGTTTCCAGCAGGGGCATTTTAGAGCATAGATCACGTTGCTCGAGTCGCATGTCGCATTCACCTTTAGTTTTATAGTGTGACCTCTCATTGGGTGGTTGATGACATTGCCTTTGATGATGGAATTACAGTTCCCGCAGTTCATGCATGGTTTAGTGCCTGTGAATTTCTGTTTTTTGATGGGTTTATGTCGGATAAGTTCACCCAGGTTCTGGGCCCTGGAGAAAGCAAATAAGGGAGGTTCTTTGAAGATTTGTCCAAAGTCTGGTTCTAGATTCAACAACGGCCAGTGTTGGTTAATAATTTGTTTGAATCTCCTGGTGGCTGTGGAGAATTTTGAGACTACCACTGTCCTGGTCTGTTGCTTTTTCTCAGTTGTTTGTAGAAGTTTTGTTCTTTCCATTTTGACAATTTTATCTTTGGACTCTTCGATGACGTTTTGGGGGTATCCTCGTTGTAGGAACTTGGTGGCCACCTCCTCAATGCGTTTTTTAGATGTAATGGGGTCTGATGTAATTCTTTTGGCACGCGCCATTTGTGAGTATGGTAAATGTTGCTTGAGGTTTGGTTCATGGAAACTCGTGAAGTGCAACATGTTGTTCCGGTCCGTTGGTTTAGTGAAGAGATCAGTCTCAAAATTGTGTTGGTTTATGGTGATTTTGACATCGAGAAAATTCACAGTGGTTTCAGAAATTTGCCATGTCAATTGGATCCGTTCGTCAATCTGGTTGAATTTCTCCAGTAGGTGTTGTAGTTCAGTCTCAGAGGCTTTCCAGACGATAAAAATATCGTCAATATATCTAGTTAGGAGTAGTAGGTTTCTTGTCCATTCTTCATTGGCGAAAATGTGGGTTTCCTCATATTGCTGCATAAAGATATTGGCGTATACAGGCGCCGCTGAATTGCCCATTGCCATGCCTACTAGTTGTTGGTACCAACAGTCGTTATATTTAAAGTAGCTCTGATATAGGATGAAGAGCATCAGTTCCATCAGGAATGTTTGGAAGTCAATGCCTAAGTCTGTTTTGAGGAGCGCTTGCTCAATAGCTTCTATCCCCAGAGAATGAGGTATAGAGGTGTATAAGGCTCGGATATCAGCAGTACAGAGGATTAGGTGGTCTTGTGGATCGATCTGAAGGTCATTGAGCTTTGAAATGAAATGTGTGGTATCCTTGGTGTATGTCCGCATGGACTGCACCGTTGGCTGTAAATATTTGTCCAGGAGTTGGCCAATCGGTTCATGTAGACTTCCACACGTAGAGACTATGGGTCTCATAGGAGGGTCCTTAAGATTTTTATGGATTTTTGGTACCATTCTGAGTGTAGGGCTCTTAGGGTTGGTTTTGATCAGGAAGTTTTTGGTCCTGTCATTAATTGTGCCTGCTTCGTGCGCTCTTTCAAGAATGTTCGTCAGGGTTTTCATGTATTCTGTTGTAGGGTTGTTATCCAACTTCATGTATGTTGTAGCGTCCATGATATGTTCCATGGTCTTCCGTTCATACATATCTCTATCCATGATAACTAGCGCACCCCCTTTGTCGGCCTTGGTACATATGATCCGGTCATTGTGAGACAATTTTTTGAGAGTATCCCTGTCTTTTTGTGTAATGTTCCTGGAACTCTTCTGACCATGTTTGATGTTTGCTAGATCATTCTTGACTCTGTTCTCAAATAAATCCAAGGTTTTATGACTAACTGGTGATTGAAATATGCTGTGTGGTCTTAACCCTAACAGTTGGTCTTGATCCTTGGTGGGTTGTTCCGGTAAGACGTTTTCAAAAAAATGGCGTAACCGTAATTTCCGCATCAGTTTAAATAGACTGACTTCCAGTTCCAAGTTAGTCGTGTTGGTTGTGGGCACAAAAGATGTGCCTTTTTGTAGTAGTGTCTTTTCATGTTTGGTCATTCGATATTCACTGATGTTGATGACAAGTTCTTCACTGTTTATGTCTTCTTCGTGGATTTCTTGTCCTTGATGGTACCTGTTGTGCTTCTCGTAATTGGTGGTTCTTTCTCTTTTTCTTTTTCCTTTATTCTGTCCTCTCCGGGGTCTCCTTTTTGTGCCTGGCCCTGTTCTAAAAAAGGGTTCGGTTCTGTTTGGAAACTTGTAGTTGGTTGCTGCGCTACATTGGTGTCGGCGCTCATGTGAGTTGTAGTGGTCTTCTTCGGTCTTTGTGTGCTATCACTATCAGAAGATGAAGTTTCCGTTTGAGAGTTTGGTGGTCTATTTCTCCTTTTTTGAGCGTAGATCCCCGCCCAAGTATAAACTTCTCCCAATCTGTAGTCTGTAGTATCTCTTTTGTACTTGCGTATCTTACGTTCATTGATCTCATTAGAGTGTTTCTTAATCTGTGTCTGAACGTCTTCTAGGATTTCCTTTAGTTCATCCTCGGATAGCAGTTTGGCTAGTTCATTAGATGTTTCTTCAATTTCCGTGGTGAGTTCCTCGAGTATTCCGGAGAGTTCTTCAATAATTAGTAGGATCAAGTCCAGAGAGCATTTATTCAAGATTTCATACCATCTTTCCTGGAATTATTTGGAGTTCTTACAGAGTGATGGTTTCAAGGCGATTCTGAGGCCCCTAGGTATTCGCTGGTTGCGGTGATATTTGACCAGTGTGCTGGCATGCAGTTGTTGGTTAATACGTCTCTTACTTAGATATATCAGTTGTCTTATGTATTGCTCTTTTGAGCGCGTGGTAGTCTCCTGTGTGGTCTCTTCCCTAATCAGTGCATAGATTCGGTCTGCTTCGTCAGGTTTAAATGCAAAAGTAGAGGCACGAGCCTCAGTGCTCTTCGCAATTTCTTCATAATTATGTTGCATGTTTAGCGTGCTAACCCAGTTGGTTTGGACACGAAGGAGTAACAATCTGAAAACAATGTACTGGGGCCTCAGAATCGCCTTGAAACCATCACTCTGTAAGAACTCCAAAAAATTCCAGGAAAGATGGTATGAAATCTTGAATAAATGCTCTCTGGACTTGATCCTACTAATTATTGAAGAACTCTCCGGAATACTCGAGGAACTCACCACGGAAATTGAAGAAACATCTAATGAACTAGCCAAACTGCTATCCGAGGATGAACTAAAGGAAATCCTAGAAGACGTTCAGACACAGATTAAGAAACACTCTAATGAGATCAATGAACGTAAGATACGCAAGTACAAAAGAGATACTACAGACTACAGATTGGGAGAAGTTTATACTTGGGCGGAGATCTACGCTCAAAAAAGGAGAAATAGACCACCAAACTCTCAAACGGAAACTTCATCTTCTGATAGTGATAGCACACAAAGACCGAAGAAGACCACTACAACTCACATGAGCGCCGACACCAATGTAGCGCAGCAACCAACTACAAGTTTCCAAACAGAACCGAACCCTTTTTTAGAACAGGGCCAGGCACAAAAAGGAGACCCCGGAGAGGACAGAATAAAGGAAAAAGAAAAAGAGAAAGAACCACCAATTACGAGAAGCACAACAGGTACCATCAAGGACAAGAAATCCACGAAGAAGACATAAACAGTGAAGAACTTGTCATCAACATCAGTGAATATCGAATGACCAAACATGAAAAGACATTACTACAAAAAGGCACATCTTTTGTGCCCACAACCAACACGACTAACTTGGAACTGGAAGTCAGTCTATTTAAACTGATGCGGAAATTACGGTTATGCCATTTTTTTGAAAACGTCTTACCGGAACAACCCACCAAGGATCAAGACCAACTGTTAGGGTTAAGACCACACAGCATATTTCAATCACCAGTTAGTCATAAAACCTTGGATTTATTTGAGAACAGAGTCAAGAAGGATCTAGCAAACATCAAACATGGTCAGAAGAGTTCCAGGAACATTACACAAAAAGACAGGGATACTCTCAAAAAATTGTCTCACAATGACCGGATAATATGTACCAAGGCCGACAAAGGGGGTGCGCTAGTTATCATGGATAGAGATATGTATGAACGGAAGACCATGGAACATATCATGGACGCTACAACATACATGAAGTTGGATAACAACCCTACAACAGAATACATGAAAACCCTGACGAACATTCTTGAAAGAGCGCACGAAGCAGGCACAATTAATGACAGGACCAAAAACTTCCTGATCAAAACCAACCCTAAGAGCCCTACACTCAGAATGGTACCAAAAATCCATAAAAATCTTAAGGACCCTCCTATGAGACCCATAGTCTCTACGTGTGGAAGTCTACATGAACCGATTGGCCAACTCCTGGACAAATATTTACAGCCAACGGTGCAGTCCATGCGGACATACACCAAGGATACCACACATTTCATTTCAAAGCTCAATGACCTTCAGATCGATCCACAAGACCACCTAATTCTCTGTACTGCTGATGTCCGAGCCTTATACACCTCTATACCTCATTCTCTGGGGATAGAAGCTATTGAGCAAGCGCTCCTCAAAACAGACTTAGGCATTGACTTCCAAACATTCCTGATGGAACTGATGCTCTTCATCCTATATCAGAGCTACTTTAAATATAACGACTGTTGGTACCAACAACTTGTAGGCATGGCAATGGGCAATTCAGCGGCGCCTGTATACGCCAATATCTTTATGCAGCAATATGAGGAAACCCACATTTTCGCCAATGAAGAATGGACAAGAAACCTACTACTCCTAACTAGATATATTGACGATATTTTTATCGTCTGCAAAGCCTCTGAGACTGAACTACAACACCTACTGGAGAAATTCAACCAGATTGACGAACGGATCCAATTGACATGGCAAATTTCTGAAACCACTGTGAATTTTCTCGATGTCAAAATCACCATAAACCAACACAATTTTGAGACTGATCTCTTCACTAAACCAACGGACCGGAACAACATGTTGCACTTCACGAGTTTCCATGAACCAAACCTCAAGCAACATTTACCATACTCACAAATGGCGCGTGCCAAAAGAATTACATCAGACCCCATTACATCTAAAAAACGCATTGAGGAGGTGGCCACCAAGTTCCTACAACGAGGATACCCCCAAAACGTCATCGAAGAGTCCAAAGATAAAATTGTCAAAATGGAAAGAACAAAACTTCTACAAACAACTGAGAAAAAGCAACAGACCAGGACAGTGGTAGTCTCAAAATTCTCCACAGCCACCAGGAGATTCAAACAAATTATTAACCAACACTGGCCGTTGTTGAATCTAGAACCAGACTTTGGACAAATCTTCAAAGAACCTCCCTTATTTGCTTTCTCCAGGGCCCAGAACCTGGGTGAACTTATCCGACATAACCCATCAAAAAACAGAAATTCACAGGCACTAAACCATGCATGAACTGCGGGAACTGTAATTCCATCATCAAAGGCAATGTCATCAACCACCCAATGAGAGGTCACACTATAAAACTAAAGGTGAATGCGACATGCGACTCGAGCAACGTGATCTATGCTCTAAAATGCCCCTGCGGGAAACTATACATCGGTAAAACTGAGCGCAAAATAAAAACGAGACTTACAGAACACAAGTCAAACATCCGATTGAAATCTGTAAAATCATCAATAGCCATGCATTTTCTGGAAGCGAACCACAATATCTCACAGCTCAAATTTATCATCCTTGAAACAATATCAAAAATTGAAGGACGAGACAACACCAAATTCCTTCTTCAATGTGACAACACCTGGATCTATAGACTTTCTACCCAGAAGCCATTTGGGCTTAACGACAGAATAGAACTTTCCTGTTACCTATAAAAAAAATTGCTCGGCTGAGCAAAAATATGTCTCCTGTGTGAATGTACTGTGTTGCATCACTTTGATACCACCACGCTGAAATATATGTATACTATTGTTTATTATCCATTTTTTCAAAAGTGCTATTTGTATTACTGATTAACACTTTACACCTTTTAATTTAACTTCCCACACCCCCCCTCTCTCCAACTCATGACTACACCAGACATATACGCATTACTCGAACCACTACCGCTATTCTGCAACTTAGTCTTTCCTCACTCTTCATAACCACGTGAGCGCGAACACATGACCCTTAGCGAACACCGCAGCCGGTAGTCAGGCTGCTACCAGCGCTGATGAATGGAACGCCTTTGGCAGAACCCCAGAACCTTTCCTACAGGTTAGTCCCGTTTCTCAATATATGAGAACGGAATACCGTATGTAACCTTGCACATGCTTTTTGCTATAACCTGAAAGTAATTCGCTATGCGTAATTTTCCCCCCAGATTCATTTCACCGCTACCTTTGAATACACGTAAGACGGCTTCTTTTTCTTACATTTCACCGGTACCTTGGCTTTATTAAGGGTGACCCTATAATCGGACACTTTGATTTTTGTCCCACGCCCCCATTACAGAGTTGATACTCACCATACTTACACGGTACTTTTCCTTTTTTATCGCAGTATCCCTGATGAAGGGGCGCAAAATGGCCCCGAAATGCATTGGATGTATTTAAAATAAGGAATATTGTCATGCTCTGAAAATAAGAGCGAAAGCTTGCAAAAAACAGTAGTAAATGATTACTGATCAATGAAATGAAAAAGTGAATAAAATACCATGAATCACTGATGAAACAGTTTGGAACTCCTAATTGCTTGGGAAAATACATTGTGTGCACATAAGGATGAGATTAGTGGTTCACTGACCTCACATTCTTCTTGTGATTATTCAACGCCGAGGGACACCTGACGTTACTTGTGTGGCACCAACAAATTCGACGAAACTTTCGTACAAACACTGCTGTGCACCCCAGTACATTGTTTTCAAATGTGGGGGAAGACATGCACTCACGCAGTGTTTTACCTTGGCCACTCAGAGCAGTGGCGAGCCACTAAAGGCAGACGCCAGGTTGGGCCAAAGGCCTCCTACCCCAGTTAGGATCGAGGCCATGGGCCCGTGGCCCTCGAAGTACCCATATAGAGAAACTGCATTAAGGATTCAATGGGGATTTGATGAAGGTTTTTGGGTGGGTTACCAAGGTCCTAGGGACAGAAGGTGGGCAGAAAATTTGAAATCGGCCAAAGAGTTACCTGAAGTGGTGGTGGCGAAGTTGCTGGGGATGCAGCTTCAGGGAGCCATTTAGGTAGACAAGGTCTTGCCAATGGGGTGTGCGATCTCTTGCGCTTTGTTTGAGATGATCAGCACATTTCTGCAGTGGGCTTCACGAAGATAAGTGGTCATCGGGAGGTATCACACTACCTTGATTATTTTTTGTTCACTGGCAGAGGACTGTCAGGAGATTGCAGGAGGGTTTTACAACAGTTTCAAGCCACGGTGAAGCTTTTTGGGGTTCCCTTGGAGCAGGAGAAAACAGCTGGGCCCAGCGGTAGATTGACGTTCCTAGGCATCGAACTGGACTCGGTCCTGTGGTTGGCCCGGTTGCCGGTTGCTGGCAGGGAAGGTGCTTCAAATACAGACTTTCATGTTAGCGTTGACTGGTGAAAAGAATATCGATTTGAGGACAGTGCAGCAACTTATGGGCTTCTTGAATTTTGCTTGCCGGGTGGCGAGAGCTGGGAGGACGTTTTGCCGACACCTTGGCATGGCCATGTCTGGGGCAGTGCTACCACATCACAGAGTCAGGATTTCAATGGGAGTCAGGGCACATTTGAGAATATGGTAGACATTTTTGATGGTCTTTAATAGAGTATTGTTGGACTTTGTAGAGGACAGTACGATCTGGCAAGTTCAAATCTTCTCTGAGGCAGCAGGGGCTTCTGTTTTTTTTTTTTGGGGCTGGCCGATGGTGCGCTGAAGAATGGCCACGACATTGGGTAAAGAAAGGGAGGAGTATAGCTTTCCTATATTTTTTTCCTTTGTTGGTGTCATTGGCTGTGTGGGGCCCAGAATTCTAGAATAGGTCAGTGCTGTTCCATGTCGACAACATGGCGGTACTAGAGCTAGTGAACAAACAGAAAGCAAAGGACTTGAGGGTCTTGCGACTGCTGCGTACTTTCCTGCTGAAATGCCTGCAATTGAATGTAGTATTTCGGGCGAAGCATGTCCCAGGGGCAAGTAATGACATTGCGGATGCTTTGTTTCGTTCGCAGTGGCAGCGATTCCAACGACTGGCACCTGGAGCGAATGCATGCAAGACAGAGCTGCCGGACGGCCTCTAGCGAAATCTACGAGGCGTAACTACAGGCTGGCTGTGGCTGAATTTTGATCGATTTTAGGCTGGACCAAAGATACACGGAATATGTCACGTCAGGACACTGAGCAGGGAGTTTTGTTCTCAGTTGTATTGAAAAAAGTTTGTGGCAGATGACGATAGCTGGGCAGTTGGCTGGGATTTCTTTTTACTGTCAGTTGTACGCTGGCTTTGACCCGCCGAAAGATGAGATACTAAGTAGGATGCTAAAAGGTTGGGGTCAGGAGTTGGGGGAGGGGTTGGGGGAGCACCCAGGGAGGCCATTACTTTTGAACTTTTGAACTATTACAGAAGTTGTTGGGGGCTTTGCCTACTTGTTGTTATGATGGATACGAGGTTTCAGTTTTGCGGCTATGCATGCTGTGGATGTTTTTAGGGGCGTTTCTGGTTTTGGACCTGTTAGGAACAAAAGGGTGGATGGGCAGAACATATGCAGCAATACAACTGGATGGGGATTTGACGGGGGCATTCAAAAACGGACCAGGCGGGCAGGAGAAAATGGGTGTGGTCGAATGGGACTGGTTGTGTGGGTGTGTGCCTAGTTTCTTGGGTGGGTCAGGGATTGGTGGTACTGCACATGGCTTTACAGCGAGTGGGTAAGGACCATGCTAGGTACGGCACACACTCATTTAACGTTGGAGCAGCTACAGTGGCAGCACGGCTGGGCTGGTCATGGGACAGGATATGTCAGATTGGGAGGTGGAGGTCCAGGTGCTATGAGATATATGTGCACAAATAAGGGGAGATGGGTTAGGGGCAGGGGGGGATTGCATGCGCCACCTAAGGACGATAGCCTCAATGTGTGGTCTAACATATTTTTCTTGTCATAGGTTGTGTGGGGGGTCCAGGGGCCAGGACGGTTATCTGGATTGTTGGACACTCTTTCGTACCTTGGGCAGCCAGATATGCAGATCGTCAGGTCTACAGCCGTAACATTGGTCTGAAGAGCAGTCACCATGAAGTGCATTGGTGGGGTAATTGAGAGATTGGTTGGGGGGCCTTGTTGCCCTGGCTGACAAGAATGATTCCGCAAAGAGGTTGCCCGGATATGTTGGTCCTGCATCAGGGGGAAAATTACTTGATACGTCTGTCAGGAGAGGCGATATTACAGCAGATGCAGAGGGATCTGGAGGTCCTGAAAAGAAATATAGCGGGAACATGCATTGTGTGGACGTGCTTGTACGCGTAAAGTGTGGTAAGGCGCAGTGAAGCCGGCGGCAGTTGAGAAAGCATGCAGGAAGCTCAACAGGGCAATGAGAGAATGTTGTGCCTCTAAGGACATCAAATTAATTGGTCATGTTGTGCTACGACTGGAGGAGCCTTTTCTTTTTGGGACGATGGCACACCTTTCGCAATTGGGGAACGCGTATTATATGATGGAGATGTGGGACGTGTTAAGCAAGCTGTGGAATTAATCTTTCTGGTGTCGTAGGGAAACAAAAGAGTGAGGACGGAAGTTGCATGGCAGAGAGAGGTGGGGCAGGTAACCGCCCTACAGGGGTTACCTGGTTGGCAGTATTTTGGAGGGGTGGGGAGTCTCGGACAGGCGCACCCTCCCCTCCGAGGGGGGGGGGGAAAGTGAATGATGGGGTGGGCGGGATGGAAGAGTGCGTTGGGTGGAGGAGAGGATGTTGAAAGATTGGCGAGGAGGTGAATGGAGAGTTGGATGAGGTCACGGAGGGGAACGGGAAGTGTGCAGAAAAAGTGAGAGGAGAATGGATGAAGAATGAAATGTTTTGGGGTGGGGATTGTTTAGAGTTTAAATTTATGTTATGGTTAAAGTATTGTCTTTACAACCTGTCCTAATAAATGGCCTTTTACGCTTCAAGAACAGCGTAGAGTGTAATTATTGCGCGAAGAGCTGCTCGTGCCACTTTTAAGGGCTTTACACACTGTGTTTTATTTTTAGTTCAACATTCCGTTCCGAAATGGTTGTCTGCCATTTTATAGCAATAAAGCAAAAAAAAAAGACCACCCAACATAGTGACGACATATTCATGTGCATGCTTCATGATGCACATACATTCATGAATGGCAATGCATCTGCATGCATGTAAGCATAAGGCAGATATCTAAGAATCAAAATGACAACCGTGTGTGACTATTCATGTGCATTCATCACAATGCATACACACTTATGCGTCACGACGCATGCATGCATACGTTCCAACAAATGCTAATGCATGCGATGGGCAGCCGTTTTGTCTTTTTTTCACCTTTTTTTGCATAAACCCAAAAGTAAATGCCAGATGGGGGATAGCGCAAGAATTGGCAAAGCTATCAATCAGATCAGAACTCACTTTATAAAGGCAAGATCGACTGGCTGTGCCAATGACTGCCTAAAAATGTGTTTTCTATAAACTATGTGGTTTAATACCAACACTAAAATATCACACCACTTTTAAGAAGCTATTATTCTGCATTGAACATTTTGATTTATTATCACCGTAAATAGATCTCACTTACTGTCCCAGAATTAATGTACTTTTTCTTTTTTGCTTTCTTCTTTGGATTAATAACCTAGTGAAAAAAAATAAGATAATTTACAGCGCCGAATAACAAGGAGGTCAAAGTACTTTATTTGGCCGGCAATCACAAGAAACTTTGTTTGCACAGAAACAGTTTAATGTGCAGAGAAAGTCATTGCACCATTAATACATTAGTATAGATGAGGAGCAATGCACTGTTACATGAAGACCCTTTTGGTCTACGATTTAGCCTTTTGTGCACGTGTTTGAATACATTGTGGTTCACTGGCATATCCCTATACAAAGCAAACACGTGTATATTGCGGTGCACTTTCTACACAATTGATGGCAATATAGATGGCATGAATTAAACTGATGCAAGACTAAGAACATCTATTTTAATTAATATCAAGTGATACTACAGTGGAGATCGGAGCTCCCTTTTGTCTTTGAGTAAATAGCAACGGCAAGAAGCAGGAACTCTGCCATTAGGATAGCGGGCTTCTTTTTCACATTTTCATGGACAAGGCTCAAAAGTATCATGAACGCTTTACATAGATCAGTGGCATAGAGCGATAGTTTGATTACAGAGTATGTAAATCATATATGCAAAATCTGAATCGATAAAGGGCATAGGGTGAGAAATATTAACACACAGGTGCAAATGTACAGTCAAGAAAGAGATTATTCAGGACTAGCACATCACATATATATTCAACATAAAGCAAATGGACATATATTCGACATGAAAACATTATATGGACAAAACATATAAAACACAACATGAAGGTACAAACATGATCCTTCCAAAAGAAATCTTGATCTCTGCAGAAGAAAAGCAGTCCCCCCACAAAGGGTGGTGTAGGAAGGTAGATCCCTGACTATGGTTGCCCCCAACTTTTTGCCTGGTGTTTTGCTGGTTTTCTGACTTAGTTGACCTGGGGCCCTGCTATTCAGGACCCCAGGCCCACTGCTCTCTCTGTTAAAATGGATTCCATGTACCCTAGGTACATATCTGATTGGATACTGAGTCACCTTATTAGTCCCTGTACAGTATACCTTAGGTATCCAGGGCATAGGTGTACCCAGGGCCTACCAGGGGCTGAAGCATGTATTATGCCACCCCTGGCTGGCCATCCAAAACTGACACAACTGGCTGCTTGACAGCTGGGGCAAGGTGGTGTAATCACCCTTTGCTGTAGATATAGTATACCTATATCTAAAACCTAGAATTGGCACACAGATCTCCTATCAGTCACTCCTATGGCAGGCCTTAACAATCCTGAAGGCAGATTGCTTGGAATCGTGTGAGATGGTGCTCTGGCATGAGCTGAGCCTGTCTGTGGCTTTCGGGATATATCCCTTAGCCGTTTCCATGATAGCGTCAGACCATATACTCTTAAGTGCCTTATAATCCTCGCGGTTATGGTAACTTTGGTCTGACATTATCTAAACATGTCGTGTAAGGTGTCATACTGGCGACGGGGGTCGTTCTGGCGACGGGGGTAGCATTCCACCCCTCTAGAGGGAGAAGACATGTTGGTAGCCTGTAACCCCGGTTAAAGTCGAACATAGTCTCAGCTCCACAAAATGGATGCTGCCACCGAGACACAAGTCTGACCTCCTGCTGCTGGGAGTCCTTCCAGCGAGGAGTGCTTGGACAAAGGGTTTCCTGTCAGGGGCGGTGCCAGCACCATCCCAGACAGGGTTTTGTGTATCCCAGGTAGGCAGGGCTATAGAGGAAGGTGACTGCAAGTGGCACCCCGGTGCTCACTGTGCTTATGCCGGCTCAAACCAGTTCCTGGGGCACACCAGCCCCTGAGCTGGGGAGAGACCGGACAAAGGAGAGGGGTGTAACCACCCCCCTCCTAGTCCCACCCATAGGGCAGGACTTAGTCGCGTGCCAGCCCCTTTTCTCAGGCCCCCTTCCAAATTAGATCATCTTTGAATCCTGAAACTACTTTCTACGAAAGGAACTCAAGACTTCTTCCTAAGATTTCTCCCTTGTGACTAAGGAGTAGTCACCCTGCAGCAGCAGGCACCAACCAAGCATCGCGGTTTGCTGTAAGTCTCTCCTCCGGATCAAGACTGCCCAGCTCGACGAGAGCCAGCTTCCCTGGCACCTCTGACCTCTACCTGCATCATCAGCCCAGCTAAGATTCGTGGGTGTGACGAGACCTCGAGGGACCGGCCATCTTCAGGACTGCACGACGCTTGCCCAGCACGACCACCGAGGGATCCTTGAGTGAGTGGGGCCCTTCTGCTCTTTGCTGCTCACCGCGTTGTCCAGGTCACTTGCCCGTTGGCGACGAACCACGACGACAACACCGCTGGTCTGGTTGCTCCAGACTGGCCCTTGCTCCCCTCCAACAGAGGAGCACCCCGGACCCTCCTGGTCCACTCCAGATGCCATTTTGAGTCCACCGCGTGGGCTTGCATTTGCCAAGACTTGTTGCCCCAATCATGGGTCCAGCGACGTCGACAGTAGATACCACCGTGGGACAGCTCGCACCTCCATCCTGGTCGCTGACAACGCCTCCTGGTCCGAGAGACTGCAGAGCCCAGCGTCGCCCACTCACCTGGTCGAGGTGACTTCGCCCGGTGCATCCTGGTGCCCACCTAATCACTGGCTAGTGATTCAGAACTTGGTCCCCTCTGCTTACAGGTCTTCATCTTCATCGATCCAGGCTTGGATCCCATCGAACATCTTCACTGGTCGCCTGCCAGCAACTTCTTCTTTCAGGCTCCATAGACTGCAACGAGGATTCCCGACGTCTTTTCAGACCTATGCAGCCGCAGCCCCTGGGCTAGGTAACCTAAGCATTTCGGTGCTCCAGCATAGCTTAACTATCTAAGTGTCCATATCCTTTTTCGTTTCAGCTCTACCTAGTCGGATTCGTCCGATAACACTAACTTTGCATTTACTAGCCTCCATAGACTTTGCTCCGCATCCCGCGTGAGAGTGCACACTCTGCACCCGATCTCCCTAGGCCTCCTGCTAGTAATCTAAAGGTTCAGTAGTCTAGTCCTAGCGATCCCAAAGCCTCTGAGAATAGTTACTTACCTGTTAGTAATTCGCATTCCACTTTTGTAGTATATGGTTTTTCGTGCCCCTCGGGCATTTGTGTAAATTGTGCGACTTTAAGTATTTTCTTAAGAGTTTTGTGTTGTACTAAGCTCCCTGACTCATAAAGAGTTCAGGGTAGTACTGTTATAAATAAATATACTTTTATTTTCATAACAACTTGTGTGGTGTCCTTTCACTTGGTGTTCAAAGGGTAAATGTGGTGGTAAACAGCTGGCTTAACACGCCCTCTAGAGTTTAGCCTAAAGACTGCTCTTGTCCATGCTACTAGGATAGCTGGTCTATCAGGTTGACTTACAACCAATCATCAATAAGGGTCGTTTGGAATGATACATAGTGATCACTAGAATAGTGAGCACTGCATATCAGGCCAACTTCTCACATTGGTGAGCAGCGGTTGGGATTTGAGCTTGCTGTTGTTTTACCACACACGTATCCTAAGAATATCATTTGAAAGATCACATAGGTACATAGGTACATATAACTTAACTTAGAATACTCTGAGTTCTACTGAACCAGCTGTTGTAGTGTGATAGGGCTTAGCACACCCTAAACTACAACTCTAGCAAGGGATCAGTAGGTAAACCCATAGTGTAGGTTGGTGCATCACTTACACCACACTAGAAGCATGTCTACCCATGGAGAGTCTTCAGAGACTCCCCTAGTGGCTAGTGACCCTCCACAGGTCATCTCAAGATATGCAGCTCTCAGTTTCCAGGAGTTGAGACAATTGTGTACCTCCAGGAAATTGAAACAGGGGTCTAACCCCACCACTCCCTTTCTGTTAGGTCTCTTAGAGACATATGATGCTAGGAAAGCTTCTCATACAGATGGGAGTATGCCAGCCTTAGAGGGTACCCTTGGTGATCCAGACCTCCTTGACACTGAAAATGCAGTTGAGGAGGAGGAAGAAGAGGAACTCTCTGGGGATGAGGCAGACAACAGGCCTGAACTAGTCAGCAGACTTACTAGGGCCAACTTAGACCTTCTTAGGGAAGGATCTGGGGGACCCCCAGTACTGACCCTAATGAGGCCTAACCTTGGAGTTAGAAGAGATAGATCTCCTTCTAGGGACTCCAATAGATCTCTGCACTCTAATGCCTCTTCTCAGATGAGAAGGATTTCTCCACAGAGGAGATTGACTTCCCCTCAGAGAAGAGAACATGAAGCAAGGATGAAACAGGCTAATCTAAGGATTGAAAGGGAAGAACTTGCCCTGGCCAAAGAGAAGCTTGCCTTTGCTAGAGAGCAGCAGATGAGTGGGGTAGTCCCCACTGGTGGCAGCAATATCCCTAGAGATAAAGAAAGGAGTTTAGATACTAAACACCTGAGTAAGATAGTGCCCCCCTTTAAACAAGGGGATGACATCCACAAATGGATGGCTGCTTTGGAGAGGGCCTGCACTGTCCAGTGCATCCCCCAGAGTCAGTGGGCAGCTATACTGTGGCTCTCCTTTGAAGGCAAAGGTAGAGATAAGCTCCTCACTACTAGAGTTGAGGATGCTAACAATTACCAAGTCCTGAAAAATACACTGGTTGATGGGTTTGGCTTAACCACTGAGCAGTACAGGCTGCTGTTCAGGGACACCCAGAAAATTCAGTCTCAGTATTGGGCTGACTTTGTTGATTGTGCCACTAAGGCTTTGGAAGGCTGACTACTGGGTAGCAAGGTTACTGATTACCAAGGATTGTATAATCTAATTATGAGAGAGCAAGTCTTAAATAATTGTCAGAACCAGTTATTACACCAGCACCTGGTAGACTCTGATCTGACCTCTCCACAGGAATTGGGTAAGAGGGCAGACAAATGGGTCAGAACCAGGATTAGGCCTAAGAACCAGGGTGGTGACCAGAAAAAGGAATCAACCAAGCCTCAAGAGAAGGGTGTGAATAAATCTCCAGATCAAACCACATCAGGGCCCCAAAAATGCTCAGAAGGGGGTGGGTCCCAGAATCCTTCCAATACCCAAAAGAAAACTTATTGCCAAACCTGCAAGCAGGTGGGTCATTGGAAAACTGACAGCAGTTGCCCAAAGAACCCCAATAAGGAAAACATACCCCCAAGTAACACTTCCAAGCCACCTGTTACTACTAATAGTAATCCCCCAGGTGGTGGGAGTGCCCCCAAGAATTTGGGTGCATTTACTTTGGGAGTTCCTGGGGACTCTGGCCTAACCAGGTCCCCTGACTTAGATACTCTTGTCTGTGAAAATGGCATGGGGTTTGCCAGCTTCACTGCTTGTCCCAACACTTTGAGCAAGTACAGACAGGAACCCCTCATCAATGGTATAAAAGTTGAGGCCTATAGAGATACAGGGGCTAGCATCACCATGGTGACTGAGAGTCTAGTCCCCTCAAGGCAACTTTTACCTGGTGCCACATACCAGGTGACCAATATTGATGGAGTGCAGAGAGATCATCCCATGGCAGTGGTAAATCTCAGCTGGGGAGGTGTCACTGGCCCCAAGAGAGTGGCAGTGTCATCAAACTTGCCTGTAGATTGCCTACTGGGGAATGATTTAGAGATCTCAGCCTGGGCTGAGGTAGAGCAAGAAACCCATTTCAAAATGGTAAACCTCCATGGTAAGGTTAGTGGGGCAGTGATAGCCACAGCCCCAGTCCAAGATGTCCTCCCTGAACAGGTCAGGAGGGCTGTGCCAGTCACAGCCCAATCTCAGACAACTTCCTTCCCAGAACAGGTTGGCAAGGCTGTGATGGTAACAGCCCATACCCAAACTGAGTCCCCTCCTGAAAAGGTTGGGAGAGTTGTGATGGCCACAGCTCAAACTCAGACAGATAATAGTGTTGTGAAGCCTGAAACTATGGATCACTCCACTCAGACAGAGAGCATTGAGGAGGAAGAAAAATCTCCCTCCCACCAGACTTTAGGAAAGGATCAGCCTCCTCAGGGAACTGACCTGACCCCCTGTGAAGAAACTGCCCCAGAGGTAGTCAGGCCTAGCCTGGCAGAACCCCTGATGTCAGTGGACCCTTCCAAGGTGGGACCCAGTCTGGAGCAGGTAACATGCCCCTCTCTACCCTGCCTCAGTCAGCCCAGGGCTGTAGAGGCCAGGGAGGCCAGTGGTGGACCCCAAAGGTCCCCCTGTCCAAAAGAATTCCCCAATCAGCAGATTAAGGGCACTGAAGCTAGTAGTCCTAGCCAAGTGAAAATAAAACAAACTCCTGAGGGATCCCCCTTAAAATTAGCTAGGGACCTCCCCCAGATGGACACTGTTGGGCACAGCCAAACCTGGGACCTAAGGGCCCCAAACCTGACCTGTCCCTCCAGTAAGCCAAACAGAGGGACCCAACCTCCAGCTTTAGGTAGCCAGAGGTTGACCCTGAGAGCTCAACACAACTCAGTCTTGGAAAGAAAGGCCTCTATGGTGGATAATGATTGGAGGAAGCTGAGCCCAAAATTAGTGGAGCCTCACTTCAGTACTCCATCTCAGCACCAGCCTTTTACTTTGCCAAAACACACCACAGGTAGAGATTCCCTATGGTGGAGACCCTCAGACACCCTTAGGGTGAGGGATTGCTTAGTGGACCATGAGATAGGGGGTAACCATGCCAGTGCTGGTACTTCCTTATATGGCCACTTAGGCAATATAGGCTTACCTGGTCAAGGATAGCCTTATCTCCTTTCGTTTGGGGGGGGGGTTATGTAGGAAGGTGGATCCCTGACTATGGTTGCCCCCAACTTTTTGCCTGGTGTTTTGCTGGTTTTCTGACTTAGTTGACCTGGGGCCCTGCTATTCAGGACCCCAGGCCCACTGCTCTCTCTGTTAAAATGGATTCCATGTACCCTAGGTACATATCTGATTGGATACTGAGTCACCTTATTAGTCCCTGTACAGTATACCTTAGGTATCCAGGGCATAGGTGTACCCAGGGCCTACCAGGGGCTGAATCATGTATTATGCCACCCCTGGCTGGCCATCCAAAACTGACACAACTGGCTGCTTGACAGCTGGGGCAAGGTGGTGTAATCACCCTTTGCTGTAGATATAGTATACCTATATCTAAAACCTAGAATGGGCACACAGATCTCCTATCAGTCACTCCTATGGCAGGCCTTAACAATCCTGAAGGCAGAGTGCTTGGAATCGTGTGCGATGGTGCTCTGGCATGAGCTGAGCCTGTCTGCGGCTTACGGGATCTATCCCTTAGCCGTTTCCATGATAGCGTCAGACCATATTCTCTTAAGTGCCTTATAATCCTCGCGGTTATGGTAACTTTGGTCTGGCATTATCTAAACATGTCGTGTAAGGTGTCATACTGGCGAAGGGGGTCGTTCTGGCGACGGGGGTAGCATTCCACCCCTCTAGAGGGAGAAGACATGTTGGTAGCCTGTAACCCCGGTTAAAGTCGAACATAGTCTCAGCTCCACAAAATGGATGCTGCCACCGAGACACAAGTCTGACCTCCTGCTGCTGGGAGTCCTTCCAGCGAGGAGTGCTTGGACAAAGGGTTTCTTGTCAGGGGCGGTGCCAGCACCATCCCAGACAGGGTTTTGTGTATCCCAGGTAGGCAGGGCTATAGAGGAAGGTGACTGCAAGTGGCACCCCGGTGCTCACTGTGCATATGCCGGCTCAAACCAGTTCCTGGGGCACACCAGCCCCTGAGCTGGGGAGAGACCGGACAAAGGAGAGGGGTGTAACCACCCCCCTCCTAGTCGCACCCATAGGGCAGGACTTAGTCGCGTGCCAGCCCCTTTTCTCAGGATAAAGGTAGGAGCAGGCCCCCTTCCAAATTAGATCATCTTTGAATCCTGAAACTACTTTCTACGAAAGGAACTCAAGACTTCTTCCTAAGATTTCTCCCTTGTGACACAGAGTAGTCACCCTGCAGCAGCAGGCACCAACCAAGCATCGCGGTTTGCTGTAAGTCTCTCCTCCGGATCAAGACTGCCCAGCTCGACGAGAGCCAGCTTCCCTGGCACCTCTGACCTCTACCTGCATCATCAGCCCAGCTAAGATTCGTGGGTGTGACGAGACCTCGAGGGACCGGCCATCTTCAGGACTGCACGACGCTTGCCCAGCACAACCACCGAGGGATCCTTGAGTGAGTGGGGCCCTTCTGCTCTTTGCTGCTCACCGCGTTGTCCAGGTCACTTGCCCGTTGGCGATGAACCACGACGACAACACCGCTGGTCTGGTTGCTCCAGACTGGCCCTTGCTCCCCTCCAACAGAGGAGCACCCCGGACCCTCCTGGTCCACTCCAGATGCCATTTTGAGTCCACCGCGTGGGATTGCATTTGCCAAGACTTGTTGCCCCAATCCTGGGTCCAGCGACGTCGACAGTAGATACCACCGTGGGACAGCTCGCACCTCCATCCTGGTCGCCGACAACGCCTCCTGGTCCGAGAGACTGCAGAGCCCAGCGTCGCCCACTCACCTGGTCGAGGTGACTTCGCCCGGTGCATCCTGGTGCCCACCTAATCACTGGCTAGTGATTCAGAACTTGGTCCCCTCTGCTTACAGGTCTTCATCTTCATCGATCAAGGCTTGGATCCCATCGAACATCTTCACTGGTCGCCTGCCAGCAACTTCTTCTTTCAGGCTCCATAGACTGCAACGAGGATTCTCGACGTCTTTTCAGACCTATGCAGCCGCAGCCCCTGGGCTAGGTAACCTAAGCATTTCGGTGCTCCAGCATAGTTTAACTATCTAAGTGTCCATATCCTTTTTCGTTTCAGCTCTACCTAGTCGGATTCGTCCGATAACACTAACTTTGCATTTACTAGCCTCCATAGACTTTGCTCCGCATCCCGCGTGAGAGTGCACACTCTGCACCCGATCTCCCTAGGCCTCCTGCTAGTAATCTAAAGGTTCAGTAGTCTAGTCCTAGCGATCCCAAAGCCTCTGAGAATAGTTACTTACCTGCTAGTAATTCGCATTCCACTTTTGTAGTATATGGTTTTTCGTGCCCCTCGGGCATTTGTGTAAATTGTGCGACTTTAAGTATTTTCTTAAGAGTTTTGTGTTGTGCTAAGCTCCCTGACTCATAAAGAGTTCAGGGTAGTACTGTTATAAATAAATATACTTTTATTTTCATAACAACTTGTGTGGTGTCCTTTCACTTGGTGTTCAAAGGGTAAATGTGGTGGTAAACAGCTGGCTTAACACGCCCTCTAGAGTTTAGCCTAAAGACTGCTCTTGTCCATGCTACTAGGATAGCTGGTCTATCAGGTTGACTTACAACCAATCATCAATAAGGGTCGTTTGGAATGATACATAGTGATCACTAGAATAGTGAGCACTGCATATCAGGCCAACTTCTCACAGGTGGTATCTAGACATAACATACACCAGGCTCCGTAATTTATAGAGAATAGCAAATACGATTACAGTTGAGAAGCAGTTTCTTTTTGAAGGAAGTAAAGTATGGAATAGTGCAGATGATGGGTCAACCGAGTTCAAAACGTTAGGTGCGTAGAAAGAGCCATTGTTGTTTAAGAGCTGGATGTCAAGGAAGAGGGAATTAAACATGCAAAGTTGATAAGGTGTTCCTGAGAACTTAAATATCTTTGTCAGGTAAAAGGGAATTTATAACTTCATGTTATAATGACAGCCAGCTCTCAGTGATAAATAGAATAAAGGAGGTCTGGCCCATACATAAATCAAACGGCACAGATATGATGGACGGAATGCAGAACAAATCAAATCATTCACCCCCAGGCGAGAGATCTGGGTTAAATACATCGTTCTTTTGCTCACCATGCCACTCCAGTTTAGACCCAGCCATATGCAAATCAGTCTTGACCCTGTTCCTCCTGGGAACAGTCCAGCCCGAACTGCCAAGCCAGGTCCTCCTTGGACCGGAAACCATCATCCTAGGACCGGTTTCGGAGTTTCACCCCTCATCAGCAAGGCTAGCCTGATCCCAGTGGCACAGTGAGACTGGGCCCCACGTCTGGGCATTCCCAGCACACTTAAGGCGAGAAAGCAAAAGGCACACAACTGATGGGCGAAATGTAGAACAAATCAAAACTTTCAACCCAGTCAACAGATCTGGTTGTTCTTTTCGCAATTGTCATCCTGAGTGCGACGGGTATGCCCAGACATGGGTCCCGTGCTCTCCATGCCACTGGAGTCAAGCTAGCCTGGCTGATGAGAGGTGAAACCCTGAAACCAGTCCTAGGATGCTTGTTTTCCAGTAAAGGAAGAACCTTGCCTGGCAGTTCGGGCTGGACTGTTCCCATGGGAACAGGGTCAAGACTAATTTGAATAAGGCTGGGCTTAAACTGGAATGACATGTGCAGCAAAAAAACTTGGGATTTAGGACCAGATCTCTGTACTGGTGTGAATGTTTGAAATTGTTCAATATTCTTTCCATCAATTGTTCTTTTTGCATTTGTCATCCCAAGTGGGACGGGTATGCGCAGGAGTGGGTCCTGTGCTGTCCATGCTACTGGAGTCAAGCTAGCCTGGCGGATGAGGGGTGAAACCCAAAAAACGGTCCTAGGATGCTTGTTTTCGAGTCCAGGTAGAACCTTGCCTGGCAGTTTGGGCTGGACTGTTCCCATGGGGAACAGGGTCAAGTCTGATTTGCATATGGCTGGGTTGAAACTGGAATGTTATGGGGAGCAAAAAAACATGGCTTTAGGCCCAGATCTCTGGACTAGGGGGAATGTTTGACATTGTTCAACATTCTCTCCCTCAACTGTTCTTTTTCCAGCGATTAATCAAGTAGCTGCATTGAAAGCATCTTTAAGGGAGTGATATGGGTGTTGATTATTTTGGAATGGCAGATCCACTTCTGATAAAAAAGGTTTAATCCATTGGAAAAGTTGATATGATAATTGGTTTTTTTGGACACATTATTCATGAGTTTGAGAAGGTTGCAGTTGCATTCATTCATGTTTACAGCACCAAGCCAGTTTTGAACTAGTGTAGAGGACAGTGCCATGAAATGCTTTGGAACTCAGTTTAATAAAGAGTGAACCGAAAATGATCCAAGATTGGTTCATGTCTACACTTAGCCAGAAATCAGGTATCGGCAGGATAGAAGACCTTCAAATAGAGTTGAGTGGCATGCGAGCACTGGTGATGTCAGATGCTGGAACTTTTTAGCATCTCCCAGGGGTATAAGATGAAGGCTGTAGAGGATGTGTAAAAGGGATCCTTGGTGGACACCTTATTGAATGGAAACAGGGTTAGAGAATGAGCAGGATACCTTGATGTGCTGCAATTAATTTATGAGGTAGGATTCAAAGATGTTCAGAATTTGTGTTTTCTTCAAGGCCCATGTGGTCCTTAAATTTTGGATCAGAATCTGATGGGTGACTGTATAAAAAGCCACCGATCAAATGAGGTGGAGTGAAAGACAATCACTATTATTCAGGACGAGGAAGTATTCATCAATGATTTACAAGTTGGCTAATCGGTGGCACATCATGCTTGGAAACCAGACTGGAGATTGCCAATATGGTTACTGGCATGGATGCTGAACCCAGCTATCAAGGACTTTAATGAGAAAGGGGGGACAAGATACTGGACTGACAATATTACGGTCACTACAGTCTGAGGACATGCTTATTTAAGAGGAGACAGACTTGTCTAACTTTAGGGCAGTCTGGAAACACACTCTGGCAGATGGAGAGATTGATTAACTTCGAACAGTGTGGTACAAAATGTATTAGCAGTTCATTAGTTAAAATAGCCAGTATCATATCGGAAAAATTATCAAAGGTCTTGAGTCTGGAGGCAATATTAAGAAGGTCAGTCGGGGATACCTCTAAGAGCAGTTACTAGTTGATTTTCTACCCAAGTTGGGATGGGGAATGTTGGAAACCAATTGTAGAGACACCTTCATATTTTTTTAACTTTGGGGTCACAGAAAGTGGCAAATACTTTGCATTTCTTTTCTGATTCTTTCACGGTAAATGAGGGGAGATCAGTGACTGATTTAACTGTTTCAAACTGTTTATTTAGATAATGTTTTTAGACCAACTAATTTGGGATTTTATACAAGTCGATTAAGTTGAGTTGATTTCGTTTGAATATATCTTTTTGAATGGTCTTCAGAAAGAGGAAAGATGTTCTAGATTCTCTCCCAAAAGTGGTGATACATGCTCTATCATTCTGAGATGTGTCTTCTCTTCATTAAATTTTTAAGAGTAATATAAGGAATAGACTTATTTTATTTAATTATTGCCACCTTCAATGGGAGGACAGCATTTATAGTTCCACACATAATTGTGTTGTAGTTGTTAGTTAAATAATTTACATCATGATCATTGGAAGGGCAAAATACATGAGGCAGGGTTACTAAGATTTTCAGCTCTAGTATCACAAAACAAGTTGTGTGTCTTGTCAGTTGCCAAATAATATGGACTTAGAAAAGGACATGTAAAAGGGAATTTGAGATTTAACTGATCAGTGAACTAAGCTAAAATTGCCAAGATTGTCAGCTAGTAGACAGTAGCTATTATCAATAATAAGATCAAGGATGTCAAATTAGATTTGTGTCCAAATACAGCAGTGTTGAATCAAGATGTTTTCATGTAGAAAAGATAACAAAAGCAAGAATGATGGATCATTAGGATTGCTCCAGATTTTTTTTAAGTTCCCCACTAATATGTTGTATTGGATAAAATAAGCTGAAAGGTGATACAATTTAGTCATTGTTCAATAAAGGAGTTATTATCCCCTGGCGAGGGATAAAAAATATTGTTTTTTATGGCCTTTGTTGCAGTAGATTTAAATCAGGTATTGAAAGGGTGGAAGTAAATGAATACCACAAGCCTGCAGTGAAGAAAATGATTAAATAGCGCTATGATTTAATCTCCTTTTTTATTTTTTTCAAGCCACAAAATTTGATATTAGAGTCCTCTGGTTGGATAAGTGTGTCCATGATGTGATGGAAATTTTAGTTAAATCAAGTTTCAGTCAATATCAGAAGATCCGAATCCATAGCAGCAATTCAGTTTGCAACACCAATCTGATGTTTTACTGCATGCCTACAATTATGGAATGTGCACTGTAAAGTGGAGACATAAGGCCCTGCAAGTGGGGAGAATCTAATAGAATCTCAATGAACAGCTTGGGTTCCACGTCTGTCTGAAAGATAATTACGTGGTGGGCAAATTAGAACAGGAATTTTTTTGTCATTAAAGTTTATCAGTGTTATAAGGTCTGAGTACACTACGAATGATAATCATAGAAAGGAATCTCTTTTACCAGAGGAGGAAAAGGGACAGTTCTATGGGAATGGGAGAATTGGTCTTCTGTGGGGTGGAGCACAAAATATCTGGGATAGTTTATTTATAAGGTTGGGTTTTTTTCAGAACAAATCTTTGAGTTTATCAATAGAAGTCGAAATGCTGGATATTTAAATCGAGAAAAGTCCAAATTCCCGGGATAAATATTCAATGTTGCTAATTAGTACCAAGAGCACATGAAATGGAGCCTAGAGCAGGTGGACAAAAGCAGCGGAGATGGGTTTTTGGGAAGGCAAAAGATTAGAGTTGGGTACAAAAGGGTTTAGAAACCTTGCATCTCAGGCAAAAGTGGGGGAGAACACTGGCAAGTAATAGAATTTTGGGCCTTGCATTAATGGGCACCTCCACATTTTTTACCTCCCCCTCTTAAATATGATTCCCAAATGAAAATGACTGGTTCCTACGTGTTTTTGTCAACATGCAAGCTGTAGAAGACAATATAATGTCATAGCTTATAGGTGAGTGGGCTGTTGTCAAGAAGGAAATTAAGGTTTAGGATGTCTTTCAATCACAGAGTAGACTATGATTTTACCCTACAAATGCCAGTGATGGGGTATTCCTTTGAAATTCCACCACTGATGTGGTTATGCAGGCTTGATTAGTATGTAGTCCCAGTAGAACCTTATTCACTCTGACAGTATTTGGAAATGCAAGACATTTTCCATCTGCTGATAGTGGTTTTAGCTACCTAACTGCTCTGACAAAAGGCCTCTATAATTGACAAATAGATGCTCAGACAGATGAAGGGTCTTGTTCCTTCCGTGTCACAAGGTAAAGCCTATGAGGAAACTACATTGTGTATAATCTCTTTAGCCAGAGAAGCATGGGATCTAGATTTAAATAATGAGTAGGCAATTCCTTGATTCTGGTGAAATTCTTTTTATACCTTTAGCATGGAGGACTACCTTTCTCTGAGGAAGACAGCAGGAGGATCAACAGAAGAATGTGCTTTAATGTCAAAATCTAGAGGTAGGTTTAAGTTCCAATGAGCAGCATGAGCCGTAAGAGCAGGATGAAGATGGAAAAGATTATCAATATTGCATCTTACAAACTCATTAATTTATGAGGAGAAATACTTCAAAGGGCTATTTAAGTAGGCAGGAAAAGCTGACAAATAATGCTCAAAGGATTCCACGCTGATACCCGAAGAGGATAAATGATGAATGAAAGGCACCACCCTTTCAAATAATGCCAAAATCTTAACCACTGTATTCTGTATTGCATCCTTACCGAATTATTCCCAACTGCACAAATGATGGCTATATTTTCTTCTCATAAACTCAAATAGATATAAGCTATTTTCTCAAATATCAGAGTCTCTAGCTCAATAAAGGTAAAGGGGGTCGTAGAGAATAATTACTCCCTATTATAGAAGTAGGTCTGGGACCTGATGAAGAAAGAGAAGAGAGGAGGAGTTGTTCTGTTCACTATACTGGGTGCCACATACTATTCAGGTGTCATAAGGCAGATGTGCTTCTGTGCCACACCTGTATTGGCTGGTGTTATTTGACACTGGTTCTGTTCTGTATGGCTCTACAAACTAGGCCAAGTGCACCCCTTCCGCACTTGACTTAAGGGTAGTGAGGGCAAGCAGTCAAAGGCTTCTCAGCAAGGTTGTGTGGTGGACAGAGACTAAGACTAAGAACTTAAAACAACTACAGACACAATCAATCACTATCCACTAATGTGTTTGTCTTTAATAAAAGATCGTATTTTGAATCACATCAAAACAAAATCCTATACAATTAGGTGTGGGCACAGCTACAGGCTATACAATCTCACCTTCACTCTCTTAGTCAAGCACTAAACTCTGCAGTGCTTTCTCTTGCTCTAGCCACCGGCTATCCTTGCAAATATCTATGGTGAATTCAGAAAAAAAACAAGACGATGAATGGACTGCCGAAACCTTTCAACTAACCACCATCAGTCAAGAGATCTGGGTTTACTCCATCATTTGTTTGCTCACTATTTCACTCCAGTTTTGGCAAGGTGGTGGCTCTCAAGCAGATAATGATGATGCCGGCTCTAAACACAAGTACCCAAAACATGGGCATATTACATTGTAAATTACCTGAACCTGGCTGTCATCAGCCTTCTTGAAGTAGCAATAAGGCACAGACAAATGAGCAGCCTCTACCTAGAAAGCTCCCCACCCTTAACAACAGAATCTGCTGTTTCACCTCCCTCTCTCCTACTATCCACTAAATGGCAATGCCCAAGAGAATGTAATCAGTCATTCCTTGCTAAAAGGTCCTCATAGAATTTCTATCAGTAGCCCTGTCTCAATCCTCCCTCACGTCAGTGCCTGAGACTCCACTCTCCAGTCACAGGAATGCAAGCACTTAAGGTCCACTTTTTGTGTAATGCGAAACTCAAGACAATCCAAAATGGATACCACTGTTCCAGAAATATTTTTACATCTCACACGAAGTCAATCTATCAAATGTGTGCTAATCATTCACCATGCATACACTCATGCAACAAGCACATGGAACTCTAAGTCAAAGGGTGTTACATGAAAGCAGAACTTTACAAGAGAGGGGCCATTGGCCCACACTCCTCTCCGACAGAAAAAAAGGTCTGTTTAGGATGGTCTTTTTAGGACTATAAATTCACAAAAATATGAGGTTGCTCCCACCACTTCATGTCAACAAACCAGGGCATGGAAAGGAGATCCACGTCAACAAAAGAGGGCGCAAATAGTGTGCCAGTCAAGGTAATAGAACAGGTTGTGGACCTTAGCCTTACCGAGAACAGGCTTCACCCTTGGTGCACATGCTAGATTAGTGAGTCAAATGGGCAGTAACAAGTCAGAGTATCAGTTTCATATGCCATTGGGTTATTTAGGGCAGAGCTTCACACCCATAGAATATGCTAGGGACATTCCTCTCCTAACATTTGGTGAGGCAAAAAAACTGCTATCAGATTTAGAATGACATTACAAGATTTCATCAACTTTCGAAGAATGAGATAAACTAGAGGGAACAAGTGTGAAAATCACAGCCTGTCCAGTAGGAGAGCATCACCTAAGAACCTTTTACCCCAGTGATGCAAACTTTGACAATGAATGTGGCTCTTTAAAGCAAAAACATGAATACTTGGGGAGCCCCAAGTCTAGTGGATATATTTAAGAACATCAACATTGAACTTTCATTCTTGTTGACCTCTCTGCGTGCCAAGTAAGTTTGCCACTACATTTCTCTTTTCCTGCAGAGGGGCCACCATTGGTAAATTGCTATTGTCCAGAAGCATGTCCATATATTGACTGTACGGAGAGCTAAATCAAGATCCATCCTCTTTGTTTAAGCTATTCATTGCATTACTGCCTGTGAGAATTTCAAGAATTTCCAACCCCGAGGAGAGGAGGGAAACATTTCAGAAACTGAAAAAATAATAGGAGCTCTTTATGGTTGATAGGCATGTATCTGGCAAGGAGAGTCCAGGAGTGTTTAGCTCAAAGAGCCGTACTGTGGGAGCCCTGGTGATACTCAAAGGCATCTACGGTCAGGGTAACATTAGGAGTCAGAACAAGAGAAGAAGATCCATTTCCCAGGTAGGATAGGATAAACTAATGGAGATACTCCAAAATCTATTAGGTAATTAAACAGAATGTAATTTTCTGAAAGATTGTGCCGCAGAACATGCATCCAAATCAGAGCTAAGGGGACAACAGGAATAGTGGGAGTCCTTATTCTCATGTGTCTCTGTAAACACCACAATAAAGTCAAAGGACAAAGACAAAAATTCCACACTGCCTGTTTATGAGTGCAGTCCATTTTAGAGGTGGGTATGTTAGAACTATAAAGAAGTCTATCAGTTCTTGTATAAAATGAAATAACAGAGATGAAGTTAGTGTTCTTCTTTAGGAAAGAAAATCCCAGACTGTGGAGAGTGTTGTATATGGGGCAGATATTTCATTCGTTAATAGCAGTAGATTGAGCCGTGTCCAAACAATCATACAAATAAAGGGTAAAGAGAGATCTCTTGAAGACTTAGATAGAAGACCACTACCAAGAGTTCGTAAAGAGTTTATGGTTGAAGCCCAGATTAAAGGCTCCAATTATAAACCTCACGTAATAGCAATGCTCTTCCTTGATTGGCATATGGAGGTACGCATTTTGGAGATTCGCAGATGCCTATCATTAGCCTAACTTAAGAGAGCAGCATGATTTCAGCTTGCATGAACAAATACCTGATCTTGATAGGATAACATGGTTAAAGTCATAAAATTATAGCACTGTCCTTTTTGGTAACTGATAAAGAAAGCACACCAGGGGCAATCATATCCAATGACAATAGCACAAGGTATGTTAGCCAAGTCTCATGTAGATGAGCTATGTAGATACAATCATGCTGCTTACCATGCCATGAACACAGAAAGGGTCTAGACATGACACAATAAAACTTGTATACTGCAAATAGGACCACTCCAAGATGATCATTTCACTGGGGGGATTAGCAAGTGCAGCAAAAGCACACCCAGCCGAAATGTCCCGAATGCACATCTTTATCATTACCATCCCATACAGTCCAACATATATGTCACAACAGATTCTAAATGTACATAAAGCAATAATTATGTGGCAAGTGCGAAATTGCCACGCATAACTAATTCAGTAAACACAACCAGGACTTCTTATGGTGGAAAGCAAAACACTTCCAATGAGAGAGAAATTGGCATGCTGCCATAGTTATTATAAGAGATGGTATGATGCGTGATGCCAACAGTGGAGTGCAGTGTGTCACCAAGGGGTTTTTCACTGTCCCACAAGTGTCTGTGCTTTCAAATTGGACTACAAACCCAAAATTCGAGAACAAAGTGGGTACGATCATCTGGAAACACTCATCGAGCAGAAGAGAAATTTAAATTAAATATTTTCTTGCGACAGTTTAATCAGTGAGTTATTCACCCAAAGAGTTAAAATTCCAATAGATGTTATCACTTTGCAAGGTTAAAAGTGAATTTACCCATTGAAAAAACACAGCCAGTACTCAAGAAACACAACTGACAATGGTTGCTTGTGCAATTTGCAACTCTGAGGAAAGACAAGATCTCCCAAAGTCCTTAGCCACTACTGACAGACTGGTCACAGCCTCTCAGTTACAGTATTTTTTTTTTTTTGGGAGTTTTATATAGCGCGAACTAGAACCGAACCGAACCGAATCAGTTATCAGAGCGCTTTACATAGCACCAGTTACGTTACATGAGGACACACTTTCATTTTTTAGGCACGGGGAGATTAAGTGATTTGCCCAGAATCACAGGGGTTTTTTGGCGTCGTTACCGAGACTCGAACCCAGATCCCAGATCCCCAGGTCCGAGGTCCGAGGTCCGAGGTCGAGGTCTTCGAGAGATGTAAATAATTACCTCTCTTCTACAAAAGAGACCAAAGGTTTCAAGAGAAGAATAAAAAAATGCTCAGAGAAACAAGACATGTGCAGTGGCCAACTATATACCCATCGGAGACCTACACCTATCATTATCTTGCATGAATTTTCCCTTAACAGACAACCTATTTTGAAAGTTGGTGTGTACTGTACAAGAATTTCACTTTCCAACAATACACCAGTGTCTTTCACTTTTGCTTTACTATGTATCCTGCATTCCATAGTATCTGACTATTTCAAAGTTGGCTATTCCTCTGTTCCTATAAAACCTAACATGATTAAAAGTTCTGCCAGTTTTGGAACTGGAAATGATACTGAAAGAAAATTAAATTGCTCACCTCATAAATATTAAACTGTGACTGGCCTCTTGACAACTCCCGATAACTTGTTGTGAATTCACCAATGAAATCATGTCTGAAAATAACGCAAATGAGGTAAATAAATACAATGGTTTCTTTCATAAGTCACAACTTTTCAGTAAAGATGAAATCAAATCATACATAAACACTGGAATATCAGATCGTTAAAATGAAATAACCCAGGACAAGACACATCAAATTGTTTAAGAAAATAAGTTACTTACCTGTAACTGTAGTTCCCCAGTATTGGAAACTTTCATAGATTCACATGCTTGAATCATTCCCTGTCGTCGAGATTGGAGTCTCGAGGACGGGGAATGATTCAAGTATGTAAACCTTTGAAAGCTCCAATACTGGAGTAAAGCATTTTAATTTGACCCCATTTTTGAAACAGTGCCTAAAAGGAGAATTGATCAGCTGCACTATTCTAAAACGACCCATTTGAATAAAACACACAGAAAGAGCATAAGCATAATGCTACCAAAAGTAAGTTCTTTTTTAAGGATATAGAATACTTGTTTGGATATCTAGACTTGACAAAATAAACTAAAAGTGATGAATTATGCGCTGAAAAATACTGATATCTATTGTGGTCAATGCGCAATTACATTTTGGCACAGCATGTATAAAGTCTGAGGGGCTGATTCACAGAACTAACTTACTACAAAATCCTAAACTTACCATCATATTGGTATTCACAGAATGCACTTATTCATTTTGGTATTCACAGAACGCACTTACTCATTGATGAGAAAGTACCTTCTGTGAATACAAAAATAAGTAAGTTACTCAAAATTAGTAAATTACTCAAAATTAGTAAGTTAATCATTTTGGTATTCACAGAAGGCACTCACTCATTGATGAGTAAGTGCCTTCTGTGAATACCAAAATGAGTAAGTTACTCAAAATGAGTAAGTTACTCATTTAGGTATTCACAGAAGGCACTTACTCATCAATGAGTAAGTGCCTTTTGTGAATACCAAAATGAATAAGTGCATTCTGTGGATACCAAAATGAGTAAGTGCATTCTGTGGATACCAAAATGAGTAAGTGCATTCTGTGGATACCAAAATGAGTAAGTGCATTCTGTGAATACCAAAATGGTCGTCAGTTAGGATTTTGTAGTAAGTTAGTTTTGTGAATCGGGCCCTTAGCAGTCATTTCAAGGATCATCCCGATGGATCCTTGCAATGTACAGTTTGCAAGTGAATGGTCATTTTATTTGGAATGCTTTGATTACATTATTATTGGTCCTCTGACTAATATACTTGGGAAATGCTGGATAACTGAAAGAAGCATCAAGTCCCTAGCCTATAACTCCAGTTCTCTAGATTCACATGATTGACTCACTCCAAGTCTTAAAGATGAAAGTTCTACTGTTATATTTCAATAGCAGTATTAAGAGATTGCATTAAAAATCAGCGCAAAACATTCAAACTTTATTGCCTCAATTGTCTCATTAGAAAAGATCCAAACTTCAATCAATGATTTGAGAGTGCATACTCCAATACCCCAGGCCCCACCATCTTTAGAATCCCATACCATCAGTATAAAAGAATATGGTAACAGAAGCTTCTGATCGGGGATGAGGAGTGACTCCTTCATGGTTTTTTTTTTTTTTTTACTCCTTCATGTTGCCCATTTTTCGATGTCTGATAGAGAAACTCCAGCATAAAGTACTGCTGTGGAGGCTACTTCCCATGTGGAATGAGCCAACAAAGTAGATTGCAGAGGAAAGCCATTCTTGCAGTGATGAAACACAACAGCAGCTGCAATCCATTGTGCTATTCTTTTGTTTTCAGTGAGGATTTCTTCACTGCATTTCTGTGACAGTCCAATAGAAATGGCTAATCTGAGTGTCCATAGCAGAGTGGTAGACTCAATATTGAACTTTAAGCATCTGAAGACATCTAACTCCAGCTATACTGAAGAACAGATTCACATTTACAAAGTAATACTGTCTGACTACAGACTCTTTGAGAAAATCATCTGTGGGTCATGCGTTCTTAAGTCATCTTCTACATTATTTATTTTATTTATTTATTTTACAGATTTATAGAGCGCATGGCTGCCCATAGGCGTCCCAGCGCTGAGAGACAAACCTAAAGAGAGATGTTTTATGGGAACAGCCATGTTTTGAGAGCTTTACGGAATGTAAGAAGGTTAGATTGGGCTCTGAGGCTAAAGGGGAGCGAGTTCCAAAGTTTGCCGGCGTTGAGGGAGAACAGTCGGCCGCCTGAGCGGGCCTTTCTGATCCTGGGGATTGAGGCTAGGAAGCAGTTGGAGGAGCGAAGAGGTCTGGAGGTGATGTAAGGTGAGATGAGATTTTGGAGTATGGGAGGGGCTTTGCCGTGCATGATCTTGTGTGTCGTGCAGAGAGCTTTGAATTGAATTCTCTCTTGGATGGGAAGCCAATGGAGGGCCTTCAGTGATGGTTTGGCAGAGCAGCGACGATGGGTGCCTGTGAGCACGCGGGCTGCCGCATTCTGGGCCGTTTGGAGTTTGGCTAGAACTTTTTTGGGGGCCCCTAGGTATAGGGCATTGCCATAGTCCAAATGGGAAAGTACAAGGCCATGGATGAGGAGTTTGCGCGATTGGGTCGGAAGCAGGGGTAGTATTTTTCTTGCCGATCTTAATAGACCGTGACAGGTTCCAGCAACTTTCCGTGCTTGGGCTGAAAAATTAAGTTCTTCATCCAACCAGATGCCCAAGCTTTTTATTTCTGGTTTAGACGCAGGGGGGGGGGGCCCATAGCTGACGGCCATATGGAGATAGAGCTGTATAAAGATTTATTACCTAAAAACATAATCTCCGTTTTTTCGTTATTCAGCTTGAGGTGGGAGTTACTCATCCATTTTGTAATTTCGGTCAAGCAGGAGTGAAGGTTGGGAATGGAGAGGTCTTGCTGGCTGAGAGAGACCACAAGTTGAGTGTCGTCGGCATATGTCAGGAGTTTGATGCCGTATGGGACGACGACCTTCTCGAGGGGGGACATATAAACATTAAAAAGGGTTGGGCTCAAAGACGAGCCCTGAGGAACCCCGCAGTTGATGGGTGTCGGTCTGGACATGAAGGTGCCCTCTGTCACCTGAAAAAATCGGTTTTTGAGGAAGGATTCTAACCACGCCAAGGCCATTCCTGTGACTCCAAGGTGTTTGAGTCTTTGGATGAGGATAAGGTGGTTGACGGTGTCGAAAGCGGCACTAAGGTCCAGGAGGATCACTGCCACTGATCCTCCTGAGTCTATGATTTTCCTTGTCTCCTCGACTACCGCCAATATAGCTGTCTCGGTGCTCTGGCCTGGCCTGAATCCTGTTTGGGAGGGTTCCAGTAGTTTATTGGACTCAAGGTATTGGGAGAGAATTAGGTTGACGTGTTTCTCAGCTATTTTGCTGACACCTGGAAGTAAGGAAATTGGCCTGTAGTTACCAAGTTCTAGTGGGTCGAGATGGGGTTTTTTGAGCAGTGCTCTCACCATGGCTTTTTTCCAGGTGGGGGGGACAATCCCTAGGGAGAGTGAGTCGTTAATGAGTTTTGTCAGTTTTGGTAGAATAGTGGGTCCGACTAATTTCAGGATATTCAATGGGGCAGGGTCAGAGGGGCTGCCACTTTTAATAGAGCTGAGTATGCGGAAAGTGATGTCGGTTGTGAGAGGAGTAAATACTGACAGCTGATAGCTGTGTGGGTTGACGTCAGAGGGGGGACTGAGGGCATTGAAGGGGGTAGAGGGGAGTAAATTGATGATATTAGTGATTTTGGAGTTAAAAAATTCTGCAAATTCGTTGCAGCGGGTGACTGAAGGTTCCACCAGAGGGGGAGGGTCTGGTGTTTTGAGCAATTTCTTCGCTATTTGGTAGGTTTCCCGGGCAGAGTTGTGGGATGCTTTAATTTTCTCCTCAAAGTAGTTGATCTGTGCAGCTTTGATTGCTTTTTTGTAATTGAGAAGAGTAGTTTTGTATTTAGTTTTAGTGGTATGGTCGAAATTTTTTCTCCAATCTCTTTCAGATCTTTTGCAGGCTTTTTTTAGCAGTCGCAATTCATCAGTGAACCAGGGAGAGGTGGGTTTATTCCGTGGATTACAAGAGATTTTTCGGGGGAGAGTTTTGTCTAGGGAGTTGGCAATCCATGCTGAGAATTCTGCATCAGCGCTGATGGGGTTGTCGTTGGATGCGGGTGGGGAGCTCTCTAGATGATAAGTCCAGGTTTCTACATTCAGTTTAGACCAAGATCTTGACGGTTTGCTGGGGGGAGCGGTAGTACGGGGAACGCGGGTGATCTGCCAGAATAAAGGAACGAGGTAATGGTCAGACCACGGGACTGGGATGGGATCACGTATAGTCAGGTCGTGAATGTTGGTGAATACTGGGTCTAACAGATGTCCCAGGATGTGAGTGGGTAAATGGCCCAGTAGTTTCAATTGAAGGGTTTCAAGGTCTGTTACCAAGTCGGCGGTCTGTTTGATTTCCTTTTTATCGAAATGGATGTTTAGATCACCCAGGATCAGGCATGAAGAGTTGGTTGCGGTCAGAGTGTACGAGTGTTCCGTTAGGGATTCGCAGAACTGACCTAATGGTCCTGGGGGGGCGGTAAATAAGGAAGCCTGAAATGGATTGGCAGGGGGAGACCTGGATAGTATACATGACATTTTCGCAGTCAGCAAGGGGGCTGCCTTGGATACGGCATGACAGCTGTTCTTTATGAATTATGGCAATGCCACCGCCTTTTCCTTTAGGTCGGTTTATGCGCTGAATGAGGAAGCCCTGGGGAAGGGAGTTGACAATGTCGGGATCTGAGTCCGGTCCCAGCCAAGTTTCCGTTAGGAAAAGCACTTCTAAGCTACGATTTTCCAATAGAAGGTGGATTTCTGTCGAGTGTTTAGGGAGAGATCTGCAGTTGATAAGGGCCATGCGTATCGGGATAGGGGGAGGCGATATGGGTACAGAGGGGTTACAGCTGTATGAACAGTGGGTGCATCGAGTGGGAGGGTGGTCAGCGGAAATGCCGTGTAGGCATGAGCTATGTACCTTTTTGTTAAGGCGTAGCAGGTCGTCTTTATTGTATCTCCGAGTAAGGGTACTGGCTTTAGTAGTGTGGCTCGGCTCCGCGCTCTGCCTAGCGCGGACGAGCGCAGACGAGCTTGCCTTAAGCGCGCCATCGTTGCGCCCGCTGCGCTCGTCCGCTGCGCTGCCTGGCCTGACACATATTTTATAAGTGGTGTTGGGAGGGTGGGCGTGGCCAACAGGAGTGGGCGTGTCCCGTGGCTCCTCGAGGCAAGTGATGGCGTCTGGTGCTCGTTTTCTGCCCCTGAACAGCGTTTATGTCGACTGTTTGGGGAGTCCAGTAAGTGCTGGGGAGACGGATTACAAGTGGGTTTAAAAGCAATTCACAGTTTTAAAAAGCGATTTCACTAAGTGGCTCCCGGCTATTTTGCCTCAGGAGGTTCAAGTCTCAAATTAAGTTGAGCCTCTTCTCACTTTTACTATTTTATTTCATAATGTCAATGTATACTGTTGTTCTAATATTGGGGATTATGAACTAGATCCTGCTTGCTGGTTAAAGAATACAAATCAATAACAGATACAATGGAGATAGAAAGTTACTTTCCTGTAGATACACTTATTTCAAGAAAATCTTAAGACCATTCCTACTCTCTGAGCAGAGGCTCCCATTAAGTATATTCTTTCTCTTTAATGCTATAGAAATCTCAACTCTGATGTCCTATCTTGGGGTGGGGGGGAATTTGATGTCCAGGACACTCGCCTCACTGGTTGAAGTTTGGGTCTTTTCTAATGAGGTGATTATTCTAGTTTGCACTATGCTGTTTCTAATACAATTTCTTAGCGCTACTATTAAAACCTCACTGTGGGACACCAGCTTAACAAACGGTAATAATTCAAGCATGTGAACCTATGTAAGATCCAATGCTGGAAAATTAGACCTTTTAAAACTTATTTTTTTATTGTTTAATTGTTTTTATAAATAAAAGGCAGTACTCAGGGCAAAACTTATCACAGGGAGATATTTGTAACATCAAGCACACAGTCTGTACATACATCGTCAAAAGTTCTGTACTATTTGAATCAACATTTACTGTGGTTTGATCTTAAAGGAAGAACACCATGAAAATGACCCAAGAGTTTTCCTATGCTGTTTTGTGTTCTCTGGGGCACCCCCGGGTCTCATATATGAAATCCTCAGTGGGGGCTAAGTTATTCATATCTTGGATCCACTCTGTAATCGAACAGATAGAGTATTCCCGCCAATACTTAGTGATATCCTTTTTTGCCACCAAGTGACCAATTTGCAGTATCAGTCTGTCTCCCCTTGACTTGTCCCATTCCTGACATAAACCCAGGAGGACACATTTAGGAATGAACATTATCGGAATGCCAGTTACTCTTTGTAGGATAGCATGAACTTGCAGCAAATAAATCTATATTTTTGGCCAATACAAAACGAGGTTTAATGGTTTTCCAGTCAGTAATTGACATCTAGTACAAACTGTGATAGGTAATCTCCCCATTTGGTACAATTATTAAGGGATATACTAGGTTCTGTGGTGTTGAGGTATTTAAATGGAACTGAATGCAACCTAGCTGAGATTGATGACACTTCGGCTGCCTTCTTGGTCTTGGCATCAAGCTAATCGTCATCGTCCAATACACCCAAGTCACAAGCCCACCTATTTCGCAGGATCTTGAGCGAGCCTTGTATGGTAATCACTAGTGCGTGGAATAGCTGTAAGACTACCTTTCTCCCTTTTGCGTCCAAAACTACTTTGGATTCAATCAGCATGAAATCTTATGAAGGGGAGGAAAGCTTCCTTAGATTTTTCTAGCATGTGGCATATTTCCAGAAATCTGAAATATTTTGATACATGTAAATCGAACTCATTACCAAGTTCATCATTCTGTCCCAAGCCTCAAATGTTTCCAATCTATTAACTAAAGGCCATGTTACCCATCAGTAATGGTGTTAATTGAGTTAATTTCTTCATCCATGTGGTCCATTTAAGGGCTTTAAGCCAACTTTCATTAGGCAGTCCCAATATCAGTGGGGGGACCCTATGGGGGTTTATCACCATACAGATGGACCAACACGCCCTATTCTTCCACATATGACTATTCACGCTTAATGGCAGGATCGTTTTGTTCCCCAAACAACCAATCATTAATGGGGAGCAACTGTTCTGCCCAGTAGTAAAGTTGAATATCATGTTCACCCATTCCCCCATCATAAGGAAACTGGACACACTTAATCAAAGCAACATGTTGAGGGCTGCTCCCCAGAGGTATGAAGTCAAACTAAATTTCAAACCTTTGAAGAAGTAATGGGGCAGATGATATGGGTAATTCTGCAACATGAAAGGAGCTGCTGTAGTGACATCATTTTATATAAATCTCCATTCCCCAATACTGAGATCAGGAATCTGCCTCTTGCAATCATTTAGTGTAACAGTTTAAGCAGTAACAGTGTTATATTTAAACCCAGTGTTCCTCTGGTTGAATGATATATATATGCCCAGGTATTTTGAGGGACCCCTTATGACTTGCAGGGATATTGAAAACATAAAATGTATTACATTGTAAACTGAGCCAATCCTGACTTAAGACTATTGAGATTAACCAGAAGCATCACCATAGATGCTCAGGATCTAGATGATTCTAGGGACGATAGCTGCAGTTGTTCCAAATATCAAAGTACATTGTCATCAAACAAGGCTGTATAGTCTTCAAGTCCCACTCCCCAATCTATACCCCATGTGCATCTCTCCGAACCCATGACGTCAAGGGCTTCATAATAAGTGCGAAGAGGAGAGAGCCTTGGCGATTACTAAAATGGATGCACAGCAAAGGTCATGTGGGCACTTGTTAGTATTTAGGTCCTCCTGGAACATCACCTCTAATGGATCCATCCATCTATTAGCATATTTTTGAAAACATTCTGAGGGGAAACCACAGGGTACATAGGCTTTCCCCAATGGCATACAACGCATTGAAAATTAACTTAAGTAAATCTAAGGTTATGATAGTGAATTACAACAAAACAAAAAAACTGGCATGGTCCCTGGATGGACAGAGGTTGGATCGAGTCACCAACTATAAATACCTTGGCGTATTATTAGACAGCAGAGGCTCATTCAAACCCCAACTAGAGGCTATAACACGGAAGGGTACTACATTCTATTTCTCAATGAAGACCTTGAAGAAAGTTCTCCCTGATCGATCACTTGACCCCCTCCTACAGGTGATCAAAGCACACCTACAGCCTATGCTTACATCTGGTAGTGAAGCCATGCAATGGAAAGGCGCTAACGCTCTAGACAAAATAATTAGCAGAGCATACAGGGCAATTTTCCATCTGCCAAACTATGTGTCCCCTGCCCAAATCCGCCTCGAATTCGGTCTCCAGAAACAAACGGTGGAGAGAAGAAGCACAATATAAAATGCTGGCGCAAAATCAAAGGCGCGGAGCAAGGAACCCTAAACGCTCATCTATGGACAGAACTATCAATACGATCGAACTCACCCACTAAGAAATACCTTCTAGATTCATTGGAACACCTGGAATTAACCAACCTTTGGGAGTCATCGACTGACAACAATAGTTTCAAAAAGGTGGTAACAAAAGTTACTAAACTGAAGATAAAGAAACCCTGGCCAAGAGGGCACATGGATGGGCTGTGCTGACAGATTACAGCACCCCGAAACTGCAGGAATACCTGAAAATGGGTCTCACGCGGAAGACAAAAGATACATTTCTAAACCTGCGCTTCGGAGTTCTACCTATTCTACCTCACTTGGCACCCTGGAAAAGGAGGCCTGAAGACCATCTTTGCCGTCTTTGTAGATCAGGGAATGAGGAACTAATACATACAATCTGCATCTGCCCTAACCTGATAACCATAAGGCGCGCTCCACTTCGATCACTATGGAATCAAAAAGGTATAACAGGCTGCAGGCAAGCTGTGATGATATGCTTCAAACCTGAAGAGGTCCAGCTAAATTGTAGACTGACCAAGTTCTTTGACATTGTGGCCACAAGACTTAAGAACCAACCACATGGCGTAGCGACTAACAGCATGTAACAACTTGCTAATCAAGGAACAGTCTGCTAAGGACCCGCCTAGTCAAAAGCATGCACCAGCACATTGAGTTGCATTTTTAAACCTATAGGTGGATTACAGATAATGCAATCGAGAATGATGACTTTACAGGGTTTTAAACACCTTTTTCCTTTTTAACAATATATGTGATTTTAAGCTTGAAACGATTTTAACGATGGAAGTTTTAATATTGTGAGTTTTAATTAACTGTACAATAAAGCAATTCTAATTCTAATTCCAATGGCATAGATTTGATTGCTGCTAAAACATCATCAGCGTGCATTGGTAGAGCCAACATGTTTTTGTCCTTCCCCATGTAATGTAGCCAACTGGCGGTCCCGCAATTCTGGGTGATCTCTCTCGGTCTCTGGCATAGGTGCATTTTGATAATACGCTGAAAACACCTCCACAATCCCATCAGAGGTGGTAACCAGAGTCCCTCAGGGCTCTCGTATTCCAGCAACTAGTCTAAGCTCAGATTCCTAATTGGCCAACCAATAAATCAACTCACCACTATTGTATATTGTATCATCTAGAGTCACCCAGGCTCATTTAGTTCTCTCAATTCATTTTCTTTCTGAGATAATCTTGTTACTTTCAGTTGTCTTAGGCTTTCCGCATCATTGGTAGGTTTTTATACCTATAGTCTGACATCTATTCAAATCTTTGGAGCTCAGGTCCTGCATCTGAATGGAGGCTCATCAACACATTATTTAGACTACAATCTCTTTGACTATCGATTAATATTCATCTCCCACTACAGCTGAAGTAATGTTTCACCAGCATTAAACCTGATTAAGAGCCTGAAAGGTCTACAGCAAATCACTGTTCAAGACTATTTGCCAATGCAGGGTGTAAGAAATTGGAATTTTAATAAGACTGGGTGACTACCCACAACAAGGAATAATCACAACCTTTTTCAAGGGCACTCTTAAAGTTACTAAATCAATCTAAGCTCAATCTCCTGGTAACTATGGCACCCCACAGACAGGCTTAACTTAAGGTAATGTATATAGTATTTATGCAGTACCAAAACAGAAATAAAGTCAACATGCTGAAACTGAATTAGAAAAGTAAAGTGAAATGTAATTTAAACAATTACATCAAAATGACAAAAATCTAATAAGGAGAACCGGAGATATGAATTTTAACAATATAAGTAGAAATAGCATCAAGAAGCAAAAAATGCCAATGATAGTCAATGGTCACGGTAGACCGGCACCTAGGTGCAATTCACCATTGACTGTGATGGAGCATGGGTGGGCTACATCAACCAGGTTCATCCTGGTCAAAGATTTTACATTTTGACTCTCCTAAAGCCCCCAGAAAAGGGAGGGAATTAAAGACTCACAGGGTGTCAAGTCAGAGGCCAACAGCAGGGTCCAGGCCGGGTCCAGTTGACACTGGTCAGCAGGCCAGTTTCAGGAAAAGGCATCTTGTACTTTGTTGTGCCCCTTAATAGGAGGTGAGCTCAGAGTTCACTTCTTTATCCTGCGTAGAAGAGAGAGCCAGTCTTATCTTCTAAGGCAGTGGTTCCCAAACTTTTGACTCCTGAGGACCCCCATTGAGTCACCACTGGAAGCCGGGGACCCCCAAGCAATTTGTATGATTTAAATTTCAAATATTAAAACAGTAAAAAAAATGTGTGCACACAAAACAAATACTCAAATTACTAAGGATTTTGGGGCCAGATGTATGACCATTTCATTTAGCGCCTCGCAATTGGCGACACATTGCAAGCGGCAAATTGCGAGTCGCTAAATGAAATGTACAACAGTGTTTAACACAGTTTGGGATCCCTATGGGGTCACAAATTGGGAGGCTCATTAATATTAATGAGCCTCTCGAAATTTGCAAGCCCATTGGGAATGCTGCCCTCCCAGGGATGGGGGCCTGCTGGGCTCAGCAGTGCACCATGTCTAAGACTGCTTTTAAATAAAGCATTTTTTTTAACGCAGCCCGTTTTCCATGCAATTAAAATGAAACATTTTCGTTTTATTTTTTAAGGGCAGGCAGTGGTCCTGGGACCACTGCCTTCCCTTAAAATATAATTTTGTATTTATTTGCAAAGGGGAAGGGGGACCCCTTCCCATTTGCGAATGCATTACCATCTACTTGAAGTAGGTGGTAATTGCGAGTATCTGCGACCGCAAAACATCTTTACATGGTTTTGAGACTCAATATTTGGAAGGGAATGCCAATTCCAAATATCAAGTCACAAAACCTATTTAGCGAGTCGCAAAAAAATTTAGATTTGCAAAATAGGCTATGCACATGGCCCAATAGGTATTTGCATGCGCAAATGGGTTCACAAACCCATTTGCGCATATAAAAACGGGTCATACATCGGGCCCTTAGTATTTTATATTGAAGGAATTTGCAAAAATGAAAAACATTTATTGGGAAGGTTGCTGCTGCATCTCCGTTACTAACTTTTAAATAGTTTTATTTATTTCGCAGTATGAGGCTTTTTATCAGCATCAGGATAATAAATGACTGGGAAATAACACAAGTAACTAACTGGTACCAATCAGTTTGAAAGCAGCTCTTTGATGACAGTTTATAGGTCCCTCTGCTAGATTACGATTGTCTCTTATGAAGTGCACAATAACAAAGGAATCTCTGTGTCAAAAGCAGTAACCATGGACCTATGCACATAAAATACTGCTTTTTAAAATGCATGTTACACGTTCTTTGCAGTAGGCATATTAACCCTCTGAGCTACATTAGTTAAATCAAAGCTGCCACTGAACAAAACTCTCATCTCTTTCCAGCAGGTACAATAATCACTGGCATTATCTTGACACTTTTATTGTTGCTCGAAAACTGCTAATTATAGAAGGAACTTTGCAGTGCTTTTAAAACTGCTGCCTGCGGACCCCCTGGGAATGTGTCACGGACCCCTGGGGGTCCGCGGACCCCAGTTTGGTAAACACTGTTCTAGGGCTCTTCTCATGTTACAGACAGTAGGTTCAATCCTCTTGTGATATTCCTCAGGTCCAGCAGTGTTCTGAAGTGGGTGGATGTAGATGCCCCGTTTATGCCTGGCATGGGCTAGCATGTGGGAATGACTGCTGGTCGCCACCTAAGCAATGGGGTAAAAGTTACAGCATCAACTCCACCTACTTTGGGTATTTTCAAGCTAGTTTAAGTTTTAGGCCACACTAAACTTGGGCTCTGAGGGCTGTGTGTGTGTGTTTGTGTGTGAGTAGACTATTGCAATCCTAGTGTCCTCCCACATCTAACACTAAAATCCAGTTCGGGGCAGTCTCTGTACGACCAATAAAGCCAGAGACAGCAGGCTGGTAGAAAAAAGCAGGGATTTCCAGCAACCAGACAGCAGATGCACAAGAAGGATTTATGCCACCTGTTCTTGCCCCTTGAAGAGCACCCCAAATGCTTTATGTAAAACCCCAACAGACCTGTCAAGCAGGATTTGACACTGTAATGTCAAAAAGAGGAGCACTGTGATTAGAGTCTCCATTGGTGGGAGGACAAAGGGATGGTCCTGCCCTGGTGTCTGTTAACATTTACCTGTGATGGAAAGGCCTCTTTGAAGTGAGCACCAAATGTTTAATGTGAAACCCAGCAGACCTATCGAACAAGAGTTGACACTCCAGCGGAAGTTGACATAGTAATGTCAAACACAGCCCTACGTTATTGAAGCGTGTCTGGCGGGAGAAACATATGAAGGACCCTGCCCAGATGTAAGCTAAAACATGCATGTGACAGGGGAGACCTTTTTAAAGTGCACCTGAGGTGTTATATGTAAAGCCCTAGTAGACCTGTTAAGCAACATTTGACATTCAAGGAATAAGATAACTTTCTAAAAGTACCTTTTGCTTAATAGTTATCAAAAATCCAACTTCACCATTGAATTGGATTTTTTCTAATTATTAAAAATAGCTGTTTAATTTAATTTCTTGCTGTTTTTCTTGCTGTTGCTCTTGCTGTTTTCTAACCGAATTCAGTGTTAATAAATGTAATATGGTAACCGTGTGTTTTCCTATGGAACAGCAGCTCTGCTCCAATTAAAATAACTTTTGGATCTTTCACTGTAACAATATGATTAACATAAAATTCGTACATGTCCTACTTTAAATACAGGTACTCTGGCTTGCGTGCAGTAAGATCAACAGATGCGTGACTTATAAACATTTAAAAGGAAGTTTTTGAGCTGTCAAAAATTGGTTGCTTTGATGGTTCAATTTGCAGTTTAAAGTTGCAACAGCCAGGTTATAAAAGGTAGGCCAAGAGTCATGTTTGCACTGTCACCATAGCAGGTGCCACTGGGTTTGCTGCAGTCCTGAAGCGACATTCAACTTGCACGTCATGGGTACTTATTGTGCCATATACTAGGAACATATAAGTTAAATATGCCTATCAGAGGTATGCCAATTTCAACATGATGAAAGAGGGAGCACAAGCATGCTATTACTGGTTAGCAGCAGCAAAGTCCACAGAGTTCTACAACCAGCAACAACATAGGGTCTAGCAAAAGGCAAAAAACCTAGGGTGACCCTCCAGAAAGGGATAATTTCAGAGGCATTTTATAGCTTGTTTCATCATGACAAAAATTATTCATGACCACTACAACAGGGTGTGGATTTAATCTTTCTAGGCTTGAATAACAAAGAAAACAGATTTTTGGTCCAGTTATAAACACAGTACCTTTACAAGGGTGAAATGAGTGACAGAGTCCAGTTCATTCTACTCATATGAATTCCCTCATTGTGAATACACAGTTTTGAAGCACATTTTTGTCAGTGACTCCTATCTATATTGAGTTTGCAACTGCCTTTTAACTTGGAAGTGACAATGTTTCACAGTATATAGTTGAGGTGAGAGTGGGGTGTCATATCCATTCAGATTTAGAACCAATGTCGCTCATGAACCGCAGCCCAGTAAGAGCAAATGTTGGATCTTGAGAAAATCCAGCAACAATGGTTTAGAGAATATGCCATCTGCTCTTCATGAGCAGAGTTTCCATGGTATGATGTTGAACCGTGAAAAACAAATAAGCATTATCATCTATTAACATGACAAGTAATAGATATCCTGCACACTGCCTCTTTTGCAGCAGTGAAAACTCTCAAGAATGATTATTTAGCTATATTTCCCATATCCTAGAATTATAGCCGAGTTATATTTAAAAAAAAAGGGAAAAACAGTTTACATAAAAAAGGATTCCTTATTGCTCCTCTAAATTTGAAAAATAAAATGTAAATTTTTACTAAAATAACTAGAAGATTCCTCTGATGTGTATAACATAATATTCTTTGCGAAACCTAGATTCACAACTAGAATGATCTATGAAGCATGAGTACAGCTAAAGATTGCCTGCCTGTCTCACAAAGACCTGCATTTCAAAACCCCCAGTTATCTAGCACAAAAGCTAGAATTATCCAGAGGGAGTAGACCTTCTAGGAGGGCTAAGTCTCTCCTCCTGAAACCACAGATCTTTCGCAAAAAGAGAACGTGTCACCGAGCTTTCTCCGGCTCTGCGGTGAAGATCTGGAACTCTCTCCCACCGGAAATACGCAGAATTGCCTCCAAGGTTGCCTTCAAATTTGAAGTAAAAACATTCCTTATGAACAAGTACTTACCTTAAAAGGGTTTTGGATCATCTGCTCTAATGCATTGGACTTACACCCTAAGCCTAACACTGGTTGTTATTCTTCTTTACTAATCATCTGCTCCCCTCCCAGTTTGCTATGTACCAGCTATTATTTTATTCTTTGTTGACCCCTTTCGACTGTAACCTTTTTGTTTGGTATGCCTATTTGATATGTGTTTGGTTTGGTATTTCTTTTGATGGCTGTACTGCAATTTTTACTTTCCTTTCCCTCCAATTGTAAAGCGCTCTGATATCCTTCGGGATCATGTCCGCGCTAAATAAATCTTTAGAACATAATAAATTCTTCATCTACATCTCTTTGGTTTTCCTGACTGCTCTGGTGCTGTTGACTAAACAGAATTAATTGGGCTATGGGGTAAATTGGCTTATTGAACAAAAAAATAAGAGCTGTAATAGCACTAATAATTTGCACAAGTGACAACCAAAATAATAGAATACAATGTAAGCACTTCATCCCATAGGATTCTACCACTCAAGAACCCCCGCCATAATTTGAAAACATACACAATGAACAGGGGACCGCTCTAAGAATCACTAAAGCATCATAAACACGTTTTTAAAAGTAATGTCATAAGAGTCCATGTATATATCAAATCTTCATTCAGGTAATTAATTCCCAGGCGCCAATGATATTTAGATCCAACTTTATTCCTCAAACATAATTTCTCAGACCAACACATTTCACCCCAACCAACACGACTTCATTAGGGAGCTTAATATCTGCCAACCAATCTTTAACTGCATCTCCTGTGTTGTTATAATGATGCGTATTACATAGCCCAATCCTCAAATGTCAAGCACCGACTCGTTCAATGCAGTTCTCGCTTTTATATTCCGTTAATCACTGAATTACAGAACTCTCAGGTGTACATCCAATTAAATCACAATACTATTGGTCCTTGAAAGATTTGCAGCTGTAAGCAGGGATTTTTTTACAATGTGCTCCTCATATTGGTATAGAAGAAGTAAGTTAACAAATGTATGCGAATGACATGGTCGTAACTCTGATAAAAATAAGTGGACTTTAGAGACAGTAGTCCGAGTGTGAATATTGAAAAAAAGCAATTGCAGAGAAAGTAATATAACTAACACAAACATCAAGGATTTTGTTTGAGGGCATATCTCTTCCAATTGTGTCACAGGAGAGCCAAAATAAGATACCTTGGGACTTGACATATGAAAAAGTTGCGAGTCGCAAATTGGTTTGGGACCGTTAAACAAATAGTGTTATTGATCTACAAACCATTGCTAAGCGTATATTTCTTTAGAAAAAGGCAGTCCACGTTTGAATATTATAAAAAGAGTAAAGGCAGAGAAAGGAACATAACTAACACAAACATCATGTATTTTGTTTGAGAACATATTTCCTCCAATTGTTTCATAAAAAAGGCAAAATAAAATGATTTGGGGCCAGATGTACGAAAAAAGAACGAGATCCCAACTGGTTTAGGACTGCTAAATAAATAGATATACAATCACCAATGCTGTATTTCTTAAAATTGGACACCAAACCATATCATTTGGGATACCTTATTTTGCGACAGAAAATACTGCATCACTAACGGCAAGGACCAATTAGCAAATCACTATTTCAGTGTACTATGCATTTGCAAATAGGAAATACATTAAAATACAGGAAGTAACTCTGCAAAATAACATGAATTGGAAGCTAGTAGTAAACAGGTGCAAAAGACGGCCAAAAGGTATTGCAATCTTTCACAGTAGCAACACAGTATGCTTTAATGAGGATGATGTAGTTTCTTGGAGCCCAACAAAGGAGGAGGAGGAGACAGAGGATTTTCATACAGAGGATGACTATTTGACCAAACAGATTATAGGATGCCAGGTACATGTTTAGCAAAGAGGTTATTCTTAGTTTTAAAAATTAACTGGACCCTGTACAATGCAGTCCTGCACAATGCAGTGGTTCTACTCCTATCCTCATTCAATTTTGTGTAACTCATACCTTTAGCATCTGTTAGCTAACAACGCACTGTTGCAGTTGGTGACATATCCTAGAGTGGCTTATTCAGGGTTCTTAAGAATGTCCTTGGTGCAATGTTGACAAGAATTAATTCACATGTTGCATTTACAAGAACCCCTGCAGAGTTGGAAGTTACAAAAATCCAGTGCTATGCAATAGTCAATTTTGCCCCAGTGACTGGATGTGGAGGTTGTTCACATGTTCTAATATTTCAGCCCTCTGTGTTACATGGTTCCTATCAATGTAGTAGACTGTGGATTGGATCAACAAAAGTTCATAATATAGGGATTGCGTCTTCTTATATCGTCAGTAAATATTGGAATGGCTAGCTCACAGTACCACATCTAAACTCCTAAACTTCCAGAGTAAGAGATGCTGTCAGCATCCTCAAGCATGACCACCCTTATTCACAAGTCATTTATGGAAAAAAATCTAACCCTTTCATTGATCACGTTTGCATGCCCAAGGTTTCACAAAGAGAAGAGACAATAATAAATTTCCATATGTTAAATGAAAAGATCTAATCCTTGTAACACGCACTGCGATTATTAGACAGATGAGACACATCATTGTTATATCCATTGTTAGAATGGTGAAAAATATGAATGAACCATGTTCAATTTAAATTTCAACTTTATTACTTTAAAAACACAACCATAAAAGCAATGTAAAAAATCACATGCCGAGCAAATACAACAGTTTTGCGAAGTCATTGGAAGGTGACAATTGAATCTAAAATCAGTAGAATACAAGAAATAAAAAAGAAGGGAAAGAGAAATAACAAACATATACTATAGTAGTAGTATTTGTAAGTTAATCCAGAAATAGACTAAAGTGCATCAAAATGTAAATCATCATGTACGTATTACCATATTTTAGCTTTGTCTAGTAAAGCCACAGGATATAATTTATCTTCCTTGTTTTATCATTTGATTATACGGAAGGAACCGCAGCAATATTTATATCTCAATTCCCAGACCTCATAATGTTAGCAGCAACTTTAGACGAATATAGTACTCTGCCACCGACTAGATAATAAAGTGCATAAAGAATAACAGCTTAATGGTAATATGGTTTCTATAATAAAGTAAACGATAAGGTGCATATAAAATAACAGTATGTGGTAAAATCAATCCTCAAATGGTAATAAACATTCAGTATTACGATCGTTCATTAAATGTGTATGACCTAAGTAATTTCATATTGTAGGTAGACCTGGGCGGTCAATTTCCGCTCGCGGAATTTGCGTAATTTCGCATTCCACGGAGAACGCAAAATTGCCCAAAATTCTGAGTTCCGCAACTTCGCGAAATTTTTGCTTGTTTGTGTTCTCAAATGCGTGTTCGCGAGATATTTCCCCCGAGCACGCAAACAGTGATTGCAAACAGTAAAAACGCATTGCGAACAAGCAATTCCGCGTGTTCGCGGAGATTTGTTACCGTTTCGCGGAGATTTGCGTAACGCGATTACGCAAATTCCGCCCACCCCTAACTCAAGGTACAAATTATTTTTCCTTCATTTGATATAACCATGTTGATTATTCCTAATATTACTCCTATTTATCACAAATACCCTCGCACTAGCAGGCGCATGTTGGGATTACTGTTCTGGTAGACCCACCTGGAATGATCTAACCCCATACCTTTCTGTGATGTCTCAGGAAGCTGGCCTACGTACATTAACAAATAGACTTTTGGAGTGTGCAAGCCTATACATATCTGCCTGCGCAGCTATCTTCCTCCTTAGGATGAATGTTGGGGGCTGCAAAGTTGCATCTCATTCACAGCTCTCCGCAGCACCCATGATTACTTCAGTGTGAAGTACCTCTCGCCTTAATAAAAAATGGGCACTGTTTAAATAATGAAACACTGGCTTTGTCCCATTCTGCATGAGGAGCAAAAAATAGCTTGACTTTGTCTGGGGAAAGAGTTGTCTCCTACGAGCACAAAACAAAGCAAGGACATTGCGTTCTAGCATGTGTCCCTGAAACTAACAGTGCAGACTACAGTACAAGAATGTCTGACTATAATAAATGTGTATCAGGCGTTTTGTTGTGCTAGTGAAAAATATGTTTAAACCACCATCATGGAAAGATGCTAAGTTAAAAAGCAAAAGTAAAATAGAGACAAAATGTAATCCCTATAATATCTGAGAAAGACTGTGAATCACAATAGAAAGAGTCGCTATTCATTAAATATCCAAGTAGTGTGAAGTGCCACAATCCTGATCACAGACCTAGTTGCACTCATGGCTCTTACATCTTATGACACAACTGGCTATATGGGCGACTAGCTAGAGCAGCACTTGAAGACAAATATTTTTAGGTAACTGTTAATTAAATGTAATCTTAATGACCAATTTTTGATTTTTTTACTATTTCTAAATCAAGTTTAATAAATTTCAGGTGACAGAGTATAAGAATTAAGACCATGGATAATGACTCCATACATTTTATCCCAGAAAATCTAGATAATGGAGGTACCATGTTGCTCATAAAAAGCATTATAGAGTGGCAAACTGGTTTACTCAAAGGTGGATTTCCACGTCTGCACCAAAAGTGGTGGTGCCATAGAACATGATCCAGCAATGCGCTGCAGGATAAGAGCCACCTGTACTATTTTTCATATTTAACCATCCATAGGAAAATCCCAGTGGACACTGCAAGTGAGAAATCCCCTATCAGTACCACATGCAGAACCTTATGCTGCAAGAACTGCAGAAGGGTGTGCGCCCGGGGATAATCACTAGCAATGATTTTTAAGGTACACATAACATACATATGTGACAATAAAGAGAAAATAAAGTGTATAGGTTAGTAAACAATTGTTCCTGTTTATTCATTTTAATTTGTAGAACATGCTAATTTTTAAAATAGTAATTCGGAAAAATCTTTAGATAAAAAAAATTGCTTTAACTTTAAGAAATGCCTTAGGGCACCTTAATGTAGCAGACTCACAAACAGAAATACTGTTTACCCAACTGAGCTTGCTGCCCAATTCCAGCACTATCAGTTTTCATTTCCTTTAAGGCATTTGTTATTTGGGCTAGGGTCTTTGCTGCCTCACCACTGTGTCGTACTAACTCTATATGAATATTAGCAGTTCTCTGACACATTGATGAAAAGCCTGCAGCCAACCTTTCAACAGAACACCAACATATTTGAAGGCAATTGTTCATACATCTCTGTTCACGTGGTCATACCATTCATGGCCATTATTAATTATTAAAAGCCAGATGAAATGGCTGCAGTACCTTTGAAATTGTCTAATTTTGCTACCCATCTGTTCAATTCAGAGTTAGCCCTGTGCTGTTATCTCTGTAGTTTCAACATTGATTGCTCCAAACGTACAATTGTGCTGATGTAGAGGAGCTTTTCTGAACTCCTCAAATTCAAGACCTGCCTGTAGGCCTTAAATCCTTCTTTCTATTACTAATGTAAGGAGAGATGGTGTAGGAGGATGTTGAGTAACTGCAGAGGTAATGATACTTCCAGTAGAGACTCCTGCTCCTGCTGCCGTTTTGCCTATTAGGTGGACTATCTATCTCCGTATAAATGGTAAACACCGATTGGCAGTCTCTGCTTCTATATGGAAGGAGGAATCACCCACAAACTATTGCTGGTGGTGTTGTATCAGTAGACTGAGGTGTTGTAGGTCTCCTAAGGAGAACGCCAATACGGTCTTGAAAAATCATGCAGGTCTGATGGAGTACTCTCCAATATATTGTGACAACTACATACAAGTTAACTGAAGTTGGATTTGCTTTGATAATATACTGCTTACCCTGATTAAGTCTGAAGGTTTATGCACCATGCGAGATGAAAAATGTGTTGGCTTGGCTTTCAAACATCAAGACTATGGTCTCTGTTACAAATAAAGGATTTCAGACAACTGCATATGCAGGAACATCTGTATTGATTACTTAGGAGTGCTTGGGATTTGCCTACGTATTATGGACTTTGTTCCTAAAGAAGAAGATTTGATGGCTCCACTTCATCCTTGAGCACCTATAATATTACTGCTACTATCATTTGTATTATTTTACCTACTTTGTCTACTAAGTGTGTATGCACCATATCACCCAGCCAACTTGAGTGTTTACAATATCAACATGTGTTTGATAAATTAGATATTATAAAGGAAAATTATATTATTTTGTGTTGAAGCGAGCAAATATTTAACAGGGTGTCCTGTTCTAGGAGCAGAAACCATCCTGGAAAATGGAAGGAACATTGAAGTGAATAACAAGATTTTGAAGGATTTTCTGAAGGCCAGGTCAGATTTTTTTTTTTTACATAAAGAGGGAGTTGGTTTCAAAGTTTTGCATCAGTAAATGAGAAAACCCATCCCATCCCAGGGGTCTTAAGTTGTAATGCTGAGGAAGATTATACAATAGTGTTGCAATTTCCTTCTGAGGTATTGGGGATTAAAGTCATAGAGGACATGATGAACAAAACAAAGCAACTTAAATTGGCAACATTTAATGGTTGGAAAGTAACAGTGCAGAGGCATTCTCGATTGTCTGCAAACAGTGGTAGAGATAAGCTGGTAGACCCAATTATATGAAATTTCAATAGTCCAAACGTGAGGTGAATAAGGCTTGGACTAAGGTCTTACAGGCTTGAAGAGGCAAACGAGATACATTTTTCTAAGCATTCACAAAAAATGATTAAAGTGGATATCTGCAAACTGAGTAATCCCTCTGGAAAAATAAAGTTTTTTTTTAAAAAATGAAGCTGTGTGTGAAAGAATTGTGTGGTTTGCCATGCTCTGAGAGAAAGCACTGTGAGGTCCAGATGTTGGATTGATTCTAAAAGATAAGCATTTCTAATTTGTCACTGTTAAATTTAAACAGCTATCATCTATTTGGCAAAACTGCAGAAGCATGAGCGAAACATCATAGGCATCCAATAGAAAAAAAAACATGTCTTGAGCTTTTTACTAAAACTGGGTTCCTCTTCCAGAAGTCGCAGTTCAAGGGGCATGGAATTCCAGAGCTTTGGGACAAGATGAGAAAATTATCTACCTCCCTAGATCGATCTCTTGATTCATGAAATTCTTAAGAGTCGTTTGTGTGCCAATCTTAAACATTTTGTCGGTACATACATGGAAATAAGACTTCTCATTTCAAGAGGATCCCTGCCATTTACTGCTTTATTTGCAAGGCAGAGTGACTTAAACTTGATCCTAGCATCAATAGGCAGCCAATGGAGCAGTTTCAAGGACGCCTATGCCAATTTACAGCTCTGAATTTTGAGGAGCAGCCTGGCTGCTGCATTTTGGACTACCTGCAGTTTTTTTAAATACACAGTTTGGTGATCCAAATAAAGACAGTTTCTATAATACAGATAGGAGACCACCAGGGATTGTAATACAGTTCTTCTTAAATGTTCTGGGATAAACACTCAAAATCTTCCGGATCATTCTAATTAGCCCAAAACATGAGGCAGCAAGGTTTTTTACTTGGCCGTCCCTCGTTAGCGTTTTATCCATCCACATTCGTAAGTTCTTTATGGGAATATTAAGAACAGGAGGATTTCCCATACTGCTCAGCCATCGGATCACTGGCCTGTGTTGCATGCAAAACTGTCCTCTAATGTTTAATATTAGATAGTTGAGTATGATTATTTGCTATAGGTTATTTATATCTGTGCATTTACTATATAAGGATTTTTTGTCACTTTTATGAGTATTCTATATTTGTATGAAGCTAACTTTGATAATTGACAACTCTCTTTTTTTGTTGATCTTGGGTCTCTGAAGTTTATTTGAATTTAGCTGCTTTATTTGCATGTAACATGTCTGGTGACACATGTAGTATGAATGGGATGTGTGAGTATGCTTCAAGGAGTGCTGGTGCATGGGGTGTGAGTAGGAGGTTTCCAGAGAGGATGGAAATTGTGATGAACACTGAGATTTATGTACATCAAATCACTGGTTTCTGACTATAAGGTATATGACAAAAGTTGCCGAGCTATACAAATTTAGTATACCGACGAAAACAAATATATTTTTGAATAAATTGTATGTAGTTTTAGATAAAGAATTATCATAGAGGTATGAGTATTTTTTGAATCACAAGTCTCAGTGGCAACTTATTTATTTATTTTTGTAAGTATTTTTATTGTATTTTGTTAACGTCCAGAATCACAGCAAAATTATGGCAACAGTTATACATCACAGAAGGCGTGACGGTAAGACTTACACGTTCCGATCAAGAAGAACAGATTGTCATCCGTACCACATATAAAGAGTTACATTACTGAATCTGGACAAATCAACGATATCCTAGAGGTAAAGAAACCGCAACACTTAAACTCACCCACCCAACCCTCCCCCTCCCTAGTCGCTAGACATATTCATTACTTATGTCAGATCCCTCAGGCCGTCTCACAAATATTAGGTTCCTCCTACAGTTCCGGCCTCCAGGTGGCTCCCATGCACTGAATCAGCTTGCCCTGCGTGTGCCCTCTCAGACGCTTGCGAGGAGGACTTCCCAGCCACAGGGATCTCTGTTATCATAACATTACAAGCCATCGTATCGTCTTCCAGTTTGTCATCCCTCCTGATCCTTTTCATTCTGATCAACTCTGCTACTGCCCACTCCTGCAGATGTTTGGCCCAGCTCGGTAGTGTGTGGGGCCTCAGAATCATCAATCCAATTGCACCCTCTGTTTGGCTAGTACCAACTCCAGTTGCAAAAATGTCCTTGTGAGCTTTTTCCTTTAGGGATAGGGACGAGACCCAGTAGTATTTCCCGAACGGTGCGGGGTATCTGCCACCCAGTAATCACTTGTAAGGTACCCACCACTGACCTCCAATAGTGAACCATACCAGCACATTCCCAAAGCATGTGTAGGAATTGGGCATCCTCAAAACCACACCTAGGACAATGGGCCGGTCGTTCCGGGTATATTTTGTGTAAGACTCGTGGAGTCAGATAGGTTTGGTGCACGATGTTGTACTGTGTACGTTTAAAACTAGGATTAGAACTAATTTGCTTGACCCCTTCATGCACCTACCTCAACTCAGATACCGTTGAGGGTATGTCCAAGATCGCATCCCATTTGGCCTGAGCTAGGAGGGGGGACGCTGGAATATCTTAGTGCCCGGTATATATGCGAGATTAATCTGCGCCCCCGTCATGACCACATTTGTCTGGAGTGTAGTCGAGATGGGCGGTTCTTGTGGGAACATCAGCCACAGCTCGCGGGCTACAGCTGACATTTTTCCCGTATTGGAGATAATATCCCCTACCCAGCCCGAGCGCGGACTCTGCTTCCTCCCTGGTAAGGAACTGTTGGTTAGAGTATAAGTCCCCCATCACTGGACAACCCCCTCCACCCATTCAGTAACTGATAAGTTACAGCTTATCTGTTTGAATGGTACCACTGCCCACAGTGGGCCGCCTGGAGCATAAGGTGCCCTTTTCACTACAGTTTTTATTGCTATTTCCCAAATTGTGACTACATGTCGAATAATGTATGGAAGCTGACCCGGGACCCTCAACCCCATCATAAAAAGTTCAGGAAGGGGAATTACCCGGTGTGTAACCGCCAAGTCTCAGTAGCAACTTAATAATGCCTCAGAACATACAGGAGTTATACCATTAATAATTCTTGGGACTAAAAGGCCCATAAATCAGTGTCTCACAAAAAAAATGAGATGGAGAAAACTTAAGCTTGAAAGTCACGGTTTCGCAGTGAGACCTGGGTTTTGCTCAATGGAATATGGAATGTGGTCACAAACAATGATGGAAAAGCCTCTGTCCTGTCCTGCTTGTCTTTCCCATTCTGGTTATAGAACTGGTAGCCAGGGGGAGTGGTAGCAACATTATATGTAGCAGTAACAAGGTATTTTAAATAGGCCATTAAGCTAATAATGCAAACATATTATCTTCTTAATGTGAGCCATGGAATTGTACACATGGCCTACATTACCCAAATCCATTGTTTTGAGCACTATGAAAACTTGAAATGGATGAACAAACAACTTTTAGGCTTTTCTTTTATTACTATTTTGACTGCTTGCCAAATAAAGAATGAATTATTACCACATCAGTCCATCCATTGTATTCACAACAGATGTTATACTTATTATTAATGTACATTTAAATGTATAGAAGTGCATTTTAACAAACTGACCAGGAGCATCAGATATATGGGATGATGTGTCAATATTATCTACTCCAGAGATGGATTCAGGTTGGAAGGTGATCCCCATTAATTCTATCAAAGTGCAGATGGTGGTAGTTACTGTACTTGGCCCCCACCTTTACCTGAAGCATCCTGTCTTTCTGGTGTTTTACTGGGGCTTTTCATTCTTGAGTTATTTAAAGTCATTTATATTTTTATTCTTTCTTTCTCTCTGTTCCTTCCAATTCACTACTTGACCATAAGTGGTTTCTTCTCTTGGAGTTCTTTTCTTATTTCACATATTTAGTTTGTTTTCCTTGGTATATTCTCTATATCTGGCACTTTATGATTATCATTATCATTTTAGTTTTTCGTTTAGGCCCTTCTCATATTTGTTAAAGATTTAAATTATTCTAATTTTGATACTTATGTATATTATTCTCATCATGTCTTTACAGCCTTGAGAAAGTCATTTTACCAATTTAGAGTACGGACGAAACACGTGTCGGCTGTCTTTTTATCGATTTGGAAAATCAATTTTAAGAATCAATAAAGAAAAAGAAGATACAAAATATGGACTCTACTGATCTATTTGTCCTGTACCTTATGAGAATTTGCTGACCTCACTTGGATTAAGAGCTGTCTAGACTTTATATTACATTAGTCTTATATATACATATAGTGTAGGATTGTGCTCTCCTGACCACTCTTGCCTTTATGTTTACTTGTCAATCTTTTGGCTTGACAAGTTGTGTTCCTTCCTCGTAGTGGGGAATTTTGGTCTAACAAGCACTCCGTCTTTGATATTGAGAAAGATTCTATTGACTGTCCAGTACTGTTCCTATTTTACTGATATCAGGGTATGTGCGGTTTTTTCCATATCTTTGGAAACACCACTACCATTCTTTGTATGTACTATCAGAATCTAAGCAGTAATGCTTCGCAAAGGTGTGGAGGGAGGCCCAAGATGCCGCTCTACAAATGTCCTCCACAGGAACACATCTAGACAAGGCTGATGTTGAAGACTTAGCTCTAGTAGAATGAGCCCTTATACCCTCTGGAGGATCCTTACCAGCCAAAGAGTAACAGATCTTCATGCACAAGATAATCCATCTGGAAAGGGTGCGCTTGTGCACGGCTCTGCCTTTCCTGCAGCCAGCAAAGCCCACGATGAGCTGGTCATCCACACAATAGTCTCTAGTCCTATCGAGTAAGAACTCACCGCCCTTGTACGGTCCAAGCGGTGAAGCCGCTCCTCCTCCTTGGAAGGGTGAGGGGGAGGATAGAAAGAAGGAAGGGTAATGGACTGCCCCAGATGGAAGGGAGTTACCACCTTAGGCAGAAAAGCAGCCCTAGACCCGAGTACCATTCTATCAGCATGAATAGTCAGGAATGAGGGTTTTGAACTCAGAGCCTGTAGCTCACTTACCCTCCTTACCGAGGTAATGGCAACAAGAAATACAGTCTTTAAAGACAATAGTGTCAAGGGACACTTGTGCAAGGGCTCAAAGGGAGAACCCATCAAGTAATTTAAGACAAGATTTAAGTCCCATTGAGGCACAATAAAGAGAGTGGGCAAAAATGTATTAGTAAGGCCCTTAAAGTAGCCACAGCAAAACCCTGCTGGGCTAGAGAAAGAGCAAATTGAAGGATGTTGGATAAGCGAGCCCTCAAAGGGTCCATAGACTTCTCCCCACACCAACGGACAAATTTGGACCGCCTATAGGAATAGATAGACTTGGTGGAGAGACGTCTGGAGGACAAAATAATGTCCACCACGTCAGAAGGAAGAGAAAGAATTCAGGTTGCCCCGTTCAATCTCCAGGCATTGACTGCGAGAGGAGGTCTGCCCTGAGAGGGAGACGGAGCAGAGGGCATGAGGAGAGGTGGAGAAGATCTGTATACTACAGCCTTCTTGGCCAATCCGAGGCGATCAAAATGACTTGGGCCCGGTCTTGACCATTCTTCCTCAGAACCCGAGGAATCAAGGGTATGGGAGGAAACGCGTAAAGGAGTTTTGAGTCCCAACTCAACTGAAACGCGTCCCCCAAAGCTCCCTGCATCGGATACTGGAGACTGCAGAATGACGGGCAGTGGGCGTTCTCATGAGTGGCAAACAGGTCCACCCGAGGAGTTCCCCACATCCGAAAGACGTGACAAACTACCCCCGGATGAAGCCTCCACTCGTGGTCGGCAGAGAACTGCCAACTGAGACTGTCTGCACGCACGTTCAGATGATTTGTCATCAGACAAATCTGATGGTCCTGAACCCAGGACCAGAGACGCAGAGCCTCTCTGCAGAGACAATGCAACCCCACTCCTCGCTGCTTGTTGACATACCACATCGGGGTTAGTGTTGTCCGTCAGGACTTGCACCGTCTGACCGCAAAGGGAAGGGCGGAAGGCCTTGAGCGCCAAACGTATCGCCCGCAACTCCAGAAGGTTGATGTGAAGCAACCTCTCTTCTGGAGACAAAAGACCTTTGATCTCCAGATCCTCCAGATGAGCACCCCACCCTAAGGTGGATGCATCCGTTATCACTGTGGCCACCGATGGAGGTAGATGGAAGGGCTTTCCTTGAGACAGGTTGCCCTCCACGCTCCACCAAGACAGAGCCGCTGCAGCTTCTCTGGAGATCCTCACAGACTCCCTGAAATATCCGTTGTGCTGATACCACTGCCTGCGGAGGCACCACTGGAGCGCCCTCATGTGCCAGCGTGCATGGTTAACCAACAGAATGCAGGAAGCAAACAGACCGAGCAAGCGAAGGACCTTCAGGACTGGAACGACCGCTCCATTGTAAAACAAGGGAATCATTTCCTGAATGTCGACAATCCTTTGTGGAGATGGGAATACTCGACACACAGTAGTGTCCAGTACCGCCCCTATGAACAGGTTGCGCTGAGAGGGCGCCAGGTGAGACTTGGGCACATTTATCGAAAAACCCAATTTGGACAACAGCTGAGTTGTAACCTGCAGATGATGAAGCACCTTCTGGCAACTCTGCCTTGATCAGCCAGTTGTCCAGATAGGGAAAACTGGAATCACCAACCTCCTGAGATGGGCTGCCACCACTGCCATCACCTTGGTGAAGACTCGAGGTGCAGTGGTAAGTCCAAACGGGAGAACTGCACACTGATAATGTTGCAACCCTACCGTAAAACGGAGATACTTCCTGTGCGACTTCAGGATCGGGATATGAAAATACGTGTCCTGCTAGTCGATGGACACCATCCAATCCTCTTGTTGCAGCGCTTGAAGAATCTGCACAAGGGTGAGCATCTTGAACTTCTCCTGCTTCAGAAAAAGGTTCAAGATCCTGAGATCCAGGATTGGACGTAACCTGCCATCCTTCTTGGGAATTCGGAAATACCAGGAGTAGCATCCCTGACCCCTTTCCTGCTCTGGAACCACCTCTATCGCACCTTTCTTTTAGTAAAGTTAGAACTTCCTCCTGCAAGAGAAGAAGGTGGTCCTCCGAGCAAGCCCCTTGGCAAGGAGGGTAATTTGGAGGGAATTCCCGAAAGGGAAGAGCATACCCATTCTCTACACGATTAAGAGCCCAAAGGTCTGTAGTGACCGATTCCCAACCCTGTAGAAAATGAATATGCCGACCCCCCACAGGTCTAACATGATCCAGAATGGTGGACCTAGGGCTGCTTTGCTGTGGTAAGAGGTGGGGAGGTAGAGGAGGAGGAGGGCTGACGACCTTGTGGGCGACCTCTGTGCCTGCCCCTGTAGGACTTCTACAAGGTGTTTTGCTGCTGCTGCTGTAGGTCCGAAAGTACAACCTCCCAAATCCTCTGTATTTCCTGTAAGAGGAACCTCTAGGCTGAGTCTGAAGGCCCAGAGACTTGGCTGTGGCTTTGCTATCCCTTGAACCTTTCCAAGGCTGCATCTGCTTTCTTTCCAAACAACCCAGAACCATCAAAAGGGAGGTCCAAAAGTGTTACTTGCCTCACTCCTAGATCTTATTCTCGGAACCGGCGTTGGTGGAGCCAGACACAACTCCGACGGATCCGGCGCCGAACACGGATCCGAGCGGAGTTGAGCGAGGATGGGCTGACAGTGCTGGAGAAGAAGGGAACGGCGTTGACGTCCTTGGCGCCGGGATATGGCAAGACGGCGCTGCTGGAAGAAATGGCATAAAGGGAGCCTGAGAATAGGCTTGAGGAACCCCCAAATTAAACGCCATAGGACCCATGGGACCCGAAGGTGCTCCAGAGGGGTACATCGCCCTTTGAAAGACTCCATACATCGCATTTAAATAATGCGATGGATCTTGCCCCGGGCCAGGAAAAGGAGGAAAAGCGCCTGGAGAAGGCTCAGTCATAGGCATTACCGGACTCGGGCCAATCGACGCCGATTGTGGAGACAAAGGAATCGACGACTCATCTGGCGCTGGAGCTTTTCCCACTGGAGCCGGAAAATGAGCTGGAGTCGGAGATGGAGCTGGCGTCGGAGACTGAGCTGGTGAAGCCGCAGGCGAAGCCAATCTTACAGGAGAACCCTGATTCGAGGGAGAAGGCGACACAAAGTCTTATTCTGAACGGCGTCGAGATCCATGCCTCTTCTTCTTCTTATGCTTCTTAGATCTTAAAGCATGCCCCGACATCGAATTCGAGCCCGACCTGGAACGTGACCTTGACCTTCTTCGACCTCTTTTCTCCTTCCTCATCTTCGCCATGAAGAGTTTAGACTCTCTTTCTTTTAACACCTTCGGGTTCATCTTCCTACAACAGGCGCATCCCTCGACATCGTGATCCGACGACATGCACCAGACACAATCTTCATGAGGATCTGTAATGGACATGTGTCCTCAGCACTCCCTGAAGGGCTTGAATCCCGACTTCCTCGACGACATCTTCAAGAAAAAAACAAAAGAGCAGACCAGAAATACAATCTAGAAACACAAAGTAGCAAGTGAAACCACGGAGCGTCCAAGAAAACCGTTAGCGTCGACGGCACGGAAAAAAGGGAACTGACGTAATCACGCCGACGAGGCTCTCTTATGGCTCCAGTGATGTCAGCGGAGTCGCCAGCGGAACCATGCTTCTGTGACATCGTCCTTGCCGGCGTGGAGAGCTACAAAAAATTCCCGAATGCTGCTGGCGCAGGTGATATTCACAAGGTGAGGAATCCACTGGCAGATGTATCTGTCAGAATGATTAATATGCCACACTTCCTGTTCATTCATTCAAAGTCAACACTCGCAGATGCCTACGCCAAAACGTCCTTGCATTAGTACATAATTGCACTAGTACATAATTGCAAAGAAACAGAAATACAAAATATTTCTTTTTCTTTCTGGCTTCTTGAACCATATCAATTATTGATAAGAGGACAATGGTGACAGTTAGTTCTGTGACCATCCCAGCCAGTCCGTCCACTTTGCTTCATTGTCCAATCTTTATTATACTGTAAAAGAACTTTGTAAAAATAATTGAACAATTCAATTTTGCTTATTACATGGTTTAAATTTTAAATGACATGGAACCAATGACCTAGTCAATTGAAAGTTCTGAACGTGCTGTACAGATTTAACTGATTTCAACATAATCTGTTTTAAATTTCAAAAATGTTTTAAACAGTATAACCTTCCTTTACTGCCAATCAATTTAACTAAGGACAATAAAAATAGATTCAGACTTGCTTTCCAGGAGCTACTATGTGTTAAACACCGTTGGTTAAACTCACTACAGGAAGCTTTCTGCATCCTTAACTAATCTGAGGGTGCACCACCAATCAAACGCTATAAGAATGCACCTAGTGGGGTGTGTACAAAGCGAATCACATGTTGCCTCATACACCTAGAGTAAGACTGGCATATGTTTCACTGTTTGCCAGAAACAGTTTGGGCCACTAAAGTCATGGATCGACATTTACTCTTCTTGAGATTTTTGTGGACCCTCGTTTCAGTGTGCTACTGCAGCTCCTCTACCTGAGGAGTTTTACACATTTTGAAGAGATCAAATTAGGATCCCTGAATAGCATACCTTTTACAAATCTCTTTGAATTTCTTTATTGTTTAAGGCGCTTGTATGCACAGTAGTATGGCACCATAGACACCATCAGTGCGGAATCTAAGCAACTGCAGTTTCATTTTTCAGCAGCATTTTCTATAATGCACAAAGAGGAAAGGGTTCAGGTTCATTGCTCTTTACTGTGATTCACGAGGTTAGCTTAGGCAATGATGTGTACAGTAGAACTCTCTGTGAGAGAGGGCCGAGACAGAAATGGTACTCATGGTTTGGTGTTTAGTGGCACACTGCTGAATTGCAAATAATCTGTGAAGGAAACATTAACATGTTCAGTCATACAAAGATTGTTTGAGTTGTCCATGAACATAGTGCATCATTTATTTGACGAATTATGGTTAATGTATTGTTGGCTAGGGGGAGGCAGTAGTGATGCTTAAGCACACATTACTCATTCTGTAATAAACTGTGTGTGATATATGTGTACATGATTCTTTCTTTACACCCTTACACCCTCAAACCCCGCCCCTATCCTTCATTAATGCCCAGGAAAAGGTTGTACATGGTACCACAGGTACATCAAATTAGCAAAGAGGACTTTAACATTGTTTAAAATTTTGACATATAGATGTCAACAAACACAATAGTGACAATACAGTAAAATAAATCAGAATGTATTCGCCTAAAACACATAAACCACTGATACTTAATACTGTATTAGGTACCGGTCGTTGATGGGCTTTAGTTGAATACCAAAATTCCTACAGTTGCTAATAATCTGTTATGTTTGTAAATACTTATTTGTTATTGCATGTTATGTCTGACGTTCAGAATTACATTGTGTATCGCGGATGAAATGCAGTTCTAAACCTAAGACATATTATTCAATAGCAAATGCACATTTACAAACAGATCAGGTTATCTGCAACTGTAGGAATTTCTGATCGGGAGTTCATCTCACCAATTGTCCTGGAACCCCTAGTTTAGTAAAAAAACATATATAAAATGAAAAGTGTTAGACCTGAGAGCCTTCGGGCAGTCTTCCCCCAACTTTTTACCTTCCTCCTCCAATTTTTCTGATCTTGATTTGCTGGCCTTAGGACTCTGAGTACTGTACCACTGTACCACTGCTAACCAGTGCTAAAGTGCATTTGCTCTAACCTCTAAACATGGTAATATTGGCTCATTCCCAATTGGCATATTTAATTTACGTATAAGTCCCTAGTATTGTGCATTACATATTCCAAGGGCCTGAAAATTAAATGCTACTTTTAGGCCAGCAGTACTAATTGTGCCACCCACTTTAGTAACCCTTCAAACATAGCTGTGTGCAGTTTTTAACTGCCATTTCCATCTGGCAAGATAAATCATTTTGCCAGGCCAAAACATTCCTTTTAAATATATATAAATTCACCCCTAGGGTAGGCCCTGGGCAGCCCAGCGGACAGGGTGCAACGTATTGAAAAAGCTGGACTTGTACTTTTAGTTTTACATGTCCTGGTAGTGAAAAACTCTTAAATTCATTTTTCCTGACTGCAAGGCCTATATATCCAATAGCATCAATCAATCAATCAATTAGAGGTTTATATAGCGCACTACTCACCCGTGAGGGTATCAAGGCCCGGGGGGGGGGGGGAGAGGAGCTCTGGATGAGTCGAAGATCCAGGTCTTGAGGTCCTTCCTGAATGTGTGCAGGGTTGGGGAGCGTCTGATGTTCACGGGGAGCTCGTTCCATGTCTTGGCTGCGATGTGGGAGAAAGTTCTCCAGGTTGTTCTGTTCCTGTGGATCAGGGGGACCTCTGCCAGGGCGAGGTCGGCGGAGCGGAGGTTTCTTGTGAGTACGTGGAAGGATAGTCTCTCGTTGAGGTATTTGGGTTGGATGTTGTTGAGGGATTTGTAGGCGTGGGTGAGGAGTTTGAAGGTCACCCTCTTCTTGACAGGGAGCAAGTGGAGGTCTCGTAAGTGTTGGGTCATGTGTTTGTGGCGTGGAGTTGCGAGGACGAGTCTGGTGGCAGCATTCTGGATGGTCTGGAGTCTGTGTAGGAGAGATCTGTTGATTCCAGCATATAGGGCGTTACCGTAGTCCAGTCTGCTGGTTATGAGTGCGTGGGTGACGGTCTTTCTGCAGTCAGGGGGGGATCCATTTGAAAGTCTTGTGGAGGACGCACAGGCAGTTGAAGCTAGTGGAAGCGATAGCATTGGCCTGGCGGTTCATAGATAGGGAAGAGTCAAGGATGATGCCGAGGTTGCGTGCGTGGTCAGTAGGAGTGGGTAGGTTCCCTAGGGCAGAGGGCCACCGGGAGTTGTCCCAGGCAGAGTTGCAGGGTCCGAGGATGAGGACCTTGGTTTTCTCTGAGTTGAGCTTAAGGCAGCTCTTCTTTTACGTACTTCATTTCCTCCTGGAAGCAGAGTCTGATGTCTTCGGGATTCTTTGTGAGTGAGAGGATGAGCTGGGTGTTGCCTCCGTAGGATACGATACTGAGTCCATGCTGTCTGACGAGGGCGGCGAGGGGGGCCATGTAGATGTTGAAGAGCGTGGGGCTGAGTGATGAGCCTTGAGGCACTCTGCAGTTGATGTTGGTGGGTTTGGAGAGGAAGGGAGGGAGTCTGATCCTCTGGGTTCAGCCGGAGAGAAAGAATCGGATCCAGTCAAGGGCGGCTCCTTGTATCCCAGCGTCGTGAAGTCTGGCTGCAAGGGTGCTTAAGAGACGTGTCGAAGGCTGTGGAGAGGTCTAGAAGGGTGACATTGGGATTACCTGATTCATTTCATAACGGTAATTTTCAAGTGCGAAGACATAACTGATGAAGTTTGGTGTCTTCAGAATCCTAATTTAATACCCTAACTTATAGTGAAGCAGCGTTTTAAATTAAAATTCCAATAATGCCACTTTTGGAAAGTTTGCATTTTCATGCCCTAGCCATTTGGTGCCTGCAGCCTGTCTCTGGTCACAAGACTGGGTGTAGTTTGCAGTTGGACTTTGTATATTCCTCCTAGACAGCCACACACAATGAGAGCTTATGTGGACCAGCTCCTCCTTCCCATCACTGGCAGGATGGGAAGGGGGAGCTGGTCCAGCCTCACTTACACCTGAATAGGCTGTGTCCTGTTCCCACACAAAAGGGTCAGTAGTTAGTCTGGAGCCTGGGCAGGCAAGGCACAGCATCTGTGCACTTTAAAGACATGACTCTAGAAGAATCTCCACACTTCACAGACACAACTGTGTATAAAAGATGACCTCAAATACTAACACTTCAGTACACCTCTGAAGGTGCTGAAGGACTGCCACTCTACTGGACTGCACTCTGCTGGACTCCTGCCTTGGTGTACTGATCTGCTGCTTGCTGCCCTCGTGTCTGGTTGGGATGAACTGGACCTGCATCTCTTGAACCCAGAGTGACTTCAAGGGCTAGTGGGCTGGCCTTGTGATCTGAACCTTAGAGTCCTAACAGGTGTCCAACCTCCTGCACATGGACTCTGCCAACAGTGAGTCTACCCTCTCCAAGTAGTGCCACCCCAGTCCAGGACCCTTGGCAGTGGTCTAAGGTGCTTGCCAAAGGAAACAATGCATCTTCTCTGTTGAGCAACGCATCCCCGAGCGGAACCAACACATCAGCTGAGTGGCACATACCCAAGCAGAACCGATGCATCACTGCTGCTGCGTGGATTAGACCATCGCAGAAGACCCAAATGACAGCCCTTAAGTCCTCAGAACTGACACATCTTCCCGATGATGCCTTTCTCATCCACAGCAGCCTCAATGACAATGTCATAATCCACATCGCAGCCTCCCAGCTCCTTGGAACCAACACATCACTAGCTGCAAGCCACATCCCAAATGCCGGACTTTGCATCGCAAGCCCTGTCAACAGAAACTCTCATCGACAACGCAATAGGACCTCACACTGCAGCCTCGCTGTTTCTCGGAACCGACGCATCACATTTGGATGTGCAGCGCATCTTCGAAGCAGATCCAAGCAATGAACCGCAACCTGAATTTAAGGTACTTTGACCAGCGGGCCTAACTGGGTTCCTATAGTTAGCCCACGCTCCATCACGGTTGGCCTGAACTTGTGACTTTGTCCCGGTCTGGTGCGGTCAGATATCCCAGGTAATCTTTTGTCCTTTTGGGTGCTATTTTAATATAAACTTTAAAATTCAACATCTACAGTTCTACTAATTGGATTTTTCCAGTTTTGGTCTATTTTAATTTATTAAAATGTACTCTGTTTTTCTAAACCTCCTTTTGTTGTGTGTTTTCATTGTTTTACTGTTTGAAATTTTACACAGATACTTTACACATTGCCTCTAAGTTATGCCAGACAGCTCTGTGCCAAGCCACCCATGGGGGTGAGCACAGGTTAATTTGGGGGTATATTTTTACCTTACCCTAACAAGGGTTGTGGTTGCTGCTTTAACAGGGCTTACATCCCAGTCAACCAACCCAATTTCTTACAAAAAGCATTCTAGATTAGAGCATAACCTTGCGAATACCAAGTGTAACGTTCTAACAATCCTTTGTTTTCCCATTTGGCACCCTTCCCATTAAGTTACTTTGCCAAATAGATGTCTTCGCTCACAGCCCTTGATGGCAGACAATGTACACAATGAACAAAGGATGCAAATCCTTATGAATAAGGGGAAATATGTTTTATGATTGGTTTAAAAGAAAAAATTGGCGCAAACTGCACATCAACTTTTGGCAAATTCAATCTGATTTTTCAAACCAAGCGATGCATGCACAGATTGTTTCGCAAAATCGGACATTTTAGTATGTTACAGAATAACCTGCCTAATGAATATACATAAGGGACGTCGTATTTTATCATCCCCATTGTTCGCTACCGTGACACCTAAGGTGGCCTGGAAAAGAGAGAAGCCCAACACCCCTGTGATTACATTTCAAACTGGAAAATATATCTTTGTAAAGCAGTCCGAGTTTCTAAAAGGAAAAGAGGCTGCTGTTTAAAGCAATATAGTTTTCCGTTTGAAAAGTTTCAGTAAGAGTTGGCAGTGGTTCCCTGGAACAGTATCTCCTCACCACATAGTAGCCACCCATAATTCCCATTTGCAAATCAGTTACCATTACAACTTGGGAGTCGGTAACTGATCAATAGGTTAGGACTGGAATTAGAGGTCACAAACTATTGATACATTCCTTATGGACTCGCAATTTGGAAGGAATGCTCAAAACATGAAGCTTCCAAATTTCACACCATATTTTTTGATTCACAAAAACATTTTAGAATCACAAAATGGAGTTAGTACATTAGAAAAAGAGTTTTTGTGTTCCGAAAACCCTGGATCTGAGCAAATCTCAGACTTTGTGCCTCCACAAACTCTTAGTAAATCTGCCCCCTTTTTAACGATTGTAGTTATGTTTCAATCCATGTAATGATAGATTTAAGCAAGAAACATAAAACAGCAATGGAATAATTCTAAACGTGTTCTTCTTATCATTCAATTTCAAGCATCGTACATGTAGACATCTGATGGTTTGCATCTGATGTATTGTTATTGTAGCCTATAATGCATACTTTGAAAAGAAAGTACACCCTATAAGCATGCTATAAAGGGAAGGTCAGAAAAATACTTTAACATTTGGAGGCAAGCATTTCAGTTTGGAGCTTCGAAGATTTGCTCACTTTATTCATTTTCAAAGCTATGAGGTAGCGAAATTGAGTTGGCACTTCTGCATACATTCTACCCAATATTCAAATGCGAATGAGCAGGACAGAACTTAGTATGAGGGTATCATATGGAATGCTATTTTTGTGTATATGAAAGAGATCGCAGAGTTGTAACATTCAAATAATACTAAATCCAATAATGCTTATTTTTTTTACATGCTGTGTCTGTTTTTCTGTTCAGACAAATAAAATACCATAATTCTGTAATTTGCTGTATGATGTAAATTAACTTGAGCCATATTTCATGCTATCAGTTTTATGCTATATCAGTAATTTATTGTAAAACAATATCCTGTTATCTTTCAGTACTAATCTGTATTTGCATCTAGATTTTTTTCACTGTGATGGGATACCTACTCCAAATATACCTAGGCTACAACAAGTCTATTACAGAGTAATTGTCTTCGTCTTCTCTACTCCTATACATCTGTATTATATTTCCAATCCATAAATTCAAGATAATACTAATCCTTGGCTCCTGCAAAGTTCCTCAAATTTACTCTGCCTCACTCTCCTTGATTTGCTTTCTGGTACTGCTCAGCCACCTTTCTTTGCCTTGGATTTTCGCACCATGCCTGACTCTAACACTAACAGGTGCCCTCTCACAAAATCTAGCCCTCACCCCCATACATTTACCTATCCATCAAAACTATTCAAGACTTTTAGAGATAGACTTATTAAAGAACACCCTTAAAATCCTATTTTTTTCTAACTTGTACAAAATTATGAGATCACAGTGTAGCTCTGAAAATGTCTTCATATTTCATCTTGTTTTAAAGTTCAAATATCTCAATCAGAAACATTTAAGATCTATTTTCTGATTACAGAGAGTCTCAACAAGCTAGCCCCACCTTTCTTTTTCTAGCCTAAGACCACAGTCGGAAACATGCTTCTTTCCTCAACTCTCCTTCTTGAAGTTAGCCCTTTACACATTTAAACTTCCCCTACCAATGAGTTAAAAATGACCGTCCACTGATTTAGACCCTCAAACACACAAGCTTCATACTCTTCAAACTGACATTTTTCTCAACTCTAGTCAACTAATAAGCACAGACATACTACCACTCTATACAGTTCCACAAATAATGATATCTCCATCACATTGCCACTGATTTTCACAGGCTCTTCAATGCTTGTAACTATCAAACAAAATAAATATATTTTTGAAAGAAATCAAACAACTCTCCAGTGTTAATAACTTGCAACCTAAATTATGCCAATATGGATTTTTATTTTAAACATGGAAATTGTCCCAAAAAGCAATATTGAGCCTTGTCCTCAAAAACTCAGATTCTGACCTATTTCCTGAGGATTTCAATGCCCTAGTCTCTCGTTGAAATGTGATTATTCCCTCATGAATGCAACACATCCTTTATAACCCAGGAAATAGGACCCATCAATACATATTGCAGCTGAACCACGGGTAATGATCTTAATAACACTGCTCCTCTACAAAAAATAACATGACAATAAACACTCTGAACAATGATTCTCAGAGAAACTGAATGAGAAAGTAAAATCGCTCAGGACTGATCAAAGAATAGTATAAAGCAAGAAGACAGTGCCCCTCAGTGTCTAATCACGACATATCAAAGCAGCCATTAGTTACTACATCAGATACATATATAATACCAAAGCCACTTGAAAAACTCAAATTGGGGGCGTGGCCACGGAGGCGACCAAGATGGCTGCCTCCGCTTGAAGCTCTGCCGGTCGAGCTTCAAAATATCCAGTTTTCATGCCTTAAAACCATCCGACACACGGCGAACTTCCATCATCCTGATGCAGTCCCCGAACGCAGCCTTTCGGTGCCCAGTTGGTCTTATATGAGGCAGTGAGGCTCGTGTACGGCGGAGGGGAGTGAGGGGTCCCCTGCCCTCTCCCTGGGAGATCCTGACTGCACCCGGGTCGGAGGTGAGTGCTGCATCTGCGGGGTACGCCCCACCTGCTGCGGCTGCATCGCGGTCCCCTGGGCTTCTCCCCCCTCCCCGCCCGTCTTTTGTGGGGCTGGTCCTGCCTGGGTCCCGGGACGTGCTTCCGGCTTTCGGGCCTGCGGCACGGCCCCGAGTCGGGCCTGGATTTGCGGCCCGCTCCGTTTGGCGGGAGGGGCTGGGGCGAGGGCCCTGCGCGATGGGATGCGTTGGCGGGCCCGGCGGGGGTGTGCACTCTCCTTTGTCCTGCGGCGGCCCCGTCTGGTGCTTTCTATCCCTGCCTCGGCTGCATTACAGCCTAGTGCCTTGGGCCTGCTATCTACGCACCGGATGCCTCCCCCCTGTTTGCCTGTAATGGTCGTCGACCAGGCCTGTCTCCCGGATCGCCTGTGACCCCTGCCTCAGATCCTTGCGCCTGCACTTGCCGACTGCACCGCGCTCAGGGGAGCGACAGTGTTGGACTGATCGGTGTCTTGAGGTGGCCCTGCACTCATTTACATCAACGCCACTTGGGGGCACGCCGCATTCGCCCTGTATGCAAGCAGGACCAGCGGCCATCATTCCTAAGCTGTTAGTGTCAAAGTTCGGTGTCCCCTCCATCACTTGACTGGTCTTGGCCATTCTCGGGCACCTGGTTATCGGTGTCCACCTGCTACATCACGAGCGCTTCGGCTGTGCCAGTCTGCCTGCTTGCGGTTGTTGCACTCACTCTGCTTGTCAAACGTTCGTGCCCTCGTGTGCTCCTTCGCTGGGCCTGGGCGCCTGCCCTGCGTGAGTTGACTCTTGGCACTGCCATTTTACCCCTCTGCCACCGCCTGCCGCCTCCTGTTTCACACAATGGGGAAAAGGGACCCGAATCAACGTAAGATCAGCTTCGACAAAGCTTCACTCCCCTCTTCTGATGCCCCCCCGGCTCATCCATTGGCGCCGTTTATTCCACTAACCGTGATGACGCGACTTCCCTGGTCACTGCCATGATGAGCGAGATGAGAGCCGGGTTCAAGTCGCTTGACAGCCGCTTCGACAGCCTTGACCAAAAGCTGGCTGAGATGGGGTCTAAGGTGCAGGCTCACAACAGATGGTTGGATGTGGTGGAGTCTAGGGTCTCGGATATTGAAGATGGCGCCTCAGGTTCAATGAAACGTCTCGAGAGAGTGGAGAAAATCCTCAAAGATGTGGCCATCAAGAATGAGGACCTCGAGGCCAGGAGTCGACGCAACAACATACGTATCTTGGCGTGGCAGAGTCGACTTCCACTGGGCGCATGGATATCTTTGTGGAAAAGCTGCTCATTGATCTGTTTGGCAGAGAGGTGTTCACACAGGGGTTTGTTGTAGAATGAGCCCACAGATCTTTGAGTCCCTGTCCTCACCCTGGCCAGCCTCCACGCCCTATAATTGCAAGACTCATGAATTTCCGTGATTGTGATGTGGCTTTGCGTGCAGCTTGTGAGAAAGGTGAGGTCCAGTGGCAGGGCAGCAACCTTCCCTTTTTCCTGATTTCACCTTCATGGTCCAGGAGGCACGGCGTAAGTACAACGGCATCAAGGCTACCTTGAGAAACCTGGGCCTCAAGTATGGAATGCTCTATCCGGCAAGACTGAAGGTGGACGTCGCTGTCCGGTTTCGCATTTTTGATTCCCCCACGGAGGCGCAGGAGTTCTGCCAGAATTATAGGAAAAATGTCTGAGGCGCTGGTGCCGATCCTGGTTCGACCTCTCCAGTTCAAGACGACTCTTAGAACAGCGTTGACCTTTTCACGAACTCTGGGACTGGCTGATTATTCATTACCACATATCTTCTTAGTTCAGCTGTGTTGCTAGCAATTGTACATTTACATCGCTCTTCCATGACTTGTACCATGGGTTTGCTTGACCGTCGTGGCGTTGCTGCCCCCCATGGCGGATGCCTTTGTTTTCTTGATTATTATGTTTTTTTTGGTATTGCTTATGCTTGTTCCATTTGGTCAGTGCCATGCATATTCCATTGGAGCGTTAATCTGGTTCAGTGGGTTTGCCTCTTGGGGGTTGGCAAGAGGTTGGGAGACAGGTGGGGTCTTATTTTGGATTTTTTGACGATGATCATTACATTGTTTGTTATGCTCTTTGGGTTAGACAGAGAAGCATGCATTTCAGTTTATTTTTGATATTGATTCTCTTATGGCCAAGTTAGGCCTTCAACCCGGGCCTTTTGGGCTTTCACTGATGTCATGGAACGTTCGGGGGCTGAATAATACTAAAAAATGCAAACAGGTTTTAAATTACAGCGCTAGACACAGCATTGATATTGCATTTCTGCAAGAGACACACTTGTCCCCTTCTGACTCTTCCGTCGTCGCTAGAAGCTGGGGTTCTCACCGTTTTTTTTTCTAATTATAGTAGGTATCCAGAGGAGTAGCCATATTGATTCACAAACGGGTACCGTTCGCACTGTCCAAACTCATGACTGACGGGGAGGGCCGTTATCTGATTGTCACTAACTCTTATGGGACATAAAATCACACTGGTTGGGATCTATGGCCCCAATGTTGACTCCCCTTCCTTTTTTCAAGACTTACAGGTGCATCTTCTCACGCTTGAGCCTGGGCTGTTGATTGTCGGGGGTGACTTTAATTTATTAATGAACCCTGCTAGGGACAGTACATCCTCTTCCCCGATGCTAAAGCTAGATCGTGCCAGGTCCTTCTCAAACTGTGCTCTCATTTTTCATTCTTTGACATCGAGGAGAGATTACACCCACACCTGCCTGCCTTTACTCATCACTCAGGGTTCCACAATACTTGGACCAGAATAGACTATTGGCTCCTTTCTCCTGGGGTCGCCGGCTGGGTGGAGGGCCTCCTCACACTCACGTGCACACTATCGGACCCTTCTCCCATTGTTCTTAAATTAAATGTCCCCAGATTGGGTGGGTATGAAAGGCAGTGGCGGTTTCCCGGGAAGGCGCTTCTTGATCCTGTATTTACTGAGGAGGTCCGGCAAGCAATAGAGGAATATTTCGACCTTAACACAGGGTCGGTGGACTCCTGGGCAGTTCTGTGGGAGGGGTTCAAGGCATACATTTGTGGAGCTTGCATATCCAAGCATGCCGGAGTGCTAAGAGACATCCGTTCCACACTGGCCCGTGTCGAAAGGGACATTGCTGATTTAGATAGAGAACTACTGCTGTCTCCCTCCAGTGAGAGGGAAGCCAGACGCTTGGCGCTAATGGTGGAATTTAGAGATGAAGCTGACAGGGAACTGAGATTCCATAACCACTTCCATGCTAATGACAAGGTCAGCTCGTCATGCAGTACACTGGAGCTGTGCTAATGACGAGCTGACCTTGTCATGAACAATGGGATTTACATAAGTCCAGCACCCAGCGGGAATTGCCTTAGCATTGAAGGTGTTAACAAACAAGTCATGACGCGTCGATATGGCGAGGGCGACAGGCCCGGCAGACTACTGGCTCAACTGCTTCGCCCCCCTCATACCTCGTCTTACATCACCGAAATTGTGGGACCGCAAGGGGATCCGCTTCACACTACTCCAGAAATTTGCAACACCTTCCTGTCCTAATATGAAACTCTATACACGTCCAAGCTGACGGGCGACAGGCGAGATCAAGGTGACTACTTTAATGAGATAGCCTTGGTCTATCTGAAAAAACACATGCAAGAATTTCTAGCTTCACCCATTACTCAAGATAGCATAGTCGAAGCTATTGATGCGCTGCGGGGTTCTTCGGCGCCCGGACTAGACGGTTTCTCTGCTGACTTCTATAAGGCCTACAAAGAGATCTTAGTTCCTCGACTAGTAGAAGTATATGCCGAGGCACTTGAGGTGGGCCGCTTGCCCCCCACATTTAGGTAAGCGGTCATTATCCTACTCCCGAAACCTGGCAGAGACTCCAAATTATGCGGCTCGTACAGACCTCTCTCTTTATTGAATCTCGACTACAAGATTCTGGCTAAAGTTATCGCCATACGCCTTTCATTATTGATGGAGGCTATCATCTCCCCGGCACAGTCTGGTTTTGGCTGCCGCGGTCCTACTTGACGCTGAGAAGGCATTTGACTCTCTGGAGTGGCCCTTCTTCTTATCCATCATGAGACCCATGGGCATGCCGTAATGCTTTGTCTCCACAGTGGCTCTACTATATACTGAGCCTACGGCTAGGCTGCATCTGAATGGCACCATTACCGAGCCATTCTCCTTGTCTCGTGGCACACGCCAGGGTTTCCCCTTATCCCCGTTACTTTTAATTCTGGCGATGGATCCTCTGGTTCGTCATTTCCAAGAGAAGCATCTGCACTGGGGGCTCCAGTGCCGTACTGGCCCTCTCCTGATCTCATTGTATGCGGACAATACGATTTTGTATGTTCGGATGCCCCAAATTAACCGTGAGCCTTTTATCTTTGAAATAATCCGCTTTGGCAAATTCTCTGGCCTTCACATCAACTGGCATAAATCTGTGATTTTTCCGCTTACCCCTAGCACATCTGCTTGGAATTGCCCCTTCTCCAATGAATGGAGCCAGGAGTCGGTTAAATATTTGGGTGTTCATATTCATCTTGATACCGCCACCATGATCAGATTGAATTATGGCAGCGCAGTCAGTCTGTTGGATGGTCAGATTGAGAGGTGGATTCGCCTCCCACTGTCTATGGCAGGGCGTATTGCTATCATTAAAATGGTTGTCCTCCCTCGATTTTTATATCTTTTTAATAATATTCCGATCCCCCTCACCAAAATCTTCTTTTTTCAGGTGCGCTCTTTGTTGTTGCCCCTACTTTGGGGAGACAAATCTCCACGTGTCAGCTGGCAAGTACTGACTCTTCCATATGAAAGGGGCGGACTCAGTGTCCCTGATTTTTATCTTTATTTTTTAATTGCACAATGTTCCTACGCATACCCCTGGTTTCACCCAGACGCTCGCATCTTATATCTGAAACCTGAAGTGGATTTGGTTCTTCCTGGCCTTCCTGGCCTCCTTTCTAATGTGCTTCCCAAGGGCTTTCCACGCGATCCTCGGGACATGCAAACTGTCTCAACAACTGCTGGGTCTGGGACAAGCTTCGCAGACTGCTGGGATTGGCCCAATTGTATTCACCGGCCCTTCCACTGCCCAATGCTACTTGGTTTCCGATTACCGGGGAGGTAGTTATCAAGCACACGTTGGAGAAATTCAGCATTCATAACATTGGAGATCTCTTCCCTGAGGGGCACGCTTTTTCAATTTCTGACGATCCACGATTCATTGAACTCTCGTTCATGGACTCCTTTGTTTTGACTCGGCTGCGATCCATGTTGCGCGCCTCGTTTCCCACATTTCCTCTGGCTCCTGACCCGGCACCCCCACTCACGCTTCTCATTCAGCATCCTTCGGGAGCACACTTGGGGCTCCATTAGGATATCGGGCGGATTGCCTCCGCCAGGGTGGCGGTGGCCACCGCCACCCTGGCGGAGGCAATCCGCCCGACAACCACTCTCGTTTTCCCCTCCGCCTGATTAGGATGGCGGAGGGGACAATGGCGGACGGAAAGACCGTCCGCCGCTTTGACCGCGGCGGTAATAGATTAATATGGTGGCGGTGTCCAATGGACACCGCCAGCCATATTATGATGGCTTACATTGGGGGCCTTTCCGCGGCGGCAATGCCGCCACGGAAAGGCATGCGGCAATTGCTGCGGGGGCCCCCTGCAGGGCCCCCAGGTTGGCTCCACTGTCAGGGGGACTCATGGGGGGTACCTCTGGTACCGCCCCACATTTGCATTTGCAAAGCGGCAGGCACCGCGCGGTGCCTGCCGCTTTGCATATGCAAATGCGAAAATGCATTTTTTGCATTGTGGCGGGCGGTGCAGAGTGCACCGCCAGCCACAATGCTAAAACTACAGGATGTGCCCGCCACTGTGGCGGGCACATCCTAATTCCCCCCACGGGACCCCCGCCCTTATGGCGGGCGGTCCCGTTCTCCGATAGGGTGGCGGGTGGACAATGTCCCCCCGTCATCCTAATGGGGCCCTTGGTGTCTAAATTGTACAAAATGTGTAGTGCCACGCTCCCCGCTTTTGACTCCAAGGTTCGAACCGCGTGGGAGGAGGATTTGGGGAAATCCATTTCAGACGATCAATGGAAACAATGCTGTAAAGCTACGAAAGAGGTTTCCCTAAACAGTAGACATAAGCTCGTCCACTTCAAATTTCTCCGTAGGTTGTATCCCACCCCAACACGCCCGCACAGAATAGACCCTAGTCGCCCCCACCATTGCCCTAAGTGCAAGGCCCCCTTTGTCGATTTTGCCCACCTTACGTGGACTTGCCCCCTTCTCCATGGCTATTGATCCCAGGTGCACAAGACTTTCGACGATATTTTAGGCATGGACCTGGTTCCTACTCCAGAAATTGCATTGCTGGACTATGTATCCAACTTCCCTCGCGCTGTCAGAAGGCTTGCTGCAGTGGGGTTTTTGTTAGCCAAGCGAGAAATCGCATTGCTATGGGGTGATTGGCACCCTCCAAAAGTGAAGTCTTGGGAGCATGGCCTTTTGTAACACTAGCTGTGTGTAATACTCCGCACAGGTCCCTAGCGTGTCCAGACCGGTGGATACCTGGGGGCCCTACCGGTCCTACATTTCCAAGATAGCAGCTGAATGCTAATCTCAGCCATAGAATGGCATAGTTACTGAGGGGATTGGCTGAGGTGTCTTTATTTAACTGATGATTTGCATATGTTTTTATTTGACTGATGTGTTGTCCTCTGATGTCTTCTTTGCACAATTGATTGTTATGTTATCACTTATATAAGTGTCGGCGATGATTTCTGTTTTTTTTGTACATGATATTTCACGCATTTATCCATATATGCAGCTTCCTGCCTCATTGTGGTCCCAACTTTGAACCATGTATTAATCTTTATTTATATGCACGCTCTCTTTATTGACATCGTCTACCCAATCCATTACGTAACAAATGACACGTCACTGTATTCATATATGAAAAGGATAAATAAAGTTTAAAAAAAAACTCAAATTGAGAAAGACAAAAATGTCTGAAAAAAGTATTCAAACTGGTGAAACTCATCACAAAATAGCCTTTCCTTTCGGAGAGTGACTGCGAAGCCATATATGAGGAATTTTTCAATGAGATAATGTCTCAACCATCAGATCTGCTGTACTTTCCTTCAAAGAACAAGAAATCTTAGTTTCTTATTTAGAAGCATGCTTTGTTTTGAGGAAAAAACAATGTGATCAAACAACACCCATTCTCATGTCACCGAAAGGCTGCAAATAGAATAAGATCTTGATTTGAAATAGCATACATTAAATAAACTCAAACTCCTCCTACTTGTACACAACAGTAGCTGGTGAAAAAGTCGTATTTCACAAGGGCAAAACTCCCTACAACGTGGTGTACCTCTCATATCTATGATCCCAAAACAGGACATAATCCCAGTTGTGCCTCCAACATCAGTAGCTCATTTCGTCCTATTCACATCATTTCATATTACTCTTCATACAAGAAAGATGAAAAATTTCTTGTCTTTGAACATCATCGTAAAATGTAGGGTCTGATTTAGATTTGAGCAGATTGGTACTCCATCACATACCAAATGGATATCCCATCTGCAGTATTACAAGTATATTATCTCCTAATGCACTTGTAATAAGGCACATGGATTATCTATCACGCTTGCGACAGAAAACATGTATGACAAACACTAAATCAGCCCTTAATCTTCTAAATTGTTTGCACAAGCCATAACTGCCATAACTGCTTATCAGCCCCCAATTTTTCACATGATTTTCTATTTTAAGTTATACTTTATACTCCATGACACTGCATTCATTTGTCATTAATATCTTTATTCTATTACCTTTTGGATATTAGGAATTTGTCCACTCTCTTGTGCTGCCAAAACCTCCCTCAAATCAACTCACAAGCAAAGCCCTACAATTTTCACTAATTTCAATATATTTATGTCAGAATTTCTATGTAGTTTGTAGGCATTTGTAATGTCTCGGAGAAATTAGTATACGTACCTGCCCCACTTTATGACTGCAATTTTTATCTCCATTTGTTGTACCTCATTCACAATGTGTTTTATCAAACTTTTATTTTTTCGTTTTATGTTAACAGTTTAGGAAGCACACATCATTTTGTAAAGTTATCATTATTATACCATTTACTGAATATTGTGAATATATCAGTATGTACATATAACTTTACAGACCACTCTGATGCCTTTTGGTCATGTTCACACTATATAAAAGCAAGCCAAACATGTTAAGTCACCCTTTCTCAAGAACATTTAGGCAATGATGTTAAGTAATATCCTAGAGGCACCCACCTTTATTTTGATACATATCTAATAGTAGGAAAAATGAACCAGAGAACAAATATTTTCTAAATAAATAACTTAAATAATAAATATATGCATTACCCGCCATCTCGGTCCCAGTCATATACTTCTATTTTGATTGTTCTGTGAAGAGAAAATATTGATTGTCATTATTCAAGGAGATGGACAGCTTTGTTTAGAATGTCCTAGAATTAAAATAACATAATTCATAACAAATTTACTACATATTATCTCAATATTCCTTAATTGTGGCATATACATTTAAATCAAACTCAGCTAAAAGGTTAAACAAAAATAAACGCTTTGTTTACAAGTCAGCTCTGTATAGCGTACAAACAAACACAAAAAGTATGTTACAAGAACAAAAACTGTAAAACAGGTATGAGGGATACTGGGAAATCTCCTTAGTATAGAGAGCAATCTATTTTAGATACACTTAAAGATATTAAAAAGGAGTAAACAGCTCATTTACAAATACATAAAAGAAACTCATTAATAGGTAACAAACTGAATTTGCACAATTAAATGATATAGAAGACTTTTGCACACACTATTCTCAATGACGGTCATGGTTTTAAGATTTGAACACACATCATCATAAACATACATAATTTCAATGGATGGCATGAATTATAAGACATCTTTAAGTAAGCCATGTCCCAATAAATTGTTGTCATCTAAAATGTTGAGAATCTTTCTTGTTTCATAAATACAGTTTCAATTAATCACCGCTTTTTCAACACAAGAAGACAAAAAAATCAAGTATATTCTTTAACCTCAGCCTTGACAAAAAGCCCACTAAAATACCTCCAGTTTGAGTAACGTATATTTGTTTGCCACAAGAGAGAGTGAATACAACAACAAAAAACACCTCACTGTTCCTGCCACTAGGGTAACATGCTTGTCATCGTCATCCAATAAGTAAATAACCCTAGTGGGAAGGAGGATAGGTCCTTAAATCATGGGAGGTTGGACCACCTGAAAATTATAAAGTAAAAAAGAACACCTTATGATAATCACTAAACGTACTGTGTAATAAGACTAATCAAAAGCAATAAGTCAGTAGATCATCAAGGTATGTAATTCTATCCATGTTTAATAATAATTCACTTAATCAAACATTAAAAGTCTGTCATGCAAATCACACACAAAATGACAATACAAAAGATGAATACATAAGAAATAAAACAGCACAAATTAAACAGTGCAATGTCAATAGTGTTCTGATACTCATTGCTGATGATAACTGAAGTTCAAAATGGGTTAAAATACATTCAGTCCTGACTGAGGTCCTAATCCATACAGGTATGGTTGAATACTACTAAAAGAGCGGTTGAATGAGATATCCTGACTTACTGTTTTTGATCAGTCTTATTACACAGTACAGTTAAGGCTCGATTACGAGTTTGGCGGTGTGCAGGAACAGATCACCATGCCAGCGACCCGCTCCTGCACCACCAAACCTATTACAAGTTTCCTCAAGTCTGGTGGGCTGTTTTGGGTGGGCCCATGGTGGTGCCTCTGAAAATGGGCACCACAATGGGAACGCCAAAAACGTTCCTGACCGGCATGGACTTTAAGCTGTGCAGGAACCGGGATGCGTGTACAAAGGGGGCCTGCATGGATCCCCATTGAAATAGGCAACAGGGAGCCCTGTAGGTCCCCTTTGTTTCAGGACCACCAGCCTTTTCATGGAGGAAAGACCTCCATGACACTGCTGGCAGTCCTGAAACTCGTAATATGCATGGCGGTGTTGCAATAGCACCACCAGCATGTTAGTGAGGCCCCCGTGCCACCGTGTGCGAACAGTACTTCCCTGGCAGTAGCGGAAGTGCAATGATGGTCTAACCGCCCAACTTCTAAACCACAAAACATTTCTATTTGTTGGAATTCACACACTCCTTTCTTCTCCTTTCCACCCTTCAATGGGTCAGAGAGTTAATCCAATGGTGGCGTAGCTTGTTTGCCAGTGTGGGAAGGAAAAGGGTCACCCCCAGATTTGGTAGGGGTGAAGGGCAAGGTGAAAATCCACAAGGAAAAATATTTTTACAAAACTTCACGCAAAAATGTCGGACTTAATTTCACCATGCTGACACCCATGCAATGGAGAACACTGCCCAGAAAGTATAGGATCCCTCTGGGAGAGCCTTAAACATCTATGGATTAGGCATGTAAACCTGTGCAGCTTTCTATGTGTTTACCAGAGAGAGTGTATGAATTCCAGAAAGTTGCACATTTACACTTGCATGTAGCAGTACATCTGCAGGAGCTGTCTCAGTTTAGTCCCCATTTAAAACATTGTTCACATTTTAGCTTGGCCTTTATGCCTCCCATAACAAGGTGCTGAGCACCTCATAGCTGCAAATTCCTAGACAAAATTCTAAGTTTTTAGAGAAATGGGCATTTAGGTTTTTCCTCCAATCATCACCATTGTGGTAAATTAAGATGCAGGGTAGCCAGAAGTAAGGTGATAACTGGATAAGGTTTATTCTTAAGAAATTAGTATCAGATTCCAGGTAAAGAAGGTAGTAAGGAAGCCCCACCGGGAGCAGCATCCTTGCTGCTCAGCCCACACACTCCAATTGGCATTCACTCAACCAGACACACATCAGCATTCTAATTACATCGCAGTCCCTATGGCTGAGCAGCAGGGGACATAACACTAATGGAAGAATGCATTGCATGGAAATGAAGATACCACATTAACCTTTCAGATCTGTTTCACCTTTAGATCCAGTTCCTCTCTGTGACTGTTTTGCATGCTCACTCGGTACGTCATCTATCATGCTTGGTGCTCTCTGATGTCTAAAGAAAGTGGTGTTATGAAAGCAATCCTCACCCTTGTGCACATTTAGCTCTTCTTCTTTGTTGTCAATACCTGTTGTAAGGGATGTGCTTCTATGGCGGAAGCTACCTGTCCAAAGTTCTTTAATAAGCTTGCCGTTAAAGGCTTATGGTCAAGCTTATTATTATTTCTGGGCATTCAGCAATTCAAATTCAATTAATTTTCAAATCTTCCTGAACACATTCTTGTGGACATTGTAAAATGCACATAAACACTTATAATACATATATAGATACATACACAGAAACACAAATTCATTCATATATAAACTATTACATACTTAAACATGTGAATGTATTGAGCGTGTGCATATTATTTTAATTAATTTGCTTTTACTTTTTGCAGGATACGAGGAAGGGACTCTCATATGAGAAGGGGTCATCACCCCTTACCCTTGTCTTTGAAATACAAGCATTTTGGTTGCAGTATATGTAAACAAATAGATTTGTTTCTCATGTGTCACTCTCTGCTATGTGGATTGAGCCTTAGACACAATGTCAATTTTTGTTTCTGTTTGTGGTATATTGTAAAGAAATGATAGCATGAAAAAAGAGGACATGTTTATTTTAAATATGTAGATTGCATTTGGTGACTTTCTAGTTATTTCTCATATTTTTTATGTACTGTATGTTGTTCAATCTGCTTCCATACAGAGGGCTTAGTGGCCACTTTCTTGTGCTTCTGTACTTCCCTTTTGTTTCTTTTCTGTTTTTTTACAATTGTGCTGCTCACAAATGGGGTGTAGGTGCTAAATGGCATGATAGTTACAATCATGGAGCTAAATCCTACTTGGGTAAGATTCTTTGCTTTTATACGACAAATATTTTTATATGACAAACATGTTGGTGAATATGTGAGGTAACATATATGGCACTATTTGCAATTAAGAATTATGTAAATTACGGCCAGATTCATCAAAGGAAATCCGGCTCGCAAAGGGCCAGATTCTGAGAATCTGGCCTTTTGCGAGCGCAATTTTTGCATTTGGGATTCATCATCCCAAATGCAAAAATCGCAAATTGCGAAATCGCTAAATTGCGAGGAATTGCATTTAAGGAATCTCTATTTGAGATTCCTTAAATGCAATTCATGAACCATTTCAGAATTGCGAAATCGCAATTTTTGGCCGCTATTTACCGCGAAGTCTGACTTCGTGGTAAATAGCGAAAACTTAGAAAAATGCACTTTAGTGCATTTTTGTAAGTTGTATGTTACACACACATATGTCCTTTGGACATGTGTGTGCGCAACACCAGTGTCAATCACCATTTCAGGGGTGCTACAGGGTGTCCTTTGGACACCCCTGGCACCCTTGAAATCGCATCCTTATTTGCGATTAGCAAATTGCTAATCGCCTTAGGCCTATAGGAATGAATGGGGAGTCATTCCTTATTTGCGATTAGCAATTTGCTAATCGCAAATAGGGAAGCTGTAGAATTCGCAATTATTTTTGCGATTTTTACATGAATCCCGTTTTGCGAGTCTTTAATAGCGAGTCCTTAATAATAAGGACTCGCGAAACGGGACATTGATGAATCTGGCCGTTACTCTGTAAGCATCTGTCCATGAAATGTAGTGCTGTAGATTCACATGCTCTGCTTATTCCTGCCATCTAGTGTTGAGTCCGGAGTTGTGCAAGTTGTTTTTCTTCAAAGAAGTCTTTGAAGTCACAAGACTGAGTGACTGCTCCTCTTGGTGAAACTGCGCATGGGCATCGACAAGCAAGTTATTTATCTTTGGTAATGCATTATCTATTAGAGACAATATCTAGCTGCAGATTACTCACCTTTGCATTCCACAGGAGTCAGGCTAGATCCGAAACCTTTGCATGAGCAGCACCCCTTGTGTGCACCGTTGGGTGGCTCTATTTGGCTCAGTGTGAAGTCACTGGCATCATTAGTGTCAGTTATGGCATCACAGTCACCAATATAGGTGCCACCCATGCACGCGGAAGTCAGTACTTTTCACTTTGACACATCAGAAGTGCAGAGCCAAGAAGTGAATGACTTGCTGTGTGTCATAACTAGGGCTCTGAAAATGTAGCAACCCTACCCCTTACAAATAAGTCCACAGAGCGGGGAGGCATTTTATTTTTATTTATTTTATTTATTTATAAAGTTTTATATAGCGCGTACTTGATCCCGAAGGATATCAGAGCGCTTGACAATTTGAGGGAAATGAAGGTAACAGATCAGTACATGAATCAAATAGGGAATATGCCATTCAAAATACCCTTGCATGATTTTAGAGATTTCACGAATCACACACTGAAATGTATCCAAATGTACCTTCTATAAACAGTCCAGACCTTTTCACTGAATCGGAGTATAGACATAAGAAAAGATTCCTTGGAGAAAGTCTGTAAAGGTATGGTGGAGTTAAGAAGCAGCAGCGCCAGGGAGAGGAGAACAAACCTGTAGGTAATAGAGGGGGGCTTTGAGGTACAAAGAACGACTGACAAAGTAATCCTCTGCAGGTGTTTGAACTTAGAATAAATGTTGCAGCATAAAAACAAATTTAAGGTTCTCTTAACATAAACAATAAGTTCATAGCAGCATTAGTGGTTATAGCGTCACATTTTCTAAACAGTGGTTTAAGATAAGCAATTCTAAAAGTCAAATACAAATCACATAGAAGTAAAAAGTGCAAGGTACTCTGCTTAGTATGCCCATCACAAGGGCATGGGGAGACAGGGCGAATGGGTGGGTCTGTAAGGAATCTGCAGCTAGATATTGATCTACCAGATAATGCGTTACCGAAGGTAAGTAACTTTTTCATCTGATTGAGACTTCTAGCTGCAGATCCTTACCTTTGAATGGATACCCAAGCCATAACATCCTGAAAGTTGGCTGAAACAGATTTCTCACACTACTAGGGCTCTGAAAATGTAGCAACCCTAGCGCTTACAAATGAGTCTGCAGATCAGGGAGGCATGGGTGGGTCTATAAGGAATCTGTAGCTAGATATTGCTCTACCAGATAATGCGTTACCAAAGGTAAGTAACTTGTTCATCTGATAGAGACTTCTAGCTGCAGATCCTTACCTTTGAATGGATACCCAAGCCATAACATCCTGAAAGTTGGCTGAAACAGATTTCTCACACTAAGAGTCCTGCAGGACTGAACAGGTGAAATGCCTGTCCCTGTGGACTTGACTGGTCAGGCAGTAGTGCTTGGCAAACATGTGCAAACATGCCCACTTTGCTGCCTAGCAGATGTCCAGGACTAGGACACCCTAAGCCAATGCTATGGTTGCAGCTTCCCCCCTGGTGGAATGAGCCCGTAAGCCCTCAGGGGCCTGCTTCTTAGCTAGGATGCAGCAGATCATAATGCAAAGAAAGACCCAGTGCGAATTGGTCAGTTTCTGCAATACCATTCCTTTTTTATCTCCCACGTACCCCTCAAAAAATTGGTCATCCACACTGAACTCTTTTGTGCGATCAAGGTATCACGACAACGCTCTTTTTTGTTCCAGATGATGGAGACGCTCCCCTTCTTTAGAGGGATGCAGGGGGCAATAAAGGTGGGCAGCATGATAGATTGACCCAGATGAAATGGGGTCATCACCTTTGGCAAGAATGAAGCCTGGGTGTGAAGCACCACTTTATCTGCAAAATCCATGATATATGGAGGCCTGAACAACAATACCTGCATACCACTCACCCTCTGGGCCAATGGTATTGCCACCAAAAGGCTGTTTCGATGGTAAGCAGCTGTAGGGGACAATTATACAACAGCTCAAAAGGAGCGCACATAAGAAGAGTGAGCACCAAATTAAGGCCTCACTGTGGCTTTACAAAGGGCTTTGGTGGAAACATATGTACAGACCCTTTCAAGAATCTATTTACAACAGGAGATTTAAAAAAAGAAGGTTGGTCCGGCAGCTGCAAGAAAGCGGATAGAGGAGAAAGATAACTCGAGCAGGATTGGGATAAGCTAGTACTAATTGTGCATTGAGGATGGACCCTAGGTAAGGTTAAATTTCGAGAGGTTGAAGATGAGACTTGGTATCATTTATTGTGAAACCTAGTTCGTGAAGTAGAATCACTGTCAGATGAGTGAATAGGAGGTGTGTATTGGCTTTGATGAGCCAATCATCAAGGTATGGAAATACATGAATGTTTTGTCAACTACTGCCAAGCATTTTGTGAAAAGCAGAGGTGCTGCGGTCACTCTGAATGGTAGGACTTTTAATTGGTAATGTTTGCCTGGTATGACAAATCCGAGGTATGCAGGGTGTATTGGTATATGAAAGTAGGAGTTATTTAGGTCAAGCATAGACATAAACTCGCCCTGTTGGATAAGTGGGCTAACACCCTATAGAGTAACCACATGGAAATGTTCTGAGAGGATGTATAGGTTCAAGGGTCTGAGATCTAAGATTGGTCTAAGTGACCTGTCTTTTTGGGGAATGAGAAAATAAAGAGAGTATGCCCTTAGTCCCTGCTGTTGCATCAGGACAGGTTTTATAGCTCCTTTGAGAAGGAGGGCTTTGACATCTTGTTTAAGAGGTGTTAGATGATCTGGTGAAAACCTAGGAGTACAAGGGCGGACATTGGTTGGTGCAGAAATGAGCTTCAGACAACAGCCATGTTGGATAATGGCTGGTACGCTTTGGTCTCTGGAAATGGATTCCCAGACTGGGCGGAAAAACTGGAATCTGCCCGACAGGTGTAGAGTGTTTGGGGGGAAGGTTTGAGTAGTCACAGCTTAGCAGTGGGTGTTGCTACACATGTGGAGGCACCCCTGCCCCTTCCCTTGTTGTTGCTGTCTTTGAAGAAACCTCTAAAGTAGGCTTTACTGTAGGTGTACTGACCTTGTCTTTGCTGGGAAGTGGAGGCCTCTGAAGTGGTGTATCTGCATGCACCCCAGTAGCCTGAGCGACAGAACGACCTTCTGGAAGCTGTGGTCTGTAATGCTCCCATGGATTCAGCCGTATCAGTGTCTTTTTTCATTTTATCTAGTGCAGTGTCTATTTGTGACCCAAAATGGTGTTCTTTGTCAAAAGGCATATTGAGTACTGCCTACTAGACCTCTGGTTTGAAACCAAATTAACTTAGCCATGCATGTCGTAAAAGGAGCACACTGGTATTAACACCCCTAGCAGCTGTATCCGTAGTAACTAGCGCACATTGGATGGAGTTGATGCTGATGGCCAAACCTTCTGTGACAATTTGTTGCCCCCTTTTTTGGAGGTCTTCAGGGAGAAACTGTAGCAGTTCCTCCATTTCAACACAATGGGCTCTGCAATAATGGGCTACACGGGTATGAGAAGTAGCAATACGTCATTAATTAGCTGCTTGTGCAGCAACTCAATTCTCTGATGCATCTATCTGCTTATTTTCGATTTCAGGTGGTGGAGTGTCTTCAATAGCCTGGCTATTAGCTCTTTTACAAGTTGTTGTCGCAACTATGGAGTCTGGTGGGACTTGATCCCTGATAAAAACAGTGGGTCAGAAACAGCTGCCTTGTATTTTTTGTACCATGGGGGTGATAACTTAGGCATGGACTGGCTCTTCAGAAAATGTCATCTGTATGCCTGATCATGCCAGGAAGAATGGGGAAATATTGAGTATCCCTATGTATGGGAGACAGGGTGTCAAAAAAAATCCTGTTCCAAGGAATCTTTGTGAAGCTCAACATTGTGAAATACAGCTGCCATGGCCATGACTTGTTGGAAAGATGGGGAGACAGCCATTACCACTCGGTTTTTACACCGCGGTACCATTACAACACGTCAATCACAACGCAAGTCGTTACAACTACTTGCGCTGGATGGTGCTATGTACTAAGGAATTGCATGATTTACAATTCCAACACCTTCCCTACTGTAACGTAGGCTGGAGTTGGAATAGTAAATCATACTATTCTAAAATCCAGCGCCTCCAGCGCAAGTCGTTGTAATGACTTGCGTTGTGATTGACGTGAGATTTGCGTGAATTCCAAAAGTATGGCCCTTTCAAATGATGTTGAGCACCCATTGGTCTGATGTTATCTTGGACCAATTTCGAAGGTATTTTGAAACCCTGCCTCCTACTGATGATTTCGCAGAGGTGGGTACAGTAGGAAGAGCCAGGAGGCCGCTATTGTCTCTTGGATGCATCACGCCCTTGGCGAGCCTGCTTCCCTCTGTTGTTAGGCCTTGAGTAGTTTGAAGACTGACCTTGCCTTTGTTGGGACGGTTGACGGTACTGCTGTGAACCTGAGCCATTTGATGAGTACCTCTGCTGTTGATAAGAGCCTCTGTAGGAAGTGCTCTTGCCCCTGGAACCTCTAAAAGGAGCCTTGCGGTACTGAAGCGTACCCAGAGACTTAGCAGTCTCAGTATCTTTCTTAATTTCTTGGAGGGTATCATCGATTAGCTCACCAAATAGTGCTTCCCATCAAAGGGCATATCCAAGATTTTATTTTGGATTTCGGGCCTGAACCAGGTCGCCGTAAGCCATCCCTGGCGACGAAGAACTGCAGCACCAGCCAAGGAACCAAAAGCTGTTGTGGCAATATCCATGGCACAGTCTATGACTTCCATTGATGTTGCTTCCCCTACTTGCAAGATCTTTTTTGCCTCTGTCTTGGACTCCGGAGGAAGTTGATCTAAGTGTGGGGAGATATCACACCAAAGTTGGCGATCGTACCTGCCCAATATCGCCAAGGCATTAGCTGCTCTCACCAACAGACTCGCCATGGAAGAAAATCTTTTTCCGGCGTTATCCAGCCTCCTGCCCTCTTTATCCGGAGGAGTCATCAAAGGAGCTGAGGGGTTGCAAGACTTCCTTTGTGCCGCCTGTGAAATTACAGAGTCCGGTCGCGGGTGCCCCATCAAAGACACCGGACCATCCTCAGGCGCCTTGTATTTTTTGTCGCAGCGCGGTAGAACCGGGACCACAGTTGCTGGATTTTTCATCGCCTTAAGGCCTTCATCCCACAGATGTTGAACAATAGGGATGGATCTTGTGACCTTCCTATAAGGTTCTTTAAAATCATATAAAAAACACTCCTTGGAAGTAGAAGGCATAGATAGTTGAAATCTGCCAGCCGCTCTCTCCATTAACTTGTGAAACCTCCCTATATCTGCTGGCGGGGAGTCCACCGTATCCGGACACAAAGATGCTGGGTCAGGAATAAAATAGTCTTCCCATTCCACCCCTTGATCAGGTCTTCCATCAAAATTTTCCTCGTCCTCCGATGAATCATCATGGGTGTCCAATGGAACCGAAGGCTCCTGTGGAACCGGAGTCTGTGGTCGAGATGGATCTATAGACGGTATCTAAGAAGCAGCCATTGGCAGAGCCACAGGGGCAGGCAAGTCTTGCATAGGAATGGTAGCAGCAGCAGGTCGTGAACACCTCGACTTATGGTCTTGCAGCATATTATGAAGGTCCTGCAATAATGATGAAGGAACAGATACCATGTCCTGTCTCGAGTACTGTTGGGGCTGGGAAGAATGATGATGGTGATAACCACCTTCCTGGCTGTACTCTCCGTCAGAATCTGTCTCCTGACATTTGACCAGAAGTTGGGAAGGACTATTCGCATAGCCATACGAGTCCTGTTCATCATCTTCTGGCTCGTCGTCATCTTCCTCAAAAAGCAGAGCTGTAGGCAAGGGGGTAACTCTCCTAGGAGAAGTCATGTCCGGTGTGATCCTTGTCATAGAGATGGTAATCCTCTTTTCCAACGACAAAATCGTCGACGATTCCGTCGACACTGGAGTTGTCAATATCGCCATCGTCGGCGTCGTCAACGGAATAAAAGTCGTCAACGAAAGAACACTCGACGTCGAGATGGGCGTCGTCACTGCTGTCGACGACGAGACCGTCGAAGCTCCTGCCGTTGTCGTCGTCGTCCATGTAGTCGTCGTTGACGCCCTCGACAACGACACCGTCATCGTCACCACCGTCGACGACCTCTTCGTCGTCACTGTCGTCGTCGACATCCTCGTCGACAATGCCGTCGTCGTCGACGTCGCTGCCGTCGTCGGCGCCTTCGTCGACACTGGTACCACTGTCATCGACGAGTCCTTCTTCGTCAACGATACCATTTGAAGAACAGGCTTCAATTCCTTTGACGAGGCCTTTGTCGACGACGCCCTCATCGTCGTCGACTTAGTACTTCTGTCAGATTTACCAGACGACTGGGAAGAGGGCTTTTTGAAGGCTTGATCAGTCTTCATCCCCACAGAAGGTGTAGATGGTCCTACCCTCTCCTTTTCACCATGGAGATTCGCCTGGACCTTGGCTCTCAGACTCCCTGGGGGTCTTTTTTGAGGCCTTAGAAGGACGCTCCACAGAAGGAGAAGGGGAAACCCTACCCCTCTTGACTGACCTTCTGGAAGATGTTGCAGATGAAGAGTCCTCAGTTTCACTGGAGACTGTGTCCTTTCTGGACTTCAACTTCTGGAGCCAGGTCAGAATCCTACCCTCACGGTCCCGGAGGGTCTTGGGGAAAAGGTGCGGCAGATCTTGCAGTCCGCAGCCTTATGGTCAGGATAGAGGCAGTAGATGCAATCCTTATGCTTATCCTCCACAAAAAGCCTCTTCTTGCAACAGGTGGAACATGGCTTAAAAAGGGCATTCTTTTCCTTGTCAGACATCCTGGAAGGAACAGCAAACAATCTTGAAAGAAATCCTTGAAGAAAACTTCTGAAGAGAAGAGTTTGAGCAGAGCTCAAAGGAGACTCCCTAAGCACAACGTGGGGTAGAAAAGCTAAGGCTCTGAGGTACCTTCAGGAGGGTTCTATGGGGTGAGGCTCTTCTGATTGGCTGATGCCTAAGTTTGGTCTCTTTTACAAAAAGAGGCGGATATGCTACAAAAGGGAATGAGGCCTAGGCCTTTTTCTTTCTCTTTTGTACCTACTGCTATGTTATTTTGTTACCGAGACTCCCAATCCGACGACGGGGAATGATACAAAAGCATGGTAATCTATGAAAGTTCCAATACTGGGGCAAAATCAAGCTATCTGTCTAGTCACCTATCATACTGACAGTGCTACTTTATAAATGTTCTGCATGTAGTTGCTCGCCACTGGCGCAATTAATTAATGATACCACCAAATCAAACCAAACAGTTTAACTTGGCTCCCACAGACAAATAATATTCTTTATCTCCTATCAGTTTAATTGAATTGTGGGAATGTATGACCTTTTTTCACTTGCCTTGAGGAAAACGTAGTACAGGCTCCTTACTCAAGCATTAGATGCTTTGAGTTTAATTGAAATGTGGGAATGTATGGCCTTTTTCCATTTGCCCTAAGGAAAACGTATTAGAGGCTCCTCACTCAAACATTAGATGTCTTACCTACGTACTAGTGTGAAAAATTGTACCTATAATCTGACCAAGAAAAAAGTGTGATGAAATACGTTCTGTAGAGCATTTTCACAACCTCTTCATAATCAATGACATACAAGTTATCAAAAACCACCAATATCATTCCTGATAAAAAAAACAAGTTAAAGTTTCTTTGATTTGTTCCGATGGCTTACAGTCATCCTAGTAACCTGTTCTGGCTCACCCGCTCTAAACATTCTGGCTAACCATATGTAGTCTCCTGTGTCTTTCTTGGGCTTACCAAGAACATTCTGAGATCTGAAACCTGCTTACTGCTTATCACTGTTCGGCTTTCTAGTCATCTTCCTGCTTCTTATTCGTGTCACAGCTTGTTAAAGTTGTAATTGTCCCTCCCACGGAAAATGCTCTATTTACCATCTCTTTTTATTGACTAGTTTCTACGCTTCTACTGCTTGTGTTGAACTCCTCAAGACTGAATGTGTTTCAAGCTGTCTCTCTTCTGTACTCTCCCTCTGCACTCTGATTTGCTCTCTATTACCTGGTCTTCTTCCTGCCCCCCCACCTTGCTTTCTAACCCACTGCTTCTCTTTTCTAACCTATCTTCCACACGGCTTCCCCCACCGTACCCTCCTTCTCTGTTGCTTCTCTTTTTCCCACAGTTGCCCTCTGGGTTACTTCCCCCTCCGTGCACAAAGTGGTGCTCCCAAACCTGTGCTTCAAAAAAACACTTTTTATTTGACGATCCAACTTGTATTGAAAAATAAAATAAAAACGTGCTTGTGTCATTTTGTAGGTGTTTAAATATGTGGTGCATGTGCCTACCAAATGATACGACCAGCTGTATCACAGGCTTTTTTTCCTTATTTACCCATGCTTCAGAACATTGGGAATGCTGTACAGCATGGCTAAAACATTGACAAAGCCAATAGTTCTGATAGGTGAGAACCATTGGCTTTGCCAATGCTTGCTTCTTTAATTTTCCCTCGTCAAACCTTCCCTACTCTCCTATCCCTACTACTATTATTTATTTCCTACTTTGTCTATCTTATTCATCTTTCAAGTTGCTTGTCCCCCCCTCTCTTTCGGTCACTTTAGAGTTAGAGGCGACTATCATGGTTTGATTTCTGTATTTACGATGCTCCGAAATGCTTTTGTCTACTACAGTTCTTAATATATCAGTGTTATATTGTATAACAAGAGTTGCAAGAGGTTTCCAGGGATTGCAGAGTGTTTTCACAGAACTCTCCAAAATATTTAATATTCACAGAAGAGTTGTCAGAAGTGGGCTCTCGCGATCTATTTTCGGTTTTAAGAACACAATACTCCCCTTTTGATACTGATCATCTTAGATGTACTTAGATGATATCAGAAGCTTCAGCCACAAATTTGGAGACTGTTTAATATGCTGTTTATCAATCAATTTCAGTAGGGAAGCTTAGGCCTTCTCTTCCCATTTTCATGTAGTATTTGCTAGCAAATGTGATAGGTTAAAACAATAAAATATAAACATGTTTTACTAGCTTGTGTAAAAGATCATTAAACATTTTACATTGGTTATTTAATCATCATTTCGTGGAAGTCAGTCTGTGTGGAATATAGCTGTGACAAAGGATTGTACTTTGTTGGAAAGATAGTGGCGTAATTTAGGATGTATGTCAAAAAGTTTTCTTTTCAGAAAGGAGAATAAACATTTCGTCACACCTTATATGTTTTGCAAGAATCACCGAATTGTCAAATGTGGATACACGAGACCTAGATACCAGTATCAGGTTCTCTATTTCACTTTCTTATATCATCCTATCCAACTCGCCTCCCGGTACCTAAGTCCTATTTTCTTCCAGAAATAGTGCTCCGAGAGACAAGATAAAAATTACTATAAGCAAGTTATACATACATGTACATTTACAAATAGTTAGCCATACTTAAAGTGAGACATGCGATCCCTCATAAAGTCATTCATTTATTTCTCCTCTTCGATAGCCGCTTCTTCGGTAACGTTCTCTGAGTAACCCACATTCTGCTCTACATTTGTTTCAGCCCTGACTTCATGCAAATAATTGCAAAGAGCCTTAATTGAAAAAAATATCCGTTCGGCTAGTTGGAGGATCACAATATTGTTCCTATGGAAAACAGAACCTTGCTGTATTTTGTTCAGAGAAAAAAGCAGTTTACATGATTTGTTTTTCTTTAAGATAGTGTTCCATGTCTTTCATGGGTTAGTTCACTCTAGTTTTCCCCCATACAATCCCCATAATTGTGTTATAGAGTCATGATTACTCGAAGGTAATGTCCAGGTTAATTTCTGCCATTTTACAGAAATCTACAATTCACCCGCGTTCAATGATGCTTCTAGATTGCCTCCTAGTAAACAGCTCGACTGATTTTGAGAGCGTCACAGGGCATAGTTTATTTTCTACTTTATATATTTTCAGATTTTCTAAGAATCCCCTTGCTTTCTCTGCCACAATTTACCTTGTGATTCTGTTCCTAGTCTCTTTCTTAGTCTTGGATTTCTCTTTCTTACTTCCATATTAATTAGCTCAGAGTGGATCGCAATGTCTTCACCTGCACAGTTAAAAATGAAAACAAATTATTAATTGAGTTGGTTTGCTACCTGTGACCCAGTTTTATTAGATTTGTAGGCTTTCTTTCTTTACTAGTAGTTCAATTAAGATTTTTTTCATTAATATTTCATTTTGTAGAATCTTTAAAAAGATGCGTCTTGCATCAGAATTGTTTCCTAATAGTCTAACTTCCCCATTCTATGAATACTTTTTTCCTTACTCGCTCCTAGTTTCCAATGGTGTGCCCTAAATATTAAGTATGGAATATTATGGGTCTTTAATATCGTAGACAGAATATCGAGGAACAAAATATCAAAAGATAAGTATGATAGATGTTCCTTACTTTCCTCCAAAAATATGCACCTTGACGATATGTATACGTCCAAAGTATGTGAATGTGGTTTTAAGAATAGTAAATCTATATTTCCTGTGTGAGCATTTACCTTTCAATATATTGTCTACGATAATTTCAAACCACGATAATCCTATATTCGTTATTCTGTTGGACAATTGTTTCCTGCATCTGACATACATAAACCTTTTAGCCGACAACTATATTCAAACGTGGAGATTGCTAACAATTCTTTTGTTAAATACACAGATTGTTTTGACTTAATTTAATTGTGATGGAAGGAATAGTTGTTGCTTTTCTCTACATGCTTTGTGTCGAAAATCTCGCACAAAAAATGTGTCGCACATTGTTAAATTCTCAAAAACAGTTTTTTGTACAATGTCATCCTTTCTCCCAGAAGAAAATAAACACATATTATACAACCCTAGCATTAATTCAATCGCTGTTTAACTTAGTTATGACAAGATACAAATTAATATCTCTATGGCACCTAAACTTCTTAGCCTTTTAGCCCACTGTGTAATCAACGAGTGTGGAGATCAATGTGAGGTACACAGTGAAACAAATGCAGATAGGCTACAGGCAAAGGTACAACAACAAAAATCTACCTCCACAGAGAATGTGGAGGCAGAAGAAGCTGGATCTTTAGGACCCAAAGTCTAATTGGGGTGCCTTGTACTTGCGGGTAAGGTGAATTGGAGACTTGAGAAATACTGAAATTATTCAGGCAAAAACTGCATCCAAAGGAAGCTCAGCAGCCAAACAAACGTTTGCTTGACTTCTGAATAATAAAGTCAGTTCCAAAGCAAAAGCCCAGGCTATGGGTGAATTTAATCTGCAGGACCTTCAGAGCACCGAGGCAAGAAACACATTTTAATTCATCTCATGTCATTGAACCTTACTTTAATTGTATTCTGGCATCAAACCCTAGGAGATGATACAACACAGTGAAAGCTTGAACTAACTCTCTCACCTGACGTATGCATAAAGGGCATACTCTAAAAAACCACAAGCATACAGTCAACTTACGTGTACATTTATAAGGGTTCAACTGGTTTTATTAATGATAAGGGTGGATTGGCTTAACTTCTGCAGCAGACGCACAAAAATGGTGACTCTGGCTCGCAGCTCAGATGCTTAAGTTGACTTGGTGTTTTCAAAGACAATTCAAATGGATGCCCTCCTTGAGTGATGGGAAAAAGCTTGTACAAAAACAATTTCAGTGCCCCCATATTCCAATTACAAATCCTTACTCACCATTTAAAGACAACTTTGCTGCCCTGAACAATACAGAATGCTGCATGACAACCCCATTTGGCAATGGATGATCAATAAAATAATGCATTTCTTGAGAGTGTGCGAATTTGCAACATTTTTCTCCCACAAATTTCCCTCAATACTAAAAAATACAACAGCTACTACCCACAAGTTACAGATTCTCTGAATGTGGATTTTCATGCAAACATCAGGACTAGGGGCATTATTGAAAGAAAAAGAAATATCCCCAACACTCAAACAGACTATAAATTACACGTTACACGTTAAACTGCCGGAAAATTGATTTTAGCAGAAACCGGGACTCTGGAAAAAATTGCCAGTTTTCTAGGAAAATCTCATCTTAACTATAGGATAAGTGGGAAACCACTGTGAAATATAGGAATCATGATCTCTTCAGGAGTTCATTTGTATGGTGATCTTTGCACATCCATATTCTTGATCAGATTCATTGAATATTTGCACTCTGAAGAGCTGTGTGAAACAGTATTATAGCAAGCCTGCAGTGTCTGCTTAACCCAGTTTTCATATGCTGGCGTGGATGATGGGAGAACGTTGATTATTAGTTGGGGTGGATGGTAGTCCACTACAAATAATAACATCACTATCCATGTTAGGTCCATAAAGATTTTGGTAATTTAAAATTTAGCTCAGTCTTTGGTAGTCATGGCACAGAGCAGAGACGCTTAACTCTAGAAAATATCTACAGCATTTAGAGGTACCAAAACAGTTAAAAAGTCAACAACACTACACAATAAAAAGCCCTTTCCAATTTATAAAATAGAGAATATTTTAATAAACAATAGTACACCAAACTACCAAAATTCAATATGGGGAACTAGAGGTATGAATTTAATAGATTTGTATTAAGGTCGCATGTCATCCCTCTTCTCAAAAAAACAAATGTGGACCCAGAAATCCACTCTAACTTCAGACCCATCTCTTTTCTGCCTGGGGTATCTTTGATTATTGAAAGGATGGTAAACACCCATCTATCATTATACCTGTATTTCTTCAATCTCCTCCACCCCTCACAATCAGGATTCAGGGCTTCACCCCAACACTGATACAGTGATTAAGGTAATGACAGATTCCATCAAATTTACGCTGGACTCTGGCCGCAATGTCTTCCTAATTCTATGTCAGGACTGGAAGCGAGGATTATGCCTTCGTTCTTCATTTTATTCAAGTAGCAGCTCATTAAAAGGTAACAAACAAACAACGTTTCCCATGAACCCTTAGCGAAAGGTAGTTTAGAAAAAAATACATGGAAACATCCAATCATGTTAAGTTAACAATGTCCAATCAGGGGCTTCCTAGCCCAACATTATCCCTTCTTAGTGTCTGATCGCCCTCTTTCGTCACGTGAAGTCAGCCATTGGATCACCTTCATGCATCCTGTTTGTTTGCATCAGAACCTACAAAGACAAGGACATATTACCTTTCCCTAAGGGTTCAAGGGAAACACAGTTTTTTTGTTAACCTTTTAACGAGCTGCTATTTGAATAAAGTGAAGAAAGAAGGTATAATCCTCGCCGACAAGTCCTTAATAGAATGGAAACTTTCTGTTAAGTTCGCTAGGAAATGTTTCTATTAGATCTCTCTACAGCGTTTGACACAATCTCATATGAGGTCTTGTTACAACGCCTAGCCTCTATTGGAGTGGAGGGGTCTGCCCTAGCTTGTTTGGGTCTTTTTTTGGACCACAGAGAACAGGCTCAGTGGCTTAAGCTGTACTTTTCTGAGGCAAAGACTCTTATTTGTGGAGTCACTCAGGGCTTTGCTCATCGCCAACATACACAGCGGGAAGGGAGAGAACCAAGGATTATGCGGTTTATATGAGAATCCAAATTCACTATCTACTGTTACTGAATACTGAATTGGGACTACTAGAGAATACACATCAGAATTGACTGGCTCTGAAAACGCCTAAATCTTTCATGAATAACAACTGATTCTAATGTTGAGCCCTGATGAAGGCTGCTGTAAACAGGAACAGCTAGAAGACAAAATACGTGTTGGCAAAGGGTGTCTTTGAATACAATAAATAAAAAGGAACTATTGAAACCAGGATCTCAACTTTGATTTCTGTGTGCCAGGAGAACTCAGAAGTTTTCGCGTTGACCTTATTAACAACTCTTTTGAAAAAGTACTTATGTATGAGGGTTTATTTAAGTTTCTGAAGTTTTCCTCAGCTACTCTTTATACCATAAAAAGGGATGGCTGCTCTTTGTTTCCTGCATTTAGGTATGAAAAGTAAACCGACACACCCAAAATGACTTTGCAATTACAATATTTAAAAATCACTCTTGGAAATTTATAGTATGTGGACTAAAAGCTTCAGCTCCTTCTTGTTTCTGTAACCAATTTTATGGCACCTACTAGCACAGGTCCTGTGATCCCCTGAAGGAGGTCGGGTGAGGAATTTGAAAACTTTGGCACTTTGAAGGTGATGTGACTGGAACTCAATGAAGGTCAATGCACATTCATCTGGGGTGATCTCTAATCACTTAATGTGGATTCAAGAGAACTCCCCCTATACAGTGAATGCAGGTGTTCTACAGGACCAAGAAGTGGAGGCATTTGTGATTTTCAGTGGTGAATGATGTTGCACAAATAGGAAGAAGTTAAAGGATTTTTATGTTTATCCAGTTTTAAGGAATTAAACTAATAAAGAAGCCATTTACAAATTACGATAAAGGTGATCTAGATTACATGAACAGCAATAGCCTAGATTGAATTACGATGCAGATGTACAGGATTAATGACAGAGACTTGATCATATAAAGAAGGATTTATCCTACAGTCAGTGTGATTTCATTTGACAGTCATAAATTGGAAATTAAATTTTGAATTAACATTTGTGGAAGCAACTGGATGTCGGTTTCATGCACATGTGAAGATTAAGCAGAAATCCGACCTTTCCATGTTTTGATTCTCTTTTTTAGGTCAAGCCTAGCAGCAGCGTGCATGCACCGCTCGCTTTGCGAGGCATGCTGTATTAGAGTATGCACTTGAAGCCCCCCACTCTCCACCCATATTTGTCATTGGCTTGAGTCATAGTCCTTCGTAAATGCTGGCGTCTGATTAGTAAATAGGCTTGTTAGTTTCTCCTTTGTACCGCCTTGTCTGCATTTCTTACCTCCCATAACGACTGGACTTTTTACTTGGCTTGTTACACGGTCTGCATTATAAGTCGGTGAGCACTATTTTGTTTATTGACACTGATGGGGACAATGGTTGCTCCTTTTTTTTATTTGCAGCGCGCCCACACAGGACAATGGCGACCACTATTCATATGGAGCGCTATGCCGCTCTAACTTCCATGCTGAGCTTTACGCCCGCCTTAGGGACACTGCGCTCTGTTTCATATTTTATTTTTTAAACTTTAATAGTAAGTGCAGCGCCCACTTCACGGACACCATTATCTCCAATACACTAGGTAATGCTTTTGCAAAAGTTTGAACTATTGGTATTGTAAATGACAATGCCTTTTGAAATTATAAATCTATTGCATTGTAAATGTTTGTTTGTTTTTAAGATAGGTTCTCAGAGCAACACGGTTATCTTGGTATTTACTGTGGAAGGAATTGATTTGGACCGAATCTCAGATTTTTGTTAGAAGTAGACTGCTCCACTTTTGAAGCTTCTAGGTCCACTCTCTCGCCGCAGCTCTGCTCAGCCGTTTTTTTTCTTAATTTTTCCCAGGTGTGCCACTGTTATTGTGCCCATCTGTGTCTTGCTCGAATTCTACCACTGTTTTTATGTTCCCATACCTGCCTGTTCCTTTCGCCCCTGCTGCCCCTGCGGCCCCTCCCCCCTGGGGATTGCGCCCGGAATACCACCCCGGAATTCCCCCGCTCCTGCCTCCAAGTCTCTCCTCCCTCCCACATCACCTACTTAATGGCGGCCGCTGCACAGTCATGCAGTAGATGAGTGCATCGGGCGAGCCGCTGGCGTGCTGAAGGCTCGCCAATGTCTGTGCCCGTCCACGACCTGACTGCGGCCAGTGCCAGGAACTCTGGACCACCCACTACCCATCGCTATGACACCACCACCCTCCTCGCACTCAACCCTGGAAGAGTTACAGAATGCCAACAGGCCTCACCGAACATGACCCACGGCTAGTTCTCCTGCCTCCACTGCTGCCAGACCCTCACCGCCCCCTGGCCGCCAACACCAGCGACACCCGCACCGGCGACACCCTTAAATGCATCCTCAACATACGCTCCGTACACAAACACGCCATGGAAATCTGGAACCTACTCGAATCTCTCACCCCACATCGCCTTCTTCACAGAGACCTGGACCAAAGCATCCTCTGCCCTCGACATCAGCACCGCCATCCCAGATGGATACAGGATCGAGAGGGAAGAGCGCCGCAATCACCCAGGAGGGGGCCTCGCTATCGCCCACAAGAGCACCCTCCACCTCACCACCTCCAGCTAAACCTTCCCCTCCGCCGAACACCTGCACTTCCAGATCCAGACCACCCCCAAAGCCAGACCACAAGGAAGCCTCATCTACAGACCCCCGGCCCCTGAACACCCTTTGCCCCCACCATCAATTACTTCATCGCACCCAACGCCATCGCCTCAACGAACTACATACTCATTGGAGACCTAAACTTCCACATCGACAACCCCAGTGACCCCAACTCCACTGTCCTTCATGACAACCTTGTCAGCGTTGGACTTAAACAACTCATCAACACACCGACCCACAGAGCAGGACACACCCTCGACCCCATCTTCGCGGCAGGAAACAGTGTCCAATTCAACCACACAACGCAGCCGCCATGGACCGACCACCACTGCGTACACTTCACCATCAACAAACCCAAGGCATCCAAACCAGCCCCACACCCCCCCCCATGAAGGAACTGGAGAAAGGTTACCGATGAGCAACTTAACTCCACCCTCACCCGAGACAACCACACCTGGGCACCTGACGCAAATGACGCAGCCTGAGAACTCCACACCTGGACCTCCGAATGCGACGAGCTCACCCGCTGCGCAACTCCGACAGACAACGCCCCAGGAAAGCCGTCTGGCTCACCACCGCTCTCCAAGAAGCCAGACGTATCTGCAGACGCCTGGAGAAGAACTGGAAAAACACCAAGACTACCGAAAACCACACCACCTACAAGGACACTATGACGGACTACCACAACCAGAGTAGAGCCACCAAGAGGAACTTCATCCACAACAACATCCTAGCCAACTCCACCAACTCCAAGGAACTTTTCAGTGTCATTCTAGAATTCACCATCCCACGCAGCTAAGGTACAGACCATCACCCCATCCCAAGACCTCTGCGACAAGCTTGGAACCTATTTCCACCTCAAGATCAAAAACCTTTACAACAACTTCATCGACCATCCACCAGGCGCCACAGATGGCCCCACCCCCCAGAAACACCAGCCAGCCCACCATCTCCAACTGGACACCGATCGCGACCGAAGACGCCTCCTGGACCATGAAAAGCATCCACTCAGGGGCCCCCATCGACCCCTGCCCCCCTCACAGCTACCACAGACCCAGGCTGCCATCGCACCCGAACTACAATGCACCATCAACACCACCTTTAAAACAGGCACCTTCCCAGACGACTGGAAGTGCGCAGAAGTCAGACCTCTGCTCAAGAAGCCCACAGCTGACCCCACCGACCTCAAGAACTATCAGCCCATCTCTCTCCTCCCCTTCGCAGCCACAGTTGCAGAGAAAACAGTCAACAGAAAACTGACACGATTCATTGAAGAGAATGCCATCCTCGTCCCATCCCCATCTGGATTCCTAAGCAACCACAGCACAGAGACTGCCCTACTCGCTGCCACAGGTTACATCGGCACCCTCCTGGACCAAGGCCACTCCGCAGCCCTCATCCTACTCGACCTATCAGCGGCCTTCAACACCGCAAACTAGTCACCAGACTACACGACGCGGGCATACAAGGAACAGCCCTGGACTGGATCAGATCATTCCTCACCAGAAGAAGCCAAAGGCTCAGACTCCCACCCTTCCTCTCCTACCCCACGAAAATCACCAGCAGAGTCCCACAGGGTTCATCCCTGAGCCCCACCCTCTTCAACATCTACATGGCCCCCCTCACAGCCATTGTCCGACAAAATGGCCTCAACATTGTTTCCTACGCCGACGACACCTATCTCATCCTCTCCCTCACCAAAGACCCCACCACTGCCAAACTCAAATTCCAGAAAGGAATGCAAGACGTCGACAGGTGCCTGAAGCTCAACGCCGAGAAGACAGAAGTCCTTGTCCTCAGTACCCCCCATTCTGCATGGGACAGCACCTGGTGGTGTCTGCCCTTGAAAGCCCACCTACCCCCTCAGACCACGCCAAGAACCTCGGCATCATACTTGACTCATCACTCACCATGAACCGACAGGTCAACGCTGTCACCTCCAGCTGCTTCAACACCCTCCGCATCCTCCGCAAGACCTTCAAGTGGATCCCCCCTGAGTCAAGGAAGACAGTCACCTACGCACTAATCACCAGCAGACTGGACTATGGAAACACACTCTATGCTGGCATCAACAAGTCCTTACTCTGCAAACTCCAGACAATACAGAACACCGCCGCCAGACATCCCCTGACACGAACACATCAGTCAACACCTACGTAGTCTCCACTGGCACCCCGTGGGGAAAAGAATCACTTTCAAAATCCTCACTCACGCCTACAAATGCCTACACAACAACGGACCCAAATACTTCAACGACAGAATCAATTTCCATGTACCCAGAAGAAACCTCCAATCTTGCAACCTTGCACTTGCCGAAACCCAGCGCATCCACAGAGCCAGAGCAGGTGTAAGGTCCTTCTCTCACATTGCAGCCAAGACCTGGAACGAGCTACCGGCAGACATCAGACGCGGCCCCTCCCTGAACACCTTCAGGAAGACCCTCAGGACCTGGCTCTCCTGCTAAACAGATCTGCAGACACTCCCCCCCCCCCCCCCCCTCTCAGCACCTTGAGACCCTCATGGGTGAGTAGCGCGCTTACAATTCCCTGACTGATTGATTGATTGATTGATTGATTGATTGATTAATGGAAGGGCTCACACCAATCAAGGGGACTTTGCTCAGAAAGAGAAAAGTGACCACTTTGAATTGTTCCTCTCTAACTACCATTTTTCATGCATTTTATGCGTGAATGAGGAGAACAGAGTTTTATCATCAAAGGTCCATCACTTTATATAGCAGGTACTTGCTAAACAATGTTATGAGCTGCAATGCATGCTAAACGCAAGGAATGAGCTATTCATGAATTTAGCTGTAAAGGCTGCTATGTCCTTTTTATTTGTAACTGTTGAAATGCAGCATTTACACTCACAAAGTAAAACTGATTTCCGTTATTTGAAGGCAGGACATTGTTGAAAAATAATATTAGGACTCTGAAGGTTGCGAACACTTTCTGAGCAATCAAATTTTCAGGTAGTTTATTTGGTCCCCCTGTGTTAAGTGCTCTGTGCACAACAGTTCCTTTTTGTAAGAAAATCATTACAAAAAGGCAGAAAATAGTACAAAGCCATAGTTGCTGTACAATAAAAATCTGTGAAAAATCCATGATGTTAAATAGTCAACAGTTTACTGTGTAGCAGTAGCAAACCAAAAACCCACCAGCCTCAGTTTACATCTTTGATTGAGTCCAGCCATCACTTAATCAGGCGCTAGATTAAGGCTAAACAGCTTCTGGCCTTGCCAGATTCCGAGAAAGAAACCTCCATCGCACACTGATCCATAAAACGAGTTGCAACAAAAGAGAAACTGTGGAGGTCCTTTTTCCAGCCAGTGTTTAGCAAAATGTAACTAAGTAATTAATATGCCAACAAACATCACGCCTTCATATTTAAGCAATACATCTGGCAAATGCCCTAAAAGAACAAGTTAAAGCTCTTTGTGGTCGATAGTCTAGCTGTGGATCCCTCACTTTTACAGTATCCCCCAGTGTCCTGCTGGATCCCACAGAATTCTTCCTCAATGTTCTCTTGTGCAGATATGTAGCACTATGTGTCTCAGCACTGACTCCATACCACCCTGAATTAATGGATTGAAGGCATATAAACTGTGATCTCAATTTCTCAATCTTTTTCAGAAGCACAGCACTCCAAATAAATTGCAGGTGTCGGAAAGCCAAAATCTAACTTGTAACTAATAATATAATGGTTTGGAGTCCACTCAACAGAATAGGGAAGTGGGACGTCATTGAGGAATCTGCAGTTAGAGTCGGACTGCAGTTAATACCAGTAGAATAGATACCACAGCATTACCTCCCAAAGGTAAAGGGCCTGAGCAAATGTAATCCATTAAGAGCCTGTAATGGTAGAATAAAATCAGATCTTGGGAGGTGGCCAACTTTCTATAGGAACTTGTACTCAAGTCAAATACATTTTTTATTTATGGATCTTCCGTGTCGGGAAACTATTGATGACATGGAACTTATTTCCAGTACTGAGAGTGACCACTTACCCCTGCTTCTCTTACTCTGTGGCCAGCCACGGCTCGTGCAGGGCGTTACACCGGGCGGTGACGTCTGGCAGAGGAGGGGCAGGGTGGGGGGTTGTCAAATGCGGGATATGGACGATGTCAGGTAAGTACCGAAAAAGAAAAAAAAAATAATTACGCGTGCTGCATCGCCAAATGTGATGCAGCGCGCGCAACAAAATTCGTTTTTTTTTTTTGGTACTTACCCGACATCGTCTATATTCCAAATTTTACAACCCCCACATTGCCCATCCTCTGCCTGACGTCACTGCCCGGTGTAACACCCTGCACGAGCCGTGGCTGTCTGTGGCTTTGTGGTTAGGTTAGATACAGATATTTTTGGCTCATCTAGAGTTACCTCATGCACAGATCATGGAAAAACACTTCAGATGCTTTATGAATCTTGAAGTGCAGGTTTTTTCTAAACCCTTCTATTCTCAGAACTGTGTTGTGACATCAGTTCCTGAAGAAAAAGTTACTCACCTACGGTAACGATGTATCTGGTAGAGACATAGTCTAGCCTCAGACGTCAGACTGGATCCTGAAAACTTTCCACAGCAGCACCTCTGCGTCAGTTTTGATCGGAGGACCGTTTCCGCGCCACAACGCAGAGCCACAACCGAAAAACTGTCAGAATATGGGAACAGTGTGCGAAAATGATGAAAAGACATGGAATGGTGAAAAACAGGACCATAAAGGAAAGTGCCAGGCACTGAATAATGTAAACTAGGAAAGGGAAAGAGCAGAGCACCGCTCTGAGAAACAACCCCGCAAAAATGAAGGCCAACCACCCTTGGAGGCAATGAAGATGTAAACAACATCATGGCAGACGAAAGAAAGTCCGCAACCTTAATGGATAACGGTGAAGGACAACAAGTCCAGAACACAGGAGCCAGGACAATTGACCACAAGACGTTACCAGAAAGATACGTTGTATCCCCTATAAGAGACCTATAAATGTGGCAGAGCCAATAGACTTCAAACCAGTGGAGCACAGGGGCGGTAAGAGACCCCAAGGCGATAGAAAAGGGGAGAGGGGGGGAGGGGAAACACAAATAGAACCCACACTGTACAACCCAGAGCATAGGGTTGTAAAGGATACATGACACATCAGCATACCATCCAATTACGAGCCTTGGTGGAGAAGAGCTATGAAAACAGAATGAAGTATCAGCATCCTGTGTTGGAGTGAAGTGAAAGCATCACCCTGCAGAAGGATCATGCCACCCGGAGGGAGGCGAGCGTAGAAAGCCCAACCTGAAAAGGTCCTCGCAGAACGAGGAGAATGAGCGGAATGAGCGGACGTTAAGGAATCTGCGGCTAGACTATGTTACCGAAGGTAAGTAACTCATTCATCTGATAGAGACGTCTAGCTGCAGATTCCTTAACTTAGAATAAATACCAAAGCCATACCCATAGAGGAGGCGGGTCTGCGACTGAACCCCAATAAGTGGCAGAGGCAACACAGCCGTCAACAAGGTGACGACCCACGGTGGGGACCGCAAACCAGCGCAGCCATACCAGACCATGAAGGTCAGAAAGAGCGAAAAAACATTGGGAAGCAAAGGTATCACAAGTCGTCAAAAAACAGCATGAAAACTCCTGTATGTATACCGGGTGAGAGAAAGAAAACATACGCTAGATATATCTGCGTGAAAGGGAGAGTTCATGACTTCGCAAGAAGTGGAAGTGAAGCCAGGGACTGATGGATCCTCAGCATCTGACGTGCTGACCGTAAATAAAACTCAGAGGGAAGACAACTGGTATGACAGAGTTAACACATACCGGTCCAGTATGCCCAACCGTGGAAAAACACAGTTGAATCCTGTACCAGCCAAACACGTCGGACAGTATTGGCAGGATGCCGATCCATGAACAGAAAGTGCCAGTAGTAGTAGAAACAGAATACACGCTGTTGGAGAGTCACTCTGCTATGAAGCATGTGAATCGGCTGACGGCAACCATCTGAAGCACCCAAAACAGGACTACAGTAAGAATGATAGTCAAGTGTAAGACTGGACGAAACAGAAGCATACTGTGCAGACGGTAGAACCACACGAAGTAGAACAATAACCCTCCTGTAGGGTTGCGTGAGCAGCCCAGATGCGAGAGACGCAATAGCAAAAAGGCAACCAGCAAAAAGGGGCACCAAGCAAGCTGGACATCCACGGACACCGAATGAAGGAACGTGACAGCACAATTTTGCTGTGTAATAGCACAGTAGATATAGCGGCAAAGAAATATACCCAGAAATGAAGTGTAACACAGAGGACGCAAAAAGTACCAACAGTCATGATGAAGCAGAAGTGGACAGAACAATGTCCGGACTAGTAAGCCACATTAGCCTCTCACCCAGGAGGAGCAACGGTCCACCGCAAGATAGAGGAGGAGACGGAGCTAGACAAGACAGTCGGAAACTGTCAGGACCAATCGAATGGTCCAAGGACTCAAGAAGCGAGTATCCTAAAGAGAACACTCCCCTTGAGAGTGGACCAGCAGGAATCCAAGCAGGGAGTGTATAAAACACCTGTGCGTAAAGCAGAGGGAAATGTGTAAAAATTCCTGTTGGGAAAGTACCCCGAAAATGAAGGCACAAAGCAAGGTACAGTAGATGAGGTACAGGGCGAAACCGCCACCTTGAAAGACAAGCCCAGTAAGGGCTGAAGAACGAAAATTTTGTTTACCCCAACCCTTAAAGGGGAGGGAGAACTAGCACCACAGAAGTGGAAGAATCAACGCAAACACCCTATGATAGCAATAATACCAGGGTGCATTCCCAGGTTGCGCCAACACTAAGAAGTGTACCACACAATTGTTGTATCTTGGCGCAAAAAGAGGATAGAGCGTCAGTGGTGGGAAATGCGCCTGAACTGAGGTCCACAGCAAGATTGTGGTGAAAAACTCCATAGGAGCCTACCAAGGCTAAGGCAGTCACCAAATAGCCTATAAAAATAGCCTATAAATACCCCCAAAAGGGTAGGTGTCAACCCCTGCGAGGGGGAGTCCTCTTGGGCAAAGCACACATTCAGAGGTCTGAAAGGAAAGACAGAACCAGCTGTCCGGCTGCACGTAAAGAATACTGAGATGGCAGAACCACCGCCTACACTATCCGGGTGCTACGCAGAGTACCGGGACATGTACGAAATCAGACCAACAAGGTAACATCGCCTACGTAAAATAAAAGAATACTGATAAGGCAAAAAAGGGCATGCCGCAAGAGTCACGGTAGCCCTGACATGAGGCGGGAGACCGCTGAATCTGCGTGGCTATCAAAAAGGTCCACGCCATTCAAAGGCTGATCCCTAAGAGCATCCCAAACATTGTCCGGGAAATAACTGTTGCGCAGCCAAGCATGGTGGTGCAAAGCCACCGACCGAGCAAGAGCTCATCCAACCGAGTCAGTGGCGTCAAGAGAAGAGCGGAGGTAGTATTGCACCATTCACCTGCCATCATGCAGATTAATTCAACCCACGTGCCTTCTGGAATTGAAGGTAGAAGAGCCTTGACCAAGTCCCAAAGTGTAGAGGATGCACGTGCGAACACGCAAGCAGTATTCAGGGCGCGGATGCCAGCACTGGCAGAGGCGAAAAGCTGGCAACCACATGTATCTAACCACCTAGACTCCCTGGTGGGAGACAACAGAGGCAGGGCAGAGGAAGACTGTAAGTCGAAGGCTGCCTGAACAACTAGGCCCTGAGCCCTAGGGTGAAGGGACAGACAGAGCGGATCATAAGGGGCAGGGCGGTGTAGACGAGCTATGGCCCAACCAACAGGGTCACCCGAGGAAGGTCTTGCCCATGTGCCCAGCATGATGTCAAACAAGGATGCCCCAAGGGGCAGCAAAGGCTCCACTTAAACTGGCTCCATATGGAGCAGATCCAACAAAGGATCAGAAGGCAGAGAAACCACAGGGGGCTGAAAACAAAGAATAGCAGCTGCCCTGTGAATAGCCCGTGTGTAGGCAGCACTAGCCTCAGTTGCCATCAGGGGAGGTGACAATAACCCATCCGTAGGGGATGGCTAGAGTCTAACCCGTCCACTAGACCGCAACAGTGGAGGAGCCGGGGGCTGATCCGGAGTCCATGCCACACAAGGTACCTGCACCATGGGCCGAAACAGCAGCAGATCAGGGGAGTCCAGAAGAGCATCATCGTGTGGTATGAGAGGAGGCATAGGCCCCTGCACCGGCGTTGACGGACGCCGCGTGGGAGTCATATCGACGTCCGAGGACGCGGGTGGAATATCAACCTCCTGAAATAGAGGAGACGTGGATGTCGGCACCAGCATCGACAGACGTTGGGCCAGGGTCGTCTGGACGTCGACGACCTCCAAGAGGGACTCAGGCTGGGCGCCGTCCAACGTCAAACCCACTGTAAAATGTGGGGAACAGGGAGGTGAGCCCGGCGACGCCTCAGATGTCGATGCAGTGAGCCGCTCAGGGCAATGCGGAGACTGACAGGGTGGGCTAGAGAGACGACTGGGAGGACCCACTGGGCCGTGTCCCGTCGGTGTCGAATCAGCTCCGGAACCAGAGTCGATGCACACAGCCGGAGCCGAGGACGAATCCGCCGGCGAAGACCGGACATGAGTACCTTCCACCTCTATGGGACCCGAAGATGCACCAGGGAGAGGGGGTGACCCAAAATAAAAGTGGAGTGCTTCAGAATAAGCCTCCATTTGGGCTTGTGTCGCTCTGGCACCCTTAAAGGGGGGTTACGGAGGAGACGTCTGCCTGGCGCCCGTTTCCGACAGGGAGCGAGAAGCGCAGGCGCCAGCGTCATGGGTAGGAGAGGAAGACCTCCTGGCCTTACGTTTGTGTTTACCTCCGAACGACATCTGCGGGAATGACCTCGGGAGTGGGCTCGATCCCGAGAGGGAGAGCGGTGACGCGAAGGTGCAGGACCAGACAGCCATGCGGCCAGCAATTTCATCCAACACTCCCGTAAGGACTTTGGTTTCATCCGCTGACAATCGTCGCACTCTTTGGAGTTGTGGTGCACCCTGAGGAACCACATACAGATGGCCTGTGAGTCCATCACTGACATCTGATGTGCACAGGTCTCACACGCCTTAAAGCCTGAAGGCATTGCACACTGATCCCGGGACACCGAAGGTGTCGAGAAGACCCGAAAAACAGGGCAAGGTACTGCTGGTTTTCCAGGATCCGCGTTGGGATGCGGAAAAGAAGAAAAGTGTTGTCAGCGCGCCGGGAGGGGCATATATGGCTCTGAGGACGTCACGTCTGTGGACGACGTCAGAGCGGAGCCATGTGGCCCCACCCCTGGTGCACAGAGGTGCTGCTGCAAAATGTTTTCCAGATCCAATCTGATGCCTAGGGATTTTCTAAGTTAAGGAATCTGCAGCTAGACGTCTCTATCAGATTGGTACAACAAAGACTGCAGAGTGGCAAAAAGTCACCTGCTGGGTTCCCTTAAGGAAAGGGCTGTCCAAGATATTAAGGAAGCTAGAACTGCTTATAAATCACCCCAAAGGTGAGCATAATCTAGCTGGGATACAGCTAGCTGGAGTCATTTGCTATCTGCTGTTCGATTGGAAAATCAAAATGTCTTTTGGCACATAATCTTGCATGGGGGTAAGTCTGTTAAAATTAAGCCAGAATCCCATATATTTTCTCAAGCTAGGGTGACCCATTTCAAAATCTTATATAGTTCTTTGCCTGAACTTAAGAATTGTGAGCACCAATTTACCTCTTTGTCTGACCCCTCTTACCTCAGATACCATATTTTTTTAAGGTTTTTTTTTGCCTATGGAAATTAAATCTGCCTTAGAATCCCCAAAACTAGGTATGGCCCCCAGCCTGGATCGAATTCCAGCGGATCTGTTTTAATCTGAGCTGGCCATCTGGGTACCATATCTTACTTGGAGAGCCCAAGCCAGTATGGCAGGAAGGGATATACCAAAGTCATGGAAGGGGACGGAGATTTTGTCTACCAATAAGAAAGGCTCAAAACTGGATCTGGTGAACTACCGGCTTATTAGCTTAATTGATTTGTTCCAGAATATGTTTTGTAAAGCTATTTTAAACAGGTTACTCCATGGATAGATTTAAAAAAAGTTCTTGGCTCAAGTTCAGGTGGGATGTCACCCCAAGAACAGTACGGTCGACCAGGTCTTTCATTTTTAACTTCTGTTCTGTGATGGAAAGAGGTTGACCTAGATGGGGGTAACATCTATGCCATGTTTGTAGATCTCAAAACTACATTCGACATGGTCCCAAGAGACAGATTGTGGTGCAAGCTTGGAGACCTGGGGCTGCCTGATCCCATTTTTTCCATCATTGTGCGCTCCATAATGAAAACTTTGCTCACGTCTGTTGGGGTCTAAATGGGGAGTTTACTGCTCCATTTGGGGTTGATAGGGGTGTGTGGCAAGGCTGCATCCTTGCCCCCACGCGGTTCCTGTTGTTTTTTAATTGATTATCTTATGTCCTGCGACGACCACTCCTCAATTCTTGGAGAAATTAAAAATACCAGTATTGTTGTTCGCAGATGACACATGGTTAATTTCCAAGACTCCTAAAGGTCTCAAGACATTTTTGCTAAATGTAGGTTCTTTTGTAAGGATCATGGCCTTAAGATCAATGAAAGTAAATCTAAAATAATGGCTATCTATCCTCACAAGGGTTTTAGAGGGACTATATCCCTAGAAGGAGAACAGCTTGAAAGAGTCTATGAGTTTGATTAGCTTGGTATCCAATTGTCTAACATCAATTTTTGGGTAAATCTAGTTACAAAAAGCACCCTAATGTTGAAACATCGAGCAGCAGCTCTTTTAAAATTTGCCAGCATATCATCCCTTCACCCAACTTCTACTTAAGGTTTGGAGGGCTCGAGCTGTAGCTACTTATGGTGCAGAATTGCGGGCCCATAGCAATTTGGATGCTCTGGAAGTGGTAGAAAATAGCTTTCTAAGGGGAGTGCTTAAAATTCCCCCAAACTCCCCCTTAGTTTTCAAATATGACCTATGTCTATAGCCCAATTAATTCAGCTGAGACCAATATTGTACTGGTTGCCTCCAGAGCTGGCTCGTTACAGAGAGGGATTAAAAGATGTTTTGGCTAGGGCCCATGGTGGGAAGAAGTTACCATGGTTGAATTTTGTGAAGCAGACTTGTTTTTCGTTAGGCCTACAAGAGTTCCGGCAGGATCGACACACTATTTTTCCAATCACCAAGAAAAAGCTGGAGGCAATCTTCAGGGAGCAGGAGAAGTTTGCACTGTTGCACTGGGCAGATTTAGGGAAGCTAACAGAAGTCTTTTTTGGATTCAAACCATTCCCCTGCTTTGAGAATTATTTGGATGAAATTGATGCCCCCTTTGCCAAAGAACTATATATTAAATTTAGGCTGGGGATTCTGCCATTAGCCACTATCACAGCAAAATGAAAAGATAATCACATGATGCCTGGAAAACAGTTTCTGTGACATGTCAATTATATTTATGGGCCGATAATTTCAAGGCACACCTTTGTCCGTTTTTTAAATACAGTTACTATCTCTGCTCCTAACCAGGAATCTGGTACCCTCAGTCCCATTTAAAATTGGGTTAAAACTTTGAGTGAGGATAACACACCAAACTTCTGGTTCTGAGAGGGAGAGGTCACCTGGTATTTTATCAAGTCCCAGGTGCTTTATCCTTTTTAGGGCTCGGGCCTACGTCACACACTGCGAAGCAGTGTGGGCGGAGCCAAGAGTCCTATAATCAGGGTCTCCGTAAAGCTACCCAAAAATTCCTGAATGCTCGTGATTTTTCGTGTTCTTTTTTTGCCATCTGCATGGCAATTGGGCCTCGCATGCCTGTCTTTTTAGAAGACAGCACGCAATAGGCCATAGGCTGTAGAGTTGCTCCACTTCCTGCATATTCCGTGCGGACACGAGCAGCAGAAGGGCATATATCATCAATTACCAGCTGTCAGGGGCCGCGGTAATTGAAGCCAGATGCTGGGCATGCATTCAGCACTCTCCAGTTACTTTTTTATTCAGCTGTGTGCGCGCGCATGCTGGCTCCCTGACAAAGCTTGTGTGTCTAGTTTATGTTGACTCAGATCGGCACTGCTTCAGGCAAGTCAAATTCCGTTAAATGTCCGAGTTCTCAACATATCAGAACAATGACTTATTCCCACCTTACAGTTAGTATTTATTCCGCTTGTACGTACATTGTAGATGTCTGTCTATTTACAACCACAAGCATTATTTTTATGTTGGCGCAGAACGATACTGCTCCCGGTAAGTCACATTCCGTTAATACACAATATTAAGAACTGCATACGTGATTACAGTAAATGCCGTTAACGCTCTTAAGCACTTTTTTAGCTGGTGTTTTCAGCGATCACAGTTGTTTAATAGTAACAACTACCACTCCCACAAGGCACAGTAGTTTTTAGTCACGTGACGAATAGGAACTCTATTAAACTTTGAATGGTATCATTACGCGGTAAATACAAGGGGCGAGTATGGCGGTTTTTGGCAAGACGCGATCACCGCTTTAATACAGATTCGCTGAGGTACGTTCATGAGGCATTTATAAGGTATTGGCAAAATTAATGGTCCAGGCTTACAAATTATTCACGGCAATTCATGAATATATGTGTCGTTTTTTTAAAGGCACGATTACTCACAAGCGTGTGAAGGACCGTTTATGTTCCAGACCATTGGATTATTTTTTTTCCGCTATCACAAGGTATGTCAATTAAGACACGTTTTTTTTAAGACACACACTAATGTGGATGTAAGTTTGGAAATGACAGGAGCACCATATTTCTTACAGATGATTATGAAATCGGATGATTCGGCAATTGCATAGAAAAAACTTCCCTGGAATTCCTTTGGTCAGCACCTGGTCCTGCTTTAATCAGGTCAGCTACATTCTATACCTATTTGAGGGTGTTATCGGAGAGAGTAAGCAGCACAGCACTTTTCAACTCAGGTGGCAATAGTACATTTGTTGATGTATGTACAACCATGCAACATTTGTGTCAGTGCTCCCTTCACACCTTGCCATAGCCTTGTGCCCCAAAACGCTTGTATTGATCATCACAAGTTCAAACTGTGTGATCCTGGACACATCGCCCACCCCTCCTTTGTCCCCGATCTCTGGCAAAGGTGGGAGCGCTTAGAAGCAAGCGTATACCCGTGTTAAGCAGCATATATGGAACTGGGTCGGTACATTGGCAGCTGCGGCTAGCGCCCCCCTCCAACACCCCCACAGCTCCCCCATCCCAGATGTAAGTCTCCCGCGCCCAGTATTGGCTACTTTACATGTCTCTGCCTGGGAGTTCATTCCGTAGGGACCTTAGCTGACGTCTCAGGGCAGGGAAGGATGTGCGCTGCCACAGTGCCACCCACTCCCCCCCCCCGCTCTCATATAACACATGTAAGTACGTGCCTGCGGTGGCCCTGTCTTTGCATTCCTATTTGCATTCAGTGCTCTTGTAAGGACATTTCATACTCCCACGATTTAAATCATCCCTCAAGGTAGAGCTTTGTGAGTTTATCAGGAGCCCGGGAAAGGGTACCAGCATGCTACAATAGAAGTCGGACAACTCGGTGGGTGGAGTGCCTGCTACAGAGATCTGAGTAACCTGCAGGGGTAATATTCGAATATAGACAGGGCCAACTTAGATTTTCCTCCTTTGGAAGTTGATGATATAAGAGTCGTTAGATTTTACAATGGAAAAAACATTTGTTAGCAGGACTGCAACAATGGCAAGTTGTGCGGCAGCAGGGGCTCTATGAACGCACTGAACGCACACTTTGTTGCTGTTACAACCACAGGAAGACTGCGGGGGTTCTCGCAAAGTGAATACCGACGTGGCCATGTTTAACTGTGTATTTCGCAGCACATTTCACTGTTGTAACCCATGTGTGCAGCACCAGTACTATGAGCCTCTGGTGCTCAGTGCCACAAAGGCTGCAGCACAGTAACTTTCTACAGTACAGAAATCCAAGCTTGTGAGCACGATGCTGCGGTCCAGTCCTAGATATTCTTACCAGCCTGCCAGTCCTCTTCAGACTGCAGCTCCTTTCCTCCCCCACTGGAGATCTAATGTAAGTATTGCGCCTGCCGCTGTCCATGGCAGAGTGCAGTAGAGTGCAGCGTGCAGTAGAGTGCAGCGTGCATTAGAGTGCAGCGTGCAGTAGAGTGCGGCGTGCAGTAGATTGCAGCGTGCAGTAGATTGCAGCGTGCAGTAGAGTGCAGTGTGCAGTAGAGTGCAGCGTGCAGAATAGCACAGAGTGCAGAATAGTGCAGAGTGCAGTAGAGTGCAGAGTGTAGAATAGTGCAGAGTGCAGAATAGTGCAGAGTGCAGTAGAGTGCAGCAGAGTGCAGTGTGCAGTAGAGTGCAGAGTACAGTAGAGTGCAGCAGAGTGCAGCGTGCAGTAGAGTGCAGTAGAGTGCAGTGTGCAGTAGAGTGCAGAGTGAAGCAGAGTGCAGTGTGCAGCAGAGTGCAGCAGAGTGCAGTGTGCAGTAGAGTGCAGTAGAGTGCAGAGTGAGTGCAGAATGACTGCAGAGTGAGTGTGAGTGAGTGCAGAGTGTGAGTGAGTGCAGAGTGCGTGCAAAATGAGGGCAGAGTGACAGTGAGTGCAGAGTGAGTGCTGAGTGCATAGTGAGTGCAGAGTGAGTGCAGGGGCAGAGTGAGTGCAGTTGATGAGTGAGTGCAGGGTGAGTGCAGGTGCACAGTCAAACAGTTGTAATATTTCATATAGAAACATTTAATAATGTCTGATCTTACCTACAACTGTGTCAATGAAAACGTTTTCCCTTTCGAATATCAATAAACAACTTTTACTTGCAAACAGTGTTTTTTTCACAGACTGTAAATCAAAGTTACAAACACATATTTTACGTATGGTGTGTGAGTTTGCAGAGTAAGCAGTATGTGGGATTAGTGTACAGTGAGAGTGAGTGCAGAGTGAGAGTGAGTGCAGAGTGAGTGAGTGCAGAGTGAGTAAGTGTAGAGTGAGTGCAGAAAGAGTGAGTGCAGAGTACAGAGTGAGTGCAGAGTGAGTGCAGATGCAGAGTCAGTGCACAGTGAGTGCAGGTGCAGAGTGAGTGCAGAAAGAGTGAGTGCAGAGTACAGAGTGAATGCAGAGTGAGTGCAGAGTGATTGCGGATGCAGAGTCAGTGCACAGTGAGTGCAGGTGCAGAGTGAGTGCAGACTGAATGTGAGTGCAGAGTGAGTGCAGAATAAGTGTGAGTGCAGAGTGCGTGTAGAGTGAGTGCAGGTGCAGAGTGAGTGCAGAATGAGTGAGTGCAGAGTACAGAGTGAATGCAGAGTGAGTGCAGAGTGATTGCAGATGCAGAGTCAGTGCACAGTGAGTGCAGGTGCAGAGTGAGTGCAGACTGAATGTGAGTGCAGAGTGAGTGCAGAATAAGTGTGAGTGCAGAGTGCGTGTAGAGTGAGTGCAGGTGCAGAGTGAGTGCAGAAAGAGTGAGTGCAGAGTACAGAGTGAATGCAGAGTGAGTGCAGAGTGATTGCAGATGCAGAGTCAGTGCACAGTGAGTGCAGGTGCAGAGTGAGTGCAGACTGAATGTGAGTGCAGAGTGAGTGCAGAATAAGTGTGAGTGCAGAGTGCGTGTAGAGTGAGTGCAGGTGCAGAGTGAGTGCAGAATGAGTGCAAGTGCAGAATGACTGCAGAGTGAGTGTGTCTGCAGAGTGACTGCAGTGAGTGTGACTGCATAGTGACTGCAGAGTGAGTGTGATTGGAGAGTGAGTGTAGATTGAGTGCAGGTGCAAAGTGAGTGCAGAGTGAGTGCAGATACAGAGTGAGTGCAGTGAGTGTGACTGGCGAGTGACTGCAGCGTGAGTGTGACTGCAGAGTGACTGGCGAGTGACTGCAGAGTGAGTGTGACTGCAGAGTAACAGCGACTGCAGAGTGACAGTGACTGCAGTCTGTGAGTGTGCAAGGTAAACAGTGTGTGAGTATGTGAGTATGCAGGGTGAATAGTGTGTAAGTGTGCAGGGTGCAAAGTGTGTGAGTGTCCAGGATGAACAGTGTGTGACTATGCAGGATGAACAGTGTGGATGTGCAGAGTGAGCAGTGTATGTGTGTAGGGACACTGTGTGAGTGTGCAGGAGACAAACACTAAAACGAAGTTCACCACACACATACATAGGACCACACACATAAAAACCACACACCACACACACATACACCACACACACATACCACACTCACACACACACCAGCCTCTCACCACCACACACTCATCACCACTCACCACCACACACTCACCCCCACAGACTCACCCCCACAGACTCACCACTACACACACAACCACACACACAACCACACACCACCAGCCGTCAGTGCACGCTTTCACCAAGCACAAACACCACCAGCCATCAATGTACGCTTTCACCAAGCACAAACCACACAATGCGTCAGTGCAGACTTTCACCACACACACAACACCAAATGTCAGTGCATGCTTTCACCAAACACACACACACCACCAGCTGTCAGTGCACACTTTCACCAGTCACACACAACACCAGCTGTCAGTGCACTCTTTCACTAGGCGCACTTGCCACCCACACACACCACCACCCATCAGTGCACACATGAATTGTTAATGCATCTACAATTAACTATTGTAGCAATCGCACTATGCTGCACTTACTTTTAAACATATTCATCTAAAGCGCAGCATGCACCATTGCAACTAGTCCAATCCAACACACATATTTCCACTACACACCACATGCATACACTCCATAACACATGGCTACAAGACATTGCCATTTACAATGCCATTACCTCCAACTCAAAAAAATCCGAGACCTATTGCATTTCTAATGCTTGTTTAATGTGGTGAGGGCCAACCTACTTTCATCCAAACTGAAAATAAGCAGAACAGTACACATATTTCGGGATGTCTCAACACAATCTTTAACGCATATCCACATATGGTTGTCTAATTGGTTCTCATAGAGCAAGTGAAATTGGTGTACCCATGTTTGAGGTTGAATATCATCCCCTTCTTCCATTATTTGTCTCTTAGATCCTTTGGCTATTATATGCCACAGCTGTTTGAAGTCCTTACATTTTGCAACACTATCAATATTTCTCCATAGGGCAAATTCCCATTTTCTTTTGGCCTCAGTTTGTGCTGCTTTGTATTTGTTTTTTTGTATTGTTTATATTTATGGCCTACTAGCTTCCAAGGATAAGATCTTGAGATTTTTATATTCTTCAATTGAAGGTTGAGTAGGATCTAGGGGTTGCCTCGCTTTACCACCAATCACACCAGGAGTATAAACCAATCTTGCACCTTCAAATACGTTGGTCGACCTGCCATCTCTAGCTTAGGGTGGCAATCTCTCGGTCCATCATGCTCTTCCATAACCTTTCTCCTGGTTAGGTTTATACAGCATAGGATTACCATGTGCTGATTACGCCAGATTAGACATAAACCTGATACTACTGGGATTATGCTTACCGGTAGATTGAATTTAAACTGAATCAATGATACATTTGGAAATTAAGTCCGCTGGTCAAGGTTCACTAGACCTGCCCCAAGAGAATAACTGACTGAATCAAGGGTGATATAGGCAAATTCATCACTATAGTGGTACCTACTTGCATTTAGAATGTCCGATCTTATTACTGAACAGCAGTTTCTTTTCTGCCTAATCCAATTTATGACTGTATTAGTTAAGATCTCGCTATTTTCTCATACCCTCAGTGATATTTTGGGGACAGTTAATAAGTCTATTTTACTATATTTTCCTCCACGTTGGGTCAAAAGGTCTGTGTGGTATGATTCTGGCATATGATTAGTTGTCACTCTCTTGGTCAGTGGATCCCCCTCATGGGTATACTTTTGGTCTCCAGCATGTAGAGCGCATTCATAGGGATGAAATGTGATAAATGTGGGGGATTTCAAGAATTAACAGGAACGTGTGTCTGTACACAGGGGGATATACCATTTTTTATAGATCTTACGGGCCCTGATTGATAGCTGGAAGTGTCTGGTCGTGGCATTTGCTAGGTCTTGCCCATGTGGCCTACTCTAGAACTGAATGAGATAATGTAAAGCTTAAATTTTGTCCAGGACCCCGGACATTGCTCCCACCTATATTCCTGGGACCAAATTTCCTCTTTGCTTGTTTTCAAATAAATGTATTATATCAATTGTATCTACAAGCTTCCCCATAATTAGTAGCATCGGGGAAACTTAATTTACAATTCTATTGGTGTTTTTTCGAGTTATCAAACCTCAGCTTCACACGCACACTTTATACCTGCTTGGGTGTCCGTCACCTTCCTACACACTAGCAGTTGGTTAGATTTTCAGGAAGCCCCTCTGAGGTGCCCTCTGAGTGCCTTTATTAATGAATCCAACACTGGCATCAGTGTGGTCCCATTCATTTGAGAGGTTTGGTACCAAACATCTTGGCTTAGGCTTCGGTGAAGCCATCAGGGAGCTCTGGAACTCCTATTGACAAGCTCCCAGCCCATGTACTCGGTATGGCTTCACCATGTACTTATAATGTCTAAGAATCAACTTAAACACTATAGGGGCATATCTGCTCAAGCAGTTATCCCCTCATCAGAGGTATAGTATACTCTGCCTCAGGGCTATAAGGGTTGTTGTACGGGTCATTTACCTATGCCTCTGGCAGTGCTCGCAGGCCAGTCACACAGGGATGTGTGCCAGGTCGACTCTTCACTTTTATTTGCACCAAAACATGCAGGCTGCTGTGGCAGTGTGCATGTGTTTGGTGAGGGGTCTCTTAGTGTGGCATAATAAATGCTGCAGCCCTTAGAGACACTCTCTGGTCACATTGCCCACTGGTACCTTTAGCAAGGGACTTATAGGTGAGCCTGAGGTGTGCAAATTGTGGAAACAAAAGTACAGTTTTGGAAAAGAACACAGGCACTAGGAACCATACTAGCAGGGACCCAGTGCACATTCAGTCAAAGTTGCATTCAGAGTCAGGCAATAAGTGGGGGTACCCATGCCAAAAGGAGCACTTTCCCATACTTACTGAAACATGAAAAAATATAACCTAAAATAACTAAATGGACTGAGAAAATGGTAATGGTTAGAGAGATCCTCTCATGACCATGAAAAAAGGAATATGATATAGCACCAGCGGGATCGGAGAGTGTAGCCTAAACAAAATGATTATACTAGTTAAGGATTCTGATTACTAAAGATCATGTAAGTCTAAAAGGAAACGTATTTATATATGAAAGCATTCAGGGCATTCCTCCTAATGCTGGCTGACAACTGAACCAATTCAATCTATGGACAATCTTATGCTTAAGAAATTTATACTTCATTATTCTTAGCTGGAAAAGTCAAGGCAACGGATTGAGTATCACAACAAAACCAAGAACATGATAACAGAAATACACTTTAAGTTGCTTATAATATGTAGCACATACAACGTACATTTTTCCAAGAGAAAAAGTAGGTCTTACCTGTCAAAGTCCCCATTACAAAGTGCTCGTACAGGGATCTTGAACGCTTGCCACACAGGGTTAAGGGTATTTTTAATCACCTCTGTCTTGTGGCAAATTGTGAAACTAAAAAAGAGAAAATCAACCATACTTATAAGATGCTATCAATGTGTAAATTTCTCTAACTACACATGTGATGTTAAAAAATGACTTAAATTCTGACTTTACGGTTCGTTGTCCTACAAATTAAAATGCCTGTGTAAATCTGAATACGATCTACGACTTTAAGCAGCATGAATATCTTCTTAAAATAATAAGAAAACAGCCAATCTGCACCATTCTCCTGTTTTCTTGGTAACAACGGGAAACAGCAATACACCCAGTGCCAAAATTATTCGATACACTCATATAGGGCAGGAGTAGAGAAGGCTTCCTACTTACCTGTAACACGTATGCCTACTTTGACTGCCATGTCTTCATTAGTGGAAGGCTCTTCAAACACATGAGTTAGTTCCACAATGGACACAGGCTCTTGAGGTTATGCAGGAAAGCCAAACTCTATTTTGACCTAATTCCTACCATCATGTACACTTGCAGTGTCAGTGTAGCTGATAAACTAATAACTTCTCCAACACGACATCTTCTTAAGAGTTGCAAACATATTAGCAAACAATGTCAAGCCAGGTCATCTCATCCGATAATGAAATACCCTGGGGCTATCCATTAACCCCTTTCAGAAAGGTAATAAAATCACTAATGCCATACTAGTAAGGAAAGTGTGTGAGTATGGGTTGAAAGCAATGGGCCCTTTTCACTATACGGATCTCATGAATTTTCTGGCCCAAGGAGCAGATCCACCCGAGGACAGATTTTTTTTTCTCCTCTTTTCTTGCAACAACCATCCCAAATAGTGTTCCACAGCTACCTGCAGCGGTACGAAGGTTAGTGGATCTAGTCAACATTCCCAGAGAAGAGAGGCCCAATAGAGTGCAGCCCGCCAGAAGCAAGTCTTGTTGTATTCCTCATTAAATCACATGCCAGGATCACTAGTGGGAAATTCCTGTTGCACCTCAAAATTGGACGATATTTGTTCTGAAAAATGGGTACTTAGCCTCCTTTCAATACAAAAAGAAATACATTTCTTGGAGAAGCTACCATCTGATCACTAAACCACATCCAGGAACCGCCTACTGTAACTGTAGGTCAAATCTACTTTTTGCTTCGCTAGGGTGCAATAGAAGATATCTGGTTTCCAGAAATCTACATTACTACATCCTAAGATACGTTTTCCTGGAGCAAACAAAGCATAAAGACCTCAGGCCTAAAAAGTATGTAGGTTCTGTCAACAAGTATTTTTTTAAACAGTCTATACGTTTGGAGGTACTTCCGTATGTGGTACCATAATACCCAAAGGAGAATCAATTTATTTTTGTTCTCTGTGTATATTGCTAAGGGCCAGTTGACAGGAAACCTCACAAGTACTCCAGATAGAGGATATGATAGAGCCATTGGCAGTTCGGTGCCTTGTCCTCCAAAGCTTCAGTCAGCACCCAGGCCTTTTCAGTGAGTCTAACAAAGGTGGCATAACACCAGTCTAGGAGACAGACTTACGCCTACCACCGTTTCAAAGGCTAATTTATAATGGAGGTTTCACATGACAAAGCCAAGACAATGGTTTAACCATGACTCCAGATGCTTTTGGACTGAGAATATATTTTCAGAAAATATCAGGAGACCATAGCAAGAGAACCTCTTCCTGGAAACTGAACCAAAATTACAGTTATGTAAGATCCAATAGGTAGACCAGAGTGCAGGCCTTCACACAGACCTCTAACAACAAAGCACAGTAACAACTAAAATACTCTTCCGGCTCAGGTTGAGCATTTAAGAGCAGGCGAGGCACAGGTGAGCAGAGACTGGCAAGCCAGTGGAGTTCACAGACAGGATGAGGTCCGCCCTAGAATAGTGAACTTTTTTCGTGGATATATTTTAACAACTGCCATTTCCTCAGGCCATTTTAGTGATGGATGAATCCCTGGAGGGCAGGGGGGCCTACATGACTCCCTTTATGACCAAGGATCTGTGTTCATGGGCAGAGCAGAGATTAGACTCGTAACAAGAGAGGAAGGGAACAGAGATGGTGCTCCTATCCCCCTCGGTGTAAATCAATGAAAACAACAGAGGAGCATAAAAAAACTTTAAGGGACATGCTTCATCATTGGGCCCCACCATTGTTTTTTTGACACAATTGGTACATCACTTAAAAATCACACTTCACTCAAAAAAAACAGCTCCGCAGTAAACTGGCGTCGAAGCACACTAGGGTGGCATTCGGCCACTCCTGGTGGGGCCCAATGATGAAGCATGTCACCAACCAGGTTGGTGAGTGAGGGCTTTCCGAACAACCTTAAGAGGTTTATTCCGCACAGCCGACTGAGACTGTGAGTGGTGTTACATGCTTGCTCTTCCCTTAAAGTTTTTTGACGCTCCTATGTTGTTTTCACAGAGCAGAGATTATATATGTAACTGAGGGAGTTCAGGACAGTCAGGTATGTTTCAGGGTCAGAAATTTTCGTCTAGGTGAAAAAGGACAACATCAGAATTTGCTCGCTGTAGCTTTTAACACCTTAGCCGGGTGGGATTTATCGCCGTGCGCTGAGTTTTTTATAACCACCCGTTACATGACGAGCTCAGCTCGTCATGAGTGTACGAGGCGTACCTCATGACGAGCTGAGCTCGTCATGAGCGTCGAAGGGGTTAATAATGAGAAATTAACCATCTTCTTTTGTTAAGAGCTGCTCCAGAGCTGGAAGTAACCGGCCATTAATTTATGTGACGGCTGCACCACATACCAGGGCTAAAGACCAGCAGAATGGTTGATCTAATCAGTCTGGACTGAGTATCACTGAGACTTGGACCAAAATGTGGAGGAAACATTGGCTAATAATAATGGAATTATTTCACATACTACTATTCGAAATCCAAAGAAATATGAAAGAGTTGTACTTCATCGCTAGGTATCCAGGTGGAAAAGTAGATGGGAGAGACATTCTCCACCCTGCCCTATCCCTGGGTCACAGCGAGTTAAAGTTGATTTCTGCTTCAGCCCTTTAAAACTCCACAAAGCCTGAACCTATGTTTTAGGTGAAGAGGTAAGCCCAAACTATAAATGAATCTGAGAATGAGAACAAGAGTTTGGTAAATGAAACATCAACCTCAAGTATGATCATAGTCTTTGTCCAGCCATTTAATAAATGTTGCTTTAAATTCAATGAATTCATATGCTAAAGTGGACAGAAAACTTTACTTTGATCACCGAATGCAATGAAGTAACTTGTTGGCTCAGACCTTTGGAGTAAAACATATCATTGCAAACCTTAAAGTGTCTTTATTCAAATGGATTTTGTGGCTAAATCCAAACTAGGTAACCCTCATATACGCCAGAAACAAATTAAAGCTGTTACTCTTCCTCTTAGAGAAAATGACTTTGGTCTGCTGACAATTAATGATCAGGTTTTGTGGTTATTGTAGATTTCTAGTATGTGGAAAGCCTGTTGTAGACCCCTGGGGCATGTTCTACAATTAATTTATTGATGGTGTTCTGTGTTACATGCATGTGATGGGCCTTACATTTCACTAGGAATGTGCTGGAACATTGGATATTTGCAATAACAAACTGTCTAATATTAATGAACGTACATGTCTTGCTTACACTCTCGTGCTGAAAATATTTTCTCTGACACAGGTGAATATTCTATTGCAAGTCTCCCCCACAATCAATGTATAGTGACTGAATAGAAATAAGATGCACAAAGATGAGGATTTCTGCCAAAAAATGCATTGGTCAAGTGCAGCAGAATAAGCCTTAAAGGCATGCATATAGAAAGTCTTTTGGCTAGATATTGCCATATATGTTAGGTGTCAGAATATTACCAAGCATATCACAACCTGGGCCAGTATTATCATAAAGGCGCACCTTCTCTGTTTGCGCCACGGTAGACCTTAAAACAGCTGCGCCGGTAGCAAACAGGAAAAGTGTGCCCTATTATGGTGAATGCGCTGGGGGCAGCGCATTCAAGTAAAATGTGGAGCACTTGCTTCAAAGCCACTCCCAGTTTCAATGTGCAAACAGCAAACGGCCTGCACTCTAATGATCGAGTAGAATTTGCCTACAAGGTGAGGTCTAGGGGGTTCCTTGGGCTTCCCCTTCTCCCCTCCAGAGGGCTGCCTTTAGGAGGTGCACTGAAAGTGTAGCACTTGTTTGTGGCGCAACTTCAGTGCGCCCCTTAAAGGAATGTTTGCCTCTATGCCCGCGTCCATATTACAGCACTGGCACAGAGTCAAAGTGATTTACTCATTTACATGAGGCCAGCCCCCATTCAAATGAGGGCACTCCCATCCCTGGTTGACATAGATTGATTGATTTCCACAACTAGTCATGCAGAACAAAGCGGGACCATAGAAAATAATCCCCCTAGCCTAAAATTGGTATCCATGGATCTAAAGGAGCCCACTCATAATAACCAAAGCAATATTGAAGTTTGAATTGATAATTCTATCCATCGAAGCCTGGGGCTAGCTGCCAATGTCCAGCCAGACAGCGTAGTGGTTGACGATTATATTGCAGCCGTAGCAACAAGCAGGGATCTCCTTCGACAACCGTAAATACTCACTATTCACACCCTTTAACCCCATCGCTGCTAGGCCTTTTCCCACCGTGCTAAGCCTTTTTTTTGGCTATTTGGGGTAGTGCGCGCTTAGGCCCCTGTAACTTTTTGACCACATAAGGTATCCACGCCAAATTTCCGTCCTTTTCTTCCAACATCATGGGCATTGTAAAGGTACCCAGGGTTTGTGGATTACCCTGGAGGGGTCCCAGAAATTAGCCAAAATACAGCTAAATTTAGTTTTTGGGGGGGGGAAATGGGAAAAAAGGGCTGCAAATGAAAACATCTGGGGATTTTCCTGCAAATGGTATCAAAAAAGGGTGCGTGGGGCAGCAATCAACATTGTCCCCGCTTTAAGGGAATGACACACTTTTGTCAGAAAACCAACATTTTTTACACAGTTTTGGCATTTTTCTGGAACATAGCCTATTTTTGCTATTTTTTGTGCTTTCAACCTCCTTTCAGTTAATGGGAGAAATGGGTATGAAAGCAATAATGGATCCTGGACAGCTATCCATTTTTAAAAAGTAGACAAAATTCTGAATTTAGCAAGGGGTTATTTGTATAGACCCGTCAAGGTTTCTTTATAGAAACTAACAGTTAAATATAGGAAAAATTGAAAATTCGTTGAAAAAAACAGCCTTTTGTGTCAACGTTTTCACTTGTAACTTCTTCTAATTATGACAGCTCTTTGAAAGCAATATACCGTTACATTTGCTGGGCCTTTCTGGTTGCGGGAATATATAGGACTTGTAGGTTCACCAAGAACCAGACGAACCCAGAGTCAAAAACTGGCTTTTTATTATGTACCGGGTACATATCAATTATTGTGGGAAAATGTATACATGGAAAAATCGATATGAAAGACACCTATGTATTTCTGAAATGGGAGCAAATTATAGAGTTTAGAAACAGTAGATATTTGCACATTTTCGAAATTGGGAATACTCATACTAGCATGAGAATTATCGGACATTTTTCAAAATGACATTTTTTACACAATGTCCTTCATTTGAAATTCAGAAATGCATCGAAAGTCAATAGGTCTGAATTACCCTAAGTCTCCCGATAAAAATGGTATCTCACTTGTGCGGGTCGGCCTAGTGTCCGCAGTAGGAAACGGCGCAAAACGCAACATGGTCACACCTCAATTGCGCAGTGAAAAATTACTCTTTTTTAGCAAAGTGCCTAGCTGTAGTTTTGAACCATAGCTCTGCCAGCACCTAGGGGAACTTAGCAAACCTATACATTTTTTAAAACTAGACACGCAGGGTAATCCAGGATGGGGTGACTTGACTGCCTCATACCAGGTTCTGTTACCCAGAATCCCTTGCAAACCTAAAAAATTGGCAAAAAAACACATTTTCCCCACATTTCTGTGGTGGAAAGATCTGGAATCTGCGTGGATCCACAAATTTCCACCCACCCTGCGTCAGCCTAGTGCCCCCAACAGGAAACGGCGCAAAACGCGACATGGTCACACCTCAATTTCGCAGTGAAAAATGACCCTTTTTTGGCAAAATGCCTAGCTGTAGTTTTTGATCCCTAACTCTGCTGAGACCTAAGGAAACCTAGCAAACCTATACATTTTTGAAACCTAGACACCCAGGGAAATCCAGGATGGGGTGACTTGACTGCCTTCCACCACGTTCTGTTACCCAGAATCACTTGCAAACCTAACAAATTGGCAAAAAAACAACATTTACCCCACATTTCTGTGGTGGAAAGTTCTGGAATCTGCATGGATCCACGAATTTCACCCACCCCGCATTCCCCCCAAAGTCTTCTGAGAAAAATGGTACCTCACTTGTGTGGGTCGGCCTAGTGCCCGTGTCAGAAAACGTCACAAAACGCAACGTGGACACACCACGAATTCGCAGTGAAAAATGTCCCTTTTTTGGTAAAGTGCCTAGCTGTAGTTTTTTAACCCTAGCTCTGCCGGCACCTAGGGAAACCGACCAAACCCACACATTTCTGAAAACTACACACCCAGGGGATTCTAGGGAGGTATGGCTTGCGTGGATCCCCCAACTTTTCCTTACCCAGAATCCCCTGCAAACCTCAATTTTAGCTGAAGAAATTCACTTTTTTCACACATTTTTGTGTGGAAAAGTTGTGGCATCACTGGGCTGACACAATTTTCCTATCACCCAGCGTTCCCCCGGGTCTACCAATAAAAATGGTGCCTCACTCGTGTGGGAGCCCCAAGTACCCGCGACAGGCTAGGGCCCAAAACGTAGTGAGGCAACATTAAAATTGCCTATCACAAAACGACCTGGTTTTGCAAGGGGGGTCACCTGGGATTTTGGCCCGTACTCGGCAGCCATCTGGGAAACCTACCAAACCCACACATTTCTGAAAAATTAGACACCCGAGGGCTTTCAGGGATGTATGGCTTGCATGGATCCCCCAACGTTTCCTTACCCACAATCCCCTGCAAACCTCCATTTTAGCTGAAAAAATCACTTTTTTCACACATTTTCGTGTAGGAAAGTTGTGGCATCACCGGGATGACACAAATTTCCTACCACACAGAGTTCCCCCGGGTCTCCCTATAAAAACGGTGCCTCACTCGTGTGGGAGGCCCAACTACCCGTGACAGGCAAGGGCACAAAACGTAGTGAGGCGACATCAAAATTGCCTATCATAAAACGACCTGGTTTTGGAAGGGGGGGTCACCTGGGTTTTTGGCCCTGTGCTCGGCGGCCACCTAGGGAAACCTACCAAACCCACACATTTCTGAAAACTAGACAGAGGGATTTCCAGGGCGATGTTTCATGACAAGCTAGATTCGTCATGAGCACACGACCACTGTGTGCCATGACCAGTCCAGCTCGTCATGAGCATCAAAGGGGTTAACTAATACTGATCATCATTTTAACGTTCTCAATGCCACCTGTGGTTATACTAAGCGTGTTACTGAGGGCGAACTCAGGTCTAGCCTAATGAACATACTTTTCTGGAATGTGGCAGGTTTAACTACTAAATTGTCTTACCCTGACTGGCTTAAATTCATCTATGACCTTGATATATTATGCTTTCAGGAAACCTGGGTAGATGATATGCAACATATTAATGGGTTCAAATTTTTTTTTACCCCGGCTGTTTTCTCAAGTCACGGGAGGAAAAAGGGTGGCCTATGTACTTTCATATCTCACAGGTTGAATGCAAGAAGGATGGCCCTTGTGGAATCTAATACCTATTATCAGGTACATAAAAATGCATATTGATAAATCCCATTCTCTTAAACTTTTACAATAATATTCCTGCCCAAACCAAAGACTTACCGGCTCCAGGAGGGGTCCAAACCAAAGACTTACCGGCTCCAGGAGGGGTCGCGGAGACGCTGCCTACATCGCCTTTGCCACACAGCACCGCTGGGTCCCTGACGTTGTGGTCGCCCCCGCCGCTGTGCAGCGTCATCGCACGGCCGCGGAGCGGAGCAGACCACAACTCCCAGCGAGCCCTGCAGTTACCTCCGCCCACTTCCTGCACAAGCGCCAGGAGGCGCTACTAAAGGCGACAGCTCCCGGAGAGGAGCGGGGGTCCAAACCAAAGACTTACCGGCTCCAGGAGGGGTCGCAGAGACGCTGCCTACATCGCCTTTGCCACACAGCACCGCTGGGTCCCTGACGTTGTGGTCGCCCCCGCCGCTGTGCAGCGTCATCGCACGGCCGCGGAGCGGAGCAGACCACAACTCCCAGCGAGCCCTGCAGTTACCTCCGCCCACTTCCTGCACAAGCGCCAGGAGGCGCTACTAAAGGCGACAGCTCCCGGAGAGGAGCGGGGGTCCAAACCAAAGACTTACCGGCTCCAGGAGGGGTCGCAGAGACGCTGCCTACATTGCCTTTGCCACACAGCACCGCTGGGTCCCTGACGTTGTGGTCGCCCCCGCCGCTGTGCAGCGTCATCGCACGGCCGCGGAGCGGAGCAGACCACAACTCCCAGCGAGCCCTGCAGTTACCTCCGCCCACTTCCTGCACAAGCGCCAGGAGGCGCTACTAAAGGCGACAGCTCCCGGAGAGGAGCGGGGGTCCAAACCAAAGACTTACCGGCTCCAGGAGGGGTCGCAGAGACGCTGCCTACATCGCCTTTGCCACACAGCACCGCTGGGTCCCTGACGTTGTGGTCGCCCCCGCCGCTGTGCAGCGTCATCGCACGGCCGTGGAGCGGAGCAGACCACAACTCCCAGCGAGCCCTGCAGTTACCTCCGCCCACTTCCTGCACAAGCGCCAGGAGGCGCTACTAAAGGCGACAGCTCCCGGAGAGGAGCGGGGGTCCAAACCAAAGACTTACCGGCTCCAGGAGGGGTCGCAGAGACGCTGCCTACATCACCTTTGCCACACAGCACCGCTGGGTCCCTGACGTTGTGGTCGCCCCCGCCGCTGTGCAGCGTCATCGCACGGCCGTGGAGCGGAGCAGACCACAACTCCCAGCGAGCCCTGCAGTTACCTCCGCCCACTTCCTGCACAAGCGCCAGGAGGCGCTACTAAAGGCGACAGCTCCCGGAGAGGAGCGGGGGTCCAAACCAAAGACTTACCGGCTCCAGGAGGGGTCGCAGAGACGCTGCCTACATCACCTTTGCCACACAGCACCGCTGGGTCCCTGACGTTGTGGTCGCCCCCGCCGCTGTGCAGCGTCATCGCACGGCCGCGGAGCGGAGCAGACCACAACTCCCAGCGAGCCCTGCAGTTACCTCCGCCCACTTCCTGCAAAAGCGCCAGGAGGCGCTACTAAAGGCGACAGCTCCCGGAGAGGAGCGGGGGTCCAAACCAAAGACTTACCGGCTCCAGGAGGGGTCGCAGAGACGCTGCCTACATCGCCTTTGCCACACAGCACCGCTGGGTCCCTGACGTTGTGGTCGCCCCCGCCGCTGTGCAGCGTCATCGCACGGCCGCGGAGCGGAGCAGACCACAACTCCCAGCGAGCCCTGCAGTTACCTCCGCCCACTTCCTGCACAAGCGCCAGGAGGCGCTACTAAAGGCGACAGCTCCCGGAGAGGAGCGGGGGTCCAAACCAAAGACTTACCGGCTCCAGGAGGGGTCGCAGAGACGCTGCCTACATCGCCTTTGCCACACAGCACCGCTGGGTCCCTGACGTTGTGGTCGCCCCCGCCGCTGTGCAGCGTCATCGCACGGCCGCGGAGCGGAGCAGACCACAACTCCCAGCGAGCCCTGCAGTTACCTCCGCCCACTTCCTGCACAAGCGCCAGGAGGCGCTACTAAAGGCGACAGCTTCCTCCGCGTCGCGGACGCGCGCGGACGGCGCCGGGCGGAGCCCGGGCAGAGGGCGGGCCGTCTAAGGCCGTCCAAGGACGACCAGGGACGGGACGGGCCACGTCCGTAACATCATTAATCATGGGCAAGCGTAAAATGGTTACATCAGCGGCAGATGAAGCAAAAGCGAAGGTGCCAAAGTATACTACCAGCATACTGACATACTTAACAACAAAAGTGGGGGAATTATCATCGCAGATCGCTGAGTCCGAGCGTGAACTAGGCCTTGTCCCTAGCCCTGGGATTGTTGATACATCCAATTCCTCTGCTATAAATTGTATTCCGTTGGAGCCTCGGGTTATCATTGAGGCTTGTAGACCTACTTTATCACAACTCGCCACAGTTCTTCCATGTCCGGCTGTAACTGAAACTGTGATACCTAACTTTCCTATGAACCCCGGGGAGGTTGGAAGGTCTGCTTTAACTATGGCTGGCTCTACCCAGCCAACTTTTGTAACGGAGGAGGGCATTATGGCCTTATTGGAAAAACTGTTCACAGAAAGACTGGAGACTGCCTTAATTCAGATTGCCTCGGACATTAATGAAACTCTGAAGGACTGTGTTAAGAACCTTATGGCAAAATGTGATCGCATCAATGATGCTCTTAGCATTCGGGCCCCTTCTTCTTTTATGCCTTTGGCTTCATGTCCCTCTGTTGTGCAGGTGTCTGCCCCTAAAGTTGGTGACCCACCCACAATCAGGCCGGTTGCTATCCCTCTTCTGCCTATTGTCAACCCTGTGCCACAAAAAGGGAAAGTAGATAATGGGATATATATTCCCATAACAGAGGCTGGCAACAGTGCAAGTTCCTCCACAAGGCCTAGAGGCCAGTGGGGGGCAGTGGAAAAAAGGGTTCCCCCAATAAATTTACCTCCGGATGCAACACCTTTTGTTGCAATTTTGGTTAACGTGCCCAAACTTGAAGAAGGGGTGGTGGAACAACATGAGACCCTTCTTGGGCACGTTAAAAAATGGTGTAATGCTAACTGTACGGGAGAAAGTAATATTGCAGACAATATCGTAACAAGTAGAAGGGTAGATTGGGTGGGCCGAAGCAAGAAAGAGGTATCTGGAGACTGTGTCATTGTAAATTTCAAATCCAAGAATGTCGCTAGTCGACTTTTCTGGGATGACTCCCCTCTGGATTCTGCAAGTAAAGGGGTTCGGGCGATGCCCCTTGGCTTTTTTTATCCTCGTCCTTATAGACCAGGTGTTATGGAGATCAATAAGTTACAGTTTACTGATAATACCTGGGCAGAGGATAAACTTATCTCACCTATGCCTACTAATGTCTGGATGATTAAGCCAACCAAAGGTAATGGGGTGGTAAATGCTGTAAGGAACACACCCTCTAATGATCTTCCATTGTCAAACATGTTTTCGGCTCTAGCTGATAGAATAGACATTGAATGACTAGAACCTGAACCTGAACAGGAAAACCTGACTCGCCTATGTACAGGCAACACTGAGGTGGCCCCACCTGATGACAGAGTTGAAACTGTTATAAATGACCCATTACAAATAGGTGGAGGGCACATACGGATATTATCATGGAACATTGCGGGCCTACGGGCAAAACAGGACGATCTGATTTGGTTACAATCAGTGAAGAACCATGATATAGTTGCCTTACAAGAAACCTGGACGAAAGATAAAGGCTTCTGGGTAGATGGATATATTTCTTTCTTTGTTGATGCCCAGAGCTCTACATCAGGAAGGGATAGAGGGGGTTTGCTACTCCTTGTTTCAGTTAAAATTGCAGGGAATGTTAGAGAAATCCCCAGTGCTTCGCATTATTTTCAGCTGGTGGAAATTTGCTTGGCTGACAGGAATAAGATTGTATTAATAAATTGTTATAATTCTATGCAGGGGGGGGGCCCAAATTTTGTGTTAGATGGTTTATCAGCCTTTTTAACCAAATATATGTCAAAACAAACCACTTTTGTTCAGTTTATAATGATGGGTGATTTTAATGTTCATGCGTGTAAGTCCCATTGTCAGATCATTGATGATACCGGTCCTGATTATACTTCGCTGCCACACTTTGAACATAGCCCTAAAGGTGTGGCAATGGAAAACCTGTTATCATCAAATGACTTATATGAACCGGGGTTTTCAGATCCAATAAACCGTGTGCTCACGTATAACGCAAGGGGCAGTGAATCGATTATCGATTACTTTTTTATGTCTCCAGGGCTCCTTCGTTATGTTTTGTTTTATAATGCAATTGTAAGTGGGTTTAGTGACCACAATCCTGTGTTGTTGGTTTTGGACGCCCTCTCTGGGCTGCATAAAGGAGAATTAAGGGCTAGCTCTACAAGGGACGTAAGGAGTAAAGATCAGGGAAGACGCCTTAAATGGTGTAAAGTCTGCCCAGAGGATTTTCATGGTCTTATTGTACAAGATATGTTAGTCGAAATTGAGAAATGTAGGAATGGAGAGAGGAGGGAGGGGGAGGTTGTGAGTGCCTTTGAAGCTATCTGTGCTAGAGTAGAAAAAGAGCTTAGAGCTAAACCAGGGAGGGGTTCTGCTCCAGCGTGTAGATGGTTTGATCGCTCTTGCTCACAGGCTCACTCAGCTTTGCTGAAGGGTCTTAAACAATCTCCTAGAGATAGGTCTTTGGTGGCACATTTAAGAAGACAATATGTTTTGGCAGTTAAACTTCGGAAAAAAGCCATCAAAGATGAAGCATGGGACTCTTTGATGGACCCTATTACTCTTAAACATAGCTCCAAATTCTGGGCCATAATAAATAATCCTTTGTTCTCCCACACTAACAACATGGATCTTGAAACAAATATCTCTGAAGCTGACTGGATTAACCATTTCTCCAATATATATGGTTCAAATGAAATAACCGAGGCGTTTAATATACCTTACTCCCCATCGTCTTCCTCTAAATTAAATTTTACCAAATCAGAAGTAGAGTTGGCAATCTTAGGCTCTGCTGCAAATAAAGCCCCGGGCCCGGATGGGGTACCCCTGGACCTATACAAACTTAACTCTGAGATGTGGGCTGAGATTTTAGCTAATGTTTTTAATTGTGTGTATGAGGGGGGTTTGCCAAAAACGTGGTCTTGTGCTATTATAGTACCCATTTTTAAAAAGGGTCAAAGAAGCGACCCTAAGTGTTTTCGACCAATTTCGTTATTAGATTCTTCTATGAAGATTTTGGGCAAAGTCCTGTTAGCTAGAATTAACACCTGGTCCATAGACAATGATATTCTAGTAGATGCCCAGTATGGGTTCCGTGCTGGTAGAGGGACTGAGGACCAATGCTTAAATCTTCATTTGTTAATTTCGAAATACACAATTGTTAAAAAAGGGTCAATTTTTGTTGCTTTTATGGACCTGTCCACGGCTTTTGATTTGGTGAATAGAGCCCGGCTGTGGACCATGCTGTTAAAGCTGGGTCTTGATCCTCCCCTTGTATACTTTTTGGCAGAACTACATAAAGATTTAAAAGCCTCAAACAGAATGGACCAAGAAGGTAATTGTACTGCGTGGTTCAAATCCAGTAGGGGCGTGCGGCAGGGCTGCATTCTTGCTCCCATGCTGTTCACTTTGTATATAAATTCACTTGAGGAGACTCTTTTAACTGCTACCTTGGATACTCCGCGTGCAGGGGACACTCGTATTCCTGTTCTCCTGTACGCGGATGACGCAGCTTTAATAGCTCGGACCCCGATAGGTTTGCAAAAACTTTTAAATGCTTTTAATGATTTTATGTCATCATTAGGCTTAGTGATAAACAACTCCAAATCTCACGTCATGGCTTTTGGGGCTGGTAAAAATAATTCTAAACAGTTCTACTGCAATGGTGACGTGATCACTAATGTCAAAATTTTTACGTACCTGGGTGTCATTTTTGACACTAAGGGGAGTTGGGCTCCGCAAATTGTAGCTAAAACCAAAGCGGTCAGGAGCTCGGCCACCGCTATTTTAAGTTTTTCCAGGAGACTGGGCGGGAAGCCAACTGGTGCCTTACTTAACTTGTACAGGGCGAAATCAGTAGCAATAGCCAGGTACGGCTCAGGTCTGTGGGGCTATGTAAATAGTGAATCAGTACAAAGGGAAGAAAATAAGTTCCTGCGTTCCACCTTAGGGCTTCCCCAATCTACAGCCACGTTTTCAGTTCACCAGGAAGTTGGCCTTGGGTACATATCTGACATCCTTCTCATGGCCCCTATCTTGTTATGGATAAGGCTCTGGACCAACAAAAACTTGGGTCTGAATCATAAAATACTGGTGGACTGTTTAAATCTGGATAATTACAAAAACATTACTTGGCTTTCTTACATACAAAAGTGTTCTCTGGACCTGGGACGTCCTGACATTTTTCTGGTCCCCCAGGGTCTAAAGAAATCGGATTTAGATTGGGTGAAGGCCAATTTCATTACATTGAAAAATGTGGAGAGGGAGGAACGCCAATTACTTAAGCCCACGGTCAGAGCCCATTACCTGACCATCACCTGCCTTACTATACAACCGTACCTTACTATCGTTACTATCCCCTTTCATAGGTGGCTTCTGGTTAAACTCCGGTTTAATCAGATTTATACAGTTTTGTGTGATAGTCAAGGCTGGTTTAAGGAGGAGGACGCACCTGTCTGTAATTGCGATAATTTTTCTACGCAAAATAATATGCACTTTATGTTGTTTTGTAATTTTTTCACTGCGCCCAGACAGAAATACCTGGTACCATTATTAAAGGACAAAGCTTTTTACCAGGCAAAACCTGCCCTCCTTTATCTCCAATTATTGGACTCTGCGTTGGCCATGTTTAGCGTGGCCAATTATCTTGTTTCTGCTGTTAGGATTAGGAGGAGAAGACTTAATAATGCTACATTAGGGTTTTGTAGAGAAGACTGAAATGGAAATGCTGTGCATATTTAAATATCTATCTTATTGAGTATTTACTCTTTTTACGATGTATTTTTACACTGTATATTAATTAATTATTATCGATGTTTTCTCATATCATCTTTTTATTATGCATATGTAAATACTATTGACTGATGATTTTTGTAACTCCTTATGAATTTGTATTGCCCTTCTTCTGATGTGATTGTAGAATGCTTTTATGATTTTTAACTAAATCGAATAAAGTGGTTTTTGACTTGACTTGACTTGATATTCCTGCCATGTGAACGAGGGAAGTCTTAAGGCAGCTACAGGAGGATCTGGATACTATCTATGGGAACACAACTAAAGACCTTTGCATAATTTGGGGAGGGGACTTCAAAATGGGCATGTGTCCTCATGCGGTATGAGGATATTGTGATTTATTACCTGATGATGGGATAGATATGTCTCATTTTTCGCATTCTCCCCTGGGGGAAACGTTAACCCTGATTTAATATACCATGGACTTGGGTTTCGCCAACGACTTTTGCTCACCACCCATACCGTTTAGCAGTACTTTTAACGGTTGTGGGTCGTGCTCAAATATACATTTTCTTTTAATATCAAATAGATACACTGATAGAACATATCATTTTTAAACCCATACTGTCGGCTTCAGTGATCACTTTCCTATTAGTGTTACCTTAGATCTGCCGACCAAAGTGTTATCTATTAGACATATGGCCACCGAGCCATCACAAGATATTGTCATAAATAGATCCAATGGATACACGATTAGATGGGCAGGAGTAGATACCTTACAATTAACGAAGTCACTTTTAACTAACTGTAAAACAGACTTCTCGGTTTGCCTTGACGAGATGGCCATGGATCCCAATATTTTTAACTCCTTCTGCAAAACGTTACAGGCCATTTAAAATAATTTAATTACAGAATCCAAAAACCCCTCTAATAGTAAGCCAGGCTGGTTTGATTCTCAGTGTAGCAAATCAATTGCAGCTTTGAAATCTGCTCTACACAAGCTGAGGAGAGATCAGGAAGCAATAAAAATGGCCAGGGCAGCGTATAAAACGTCCCTCAAAGATCGAAAAGAGGCCATTAGATCTGAACTGTGGCAGGCCATGAAAGGCTTTTGGAAGGCTGTGAATGCCCAGTTCTTGGCCCCTAAAAACTCACCAAGCTTTGAAAACATGGTCGGGGAGGATCGATGGGTGACCCACTTTTCCAGCTTATTCTGTAACAACGCATATCCCAACATTAGTGAGGATTTTAGATCAGGCTCTGTAAGCTACCTCCCAATCTGCATCAATTTTAATGTGGATGAGGTGATCCTGGCCATCAACGCAGGCATAGGTGGAAATCTCCGGGACCAGACAGCAAACCAGTACTTCTAACTTTGGTCTTAAGGTCTTGTTGTACACAAGGTTTCACTCCGACTTGGATGGAGTCAATACTTGTCCCTATTTTTAAGAAAGGCCACTGCAACGACCCGGCCTGTTATAGACCCATATCACTGCTGGACTCCCTTGTGAAAGAGGCCGAGTGCTTTGTTTTAAATAGACTGCAGTCGTGGGCTGAGGACTCAGGTATCATCTCTGAACTTCAATAAGGATTCCGTCAAGGTTTAGGTACTGTGGAACAGAGTTTGAACCTGAATCTCACACTGAGAAAATATACTGAGGCAAAAAAATTGAGCCTCTTTTTGTGTTTCATTGACCTGAGCTCGGCTTTTGACTGTGTCAATCACCAGAAGCTGTGGCGCATCTTAGAGGACATGGGGGTGGAAACGTAACTAATTAATTTTTTAAAACAGTCTTACCTAGATGCCCGGGCCAGGGTCCGCTATGGTAGAACTGGTAAACTTAGTCACAGCTTCAATGTCAGGAAGGGGGTAACGCAGGGGTGTGTGCCAGCCCCACTCCTCTTTACCCTCTACATAAATAGTCTGGGCAACACTTTATCGAAGGAATGCCAAGATCTGCCTAGCTTAGGCAAAAGGACAATTAGTGCACTGTGAGACGCCGACGACGCAGTCCTGTTAGCCCGCACTCCGATCGGCTTGCAGAAAATTGTGTCGAACTTTGCTTCTTATATGTCAAGCCTAGACCTTAATGTTAATATTACCAAAACTTTCATCATAAAATGTAGCAAGCCCAGCGTCAAGTGCTGTGACATTTTTATGAACAACAAAAAACTTGAATTTGCTAACCACTTCTCAAATTTAGGAATTGTATTCGATAGAAGGGATTCATGGGCAAAAGCCATTAATTCTAGAAAATTGCTTTTTGCCAAAGCCAAAGGTGCCTTGATCAACTTTACCAGGAAGTTAGGAAAGCGTCTTATTAACGACCTGTTGACAATATACAAAGCCAAATGTACTTCAGTTGCTCTGTATGGAGCTGGTATTTGGGATTATGCCAACGTAGAGTCTCTCCAGCAAGTTGGGAATAGGTTTCTAAGATATCTTTTAGCTGTCCCAAATAGCACGGCCATATATTCTGCAGAAACTGAGGCAAGGTCATCTGTCACTACTGGGTATCTCTCAAACTAACAGCCCAGCTATTCAGGTCTTAAAATGTAGGCAGTTTGGAATCTACCCCAACCGTTCGTAGTTGTAGTGGCAGATGAACTATTGCAACCTAAAATCATAAATAGTAGATATCTTGAGTATGAGTTATAGTAAATGCAATTACCCCACTCACAAGTGAATCACATGAAGTGTTGGCATACATGTTGTGCCCGGCCGTTTCAGGCCTTTACCAAGCACCTGTTTCAGCACATTTCTCATTGATATTGCAGTGTTGAAATGAACCAGGTTATAGTTTCCCAGTCAAGCAAATGGTATTCTGGGATTTTCTGAAAGGCCACTTGACTGTTCCTATAGGTCGATCCTTAAAGCCCAGCAAACTGTGCTTTCATTTCTGGCTACAGCATCCATTAAATGTATCCATTTGATGGACTTGACATACATTTTTTAGAAGACATTATTCCTGGTGGAAATCACCTTGGAAAGAAGACAAAGTACCCTGCAGAGCGACCCAGAATTTCTCTGAGGGTGATGTCTGATTTCCAGTTGAATCAGCTAGTAGCCTTACCGTTTTTGGGTTGAGACTAGCGGCAGCGCGCGTGCGCTGCTCACTCTGCGAGACTGCTGTAGTAGAGTATGGGAGAGAAGCTGCGCCAGTCCCCTCCCATATTTTTCATTGGCTTGTGTCATTGTCTTAGGTGAATGCTGCCTTCGGATTTGTTAATAGGCTTTTTTGTCCCTCGTTAATACAGCCTTGTCTTCGTTTGCACCCTCGCATGGCGACTGGCCCTTTCACTTCAGTTATTACAAGGGATCTGTTATTTAGTCTGTAAGTACTATTTACTATATTGAATTGCTCTTCCTGCAGGCCGGCCAAGCGCTGCTTCAGCAGAAACCGCAAACCGCTTGTATTTTTTTAAGGAGCAAGGCCGCCCCCATAACACAGGCGCCTGCTTTCAATCACTTTAACCTGCCGTTATCTCATGTCTGTTTCAACCCCCCAAGTAAAATGGATTTAGAAATGATTAGTGAATTAAGGCATGTGAATTCCAGGTAGCACATAATCATGGGCTAATGGGTTGAAGCTGACAACAGCACTTCTATGTTAAATGCCACCTGTACCAAAGCCATCTGACTGGTTGTTTTTAAAAGCCTGTTTTATTAACAACTCCACCATCACCTCCACCGATACCACCACCACCAATACCATCCATACAACCACCACAAATACCACCACCAATATCACCATCATTTCCACCACCATCAACACCACTGTCATTTACAATGCCAATAGCTCATAATTGCGTGAATGCGAGCCCTATTGCATTGCAAATGCTTGTATTTTAAGCAAGCACTGACAATTGCTGAAAGAGTCCCACATGCTTATGCAAAAAGCTTTACTGGTTACTACATCAATAGCCAGTGGTAAAGGAATATTCAAAACCTCTACATGAGATACCAGTGGCGGAAAACAACTTTTACAGGTAAGTTACAAACTATGACAGCTTGGGGCTATTCACAATGCACATGCTAGACATTATTCTTCAATAGTATGGTTGGCTTTAGAAAAACATTTTATTTTACTTTTTTAAGTTTTATAGTGTTAACCATAGTCACCATGACTCATTATGATCTTTAACCAAAAGGCCTCCATGTCCTACATCAATTTTGAATGACACAGGTTCGGAGGACTCTGGATTCATACTCCAATGCTTCCCTTCTCCCTCTGGCAACATGACATGAGATTTCATCCTCGAGGAGCTGAGCCAGCCAATTTTTCTAAAGTTTGTCGCTCCTACAGAATTATCTCACAAAGCACACCTCTGTTGAGCAAAAGCAAACCTCTCTTTAACTCAATTTAAAACCCTTGTACATTATTACCATAAGGAGAATTTTAGCTGAAAATCTCATAGCTGAATCTCTTTAAGGCATATCTGTTTTACATTCTCATAGGGCACATCTAACCACGTGCAAATCTCTGTTCCAGGGCGCATCACCCACTGCACATTTTTCTCCTAGGGTATATCTCATCCCTGAAGATGATTCTCCAAGCATGTATCTCAGACCCTGAAAATCTCTATCTCAATGCATATCATGGATACAAACAGCTTGAAACACTACAAAACTGGCAAGCACCAGGTGGTTCTGATATACAATACTGCAACTTAAATAAAATAATGTCTCAAATGTAATGACATAACATTTTAAAAACATCTATTAAAAAAATACCTGCCATCTTCATTGCTTCGGTAAAAAACTAGGAAAGGGTCAGATTTTCCAAATAAGTCCTTCTTGTCTAACTTATTGGCACAAAACTGCATCAGAACAGCATCCTGTAACAAAAATATTAAAGAATTAATAATTATCTAAAACAACTGGCTGACTTTGGCCGCAAGATAGTGTAATATCGAGTATGCCAATTGGTGAATACCACTTGAATAAAGGTAGTAAATAACAAATCAATTCAAAATAAATATAAGCACATAGGCCTAGCAACAAAAAAAAAGCGTAAGCATATACACGTCTATTAGACCGGACAAGCACAACAAAAAATTTTTCAGGTCTGTTTTTTGAGAGTGGTCAGCACTCTAGTGGCTTTGCCTCCTGCACCTGAACCAGGCCTATTTAAATGTGGCTGTGATGTGGACGCACAACTGGTGTGCCAAAGGCAAGCCTGTCTGCGCCCATCCACACCAGAATGTTACAAGGGGCCAGGAATGCTGAACCTTTTGCACCAGCTACCATTACTTATTCGGCAATCAAATTAGAGCACTACATCCTGCAATGTTGGCGGCATGTTTCTCTGTTATGATTCTGACCACTATTGTCCGGAGTTGCCCTCACTGTGATTTCAAGATTACAACTCAGTGTGCAACCACAGTAATCAATAATAAGGACCCCACACATTTTTCAGACACCCTTAATTTTAGGGCTCCTAAAACATCTGCCTAGTTAGAACCTAAAATTACTCCTTATTGCTTCTTTAACATCAACTGCCGCTCCCTAGCTAAATATCAATTACAAATATTCAGTTTCTTAACTGACAACTTGGCAGACGTCGTAATTCCAAATGAAACCTGGCTTAATAATGCATCTGCTCCAGACAACACTGCTGCTCTTCCAACAGCCTATTGCATGCTTAGGTGGTGGGATATCGTCTTTAATGTAAGTGTGGGCTGAAAATCCGTTCCGCTCGCGGAATTTGCGAATTTTTGGCAATTTCGCGGTCCATGAATCGCGCAAAATTGTCCAAGAATTCGCGGGTTGGCGGATTTATTTTGCTTGATCGAGCTTCAAAAATAATATCTCCCGCGTGCGGCGTTACCTTACCGTGATTCTGAGTTCGCCGAGTTGTTTTCCTCCTGGTTTGTGTGCGCTACTCCATTTTCCATCTTGCTGCGTGATCACGCGAGACTTTTTGACCGCGAGTACGTCATAGCGTCCCGCCATCTTGCACTGGGAGACTTTCAGAACGCAAATACGTCATAAGGGCCCACGATCACGCATCACGAGAGTAAACAATTGCGAACGCGTAGATGCGCCGTGCAGCTGACATTCGGCGGGAGATTTGACCAGCTCGCTTTCCCGAAATAGCAAAAATTGCAATTCTGCACAAGAAATCTATCGCTGGCAGCATAAACCTTCTGAAATTGATGATTTGGATCAGACTAACTCTTCAGATTGACATTTGGCTGCACTTCTTTGTGCAAGGAGTGCATTTTTGGGGGGTTGGGAGGAAAGAAGTGCCCCAGAGTCTCCAACTTTCTGTTCCTGTCCAGCAGGCTCCTCCCAGTGCTTTGTCCATGTCCTGGTCACTTTTTATTTGGATCTGGAGCTGGAAGGATTACTCTTTGGCTGCTGCTGGATATTTGTATTTGAGGACTTTTTGTTTGGATCACTTTTGGAGTTGAGATTTTACAAGTAAGTTGGTGTCATTGCAGTTGCTGCAACTACAATTTATAAACTTTTTCACAACTTAAAAAAATATATATTGTGGGTAGCCACAGTATCTAGTAGGCCCAGGGTTCTCATGGGTGCACGATACAACTGTTTCTGTGAGTTTTGTTGAACTTAAATATCATTTATGGCATGGAATTGAATAGCTCACTGTTATTATATCTATGTGGATGTTTTTTGTAATTTTGGGTTGCATTAAAGCCACACTAGCCAGTAGGCCCAGGAGTAGTCAGTGGTGCATGGGCCATGTCTTTCTGTGGGGTCTCCTGAAATTAAACATCATTTAGGGCATGGATGGCATTGGATTGGGGTGATTTTTGTGTGTATTTCGTTTTTATGGGTGTTGTTGGGGCCTGGTCCAGGGCCTGGCCATGTGGGTGGGGGTCTAGGGGCCATTTTGAAGCCAGCCAGTGTGCTTTGTGCCATAGGCCTGTACCCAGTCCGCCTTGCTTTCATCCATTATGCCCAGGGGCAGTCAGTGGTGCATGGGCCAAGTCTTTCTTTGTGTTCTCTTGATTTTAAACATCATTTAGGGCATGGATGGCATTGGATTGGGGTGATTTTTGTGTGTATTTCAATTTTTTGGGTGTTGTTGGGGCCTGGTCCAGGGCCTGGCCATGTGGGTGGGGGTCTAGGGGCCATTTTGAAGCCAGGCAGTGTGCTTTGTGCCATAGGCCTGCACCCAGTCTGCCTTGCTTTCATCCATTATGCCCAGGGGCAGTAAGTGGTGCATGGGCCAAGTCTTTCTGTGTGTTCTCTTGATTTTAAACATCATTTAGGGCATGGATGGCATTGGATTGGGGTGATTTTTGTGTGTATTTTGATTTTTTGGGTGTTGTTGGGGCCTGGCCCAGGGCCTGGCCATGTGGGTGGGGGCCATTTTGAGGCCTGGTCCAGGGCCTGGCTATGTGGCTGGGGGTCTAGGGGCCATTTTGAAGCCAGGCAGTGTGCTTTGTGCCATAGGCCTGCACCCAGTCTGCCTTGCTTTCATCCATTATGCCCAGGGGCAGTTAGTGGTGCATGGGCCAAGTCTTTATGTGGGGTCTCTTGAATTTAAACATCATTTAGGGCATGGATGGCATTGGATTGGGGTGATTTTTGTGTGTATTTCGATTTTTTGGGTGTTGTTGGGGCCTGGTCCAGGGCCTGGCCATGTGGGTGGGGGTCTAGGGGCCATTTTGAAGCCAGGCAGTGTGCTTTGTGCCAGAGGCCTGCACCCAGTCGGCCTTACTTTCATCCATTATGCCCAGGGGCAGTCAGTGGTGCATGGGCCAAGTCTTTCTGTGTGTTCTCTTGATTTTAAACATCATTTAGGGCATGAATGGCATTGGATTGGGGTGATTTTTGTGTGTATTTCGATTTTTTTGGGTGTTGTTGGGTCCTGGTCCAGGGCCTGGCCATGTGGGTGGGGCCATTTTGAGGCCTGGTCCAGGGCCTGGCCATGTGGGTGGGGGTCTAGGGGCCATTTTGAAGCCAGACACTGTGCTTTGTGCCATAGGCCTGCGCCCAGTCTGCCTTGCTTTCATCCATTATGCCCAGGGGTACTCAGTGGTGCATGAAACAACTCTCTCTGTGTGGTCTCTCTTCCAATAATGTAAACATCCATTTTGGATTAGAATTGCAATTTTTATTTTGGGTCTTTACGTTTTTGGGTGTGTTGTGTTAATAATAATAAGTGCCTAGTTGCAAATATTAATTGAAGCAGGACATATGCAACATTTATTTAACTGATGTTCCTCTGGCTTCCTTTGCTTTAGGTGCACAAAGACTGACAACCAGGAATCATCCTCATCATCATCACTTGTTGTAGTGCCAGGAAGAAGTACTGCTGCGGTGTGTGTACGTCACGTGACGTCACGTGTGGTGGCCACAGACAACTCTCCAACTCGTGCAACTGCGTCCTGCTGTTCTGACATCTGAAGATGGCCCAAAGAAAGGAGGCTGTAGCTCCTCTACCAAGAACGTTGCCAGTGCCACTGCCAGTAAGAAGGAGCAGAAGAAGCAAGTGGCGCCACTTACCAAGGAGACTGGTGTGCTGACGGACACTTATTTGGGGAAAAAAAAACTACGCCTGCAGCAGCAGTGTCCGCTGGTGGCCAAGCGGGGAGCAGCACCTCCGCTTCATTGGTCTCAGTGCCACCACGCCAAGTTAGGCCCAAGTCGATGAGTGCCGCAGAGGCAGCCTCTTTAATTGCTCTTTCACCATCGACCAGTGATGTTGGCGTTGACTCATCGCAAAGTAGCATCCAATCAACGCAGGGTGTAACTCATCTGACGAGTGTTCAACCACAGCCGCAACGACAGCCACAGTTGCAACAAGGAGAGGCGCAAGGGGAGGCGCAAGGAGTTGCACTAGGAGTGGCACTAGGAGAGGTGCAAGGAGTGGCACTAGGAGTGGCACAAGGAGTGGCGCAAGGAGTAGCATAAGGAGCGGCGCAAAGAGTGGCGCAAGTAGAGGCGCATGGAGAGGCACAACTGCCCACAATGCTTGTTCCTCCAGAAGTAGGGGCACATCAGAACATCGAGATTCAAGCAGAGGTATCATCCGAGCAAGCCACTCCTCCTGATGATCCATTGTCTTCCAGATCCCCAACAAGAAAAAGGTCAAGGAGGGCTACTACAAGTTTTTCTTCAAGCCCCCTTCCTTCTGATGATCTAGATCTTGATTGGCACCCACCAATGCAGTCTGAGAGGGAGGCACGCCATGAGCCGACAAAGCTAGCTAAAAGGAAGGTTCCCGCAAGGCTTTCACTTATGGGTGATGACGAAGAAGAAGTAGAAGTGGTGTATTATGCTGCTGATGAACAGTCTGGCGATGACGACCCAGTCATCACAGTCGTCACTCCAGACCCAGCAGGCATGCAGCAGACAGACATTTTTACCCTATCCAAAAATGCTGCCTTGTCAGGATGTGTGTGGCGTGGCACCACTGGTGGTACCACCACCAACACAGGTAACTACTACACCAACACGACCTACAGCTTCCATAATTTCTCGTCAGAAGGGCCGGCAGGGACCTCCATCCAGCTCGACCTCCATTACCTCAAGTAGTGGTGTTGTAAGTGCACAACAGAGTCAAATTCAGCCACGCCCATCCTCCACTTCATCTGGCATTGAAAGTAGCACCTCCACCAGTCTCCAGAAATCTCAACTCCCCAGTTTGGGACTTCGTTAGTTTTAGCAAAAAGGCAGAAAACCTAGTCATTTGTTCGATTTGTAAACAAGTAGTTAGTCGGGGTAAGCTTGGTGCCAACTATGGTACCGGAGGCCAGAGAGGTCATCTCAAAAAACACCACATTATCCAGTGGGAGGCGCACCTAAGTAACATCCGGAAAGCCAAAAGTACAAATCCAAATTTAGACATTGATATTGCATCTGATGACGAGGAGGAGCTGATCGTGCAGGGGGGATGTGAACAACGAGAGACATTTTTTCTGGTACACACAGTACCCCTGGCAGCAGCACTGCAGTGGTAGCACCCACACCCTCCTCTACCCCATCTACATCAAGGAGGCACAGTAGTCTGGTAGAGACACCAATGCGAAAAAGTACATCAATGAGCCTAACTGGGTTGAAGAGGTCTGGATCCTCATCACATATGAAAACGGTCCAGACCACCATTAAAAGCATGTTTTGGTCAGAGGGGCCATTGGAACGCAACCACCCAACGGCACGTCTTTATAATGCAATGCTGGCTAAAATGTTAGCGCTGAACCTTCTCCCTTTTCCTTTCGTGGAAGGGGTGGGTTTTCTAGAATTTGTGGCAACAGTCTGCCCTAAATGGAAGGTTCCTAGCCGGTCCTATTTTGCCAGAGTTGTGGTTCAAGCACTACATCAAGATGTGCTGGAGGTGATTGGGGCAGCTCTGCAGTAGAGTGCTGTTCACACTATCTACCTGACAACAGACATGTGGACCAGGTGCCAAGTCGTTGATTACATGTGCATCACTGCACACTGGGTCTCTTTTGCGGGGGTTAGAGACAAGATAGCTGCAGGTGGTCACAGTGCCACAATTTTTCAAGCTACTCGGAAACATGCAACAGTAGCCATGTTTGCCATGGAGAAATCTCATACTGCAGTAAACATTTTGGAGGAGTTTAACAGTAAAGTCTTTGAATGACTGCATCCAAGAAAGCGCATGATTGGTTATGTTTCCACGGATAATGGCAGTAATATAGTTAGGGCCATGTCTGATGGTAGCAATTTCAGAGTGGCGTGTTTGGCGCACAGTATTAACATTGTTGTTCAAGATTTCTTGAAAAAAGAAAACACAGTCAGCAAGTTACTGACCACCTGCTGAAGAATCTGCACACATTTCAGCCATTCTTTTAAGGCCCGGAAGCAGCTGAGGATCATTCAACATGTCGTAGAGTGCCAGTCAGAGGACTCATCCAGGAGGTGGCAACACATTGGAACTCAACCTTCTACATGCTTGAGCGTCTGTTTGAGCAGTACTTGGTAATCAAAGAGTATGTCTTTAACGCACGGGGTGCTTCTATGAAAGACTTGAGGCTAGAGGTGGAGGAATGGGACCTAGTTAAAAGCCTGACAGACATGCTTCGTCCTTTTGAGGTCTTCACGCGTGGTCAGCAGGGAGGACTGTACTTTGGGCAAAGCTATCCCATTGTTGCGCCTGCTAGAGCACCAACTGAAGGCGGTGTCTTCAACGTTCCAAGATGATGCTGATAAGCAAGACGCATATCAGTTGTCAGAGAGCTTATTAACCCGCCTACTTGACAATGCAAGGCTTGAAGGAATACATTGTGAACAATATTACAATTGTGCCACTATTCTGGATCCACAGTACAAAAAGGCACTGGCCAGCAATACATTCATTCCTTTTAATGAAGCAGATGTTTCAAAGTACAAACATTGGCTAGCTCTGTCAGCCAATCGGTTCGAAAAAGAGCGGCAGGAAATTGAAGGAACCGCCACAAGTACTACTGAATCAGCAGGCCATCCGGCGTCAAGGTCCACTTCTGTGGCCGAAGGCAGTCACTTTCCCTCAGAGCCGTTACCAACACCAGCAACCGTATCATCATCATCCCCTGCACCAGGCCCAGCCATAATATTGTCGGAAGCGGCTTGGATAACTCATCAATGGTTTGCTCGTTCCAGTGTTGATGCAAAGGCCACAGATGGTACGCAAAGTGGAGCACGCCTGGATGACCTTGAGTGGATGGTGCAGGCCTAGCTGGATGACCCAACAAAGGTCTTCTTTGATCAGAACCCATTGATGTATTGGTATGGGAAAAGTGGTCAATGGCCACTGATCACCAAGCTGGCTCTAAATTATTTGTCTTGCCCACTCGCAAGCGTGTCTTCTGAACGTGTTTTCAGTGCTGCTGGTGCCATTGTAACTTCAAAAAGGACCCGCCTCTCGCCCAAAAATGTGGAGAGGTTAACAATGATCAAGATGAATCAGCACTTCATACCACCAGATTACAAAATACGTGAATCCACGCAGGAAGAAGAGGACACCGACTTAGGTGACGGAAGTTCTTCTCTGTTAGCTGACCTACTCCCATTTCAATTCACAGAGTTTGAGGATGAGCTCTTCTTCCCTGACACCTAGGCCTGAAATACTGATTTTTTTTCCATCCTTATTCATTTTTATTCCTGTGTGTCTTTCTTTCTTTTGCAACTTTTAGCACAACAAAACTCTAATCACAACAAATCCATCAGCAGCACTGTCTTCGTCTTATTTCCTTATTGAGGGTGCCGCTGTCTGCATTCCTGAAGTTCACAACTCAGTCATGCTCCTCTATCCTCCTCCTCCAGACTCCCCCTATCCATTTCCCTCAAGGCAGATGGCTGTATTACGCAGAATCAAGAAACTGTCCCTTCGTAGACGAGTCCCCTCAAAAGAAGTGGGACTGGAATTACTGACTATATGCTGACTGTTACTTCTAAAATTGACACGAGAGGCTGCCCTTTGGGCCTTCACTTGAAGAATAAGATCCAGACAAAAAGTGGAACAGGTAATGAATAATGAGATGGCATGCAGTGGACAACACTGGCTGTCTGGCTCTGATGAAAGCAATTGCTGTTTGTTTGTTGAGCATGAAATGAATCATATGTGTTCTGTTATTATTTAATCTTTTACACACTAAATGTACCTCAAGTCTACTCTGTTTTTACCTTGTTTACTTCTACTGCAGGGGCCACTACATTGCATTTTTTAACCCGTTGTATGCTCATGACGAGCTGATCTTGTCATGAGCCGTGGAACGCCCTCACGCTGGGCTAATTCCCCTGCTGTGCTGAATGGTTCACGAAAAGGGGTGTGGTCATGACGAGCTCAGCTCGTCATGAGCACACGAGCACTGTGCCTCATGACGAGCTCAGCTCGTCATGAGCACAGGGGCCACTGTGCGCCCCCTCTCTCCCCCAGCACAGCAGGGGAATAACCCCAGCATTCAAGGGGTTGATATGGAAAATGTCCTTGGACTCACTGTGTGTAGACTGTGACTGCATGAACAACATTGAGTTTGCCAATACCATGATGATGATGAGTCTTGATGATCAAAGTTAATATCTTTACAGTCACTCACTGGGATGGATGGATCATCATCGTCGGTTTACGGAAGAACTATGGCCATTTTGTGAGTGGCAAACAGGTAAACAAGTCAACAACAACCACAGCAGAACTACATGTCTGTCTAGTCGTGGTATGGAGTGGTCAAGACAGTGTAGTGTTGTTATGCCAGAGTCCAGACAGCAGTTCATGTAAAATTGTGGCTATGTGGCTTGCTGCATAACATTAGATCTGCTTTGTCTGTCTGTGTCAAAGAGGTATGCTGCATGGAGGTTGATTCACTCAGGGGTGCCTGCCTTGACCGTCTGCATGGCCCTGGCCTGCTGTTTGCTAATAACTATCCTTGAAAAGGAGACTCAGAGTACACACTTTAGAAATGACGCTTGTATGTAATACTGTCGCCTCTGAAAGTGAAAGTGTTATTTTTACACTACACACCGTACCTTATATTTTTTCTCCGTGGTGTTTTAATATCCCTTCCTGTTTTTCCATCGACAATTACAGGCCGGCTTTCCTTTTACCCTGTGCGATGGGAAAAACATTAACTCAGGCTTACCATAGCAATCCGCAATTCCGCATCCGCCAGGCAGGCAGTGGACAGGGTGTCTGGTCACCGAGATTGATCAAGAGCGTCAGATGGAATGGAGGAGTTCCGCGAACAAGAGGAATGGCTGGAGGCATGCAACTTCTCAAATTGAACAGGACAACTACAACATACAGTTACAGTATCCTCTTCACTTCTCCTTATCTTTTAAATAATGTTATTGTTGTGAATTTCTATGAGTGCGTTTGCTCTCTGCTTAAAATTCATCCCTACAGCTATTTGATAAGTTTCTTTGCTATTTTTAAAACTAATTTCTTAATGTACTAATACGTGTTTATTCTCTCTGAGGGCAGATAGGCAAGAGAAATTGCATAATTACTGCAGCCCTGTACTGTGAAATTGTTTATTCATAGTTAGTAAGTTGTAGTAACTACTACTTTTCAGTAACCTAACCATCCATTTAGCAAACAACTTCATGCATGAAGTGCACTTCCTTTATGTCCCTTAAAAGATTTATGGATATCTTTGCATCCAAAGATTTGTTTCTCTTCATTTGTTGTTTGTCCATGCTGTGTTTTTTTCTCTCTCCACAAAACTTTCCCAAATACCCCCATGCCCATCCAATTTTCTAACCCTAACCCTCTTCCCCGGACTGTGTGGTTTTCATTGAGGTGTGACAGACTAAATGACAACAATAATTCCATACACTTGCTGGGGAGGATAAGGTCAAAGCAACAGAAAATCAATTTCAAGGCTGGTGAAGGAATCCAAGGATATATTCCTATTCTTATTCTGCTTGACACACACCCATGAGTATTTGCAAATCAAATCAGAATTCCATGTGCGCCATCGAGTGGATTCATCATCAACAACATCCTCCTCCTACACGTGACGAATGCTTACACTGCTGTGTCCTTCACCTTCAGTACTATTTCTTGTAGTAGCCATATTCCACGCAACTAGTAGTTATATTTTGAATACTTTAGCATTGCTTAGGCTATAATTTATGGCACTGTTCTTGTGTACTGTACTATCTATCGTACTGTTCTAATGCTCCGCTCAGGCCACTCAATGTTTCATTTCCTTTTTTTTCATATGCTGCTACTGCCAGTGTGTACCACTACTACTACCACCACAACAATGACATTTCATCCGTCCAGGATTCCATAGCCAACCTTAATCGCCATTTGCAATGCAGCCAGCCCTGTGCCTAGCCCTATTCTCAAACACGAATCACAGGTAAGATAAGTATTTTGGGGGAGGAAGAATAATGGAGTAGGAGGAGAGGAGAGACTGACGGTAGTACTAGTAAAGTAGTAGGGCAATTGAATTCACTAACTCTGTCAGTTGCACTTTTGTACAAATTTGGGTGATTAGACAATTTGAATCAACCAGCCAGTTAAGTTTCAGGAAAACAAACGTACAGTTAACCCCCCTGCCTCCCCCACAAAACAGTAAAAAAAAACGCGTATGCTTTGTTTAAGTTGAAATAAATAATTATTTGAGCCCTAACAAAAATACACTATCCCACAAGAAGATCCGACCCACCTCCCTTCCTAATCCCAACCAATGTCCATGAAATCAGTCCCCAAAAGTCCAAAAACCCGAACGCCCAATTCCCACCCCCCCAAAAGTCTTTAAAAAAGGGCAAGGGACAGTCTCTCTACTTCTGCCGGCGGTGTCCTTTGGCCAGGTGGTCACGCTACTCTCTCCGGAGGTCCTTGAGCAGGGCTTTCAGCCTCGCCGCCTCCTGCTCAAGGTTGGACACTCGCAGGGTCAATCGGTGCACACAAGCCTTGCACTTGCAGGTACTGTGGGGGGCAGCTGTTGTTTTTGCTGCTCGGCGGTGACGGGTGGCTGCCGGACCAAGTCTCCGTACTGCTGGAGTTTTGCGCTGGCTGTATGACCCAGGGGCAGCTGGGGAGGAGCCAGCTGTTGTGGATGTTGTTGACTGCGTGTCATCCTCCTCCTCCTGAGCTACCACCCGCCGATATTCGGCGACAATTGCCTCCAGCTTCCGTTGCCGTGCCCGGATAGCCAACACCTTCCTTGTTAGTTTAGAAGGAGTATCTATATGTAGAAAGAAAAACATACTGTAACCAATGCTCTTTAAGACTAACACAAAAAAATTCAGCAGAAAGGTGTGTCACAGTAGCACTAGCAACTTGCAAGCACTGTACATAACATTTGTGGCATGTATCTATCTAACCTCCCACTTCGTCAGCCTCTGCTCTAACATTAGTGGGAGTTTCAGGAATTCTACTAGCACTATATGGACTCACTACATTAGACTCAGACAGTACACCAGTCTTCTTCTTCTCTCTTTTTTAGCAAAATTGGTACGTAAACTTGTGGAAGCCGGCACAATGCCAGCGCAGTCAACTTGCACTCGAGATAAACAGACGCAAGCCATGAAGACACAGACTTGCGTTACTGTTACCAGTCCAGTACATGCAGGTGGTGAAGCTCTTACTTTTCTATTACGGGTGGCACTGGCCATACTCTGTTACAAGGGCTACTGCTTAATTAAACTTTCACCCTGCCCTTCTCCTGACTACTACAAAAGGAAAATGAAGAAGATAAATAATATGATCATCTATCCCTTCACAGGGTATTTGCTTACATATGGTATGACTTTAGGTGCTTGGTTTTTGATTGAGTGAACACCGATAGGCCACACATGAATGACAGAGTTGTAAAAAAATTATTAACAGAGGTAGTGAGTGGTCCCCGTAATCGCCGGATATATCCTGTGCTTGCAAACTAATGTTACTAGTCATGGTAGTATTCTGAAAAATTACAACTTCTTTCCTCGGCTTTCCTACTCCGGCACGGACGTGCGGTGTTACAAGTAACACTCTTCATCCAGTGACCGTCTACTCTGTCTACATACACCTATGCTATCTATGAGGAAGATACTATCCAGGCACCCATCCATTCAAAGTAAATGTGTTGCAACCTACATATTGACCGGATTACGCGCGGTTACTATGCCGCTGTGAGCCTGTTTTGAAAATGTTATCGAGTGTCATACATACTGACATTTAAGGAATATCACGCGTTGCCTGTGGAACACAATATATATCACACATTTGGAGCCCTGAAGAAGTCTCTTAAAGAGACGAAACGCATTGGCTATGGGGAAATCATTTATTGAAGAAGTTGTATCCTATGAATAATAAAGTGAAATTTGGAACAAGAAACACGTCCACTGGATTTGGATACTTCTCTTCCTTATGTGCAATTGTTTTTATGAAATATCAGTTTGAATTGGATTGTGATAAAGAGCATCTTTAACTTGTCTAGAGTGCTGAAACATACTTTGTTGTTAAATTTAATAATTTGGGACTCTCTAGTCTAAACTAAAAATGCCCCTTTCTTCAGGGAAGGGTGTATTTTATTTATGCTTAGCCATAACATGTGATGCCACACTTTTTGGCATAACTGATGAATGCTTGCTTTTTAACACGTACCATTTTTCTCATAACAGACAGAAGCTTCCCTTCTACTAACAAGAGCAAGATCATATGAATGTTAGTCGGAGTCGTCATCATCACCACCAAGACTTTAAGTTCCAACCAGGTGAGGGGTCTCCCACAATTACTGTGTAAATCTGCCACTGTTGAGTTTTCATGAGTTCACCGTTTATCTTCTATGAAGTAAATTTTAATAAATGTTTTTAATGCACAATTGAAAATTAATATACAGAGTACACACAGAGCTAGTTATTTTTCTTTTAATAAAGGTTTGAAACTTGCATAGACTCTGTGGCTTTTGGTCATGAGTGAGTGAGCGAAAGGGTTTGCAATTTGCAAGCATGAGTCCGTGACTCAGAGAGGTCGGGACTCTGACTCCGTAGTCTTATGTTCTGGGTTGTATAATCATTGGGGATCATCGCTGCATTCCGGAGCTAAATAATGACTCTGACACATTAGCTAGTCAGTAAGGAGATTGGGGGTTCAACTTCTGTTATGACTGAGGTATGTGGAAAGTCTAACTGCGCCTATTATCACCAATGCCCTATTTCTTGTCCATAGTTCTGTATGTGCATAATAGTCCCTGCAACAGTAGTAGTATGTCCTCCTATCCAATCAAAAAGTAAACTAGTATCTTATTCTTGGTGGCCATTGACATTTTATTGTTGGGAATTGTCAAAGCATAAACATTTAGAAGACTTCAATAGACATTATGGACAACCCGGAGGAATGCACTCAGTGCCTAGAGCTATTGCTGAATAGGAGTTTTGTTTAAACCTTTTACCAACTGTGCAAGGTTAGCTAGCTACACAGACAAACTAATAATAATCTAGTAGTAGCACAGAGAGTCATACTAGAGGCAGGATAAGAATTTAGAAACAGTCTATAAGAAGATCAAAGACGATTTATGAAAAAATAGAATTATGAGGAACGTTTGGAATAAACAGGTGCTGTAAAAGATAGAGAAGTATAATTAATACTATTAACAGGAAAACTTACTGGGGCCAGCAGGGAGCCCTCGGCGGACCTATCCTGGCCTTCCTGCTCCTCCGGCGCCGCTACCTCCTCCTCTGGCCTCTTGCCCCTGGGGGAGCTGATGTACAACATGAAAGAAAGACACAAACATGGATGATTGTTGTGAACCAAATCAAACATTTAAAAAAATCAATAACAAATTATTTCGGGGAATAGACAACAATTGCACCAAAATTATTGACCTATCTGATGTGGTCTACTAGGATATTAGTATTGCTGAATTCGCGGACCGTCTACTTGGAAAGTTATGTAACTCACTAAATCCAAATACAAAAAGGTTCTACTAGGACTGGCAGGCAGCACTCCGCAGCATGCGAAGTGACAGACACAGTCCGTCATTATTGCAGACCACTAAAAAGTTTCCTACTAAATAACCAGTCATAATATACTCAAACTTTCAATCCACTGCCACTATCGCTTCTTAGTGGCAGGAGTACAAAGGAAGTACTGGACTTGAGTCTCTAGTGTCTAGCATTACGCAGTTCTGTAAAGTACACTCATACATAATCACTCAGGCCAAATGAGTACAAAATAGAAAACAAGTAAGCATAGTAGCAGCCGCCAGTGAGCAGGCGAGCACCTGCAATCACAGAAGCTTTTGAAACATAATTTACCTGCAATGTAATCTCTAGTGTCTAGCATTACGCAGTTCTGTAAAGTACACTCATACATAATCACCCAGGCCAAATGAGCACAAAATTGAAACCAAGTAGGCATAGTAGCACCGCCACTGAGCAGGCAAGCACCTGCAATCACAGAAGCTTTTGAAACATAATTTACCTGCAATGTAATCGGCAGCATTCTTGCTCTTCGGAAAAAACAAATATTTGCAATATAATAACACAGAGTAGGAGAAAACAAAGTAGTGATTAAATAGCTACTAGTACTCACCAAGCCCAGGGATCTCGACTCCAAGCAGGTCGAGCTGGTCTTGCTCCCGGTCCAGGATGTCAGACCACCGGTGCGTGGCCTGGTTGTAGGTGCGTTGGACCCCAGACTCCCGATACATGGCCCGGCACACCCTACCCCATAGCTGGCGACACTCCCGGAGCCCGTACCCGGTACCGGGCCTGCCGCGACGGTCTTGGGGAGGTGGCGCTGGACAAAGAAAACCAGTGCGGCCACCTCCACCGCGCTACAGATCTCCCTGGGACTAACTGTCTCCCCCCATAACCGCCCACAAGGGAGCCGGCTACAGGGTGCGGGAACCTTCCCCTTCAGGTTTTTGCCGGCTCCCTTTGCCATGGTCCTGGACAGTTAAAGGAAAATAAAAAAGGAAAGAATAGGGAAAAAGTAAATAAAAGAAAAGAGAGTTAAAAAAAGTAGTTTTAAAGTAACCAAAAGTAGAAAAAAACACAAAATATAGATGTACAAAAATAAAGAGATAGATAATGAGTGAAAACGATTAAAAAAAAGTTCAAACAAACAAAGGATTACAAAGATTAAAGGAGGATTGAAAAAGCATGCCCAGAACCATAGCAATGAATGAAAAACAAGATGGCCGCGCCCACTGCGACCACGTGGGTAAGTTTGCGCGATATTTCCCCCGAGAGCACGCAAAAACGGATGCAAACAGGCAATTGCACCCCGCACGTAGGAAATGCACAACCCGAGCATGCAACTAGCGCCTGAAAACTTGAAATACGCGACACGAAAACTGAAAACAAGATGGCCACGCCCATGTACGACCGCATGGGTAGTCGCGCTGAAAAAAACCCAGCCGAACACGCAAAAATTTTAAAAAATGCAAATTCGCACAAATTCACGGATTTTGCAGACCGTGAATTCGCTTTCGCGCCAATTCGTGTATCGCGAGTTCCCAAATTTCGCTCATACTTACTTTAAAGTCGATTATCAATGTAAAATACAACATCTCTCTATCCCTGGTTGTTAGTTTATATTGTCCTCTCTTGCCTATCTAACAACTTTACTTCGTCTGGCGCACTGTTTCATTGGCCTCCTGGACCTAAGAGCCGATGCTGCTCCAGGGAGCCGAAAGCCCTCTCCCCTTTCATTCAAAAATACTTCAACTTTAATGTTTTATGCGATTTTGATATTCATTTTGATAATCCTAACTGTAGAAAGACCTCCTCTTTGGTGGAGAATTTTATATCTTTTGATGTTCACCTAATAAATAATGTCCCTACCATTCTATTGGACACTTGCTTGATCCTCTCTTTTCCAACTTGAAGGGTTTACTAACAGACTGCCCTATTGCTCTAGCATGGTCTGATCAATTTGTTATACCTTTTTCAATTTCAATTTCCTCCACTTCTTGCTCAGTCTTGCAGCCCTGTCTTCTACTCAAGGAATTGGTCCAAACTTAATATTTCCACTCTCAACTCTATTCTGCAGGCAAATACACCTTCGCTGAGTAATCTAATGGATTCTGACTCCTCCACAATTGACAATTGGATTCAGTCTTCCCTTGTTTCCGTACTGCCCCTTGAACATACCACAAGCCGCAGATCTCATTCTCCAGTTCCATGGTTTAATGATGCTTTACGTGAAGAAAAATATAACTCAAATCTGGCGCAAAACCTATTGTGAGGGTGACAATCATAGACTGGCTTAAAAAAAACAATATCATAAAAACTGGCATTCTGCTAAAACCTTACATTACTCTGAGAAAATTACTATGGCACAAAACTGTACTAAAACACTATTTCAAGTGGTTAGATCCTACTATAATTTCCCCCTCCATATAGTTCTCTCGGTCGCAATGTGATAAACTGACATGCTTCTTTTGCAAGAACGTGGCTGATAGTCAGGCCTCCCTATCTTCTACCTCCTCAACTTCTTGCTCTCAGTCACAAACAGTTAAAGAAGCAATTAATACTGAGTCTGTTCGCTCTTAGCTACAAGTAGAAGTGATCGCTTCTGTCCTACTCTTGAGCACTTTCCTGGAAGTGGACTTCCTGATATTTACCACCCTACTTAATTCTATCAAATCTAGGTCTCATGCAGACCCTCTTCTGCCTTTGCATTTTAGTACACTATGCCCTGAGTTACCCACAAATGGTGATACAACTTCTAAATTCCTCACTTTGAGATGGCAGAGTTTCGAAAGCCTGAAAACATGAAACAGTAATACTGCTGCTAAAAAAAAGCTGAATCTTGATTTTCTTAACTGGTTTAATTACAAGCAGATTTTGCTCCAGCCAGTACTTGCAAAAATTCTTGAGAAACATGTGAATGAACAAATCTCAGCATTCATTCGATCGACTGGCCTCCTCCACCCTTCCCAATCTGGACTCAGGGCAAGTCATAACACTGAGTCTTCTCTACTCGGAGTCTCTGAACAGCTTAGACTCTAAATAGATAAGAGTGGTACGGCAGCCATGATCTTACTTGACCTTAGTGCCGTGTTTGACACGGTATCTCGCAAACTACTTCTTCAGAAAACATGGGTATTCAAGGGCAGGACTTGATTTGGCTAAGAAAATTTTTACCAGACTGTTCTTTTCAAATCTTCACCAAAAATCACAGCCAAACTCCCTTCCCTTATCGCGTGGCATATCTCAGGGTGCAGCTCTCTCAGCCCGACCCTATTTAACATTTATGTATGGCCATTGGCTGTTGTAGTCTAAAGCTACAGTCTTATGCTTTTTTCCTACGAATATGATACTCAGATCATTGTCTCCCTATCACCAAAGGAAAATCGCAGCTCTGATGCTTTAAACATCTGCCGCTTAAAAGTGGCCACCCTGGATGAACAGCAACTCCCCAAAAATGTAACAGGTTCTGATGGTGGGAAATTAACCTCATCTCTGAGGGTCATATCGTTGGCCTGATGGTCTTGTTACTTCTCCAATTCCTGTCTCTGTAGTTAAGAATCTAGCACTCTGGCTCAATAAAACAATTTCAATGAATTGCCAAATCATTAAAGTAGCCTCCATTTGATTTGGCATTCTAAGATGGTTGAGAAAAATCCTCTAGTTTGTACCCATCTCTGCCCAACCAACAGTATTACAAGCATTGATTATCTCCAGGTTGGACTATGATAATAGTTTTTTCCTGGGGGCCTCTAAGATTCCACTTGGGTGGTCTGGGTAGTCCAGAAAACAGTCACCAGATTACTATTCCACCTTTCTTGGCATTCTTCTACCGCCACTCATCTTCAAGATTTTCATTGGCTTCCAATTGAGTAGCGAATCCAATTTCAAAGCTCCTTTCTAAATGCATAAGGCATAGTTAATTCAGGACCACTTTATCCTAGATCTTTGGTGGCACCCTATGATCCCAGCTGACTGCTTCCTCCTCAGTGGCCCCTGCAACATCCTAAATCATGTGCAGGAGCCAGCCATTTTTTAAAACATTTTTACATAGAGGCTCATAGTGGGATGGCATGCGCCCCCTAAATTTTAAATATGACCCTGAGAATAGGGTCCCAGCATCACTCGGAGGCTCTGGGAAGGGGGGCAGACACCCCCTCCCCTTTATATTAGATATGGCACTGGGGGATGTGATCCTGGGGCCTCTCGGAGGCTCAGGACAGGGCTGGACAGCCCCCTCTCCATAATACCTATGTTTATTAGCCCTATCAGCCTAGACCTGGCTCACCCCAGGGTTTGTTTTAATAACAGAAGGGAAACCACCATTTTTTAAATTTGAGGAGATACTCCTCCATGGAGCCGATTACAGTTTTTTGGGTCCCAGAGGACATCCCTCTGGGACTCACCCACCAGGCTAATGGGTAGGTACATTTACCCAGCCCATTATGTATATTTACGGTGCGCGTACCCCGCGATTTTTTAAAAAACAAAACATTTCTTTAGGCCCTTGGGGGTCCTTGTGGGACCCCCTGAGCAGGCCTAGGGGGTCAGGGTGCTTCTACCCTGCCCCCTTTCCGAGCACTAGTTCCATGCTCATTGGCTTTCAACACTCCAAACCAGGAAGTGTTGGCAGCCATCTTGTGCTCGGTAGACCAAGGCACAAGAAAGCAGAAAAACAAACGTGTAGAATGCAAAAAGGGAGCAGGGTAGAAACACCCTGACCCCCTAGGCCTGCTCAGGGGGCCCCACACGGACCCCCAAGGCCCCAAATTTGTTTTTAAAAAACCCGGTCTGCTTTTTTTCAAAATACCCCCCGGGGGGACCAAATCCCGGGGGCATAGTGAAAAAGAAGTATGGGGGGGCCGCAACCCCCCCCCACACTGCCCCGGGGACCGCCACCCCCGGGGCAAAGCAACGCAGCCCCCTGGCGCATACTGGAGGTTCCAAGGGGAATTGGTTCCCCCTCTGCAAACGCGTCAGGGGGCTGCGTTGCAGAGAGGTGTAAAAATGGGTGTGGTCTCATTACACCTCTCTGCAATGCAGTCCCCTGGCACATACTGGAGGTTCCTGGTGGGCTAGTTGGCCCCCATGGACCCCCAGTATGCAAGGGGAATTAGTTCCCCCTCTGCAAACGCGCCCGGGGGCTGTGTTGCAGAGAGGTGTAAAAAGGGGCGTCGCCTCATTACACCTCTCTGCAATGCAGCACCCTGGCGCATACTGGAGATTCCTGGTGGGCTAGTTGGCCCCCAGCGACCCCCAGTATGCAAGGGGAATTAGTTCCCCCTCTGCAAACGCGCCCGGGGCTGCGTTGCAGAGAGGTGTAAAAAGGGGCATGGCCACATTACACCTCTCTGCAACGTAGCCTCCTGGCGTATACTGGAGGTTCCCGGTGGGCTAGTTGGCCCCCAGGGACCCCCAGTGTGTAAGAGGACCTAATCCCCCAACTTAGAACACTCTATAGGGCGCGTTAGCAGTGGTGAAGGTAGGGGGCGGGGCTTGAGGTGATGTGAGTGCAAACATGCCCTGAGGCGCGTTTTAAGTTGGGGAATTAATTCCTGTTTAATCCAGAGGTCCCCTAGGGGGCAACTAGTCCAACAGGTATCTCCAGTAAGCGCCACGGAGCTGTGTTGCAGAGTGTTGTAAAAACGGGGCGTGCCCTTTGAACACCTCTCTACAACACAGCTGCCTGGCGCATACTGGAGGTACCTGGTGGGCTAGTTGGCTCACAGGGGACCTCAGGATTGAAGAGGAATTAATTCTCCAATCTAGCTCACTACTATTCCTGAAAAGTAAATTTAACTGTACTTACCAGTAACTTGAATTTCCTTCCATAGAATATCATTGCCTGCTATATAAAATTTATATAAATAAAAAAATATTAAATTAAAAAAATATATATTACAATTTAAATATTTGTATTTATATTAAAAATATGTAATGTAATTCAAAAAATAAAATATATAAAAATAAATAGTTTAAAATAATGTAGTAAATCGGTATAAAAAATATAACAATTAACACATTTAATAGTTATAGTTAGGAATTAGCATTTAAAAGTGATGTCATTTGTGATGTCATCAGTGATGTCATGAGTGATGTCACTGACCATGTCATGAGTGATGTAATATGTGACTTCATCAGCAGTGCATTGCGGTCAGCGCGAGATATAGTTAGCTGAACTAACTATAACGGGGGAATTTCAAAGGTTTTGTATGAGTGAAATGTCCAGCTAACTATAACTGGTGTGAAACCTATGGTTTTTTCAGTGAATTTAAAACGTTTTTTAAATGCTAATTTCTAACTATAACGTGTGTGAAACCTATGGTTTTTTCAGTGAATTTCAAAGGTTTTTTAAATGCTAATTCCTAACTATAACGTGTCTGAAACCTATGTTTTGTTCAGTGAAAAAAAAAATATATATATGAAAACTCGGCTTTAAAGACCTCCTCCTACTCTCCACCACAGAGAGGTGGAGAGTAGGAGAAGGTCATTACAGCTGAGTTTAAATAATCCAAGAGGAGAGTGGCGTATTTTGTTCAAGTTGCTTTGATATATATATATATATATATATATATATATATATATATATATGTATATATATATATATCCTACATACTCCTTTCTTCCAATGGTTCCCTGCTCAGAACCAAAAAAGGCACAAACTCCACTTGATAAGTGCAATCTTAGTTTATTTTTTGTGCGTAGCCGCCATGACGCGTTTCGAACCACCAGGGTCCTTGATCACATGACACTACGTTTTTTTTCCCAGTTTTTAAAGTGACAAGTGCTTTTTTCCTCCCCAAACATAGTGAAACTGGAAAACAGACTACCGTATACTTTCCACATCTGCACTTTAAGGTTTCAACACTATTTACAGAATATATATTTATATATGAGTGTGTGTGTGTGTGTATATTTACTTAAAAAACCAAAGGTTACAGGGACGTTATAGTTAGGAAACTCTATTTTCACTTTAAAAAAACAAAGGTTACAGGAACGTTATAGTTAGGAAATAGAGTTGGAAAAACCTTAGAAATTCACTGAAAATACCAATGATTACAGGGACGTTATAGTTAGGAAATATAATTAAAAAAACTTTAGAACTTCACTGAAAAAATAAAGGTTACAGGTTTGTTATAGTTAAGCTCAGATTACCTTCATACAAAACCAGTGAAATTCAGAAGTTATAGTTACCAGAGCTAACTATAACTTATGCGCCCGCAATTCACTGCATATGAACTCACATATTACATGTAATATGTGAGGTCATAAACAGTGCATTGCGGGGGTGTAAGTTATAGTTAGATCAGGTAAGTATATTTCATTGGATTTCTATGAGGGAAATCTGAGCCTAACTATAGCGTTCCCTTAAAATTAGTTTTTTAAAGTGAATTTCTATGTTTTTTTAAATGGTAGTCATGTTTGCAGAGTGGTGGGGAAAGAGGTTGGGCCTCCAAAGTCTAATGCTCAGTGGACCTTACCGGAGGTAACAGGAGAGATGGTTGGCCCCCATGGACACTCTGGAGCCAAGGACTTCATGCCCCAATCAGCAGTGTGCCAGGAGATGCATATGCAGAGTGGTGGAGAAAGGGGCGTGACCTCTGACAACCTCTCAGTAATCCTGCTGTGTGGGACTTACGGGAGGCAACAGGAGGGGTAGTTGGTACCCAAGGACCCTCAGCAGCCAAGGGGACTTTAACCCCCAACCAGCAATGCAATAGGAGGCACCTCTGAAGAGTGGTGTAAAAAATGGCCTTCTAAGACCTCTCAGCAATACCGCTGTGTAGAACTTACTGGAGGTAACAAGAGGGTTTATTGGCCCCCAAGGAGCGTCTGCAGCCAAGAGGACTTCATCTTCCATCCAGCAGTGCACCATGAGGTCACTTAGTATCAGAAGTAATGGTGCGAATTGGTACACGAGCGCTGTGCAAATTGAAACACAAGGTCGCTGCTTAAAACTAGCTCCAATAGATTGCTTCATGATGAAGCAGAGTGACATGGGTGAGTTCTGAAGAGAGCAATCTTGGCGCTGGCTTAACATCCTGGATTTTGGGTAAATCACTTAATCTCGCCGTGCCTACAAAAATGAATTTGTCCCTGTATAAAGTAACTGGTGCTAATGTAAAGTAACTGGTGCTAATGAAAAGCACTTCTGTCAAAAAGAACAATCCCTTTGGGCTCTTTTTGGAAACATACAGGAACCACTTTCAACTACTTCTGACCACTCACTCACCGGCACCAAATAGAAACTAAAAATACAATATAAATTCGATAATTTTTATTATTAGGATCCCTATAAATTCAATATATATATATATATATATATATATATATGGATTAAAAAATATATGTATCTTCAATCAACATGAAACATATCCTGCACAAATACATGGGAGGATGTGAAAAGCAAAACTTTGGGTGGTAAACTCCGCTCCGCTGGGAATGCGTAGTTTGGCAACAACTCAGATTCTGCAGCATGGCAGAGTTTGTCCCTGCTGCCCACCCCTACGGGTGCCTACTTCGAGTAGGCGAGGGTGCTGGAGACCAACAAGCAGCTGATGCGGGTGGAACTGCACGAGCTGGTGGAGAATGCCGCCCTAGTTTAGGGCGGCAGTCTTACCTGGATCTGGCGTTCTCCGCTGTGCCAGGGAGGACTGCACATGCGCGCATGTGCGTGCATGCACGGTCCTCCCAAGTCGTACAGCGTAGGGGTTTTGCACCGACAAGGAGACAGAAGAAGGACAGGACAGCCTGGGACATGACGGAGAACGCCAGATCCAGGTAAGCCGTAAAGCAGGTGGAAGTCTGGGGATTAGGAACCCTCCAGGTCTGCTGCCAGCATGCATGTTTAATGCGGACTGGAGCAGAGCGGAATTCCATGGAGTTTTTAGGCAACTCCATGGAATTCAGATTAGTGGCACTCCGCCAACTCCGCCCACTCCTAAACAAGGGTTCAGTGTGGGCAAGCAGCGACTGGCGGGAGGTTGGCGGGCAACCAACAGCAAATGAGGGATGCCGTGGGGAGATTAAGTGATTTGCCTAAGTTTTCGGTGTCCTCGTCAAAAGTAAGTGTTGTTAATGTAAAGCGATCCAATACCTTCCGGTGGTGTTGGCGCTATATAGAACTGCATACAAAAAGTAACTGATGCTAATGCAAAGCACTCCAATACCTTTGAGTGGTGTTGGCACAATATAAAACTACACAAAACATATTTGAAAAGTAGAGTCAGGGAAGGAGGCGATCTGTGCAACAGAGTTCAGCGGGGCAAGCAGTGGCGGGCAGGGGGTGGCCAGGGAACCAACAGCAAATGCGTGCTGCCATGGGGAGAATAAATAATTTGGCCATACTCACAAAATGTGGTACTGAGGCTGAAGCAAGGGATATGATGTGGTGTCCTCTTGGGAGAGGATGTGGCATAAGGGCACATCTGCTGAAGATGGAGCTGAGAAAACAGATTTGAGCTTCGGCATCAGCTTAATATCCTTGAGTCTGGGCAAATCACTTTATCTCGTGCCTACACAACATTAATGTGTCCTTGTGCAAACAAACTTGTGTTAATACAAATCACTCCAATACCTTCAGGTGGTGTTGGCGCTATATAAAACTGCACAAACATTTAACTGGTGTTAATGTAAAGTGATCAACTACCTTTGGGTGGTAATTGTGCTATATAAAACAACACAAAAAAACAGAAAGAATCACAGTGTTAGACTGGTTTATAGTAGTGAACATGAGTAAATACATTGCATTGGCAACCACATTAAAAGGACGACTTTTCCCATGGATACTGAGGGGCACACATACCTTGATGACATCAAGATTCAGCCTGGCTCCTTTGAAGAAAATTCAAGTTAAGCAACAATGAAGCACTGAAACACTTTATCAGTGAATGCAGAAAATGTAAAAAACAAGCAACAAAGTGAGACACAAACAGGTCAATCATTTCCCCCTCGAGAAATATGGCTATGCAATTACAGCAGAAGATGCAGGTGCTTTAGAAGATCTGATATGCCCTGTGATAACGCATACCTGATTCATTTGAGGTCTGATTTTCCAGCTATAAACACCAAAGCCAAATGGCCATATATGGTTTAAACACGCACACACCTATTACCTACACATAGGGAAAATAAAGAGAGACTACACGAGTGGCAAGTAACAGCAGCTGTGTACACATGCTCCAATCAGCACGTCAGCTATACACTAACAGGACATTAAATGGCAGAACACCATCACTCACTTAAATGAAAGAGACTACAATGGGGGTTTGAAGCAGTGACAGGGCAGGTGAGGCGGTGATTTGTGGACAAGGCAAGCACAGAAAGGTGTGAGAGAGTAAGCAGAGATGGGAGAGATAAGGTGGGAGAAACAGAAAGCAGCATGAAGGAAAAGTAGAGACAGGGGAGCGGAGGATCTGTGGAAGAGGCATGAAGGCAGGTGAGAGGAGACGGAGCTAGTAAAAGCACGAGCACTGTGTGCAGTGTTGAAAAAGAAAGAAAAAAGTAGGTCCTAAAATGGTTGTAGAAATGGGAGCAGTGGATGATTACAAGTACTTAGTCCATGCTCTGGGGGAGGGCTAAACACAAGAAGAGGCATGACCATGAATGCCAGGGACAAATGGAAACAAAGGCTATGGGACAGACAATTGGGAAGTCTGTGTGCGGGCTGAAACCCACAGATTAAACGCAACATATCTCTTCCAGACTGGCGCATGCGCTGTCTAGCCAAGACCTAAAAAGAAACTAGAAATTCACTAAAAAACACAGGTTACAGGGACATTATATTTCGGTTCCAATTATAAGGATGACACACCATGGCTGTATCTACTTTTATTTTGTTGTTTTGTTTAAATAAAATGTTTTATATGTAATCCATATATGACTGTGATTCTCATTTGTCCAACCTCACATGCATTTTGATTGTTATAATTGTGCGACATCAGCTGATTTGTTATTTTCCAGATTTTGGAAGGTTGCTGTCACATTTGTTTGTCGGGGGGATGGCAGACAAGGGGGTGGTGGCGGGGGTGTCGGGGCACTCTTGGGTGTTCATGCTGCATGATCGTTGGCGCCATGACATCTGTTGTTGTTCAGGTGTGGTGTGGGCCTGGGCTCCCTTTGATGTTGAAGGTTGTAGTCTCACTTTACACCAGGTAAGAGGAGATGTAAACTTCCTCGTGCTAATGCACCTTATCGCCTATTTTGTGTTCTCTTCGCCGATATTGCTGGTCGTTGAGAATGTTGCGAAGTGGTGTGTTTGCTGCTTTTTGCACGAGAACGCCTACTCTGCATCTCATTAGCGATATTTGCCGGGGTCATCTTTGACAATGTTTTTTTGAGGCTGCTATCGCTGATAAACAGGTGATATGGGCTGTTTGCACCAGCTTGTGAGTGGTGAATTAAATTTATCACCATTTTGGCTGCAAAAAAGTGCAGTTAACTCGGCGATGTGTCCTTGAGAATATGCCCCTCGTGTTTTAAAGACCTGAGAAATACTCACACTAGGTGGCAGCGCTGAGAGCCGCGCACCCTTCGTATTCACAGTAGGGGGCCGCGCTGAGAGCCGCGCACCGTTCTTGTTCACACTATGGGGCCGCGCTGAAAGCTGCGCTAGGGTCATGACTCAAAACTTTTTTGAAAAAATACGTTAACTTTTATTAATTTACATTCGCCTCGGGGACCCCATACCCCGAGGCATGCCCACATCTACATAAATTTTTTTTTTTTAAAGGGGAGGGGGGCCGCGTGGCTCCCCTCCCAGGTCACTTCTGGCCTCGGGGACCCCATCCCCTGGGGCCTGGCCCTCTATTGGGGATCAAGTGGTGAGCCCCAATGCCCCCACGGTCCCGCCGGTTCCCCGCTCCTGCGGGAGCTGGCATTGCTTTTGGGCAACGGGAGCTGCTAACATGCAACTTCCCTTGCCCAAAAGCAATTCTCCTTTCCTTTATTGAATTGAGAGGAGGTTTTCCTCCTCTCGCTTCAACGAAGCAAACCCGTGTTTGCTATCACAGGGTGAAAGCCATGCTCCCGTCCTTTCATAGCAAATGGCAATGTCCCGGGGTGAAAACCCCAGGACATTGCAGGAGCTGGCCCTGGGGGGTGGAGGTCCCTAGGGCCATCGAGCGCTCCAGGAGGGGGGCAGCACAGCCCCCCTCCCTCTATTTTCAAAGCCCTGGAGTGGTGCTGGTCCCCGGGGCTGCGGGAGGGCTGTGTGCCCTCCCGCACCTAATTTACATAGCCCCGAGGAGGTGGCGATATAAATATACGATTGCCCCCAGGACCTGGCCCACCTGGGGGCTTATTTAAATGAAGTGGGGGAGCCCCCGCTTCATTTTTTTAAAAAAATTTTCTACGGATTTGTGCACCCACACCACAATTGGGGGGTCCTTGTGGGACCCCCTGAGCAGGCCTAGGGGGTCAGGATGTTTCTACCCTGCCCCCTTTTCTTAATTTTTCACTTTCTTTTACTGTTTTCTTGTGACTCGGTTCTACCGAGTCACAAGATGGCTGTCAACACTTCCTGGTTTGGAGTGTTAGCAGCCAATTCGAATGAAGCCCGTGATCAAGGCTTGTTTAGCAGAAACGTTGGGAAAGGACGCTGTATCGCCTTCGTGCTTATTCCATGAATAAATGAAATGCAGAATTTCAGCGTGAGTCGGTGTGCCTCTTTGTTCTGCAAGGAGGGATAGTGTGTATTAAGAACTGGAAGCCTCGTGACAGACACACTGGCCGCCCTTCAAGGTTTGATTTAGGTTGCGAGGCAATTCGTGTGTGCAACTAAATTGTTAAAATCAGACCTGCTTGCTCCCTGTGAAAAGGTTTCCAGAGGTGGCGAGTTGGGAGCTAAGGGAAGGAATTTCCAAGGTGGTGAGCTGAATGTGCATTTCCACAATGGAAAATAAGAAAAACGAACTGTGCTTTGTGGCTGACTGTGTTTTAGCGCTGGGGGATTGACAATGTAAGCATGAAGATTACACGCATATTGAAGCGCTTCATGTTAAATGTGAAAAGTCTCCTTTTCCCCCTGCGCACTCTGCAACAGAATACGGCCTGCAGTGTGTATAAAGAACCACGTGGGTCATTCAAATGTCAGAGACTCCTCCCGTGATCAAGGCTTGTTTAGCAGAAACGTTGGGAAAGGACGCTGTATCGCCTTCGTGCTTATTCCATGAATAAATGAAATGCAGAATTTCAGCGTGAGTCGGTGTGCCTCTTTGTTCTGCAAGGAGGGATAGTGTGTATATATATATATATATATATATATATATACACATACACATATATACCTATACAGACACATATATACCTATACAGACACATATATATTACCTACTGCCGGTCACCAGTAGCTAGTTATAGTCAGGTCCTAGTTTCCATAGGAAAAGCATTTTTTGACTTGGCTATAACTTTGACGTTGTTTAACCAATCCGCATAAAATGTTCCCAAAAATGTGAAATGGTGGGTAATATTGTTATGGAAAGTTTGGGAGTGATCTGTGCAGTGGGGACCGAGAATTTGGGGTGCGAAATAAGGTTAGCCACACCTACAGCTCAAACCGCTAAATGGACTTACACCAAATTTGGCAGGGAGGTAGATGTTGGTTCAAGGAAGTGTATTTTGCTTATTTGGTGTAAATACATTCAGTAGTTAATGAGAAATGTACGTTTAAAATGATAGTGCTATCTTTCGCAGCGGATATTATGTGGTGGATTTGCAATGAATCGTGAATTCATGCGCCAATGGGAAGGCTCTGATTGGCTGTACGTAACCTGAACAGAAAGTTGTGGCCACCATTTTATCTATGAGGAATGGTTCCCGGGGCTAAAAGTTTGGAGAAAGCTAACATAAGGGTTCAGAGTAGAGGTACTCTAATCCCATGTTTTAGATATGGGGATGTTAGTGACACAAGTTATGCGTCCAAAATAGATTTTTTTATTAGGCTACAGATATTTGCACCAATGCCGCAACCTCCTGGGCGGCCCCCTGTGTACCATTGCAGGAACATTATGACTATTAACATCACCGTGAATATTGATGAAAATATAAAAAATATATCAGTGAATCCTTAATACGCATTGTTATAGAAATATTGAGATTTTGATAAATGTTTTTTATAGAGTTACTTATATAGTGAGTTATATACTATGATGGTTAGAATGAATAACATATTATAATTTTCTAATGTGGTGGTGGCTATTGAATTCCTGCTTTTGTTTTCTATTTTATTACCGACGTCATTGCGATCTCCGGCCTCACCACGAAAACGGAAAATAGGTTTTAGAGATGATTGTTCTAGAAATAAACTAGAAAATTATGAGTTTGAAGTGTATAGTAATAAACCCCTAGTGTGTAAAATACTGTAATATGTGTTCACATATGTGTTTTCACTTTATGGAAAAGGCGCTATTGTCGCGGTTAACTACGTTATTGTGGTGTCATGAAGAACCGCGAAAACAGAAAATAGGTATGAAAGATGGTTTTTAAAGAAACTTAGTACAAAAATATGAGTGTAACATTGCTTTGAAAGAAGAATGAAAATAGTAATATCTGTAGGGCAATGATCCGAATGGATTTTTTTAATTTAAATTTTTATTGTTTTCAGTAATAATGCAATGGAAAATCGTATATTGTATGTTCAAGCAAAATATATTATCACAGTACATATTAGCACAACCAGGGAGGGCCAACCCATATCCTGCCACCATAACATTGTTGCAGCCATAGTCCCCCCTGCAATTTACAAACATAGTACTATTCTTCCAAATCCAAATTTTCGTCATCCTGCACTGGTGGAGGTTCGCATATATCCCCTCTGAAGGTATTCCATGTCCACCAGATTTTACTCCATTTTTGAGGGCACCACCTATTGATAAATACCGCACGTTCGGCAAACATAGTCGCATTCATGTCTCTTCTTCACACGGCAAGCGTTGGCACCTCTATAGCCCCCCACTTTTGAGCCACATTCTGCTTAGCAACCATGATCCCCAATGTGGCCCAGCCCTGTGCCTGGCGCGTTAGATCATTCGGTTCCCATACATTAAGCAAGCATAGTTTGGGTTATGGCAACAGTGATACCCCCGCCGATTGGGACATAGTTCTCATCACTCGACTCCAGGATTCCCTGATTTTGGAACATTCCCATAGTGTGTGTAGAAAGTTACCCACGTCCCCGCATCCACGTAGGCAGAAGGGATATGTCGCCCTGCTTATCCTGTGCAATGTGTGTCTAGTAGAATATGATCTGTGTAGGATACGAAGCTGCACCAGTCGGAGCCGTGAGGGTATACCCACCTCTCTTGGGGAGGCTAGCGCCTCTTGCCATTCCGAATCCCCGAATTCGCCTAGCTCATGAGACCATTTGCCCCGTAGGGGTCCCGTTGGGTCAGGCAAATTGTTAACCAGCTTGCGGTATGTTAGTGACATGGCTTTTTTTGGCATATGTTTTGTCAGTAACCTGTCCTCCATGGGGGATGCCTCAGGAACTTCTGTGCCAGGTGGGAGTGCTGACATCAACACGTGTCTGATCTGCGTGTACCAGAAGAGCTCCGTGGGAGCCAGTCAGTATTGCTGCTGAAGGTGTGCAAATGTGACTATGTCCCCCTTGTGCCACATGTCCCCCACCGTAGATATTCCGATGTTGTCCCATCTGTTGAAGCCCTTACTATTCCTGAGTCTATCTAGACGTTTTATATCCCAGAGCGGTATAAGCTGGGTCAGAGTCCCGTGCCAACCTAGTTTGGCTTGGGCGGTGTGCCATATGCTCACGGTGTGTTTTAACGGTCCAAAAAGTGAACCTGACAACTTTTTATCGTAGAGGGGGGAGAGTATGCCTCTCGTGCCTAGCTGTTCCCTGTCTGCCTTAAACGCCGGGTCTGACTGCAGGGCATGAAGCCACTGGTTAATAACTTTCAATTGCGCAGCCCAGTAGTAAAGCTGAACATTGGGGAGTGCTATCCCTCCATCATACCAGCTTCTCGTCAACTTTGACTGCGCGATACGTGCAGGCTTATTGCCCCATAGGAGGCTGGAGACTTGTGCCGTGATGGTGTGGAAGAAAGAGGGGAGCACCTGGAACGGTGTGTTTTCCAACACGTAAAGAAAGCGAGGTAGGGACATCATTTTAAAAAGTGATTCTTTCCCTAGCAGGGTCAGCGGCAGGGTACCCCAATGGCGCACATCTCTTTTTAGGCGATCTAGCGATGGCTGAATGTTCAGTATTAGGAATTGCGCCGTGTCACGAGTTATAAATATGCCTAGATATTTGAATATATCCTCCGTTACCAGAAGTGGGCAGTCCCCCGGGAGTTGCGGCGGAGGTCCCTGCAACATGTAGAGTACAGATTTGGACCAGTTAATGGTGTATCCCGATGCCCTCCCAAAGATTTCACAAATGTTAAGAAGGGTAAGAATGGAGCGCTTTGGATTGGTCAGACAGAGCAACACATCATCCGCGTACAAGGAGATGCGGTCCTCCCAGTTGTGAGTCCCTTTATCAAGGTTCCCACCGTATCCACGCCGCTAGCAGCTCCAGTACTAGAGCGAAGAGCAGCGGTGACAGAGGACAACCCTGGCGCGTGCCTCGTGACAGGGGAAAGTCCTCAGACATGTGGCCATTTGCAGTAATATGAGCCATGGTTTTGGAGTATAAAAGTCCTATTCACGCACAAAACTTTGGCCCAAAGCCTAAATGTCGCAATACTGCGAACATGAAGGGCCATTCAACCCTGTCGAACGCCATCTGTGCGTCCAAAGACAGCACCACAGCTGGTTCTTGTAAATAAACAGCGCGGGCTAGGACACCGTGTAGTCGTCTCAGATTAAGAGCCGTATTCCTGCCCGGCATGAAACCAGACTGGTCTGGATGTATGATTGTCAATAAGTTTGCGTGAGTCTGGTCGCTAACAGTTTTGCGAGGATCTTAGCCTCGGCGTTTAGTAATGATATAGGGCAGTAGGAAATGCATTTATCAGCTGGTTTCCCCGGTTTTGGGATAGCCACTATAGTTTCCACGCGTTGGTCCAATGGAAGTTCGCCCACCTCTAGACTGTCTGTGAACATGTTAAGCAAATGCGGGGCGATGGTGCCAGCCATTTTCTTATAAATATCTACAGGTATACCATTGAGCCCTACAGCTTTACAGGACTGCAGCACCCCAATTGCCGCATGCAGCTCCTCTACTGTCAGATCTGCCTCCAGTTCGTTTACTGCATCTGGGGCAAGCCTGGGCATATCCAGATCTTGAACATAAGTCAGTGCCTCCTCTATCGTCATGGTGCTAGGTGACATATAAACTGTTTGAAAGTGACTTGCTAGTGCCTGCACTATCTCTCGAGGGTCAGTTATCACCCGGTCTTCATCAGTACATAGTTGTGTCACCCATTTGTCCCCTTTATCCCTCCTGTCCAGCCAGGCCGCAATTTACCAGCTTTGTCCCCCATATCGTAGATCTTATGTCGCGTGGCTTCTATCTGCTGCGTGGTCAACTCTGTTAGGTACGCTTTATGCCGTCTCTGCACTAATTGTAGGGCGTGTGACGTGTCAGTGGTGGGGTCTGTGGCGTGTTGGATGTCTGCAGCCTGTAACTCTCGGTCTAGCGAGTTCAGCTCAAGTTTCTTCTCACGCTTATGCGCCGCAATGGAGGCAATGCCTTGACCCCGAAGAACAGTTTTATATGCCTCCCATAGGATGGTCGGGGAATCCACTGATGCAGCGTTTTCTCAGAAATAGAGGTTTGTCGCCTTTGCGATTGTCTTCTGATTCTTAGGGATTTGCAAATAGCCAGGGCGTATTGTTTACATGTGGCGCCTCGTATGTTGGTAGTGAGTGTAGCTCAGAAAGATGGGGGAGTGGTCTGAAATTCCTCTGGGCTTTATTTCTATATTATCCACGCTTTTAAGGCTACCCATTGAACCCAGGAAGTAGTCAATTCTTGTTAAGCTGTTGTGTACCCCCGAGTGATACGTGTATTGCTGCTCTGCCGGGTGATGCCGCCGCCATATATCCACGAGCCCTAGTGCGTCCTGAAAGCTCCCTAGACGTGACACTCCCCCACCGCCCAACCGCAGAGGGTATCTATCAAGTGTCCCGTCCATGACAGTGTTAAAGTCCCCGCCCAGGAGTAGCTCTCCCTCCGGCAGTCCCAGCAAATACTCATTAAGGTCTGGGATCGCCACTGTGTGTAACGCAGGAGGAATATAGACCGAGACTATGTTAAGAGGCCTCCCCTCCCATTGTGTAGCCATTGCCGCAAATTGCCCTGCTCCATCAGTTTTGGTGTCTTTTATTATTATTGTGAATCTGCAGGCTACCTTAGCCGTGTTCTGGACAGAACCGGTAAAAGAGGAGGTGGTCTTGCTATTATTTATCATGCCTCTATCCAGGGATCATTTCAGGCGGTGTCCTCACAGACGTGTGAGGCACTGGGTTTTAAGATATCAATATCAAATCACCAAACCTTACAGGGCTGCCTCATGTATAGACCACCCGGGTCCAGGTCCCAGTTCCTCGAAACGGTGGGCACTTTCTTGGAGAAAGCCCTGTGTACTAAATCCTTTACCGCACTAGGAGATTTTAATTTCCACTTAGAAGGTAGCTCAGACCTGGACACTCTAGCTCTGGTTGAAGCAATGCAGGGGGCAGGACTGACTCAGGTGGTAAGGGGAGCCATGCATACAGTAGGGCACACTTTGGATGGCATTTTTACGAACAATCCGGACTTACATTTCGTCCATACTGAGTCCATGGCCTGGTCAGATCACTCAGTTGTGCTATTTACCATCCAAATGCCTCAGCGGGAAAGGGCCGGATAGGAAGTCAGCCAAGCTGTACAGACCCTGGAAAGAGCTTGATGGAAGGGCACTGGAGGACCGGCTCACATCCTCTATGATTACTCTGCCTGCAGATGTAAATGAAGCCGCAGAGAAGTACGCAGACTGGATAGATCCAGCATGTACTATCTTAGCTCAGCCTAAACTCTGTCGCCCCACTCGCATAGTACCATCTGCTCCCTGGTTCACCTATGAGTTACGAGAATATAAGGTAATCTGTAAAAAACTAGAGCGCATTTGGCGTACGGATTACCTTCAGGGAGACAAAATTAAGCTCAAAGACAGTCAAAGGATCTACAAAGAAATGATTAGGAAGGCTAAAGGCACATATTTTACTGATTGGATTGAGGGAGCCAAGAACTCTACTAGGGAACTCTTTGACACAGTCGCCAGTTTGGTCACCCTCAAGTCAGTAATCGTTCCTCCAAGTTTGGAACTTTGAGAGACTCTCTCCAAGTTCTTTTTAAATAAAGTGGAACTGATCTTCTCGGCATTGGAGCATCAAGTGGGGTTGACTCTTCTTGAGGGGACACACAGGACCCCTTTGGTCAATCCACATGAGGCGAAACTCTCTGGGTTCCGTCCGGTGAACTCGGAAGAAATAAAAAAACTGCTCCATGCAACGAAATCAGGCTCGCCTCAAGATCCCTGTCCAGCCTCAGTGGCACAGTTGGCAGCTATCCCTATATCATGTACTCTCGCAAACCTATTCAACCAGATGTTTGACATCGGAGAATATCCAACATGCTGGAAACGAGTATCGATTGCCCTACTGCTTAAAAAACCGACACTCGATATTTCAGACCCCAATAGCTATCGGCCCATAGCTAGGCTACCACTGCCAGCCAAACTTATCGAGAAGGTCATGAATGCACAGCTCTGTGACTTTCTCAGGTCCTCTCAGTGCTTGGACAAAGCCCAACACGGGTTTAGGGAAGGTCACAGTACCGAGACTGCCCTGATCAAAACTACGGAAGAGATCAGGAAGACGCTCGATGCAGGAGGACGGGCAGCTCTGGTACTCCTCGATCTTTCCGCTGCCTTCGATACGGTCCATCACAGTATCACAGTATTCTGGTGGATCGTTTAGAAGGCTGCGGAATCCAGAGGACAGCCCTGAGCATTTTGAAATCTTTCCTTGCCGATAGGGTCCAGGTAGTGGCCCTGGGAGATTTTGAAACTAGACCTTTCAAACTCCCAGGGGGGGTCCCACAGGGCTCTTCCCTTAGTCCCACTCTATTTAATATTTTTGTCTCTTCCCTCACCCCGGTGATTCGGCCATTTGGATTTGAATTAACATCTTATGCAGATGATACGCAGATCATGGTATCTCTGCTCCCGGGGAGAGAAGAAGGAATAGCCGCCAGGTTTCAGGACTGCATGACTGCGGTGAGCTCGTGGATGGCAGGTAACTGCCTAAAATTGAACTCCTCTAAAACCGAGGTTCTACTCTTTGGTGCTGATGTTAGTTTCTGGAGCCCTAAATGGTGGCCCGACAATATGGGAGCCCCACCCATCCCGGCAACGAAGGTAAAGAACCTGGGAGTTCTTATTGACAGCCAACTATCCTTCAAACCTCAAGTCAATGCATTAACCTCCTCCATTTACTGGATTATGAAAACTATTAGGAAGGTTCTCCCCTTCCTATCAGACAGTAGCAGGAAAACGGTGGTGACAGCACTTGTGCTGTCCCGCCTTGATTACTGCAAGTCTTTTCCTGCAAGCCCAGCAGGGGCTGCTCAATAAACTGCAGGCGTTCGATTGATTATTGGCCTGCCTAAGTTTGCGCCGGTGGCACAGGAACTGAGAAAATTGCATTGGCTCCCGGTGCGCAAACGGATAATGTTTAAGTCATTGTGCATTGTGTACAAGGCAGTGCATGGACTGGGTCCATCTTTTCTCCAACGGCACTTTCAACTGTACACGCCAGGCAGACAGTTGAGGCCGGCCAACAAAGGGTTAGTCAAGACTTTTCGGATTAGGACAGCAAAATGGGGAGGCAGAAGCTTCATCTCTGGAGCCTCCACCACTTGGAATGACCTGCCCCTAGCTTTGAAACAAAGTACGAACCTCATGGCCTTCAGGAAAAATATTACAACCTGGCTTTTTGGCCTTTAGAACCCGAAGGTCACATTGGGGGAGACATCATATCATTTCAGCGCCAGGACACCGCTCTGTAACAGTGCGCTTTACAAATGGCATAAATAAATAAATAAATAGCTTCCGCACCAATATCCCCACTCCTCTGGACCTGGAAAAGAACTCCGAATGGACCACCATCTTATATCCCCATCTATCCAATGCCTTGCTCGCAGTACCGGTAAGGTGTGTCTCCTGTGGCAGCACTACCGCTGGGGCGCACCTTTTGATGTAACGTAGAACCAATCCCCATTTTATTCTGTCTCCCAGACCACGCACATTCCATGTAAGTACTGAGAGGGGTGGTACCAGTGTCAGCGATTCTGTATCAGGCACCCCTTTGTCTCTATCTCTTAATGCCATGTCTGGCGGAGTTTCTGCAGGGTATTAAGGATTTGCTATTGTGAGTCATAGACCCCCTCGCGTGTGTATGCACTGTGTGACCATTGACCATCTCCAAACTTAACTTTAAACCTAGGAAAGAAAACCATGCAAACAGTCCCAACCCCCCCCCCTGCCTCCCTGCCATGCGGACTCCAAACTGCCCGCCACCCCAACTTAGCAGAGCGCTCAGTTCCACTACCCTTAAGCATTACTTGCGTGTGTGGGAGCAGGGAGTTTGAGGAAGTCCGTTCACATCCCCTGCCCCTGAGTTCTTAGTTACAAATAAGTCCAGTGTCAGTGCCCAGTCTAGGCTATTCAGAGCAGGCACCAATGTACGTTGTCAAAGACCATCGCTGGGATATCCCGCATCATTTCACTCGCCGGCTTCTACTTGCAACTGTTCGCCCTCCTCCGTCTGTCGCTCAGGCTCCTCACGGTTGTCTTCCGATCCTTGACGTCGACGTCGCACGTTGTTGAGGTCATGGCCCTTCACCTGTTTCCAACCTTCGAGCCAATCATGAGCCTCCTCCGGCGTCTCAAAAAACCACGTCTTCCTGTCTGCTACCACCCAGAGCTTCGCTGGGAATAGCATTGAGTACGGCAGTTCACCGGCTCTAAGTTTTTTTTTAACTTCCAGGAAACTTCTGCAATGTGCCGACACCGCTGCCGTGTAGTCCGGGAAGAAAGCTATCGTCGAGTTCTGTACTCACAGTGGAGGCGCCACGCGGGCCGTCTGTAGAATGACATCTTTGTCGCGGAAGTTCAAGATGCGGGCCAGTACTGGTCGAGGGGGTGCCCCGGGTTTAGGCCTGCCTCCCGACACCCTGTGTGCACGTTCCACTGAGAAAAAGGTCGACAGCCCTCTAGGTTGGAGCCTAGTTTTGATCAGTTCCTCCACATAAAGGTCCAGGCAGGGCTCCCTTCACTTTTGGGAATACCCGTAATTCGGACATTATTGTGACGAGACCGTCCTTCTTGATCATCCAGCTTCGTCGTAATACGTTTGTTTTCGGCCTCCAGCTGTTACACCCTTTGGAGCAGCTTGGTAGTATCTTTTGAGAGGGATGCAGTCTTCTACTCCACCTCCGTGACCCTTGCTGACATCTTCTGGAAATCCGCTCTAAGAAAGGTCACATCCGCGGAGATTGATCCTACTGTTGTCTGCACATTATTCAGGGCAGCCATTATGTCCTCCAGCGTCACCTTAGGCGCCCCCGCCTCTTCTGAAATTTTATCTGTGCGCCCAGTACGTTCCGGCAACGGTGGAAAGTCGATGCCATATGCAAATTTGTCTAGTTTCCCCTGTTGGGACGCGCGGTTCCCTCTGCCGCTCATTCTTGCCCAGCCACGTGGTCTCACGGGCTACTATTCTGTACTTCAGGCAATGTGCTTAGTCGGTCGTTTTCGTGGATAATTCGCCATCTGGTCGCGTCTGTCCGTAGCTTCTGATCCTCCGGTTAGTGCCCAGTGTGAAGGATGGGTCACAGCTGCCCACTCAATACCATTAAATCCCGGCGCCGCTTGTCAGCAGCCAACACTGCATCAGTCCATCGGTGTGTGGGATACCTTCTTTCACAGACGCTCACCGCAGGAGTCCTGGCCCCCACCACCAATCTGGCCGCCGCTCACCTCCGCCGCGTGTCTTCTGGCTCAGTTATATCGCCCTCACCCACGTGTTGCGCATCGTCGCCTGGCGCTTTTATCCGTGGCTCAAACCGGCCCCCAGCATAGGAATTGCTTCCTCTTTTCAGGAAATCGCTTTGTTTCAGCAGAAAATCCCTCTGCATCAGCACATCCCATAATACAGGGCCCAGCCCCCGGGTGTTGTGATCCTGTTGGTGAGTCTACACTCCGGTTTCTAATATGTCCTCCCCTGTCTGACGCTGCCCATTGTTTGTTCTGTGTCAGGGGCCCGCTCTCAGGCTCGCTGCTATTTTTCCGTCCGCTGGCTGCCGAGGTGTCACTCAATACCCAGGATGGCTCCAGGCTCTCACGTATCCGGGTCGTGCTGTTTCAATGCAGGCGCCCGGCTGTAGCCGTGGTTGTGGGTCTTCCCCCGCATCTTTAAGTACGCGACGCTGAAAAGGGCTGGGAGCCGCCGGGGGCAATCAGCGCTGTGGCGCTGGCGTATCGCTGTCGCCGCTGGGTGACACGCACCTCGGTGTCAGCCGGCCGGTGGTTCACTTCCGATGCGGCCGTCAGCCTCCCTGCAGCATCTGGGCCTGCCCTGAAAATGTACGCCCCTGCAGCCGCCAGCTCTGTAGGCCCTTCTCTGCACCTCGGTCTTTTCAGGTCTGTAGGCGGCTGGGAGACACTGGCTTTACTTCATTCGGCGGCGCCCGCTCTCTGTTGCATGCAGGCGAACTCTGGGTAGACTTTTGACTGCGGATTAATTCACGGATGGCTGGGATGTGGATCTCACCCCCGGAGTCCCGTTAGCTTGCGGCCATCTTGCTTGGTGACAAGCCACGCCCCCAATGGATTTTTTTTATTATCATTTTTGGATGTGTTGGTGGTCATTGAGTGTGTGCTTTTATTTATGCTTTAGAAATGGTTTATGTAATCTCTCTATGAAAACATGACTTAAGAAAATACTGTAAGAAACCCCTAGTGTGTAAAATACTACAATATGTGTGAATATATGTGTTTTAGACTTCATGGAAAAGGCGTGATTGTTGCGGTTAACAATGTCATAGTGGCAGTCAAAACGGAAAATAGGTCTGAAAGATGGTTGTTAAAGAACCTTAGTACAAAAATACGAGTTTATACATGCTATGAAAGAACTATGTATATAGTAATATGTGTAGGGCCATGTTCCGAATTGCTGTTTTTTACATATTAATTTTTGGATTTTTCGATGTGTTGAAGGTCATTGAATGTCTGCTTTTGTTTACCGTTTTCATGACATGTCCCCAGCGATCATGACATTGTCGCGAAGATCCCCAAAAATGAAGGGAAAAAAAAACCTTTGGGAAAAAAAGTCCCAATATTTCGGGATTAGGGTGGCTCTGACAAGAGCCGTTGTATTGGTTGTGTGTATATGACAGCTACACAAAAGACCGGATGCAGAGTGTCAGTTTACTTAGAAACACCCTGTTGCATTCATTTGTATAGTGAACTCCATCATTTCTATAAATTTCATGCATGTCAAAAAGCAGATTACGGTTATAGATACAGCTCATGCGATGGTCTCTGAGGAATGGAGAAACAGTATTATTAACGTTTCCTGGCTTTGTCAATCTCTGGGCACAATTGATTTGACCACTTCCATTTCTGTCTTCGGCATATATTAGAGTACACCAAAACAGTGTGAGTGAAAAGTGACACCAGATCTGCACAGGTTTGTTTCATTAGGATTTCCAGCCCTACCCCAGTCAATGTGCCTAGGTCATTGCTACTAAAGTGCACAATCATGAGGTGAGGAGCTTGACAATCCACACATGATTTTAACCAAAACCAGCAAGTGATGAAACTTTAACCCTCTCTGGCCAAACCAAATAATCTGCACATTTGGCAAGCCCATATCCATCACCTGCCTCCTAATATGTGAAGGTATGTCCAGTCCTCAACAGGTTTGCGTTACTAACCAGGGTGTGCCTATTTCTTTGCTAAAATCTTCATTGTGTCTGTGTCTGCATGTGTTCCTACCTCCCTCTCAATTTTCAGGATGTAGTGAAAAAATGTGTGTAAGGTAGGAAGGAACTTCACGGGAGCAACCACCAAGAAACTGCTGACTGGTACTCGTCAGTATGTTCCACTTATCATCATTGGCTCCTTCCAACCCCAAAAATGTTTGGGTGAATAAATGTGTACGTGATGCTGAAAAACAAAAATGTGAGCCTAACTACTTACACCTATAATAACCCAACCCCCTGGGTGAGAGCACCACTGTTCAATGCTCGACCCCACTAAAACTGAGCTAGTTACCTCTGGCTAAATTATACACTTTATTTGCTGCTGGGTATCTGCTCAACTTAAAACCAACACTCTATTGTTGAGCCTTGTTTCAACCTATATGAAGCCAACATGTTTTGTTGCCTATCAATCCTGTTCGGCAACTTCTTCAGGGCTAGGGGTCAGTGTCACACACTGCTCTTACTATCCAGCATTCAAACCTGTTAAAACAGAGACACAGACACGACATGTAAAACAACACACACAGAGTGACACTAATTAGAAAGTGCCCATATAAATGGTTCTTATATAATCACATAATTGTCCAGTGGACATGCTGTTTTACCTGGTGGTCACCACTTAATGGCATACCTGCAGCCACCAGTGTGTCGGGCGTGTGGTTCTCCACGTCCAACAAATCCAGTCACATTCCGTCAACCTGTAACATGGTATACATATACTCAGCCAGTGTGTAAAGCTATCGGGTACATGTTTATACCGCGTTTCTAGTCTTGGCGCTTAATCAGACATTGTCATTTTGCCCCGTTAATGCCCCCAACATGCATGTTCCCTTATTCGTCATGGTACCTCTGCAGGTGTCTAACGCTTAAAGCCAATCTGACCAGTAATCGCGGCCTCAACGTTCCTATACTTAATCCCCGCCTACATGCGGTGCTTAACCCGTCGGCATATACTATTATAATGTTAACGCCCACTCCTCGGGTATGCTGGTATTACACCTCGCCAGCATCTGTAAAGATTGGCTCGCCCACACTATGCGTCGAGCCAGACGTAAATCTCTTAGTTGGTCTCCCCTCTTACCAGACCTCCTCTTGACGCGTGTCGACTAGGGCTCCCGTTCCAATCTGTTCATATCGCGGGTTGTTTTTCAAAGCAGAGTAGACACCCCCTCCGGCACGCTGTGACGTCGGTGCGCAACGTGCGCACGGCAATCACATGATGCACTACTACAGCGGCCATCTTGGAATGGGGACCATTGTGGTTAGATATTCCATGTAACCAGCAATTAATGTCTATTAAAAGGTTTAAAGAGGCTCGTATTCGCTCTGATGAAATCTTAAAATGTGCAATTGTAAATACCTGGGGAACTATAAGTTGTTCGATAGACACCTGATTCCACCCATTGCTATGCCGTTGGTCAGGGCCCTTATCAGTGCCCTAGATTTACTTAGTATGCATAGTTCTTCAACATCATTTGTAAGATGGCTAACCGGGATTCCTCCTCCTACGCTTGCAGTGCCCACTTCTCTTAAATCAACACTGAGTAAAAGAGATTTTTAAGGTAAAACTTTTTTTAAGGTAAAAAAATGTTTAATGTAAAAATAAATGTGCATTTGCTGTGGTGACCTTGATATAGGGGATTTTTTATTATTGTTTATTTTTATTTCAAGCATCCCTATATCTCAGAACCATTCTTGCAATTTATTTGCAGGATGCCCCACCGGGCGTGTAATTCCCAGATTTTAGGAGAAGCCATTTCCCTCAGTGCATGCAGGGGTGCCACAACGTATATGTACTTATTCTGATTAGTGACACCCAGGTATTTTAATCTAGTTTTACTGGGGAGTCCATAAGGATCGACAACCTCCAGCGTTCACGACACTTTGGACACTGTCTCTGATAGGACTATGTGCGTGTTATTACTTTGTTCCATTCAATCACATCATTCAGTCCTGTCTAGTCAACTCTCTCCTGGTATATCTAACGCGCCTCCTTAGAATAAGCCTGTTCTCAATGTTAGAAGGCTCGCCCCAAATTTTCTCGAGCACTACCCATCTGATGTCTCTCAAACTATGTTTCTGTTCACGGTAGTGCACTACTAATCTGGTTGTCAGTTTACTGGCTTTTATAGTGCTCACGTGCTCCTGTATACGGATTTTGTTCTTCCTTGTTGTAAGTCCAATGTAATACAGACCGCAAGGACAAGTCAGTCAGTAAATAACATTGGCTGTGTTACAATTGGTGAATTTATTCAAATGCCACGTCTTGCCGTCCACCAATTGTACACATTTGCCTCGCTCAGTCAATTCGCACACTGAACAACTGCCCCAAGGATAATGCCCTGCTAGTGTATCCAAGGATTTTGGTGCTTGTATGGTACGGGAATGTACCAATCTGTCCCGAAGGTTTTGTGATCTTTTGAATGCAAACCTAGGGGGTGGCATCTTGAAGCTACTAGTGCTTAACAGATGCCAATGTCTCCTAATAATTTGATGAATTTTTGTTGATAGTGGGTCAAATGTAGTGACTACCGGGAGGAATTCCCCTTTCTCCCTTCTGTTTCTTACCAGTAAAGCCTCTCTTGGGGTTTTCCATGCTGCCTTCACAATCTTCTTTGGATATGCATGGTGGCTAAGCTTTTCCACTAATTCATTTGCTTGGTCCACAAATTTTTCGGTGGTACTGCAATCCCTGCGGTATCAGAGGAATTGGCCTACCGGTAAGTTATCCCGGAGGGCACGCGGATGGAATGACCTATAGTGGAGGAGGGAGTTCTTGTCCGTATGTGTTTGATGGGCATTGGTAGTCAATCGATTATCGGCTCCTTCCAACCAAAAAGTGTTTGGGGTGAATAAATGTGTAAGTGATGCTGAGAAACAAAAATGTGAGCCTAACTACTTACACCTATAATAACCCAACCCCCTGGGTGAGAGCACCACTGTTCAATGCTCGACCCCACTAAAACTGAGCTAGTTACCTCTGGCTAAATTATACACTTTATTTGCTGCTGGGTATCTGCTCAACTTAAAACCAACACCCTACTGTTGAGCCTCGTTTCAACCTATATGAAGCCAACATGTTTCGTTGCCTATCATTCCTATTCGGCAACTTCTTCAGGGCTAGGGCTCAGTGTCACACACTGCTGTTACTATTCAGCATTCAAACCTGTTAAAACAGAGGCACAGACACGACATGTAAAACAACACACACAGAGTGACACTAATTAGAAAGCGCCCATATAATTGGTTCTTATATAATCACATAATTGTCCAGTGGACATGCTGTTTTACCTGGTGGTCGCCACTTAATGGAATACCTGCAGCCACCAGTGTGTCAGGCGTGTGGTTCTCCACGTCCAACAAATCCGGTCACATTCCGTCAACCTGTAACATGGTATACATATACTCAGCCAGTGTGTAAAGCTATGGGGTACATGTTTATACCGCGTTTCTAGTCTTGGCGCTTAATCGGACATTGTCATTTTGCCCCATTAATGCCCCCAACCTGCATGTTCCCTTATTCGTCATGGTACCTCTGCAGGTGTCTAACGCTTAAAGCCAATCTGACCAGTAATTACTTCCAGTACAAAGATCAGCTGTACCTCCAGGTGTCCGGTACATCTGTGGGGGCTACATTTGCCCCCAGTTTGGCCTGCATATATGTAGGCCAATTTGAGGCACACTACATCCATCATTCTATCAATCCCTTCCAGAAAAACATCTGTCTCAGGAGGAGATTTATAGATGATGTGCTATGCATTTGAACAGGCACTGAGGTAGAATTGCAAGATTTCTTTGTGTGGCTCAATAGCTTAGATGAATGCCTCAAGTTCACCTGGCAAGTCAGCAGGGACTCGGCAATGTATCTGGATCTGGATATCTTTGTGTTGGATAATCGGTTGAGTACCAATGTCCATCAAAAACCTATGGACAAGAACTCCCTCTCCACTATAGGTCATTCCATCCGCGTGCCCTCCGGGATTTCTTACCGGTAGGCCAATTCCTCCGGTACCGCAGGAATTGCAGTATCACCGAAAAATTTGTTGTCCAAGCAAATTTATTAGTGGAAAAGCTTAGCCACCGTGCATATCCAAAGAAGAATGTGAAGGCAGCATGGAAGAGGGCATTGAACACCCCAAGAGAGGCTTTACTGGAAAGAAACAGAAGGGAGCAAGGAGAATGCCTCCCGGTAGTCACTACATTTGACCCACTATTAACAAAAATTCGTCAAATTATTAGGAGACATTGGCATCTGTTAAGCACTAGTAGCTTCAAGATGCCTCCCCCTAGGTTTGCATTCAAAAGATCACAAAACCTTCGGGACAGATTGGTACATTCCCGCACCAGACAAGCACCAAAATCCTTGGATACACTAGCAGGGCATTATCCTTGCGGCAGTTGCTCAGTGTGCGAATTGACTGAGCGAGGCAAATGTGTACAATTGGTGGACGGCAAGACGTGGTATTTGAATAAATTCACCAATTGTAACACGACCAATGTTATTTACTGACTGACTTGTCCTTGCGGTCTGTATTACATTGGACTTACAACAAGAAAGATCAAAATCCGTATAGAGGAGCACGTGAGCACTATAAAAGCCAGTAAACTGACAACCAGAGTAGTAGTGCACTACCGTGAACAGAAACATAGTTTCAGAGACATCAGATGGGTAGTGCTCGAGAAAATTTGGGGCGAGCCTTCTAACATTGAGAACAGGCTTATTGTTAAGGAGGCGCGTTGGATATACCAGGAGAGAGCTGACAGGACAGGACTGAATGATGTGATCGAATGGAACAAAGTAATAACACACACATAGTCCTATCAAAGACAGTGTCCAAAGTGTCGTGAACGGCGGAGGTTGTCAATCCTTATGGACTCCCCAATAAAACTAGATTACAATACCTGGGTTTTACTAATCAGAATAAGTACATATACGTTGTGGCACCCCTGCATGCACTGAGGGAAGTGGCTTCTCCTAAAATCTGGGAATTAGACGCCTGGTGGGGCATCCTGCAAATAAATTGCAAGAATGGTTCTGAGATATAGGGATGCTTGAAATAAAAATAAACAATAATAAAAAATCCCCTATATCAACGTCACCATAGTAAATGCAAATTTTTTTTTACCGTAAAGAATTTTTTCACCTTAAACATTTTTTTTACCTTAAAAATCTCTTTTACTCAGTGTTGATTTAAGAGAAGTGGGCACTGCAAGTGTAGGAGGAGGAATCCGGGTTAGCCATCTTACAAATGATGTAGAAGAACTGTGCATACTAAGTAAATCTAGGGCACTGATAAGGGCCCTGACCAATGGCATAGCAATGGGTGGGATCAGGTGTCTATCGAACAACTTATAGTTCCCCAGGTATTTACAACTGCACATTTTAAGATTTAATCAGAGCGAATACGAGCCTCTTTAAACCTTTTAATAGACATCAATTGCTGGTTACATGGAATATCTAACCACTATGGTCCCCATTCCAAGATGGCCGCCGTAGTAGTACATCATGTGATTGCCGTGCGCACGTTGCGCACCGACGTCACAGCGTGCCGGAGGGGGTGTCTACTCTGCTTTGAAAAACAACCCGCGATATGAACAGATTGGAATGGGAGCCCTAGACGACACGCGTCAGAAGGAGGTCTGGTAAGAGGGGAGACCAACTAAGAGATATACGTCTGGCTCGATGCATAGTGTGCACAAGGCAATCTTTACAGATGCTGGCGATATGAGAGGTGTAATACCAGCATACCCGACGAGTGGGCGTTAACATTATAATAGTATACGCCGACGGGTTAAGCACCGCATGTAGGCGGGGATTAAGTATAGGAACGTTGAGGCCGTGATTACTGGTCAGATTGGCTTTAAGCGTTAGACACCAGCAGAGGTACCATGACGAATAAGGGAACATGCAGGTTCGAGGAATTAATGGGGCAAAATGACAATGTCCGATTAAGCGCAAAGACTAGAAACGCGGTATAAACATGTACCCGATAGCTTTACACACTGGCTGAGTATATGTATACCATGTTACAGGTTGACGGAATGTGACTGGATTTGTTGGACGTGGAGAACCACACGCCCGACACACTGGTGGCTGCAGGTATGCCATTAAGTGGCAACCACCGGGTAAAACAGCATGTCCACTGGACAATTATGTGATTATATAAGACCCAATTATATGGGCGCTTTCTAATTAGTGTCACTCTGTGTGTGTTGTTTTACATGTCATGTCTGTGTCTCTGTTTTAACAGGTTTGAATGCTGGATAGTAACAGCAGTGTGTGACACTGATTCCTAGCCCTGAAGTTGTTGCCGAACAGGAATGATAAGCAACAAAACATGTTGGCTTCATATAGGTTGAAACGAGGCTCAACAGTAGAGTGTTGGTTTTAAGTTGAGCAGATACCCAGCAGCACATAAAGTGTATAATTTAGCCAGAGGTAACTAGCTCAGTTTTAGTGGGGTCGAGCATTGAACAGTGGTGCTCTCACCCAGGGGGTTGGGTTATTATAGGTGTAAGTAGTTAGGCTCACATTTTTGTTTTTCAGCATCTCTTACACATTTATTCACCAAAAATTGTTTGGGGTTGGGAGGAGCCAATGATGATAAGTTGAACATACTGACGAGTACCAGTCAGCAGTTCCTTGGTGGTTGCTCCCGTGAGGTTCCTTCCTACCTTACACACATTTTTTCACTACATCCTGAAAATTGAGAGGGAGGTAGGAACACATGTAGACACAGACACAATGAAGATTTTAGCAAAGAAATAGGCACACCCTGGTTAGTAATGCAAACCTGTTGAGGACTGGACATACCTTCAAATATTAGGAGGCAGGTGATGGATATGGGCTTGCCAAATGTGCAGATTATTTGGTTTGGCCAGAGAGGGTTAAAGTTTCATCACTTGCTGGTTTTGGTTAAAATCATTTGTGGATTGTCAAGCTCCTCACCTCATGATTGTGCACTTTAGTAGCATTGACCTAGGTACATTGACTGGGGTAGGGCTGGAAATCCTAATGAAACAAACCTGTGCAGATCTGGTGTCACTTTTCACTCACACTGTTTTGGTGTACTTTAATATATGCCAAAGACAGAAATGGAAGTGGTCAAATCAATTCTGCCCACAGATTGACAAAGCCAGGAAACGTTAATAAAACTGTTTCTCCATTCCTCAGAGACCATCGCATGAGCTGTATCTATAACCGCAATCTGCTTTTTGACATGCATGAAATTTATAGAAATGATGGAGTTCACTATACAAATGAATGCAATAGGGTGTAGGCACACCCTGGTTAGTAACGCAAACCTTTTGCGGACTAGACATACCTTCACATATTAGGAGGCAGGTGATGTTCTAGGGAGCCTATGATAGTCGGGACAGGTTCAGTTGATGAGAATATGTTGAGTGGAGGGTAACCTCAGTCCCCTTTCCCTCTAGGCTCCTATTGTGTTTTTAAGCCCATATCCATGTCAATACCTCTTTTTATTGCATCCTCTTTAGCCCTATAGATATAGCTGTGGCCCACAGTATAATACTCTGAGCATTTTGAAGTGAAGGAGCAATAGTAGTGAGGAGAAGACTGGAGATGAATGAGAACATGTTTTTCGCCTGTATATTCGAGTATGGGTCAGTCTTTCATTTGTGGAGCATATTCTGGCACAAAGTGCAAGTCACCGTTTGTGCACTCATTTGTAGGTCGAGCCTAGCAGCAGCGCGCATGTGCTGCTCGCTCTGCAAATCATGCAGTAGTCAAGTATGCTGTGGAAGCCTCGTCTTCTATCCGCCCATATTTTTGATTGGCTGGTGTCATTCTACTTGGTAAATGCTGGCTTCAGATTGATAATGTTCCTTGTTACCGCCCTGTCGCCATTTGTTACCTTCCATAAGGACTGGATCTTTTACTTGTGACGTTACACGGTCTCCTTCCTAAGTCGATAAACACCATTTTTTTTATTTGCAGCTCGGTCCGCTTTTACTTTAGCGGCCGCGCTTCTGTATTTAATTCATTTGCAGCGCGGCCCGAAAGGGAGCATTTCTACTCACTAATCTAACAAGCATTTGCAATGCAATAGGTCTCGCATTTACGCAAGTTTGAGCTATTGACATTGCAAATAACATTGCCTTTTATTTTTGTATTTGTTTTTAAAACATAAATAAAAGGCATTGTCATTTACAATGCCAATACCTTAAACTCGCGTAACTGTGAGACCTATTGCATTGCAAATGCTTGTTTTCACCAACGGACAGCTAAAAAACTGCCATGCCATTGATTCCTTTGCTGACCTTGCTTTTTGTAGTTGGGAGCACAATGATGTATCAACAATGACACAGCTGAGGGAGGAGCTTCGCGCGATTCCAAGATGGACGCGTGAGCTAGGGGCTCCCGAGACCCTTTCCGCCTCCCGCGACTATCCTGTAATTGATCCTGACTACGACGACGGGTACTTTTTATTGATGCCCTGCTGATGTCCATGTCTTTTTCAAAAATCGATTTGGCCGCCGGATAACGGACTTGCTGCACTCTGGACTTTGAGGCCCACATCGTATGCCAGCCGGGGGCTTGGGTCCCCGAGGTACCGAGGTGGCAACTGAACAACAACGACTGCTGAGCCACGCCCTCTACCCCTGGTGTACTTTCTGTTTCGTTTTTGGTCGCTGTTGTGAACGTCCAGTCGTCGATTGGCACTCCGGCTTTGTTCTCGCTGCCAACCTCTGGCCTGCGCTGTGTCTCTACCCTCTCACCGTTTTGAGCTTGCCGAGACGGATACTGTTTTGGCTAAATCCTATCGATCCAGTCGGAGCTCATTGCCCATCATGGCGGGCAGGGCGGTTATCGAGAAGCGCACTACTAGAGGCCCGTCCCGAGGGGGGGTCGCCCAATCTCAGACCATCGATCGATTTACTCGACCTAGGGGCTCCCCGGGCGGGTCGAGTGGTGCCCTAGAGGAAGCCGGTGATGGCACTCCTGACAACGAGGATCCGACTCTGAAGGACATTATGGGCGCTATTGCGAGTGTCCAATCCACCATGGGCCAGCAATACGAAACCTTGGCGGCCAAGATCGATACGGTGGTGATCGATGTCACCCTCATCAGAGCGGACCTGGGGAAAACCAACGAGCGTGTCAAATCCCTTGATATCAAGACTGCTAGTTTGACCACGGATGTCTCGGATCTCCAGACCACCGTTCGCAATCTTCGGACTACTTGTGATCTGTTCGCTAATCGGCTGGAAGATTTCCAAGGCCGGGCCAGACGCAATACCGTCCGCATCGTGGGTGTCCCGGAGAGCTCAGCTGATTTGCCGGTTGATATCCTGGTAGAGGACCTCGTACTGAAACATTTGGCACCAAAAGGCCTCAGTAAATTCTTTGCAGTGGAGCGCGCTCATCGTGTCCCGGGTGGTAAGCCGAAGTTGGGAGCTGCTCCCCGGCCCATTATTGCTAGGCTTTTCAACTTCCGTGACAGAGACGCTATCCTGCAAGCTTCACGAATGTCCGGTCCCACTAAATATGAGAATGCATCGATCAGTTTTTACCCGGACTTTACCCAAGCTGTCCAGAAACAACGTATGGGCTTCGCGGGAGTGAAAAGACGCCTCAGAGAACTGGGACTGAAATATGCTATGCTTTTTCCGGCCCGCCTGAGAATTGAGCATGAAGAGCGTGCGTTCTTCTTCGACCGCCCCGAGGTCGTTAGTGACTGGTTGGACACTTTACCTAAGCGTCAGGAGGGATCGGAGAACTCGAGAGGCGCTGAAGGAGGTTTGGAGGACCAGGAGCAGTGAGTCTACATCGGCGAGCCTGATCCTATGGCAGTGGCTCAGAAACTATGTTCGGTTCTGGTGTGCGTGCCCGGGGGTGGGGGGGGGGTTTGGGGGATCTTCCTCCTCTGGGGATTTGTCTCTCTTTTGTGTAGGTTAGTTTAATGGGGCGACAGGCACACTGCAAGTTGGGGTGGCTCTTAGGTCTACCGCAGGGGTGCAGGGAGGGGGGTTTGAGTTTGATGGGTTCACTGGGGGTGGTGGGGGGGTTCCTTTCTTTTTGTTTGTTTCTAGGCTGTGGTTTGTTTTACATTTGCTATCATGTGGCTGTTTCGAGATGGGGAGGGTGGTCTGTTTCCTTTTGGGATGGGGGTGAGGGACTTCGGGTGTTGAGCTGGAATGTTAATGGTCTTGGGGATAGGATAAAACGTGGGATTGTACTACAATATTTGAAGAGATGTTCCCCGGATGTGGTCTTGTTCCAGGAGACCCACTTGGTGGGCAATACATGTCATGCACTGAACAGACGAGGTTACCGTTTGGTGGCTCATTCCGGCTTCACCTCTGGATCGAGGGGGGTTGGTATCCTGGGTAGGAATTCCCTCCCCCTGGAGATTGATGGCACGGTGTTGGACGATAGAGGCCGTTATGCTGCTATTATTGGGAGATGGGAAGGGAAGTTGATTTCCATACTGTCTATTTATGTTCCGCCTGGCCTGCAGTCTACTACCTTCACCGATTTGGGTGAGGTGCTTTTGGGCCTGCCCGATGGCTTACTTGTTGCGGGTGGAGACTTTAATTCTGTGGTGAATGGTGAGAGTGACCGTAGCCCTCCCAGGCTCCTCCCTACGTCGCAGCTATGGATGGGTAAATTTTTGGACGCCTTTGGGTTGGCAGACTGTTGGAGACAGCTGCACCCTGGCCGGCTTCAGTATACTTTCCACTCGGGACTTGATTATATCCTTGTGCCGGTGGTGCAGTTGGTCTCAGTGCGTGAAATTAAACATTTGGCTAGAGGGATTTCGGATCACTCCCCGCTATGGCTCCATATCGATATTCATCTGGGGGCTGGGGGCCGGATTGCCCCGATCAATCCGTGGCATTTTCACAACCCCAAAATTAGATCTGAGGTAGTCAAGTGTATGACCTTTTATTTTACTGAAAATGAGGGGTCAGTGTCCTCCCTGGTTTCCCTATGGGAGGTTTATAAAACTGTGATCCGTGGTCAGACCCTGTCTTTGATTGCCGGTGAGAGGAAGCGCAAACATGAGGAGGTGGTGAACTTGGAGTCTGAGATTGCTGTCCTGGAGGGACAGTTGGAAGCAGGGGTTACACCCGAGAAATTGCATGTCCTAGCCCTTAAGCAATCTGATTACAGGGCCTTGGTGACTGACTCGGCTGAGGCGATGAATCGGGTGCAGCAGGGGCGTCTATATGATGTGGGTGATAAGGCGGGGAAGTTGGTTGCTTGGTTGGATAAGCGAGACAGAATGAATCGTGTTGTGCCTGTAGTTGAGAAAGTTGATGGAACGCGAGTCGTGGACCCGGTTGGGATAGTTGAGGTGTTTGCCCAGAACTTTCGGGTTGTATACGTGCCGGTTTCGGGCTTGCCAGAGGAGGATTCCCACTTGCTGCTTCGTGATCTTGAGTTGCCTAGTATCTCGCGGTCGGACGGGGTGTTATTGGAGGCTGATTTTTCCATAGATGAGGTTGCGCTCGCTATACGCTCCCTTTGCTCGGGGAAGGCCTCTGGTCCCAACGGTATACCGGTGGAGTTATATAACCTATGCCCGGATAAGATGGCGCCGTACTTGCTTCGTATGTTTGTGGCGTCGCGAGACCTTGGATTCCTCCCCGGGGACCAGAGGCTGGCCTCTATTGTGGTTATTCCTAAGGATGGCAAACCCCGCGAGCGTTGTTCATCGTACCGCCCGATCTCCCTTCTGAATGCCGAACCTAAAATATTGGCGAAACTTTTGGCAAACCGACTGGTCACGGTGATTAGCGATTTGGTCCACCCTGATCAGTCTGGTTTTTATCCCCCATCGCAATACTGCGCTCAATCTCCGTCGTCTTTACGGCGTCATCGCGAGGGCGGGGACTCTCAGCGAGCCGGCCATCTTGGTTTCTCTCGATGACTCTATGGCCTTTGATACGGTTGAGTGGCCATATTTGTGGGCTACTCTTGCTAAGTTCGGGTTTGGTCCGAAGTTTATTGCATGGGTCAAACTCCTGTATGAGCAGCCGCTGGCGCAGGTTGTGGTTAACGGCAGACTTTCGGAGCCCTTTGTTCTCGGGCGAGGCACGAGGCAGGGATGCCCATTGTCACCGTTATTGTTTGCACTTGCGCTCGAGCCCCTTGCTGCCTGGCTCCGCTGGGAGCCTTCGCTGAAGGGTATTCGGTGGTTCCCTGACTTCGAAGATCGTATATCGTTGTATGCCGATGATATTCTACTGTACCTGACGTCCCCCCGTAAGTCGCTGGGAGTCCTCTTTGATGTATTGAGCTCCTTTGGGCGTAACTCCGGGTTGGTTATCAATTGGTCCAAGTCGTGTATCTTCCCACTGACCTGTGATCCTCTTTCTCTGCCCCGAGTGTGCCCGATCCCTGTCTCTAGTGCTGGTTTTAAGTATTTAGGGATCTATGTCTCACTTGACCCCGTGATACGCTATGAGCGTAATTTGTTACCTCCACTCGCCCGACTTCGGTCGGACGTCACTGCATGGTGTGGTCTACCCTTGTCCCCCCTGGGACGGGCGGCCCTGTTCAAAATGATGTCTCTCCCCCAGTTTTTGTACGCCATACAGAACGCCCTTGATTTAGTTCCGGCTAGCTACTTTTGTGAAATCGAATGCCTTCAGAGAAAGCTAATTTGGGCTGGCCGACCCCGTATAGCGTTGGCTAAGCTTACGTTGCTCTGGTACGATGGGGGCATAGCGTTACCTGATATACGCAGATACTACTGGGCATCTCAGCTCAGTGCTGTGAACCATGCCATGTACGATCCAGTTTCGAATCCTGCATACGAGATGGACCGGTGGCTGTTACCCGGGGGGAACTACTACAGGGCTCTCTACTCTCGGGGCGCTCGAAGGAACTTGACGGGACCCACTGACGTGGCTGTGCGGGTGTGGGGCAGCGCGACCGCGGCCACTGGGTGGGCAGACAGGCTGTCCAGGGCAACCCCTCTCTTTGCCGCGGAGAGACTTGGTGAATTGTGGACGTCCAAGGGTTTTGATAGGTGGGACTTCATCGGAATTAGCAAGATAGGTGACCTCTGGGTTAAGGACAGAGTCAAGACCTTTGCTGAATTAAAACAGGAATACAGTTTGAACGACTCGGAATATTTCCGGTACCTTCAGGTTCGCCATACCATTGGGTCTGTTTTTCCAACCGGTTCTGATATTCCAGAGAGCTCCCCCCTGGAAGACAGAGTGCTGGACGGCCATATTCCAGACAGCACTATCTCCCTCATCTATAAAAAACTTATTAATACTCGCTCTGACTTGCTTGTTCAGCTTCGTGATGCCTGGACTAGAGATGGGTTGGAACTTGATGATGAGGATTGGCAGGCTGCGATATCCTCTCCTAGGGAGGTTGCGATTCCGGCGCGTCTGCGACTCGTTCAGCTGAAGATTTTACACCGAGTATACGTCACGGGTCCGCGACGGATGCATATGGGATTTTCTGAGGATGGACTGTGTCGGCGTGGTTGTGGTATGCTTGCTACCTTCCTCCACATCGTTTGGGAATGTCCGGAAGCTGTGTCTTTTTGGTCCGGAGTGCATACGGTGATGAGTGAGGTGACGAATGTTGCGTTGCTACCTGAAGTCAGGCGCTGTCTGTTGAACATCTGGGAACCGAATGATTGCACGGTTGCTCAAACTCGGTGGGTTACACTGGGAAACATGGTTGCGAAGAGGGATATTGCACAATTGTGGGGATCTCAGAGGGCACCATCGGTTTCCAAATGGGAGGGAAATATGGACTGGTGCATGTTCAGAGAGAAGACGGTTTATGTCTCCCGTGGCAGGCCCAAGAACTGGGGTAGGATATGGGGCCAATGGAACTCATACCGTGGGGAGATATGTGATCCCCCCTTCCTTGATTCCCCAGACACTCCTTGTTCCCCTTGATTTTACGTTTCGGCTCCCCCCCTGTATCACATTATTGATATGTTTTCGGCTCTGGGTCCCCCTTCTCCCCCACGCCCTTCTTTCTCTCCTGGAGGTTCTCCTGCTCTTCATAGTGCTTTTGACTGCCACTCCCCGTATCGTATGGAACAGACATAATAATTTAGCCTGCAGCCCCTTTTTTTTTCTTTTTCTTTGCTGTTTTTGTTTGTTTGTTTGAAAAATGAAACCTTTCCACATCCTATTGTTATAGACCTGTCCCATATCGTACATTATTGCCGCCGGACCTCTGGTTGTCGGCTGATGAGCTGTGTACTGCTATATTGTTTTTCAGATGTGTCATTGGCCGGCCCGGAGGCTAGTAGGCCTGTCATTGTATTCTCTTTTGTGCTAAATAAAGGTTTAAAAAAAAAAAAAAAAAAAAAAAAACAATGACACAGCTACAGCAAAAACTCTTTCATCCAAAATTTTGCATGACTGTAGAACTTGACCCAGAAAGCATGTTGTTTTGTGGTTTGCTGTAAATCGGTTCCAAATTTATGATATTTTAGCATTTCAAAAAAGTGCTACATGGGATTATTGTGAGTTAACTCTTTTGTATATCTTGTCAGTTGAAAAACCATATAAAGCCATATGTTGATTTGCTTCTAACTTTTGTACACTTTAACAAATAGGCATGAATTTTGGGAGACACTTAGGGCCTTATTTAGAGTTTGGGGATGGGATACTTTGTTACAAGCATAGTAGGCGTCCAGTCTATCATATTATAAGTGCATTATAGCCTACAGCACTTGTAATGGAGTGAACACACTGTTCACCCTGATTTTATTGTTTACATTTTTTTATTCAGAGTTTTATTTTCATGGTGAAACATAATATATGTTCACAAGCTTAGACTTCACGTCAGGTGCCCACCAGTAATTAGATGATAGCGATACATTATGCAACCACCATCCCGTACAACATTACATAGAGCAAACAAGAAACAACTTATTAGAACTAAGATATTACTCTTCAGGCCGTCTATTGCGGGATGTAGTGGGCTGGCCGACGCCGGGTGTCTGAATGAGTGGGTTTCCGCAGGAGTGAGGGTTGATGTATGAGCCCCCACGCTTCATTCTGGTATCCCTAATCGTTTAATGTCCATGTGTATGGTCTCAATGTGTAAAGCGCCAATGTCTTAGGCATCGAAGGGTGAACTTGGAACCATAAACTGTGGGTGGGGGTGGGAAGGAGTTATGTGGATACCGGGGAGCGTACAGGAACCAGTAAGGTACGTCAGGTATTTGCTGTGGGGAGGGTCTCAGTCCGTCTACGAGTTGTCCATGGTGTCAAGGAGGAGAGGGAGAACTACCGGGGGGGCTATATTTGCTAGTGGTGGCCAGGGTGTTGGTCCAGTGGGCTCCCAGTACATGATCTATCTGTCATTTACTATAGTTATTGCGTCGTGGTATGTGCTGACATTATCGGGGACAAGGGTGGGGTTTGGGATAGGTCTGGTGAGTCCCTAGGTGTATCATCCTACGTTGTCTCTTGTGTGAACAGATGCAGAAGTTGTGCCCATTCCATAGAGATGGGATGTTTACGAATCCCCCTCACCTCCTCATCTCTCAATATGGCTTCTTCCACCGTTCCCCACTTTTTAACCCCCCCAATCCAGGCTGCCTCCGGGGGTCCTGCCGGTGTCCTCCAGTACATAGCTATCCCCGCTTTGCCAGGAGCAGGGCTAAGGACGCAAATTGGCACTGTACCTTCTCTGTCCTCCGCCTGTGGAATACCCCCAAAGCACATGCCTCCCACGAAGTAATGTGCGTGAGGTGGACCTTTGCCTCGAGAACCCGATGTATTGTGCCCCAATATGGCTGAAGCACAGGACAGTCCCAAAACATTTGCTTGAAGTTTGCTTCAGGTGTTTGGCATCTAGGGCACTAAAAATGCGTATCTGGATAAAATCTCTGAAGCTTGTGCGGTGTTAAGTATGCGTGATGCAAAATATTGAATTGTATGTTTTTGAAACGTGCATTACGCGAGACTTTTTTGGGGTACTCTAAGGCTTTTTCCCATTCTTGGTCATTGAGCACTCGACCTGTCTCGTCCTCCCATTTCTAACGTAGGACTTGTAAGAACACTCTTCACCCTGATGATGGTCTTTCTCATTACAATTACCTCAGCTTTTTGTATGAATGAGCTTTATGATCTGTTGGTTAAGTGGCCCTGCACTACATTCTTTTCTGGAAAAAATGCTGTTGAGGACTAGAACGGTCTTTCCATTGAAACTTATGGTTTCCTTTCATGTCGGATAGTCCATCACTCTTCCGAAGCTTTTTATCCCACCTTGCCCCTTGAAAGTGGAGGAGAGACTCTGTTGTTTGGATCTCAAAACAGATCTCAACTTTTACATTGATTGGACCAAAGATCATTGGGTGAATGATCAGCGTTTTGAGGAGCTCCCTAGGGCACAGAGAGTCAAAGCAGTACACAAATGGATTTTGTCCAGGTGGAAAGCCCTCCTCATTAAAAGCTGCTATGCAATGACCAAGAAGCAGCCAGATGGGGCAGATCCTACCAAGTCCAGGGCTGCTACCAATGCACTGGTTTGTGGAGTGCTGGCCTTTGATATTTTTCAGGCTGCACCATGGATGTCAGTGCACATTTAATGAAGCACTACTGCCTTCACAGCCAGGCCTAATGGAAAGGGGATTTTGACCATTTGGTCCTTCAGGACATTTTGGTCTGAGACATTTCACAGATCCTCCATCAGAGAAAATGCTTTTGCATCTATTCAAAGGGTGAGGAATCTGTGGCTAGAAGTATCCATCAGCAGAACAAGTAACTTATCTTCTGTAAATCTCTTTTTGATGAAACCTGTATCAAACCACAGATTGCTCACCACCCTCTCTCTTCCACATTTTGTGAAATTGGCTCTTTTCCACCTAAAACGTCCCAAATTAGAGTTCACAAGTAATTGTTTTCTGATCTCTGTGCCTGAGGGAGCCGATGTTGCTGAAACAGAAATAACACACATTGTGGTGGCGCCTATGTGGAGACACACTAGACCACCTACCGTCACACAAGGTCTATGCTGAAAAATATTCCTAACTCAGTCTGATGCCAGGGCTAGTCAAATAGTGAGGAATCTTAGGTACGATAGAGTATCCACAGTATGAGCATAACCGAACATAAGTAACTATTTCCTCAAGGTTCATGTAAATATAAGTTGGGGTAGTAAAGTTAATGGGAAGTGTTCAAAACATATTTGATTGATTAATAGCTTGATTCCATTTGGCAGTGATCTAACATGTTTAGCCCTCTTTCAATTTTCTCAATGTTATGGAGGTTCACCAAGGGGGGCTAGATTTAAATGGGAGGCAAAATAAGTATTTACTAATCAAATAGCCACAGTTTGATGAATCTGCACAACATCTGGCAAATATCCAGCATGTTTGTCATTCTGTTGTTTATGTCAAGATTGAAGCAGGAGCAAAGACAACAGGTGATGGACAGAATGTAGAACAATGTCATACATTCACCCCAGTACAAAGATCTGGGCCTAAATCCAACCTTTTTTTTGCTCACCATGCCTTTCCAGTTTGAACCCAGCTATATGCAAATCAGTCTTGACCCTGTGCCCCATGGGAACAGTCCAGCCCGAACTGCCAAGCCAGGTCCTCCCTGGACTGGAAACAAGCATCCAAGGACCGGTTTCGGGCTTTCAGCCCTCATCAGCCTGGATAGCTTGATTCCAGTGGCATGGAGAGCACGGGACTCACGTCTGAGCATACCCGTCCCATTCCGTGTGACAAAAGCAAAAACAACAGGTGATGGACAGAATGCAGAACAATGTCATACATTCACCCCAATACAGAGATCTGGGCCTAAATCCATCGTTTTTTTTGCTCACCATGCCTTTCCAGTTTGAACCCAGCTATATGCAAATCAGTCTTGACCCTGTGCCCCATGGGAACAGTCTAGCCCGAACTGCTAAGCCAGGTCCTCCCTGGAGTGGAAACAGGCATCCAAGGACCGGTTTCGGGCTTTCAGCCCTCATCAGCCTGGATAGCTTGATTCCAGTGGCATGGAGAGCACGGGACTCACGGCTGAGCATACCCGTCCCACTCGGGGTGACAAAAGCAAAAGCAACAGGTGATGTACAGAATGCAGAACAATGTCATACATCACCCCAGTACAGAGATCTGGGCCTAAATCCATCGTGTTTTTGCTCACCATGCCTTTCCAGTTTGAACCCAGCTATATGCAAATCAGTCTTGACTCTGTGCCCCATGGGAACAGTTCAGCCCGAACTGCCAAGCCAGGTCCTCCCTGGACTGGAAACAAGCATCCAAGGACCGGTTTCGGGCTTTCAGCCCTCATCAGCCTGGATAGCTTGATTCCAGTGGCATGGAGAGCACGGGACTCACGTCTGAGCATACCCGTCCCACTCGGGGTGACAAAAGCAAAAACAACAGGTGATGGACAGAATGCAGAACAATGTCATACATTTACCCCAGTACAGAGATCTGGGCCTAAATCCATCATTTTTTTGCTCACCATGACTTTCCAGTTTGAACCCAGCTATAGGCAAATCAGTCTTGACCCTGTGCCCCATGGGAACAGTCCAGCCCGAACTGCCAAGCCAGGTCCTCCCTGGACTGGAAACAAGCATCCAAGGACTGGTTTCGGGCTTTCAGCCCTCATCAGGCAGGTCCATCAAGGGGGGACACAGATAAATGGGGGAAGTAAGAACTTCAATAATGAACTTTGCAATGTTTGATGAATCTCTGTGCAATTTTGCAGGCAAGATAGTTATATTGCAAGACCAGGCAGGCTTAGTGACCAATCCCCCTTATGCACAGCCAAAGGGGGTTGGGCACAAGGCCTAGCTGAAGTTGAACTGTGATGTCTTTAGTCACTTGTAATAACAACATCACTTGACAGTTTAAGTGTAATAAGTTATTACAGTTGAGATGTGCTGTCACCAGCAGCCAAGGTGAAAGGCAGGTCATAGAGCATAATTACAAAAGTGGTTTAAATACAAATAAAAGCTGTATTTACTTTCTTTTGATCTGTTATTCTAAAAAGAAGAGTGATCAGTAGAAAGGAGATATTTATGGTAATATGTTTTTTATGTTTTTATAGGACAGATAAACTATCTCCTCATTTTCTCGTACATTCTGCAATTAAACATATTTTTTTATCTGACTTAGATCATACTGATCCTCATATCATTTTGCTACTAACTGCTTTTGGGCCCAGATGTAGGTAATAGCAATTTACCGAATGCTAAATACCGAATTTTACCGATTCGGTATTTACAATTCGGTAATTGCTATGTAGGTAAATAATTCGGTAAAAATACCAAATCTGTAAGATTCGGTAATTACCGATTCGGTAATTACCGAATCGATATTTGCCATTGATTCCTATGGGCCTTGAAGCCCATAGGACTCAATAGCAAATACCGATTCGGTAATTACCGAATCGGTAAAATTACCGATTTTACAAGGGGGACAGGGTGTCACTTGACACCCTGTTGCACCCCTGTTTCGGGCTTGTGTGCCATGTGACACAAATCCATGCCCTTAGGGCATGTCTGTGTGCCACATGGCACAGGTGTACATGCACAGATGTGCATGTACACTGGAATTCGTTATTTACCATGGAATAGTATTCCATGGTAAATAACGATTTGGTAAGGGCCTGTGGCACTGATTACAGTGCCACCTACATATTGATTTACAGAATCGGTAAATTTACCGAATCTGTATTTTACCGATTCTGTAAATTTACCGAATCGGTAAATTTACCGATTCTGTAAATCAAAGGCCCCCTACATCTGAAAATCCAAATACCGGTCGGTAACGGCCGAAATCGGACGTTACCGACCGGTATTTGCCGTCCTACATCTGGGCCCAAGTGTTTTAATTCAGCACTAGACTCTACTTGTATTCTTCATATCTGCAAACATACTATCTCTTTCTTATGAAAGAGTAAGACAAGAAAAGTTTGAGCAGATACTGGTAAGGATGATGGTGAGACCATGTAATATAATGAATACAGTACTTTCTGCCATAACTTAAAATAATATTGCTAGTCACCTTTAAGTTCCACGACTTTATAAATGAACTCAGCCTTATACCTCAATTTCTTTATATGGTCACGTAACTCAGTGAATAATGTTAAAGTTCTGGACGATTTTGGCTCAGCATAGCAAGTTTTGTACAGATTCTTCATAAGATTTTTACCAATAAATAATAATACCTATGAGTATGATGTAACTAATTAGCAACACATACTCACACTCTTGGATTCATGTTTTGCAAATAAAAGGCCTGATTCGCACAGATCATTCTTCATTTCATTCAGTGAAAGCAGATATAGCTGTTGGCTATTATTTTCCTGCCGTCTGTATTGAGAATGTATTGTAAATGCTCTTTATTTTATCACCTATAAAACTGTGTTTATCTGTATTACCACCAATCAGAGTATGAATTGCTATTATCTTCTGAAAGTTTCTGTTAATTAGGCACCTATTTCTTATTAAACTTTCAAATAAGCCATGTGTTTGCTTAGAATCTTTTTCTGCCTTCAGATAGAAAATAAGGAGAAGTTATAGAATCAATCAATACGTAATTTTAGAAAATGTTGCCTGAAAATAGGTCAAAATGTTATAAAGAGACAAATACGAGGTGTCTCTTCCTTGAAAACCTAACCATTTTTTCACATTTTCCACTACATTATTTATTTAATGTTGAAACTGAAATCCTATGGTAAATCCTCAAATACAAAGTTTCACATATCATCAAGGGACAGAGAATGACATCTATATCTATATACTATTTGCACATGAATAGAAACACAGTTGTAAACCCCATAAACTTGCATGCAACACCAACATGCAGTACACAAATCACTATCATACACAAATATACAAGGACTATGTTCTAACGTACAGTAACACCTATGACTGTCATAATACAATTAGCTAAATACCAATAGATTTCTACACACAAAAATAATATTTCATAATTAAGATTTTTATTCATTGTATCTTCAGCGACTTCATCACATAATCATGCAAAGCTTTAACCAGCCACGAACCTACTCAGTTTATCATTCCCATTTCATATTCACTTGTTACATGTTGTGGCGTGGAATGGTAGAAAGCAGGTAACTTTCATTTGTTGTTTGTTATAGGTTGGAGTTAAGGTTAAGTGATTATGCTTGTGTTGAAGGATGAAGCTGAGGATACACCTCAGCCTTTGGATTTTGTGTCATTTTAGGTTTTGTGGCAGAGCTATTATCACCATCTTAATCAATCCTAACTCTTTTTCAAGTTTAGTTTTTTTAATGGATTTTTATTTATTTGTTGATGTTTGATGTGGGTTGTAAGATTGTTGGTATAAGGCTATATAATGATGGGTGTGTGTTTATCTGGTGAGTGCTAGGTCATATGAAGGTGGGTACAGGTTTATGATTATGTTTGTTTAGTACCCATGTGTTGGCATATAATAGTGCCTTTCAGAGTGTAAAATGGTAACTGTTGTGAGAGTGAGTGTGATTATGATGTTGATTGTGTAGACATATGATGGTTGGTGTGTTGGCATATGATGGGGTGCGTGATATGTGATGTAAGGATGATAGTTGTATGGGCATTAGCTGGTGGCTGTGTTAGGGAGTGATGGGCTTCGGGGCATATCATGCCCACTCTGGGTATTTGGTGGCAGATGTATAGCTGTATGATGATGGATGTTCCTATATCTGCTGGTGGGTTCATAAGCATGTGACGGTTGGTGTGGGCTTAATGTGGCCACATAATGGAGGCTGCGTAGGTGTATAAAGGTGTGTAGCATAGGTGGAAGCTGGCTCTATGGTATGGTGTGAATATATTGGTCTTCAGTGGTGGATGTGCTAACCTTTGACGAAGGGAATGTAGGCATTTGATGGTAGATATGCAGACATGTGTTGGTTAATGTTGATTAGAGAGCAGTCATATAGTAGCAGCTGTTTGGTGTACAATGATGGGGGTGCGGCTGTATGAAGAGTATGTGGGTGGGTGGCAGTGGTTGTGTGGTAGTGTGCTAGTGGGTGGGCATATGATGGTGTCTGTTTAAGTGGCTGATGTTGAGAATGAGGGTATGTGTGGCGGATGTTTGGCATTATGATGTTTGGTGTGGGGATGCATGATAGTGTGTGCTTGTGTGTATGACTGTGGTTGTGTGGACATATAAGGGTAACTTTTTATCATATATTATGACTGTTTGATGCCCCTATGATTGTGGGTGTGTTGAACTGTGATGTTGGTTGTTTAGCTGTATGAAAGTTGTGTTGGAATATGATAGTGTGGTTGTGATAATGGGTGTTTGACCAAACAATAGTTGAGGTGTTGGCTTATAACTGTGGGTATGATGATGAAAATGCTTATTTATGATGGTGGGCAGGTGGCCTATGTTGGTGGATATGTGGATGTATGGTGCTGGGTCTTTGGCCACATGATGCTGGGTGTGCTGGCATATGATGATGCCTATGTACACATAATAGTGGGAGTGTGGCCATGTGATGATCAGAATTAGGTCATCAGATTGGGAGTCTGTAGGCATGTGATGGCGTTTGTGTTCAAATATGACAGTTGGTGTATGGTCACATGTAAAAGGGGCCAATACTGGCAAATGATGTTGATTGTGCAGTTTGATGATGGGTGTGGTTATTTGATGGGGATGTTAGCATAGGAGGGTGGGTATGAGGGTGTCTGACTGCATGTGAAACCCATTTCATTGCAGGTCTAATGATGCATAGCAGTGGTGTGTGGATATAGGACCATTGGTATGTGGCTGTTTAATGATGGGTGGATGGTGTGTGATGGTGAATATGTGCCATGTGATTGGATTGTGGGTATTTGATGGATTGTCTATTGCATATGATCGGTGTTTAGGTGTATGTGTGGTTTGTGGGAATGGGTGATGGGGTTGGACCTTATGATGTTGGGTGTGAATGTGAAGGATCGTGGGTATATGACCGCATGCTCCTGGGTATTGCTGGTATATAATGGAGGTTGTGTGGGTGAATGATTTGAAAGCGGTTGTATGGTGGCATTTGTGTTGGTGCATGATGCTGGTTTTAGGGACATATGATCTTGACCGTCTTGGCATATGATGGGCATGGGTGCATAATAATAGGTGAATTATAGTAGTATGCAGCATTTGATGGTACGTATGTTGGTGGACGTGCTTCTATCTGGTGGTTCGGGGTGTAGTTGAAAAGGGGTGTGAGGGCATTTGATGATGGGTTTATAGGTATATGATGGTCAATTTAAGTTTAGGATTGTGGCTATTTGTGTGTCTGATAGTGGGTGTGTGGCTGTCTGATGGCTGGTGTGTGACTATCTGATGGGTATGTCTATAAATGGTTATGGGGGAATGGATGAGATGGTCCTCTTATGGTGACTGTATTGGCCTATGTTGGTGGTTGTGTCGGCTTATGTTGTTCATTTGCACCAGGTGTGTTTATGGTGCTTGGACTTGACCATGACTCCAAGCCATTAAACAAGTGTGCAGTTCTGAACTCAAAGGTGATTTGAAGGGTGCATTTGTGGCTGTATGAAAGTGGATGTATTGGCACAGCTGTTAATTGTAGGAGAGAAGGATGGTTGATGTGTTGGCATAAGATGGTGTTTAAGGGTATGTGATGGTGAGCGTGTGGGTTGTGGTAGCAAATGATGTGTGTGTGGGCATAAGATAGCAGCTATATGGATGAATAATGGTAGGAGTCTGCCTGTATGAAGATGGATACATGGGCATCTGATGGTGGCAGTATGGGCATGTAATGCTGAGTGTGGGTTTATGATTCTGTGTGTAGGGTTATCTGATGGTGGCCGTGTTGGCTATAATGAATTTGAGGGCATACAATCATTGAAGTGTGAAGAGATGTCTAACATAAACTAATGTCTTCTCTCCTCCCGCACTCTCGCAAATGAAAGCAGAACTATTCATTGTAAGCACTGTAAATGCAGCTCTACACCATGGAGAACGCTTACAGGCAAGTCCTGCATGCCACAAACGTCATGATGTGACGCATGTGGACAACGCTCCATGACATAGATCGGGCTTCTTTTGGAAACCAAACATGTTGGTCATGCCCGGTATAACTCACTAAACATCAAAAGAATTAACTAGCAATTTGTCGAGGCGAGATTGAAAAACATTATATTGAATCAATATGTGTGTTATATGTAAATAAAGATGTAAAGTACCAATACAGTGTAGTCCTAACAGAACTGGGAACAAATAAAGGGAAATACATATATCAATCACATCATAAACGTAGGCATGGTAACACAAAAAAATCATCCTTTTCAATGAATGACCCAGAGGGAAGAAGTTACTACAAGAAAAAGGAAGGGGAGAAGAATGGAAAAGGTCTCATGAGTTAATGTTGAACTTAAGAGGAGGGGCAATCCCCTAGTGGGTTGATACGCATCAATACACAATTGAATAGTCATGGAGAAAAAAATTGCTTATTTTTTGAAAACTCTAAGAGTAGTATAGAAAGAGCCTCATTAGGAGGGTTCAATAGCATAACATCATTAAGTACCATCCCTAAATCGGAAAGGATAAAGTTACCGTAGAGCTGACTGTGAAGGGAGACAAATATCTAAACAAACACATAAAACACAACCCTTGGACCAGGGGATAATGGGTAATCTACCCATGGTGAGATTAAGAATTGAGATGGCAGACTAAATATCATCATTCAGGATGTCTCTAGTCACCTGTAATAGGAAAGTGACAATACAGCTGAACGGTAATAACCTATTACAGTTGAGTTGTGACATCATAATGCCTGCTATCAGAACTAGTAGCTAAGGTGAGAGGCACGTCTCGGAGCATCTTTGTAGCTGCAGTTTAAACAACGAGGACTACATTTTTGTTCTTATGATCTGCTTTTCTTAAATGCACAGTGATGAGCAGGAAGGATAGAGTTATAGCAACGTGTTTCTTTTTAAGCATTGTTCATTACAGGAGAGAATCTCTCCGAGTTAGTGCTCATTCTGGAGACTACTACTACTTACAGATTTTTCACTTTTGAATTACAAAGGAACAAACTGGATCCGTAAATAGCTTTCCGGCATCAGTAGTTAGGATGATGTCGCTGAAGCCATAAAGTGCCTGTCTCAACACCTCCATGTCAGCTCTGTTTTCTCTGAGCCTTTCGACATGCATAAGGGGCTTCCCTGTTCACCTCACATGACAAAAGTCATTTGTTGCAGTGCATGTGATAGTGCCACCTCTTAAGAAAACATGGGTCAAGCTCGGTTGAAAGTGTGATGGATAAATGACAATTTCAGATCCACATGATGATTTTCCATGGTGCCTTGGCTTGATGCATGACTTTTGGTGTGATCTTCTTCTTAAGATTAATACAAAGGTAATAAAGGAGTGGGAAGTCAAACAGTTTATGAATAGGGCGGAGGATGACTACAGAGGCACTAGATCATGTTATAGGACCAGAACAAAATTGAGGTCCCCTTCTCACACCTTTCCTTCATCTAAATATTTGAGGGAAAATAGGCATTGCCACAAAGAAGAAGCACTCTTCTTGTCCTAGGATGTCCAAGTCCAAATTTAAGACTGCTCCTAGGGCTTCTCCTCAGTCCTACTCTTTGCCTGACCGTCAAGTAGTGGAGATGCTGCCTTAACAAGCTTAGCTGACACCTCCGACTCAGCTGTTGACATCTATATCTCGTCTGTCTCCATCTTTGTCAATGCTGACACTGGCACGCTCTGAGTTTCTGGTCCTGGGAACAGATCTAAGTGTTTCTCCAAGAAATGCTAGCAATATTTCAAAAGGCAGTGGTGCCCTCTGATGCAAACCCAGCCCAAAGGAGCCATATGGTGCTTCATTCAGCTTGCTTCTGACACTGAATGTTCCATTGCCAAGGTGTGCTGTTCTGGTACTGGTGCCGACACAGATGCATTGGCCAAAAAGAATTTTGACAAAGAAACAACCGCCATTGATGTCACAAATAATACTGCGATCATATGAGCCCCCTCTGACTCCACTCAAAAAATTGAGACCAAGAAAAGAGTTACAAAAATAAGAATTAGCACTATTATTGGGACCATTTTCACAATGTATCTGAGTTGACTCAGACCATGATAGATAGAAGATCCTCTTATGACCTTCCCTTTTACTGGCTCCTCCTACCTCCTACCTCTTAGCTCTCTAGATCACCAGTGGGCTGGATACTTCATCCTGGATGGATTAAGATACATCAGCTGGTTTGGCTCTGCCACAAATGGCTAATTTTCATTTGGTCCTAAAAAAGGTAGAAGAATCCTTAGAACGCCCTATTCCCCAATAGAACATTATCATCCGAAATTCCTGACAGACATTCTACAAATGGCCACACCCTCTAATAAGCCCCTTCTTCCTTTTAACAAAGCCTTTTTGGTTGCAGTAAGGGAACCCTGGTTGTGTCCAAAAACGACTCCAGCGTTAACCCAGCTATTTGTTATAGCTATAGGCTAGCTCCTAATGATCCAGCCTTTCACTTCCTTCATCTTTCTTCTGTGAACTCAGTGATTAAAGCCTCTTCTGATACTAAAGTAAACCCTCAAACTTTTCTCACTCACCCCCCAAGGCAGGGAGTTAAAAAGAAGTAGGAGGCAGCAAGAACGTTTTTTCTTTAGGGGTGTATGACTATGGTCTCTTTACAGCGCATGCCTTTTCGGCTGCTACATGTATGCCCTAAAGGATATGGTTGCTAAGGTAGTCCCCAGCCAGCCTGACCACCTCAGATCCAATATTGCTGAGGTAGAATGTGATGGACAGGATGCATTCTGTCACATAATAAAAGCAGGGTTAGGCACAGCTGACACTATTGCTCATACCAAAAGATGTATGCCTGGCTTCTCCAATAATGACCAAAATACTTTTATTGAACCTTTTTGTTGATGGAGAGAAACTTATTGGCCACAACGTGGATGCCGCTTTAGAAAGATTCAAGGAAGGGTGAGCGAAAGCCAGGGTTTTAGGACCCCCAGCTTCTATTAGAAACTCTTTTTATAAACCAACACCATTTTCTAGAGGCTATTCATAAAGGCAGTAGCAATTTCCATCAACCTCCCAGCAACAGCCCAATCTCCACATGCCACAGAATAAAGGCAGGGGATAGGACCGTTCTAATCAAATGCAGTCCTTTTCCTCCTCACTGGCACCACATGGGAAGCCACAGTACCTTGACTATGAAGGGACATGTATGGCTAGTGCAAGTATGAGTAACATCTCTATAGGCTTGAAAAGCTACTACTAAAGAATGAAGGGTCAATAGTAGAAAGGGGGTATACCCTACTTTTCAACAGCCACATCAACCGCTTAGCATCCCTCCTGACAGTCCCTCCGATCCAAGGAAAATCTGAGAATCTTGCAGCTGTAGGTGACACCCCTGCTGCAGAAGGCAGCAATGCAGTTTGCATCAGAACAGGAACAGGGGCAGGTGACTCCTGTCAGTACTTGCTGACCCAAGAAAGATGGCGGTCTTTGTCCGATCCTAGTCCTCAGGGTCTTGAATTTCTTCTTATACAAGGAGATATTCAAGATGCTGTCCCTTACTTAGAACGTTCTGGAGCAATACTGCAGTGGCACTGGAAGTATCTGCAAGTTATGAAGGATTCCATTTACTGTCAGGTTGCAATCCTACCCGTGGCCTGACATCAGCATTGCAAGTCCTAACCAAGGTGAAAGTAGTGGTAGAAGCTTGCTTCATCAGGTAAGGAATTGCACAGTTCCTTTATCTCGAAGATTGGCTGCTAGAAGCAGGTTCAAAACAGATGGTGTTGCGCCACCTGCAAAAGACAACATCGCTGTTGTTCGACCTGAGATTTTTGGTCAAAACTCACTTGGAACCCTCTTAGCAAACTGTGTTCACAGGGGCCGCACTGGACACCACCTTACTCCGAGTGTTCACTTCTCTTCAGATGTTCAGGACATTCGGAACATGATTCAGATGTTTTGAGCGGTAGCTCAGAGTCCAGTCCTGACAGTTCTGTGCCTGCTTTGTCTGTTGACTTCCTGCATTCTCTTGGTCACTCATGCATGCTTGCACATGATGGCTCTCCAATGGTGCCTCTGATGGCAGTGGATCCAAAACAAGTGGGATCTAGCAAACCCCATCATGATCTCTAGGGACACTGCATCAGATTTGACTTGGTGGGAGATAAAAAGGGAACCTCTAAGAAGGGCGATGCTTTTGTACCTCTCCAGCAGTGGCCATGATATTAACGGACGTTCACCTTTGGGTGGGTTGCAAATCTGGGGGATCAAGAGGCCTCTAGTCTTCGAAAGATCAGAGATTAGATATCAATATCAATCTCTAGAGCCATGGATGATTTGGCCAGTGCTTAAAGCCTTCCTGGTCAGTCTGTGCAGATCTTAGACAACTAGACGACTACTACATGCTACATAAACAAGCAGGGAGGAATGGGAATCACCTTCCTTCATGAGAAGCGCTGAGACTCTGGTCATGAGCACACCAACAGGGGTTGTGGATCATTGCCAACCATCTGACTGGCTCGGTGAAAATCATGGCCAACAGTCTCAGCTGACACTGTCACACACATTACGAGTGGTGTCTCCAGTCTTCAAAATCTCTTTACCCAGTAGGACACACCTCAGATGGACTTCTCTACCACTTTTGAAAATGCCCACTGCCCAATGATCTGTGCCCTACAGCATCCATTGCAGGGAGCCATAGGGGACATATTTCAGTTGAAGTGGGCATTTATACCCAATTTTCTATAACCTCTGTAGTGCAAAAGGATATAAGCTTTCACAACATGCACATCATGAAGCATATCTGTGAAATGACCCACAATTAATAATTAGTATGCTTTTTTTGTACTGGTGCGTACACAATGTATTATCTCGGTAGATATTAATGCAATCAGCAATCAATGTAAGAATAAACGTGCATGTGTAAATTACTCACATGTGAAAGTTACCTTTGTGATTGTCCCGGTAATAGTAATGTCTTATAGACATTAGTGCGATAAGAAGTTTATTGAACCTTGAATACCCTTCAAAAGAGTGTCTGATGATTATTTACCATAATAAGATGTCACTTTTAAATACCTCACCTGACAGTCAGATACTATGCCCAACCCTCATTTTTTTCCGTAAAAATACCTTATTCATATTTGTAAAATGAGTACTATGGCGTACACTATTAGGACACTTCTTACAGTTATACTGTGAATTGAACCGTTTGTGAGACAAACATACATTATACATTCTTCAACAATAGATTATGTTTCCAAATTTTCACTGAACCTCTGGATCAACATCTGCATTACATAAAGCTCCAGTTGATATAAAAATGATCTACTGTATTTTATGACAATTCTTTAACGAGAGCATGTACACAGAAATACACAGGCAAATAATGTATTGTAAGGAGCAGCTTTAGTTTTTCACACTTTTTTTGGCAACATTACTTTGATTTAAGCTGCAACCTATTTGTAACGTACATCTGCAACTCACACTAGTTGTGCTTGGTCTGTACTTTGTTTAAATTAAGTACTATTTGCACTTAAAAGTTCACTTGTAGTTAAACAGTGCCCCTCATAACTTTTACCATAGTCAATCAGACTTGTCTCCAGTAGTAAACCATTCCTATTTCGGACATGCACACATGTACAAAGTATAGCTATACTGTACATGTTTGTGGGCCCTTTGCTACTTACTTTGTTTTCTAAAATAATCTGGATGATGTCATCATTGATGTCATTTGAGTTGTCTTGGAGTTTGAAAATATATGAATATTTTACCCAGTGGTGATCGTCAATGTGTTCTTATAGTTTGGCCATAGTTTTCATAGGTATAGTGTTTCTGTTTTGTCCATAAAATTGGCACCTTTTGATAAAACTACAAAACACTTTCCCCATAAAAATTCATTCACCTTGGCTACTCAATGGAAAGATACACACTGATCCTTCAAGTGTATGTCACAAAATTGACATTGTCCATGCTCATTCCCATACAAAACTTTTCTCTCCAAATCTGAAAAAAGTGCGGAAGAGAATGAAACCAAATTGATAAATATTTGGTGTAAATCCATGCACCGTTTTTAAGAAATAAGCATTTAAAGAGGGGTTCAGTTGGGCATGAAGGTGTTGATGCTAAGAAAAATTTGATATATCTGGATGGGTAGCTCCGTGGGATTCCAGCAGCAATGTGGTGACATCAAGAAAATGTTAAAATATGGAATTTTGATTGGTAGAGAGAGCTTTGTCTCCAGTGGGACAATTCAGTACCACAGCACTGTGGCACAAGGTCATCTAACTGGCTAGCCACAACTCTGTTGTCAGTTCAATGAAGTCATTGATGGCATCACTGATGACATTATCTCCCATACTGCTGTTCAATTTACTCTACTAACCAGTACAGCCTTCGAAATATTTACACAAGTACTAAATAGCACAGTCATGTAAAGCATAAATTATATAAACATATGAGTTTGTATAAAATAAGTAGACTGCAGTCCTTCGCTGCTAGATAAACAAGCCCTATTAGGTAGCCAAGCCCCTACTAAAGAGAGTCCACTATCTCCAGACACCGAATCTCCATTAGCGCCCAAACATCTTCACCCTGTGCAAAATGCCTCACAAAGATCCCAGTTCCTCCAGACACCCAAACCCCCCTAGGTGTTCAACCTCAAACTATGTACTGCCTCTGCCCTTCATGGAGAACCCAAGCACTCAAGTCCTATTGGGTTGCCAAACCCATGCTACACATAACCGTTGACCTGTGTAAAGCTCTTCACAGAGAGCTGACTTGATCCAGACAACCAAGCCCTATTAGGTCGACAAGCCCCAACTACGCACAGGAATTCCCCTGTGCACAACTTTTCACAGACAGCCTATAATCTACAGGCTCTGGGAGTCAGGGTAGATATGTCCTTGGGGTTGCAGGGAGTGCAGCAGTTTCCCAAGGGACATTTAAAAAGTCACAGTACGTCTCCTGTGTAATTAAATACATAAACCCAGGAGAGCTTTTCATCTGTTTTTTTTAAACTCTGAGCTGGAGTGTTATGCTCTTTAACTGCAATGCGGGAACCCCTCGTGGTTAGTTTTATGGCTGCATTTTGTGGACTGAAAAGTATTAAAGAGAGCTCCTAAGACATGTTTATGACTGCTTTGAGAAAAAATGCTTTATTTAAAACATTTTGTAACAATAATTATTACTAAGCATTGCTAAGTATTTACATGAGAATACATTAGATAATAGTCATTGATAAATGATTCTGTTGACTTAATGACAGACATCAGGTCTGCCTTGTATATGTTGATATACTGACCACTCAATAAAGTCAATAGGCCTGCCTTTTATATTTTGGTGTTCTGACCCTTTGAGAAAGTCTGGCTTACTTAAAATGACAGCTTAAGTAAAATGACACCTTTTATTTGTTACTCTATGTTGAAAAACCTAAGAAATTCACTGAAAAAAACAAAGTTTCAAGTGAAGTTACAATTGGTGATAGTAATAATATTTTAATTTACAATTAAAAACATCTCAGAAATTCACTGTTAGAAAAGTCAGTAAAAAAACCATAACATTTTAAACTTAAATTCACCAGTTATAGTTAACTGAAGAAACTATAACTCATGTTATTGCAATGCACTGTGTATGACCTCACATATTACATCACTCATGAAATGTTCTATGATATCATTAATAACACCAATAATGACATCAGAAACAACATCATCAATGACAACATTGTGCATGGCGAGGGTGCAATACAGTTCATTATAATTGGTGAATCTCTGTGTGTTTTTTTAGTTTAAAGTGTCAAATTTATATATATACACACACACACACACACAAAGCAGATCAGTACAAGTCAGCTTAAAAAAAATCTGCAGTAGCTTAGACTGTGTAGAACCATACAGAAAGATTTGAGCTTTTCTCTAAGGAGTGCAAAAAATAAACATATTGTATCTGCTTGTCATTTTAAGGTATTAAAAAGGAGCAGAAGAAAGAAAAGCAATGTTCCATTTTCATTGTTTAAACAACCGCTTCTGTTTTAATCCACCTCTGCTGCTGGCTCTGGCATTGTGATGTCACAAACCAACTGTAATAACTTATATTAGTTGAGTTCTGACGTCTTTTTTTTAATATTCTGTGACTGAATGCATCACTAGTCGCAGATTATAAAGAAATTAGATACATGCTTTTATATAGAGACTTGAGAATCCCATATTTTGAGATTTATACGTATATATATATATATATATATATATATATATATATATATATATATGTGTATATATATATATATATATATATATTTATATATATATATATATATGTGTATATATATATGTGTGTATATATATATATATATATATATCATCAAAAACTCCTCCGAGTACAGGAGCCCCAGACCCTTCAGGGCGGCCTTTTAGAAAGTGGGCATGGAGCAGCCCACCAATTTCATCAACATGAAGCAGCAAACAGAGGCCCATTACTGGAGAAAATGCATTTATTCCTGGCACAGCAGCACATGAAAACTTCCCTCTCCTTACGCGTTTTGGCGGTAAATGCAGCCTTGCTCACAGGTGGAAGTGATGTCCAAAGTAAAATGCTTGCGTGCGTGCTTTAAGATCTCTGAGTCACATGACCAGTTAATTAGAAATACAATTCCCATAATGCAGGTTCAGGCATTTTTGAATACAGGCTGGAAAATCCATGTCTCGTTTTACGTGCACAATGTCATTGTGGAAATAAAATTGCAACTGGTTCTGTGTGTTCATAATTCTCGCAAAGTGCTCAATTATTTACAGGTGCCAAGTAAAAGCCAGTCTCCAGCACGATCTGAAAGGATGTCCTCCTTCCAGAATCCCTTCCATGCGTTTCTCACCGTTCGCTTAATTAGCATATCCTTAGTTAGGTTGTGAGAGGGCAAGTGGGTCAGGCTCCCAATTTTAACATCACCAAAAACTCCTCCGAGTACAGGAGGCCCAGACCCTTCAGGGCGGCCTCTTAGAAAGTGGGCACGGAGCAGCCCACCAATTTCATCAACATGAAGCAGCAAACAGAGGCCCATTACTGGAGAAAATGCATTTATTCCTGGCACAGCAGCACATGAAAACTTCCCTCTCCTTACGCGTTTCGGCGGTCAATGCCGCCTTGCTCACAGGTGGAAGTGATGTCCAAAGCAAAATGCTTGCATGCGTGCTTTAAGATCTCTGAGTCACATGACCAGTTAATTCGAAATACAATTCCCATAATGCAGGTTCAGGTCATATATATATATATCTATATATATATATATATATATATATATATGTGCATATATATCGATGAAAAGTCTTCTTCAATCCTTCTCGTTCAGGAAAAGACAAAGCGAACCCAAATATGGTGCAATTAATTTATTTTCAATCCCATGCACCCAGCCATAACGCGTTTCAGCCCTCGTGGGGCCTTTATCACATGACACGTTGGGGGAGTATGTAAAGCCTTTTAAAGTGATTGTGCAACACTTAGTGACAATCAAATTGATAGACATGGAAAAAATCCTCCCAATTTCCAGCACTATGGCTACATTGTTTCACAGTATTGAAAAATTGTCATATGGCAAATAGTTTAAAGTGTAAATAGAGCAATTTGTAATTCAATAAATATATAAATAAATAAATATTAAATATATACCCATGAGGCTCATTAAGAACAAAATGCAAATGCTTGATGTTTAAAATTCTCATAGAATGGATAACAAATGCTTACAAAAAGTGAAACCAATGTAAACTTTTCCATTATGTTAAAAGCTTAAATCCAATTCCTCATGATCATGAATATTATACATGATTATTATACACCATATTGACAAATTACGACAATTAAAAAAAAACTCTTTGGTCCAGCCCACGTGGGCATATCATTTCATCATTCCTTGTCCACAGTAAAGTGTGTGTGCAAAATAAAGTGTCACCGACACGAACCAAAAGGATTCACGTGTGCAAATTGTGCAAAACTTAAAATCTAAAATTTATTAAAACCTACGAAAATGAGGCAGCAACAAAATTTAAGGCAGATTGGACAAACCCTTAACTTCATAAATATGTAAAAAAATCTTCACTAGAGTTCAAACCATTCGGAGTCTTACAATCCAGCTCCAGAATGTATTTGGTTTCTAACTTGCTTAACATAGCCTCACGGTTACCACCTCTTCTTAATGGGGAGACCAAATCCGCAACAAAGTATTTGAGCTCCATGGATTTCCTGGAATGAGTCTCACCAAAGTGCCTGGCAACCGGATGTGTCGCATCACCATTGTTTATAGCCCTTATGTGCTGGAGAATCCGCTTGTGGATCGGAAGCTTGGTGCTGCCTACGTATCGCAGGCCAGAGGGACACTCCAGCACATACATGGCAAACTCGGTTTTACAAGTCAGGTTCTTGGTGATGCGGACAGGTTTACTGTTGAAGGGCATGGTGTATTCTGTCTTATTAACACCATGCTTGCAGGCTTTACAGACAGCACATTTAATGAATCCCTTACTTGTATTGAGCCAGTTTGTAGTGTTTCTCACCTCTGGACTGCTTGTTACTAACATATCCCTCATAAATCTAGATTTTCTAAAAGTTATATTGGGGGACCTGGTTAGTTTGCCACCCAAAATGGGGTCATTTTTTGCAAGTGCCCAGTTTTTGTTAATCATCCTTCGTATGATTTTGTTTTGGGTGTTATAGGAGAGTATTAGTCTGGGTGGTTGTGTTGTCTCTGATTCCTGGTTTGCGTCCTTACTGGTGTTACTGATCAACGCCTGAATTATACCATTTGAATTGGCTCGTGTTATGGCCTTGTTGGTTACATCCAATGACTAGCCTCTCCTAAGGAATCTACCCTTACATTCTCTCTGTGCTGCTAAGCAGTCAGAGTCAGAGCTGCATATTCTCCTTATCCGCAGCATTTCTCCATAAGGAATGCTGTGGATTAGGTGAGCAGGATGGTGACTAGACGCGTGTAGCAATGTATGAGCTGTGGGTTTTCGATAAAGCTTGGTAAATATCTGGTCATTTTGGACGAAAATCTCAACATCCAGAAAATAAATTTATTTGTTGCTAATCTGGACAGGGAATATAAGGTTGTTGTTGTTTATTTGCTCAATAAAGTGGAGTGCTGCCTTTTCTGTACCTCTCCAACTTATTAGCAAGTCATCTATATACCTGAACCATCTAATGATGTTATTTGACATTACTTCAAAGGTTGTCCTGAGGACCTGTTCTTCCCACAGACCCATGAGCAAACAGGCGTAACTGGGGGAAAAACAGGCCCCCATAGCCACGCCCCGAACATGCTGAAATACCTGGTTCTGGAATAGAAAGAAGTTATTTTCAAGGCACATGAAGATCATGGTTAATATTATTTTGTTGTGTTTGTAAAAGCAAATTGGTCTTGTGTTTAAAAAATGTTCAATTGCTTTTAGTCCATCCCTGTGGTGTATACTCGTATATAATGATGAGACATCTAAAGAAATAAGTAGGTCATTGGGAGTCCACTCAATATCATTACATTTTCTCAACAGGTCACCTGTATCCAAAATGAAAGAAGGTAAACCTCTCACAAAGTCCTGCAAGTAGAAATCCACATATTTACTCATGTTTTCCATGATAGTGTTGAAAGTCGATGTAATAGTCCTGCCAGGTGGTCTACTTTTGTCTTTGTGGATCTTTGGAATAAAGTAAACCACTGGCATCACAGGATGGTTCTTCTTCAGATATTTAAATTCATCAGATGTCAATAGGCCAGTACTCTTCCATGCCAATAAGCCTGAATAGACATTGCCATTTTTACATCCAACATTGTGCTGCGTCTATAGCAATCTCTATCATTGAGTTGGCTCATGGCTTCCTCAATGTAAAGTTCTCTTGACCACAACACAATGTTTCCACCCTTGTCCGATTGTCTGATGATAATGTTGTCATCATTTTGTAATTTGATCATCAGCTGATAATAAGCATTGTCCTCGCTGGTATAGTGTTTTTTCATAGCCTGCTGTTTGTTTCTGGTATAGAGTTTTCAATTCTAGTGACATTTTGTCGTGAAAAATATCTATATTGTCTCTGAGCATAACAGGGCAAAAGGTGGACTTGGGTTTGAAGTTGGTTGCCATAATCACTCCTGTTGATAGCACCATCATCAATGTTGCTATGTAGTTTTTTTTTAAAACTTTTTTTAAAATGTTGTAATTTTCAAAAGGAACAAAGAACAAGATAAAGGCCTACAGTACTTGGCATTTGGGTCGGCATTAGTACATTACAATAAGCTGATAATTCTGATTGGCACATGACAGGGCTACATATACAATCATAAGGAGTGTACTTCGTTTGATAAGAAAAACAAAAGGGGGGCAACTCAGGAGAACGTGCACCAAGGGGAAAGAAAAAAAAAAGGGAGTATGTTGCAGTACAGTGGAATATAAAGCATATACATTCGCCCGCCCTAAAAACAGGATCTCAGATAGTGGCTACAGACATCAAATAGGTTGTAAGGGGAGTCCAAATGTCCAGTGGTTTCGATGACATAGGCAATTCTTCTGCATAACATGTAAACTGATCTCGACAGTAGCTCAAGTCCTGGAGCCATAGTTTAGTGGTAGGAGCCTGTCTACTCCCCCAACACATAGAGACTCTTCACTTGGCCATTAGCAATGCAATAGCTACAAACCTTTTGTGCGAAGCCTTGACACAAGCGACCAGGCCTAAAAGACACAGCTGGGAAGTACAGGCCAGAGACAGGTCAACCATCAAGTGTACAATCTTTACAACAGATTAACCATATGAGTACACCCTAGGGCAGTCGAACGCAACACCTAGGCTAGTTTGAAAAAATTAATTTGTATTGTTACAACGAAAATTGCAAAAAGATTATACATAACCTTATACGTAATGTGCATAGATAAACTACTGGCAGTGCGTAGTGTCCCAAGTGTGCTAAAAGAAACAAGACCAACAGTTAAGTGACATTTGGTGAAATTATATACAAGGTTTCTAAGGGATGTTCATAAAAGGAAGCAACCGTTTCTTGAATTGAGGTCACATTGAATAGTGAAGCAACTCTATACAATCATGAGTGCTCTTTTGATGGTTCGCTTCCATATATCGTCGATGGCGTTTCGACCCGACTAGGATGGGGGGTCTCGTCAGGACCTAGGATGTGTGGGACATCTGGGTAAGCAGTTCTATTTCACAAGTGAGGTGAAGTGTGTCCAACTGTGGGTGAAGGAAGAGTCAAAATTACTCACAGTGAACCCAGCCGGGTTCACTGTTCGTGGTGAAATGGCAACTGTATAGATAGTCCGCGGTTATAGTGCTGCTATGGCAGTTTTGATGTAGAACCCACGATGGGGCAATAAATGCCTGGAAAAATGCCTATGGCACGGGCAACCGATCGCCGGATCCAACTGAACGGGCGCTGAATGACGCTCCGCTTCTTTTAGCACACTTGGGACACTTCGCACTGCCAGTAACTTATCTATGTACATTACGTATATGGTTATGTATAATCTTTTTGCAATTTTCGTTATAACAAAACACATTAATTTTTTCAAACAAGCCTTGGTAGGTATTGCGTTCGCTCCCTCCGTGACATTTCCATTAACCCTCCTTTAGATTTGGTATTATGCATTATTATCACCATTGAATAGTTGGTTCAACACTCCACTGAATACTTATACAGCTGGGCAGGTGTATAATGCAGCTGGTGTAAATACTTAACGTGGACCATCGTCAAATTATCATTTGCTGTTAGGTGCCCCATCAGGCGGCAGCATTCCGCCCATTCATCCTCAGATATGGGATGTGGCATGACTGCATTCCATTTATTTAGTGCAGATAATCCCAATGTGGCCACCTCCCTCTGTGATGCCTGATATAATCTAGTGACCAGCTTCACCCGAGAGGTGGTGTATAAGAGTTGCAGTGCTTCGAGCACAGGTGGCTCTGCAGGAAATTGTGGGTACAGCGGACATATTGCAGACCGCAGTCCCGTATAAATAAAAAGATGCATAGCAGTGACTCCGCTACCCGCTGCCACCAGGATACACATCCTCCATTCTCATCATATTAATTTCTTTAAGGGTCTTTAGGGCACCTGACTCAGTAGTGACCGAGAGATCTGTATGATGTAAAAGTGGCGTATTGGGCGCATAAAGTGGCTACTTCTGCGCTCGCTTTCCCAGGTACTGACAAGCTTTAGCCATAGCTTGAACTGTGTCAAACTCCCCTTTTTCAAAAACTGTATGTGTGTTCACTATAATGGCCTTGAGTGATATTGGGTGAACAGCTCCCACCTCCACTGCAACATGAGGGATGTGGGCAGGATCCTGCTGGCAGTAATATGCGTTGTGGGCTTGCGCGTACAAATAGTATAGATAAAAATCAGGCGCTGTAAAACCACCCTGCTCGTAAGGGGAATGTGAGTGTCTCCCATTGGAGGCGAGATTTCTTGCCCCCCCAATGCTAGCGTAATCAGGAGGGAATGGAGTGTGTTAAAAAAGTGACGCGTCAGTGGTGTTAAAAAACTGACGCGTCAGTGGAACAGGAATGTTTAAAAAGAGATACAGAAAACGCGGGATGATTACCATTTTCATTAATGCTATGCGGTCAGCAAAAGACAGGGGCACCTTGATCCAGCGGGCTATTTGCCCCTCAAGTCGTGTAATGGTTGTGCCGTAGTTAGCCCGCACCACCCCTTGTGGATCTCTATGGAGCCATATACCTAGAATACTTTACTGTATCAGTACAACATACCAAGGGGAAGTCCAGGTCTAGAGGGGATGTGCAAGCCGTGAGAGGTAGGATCATTCACTTGGACCAATTTATACCAAGACCAGAGAAGCACTCGAAATGGATATATTCCCTGATGAGGGGTGCTAGGTGCAGAGAAGGCTCACGCACGTACAGCACCATGTCGTCGGCATACATGGAGACTGCCAGAGGGCGCTGGAGGAACCGCAAAGCAGCCCGAGCATAGCGTTGCCATAGGATGCATGCCAGTGGTTTAAGGATAAGTGTTAATAGTAAGGGGGACAGCGGACAGCCCTGTTTGCGTGCCGCGATGAATGTGGACTATCTCAGATAAGCTACCATTGACCCTCACCCGCGCAGTAGAGCGTGTGTAAAGCAATTTTATCCAATTGGTAAAATTTAAGGGTACATCATGTGATGCAATATTGCAAACATATAAGACCAGGAGATAGAATCAAATGCCTTGGCGGCGTCAAGGAACACCACCACAGCCGGTAAAGTGAGTTCCAGTACATGCATAACCGCAAAGAGCGTCTGCAGATTATAGGAGGTGGAGCGAGGGGGACAAATCCAGATTGATCCGGCAGCACAATAACTGGAAGGAGTAGCTGCAATCTGGTTGCCAGAACGTTTGCTAACGTTTTTACATCAGTATTAATTAAGGAGAGTGGTCGATAGGAATTGCACCTGTCCGACAGCTTGTCAGGCTTGAGTAGTGTGACCACTAGCGCCTCCCGCATTGTCGGAGGTAGGCACTGGGTCTCATACGCCTTCTTTTACACCTAGTGCAGACAAGGGGCGAGGATATCGATATAGGTCTTATAAAATTTCGCCGGTAATCCGTCGGTGCCAGCCGACTTACCATTGGGCAGTGCTGTAAAGGCGTTCCATATTTCATCTAAAGTAATAGGATGCATTAAAAACTCTTGTTGACCCCTAGAGAGTCACGCCAGCGCTATGTCATCCAAATACTGTTGTAACTCAGTTTCGTCTGCAGCACGTCGATGAGCATACTTATCAGTGTAATATTTTGCGAAGGTCTGTAGTATAGTGGGTGTGTCATAATGTATTACGTCCTCAGCAATGACCGCCTTAACTGTATACATTTTGTCCCGGGGTTCTTGAGTTACGGGCAGCTAGCGCTCTACCAGGTCTACCACCTTCCCCATAATATCTGGCCCTACTCCTACATATGTTGTATCTCCTGGTCAGCAACTTCATTATATTCCTTAATTTCTTCTTTTATGAGTGCGAGCACGGAGGGGTCAGCCATGACTTCATATTGTCACTCTAGCCCTTCGAATTCACATTCTAGCGAAGACATGGTGCCTCGGAGTGATTTCAGAACACCGGCCTGTAGGCCAATAAAAGCCCCACGTATGGTCACTCTAAAAGCTTCCCATAGTGTCCCCACTGGCTCAACCGAGCCGGTATTATGAGAGAAATAGTCAGTGATGGCCTACCGGCTCCCTCACAGAACACTAGATCCAATAGAGAAGAATACTGCAACCGCCATTGGAAAGGAGGGGGATTATAAGATGGCAACGCCATACGAAGAAGCACAGGGGAGTGATCTGACAGTATTCTGGGCAAATGCATGATCTGTACTATCCAATCATTAGTGTCCCTTGTGTTCAACTAGTAATCTATGCGAGACCAAGCTTGTCGCGCATATGAGTGGCATGTGCCCTCTCTGTCACCTGGGTGATGTAGCATCCAGATATCTGTGAGCCCCAATGTTAGTATACCATCATGTAGTGAAGCAGCAGCCGTCTTGGAAGTCGGGTCCGTCATAGACTCAGAGGCGTCACTAGGGTTGGTGTCACCCGGTGCGGGTAACTCATGGTGTCACCCCATCACAACTTACCGGATGGACCAACTCACCCTCTGCCTGCACCATGTCCCCTCTGCCTGCACTATCTTTCCCTCTGTCCGCACCATATCCCCTCGGCCTGCACCATCTCACCCCCTGCCTGCGCCATCTCTCCCTCAGCCTGCACCATCTCACCCTCTGCCTGCACCATCTCCCCTCTGCCTGCACCATCTCTCCCTTTGTCCACACCATCTCCCCTCCGCCTGCACCATCTCTCCCTCTGCCTGCACCATCTCTCCCTCTGCCTGCACCATCTCCCCTCTGCCTGCACCATCTCTCCCTCTGCCTGCACCATCTCCCCTCCGCCTGCACCATCTCTCCCTCTGCCTGCACATCTCCCCTCTGCCTGCACCATCTCTCCCTTTGTCCACACCATCTCCCCTCCGCCTGCCTCATCTCTCCCTCTGCCTGCACCATCTCCCCTCCGCCTGCACCATCTCACCCCCTGCCTGCACCATCTCTCCCTCAGCCTGCACCATCTCACCCTCAGCCTGCATCATCTCCCCTCCACCTGCGCCATCTCCCCTCTGCCTGCGCCATCTCTCCCTTTGTCCACACCATCTCCCCTCCGCCTGCACCATCTCTCCCTCTGCCTGCACCATCTCACCTCCGCCTGCACCATCTCTCGCTCTGCCTGCACCATCTCCCCTCCGCCTGCACCATCTCTCCCTCTGCCTGCACCATCTCTCCCTCTGCCTGCACCATCTCCCCTCCGGTTGCACCATATCTCCCTCTGTCTGCACCATCTCCCCTCCGCCTGCACCATCGCACCCCCTGCCTGCACCATCTCTCCCTCTGCCTGCACCATCTCACCCTCTGCCTGCACCATCTCCCCTCTGCCTGGACCATCTCCCCTCTGCCTGCACCATCTCTCCCTTTGTCCACACCATCTTCCCTCCGCCTGCACCATCTCTCCCTCTGCCTGCACCATCTCCCCTCCGCCTGCACCATCTCACCCCCTGCCTGCACCATCTCGCCCTCTGCCTGCACCATCTCACCCTCTGCCTGCACCATCTCCCCTCTGCCTGCACCATCTCCCCTCTGCCTGCACCATCTCTCCCTTTGTCCACACCATCTTCCCTCCGCCTGCACCATCTCTCCCTTTGCCTGCACCATCTCTACCTCTGCCTGCACCATCTCCCCTCCGCCTGCACCATCTCTCCCTCTGTCTGCACCATCTCCCCTCCACCATCTCACCCCCTGCCTGCACCATCTCACCCTCTGCCTGCACCATTTCTCCCTCAGCCTGCACCATCTCACCCTCTGCCTGCATCATCTCCCCTCTGCCTGCACCATCTCTTCCATTGTCCGTACCATCTCCCCTCCACCTGCACCATCTCTCCCTCTGCCTGCACCATCTCTCCCTTTGTCCGCACCATCTCCCCTCTGCCTGCACCATCTCACTCTCTGCCTGCACCATCCCTCCTCCTCCGCCTGCACCCCCCTCCCCCGCCTGCTGCTCTTTTAACCATTTCCTCGTCGCCCCCCCCCCTCACCCCCATGGTTTCTCCCTCACAGCTCTCGGCTTTTCTCAAAGTGACTGAAATAAACTCATGAAATGTGCTTTGAATTTGTGCACCAGACACTGAGGATAAGTTTAAATAGACACTGAAGACACACTCACCTTCGAGCGCAGCAAGGACAGGGGGTGAGAGGGGGGGCCTAGGAGAGCAGCCTCTGCGCTTGTCAGAGAGTCACAATGTTTCATTAGGCTCAGGGTTCCTCCTGATGATAAAGCAAAGCAGAGCAGACTCAGAGGCGAGGCTGCAGAGCTGTGTTACATACACAGCGTAACCAGATGGTGTCACCCCATGTGAGGGTGTCACCCGGTGCAGTCCGCATCCCCCGCACCTCCCTAGTGACGCCACTGCATTGACTTTCTGTCCATGGTGGGGTCCAGGGTCACATTGAAATCACCCCCACAGATAACAGTGGAAGGGGGTAGCCTATAAAGTTTACCCCATAACACGTAATAAAAGGTAGGGTCATCCATATTCGGACCATACACATTTACTATCACCTTCAATGTACCATATAAAGTCCCTTGTACTATTATATATCTTCCACCGTCGTCCTCTTCTATGGAGATCGGTACAAAGGGGGACCTTTTTTTATCAGAATCATTACACCCCGAGCGTAAGAGGAGTAGGATGCAGGCAGCCTTACCCCAGCCCACCTGGTGGCAACAGTAGACACCGCCCCCTTAGTAAGGTGAGTTTATTGTAAGAGGGCAATCTGGATGTGGTGAAGATCCAGATAGGATATCATCTGGCGAACTTTTTTAGGACTGTTGAGCCCCCTAACATTCCAGCTTAGCCAGGATATTGTCCTTTGTTTGGATTCAGTCATGACCTGCCCTCTAAGTATATATGTCTGTGATAACGTGATAACGCCTGTAAAGTGTCCTTGTATGTGCCATACCACACCAATGCAATACGGCCAATGTACGATCCATAACACATTGTTCCCCAACTGCCCCTCCCACCCACTCCAGCAGTGGAAACCTGCTGTGACAACCCCCTTTACAACAAAAAGAAAAAAACAATAATAAGTTGCATAGCTCAATGAGCGAGCAAAGAAGATCTATACATTGAAAACATTGCAACCAAGGCACCTAGATGTGCTTTAACAGAAGGAACAACTTTGTGGGGAACTCCCACACGGTCCAGCGCTAGGAGCCATTGGCACCCCGTGGGAACAGGGTGTGTTGAGAAACTAAGTGACAGGCTGCTCAAACATAAACCTGTGCTCAATAAAGTGGCTCTAGACATTGAATGCTAGTTATTACCCTCATATCATGGCAGATAGCCCAACTTTCCCAAAACATAAGTCAACAGATAGAGTCAAAAGTCCCCCAAATCAAATATTAAGAAATCCGCATGAGGTACATGGGCAATTTAGCTGTCAACAGTAAGTTACATAACAATACTAAATGCAGAATAATATCAAGCTCACACATTCAACCATCTGAGTCCGAGCCTCCTCCTTTCTCCCGCCTCGGCGAAAGCCGCTCAATCTGGCGAATGTACTGAAGTGCTTCCTTGGGCGTTGAGAAGATACGAGCCTTCCGTCATGTTGGATTCGCAGGCGGGCAGGGTAGAGCATGGCGTATTGGATGTGCAGGGATTGCAGTTTTTTCTTAACAGCCCGGAATTCCCTGCGCGCCTGTTGCACCGCCACTGTGAAATGAGGAAACAACTCCACCTTCATTCCCTGATAGTTCAGGCTGCCTTTCTCTCTAGCCAGACTAAGCGCAGTGTCCCAATCACAATAGTTTAGCAGCCTGGCTATAATGGGACAGGGCGGCGCTCCAGGCACAGGTCGAGCAGGTAATGAACGGTGAGCTCTTTCAACAATTAGCACTTTCGAAAAATGTTCAGCCCCCAAGAGAGTTGTGAGAAGCGTCTCCACATACAATTCCATAGGCCCAGTGTTGGTAGTTTCCGAAATGCCAGTTTTTTGCAGGTTGTTTCTACGGGACCGGGCTTCGACAGCCTAATTTTTTGGCTTTTATGACCTACAATAGCTGCTCCATGCTTGCACAAGACGTACTGACCGCCTCAACCCGATCCTCCGTGGTGGAGATGCGCTGCTCAGCCTCAGCAAGCTGAGTGCCAAGCTTATCCAGCTTTGACACCATGTTGTCCATGCGCAGGTTCAGGTGGTCAATTTTAGAATCAATGGTGTGAAGACTTTGCTGCATTGACATTGTCAAACGCTCCAGTTTAGCGCCTGAGCCAATTTCAGGTTCTGTCTTAGTGTCGGAGGCAATCGGGGTATGGGACTTGGAGTTCTTCTTAGCCTTAAAGTTCAATTTACCTTGCTGTTTGTCTGTTCACCCCATAGTAAGGCGCACTTTTTGGCGGGTACATACAGTGAAGGCAGGAGAGACCAGACAGCAACCAAAAGTAGCCCTAGAGGTAATCGTTATTCTGGCCAGAACCAGCAAATTGGGGAGGTGTAGTGGGTAGAGTTGTTCGATGCACTTACATCTTATGCGCGTCACTGTTCCAGCATATCAGACCCAGGATTCCAGGTATAATTATTGCCAAGTGCATAGAGCTGGGCCTCATACAGCCGCTAGTGCTCCGCTGGTGGCCAGGCAACTGCAGCACAGTAAGGACGCCGGTAAGTCACACACGCTGGGGCGCCCCTCAGAAAAAAATAGGCACCATATGCAGATCCACGATGTCAGGATATGCACACACTTCGCTCAGGATCCATTCACATCGCTCCTTGGCAGGATTTCACTACGGCTAAATAGCAGGCAGAATGGTACTGGAGCTAGTGTATGGCGCCCAGTGCAGAGCCCGCCAACAGGCACAGATATGGTTGCGGCCCTGTATCAGACGAACATGGGGGTGCATGTGCAAGGATCCTAGACCATCAAACTAGCGTGGCACGCAGGGGCTGCAATATTGGGTGCCTGACTTTTAAACACCACACAGACAGATGATGTCAAGGCCAAGTGTCTAGAAATCCAGTGAGGACATCTAATCCGCATATACCAGGCTATGGGATAGGCAGTGTCTCCGGCAGCAACACGCAGCACGATGATGAGACAGGTTCCCACAGCATGGGGGGACAGACACTCACCCGACACCATGCGGCGGGCCCGGAGGAGCAGGAGCAGCAGCCGCAGCCGAGGGGGATGCAATCCAGCAGCCTGGGCCACGCAGCGTTACCTCAGTCCGCAGGTCCGGCCCTCCGGTCGCCGCCACAGCTACTCCGCTCTCCCCTGGGGGTCTCACCGCCACACAGCAGCTGGCCAGGCAAGAGGCCGCAGAACGGACGGCCCACTTCCGCGCCTCAGGCCCGCGACTGTCAGGAGCTCACCAGCGCCAATCCCAGTGGCCAGGGAGCATTGCCGCAGCGCACCAGACTGCTCACTTTTCCTCAGCCTCAGAGCTTCCACGCATGGCTCCAGTACAGCGATAACACAGGTGGCGGGCCGCGAAGAATTTCAAACCGGAGCCGCCATTTTGCGCCAAAACATCACAAAGTGAAATCAGCGGCTGCAGGCCATCAATCTTTAGTTGAGAGACATCAAAGTGTCCCTTAAGGGGTAGAGAGTCTAGATTTGTGCAGTGGAGCCTCGGATGGCACCAATTAGTCAGGATAATAGGCGGATGGTGATCTTGACCGGTAGAGCGGCAGTAAAGTGCGGCCATCTTGCTCCGGGCTCTCGAGCGCCCCCCAACTGTTGCTATGTAGTTGTTGAAGATTCCGGAGGAGTTCCATGTCTCCTGCAGTAAGTATCGAAGGACTTCTGATCCCAGACGTTATATTAGGTTTTGTCTTTTGTTGACTTTGGAGCAGGTGGAATTTACTCAGTTTTAATTTGTGCACATATTTATAAATGTCAATACGTGTTTGTGCATAATTAAAGTCGCATTTAGGGCTGAATGAGAGTCCAAGTGAAAGTATTTCCAATTCACTTGTTGAAAGAACACTGTTGGTTAGGTTCACGATGGTTTGTGAATCTGCACATTGCATTCTGTGATTATTTGTATTCTCCTGTTGTGCTTTGTGCCTTGTTGCCTTCTGTGCCCCTTGCTCCCCTGCATCGCCTCCCGTGTCTTGTCCCCCATTTCCCCGGTTCCCTCTGTGCCTTCTCCCCGCCACTGCGTCCCTGCGGCCCCGCCCCCGCCATTCCCATTCGCCACTCCACTCCGGCCTCCCAGCTGCTACTCCCTCCCACAGCCCCTCATATGGAGGCCGCGCGGCGGAGAAGGGAGCGACCTTTGACCCTGCCCTCAGGTAGGTCGCTCCCCAGCTGCCACACGGTCCTCCTGTGACGCTGCCCCTGCTGTCACCTTGCCCTGGTGCCGCGTGTGTCCCATCTGTTGCTCGCTGTATTTTATTTTATTTTTACTGTCATTGCATTCTGTGATTATTTGTATTCTCCTGCTGCTCGCTGTACTTTATTTTTACTTTCATTGCATTCTGTGATTATTTGTATTCTCCTGTTGTGCCTTGTGCCTTGTTGCCTTCTGTGCCCCTTGCTCCCCCGCATCACCTCCGGTGTCCTGTCCCCCGTTTCCCCGGTTCCCTCTGTGCCTTCTCCCCGCCGCTGCGTCCCTGCGGCCCCGCCCCCCGCCATTCACATTTGCCACCCCACTCACCGCCTCCCAGCTGCTCCTCCCTCCCACAGCCCCTCATATGAGGCCGCGCGGCGGTGAAGGGAGCAATCTTTGACCCTGCCCTCAGGTAGGTCACCCCCCAGCCGCCACATGGTCCTCCTGTGACGCTGCCCCCGCTGTCGCCTTGCCCTGGTGCCGCGTGAGTCCCTTCTGTTGCTCGCTGTATTTTATTTTATTTTTACTGTCATTGCATTCTGTGTTTATTTGTATTCTCCTGCTGCTCGCTGTACTTTATTTTTACTTTCTGTGCCCCTTGCTCCCCCGCATCGCCTCCCGTGTCCTGTCCCCCGTTTCCCCGGTTCCCTCTGTGCCTTCCCCCCGCCGCTGCGTCCCTGCGTCCCCAACCCCGCCATTTCCATTCACCACCCGACTCCCGACTCCCAGCTGCTCCTCCCTCCCACAGCCCCTCATATGGAGGCCGCGTAGCGCCAGAACCCTTGGCCCCCGCCGGAGCCAGGGAACTCGACTGAGATACGACTCCTCCACCCTCAACGCACTCAACACCGGACGTCGACCTGCCTGCTACAGAGCAACCCCGAAGCGAACCCAGGGACCCTTCACCTGTCAAGCATCCATATTCACCTGCCTCCGAATCTGCAGACCTCCCACCGGACCTAACATCAACAACAACCACCTCAAGTGCATCCTCCTCAACACCCACTCCGTCCACAAGCACGCCATCGAACTCTGGGACCTCCTCGACACAACAGCACCAGACGTCGCCTTCCTCACGGAAACCTGGATGAACGCCTCCTCGGCCCCAGACATCGCCTTAGCCCTCCCGGACGGCTACAAGATCACCTGGAAGGACCGCGTCAATCAAACCGGAGGAGGAATCACCATCATCTACAGGAACACCATCAACATCACGACCAACGACGAAGACACACTCTCTACCGCCGAACACCTGCACTTCCAGATTCACACCAACCCCAAGACCACCCTTAGAGGAACACTTATCTACAGACCCCCGGGCCCGCGCACACAATTCAGCGAAACCATCGCCGACTTCATCAGCCCGCGCGCCCTAGCCTCACCAGAATACATCCTCCTAAGGGACCTGAACTTCCACCTGGAGAAAAACAACGACAACAACACCACCACCATGCTCGACAACCTCGACAACCTCGGACTCAAGCAAGTGGTGAACACCCCCGCTCGACCCATCTTCTCCGCCAGCAACCACGTCTCCTTCAGCCACTCCACCGGGCTACACTGGACCGACCACAGATGCATCCACTTCACCTTCAATAAGACCACATCCCACCTCCGCACGCAACATATCCCCCGCAGATGCTGGAGCAAAATCACCACAGACCAGCTCCTCTCCTCACTGAGCCAGAACCCGCCAGCCGACACCGTAGGACACCAACAACGCAACCCACAACCTCGAACAGTGGATCACCAATTGCGCCGACGACCTCGCTCCACTGAAGAACCCCCCCAGGCGAGTCCTGCAACAGGAAAGCCTCATGGTTCACCTGATGCCCTCAAAAACTCAAAAAATCCTGCCGAACCCTCGAAAAAACCTGGCGCCACAATCAGACTACCGAAAACATGACTGCCCTCAAGAACGCCACTCGCGAACACAACTAGCTGATCCGCACCACCAAAAGGGCATCGTTCAAAGAGCGGCTAGAAAGCAACACCCACAACAGCAAGGAACTCTTCAGCATCGTCAAAGAGCTTTCCAACCCCAGCACCAGCAACAACATCACACTGTCACAAGACCTCTGCAACTCCCTCGCCACGTTCTTCCACCGCAAAATCGCAGACATACACGACAGCTTCGGACCCCAGACACTGCCTCCAGTCACCGAACCACCGACCCCCACCACCATCCTCAGCACCTGGACCCCCATCAGCACTCAAGACACCACCCACATCATGAACACCATCCACTCTGGCTCCCCCTCTGACCCTTGCCTCCATCACATCTTCAACAAAGCCGACATCATCATCGCACCCCACCTCCGGAACATCATAAACAACTCCTTCATGTCAGCCACCTTCCCTGAGAGCTGGAAGCACGCAGAAATCCACGCCCTTCTGAAGAAACCCAGAGCGGACCCCAAAGACCTCAAGAACTTCCGCCCCATCTCTCTTCTTCCCTTCCCAGCTAAAGTCATCGAGAAGACCGTCAATAAACAGCTGACTGCTTTCCTCGAGGCAAACAACTCACTCGACCCGTCCCATGTCGGATTTCGAGCCAACCACAGCACCGAGACCGCCCTCATCGCAGCCACCGACGACATCAGGACCCTGATGGACAACGGAGAAACAACTGCTCTCATCCTCCTAGACCTCTCGGCTGCCTTCGACACCGTCTGCCACCGCACCATGATAACCCGCCTCTTCAACACAGGAATCCAAGGAAAGGCCCTGTTCCTCTCCGACAGAACCCAGAGAGTCCGCCGACCTCCTTTCCGCTCAGCAGCCACCGAAATCATCTGCGGCGTACCCCAAGGCTCCTCGCTCAGCCCAACCCTCTTCAACATCTACATGAGCATCCTCGCCGCCATCGCACGCAAACACAACATCATCTCGTACGCCGACGACAACCAACTAGTACTCTCCCTCACCAAAGACCCAGCCACCGCCAAAACCAACCTCCAGGAAGGAATGAAAGACGTTGCAGAATGGATGAAACTCAGTCACCTGAAGTTGAACTCAGACAAGACGGAGGTCCTCATCTTCGGACAATCCCCTTCCGCCTGGGACGACTCCTGGAGGCCCACTGCGCTGGGCGCCGCACCAAAACTCATGGACCACGCACGCAACCTGGCATTCATCCTGGACTCCTCCCTCACAATGGCCAAGCAAGTCAACGCCATCTTGTCATCTTGCTTCAACACTCTGCGCATGCTCCGTAAGATCATTCGGTGGATCCCCACCGAAACCAGAAAAACCGTCACCCAGGCCCTCGTCACCAGCCCACTGGACTACTTAAACGCCCTATACGCAGGAACCACAGCCAAACTTCAGAAACGACTCCAGCGCATACAGAACGCCTCCGCACGACTCATCCTCGACATCCCCTGCCACAGCCACATATCCGGCCACCTGAGAAACCTGCACTGGCTCCCCGTCAGCAAGAGGATCACGTTCAGGCTCCTCACCCACGCACACAAAGCACTCCATGACAATGGCCCCGAATACCTCAACAACCGCCTCTCGTTCTACACCCCCACCCGCCAGCTACGCTCTGCCAGCCTCGCCCTCGCCACCGTCCCACGGATCCGGAGAACCACCACCAGAGGAAGATCTTTCTCCTACCTGGCAGCCAAAACATGGAACTCCCTCCCCACACACCTACGACTGACCGAGGACCATCTCACCTTCAGGAACCACCTCAAGACCTGGCTCTTCGAGGAGTAGCGACACCCTCCCCCCTCTCCCTCCAGCGCCTTAAGACCCTCACGGGTGAGTAGCGTGTTCTATAACTTTATTGATTGATTGATTGATTGACTGGGTCAGAAACATTAGTCACTAATTGCGCCTCCATTGTTTCTTTGGCTTTCGAGTCGGCTTGGCATTTTCGTTCTGCCCCACATTTGCGTCTCTCCCATCTTTTGCTGTTACACTTTTGCCTGTGTTTGCACTTTGGACACGGGACGCAATGTTTGCCTGCTGTCCTGGTGCAAGCAGTCCACTTTTTGCGCCAGGGAGAACTTGTGAAACCCCAAGCGCTGAGCTCTGATTTGTTCATTCCCCGACTCGCTATCAGTAGCCGAACTAAGATCAGAGGCTGACGTTGTTGTTGGTGCGGATAGATTTGTCTCATTAGGTGGTATGAGAAGCGGTTGTGCCTTCCTAGCAGCTTTTACATTGTCATATCTTTTTGCAAATGTAAAAACGTGCCCGTGTTCATAATCCAATTTGTCACGTTGGAACTTGAAGGCTTTTCTTTTTTTTAATAATCTCCCCTTTATTAGCTAAACGTACAGTCATTTCATCTCTGTTTTTATCTACTACAGCACCAACATCTAATTTATCAATATCAGTGTTTAGAGCATCAATTTTAACTAGCAAAGCCTCCCTTTCACGTGCAGCGTACTTTACAAGTATTTTAACAAGTTTCCTCAAGGACTCCAAATTACAGTCTGCTTATTTGGCTAATATGAGTGGATCAGGTTGCTTGTAACTGGGAACCAGCATTATTCGTAGTTCTCTTGGTATCCTACCCACCTCCAGATAATGAGCCAGTGACCGGTGATATATATCAGCCGCTGTCCGTGCAGGTAACAGCAGTCGGGCTGGGTAAGTGGGATTTCGAGGGACGATGCAGAGGGAAAATTAAATATTTATTGAATTTTCCCTCTGCATTGTCCCTCAAAATCCCCCTTTACCCGCCTCACCGCCCCACCGATGTTACCTGCATGAACCACTATCTATATATATATATATATATATATATATATATATATATATATATATATCTCCTAGCCTCCGCGTGTGAGTTATACCTACAGACGGTTTCGGATTGTGCTTCATTTGTTTTCAAATGCAAAAACAACAGTTGATGGACAGAACGCACAACTATGTCATACATTCACCCCAGTACAGAGATCTGGGCTTAAATCCAACTTTTCTTTGCTCACCATGCTATTCCAGTTTGAACCTAGCCATATGCAAATCAGTCTTGACCCTGTGCCCCATGGGAACAGTCCAGCCTGAACTGCCAAGCCAGGTCCTCCCTGGACTGGAAACAATCATTCTAGGACTGATTTCGGGCTTTCAGACCTCAATAGCCAGGATAGCTTGACTCCAGTTCGGGCTGGACTGTTCCCATAAGGCACAGGGTCAAGACTGATTTGCATATGGCCATGTCTGAACTGAGGTGGCGCGGTGAACAAAATACTGATGGATTAAACCCATATCTGTGACTGGGGGTGAATGTTTTGCCAATGAGCAACATTCCGTCCATCATCTTGTGTGTTTTGCTGTTCGTACTATGTGTGAAGGGTATGCCCAGACGTGGGTCCCGTGCTCGCTACGCCACTGGAGTCAAGCTATCCTGGCTGATGACAGCTGATAGCCAGAAACCGGTCCTAGGATGCTTGATTCCGGTCCAGGGAATACATGGCTTGGCAGTTCGGGCTGGAATGTTCCCATGAGGCACAGGGTCAACACTGGTTTGCATATGGCCATGTCTGAACTGGGGTGGGGTGGTGGGCAAAATAACGATGGATTAAACCCAGATCTGTGACTGGGGGTGAATGTTTTGCCAATGTGCAACTTTCCGTCCATCATGTTCTGTGTTTTGCTCATTTCTTTTCAAAGCTGGTGCACGCCCATATCCAGTAGCCCGCATTGTGCGCTTTACATGTTTTACTATTTCATCACATAGAACAGGATGGAATTTAATGTTGCAACTGTTCTGTTATATTCAATGGATTATATTAACAATCAATGTAATTACATATTTGTCTGGTCAAATATCCACTCAAAGATGGGCGACATGGTACTTGTATTTTTCCAGCCTCCAAAACTGTAATTTGTTTCTATTTTGTTTACTTAAGAGAATCTTATTGGTATGCACTTTACACGTGATCAAGACTGCGTGCAGTCAAAACGCGTTGTGTATTAAACAATTTCTGGTACTTCCATTTCGGGCTGGACTGTTTAATCTCTGAGAGCGCTTAGACTCTGTATTGAAGAGTACAATAAGATATCGTCCATTGTAATGCGATAACTATCCATCCAAACTATGTTTTAAAGGTGTCTGAACAAATCTCCTATATATTTCATATACGGGCTCAGTGTGTGAACAGTTAGAGACAGAAATTAATTAATTTACGTCGATGTCCTTTTAAGACATGAGCATGCTGCAATTTTCAGTCTCCCAGAATGAGTTTTTATATTTGTGTGCACTTTGAAGAGGAAGCAAAGCATTGGTAAAGTTCTCTTCAATCATTTTGTCTTAATACTTTTTATATATTTATCTTTGTTCATTTGATTATTATATTGCCACCTTTATCTGATGGTTTTAGTTACTCATAATAGTTTGTATTGGATTTGTCAATGCATGTTAATTATTTCTTTCACTTGTTCTTTTGTGTTGGTTTTGTGTAGCTTTTAAATGAGGAAGATGTTGGTGTTATTCTTCCACGTATTTTTATTATTCTTGGTTTTCCTCTTTCTTTTATTAGATTCTTGTCTATATTTCATAGTCACATCTCATCAAAAAAAATAATTTCTTGAAAATCGGTAATTGAGCTCAAGATGATTGCTTCATTTAAACTTAATTCTCCCTCTGAGCTACTTCTAGTGTCTATGTTCAATTAATGACTGGATTTACCCATTAATTCTTGCTTTTTGAGGTTATCAAATTTCCTAGATTCTTCCATTTTCATAATTATTATTGTCTTATAATTTCTGTTGTTCTTATACTTCTTCCTCATGTCATTGGTGAATTTTTACCACTTTCGATACAAGTTATGCTCTCAATGTTTAATCTTCCAATTTGTCAAATTATTTCACCAAATGCAGTGGTACAAGAAAACATACATAGAGAACCGTGAAATATGGTAGATAGTTCATAACACTCTGCAGAGTTTTATCACTCTCAGGACTGCTGGGATTGTGAGAAATGGACGACCATATTATGCAACAACGTGACCTCAAAATTCAAATTATGTGGCACATTGCTGGGCAGAATTATTTCCATCCACTTTAAATAGAAAAAGACATTATGTATCAAATGCTGTGAATCCATAACTATGCTGTAAATGCTGCATCCAAAGATTCTGCATATCCACTGGCCCTCATCAGTGTCCATTGTGTTATTAACTATTTATCCAGGAAAGGTAAACAAAAGCTTATAGTTTATAATGTCAGCAGAAACGCTAGATGCAATATTGTACCATATTAGAAAGTTATTCATGTGCGAGATTGTGTACTTCATAACAGTATACAATAAAATGTAAAATGTGCTTACTCTGCAATTATTCAGCTCTTCAGCCGTTAATATGATGGTACCACATTTCTTTCCTGGAATTCCTCTGAAAAATAGAACCTACATTTAATTTGCAGAAAAACGTTTTAATATCATAAAACAGTTTGTAGGTAATCATGTTTGAATTAAAGAGATGCACACACAATAGCACTGCAAATGCTGCATGAGATAAAATATAAGGGTTGAAGTCTAACTGGAAACAGCAACAGACTATGTCACACTCTTAGGTCTGGACTGGCAGTGTTGCTGTTTGTAAGATGTATTGTTACCAGTTCTTTAAAATATATGCAGAGTGGGTTTTGGCTCTACCTAGCTACTACTATTTGATATATCATTTCGTATTCCAGAAAGAGCTTCAACTGGAATGCACAGGGTACTATTTTATATCTGAAAAGCATACTCATCCACACTGTTTTACACATTAGGGGCCAGATGTAGGTGAGGGACATTTACTGACTCATAAATACCGAATTTTACCGATTCGGTATTTATGAACCGGTAAATATGAAGGAGGGAGATGTAGGTAATTTTGATATTTGAATTACCGAATCGGTAACATTCGGTATTTACCGATTCGGTAAATACCAAATCGGTATTTCCCATTGATTCCTATGGGCTGTGAAGCCCATAGGAATCAATGGGAAATACCGATTCGGTATTTACCGAATCGGTAAATACCGAATGTTGCAAGGCTGCAGGGGGTGTCACTTTGACACCCTCTAGCACCCCAAGTAAAGGCATGTTTGACATGTGGCACACATACATGCCCTAAGGGCATGTCTGTGTGTCACATTGCACAGTGTGCATGCACAGATGTGCATGCACACCTGGATTCGGTATTTTACCACACAATAGGATTGTGTGGTAAAATACCGACTCTTAAGGGCCTGTGGCACTCTCAGGAGTGTCAGCTACATTTGGACTTTACCGAATCGGTAAAAATACCGATTCGGTATTTTACAGAATCTGTAAATTTACCGATTCGGTAAATTTACCGATTCTGTAAAATCATGGCCCCTACATCTGAAATCCCAAATACCGGTCAGTAACGGCCGAATTTGGCCGTTACTGACTGGTATTTGCTCTCCTACATCTGGTCCAAAGTTCTCTCCTGTATGAACAAGTAACCTAATTGTGGTAATGTTCTTTCTGGTGGATACTCTATCTAACCAGAGATTCCTCACCTTTAAACTATTCCCAGGTCCCAGTCTGGATACAGAAATGTTTTCACCAGTGTTCCCTTGCACCCTTGGTGGTGTCCTATGACTTTGTGGTGATTTTAAACTGCCTAGGAAGTGACAAAGAGGTGCCACATATATGCACCAGCCCTGTCTGCTGCTGCCAATTTCTTAATCTTTCTGCATCAATGCCCTCAAGCACTGGGCCCTTCAAACAAATTGCAGGAAAAGGTGTGCCAAAATCTAACTTAGATCTTAATGATGATGTTTAGTAGTCCACTTCCACAGAACGGGGAGGTGGGATGGGCAAAATGGAATCTGCAGTTAAATAGGTTAACCACTAAAAACAAAAAGAGCATTACCGACAATAAGTAACTTTTTTTCTGATAGATATTTCCAATCACATGTTCCTTACCTTTAGGATAGATAACACAGAAATATCTCCCACACAACGAGGTTCTGAGAAGTTGACCCAAATTAAGACATTTTGCTGCACCAAGTGGGCAAAAATGTCCCAAACCCCATCAAACCCGAATGTCAAGCAGTAGTGTCCCATACATTTATATATCTATGCCACGTCACCACATTGGTCCTGGTGAAATGCACCCCAGGCCTTCTGGGGAAGATACCTTGCTAGCCAGCAGATAGAATATTTAAATGCACAGGACAGAACTATCCATGTGGATAGAGTCCTCTTTTGCACAGCCTTGACTTTCATGGTCCTAGTTAACCAGACAAAGACCTGAACATTCACAAGATGGTCTGTTGTACACTCAGTGTAGGAACTCAGATCTCTCTTTAGGTCAAGTCAGTGGAGCCTCTCCTCCTCTTTTAATGGATGTGGTGGAGAAAAAAATGATTGACTGACCAACATGGAATGGTGATGCCACCTGTACCAGGAAGTCAGGTGAGTCTGGGCTCCAACCAATTTAGCTGGAAAGAGAGTGGTGTATGGAGGTTGTAAAGAGAGCTCCAGTGGTTTATTCACGTTGCATGGAGAAGTGATGGCAATAAGTCTTAATCACCAGAAGTAGTGGCAAACACCTGCCCAAAGGCTCAAATGGCGTGCACATGAGGAATGTCAGGACTAGATGTATGTCCCACTGAGGCATGGTGATTGGTTTTGAAGGGGAGATAGCATTAGATCATACAGAAAATACATCACAACCAGTAATTTGAAAAGAGAAAGTTGATCAGGCATAAATAAAAAAAGTTGAAAGGGCTGACATGTAACTCTTAAGTGTGTCCACTACAATGCCTTGTTGGGTCAATAACAAATCAAACAACAAAACATCAAGGAGTTTGGAAAGCAGAGGGTTTAGATGGTGGACCCTTCACCTGGCCACAAACGTATCCCAGTGTTATGCAATGATGGACTTCATGGATAAACATCTGGTTGCAAGTAAGACCTCTACTACTTCAGGCAGCAAAAAAAAGAATTTAGCTGTCATCGCTCAATCTCCATACATACAGGTGTAGTTTACAGGTGCAAGACCCTTGCCTGTTGCGGAGAAAGGATGATTTCCCAAAGAGGTAGCTGTATTGGTAGGTAAATGCTCAGAAGCTCTGGGCTCCACATTCTTCAGGCCCAGTCAGGGGCTATTACGATAACGTAAACCCAACCTGTCCTGACTTTAATTAGAACATGAGGCAGGAGAAGCAGTAGCTGGAATGTGTACAGAAGGCCTGTGCTACATCACAGACAAAATGTGTCTCCAAATGATCATATTGTAGGAAACTGCAGTCTTGGGAAGCTTTAACACTGTGAAGTCTTGATGGTGGTGAACTGATCTAGCCAGGGCATGCCCCACTCATCGAAGATGCCCTGTGACACCTCAGGATGGAAACATCACTTGTGGTCCACCAGCCAACATATGCTAAGCTTGTGCTCACTGACGTTCAGGAACCCCTATAGGTGGCTGGTTATCAGAAAGATCATCTGCTGTTGGTGCAGCTCCCTCCAAAGAAGTAGAGTCTCCTTGTACACAATCCAGGACCAACTGCATCATGCTTGCGGCAGTATTTCATGGTAGTGGTGTTGTCCATTAGGACTACCAGTTTTTCCTTGAGTGTTGGTAGGAAGGCTCACTGGAAGCTCCAAAAGGTTTATTGATGTTGTGGAGCTGGCTCTCCACTGTGGGAAACAACCATTACAATGCAGTCATTACAACGCACTACATTTACAACGCATGTCACCACAAAGCATGCTATTACAAAGCATGTCAGTACAATGCATCCCAATACAACACATTATAATGAATAGTAATTTTTTGCCCGACACTATCCACCGCTTACCCTACTGTTGCACTCACTGGAGTGGCAATAGTAATTTTTACCCCTGCACTATCCAACACTTACCCTACTGTTGCACTCACTGGAGTGGAAATATTAATTTTTACCCCTACACTATCCAACACTTACCCTACTGTTACCCTAAAAGTATTATGTGTTGTAATGGTATGCGTTGTAATAGTATGCGTTGTAATGGAATGCATTGTGAATGTAGTGTCTAAAAATGCGTAGTGATGGCATGTGCTGCAATGGATATTGCAATGTAAAAACCGCCTTGTAAAGGCATGCATTGTAAATGTTTGCATTGTAATGTGTCCTATTCTTCCGCTGGATACAACAGGCCACTGATCTCTACCTCTCATTGGTGACGCCCACCCCAGCAGTAAATCATGAGCCATGATAATGATGTCTTGGTGTGGAAGAGAGAGTGGCTTGCCGCAGATCAGGTTATTGCATGTCTGCAATAACATGAGGTCCTGAGCTAACTCTTGCAAGATCTAACCAGTGTGGGAAGGGCAACCACAGTCCTGGGCCAAATTCAGGCCGTAGCTTTTATTGCAGGCTGCCCCCTTCCTAAAAAATAGAAAATGCTAATTTAAAAAAAGCCAGTAACTCACTGGAGGCCGCGCTCCCTTTCTCCATCACTCTGCAAATACACCTCCTGGCACGCTGCTGGATGGGGGACAAAGTCATCTTGGTTGCTGAGGGCCCTTAGGGGCTAACAAGACCTCCTGTTACCTCCAGTAAGCCCTACACAGTGGGATTGCTGAGAGGTTGTCGGAGGCCGCACCCTCTTTTTCTACAACTCTGCAAACACGCCTCTCAGCGCACTGCTGGTGGGGGATGAGGTCACCTTACCTCCTGTAGATTTCTCTACTATTAACATTTTATTAATGTTGCAATAAGTAGAGAACAGCAATATAACCTACCACTTAGCTATATCTAAGACCCTTACCCAGAACGCAGGCAAATACAGAACACAGCCAAACTGTGCTGAAAACGACATGGCTGCGTTTTACGTTTGTAAAACACAGCCATTAACCAATCACATACTGCCTGATCAAGTGCATGTACCACAGTATACTGCGGAACAATATATAACTAAGTATTTTAAAATGTATAACTTGAACACTACTTCATTCCCACATATTACCAAAAATTACCATTTACATCAAAAAATGTATTTTTGTGCCACATTACATCACAAAATACATTCGCCGAGAATTGATTTTATATTATTGTTTTTCTCTATATGACACTATAATTAACTAGGTATTGACATTAGTTTTTTTCAATATTTACAGGAAGAACTCCTCGTTATCCAAAAAATCACGAGGATACGGTAGGGTGGTTGAAAACACCACTCTCGCCTATTTCAGTAATACTTATATGTTCTAAAAAATGTTTTTTCATTTACACTGATGATAGTGTACTTTGCAGTAGCTATATTTCAAGCCTGGCCCTGAAGAATGCCGGTGAACTACCACCAACACGGCAGAAACATGTTGGCCTAATTAATCTTACTAGCATACTGGACAGTGATATTTTCACACTGTCATTACACTGTTTTTTACTTGACGTCAAGGTGGATACCAATAAACATATTTTTCTACTTTGACCGCCATTTTAAATCACTATTATATATTTCTTTTTGAGCACTGCACTCTATCAGCACCATGTGTGGTGAGGATACATCTATCTTTAGAACAACGGTCTAAAGAGACTAAGCCACTATCATTGGGCTTGGACATATGGACCTTGTTCGGAAGGTCCTAAATGACGATGCTCCGCCACATGGGTGGGCTGATAGGACTTATTTAAGTATTTGATGTCTCTTTACCACAGGTGGAAACTGTTTATGGTGTGATTCTTTCTTTCTTTTGGTGTCTGTCCTACTCGGCCTTTTTGACCTTCAAGTTTTTCGTTGTTAAAAGTACTGCTAATAAGGGATATTTTCTTGAATGGTCGGTAAATATAGCTCCCTTGGCCCTCCTTTTGAAAGTTGTATTTTCCAGTTTTGAGCAGCTTTTGGCTGCGGGCCTGTCTTGAAGCACCTTGTACACGTTTGGAGGTAGCTTTCCTTTTTCGCTCACTTGGTTGACTGATCTTTTGCCCTAGAGGTCGTTTCACGATGGCTGACTTTGGCGGGTTAGCGTTCGATGATGAAGATCTAAATAACATTCTCATTAACAATCCAAGCATTCTAGATGACTTGCCCACGACATCTAACACCACTCAAGATGATTGGGTAACTCTGTTGAACTTAAAAAAGAACCATTCTCGTATTTCCCTGCATAGTGTAATAATGAATGAATACCTGCATGGTAAGTGTGCACCAGCAGGTCTGATTGTGACTAATATACCGAGGCTTTTTCTCACAGACAAAATCTTTTTACGCGACTGGGCTCTTATAGCGTGGCGCTGTACGCGTGATTGGCTGATTTTAATAATTAAAACAGCGAAGAAAGCTGCAGATGCCGTGCTCATAGAGATCCAAGTTTTGGAGGGTCAAATCAATGCTGCTATTAGACCTGTGATCTTTAAAAAGAATATGGATGAGACAAATAAAACAAACAAAGATTACCGAGACAACATCTTGCTGAATAAAGTTGATAAATTTAAAAAAGATTTGTCACGGTTCTCTATGGAACATGCTTATCCTTACACCAGCGACTCGTATGTAGCACCAGACTACAACTCCAAGGGGAGAAAATATGGGTCTAACTACTCTTCTTCTGGCTCAGACTCTGGATCTAGTGATCCAGGCAATTCTAACATAGGGGCTCCAAACAGAGGGCGGAATAGAAGTTCCCAAAGAAGGCCAAACAGGGGGCGAGGAATGATGGGACCACCCCCAATGGGCCACCCTGGACCAAATTTTCCATCACACCCACAATTCTATTATGACCAGTCTTTTTTAGGACAAGGTCAGGGCAGGAGAAGGGGGAGAAGGAGGGGACAACAGACGGTGTCCTGGGCACCAGACACCCCTCTCCCGAACCCAAACATCAACAGCCGAGGAGGCCAGGAGTAGACGAACAGACCAATGACAGCGACAGCGATCTAGTTGTCAATCTCAGTTCTCGGATACTCACGGTTGACGAGAAATCTGTCCTTAATAAAGGATTGGGCTTCGTTCCTACTAATAAGTGTGATCCTTTCAACCTGAGATGTGAACTTGAGAATTTCTACAGGAAGATACGTCTCCATTTTTTCTTTAATACTAATAAAGAGACAACTGATGCTGCAGAACCTACTGATCGTAATACTGGCTTGAAACCCAAATCTACCCACATGCCTTTGAGCAGTCTAGTTCCAGCCCGGGTTATCGCCTTTGAACAAGCAGTGACCCATGAAGTTATGAATCTAAGCCAAACTAAACAACGACCATACCACAACATTATGAGAGCTGAAAAAAATGCTCTTGCGGATCTGGCCAAAGACACTACCCTTACTATTAAACCGGTGGATAAGGGAGGAGCGATAGTGCTCCAGGACACAGATCACTACCGAGCAGAATGCAGGAGGCAGTTGAATGATACAAGAGCTTATCGCCGCCTCATAGAGGATCCGACCACCAGGATCAAAGATGAAATTAAAAATCTGATTGAGGAGGCATCCGGAGAAGGCTGGATCACGCCCCAAGAGGCCAGATATCTCATCACAACACATCCGGTAACACCATACTTCTATTGTCTCCCGAAGATTCAAAAGGAGACAAGACCGCCACCTGGCCGCCCTATCATCTCAGGGATAGGCTCATTACTAGAGCCATTGTCTACATTCGTGGATTTTTTTCGTAAACCGAAAGTAAGTGAAACACCTACGTACTTACAAGACACTGGTGATGTGTTGAGGCTGCTGGCAGAGGTAGAGTTCGATGTCACTACTGACCTTTTGGTGAGTTTTGACGTCGAGTCTCTATACACATGCATCCCACAACAAGAAACATTGGATTGCATCAGAAGTCTCCTAGGATCAAGACAAATGGATACAATCACCCCAGTGGGATTCATTATGGAATGTGCCAGGTTGGCAATGACGGAAATTGTTTTCCAATATGAAGATAAACTATACTTACAAATTTCGGGGACCTCAATGGGGAGCGTATTTGCCCCAAGTCTTGCCAATCTGTACATGCATCAATTTGAGCAAGACCACGTCCTCCACCACAGCAACCCTTTTCTACATCAGGTGTTGCTGTGGAGGAGATATATTGATGACGTGATCGTGATCTGGAGAGGTACCAACGAAGAAGTAGTAACCTTTCATAACTGGCTTAATTTACAAAATCGACATCTGAAATTCACTATGGAATTCAGCAAAGAAAAACTTCCATTCTTAGACATATCGATTTTTCCAGGAGAGGGAGGTCTACAAAGTGAACTATATCGGAAACCGATGTCACGTAATTCTTTGTTATCCTATCATAGCTTTCATCCTCAATCTCTCCGGGATAACTTACCGGTTGGACAGTTCTTGAGGGTGAGAAGAAACTGTTCCTCTAACACCCTGTTTCATCAACACGCAAAAGATCTGTCAGTGCAACTAAGAGAACGACATTACCCACACCACCTGGTGAGAAAAGCATGTAAAAGAGCATCTAACAATAACCGGGAAGCACTCATTGAACACAAACGCTCAACAACACCACAAGACCGCATGACTATGGTGCATACATTCAGCACCCTCTCTAATGGGGTCAAGAAAATTGTCTTGAAACACTGGAAAATATTGAATACAGTGTCACGAGACATCCCCCGCCCCCTGTTTGCTTTTAAAAGGGGCCCTAGCATTAGAGATAATTTAGTACATACTCGACCAAAACATCATCAAAGAGAAAACATCAATACCTTATGGAACACCGATCCGGTACGAGGCCACTACCCATGTGGAGGCTGTGCTGCCTGTCCCCAGACAAGCAAAACTTTAATGATAGACATTGGTACTGATAGACCATGGCGCTTGAACAATCACACAAATTGTAATTCAGAGAAACTGATCTATATGATCAAGTGTCCCTGCGGGCTTACATACATTGGCCATACCACCAGGAAGATCAAGCTTCGCATCAGTGAACATAAAAGCACCATTCGGTGTAACAAACAATCGACCTGCCTAACTAACCACTTTCTACAATTTAAACATAAGGCAGATGAACTGAAGTGGGTAGTACTGGAAAAGCCATTTATTCCCCCTCATGTTACTGATGTGTCACGTTTTCTATTTTTGAAAGAACAACGTTGGATTTTTAAACTCAAAACCGATGTTAGGGGTTTGAATGACAATATTCCTTGGGTCTCGATTTGAGAATAACCAGCAAGAAACATATGACCCAGATGACCTGGCTTTGCTGGGCCCCAAACAAGTACCTGCACATATAGCGCTCTCTAACATGATCAATAGACAGGGTGTACAGCGTTGGGTACTTAACTAGTGCTCCCCTGTGTCGCTCCATGTTACTACATCCCATCCAGATACACAATCTTGATGAAGTAGACCTGTTCTAGACTTTCTGTTACACTCCAGTCTGGTCAAATAGGATACTATCAATACCAATTAGAACTGAGTTCTATCAGATCACTAATGAGCAGTATGATTTGACCTCTGGTTAGCGTATTTTATTTTGAAAGCAACTGTTTAAAGCACTGAAGGAGGTAGGAATAGAGGGAGAGGCTCTGGCATGGTTGGAGAGTTTCCTGTCCGGGCGTTCCCAAGAGGTTAGGCTGGGCTCCCACAAGTCCACCTATCGGGAGCTCAATAAGGGGGTGCCACAGGGCTCCTGTCTGAGCCCTACACTTTTCAACATATATGTGGCCCCCCTTGCCAACCTAGCAAGATCTTTCGGGTTCACCCCTGTATCCTACGCTGACGACACCCAACTTCTTTTTCCCTTTAAAACTCTCACACCTGCAATAAAAAGATCTTTTGCAGAGGGGATGAGAGCCATTGCAGACTGGATGTCATCGAACTGTCTGCAGTGCAATGTCGGGAAAACTGAAGTTGTGTTGTTCGGTCAAGCGACGACACACTGGTCAGCCGACTGGTGGCCTCTGGAACTTGGCCCTGTTCCCACCCCCAAAAGTAAGGTCAAGAACCTGGGAGTTTTATTTGACCAACAACTTATTTTTAAGGACCATGTCAATCAAGTAGCCGGCACCTGCTTCCGGGCTATAGGGATGCTCAGACGTGTCTTTCCCTATCTCCCGGATCACCACAGGAAAACTTTGGTGCAGGCTCTTGTTATTAGTAGGATCGACTACTGCAATGGATTGCTCCAAGGAGCCAATGAGGAGCAAATCAAGAAATTGCAGGTCATTCAAAATACAGCCGCAAGGATCGTCATGAATGCTCCTCCTAGGACTCCATCCTGCCCCCTACTGTCTCAGCTTCACTGGCTTCCTGTGAAGAAGCGAGTTCATTTTAAGACTCTGTGCACTATACACAAGAGTCTAATGGGGATGGGCCCTAAGTATTTCACAGACATTTTTCAGCCTTACACCCCAGGACGCTCCTTGCGTTCCAGCGACCAGCTACTACTCAAAATACCTAGAATTAAGAAAACCAGGCAAGGTGGCCGTGCACTGGCCCATACCGGACCTGTCTTATGGAACTCATTGCCGTTCGGACTGAGGTCAATCACCAATCATATGGCGTTTAGAAAAAACCTAAAAACCCATCTGTTTCCCAGCTATTAATTGTCCTCCCATCCTTGGACACTGTCTCTTACTCTCTCTATACCTGCAGTTATAGCGCAGAGATACCCCTTCGGGGGTCTAGTCTGGCGCTCTATAAACATATAAAATAAATAAAAAAATAAAAATATATGTTTAAAACAATAATGGCTCCAATATATCACACGTTTTTTTTTAAATTTATATATAGAGAATGAATGCTTGAACTACAGGTAACCGCGCTAGAACACTCCTGGAGACACTGAATAACAATAGAGCTGTGTCCCAATGGACAAACGCTACAGTTGCGCATGCGCTGTCACTGAGACAGCCGGCGTTCCAGCAAGTTGGACGCTTGACTGTGCTGCGCATGCGCCGAGTGAGATACTACTACTCGCTTTACCCGGAAGTTTTCTGATGTCCTACGTAAACTCGAGCCAGGTGGATGCAGTTATCAAGCGCTGCACCAATCAATGGCAGTATATAAACGCTCTTCCTTCCGTCCGTCGGTACTTCCCCTTCGGCTCAGGAACACTCCTGGAGGTACCGACGGACAGGTAAGGACTTAAGCGCCGTTTTCAGAAGCTTGTTTTTGCACCCGAGGGCTCTGTCTCAAGCCGAACTAGAGGTTTGTTGACCTTTAAAGAAAGCACTCGTTAGATTTTTGCACTAACTTTCAAAATGACAAAACAACTCTTTTCTGTTAGAATCTTTTTACATAAGCAGTTATCTAGACCAGAGGGTTTTAAAATAATGACATAGACCCGTCTGGTTGCACAACTTAAATCGTGTGGCATTTACATTAAGATCTTTTTAGTGTGTGCAGCCAGGCCTCTGTTAGACATCGTTTTTTTGACCTAGGGGCTCCAAACAGAGGGCGGAATAGAAGTTCCTAAAGAAGGCCAAACGGGGCGAGGAATGATGAATTACTATCCAAACCCGGGCCAATGGTGGCCTCCGGCTCCTTGGGGTTACCAACCACCACCGATGGGACCACCCCCAATGGGTCACCCTGGACCAAATTTTCCATCACACCCACAATTCTATTATGACCAGTCTTTTTTAGGACAAGGTCAGGGCAGGAGAAGGCGGAGAAGGAGGGGACAACAGACGGTGTCCTGGGCACCAGACACCACTCTCCCGAACCCAAACATCAACAGCCGAGGAGGCCAGGAGTAGACGAACAGACCAATGACAGCGACAGCGATCTAGTTGTCAATCTCAGTTCTCGGATACTCACGGTTGACGAGAAATCTGTCCTTAATAAAGGATTGGGCTTCGTTCCTACTAATAAGTGTGATCCTTTCAACCTGAGATGTGAACTTGAGAATTTCTACAGGAAGATACGTCTCCATTTTTTCTTTAATACTAATAAAGAGACAACTGATGCTGCAGAACCTACTGATCGTAATACTGGCTTGAAACCCAAATCTACCTACATGCCTTTGAGCAGTCAAGTTCCAGCCCGGGTTATCGCCTTTGAACAAGCAGTGACCCATGAAGTTATGAATCTAAGCCAAACTAAACAACGACCATACCACAACATTACGAGAGCTGAAAAAAATGCTCTTGCGGATCTGGCCAAAGACACTATCCTTACTATTAAACCGGCGGATAAGGGAGGAGCGATAGTGCTCCAGGACACAGATCACTACCGAGCAGAATGCAGGAGGCAGTTGAATGATACAAGAGCTTATCGCCGCCTCATAGAGGATCCGACCACCAGGATCAAAGATGAAATTAAAAATCTGATTGAGGAGGCATCCGGAGAAGGCTGGATCACGCCCCAAGAGGCCAGATATCTCATCACAACACATCCGGTAACACCATACTTCTATTGTCTCCCGAAGATTCACAAGGAGACAAGACCGCCACCTGGCTGCCCTATCATCTCAGGGATAGGCTCATTACTAGAGCCATTGTCTACATTCGTGGATTTTTTTTCTTAAACCGATAGTAAGTGAAACACCTACGTACTTACAAGACACTGGTGATGTGTTGAGGCTGCTGGCAGAGGTAGAGTTCGATGTCACTACTGACCTTTTGGTGAGTTTTGACGTCGAGTCTCTATACACATGCATCCCACAACAAGAAACATTGGATTGCATCAGAAGTCTCCTAGGATGAAGACAAATGGATACAATCAGCCCAGTGGGATTCATTATGGAATGTGCCAGGTTGGCCATGACGGAATTTTTTTTCCAATATGAAGATAAACTATACTTACAAATTTCGGGGACCTCAATGGGGAGCGTATTTGCCCCAAGTCTTGCCAATCTGTACATGCATCAATTTGAGCAAGACCACGTCCTCCACCACAGCAACCCTTTTCTACATCAGGTGTTGCTGTGGAGGAGATATATTGATGACGTGATCGTGATCTGGAGAGGTACCAACGAAGAAGTAGTAAGCTTTCATAACTGGCTTAATTTACAAAATCGACATCTGAAATTCACTATGGAATTCAGCAAAGAAAAACTTCCATTCTTAGACATATCGATTTTTCCAGGAGAGGGAGGTCTACAAAGTGAACTATATCGGAAACCGATGTCACGTAATTCTTTGTTATCCTATCATAGCTTTCATCCTCAATCTCTCCGGGATAACTTACCGGTTGGACAGTTCTTGAGGGTGAGAAGAAACTGTTCCTCTAACACCCTGTTTCATCAACACGCAAAAGATCTGTCAGTGCAACTAAGAGAACGACATTACCCACACCACCTGGTGAGAAAAGCATGTAAAAGAGCATCTAACAATAACCGGGAAGCACTCATTGAACACAAACGCTCAACAACACCACAAGACCGCATGACTATGGTGCATACATTCAGCACCCTCTCTAATGGGGTCAAGAAAATTGTCTTGAAACACTGGAAAATATTGAATACAGTGTCACGAGACATCCCCCGCCCCCTGTTTGCTTTTAAAAGGGGCCCTAGCATTAGAGATAATTTAGTACATACTCGACCAAAACATCATCAAAGAGAAAACATCAATACCTTATGGAACAGCGATCCGGTACGAGGCCACTACCCATGTGGAGGCTGTGCTGCCTGTCCCCAGACAAGCAAAACTTTAATGATAGACATTGGTACTGATAGACCATGGTGCTTGAACAATCACACAAATTGTAATTCAGAGAAACTGATCTATATGATCAAGTGTCCCTGCGGGCTTACATACATTGGCCATACCACCAGGAAGATCAAGCTTCGCATCAGTGAACATAAAAGCACCATTCGGTGTAACAAACAATCGACCTGCCTAACTAACCACTTTCTACAATTTAAACATAAGGCAGATGAACTGAAGTGGGTAGTACTGGAAAAGCCATTTATTCCCCCTCATGTTACTGATGTGTCACGTTTTCTATTTTTGAAAGAACAACGTTGGATTTTTAAACTCAAAACCGATGTTAGGGGTTTGAATGACAATATTCCTTAGGTCTCGATTTGAGAATAACCAGCAAGAAACATATGACCCAGATGACCTGGCTTTGCTGGGCCCCAAACAAGTACCTGCACATATAGCGCTCTCTAACATGATCAATAGACAGGGTGTACAGCGTTGGGTACTTAACTAGTGCTCCCCTGTGACGCTCCATGTTACTACATCCCATCCAGATACACAATCTTGATGAAGTAGACCTGTTCTAGACTTTCTGTTACACTCCAGTCTGGTCAAATAGGATACTATCAATACCAATTAGAACTGAGTTCTATCAGATCACTAATGAGCAGTATGATTTGACCTCTGGTTAGCGTATTTTATTTTGAAAACAACTGTTTAAAGCACTTTATGTTTAAAACAATAATGGCTCCAATATATCACACGTTTTTTTTAAAATTTATATATAGAGAACGAATGCTTGAACTACAGGTAACCGCGCTAGAACACTCCTGGAGACAATGAATAACAATAGAGCTGTGTCCCAATGGACAAACGCTACAGTTGCGCATGCACTGTCACTGAGACAGCCGGCGTTCCAGCAAGTTGGACGCTTGACTGTGCTGCGCATGCGCCGAGTGAGATACTACTACTCGCTTTACCCGGAAGTTTTCTGATGTCCTACGTAAACTCGAGCCAGGTGGATGCAGTTATCAAGCGCTGCACCAATCAATGGCAGTATATAAACGCTCTTCCTTCCGTCCGTCGGTACCTCCCCTTCGGCTCAGGAACACTCCTGGAGGTACCGACGGACAGGTAAGGACTTAAGCGCCGTTTTCAGAAGCTTGTTTTTGCACCCGAGGGCTCTGTCTCAAGCCAAACTAGAGGTTTGTTGACCTTTAAAGAAAGCACTCGTTAGATTTTTGCACTAACTTTCAAAATGACAAAACAACTCTTTTCTGTTAGAATCTTTTTACATAAGCAGTTATCTAGACCAGAGGGTTTTAAAATAATGACATAGACCCGTCTGGTTGCACAACTTAAATCGTGTGGCATTTACATTAAGATCTTTTTAGTGTGTGCAGCCAGGCCTCTGTTAGACATCGGTTTTTTGACCTTATGGGCATATTTCGACAACCAAGTTATAGAAACATTTTCCGCAGGGGGACATTTGACTTTCCTGAAATTGTCCCTCTTCATATGTTCAATAGAGCGGGGCCCCACATTCCGAGCCGTTGCCGGGTGAGGTGAGGCATCCTTCCCACACAAAGCTGGGTAAGTGAAAAAATTCTCTTACACTGTTTTTTACTGAAGAGTTTGGTGTAACTATAGGAGTGCACATTAACATTGTCGCCGTCACAGATTTAGATTGGCAAAGTTGAGTGAGGACATTCGCCGAGAATTGATTTTATATTATTGTTTTTCTCTATATGACACCATAATTAACTAGGTATTGACATTAGTTTTTTTCAATATTTACAGGAAGAACTCCTCGTTATCCAAAAAATCACGAGGATACGGTAGGGTGGTTGAATTCACCACACTCGCCCATTTCAGTAATACTTATATGTTCTAAAAAATGTTTTTTCATTTACACTGATGATAGTGTACTTTGCAGTAGCTATATTTCCAGCCTGGCCCTGAAGAATGCCAGTGAACTACCACCAACACGGCAGAAACATGTTGGCCTAATTAATCTTACTAGCATACTGGACAGTGATATTTTCACACTGTCATTACACTGTTTTTTACTTGACGTCAAGGTGGATACCAATAAACATATTTTTCTACTTTGACCGCCATTTTAAATCACTATTATATATTTCTTTTTGAGCACTGCACTCTATCAGCACCATGTGTGGTGAGGATACATCTATCTTTAGAACAACAGTCTAAAGAGACTAAGCCACTATCATTGGGCTTGGACATATGGACCTTGTTCGGAAGGTCCTAAATGACGATGCTCCGCCACATGGGTGGGCTGATAGGACTTATTTAAGTATTTGATGTTTCTTTACCACAGGTGGAAACTGTTTATGGTGTGATTTTTTCTTTATTTTGGTGTCTGTCCTACTCGGCCTTTTTGACCTTCAAGTTTTTCGTTGTTAAAAGTACTGCTAATAAGGGATATTTTCTTGAATGGTCGGTAAATATAGTTCCCTTGGCCCTCCTTTTGAAAGTTGTATTTTCCAGTTTTGAGCAGCTTTTGGCTGTGGGCCTGTCTTGAAGCACCTTGTACACGTTTGGAGGTAGCTTTCCTTTTTCGCTCACTTGGTTGATTGATCTTTTGCCCTAGAGGTCGCTTCACGATGGCTGACTTTGGCGGGTTAGCGTTCGATGATGAAGATCTAAATAACATTCTCAGTAACAATCCAAGCATTCTAGATGACTTGCCCACGACATCTAACACCACTCAAGATGATTGGGTAACTCTGTTGAACTTAAAAAAGAACCATTCTCGTATTTCCCTGCATGGTGTAATAATGAATGAATACCTGCATGGTAAGTGTGCACCAGCAGGTCTGATTGTGACTAATATACCGAGGCTTTTTCTCACAGACAAAACCTTTTTACGCGACTGGGCTCTTATAGCGTGGCGCTGTACGCGTGATTGGCTGATTTTAATAATTAAAACAGCGAAGAAAGCTGCAGATGCCGTGCTCATAGAGATCCAAGTTTTGGAGGGTCAAATCAATGCTGCTATTAGACCTGTGATCTTTAAAAAGAATATGGATGAGACAAATAAAACAAACAAAGATTACCGAGACAACATCTTGCTGAATAAAGTTGATAAATTTAAAAAAGATTTGGCACGGTTCTCTATGGAACATGCTTATCCTTACACCAGCGACTCGTATGTAGCACCAGACTACAACTCCAAGGGGAGAAAATATGGGTCTAACTACTCTTCTTCTGGCTCAGACTCTGGATCTAGTGATCCAGGCAATTCTAACATAGGGGCTCCAAACAGAGGGCGGAATAGAAGTTCCCAAAGAAGGCCAAACGGGGCGAGGAATGATGAATCACTATCCAAGCCCGGGCCAATGGTGGCCTCCGGCTCCTTGGGGTTAGCAACCACCACCGATGGGACCACCCCCAATGGGCCACCCTGGACCAAATTTTCCATCACACCCACAATTCTATTATGACCAGTCTTTTTTAGGACAAGGTCAGGGCAGGAGAAGGGGGAGAAGGAGGGGACAACAGACGGTGTCCTGGGCACCAGACACCACTCTCCCGAACCCAAACATCAACAGCCGAGGAGGCCAGGAGTAGACGAACAGACCAATGACAGCGACAGCGATCTAGTTGTCAATCTCAGTTCTCGGATACTCACGGTTGACGAGAAATCTGTCCTTAATAAAGGATTGGGCTTCGTTCCTACTAATATGTGTGATCCTTTCAACCTGAGATGTGAACTTGAGAATTTCTACAGGAAGATACGTCTCCATTTTTTCTTTAATACTAATAAAGAGACAACTGATGCTGCAGAACCTACTGATCGTAATACTGGCTTGAAACCCAAATCTACCTACATGCCTTTGAGCAGTCAAGTTCCAGCCCGGGTTATCGCCTTTGAACAAGCAGTGACCCATGAAGTTATGAATCTAAGCCAAACTAAACAACGACCATACCACAACATTACGAGAGCTGAAAAAAATGCTCTTGCGGATCTGGTCAAAGACACTACCCTTACTATTAAACCGGCGGATAAGGGAGGAGCGATAGTGCTCCAGGACACAGATCACTACCGAGCAGAATGCAGGAGGCAGTTGAATGATACAAGAGCTTATCGCCGCCTCATAGAGGATCCGACCACCAGGATCAAAGATGAAACTAAAAATCTGATTGAGGAGGCATCTGGAGAAGGCTGGATCACGCCCCAAGAGGCCAGATATCTCATCACAACACATCCGGTAACACCATACTTCTATTGTCTCCCGAAGATTCACAAGGAGACAAGACCGCCACCTGGCTGCCCTATCATCTCAGGGATAGGCTCATTACTAGAGCCATTGTCTACATTCGTGGATTTTTTTTCTTAAACCGATAGTAAGTGAAACACCTACGTACTTACAAGACACTGGTGATGTGTTGAGGCTGCTGGCAGAGGTAGAGTTCGATGTCACTACTGACCTTTTGGTGAGTTTTGACGTCGAGTCTCTATACACATGCATCCCACAACAAGAAACATTGGATTGCATCAGAAGTCTCCTAGGATGAAGACAAATGGATACAATCACCCCAGTGGGATTCATTATGGAATGTGCCAGGTTGGCAATGACGGAATTTTTTTTCCAACATGAAGATAAACTATACTTACAAATTTCTGGGACCTCAATGGGGAGCGTATTTGCCCCAAGTCTTGCCAATCTGTACATGCATCAATTTGAGCAAGACCACGTCCTCCACCACAGCAACCCTTTTCTACATCAGGTGTTGCTGTGGAGGAGATATATTGATGACGTGATCGTGATCTGGAGAGGTACCAACGAAGAAGTAGTAACCTTTCATAACTGGCTTAATTTACAAAATCGACATCTGAAATTCACTATGGAATTCAGCAAAGAAAAACTTCCATTCTTAGACATATCGATTTTTCCAGGAGAGGGAGGTCTACAAAGTGAACTATATCGGGAACCGATGTCACATAATTCTTTGTTATCCTATCATAGCTTTCATCCTCAATCTCTCCGGGATAACTTACCGGTTGGACAGTTCTTGAGGGTGAGAAGAAACTGTTCCTCTAACACCCTGTTTCATCAACACGCAAAAGATCTGTCAGTGCAACTAAGAGAACGACATTACCCACACCACCTGGTGAGAAAAGTGTGGTACATAAACAATGATGCGTAGTCCACTTGTAGTATAAGATTCCTCTTTATTGACAGGTAGGTAGGTGGCAGGTTACAGGATAGTAAGATACAAGTATAAACCCCACCAGGAGAGAGCTTCCAGCTCCTCAGCCTGAGATGACCAACTGACTCTCTAGCTAGAGTCAGGCACTTAACATTCCATGATGTCACAGGACATTCTGATGCAGTGGTTGAGAGGGAAAATACATAGAACTATTTACCACACATCCTCTTCCGTTAACAAACAACAGCAAGAAAGAAGTCAAGACGGAGCAGAAGGATTCACAGGAGACTGTAGACTTCAGAGCTAGTAAAAGAGACAATTTGAAAAGCAGGAAATTCAAGCATGAAAGCAGAAACAAAGAACAATAAAAAGAGGCATGTAGAAAGATAAACATAAGATGCACAGATGAATTAAATGCAAATAACCTAACATGCCCATCCACCCTCCTTAATAAACAAGGTAGCGATCCTAGCAAATCAAGCAGAGTGTAACAACTTAATGACAAAATCAGTGCAGATGGAAATAAGCACAATGAAAAGAACATAGCAACCTACACAGAAAAGGAATGCCTTGCAAAAGAGACTAGTGCATGATATGCACTGACAACCTCCCCATAAAGGGTACACATAGAAAGGCAACCTTAAAACCGTGGAACAAAAAAAAACTTCCCAGGAAAGGGAACACCAGAGGAACCTAACGCCCCTGGAACAAAGTAGACAGTAGCCACACCAAAGTGGCACAACTACACCAAGAGGTAGCGCTGACAACGCACCTCAACTACCCACACAGAGTGATGCAAATTAGACCAACACAGATAACCTCCCCTAACAAAAGGGTACACCATTGAACAATGTAGGAATTGTTCAAGATAACATCACTAAAAGGCGGCGCTGACAACGCACACTACTTTCCCCAGAAAAGGGTACACAAAGATACTAATCTTTGAAACTTTCCAACAAAATAGTTACATGCAGACAACCTCCCCTAATAAAAGGGTACACCATGTGAAAGTGCGCAACGTAACTTCTCCAAAGGGTAACAATAAGACCCTAGGAAACAATATGTAGGCGCTGACTGGCACCACAACCCCACAACCTCCCCTAAGTCAGGGTACACCATGAGTACTAACCCTAAGTACATGGATGAGGTAATAACCAGACACAAACACCCTAGCTGGCAAAGCAGGGTGAAACACAGGAAACACACTACGTGAGACCATATTACGACATCTCCTATAATTACACAGGGTATACCGTAAGGTACAACATCGCCCTAGTTCCAAAATATGGCATTGACTAGCCACACATCCTCCCCTAAATAAGGGTACACCCTAGGGTTAAAACATCGCCTTAGGAACTCTACCCAAACTTACAATGGTAGGGTACAGTATAAAAAAAACACTGAAATACAACAACCTCCCAAAAGTAAATGTACATTATGCTCAACATACACACCAACCCACAACATACATTGAAAATCAAATAAGTTGAAGCATAAGCATAAAAATAAACAAAAAGATTCAGCTCCGGTGAGCGATATCTCACCCGAGATCTTCTTAGCCAGGAATGTCCATTTACTGCGATGAGTGACTTCACACCAGGAATCAAAGTGGGTTGACGTGCAGGTAACTCCCAACCAAGACAAGAGGACAGCTACAGGAGTTTGTTTTAAAGTTAAGACATCCACAGTCCCTGCGCCAGCATTGGAGAGGAAGAGTAACATAGTCAGAAGCGACGACTCCATAGTGACTCCGACAATCCCAGAACAGGCTTCAATGAAATTGTGAGACGATATGCCAATGTTGCTTGACGTATGTAATTTTATTGAAAATTACACTGTGGTTGGCAACGCTTTAAGGGGAAACACCGCACACAAAATTGTGTATGACTGACAAGAATATTGTATTCCCAAAATGGTGGTACGTCTGCACGACGCACACCGAATGGTTCACGGCACGCTACTGCGCGAAGACTTCTAAGGGCAGGAACGAAGAGAGACGTCATAGAGGTATGACAGTGTTCTGCTCGTGAGAAGGTAAGATGTGCGCGGTTCGTGCGCATTTTAAAATTTAAACATGTTTTCTTAACGGCAATGGAGGAGGGAAGGCAATCTATGCCTTCAAAGTCACACGCGCTTCCAGTGTACATCTCAAAATGTATGACGCCAGCACAACAGCGATAGAGGGACTGCCACTCATCCCCTCAACGCCGCACGTGTGTTTCGTGCGCATCTCCAAATCCATAGATGACGGCACTCGAATGACACAGGGGCGGCCACTCGCACCCTCAAAGTTGCACACTCGCCTTGCGTTTCTCCCCAGACGGAATGATGTCGGTACAAAAGCGATGAAGGGGTGGCCTCCTACACCCATAGCTGCGAAAATGGCAAATTTTCATCGACACTCTGAATACATTAAGTAACACTCAGGGCACTATTCCTCAAAAACTACTAAAAAAAAAAACGTGATTTTACAGGTGAAGGTTGCTGTGCTTGAGAGAGTACTGCGAGCGCTAGGGGACTACCAAAAGAGCAAACATAAATAGCGCTCAAAAGAATTTCCCACACTGTGTGAAACTCGATAAATGTACACAGTGTTTGTATTAAAAATTAACTGTCAATGTTCACAAGAAGACCGGAAGGCACAACAGGGTGATCAAGCCTGCTGAGACAGTGGCTCTTGTTGCTGGAAACAGACAGACTCCAGATGACAGATGGATGGCAGTTAGAGCTCTCACAACACAGACGCCCAGGGTGCAGGCTGTCCAAGTTGAAAAGGACACTGGTGGGGTTTACTGGGCGTTACTCTGATTTCGAGGAAATCGACTTACTTGAATTTAGGACAGTCTTTGGTTTCTTTATAGCTGGGTTCCATTTTTTCTTCTTTGCAGCGTAGATTAATCCAAAAAACGTCGCCAAACTGTGGTACATAAACAATGATGCGTAGTCCACTTGTAGTATAAGATTCCTCTTTATTGACAGGTAGGTAGGTGGCAGGTTACAGGATAGTAAGATACAAGTATAAACCCCACCAGGAGAGAGCTTCCAGCTCCTCAGCCTGAGATGACCAACTGACTCTCTAGCTAGAGTCAGGCACTTAACATTCCATGATGTCACAGGACATTCTGATGCAGTGGTTGAGAGGGAAAATACATAGAACTATTTACCACAAAAAGCATGTAAAAGAGCATCTAACAATAACCGGGAAGCACTCATTGAACACAAACGCTAAACAACACCACAAGACCGCATGACTATGGTGCATACATTCAGCACCCTCTCTAATGGGGTCAAGAAAATTGTCTTGAAACACTGGAAAATATTGAATACAGTGTCACGAGACATTCCCCGCCCCCTGTTTGCTTTTAAAAGGGGCCCTAGCATTAGAGATAATTTAGTACATACTCGACCAAAACATCATCAAAGAGAAAACATCAATACCTTATGGAACACCGATCCGGTACGAGGCCACTACCCATGTGGAGGCTGTGCTGCCTGTCCCCAGACAAGCAAAACTTTAATGATAGACATTGGTACTGATAGACCATGGCGCTTGAACAATCACACAAATTGTAATTCAGAGAAACTGATCTATATGATCAAATGTCTTTGCGGGCTTACATACATTGGCCATACCACCAGGAAGATCAAGCTTCGCATCAGTGAACATAAAAGCACCATTCGGTGTAACAAACAATCGACCTGCCTAACTAACCACTTTCTACAATTTAAACATAAGGCAGATGAACTGAAGTGGGTAGTACTGGAAAAGCCATTTATTCCCCCTCATGTTATTGATGTGTCACGTTTTCTATTTTTGAAAGAACAACATTGGATTTTTAAACTCAAAACCGATGTTAGGGGTTTGAATGACAATATTCCTTGGGTCTCGATTTGAGAATAACCAGCAAGAAACATATGACCCAGATGACCTGGCTTTGCTGGGCCCCAAACAAGTACCTGCACATATAGCGCTCTCTAACATGATCAATAGACAGGGTGTACAGCGTTGGGTACTTAACTAGTGCTCCCCTGTGACGCTCCATGTTACTACATCCCATCCAGATACACAATCTTGATGAAGTAGACCTGTTCTAGACTTTCTGTTACACTCCAGTCTGGTCAAATAGGATACTATCAATACCAATTAGAACTGAGTTCTATCAGATCACTAATGAGCAGTATGATTTGACCTCTGGTTAGCGTATTATATTTTGAAAACAACTGTTTAAAGCACTATATGTTTAAAACAATAATGGCTCCAATATATCACACTTTTTTTGAAATTTATATATAGAGAACGAATGCTTGAACTACAGGTAACCGCGCTAGAACACTCCTGGAGACACTGAATAACAATAGAGCTGTGTCCCAATGGACAAACGCTACAGTTGCGCATGCGCTGTCACTGAGACAGCCGGCGTTCCAGCAAGTTGGACGCTTGACTGTGCTGCGCATGCGCCGAGTGAGATACTACTACTCGCTTTACCCGGAAGTTTTCTGATGTCCTACGTAAACTCGAGCCAGGTGGATGCAGTTATCAAGCGCTGCACCAATCAATGGCAGTATATAAACGCTCTTCCTTCCGTCCGTCGGTACCTCCCCTTCGGCTCAGGAACACTCCTGGAGGTACCGACGGACAGGTAAGGACTTAAGCGCCGTTTTCAGAAGCTTGTTTTTGCACCCGAGGGCTCTGTCTCAAGCCGAACTAGAGGTTTGTTGACCTTTAAAGAAAGCACTTGTTAGATTTTTGCACTAACTTTCAAAATGACAAAACAACTCTTTTCTGTTAGAATCTTTTTACATAAGCAGTTATCTAGACCAGAGGGTTTTAAAATAATGACATAGACCCGTCTGGTTGCACAACTTAAATCATGTGGCATTTACATTAAGATCTTTTTAGTGTGTGCAGCCAGGCCTCTGTTAGACATCGGTTTTTTGTCCTTATGGGCATATTTCGACAACCAAGTTATTAGAACATTTTCGCAGGGGGACATTTGACTTTCCTGAAATTGTCCCTCTTCATATGTTCAATAGAGCGGGGCCCCACATTCCGAGCCGTTGCCGGGTGAGGTGAGGCATCCTTCCCACACAAAGCTGGGTAAGTGAAAAAATTCTCTTACACTGTTTTTTACTGAAGAGTTTGGTGTAACTATCGGAGTGCACATTAACATTGTCGCCGTCACAGATTTAGATTGGCACAGTTGAGTGAGGACATTCGCCGAGAATTGATTTTATATTATTGTTTTTCTCTATATGACACCATAATTAACTAGGTATTGACATTAGTTTTTTTCAATATTTACAGGAAGAACTCCTCGTTATCCAAAAAATCACGAGGATACGGTAGGGTGGTTGAATTCACCACACTCGCCTATTTCAGTAATACTTATATGTTCTAAAAAATGTTTTTTCATTTACACTGATGATAGTGTACTTTGCAGTAGCTATATTTCCAGCCTGGCCCTGAAGAATGCCGGTGAACTACCACCAACACGGCAGAAACATGTTGGCCTAATTAATCTTACTAGCATACTGGACAGTGATATTTTCACACTGTCATTACACTGTTTTTTACTTGACGTCAAGGTGGATACCAATAAACATATTTTTCTACTTTGACCGCCATTTTAAATCACTATTATATATTTCTTTTTGAGCACTGCACTCTATCAGCACCATGTGTGATGAGGATACATCTATCTTTAGAACAACGGTCTAAAGAGACTAAGCCACTATCATTGGGCTTGGACATATGGACCTTGTTCGGAAGGTCCTAAATGACGATGCTCCGCCACATGGGTGGGCTGATAGGACTTATTTAAGTATTTGATGTTACTTTACCACAGGTGGAAACTGTTTATGGTGTGATTCTTTCTTTCTTTAGGTGTCTGTCCTACTCGGCCTTTTTGACCTTCAAGTTTTTCGTTGTTAAAAGTACTGCTAATAAGGGATATTTTCTTGAATGGTCGGTAAATATAGTTCCCTTGGCCCTCCTTTTGAAAGTTGTATTTTCCACATTACATCTACATCCGTTCACACACTTTCACGCTGCATTCTTTTTCAATTACCATACTCCACTCTACACCACTCCACTCTATACTATGACACTCTATGCCACTCCACTGTGAGTCACTCCACTCTGCGGTAATTCACTGCACACCACTCCACTCTACCTCACTACACTGTACACTATTGCACGCTACATCACTCCATTTTATGACTTCCAGTATATGCCACTCAATTGTTTGCTATTCCACTGTACACAACTTTACTCTATGCTATTCCACTCTCCACTGTGCACCACATCAGTGTACAACACTGGTCTGTAGGCTATTCCACTGTAAGCCACCCTACTGAACCAACTCCACTGTACGCCACTCCACTCTACTCAATGACAATCCAGAGCACTCTAGTACACTGTACATTACTCCATTCTATCCACTCAACCCTACTACCCTCTATGTTATTCCACTGTATGCCCCTCCACTCCACACCATCCCACTCTATGCTACTCCACTGTGCGCTATTACACTGCATGCCACTCCACTCTACAACAGTCCACAGTTTCTATTACACTGTACGTTATTCCACTCCATGCCACACCACTGTACGCCATTCGACTCTACGCTATTTCACTCTACGCAACTACACTATGAGCCACTCAACTACAGTCTACACCACTACACTCTACCCCACTCCATTTTATCAAATCTACAGCACTCCAATCTACGGTATTCCAATCTATGCCATTCCACTGTACACTACTATATTCTACGCTTTTACACTGTATGCCACTTCACTCTACCTCACTCAAGTGTACACTATTCCACTGTATGGCACTCCATTATATACCACTCCACTGTTTGCTATTTCACTGTACGTCACTACTGTGTACCTTGCTTCACTGTACGCCAGTACACTCTATAAGACTCCACTGTACATGACTCCACTCTAACACACTCCACTGTTCACCACTGCATTGTACACCACTCCATTGTACGTTATTCCACTGTGTGCTGCTCAACTGTACAAAACTTCAGTCTACAACACTTCACTGTACGCCACTACACTGTACACCAATCCACTTTACACAATCCCACTGTTTGTAACTCCAATGTACAGCACTCCACTCAATGGTTTTCCACTCTATGTCACTCCACTCTACACCTCTCTAATATGGGAAAGTTACATACCTGTAGGTATAGTTCTGCATTGTAGTCAACGCCACTACACTCTCTGACACTGTCTATTAATCCACTGTATGTATCTCCATTTCACCTAACTCCATTTTATCTTTATTCTATCTTTATTCTATTCCACTGTATGCCATTCCAGTGTGCACAATTGAACTGTACACCACTGCACTTTGTGCAACTCTATTCTACGCCACTCTTCTCTAAAAACTCTACTTCACGCCACTCCACTATACTCAGCTTAACAACACTATACTCTATGCAACAACAGTCTACCCCCCTCCACTGTACAACAAATTCTCCACTATATAGCACTACACTGTAAAACAATGTACTCCTCTCAATGTCGGCATACAGCACTCTACTTTACTCTATAGAACTTTACAACACACTACTCCACCCAACGCAACAACCTCTACATCTATAAAACACTACCACACTGTACTCGACTGCTGCACTCTACACCTCTCCACTGTATGTTACTCTATCCAACTCAACTGTACGACAGTCTAAAGCACTCCACTCTACTATACTGTACCGCACTCTACTCCACATCACTGCACTGTACAACACTTTAATCCACTCTCTGACACTCTACTCCACAGTATGACACTTTCTGACAAACTACAACATGCCAGTCCATTCAACTGTACCACACACCACTCCAGTCCACAAAATTTTGCTCCAATCTATGGTACGCCAGTGGAATCCACTACACGTTACCCCACTTAATGGCACTGTACAACACTCCACTCTACACTGTCCCATTGTACCAACCTCCACTCCAGTCAAAACTGTACTACTATACAATACTGTACTCCACTCTATGCCCTGACACTATACTGCACAACCCTCTACTCCACTCTATACCTCTTAATCCCAGTGTACAACACTCTACTGCACTCTATGACACATTCCAACATTCTATGACACACCAGCCAACTGTAGTGTACAAGATACCACTTGAATTTAAACAATTTACTAGACTCTACACTATGTATATCCACTCTAGTGCACTCCACGCCATTGTAACCGATAACATGCCACTACACTATGTCACAATTTACTCCACTGAACGCTATGCCACTCCACTCCACTCTACTCCATTCTAATGTACGATAGTCCACTCTAACATCACTCCACTCTAGCTACACCAGTCCACTACATGCAACTCCACTCCACTCAATGACAGTAAACTCTACGATTTGAAACATATTTTTATGATTGAAATAAAAACATTTTTTAAACAAAGGTTATACCTTGGTTACAGTTAGGAGAATGTTAGTTATTCTTTCTATACAACCCAAAATTAAAATGCACAAACATTACACATTCTTCAGTTATAGTTATACCTTAAATTTATAATTAAGGCACCGCCTTTAAATTAATATCACTTTATATATTCTTCATCTAGAGACCAGACTTAAACTACATAAAAATGTACATTTCTAAACTTATACCTTTGATTTATTTTTTATGCAAGACAATCAAATGGTTATCAATTGTAACCTCTATACACATTGTATTCAACTCAGTAGCCATACTACATTAACTACAAAATGCCACTTTACCATGCACTGCGTTCTGACAAAAGATCTGATTTACAATATCATAACTTGTATTGTAAATATTATTATTTTAGATGGTATAAGTAAGATCATATAAAATGGTACAGGCAGTGCATTGAGAAGGTGTGATTTATAGTAAATATAGTGTGACACACTCAGTATGGGGGTGCACGAGCTATGACTATAACATATCTATAAGAACTTTTCAAATAAAATGGACTGTGCCCTGAACATCAATGACAGAGCAACCAGGTCAAAGGTCCTTGAATATTAAGAGGAAGACACTACCTTTTCATGTCCAAAAGTACATAAGAGAAACACGTCTGTGAAGGTATTTAAATGTGCAGCAGTTCAGAAATAAAGAAGAACAGAATTCTCACAGGCAGAATTTCAGCTCAAAGCAAAACACCTTTCACAGAATTTGAGAAACTCCAGGGGACATGGATAACGTTACTGTATACACACAGCCAAAATAACATCAATAAGATAGGATCAGCTGCACAAAAATCAATACCTTTGTAATCTGATATACCATGCACACTAAAAACTAATTTTACAGTAAATGTTGTTGATCTCTAAATCACACAATTGTTTTTGGCACCATGTGAAAAATTGTATACAGACTCAGCTAAATGGTATTAAAGGAACTTAAAGCCACTCCCACAGAGTTTCGGTAGCTCGCTCAAGTCTCCAAGTCAGCAAATTAGAAATAGGACTACCAAGTACATATGAAATAACTAGGAAGAAGACTCCCACTAGCAGTGAACCTCAGTTAGCATAGACTCTCAAGACTACAGCTCCAGTCTTTGCACAACCAGATACTAATTCCAAAAGTATGGGCTACTTTCAATACATCCAGAGACCTGCCTTAACAATTATTGTAATCCTTAGGTCTCTAAAGTGCGCAACATCATCTTTATTTTCCAATAGCTCTTTACTGGTATTTCACTGTTTTACATGTGATCATCTCTACATGTATATAGTATTGATCAATATTTAGTACAATTATCTCGCGTTCAACAATTTAAAGAGTATCTCTGGTTGTTGACAGTTTTGAGCCGTATTTAGTAAAAACATTTACATACAGTTAAACCATGTAATTAAATGTATTCACCTCACTTTTAGTGTTGTTAAGCCGTCCCCTAGTTTCACTCATTTCAATTGTATCTTATTTGTAGTCCTGGAAGGTTGTTTCTCTTCTTGTATTGATCACTCTAAATGTGGAACCCTCAGGCCACTCATTTCATCACACCCCATATTTGTATGTTATTCTGTTCAGTGGCACTCTGGGTCCCCCCGGTCTAGTGATCTGTCTATGGGTAAGAAGCCTTTTTCTAATTACAAGTCAAAGCTGTGGTCCCATTCTGTCTTAAGGGGGCATCTCGTCTGAATTAGCCTGTAGTACTATCAGTAGTGTATCCCATTTTGTGATGGAGGTCCCCACTAATTTTCATGGTTCAAGATTTTATCAGGTCCTGAAGCCATTGTGAAATCGGGTGGGCCGCGGGGGGTGGGCCTTATAGCTCAACGCTATGCTCTGCTTCCCCAGAGGCAGTGCTACATCTAAGAATTTGGATGTATGTTTGGTTTTCTCGGGCCTGACAAATCTCCCAAATAAACATGCAGCTCTAGTCATGGGTAGTGGTCTCCTCATCAGATCTGTTAATAAGCCAATCAGGGACCTCCAGTAAGACTGAACATGCAGGCAATCCCAGTCGTACATAAAAAAAAGTTTGCAGCCACTGACATGCAACGAGGGCATTCCGATGGGAGGCGCAGGTATATTTTACCATGCTGGGGTGAATTTTGTGCAATGGAGATAGCTGAGTTGTGGGGGGTTCAGTTCAACATTTTAGTATGCTCCAATATTATTCCTCTGCTTTATCTGAAATGTCTTCTTCCATCTTTAGCCCCCATTTCGTTTTCAGAGCAGCCGTGGGGCATGGAACTCAGGCGCTTTGTGTACAAGTCACTGCCTTACATTGTATCCAATGATCCATTGTGTTAGGAAAGTGGATAGTCCTTCTGTCATCTTAGGTTCTGATGCTCCCTCCCCCCTGTATTGTTATTAGCTGTCTGCAGAGCCCTGTATGTCAGGAACTGGCCATGTTGCAGTTAGTAGCCCTCCATGAGGGTTTCAAATGTAATAAGCTTGCCCATAGTATTATCCCAGCTCTCTGCCAGGGTCATGTGGCAAGTCTGTATGCCACCTCTGCCGTTTCCAACACAGACCACAGTTGCAGGTCAGAGGAAAGAAAAATTGCTTACCTGTAATCCTAGTTCTCGTCCAGGGGATTCTTCATCAAAGTCCTAAGCAATGAATAGTCCTGCATATGTGCAGGATCCTAGAGCACTTCTTAATTTTTTTATATATATTTATAAATGCAGTGACCAAGGCGGTTGTACCGCCGAAACGCGTCTGACCTTGCAACTGGAATAAAACGCTACCTGTGCCACGAAGAATCACGGAGTTGGTGCCTGTTTTTATATATATATATATATATATATATATATATATATATATATATATATATATATATATATATATATATATATTACCTACTGGCGGTCGCCAGTAGGTAGTTATAGTTAAGATTGGCTACCATAGGAAATCCGCAACATTCTATTGGTAATAACTCTGGCGCCGCTTGAGGAATTTGTGTGTAATTTTCCAAAGTTTTGGCCAGCTCCGCTGCGCTCCTTCCCTGAAAGTTTCGGGGGGGATTCATGAAGTGGGGGCTGAGAAACGGAATTACGCCAAACTTGGCAAAATTGTAGGGACTGGTACGCAGATGTGCCTTTGCTATATTTGCTGAAAATTGCTCCAGTGGTTTTTTTGAAAATTAACTTCAAAAACACATATATATCTATAGTACCGGAGAGCGCACCCGGCGCGCTACGGGAGTGCGCGAGCGGAAAGCTGATTGGTTGTCGGGTGTCTGTCAGCATTCTAAACAGTCCGGAGAGTCCGCCATCTTGTGTCTCGGTTGAATCGAGACACAAGAGGTGAAAAAGAAAGGGGGAAATAATTAAAAGGGGGCAGAGTAGACACTCCCTGACCCCCTAGGTTTTCTGAGGGGGGTCTAGAAGGACCCTGAAGGGATAAAAACCTTTTTTTTTAAATAAATTTTGCGGGGTAAGTGCTGGGTGCGCTCCCAGGTGCGCTCTCCGGTACGCACACCCTGAGCGCACCACGGGGAAAAACAGTGTAAAAAAAGAGATTGAAAAAAAATATTGTAGAGTGTTTAGAGGTAAGTTAGCTCTGAAAAGAGCTGTTGTGTTAAGTGGGTGTTTTTTGTACCTACAAGTAGGTACCAATGCAGAGTCTTATATTCAAGAGGAAAACTCTATTCCCCTCATCTGTAAAATGCACACCATCTCTCCTATAGATGTCTTGCATGTTGTAACGCAAGTTGTTGTGGTAAATGGAACCCATACCATAGTCTCTGAGGTAAGCAGAAACAGATTTATTCACATGTTTCCTTGCTTTCTCAATCTGTGGACAAAATTGGTTGGACCAGTTCCATTTTTGCCTTTGGCATATATTAGAAAATACCAAGGCAGTTCTTGGAAAAAGTGACATCAATTGCCCAAAGATGTCCTTTAAAAGCATTTCCAGACCTACACCAGTCAAAGTGCCTAAGTCATTTCCACCACAGTGCACTATTAAAAGGTCAGGGTGTGGTAAATGCATAAAGGATTTTACCAATGGTATCAATTGGTGACTCCTCAATCCTCTCTGTCCAATCCATACAATGTCCACATTTGGTAAATCAAGATTGTAAATACCTCTGTTAGCTGCGTATTTTTTACTCCAGTGGACATAGCTATGACCCACAAACCAGACTTTTGTGATTGTGAAGGTAGATGTGCTTCAAGTCAGATGAGTTGTGGAAATGAAATGGCAGTTTGATTATGAAAAAAAGTGGTTGTGAATTAGTGCAGTTGAATAACCATAAATGATTGGAGCTTTGTTAAAAATCTCCACTGAAAATTAGGGTGCATGCTTTTTTTTTGTAAGAAGTCATTTCAATGGTTGAGAAAAAGTCATTGAAAGAAACATTGCATTTCATTAGCTAGTAGATTGAGAGGTCAAACAGCCTTGAAGGATTGTTTTGCAACATAGCATGATGAACTTGTGAACTGTGTGCTGGTTTGAGAGGGAGTTACCATGGTTACAGGGTAAATGAGCATGGGGGGATGGGTGAATGTTATGTGAGTTTCAAAGGCTTGAAATGTACAACCAATTAAAATGTGCAGTTTGGTTTTGAATTTGTGTGGGAACAATTTTTATTGGCTATGTACAAGAATATGGGTCTGAAATGAGAAAGAATCTGTGCCATTATTGAAAGGCTCCAGTGAAGGTGGCATTGTTCAGAGATTCTGGTTAAGAAAATCTGTTGAGTGTGACTGACACTGTTCTACATCTTTCAAAGCATTTTTAAAGGTGAGTAATGATTCTTTTAAAAAATATAGAGAGGGGCATATTTACAAGACTCTTGCGCAATGTTTGACATAGGTGCAAGCAGAAAGAATATGAAATGCTGTGAGAGATGTTATAGCTTTTTTTTAATGGCATAAATTGAGATAGAATATACAAAAAAAGAGATGCATATTTACAAGCTGCGTGCGCAATCTTTGACACAGCTGTGTGTTTATAAGGTAGACTTCTTTATAAATTGTTTTTTATGCTTGGATTCAATGCTGGTTTAGAAATTGTGTAATGGTTTTATTGGACTTGTAAATATGCTCCTTTTTTTGAAGCGCCTTGTGCAACCTTTAGCATGGGTGGAAGCAGTGAATGTATGGAGAGGTATAGGAATAGCAGATGGAAAACCATATGGAATGGTGTGGGAGATGCATATAGTATTTCAGTAATGGTATCAATTGAGATGGCATATAAGATAAAGAGGGGCATATTTACAAGACTCTTGCGCAATGTTTCACATGGGTGCAAGCAGAAAATGCATGCAGAATAATAAAATTGGCACCACGGGGAAAAACAGTATAAAAAATTAGAGTGAAAAAAATTATTTAAAGTGCTTAGAGTGCTGTTCCCTTACTCCGGTTCCATCACTACCATTCATTCCCTATCCTTCATTCCCCTTCCCCTTACTATCATCCCCCAGCCACCTTCTCTTAGTATCTCTGCTTCAGTCCTGTTCCCCTCTGTTCCCTTCCTTCACTCCCTCACTCATTGCCCTTCCCTCACTCACCTTACTCTGCTTCACTCACTCCTTCCGTCACTCCCTCTGTCCTGTCACATCCTCATTGTCCTTCCCTCACTCCCTCTGTCTTAGCCTCACTCCCTCTGTCCCCTCACTCTTTTAGTCCCCTTTCCTCATGCTCACTCCCTTTAACTCTCCCACACTCCCTTACTTACGTTTCTTTGCATACATTACACCTGACGCAGGTATAATGTGGCGCAGGGGTATACAAAGTGACACATCTACCTAGATGCGTCACTTTGTAAATAAGACTCAACAAGGTGTGTATTTTTTACAGCACTAGTGCGTCATAAAAAGTGACGCACCGGTGGCGTAAAAGTGATGCATGGCCTCATAAATGAGGCCTTCAGTCTTCTACTCGTGTCATATTTAATGTATGCCGTATTATGTCGCAAGGAGTTACAGATACGTCAGTATTTCTGACGTATCTGTAAGCGCAAAAGTGATGCATTGCTGGAGTGTGTCACAAAAGTGACGCAACTCCAGCAATGCATCCTTTCACATGGGGCCAGCCCCATGTGAAAGGGCCTGCGTCAGTCTTATGGCTGCTGTGAGGCAGGCGCAAGATTTTGACGCAACAGTGTCCTAAAAGTGACGCAGTGAAATCTCATAGATTTCACTGCGTCACTTCTACGACCTTTCCTTGCGTCAATACGCCCCCTTTGCATACATTACACCTGGCGCAGGTATAATGTGGCGCAAGGGTTTACAAAGTTACGCATCTACCTAGATGCGTCACTTTGTAAATATGACTCAACAAGGTGCATTTTTTACAGCACTGGTGCGTCACAAAAAGTGACGCACCGGTGGCGTAAAAGTGACGCATGGCCTCATAAATGAGGCCTTCAGTCTTCTACTCATGCGTCATATTTAATGTATGACGCATTATGTCGCAAGGAGTTACGGATACGTCAGTATTTCTGACGTATCTGTAAGCGCAAAAGTGATGCATTGCTGGAGTGTGTCACAAAAGTGACGCAACTCCAGCAATGCATCCTTTCACATGGGGCCAGCCCCATGTGAAAGGGCCTGCGCCAGTCTTACGACTGCTGTGAGGCAGGCGCAAGATTTTGACGCAATGGTATCCTAAAAGTGACGCAGTGAAATCTCATAGATTTTACTGCGTCACTTCTATGACCCTTTCTTGCGTCAATACGCCCCCTTTACATACATTACACCTGACGCAGGTATAATGTGGCGCAGGGGTTTACAAAGTGACGCATCTACCTAGATGCGTCACTTTGTAAATATGACTCAACAAGGTGCATTTTTTACAGCACTGGTGCGTCACAAAAAGTGACGCACCGGTGGCGTAAAAGTGACGCATGGCCTCATAAATGAGGCCTTCAGTCTTCTACTCTTACTTTTTCTTTCACTTTCTCTGTTTCTTCACTGCCTTACTCACCTTGTCTCACACTCAATTGTCTTTATCCAGTCTGTATCTCCACTCTTTCTTAAACATCACTGCTCTTTTCTTACCCTCCACACCACCGTTCTTTTACTAAATTTTCTTCACTTATCCACATTCCCCATGTTCACTCTCCTTCTCCTCACTCTCCTTTCCCACACTCACTTTCTTTCAGTCCCCCTACTTCACTTCCCTTCCCCTCTCGTCCCTTTCTTTGCTTTCTCACTCATTTTCCTCTCCTCTCTCACTGCACTCCACTTCAGTTACTCTTTTTCATTTTTTTAAGAATACAGCTCTTTGATGAGAATTGGAGGTAGTTCTGAAAAGAACTTTTTTTTTCTTCTTTTTTCCTTTTTTTGAACAAAAACAAAAACAGGGAATGGGAAACTGCTCAACAGGAGCAAAAAAATAATCAAAATTAGGGCTGGGGACGGCAGCGGTGGTTCTCTAATGCTCGAACCATGAGCATAACACTTTGTTTCCCATAACAAAGTAGCTGATCACATTTTCTGCATTTAATTATGGCTTCTTTAAAAGCAGGCTGAATATTAGGGATCAGCTCTTCTGGTCGCCCCCTCACCGATGTAGTTGGTCCTCCGGTTGAAGTAGAGGCTCCATCCCTGGGAGCCTCTCGTGCCAGAGCTCTGACACTCTCCCGGGCTTAGTTCTGGGGATGCCTTCTCTGCACGTGGCGAATCATGGTAGAATTACCAAAACTGTACTTCCTTGTGGGGTCTCCTCTGGAAAGTACAGTGTGGCAGATCTTACATTCCACCTTTGGAGCATTCACTTTCTTACGTCCCTCAGGTATATCAAAAAATTTCCAGATAAAATGCTCCTTAACTCTAGGCTGAGGAACCTCTTCATCTATAAATCCTTCTGTGTCATCACTGCTGCTAGATGCTCTGGCAGCCATGATAAACCAACAAAGATTAAGCAGCAAAAAGACAGGTCTTGCAGTCACAAAAGTGAAAGAAGAAGTGAAGGAAATGGGTGGGGATTTCATACTTTGTAAAAAAAAACTGTTAGCAACCAATGAAAAGAGTTATTTTAAGGTCACATGACTTGACGCGCTTACGCTGCGCGCACCGGAGCGCTTCCGGGGGCGCTTACGCGGCGCGCCTGAGTGACATTTTGATAGTTTTACGGAAATGCAAAATCATTTTCATTTCGTAGATCAAAAATACTGCTTTTATAAGTATGGTACTAAATGTCTTGCATTATTATTTACTTTTCAAACATATTTTTTTTTACGAACGCAGAAATAGCGCTCTCGGTGAGCTCTCGGGAGAGCTTATCGGTGGGCACACCCTGAGCGCACCAGGAAAAAATGTTTAAAATATATACATTGAACAAATAAATTTTTTTTTTTTTTAATATAATTAATTGTTGTAAAAAACAGCTAATAATAAAAAAAAATTATAGGTTACAAAGTCGATATACAAAGGAATTAGCTTTTAAAAAAACGATGAAATTCACTGAAAAAACCATATGTTTCACAAACGTTATAGTTAGGAAATCATTTTTAAAAAACCTTTGAAATTCACTAAAAAAACATAGGTTTCACAATCGTTATAGTTAGGAATTAGCATTTAAAAAACCTTTGAAATTCACTGAAAAACCATAGGTTTCACACTCGTTATAGTTAGGAATTAGCATTTAAAAAACCTTTCAAATTCACTGAAAAAAACATAGGTTTCACACCAGTTATAGTTAGCTGAACATTTTACTCATACAAAACCATTGAAATTCCCACGTTATAGTTAGTTGGACTCACTATAACTCGCGCGCCCGCAATCCACTGCTGATGATGTCACATATTACATCATTCATGACATGGTCAGTGACATCACTGATGACATCACTGATGACATCTCAAATGACATCACTGATGACATCACTGATGACATCATCCATGTGATAATACGATGCACCTCCTCACACTCTAATCTAACCTTTGATACACCCAGTGTTAAATACAAACTACCATTCCTGAAATTATTGAGACACCAATACCCGTAACTACATACGCACTCACTGATTCCTAGGTCTACACACATATCCACTCATTCACCCATACAATCACTCATACATACAGTCACTCATCAATAGAACACTATCATATCCACTCATACACCTATACAGACACTCACACGCTGACACTCATCCACAAAGCTACTCACACACCTAGTCAGTTATGCAAATAATCAATCACACTCCCATTTCCTCAAACACACAGTTATACACACTAAACCTTACTTATTCAAACATATACTAACACATAATTACTCTCTTTTACAATCACTGATACAAGTACACATTGATCCATACAGTCACTTACGCAATCACAGGCTCTCATGTTTATTCATTTATATATGCCAACTCTCACATGCACTGTGTTTTACATATGCACTTACTTGGAAATGGAGCACTGAGATAGCTATTCACTCACCAACACACCCATGCAGACAGTCAACCACCCATACAGCTCTTTCCACATGCACTGTTAAACACATATACCAAGTGAATCAACTGCTCACACATATATGCACAGAGTCACACACCTCCCAGCCACCCACACACACACTCACCCTCACATACAAATACTTGGACAACCAATCAATAAGCCATATAGCCACTCATATAGCTACTGATCAACACATGCAGCAGCTTACACAACAACAGACATAATGATGCACACATTCAGACAGTTTAGTCACTAACCCATGCATTCAGTAAGACACATTTAATCTCCCACTCATAGTCAGTCATACACCTACTAAATCCATTATCCAAACACTCATACATACATTCATTTTACAATATGTTAAACACATTTTTAATTTTTAATTTTCAGGAACACACATTTACTGGATGATGTCATCAGTGATGTCATCAGTGATGTCATTTGAGATGTCATTAGTGATGTCACGAGTGATGTCATTTGAGATGTCATCAGTGATGTCACTGACCATGTCATGAATGATGTAATATGTGACATCATCAGCAGTGGATTGCGGGCGCGCGAGTTATAGTGAGTCCAACTAACTATAACGTGGGAATTTCAATGGTTTTGTATGAGTAAAATGTTCAGCAAACTATAACTGATGTGAAACCTATGGTTTTTTCAGTGAATTTGAAAGGTTTATTAAATGCTAATTCCTAACTATAACGAGTGTGAAACCTATGGTTTTTTCAGTGAATTTCAAAGGTTTTTTAAATGCTAATTCCTAACTATAACGATTGTGAAACCTATGGTATGTTTAGTGAATATGTATATATATATATATATATATATATATATATATATATATATATATATATATATATATATATATATATATATATATATATATATGTAACCAGAAACGCCCAGAAGCTTGAGGCCGCACAGCACTGCAGGTGAGTAACAACTCTATTTAAACCAAGCAGGCAGCTTAACATCCTTTTGAAGTCTATGGCCTGACGCGTTTCGATGCCGCTGTTTGCATCTCCTCAGATGCCGTGTCAGCGGAGGTGATTTGTGGCTACCGCATCTCCCCTGCGTGTTTCCGTAATAGGGGGCTTCAGTGCTCCTCCTTTGGTGGCAGTTCATTTTTAAATGCGTGCTGGGATTTGAGGTCTTATTTTGCCAGTTAACGCCCTCTAGTGGGTTACCTCCGCAGCCGCTAATTATGGACAATTTTTCTCGGCCCTGCAGGGCACCTTTAATGAAGCCAGCAGAGTCTCAACCAAAGCTCAATGGAGGGCCGAGAAAAATTGTCCAGAATTAGCTGCAGCGGAGGTAACCCACGAGAGGGCGTTAATTGGCAAAGTGAGACCTCAAATCCCAGCGTGCATTTAAAAATGAACTGCCACCAAAGGAGGAGCACTGAAGCCCCCTATTATGGAAAAACGCTGGGGAGATGCGGTAGCCATAAATCACCTCCGTTGACACGGCCTCTGAGGAGATGCAAACAGCGGCATCGAAACGCGTCAGGCCATAGACTTCAAAGGGATGTTAAGCTGCCTGCTTGGTTTAAATAGAGTTGTTACTCACCTGCAGTGCTGTGCGGCCTCAAGCTTCTGGGTGTTTTTGGATATATATACATATATATACATATATATATATATATATATATATATATATATATATATATATATATATATATATATATATATATCTCCTACTGGCAGTCGTCAGTAGGTAGTTATAGTTAGGACCTATTTTCCATAGGAAATTCACAACATTCTATTTCCAATAACTTTGGCACCGATTGATGAATCTTCGCGAAATTTTCAATACGTACGGCCCGCTCCGGCCCACTCCTATCCTGAAAGTTTTGGGGTGATTTGTCAAGTGGGGGCCGAGCAAAAAGGAGTCTCTCAAAAGGTGTTTTCCCCATTCAATTTTACATAGGAAACTTTAGCCGCGGCTACAGCCTGAACTGCTGAATGGAATTACTCCAAATTTGGCAAAGAGGTAGCCCTTGGTTCAGAAAGTTGCCTTTTTGTTAAATGGTGTAAATCTGTTCAGTAGTTGCTGAGAAAATCAAAAGTAAAAACACATATATCTCTATGGCAGCGGTGGATCCGCGCACCCTGCGCCCACCTTGCGCGCAGCCTCCCGATCATGAGCTGCATGCTAATTGGCTGTGAACACTCCAAACCATAAGTGTTGGCAGCCATTTTGTGCCCCGCAGAAGAAATCAGTGCAACAAGTGCGCAAAACGTGAAAAGGGGGCAGGGTAGAAACACCCTGACCCCTTAGGCTTGCTTAGGGGGTCCAACAAGGACCCCCAGGGGCAAAATAAAGTGGCAAAATCCACGCAGGGTGCGCAGATCCTTCCGTAAAAAAACCCAGAGTGAGGACTCCTGCACTTCTTTAATATTTAGCCCCTGGGGGGCCAAATCCCGGGGGCAGAAAATATTTAATGTAATGGGGGCCCAGAGGGGCCCCCCAGCCCTGGGGAACGCCACCTCCCAGGGCTACAAAATACATGGGTGGGGGGCTCAAAGGCCCCCCAAGACTCGGGGACCGCCACCTCCCCGGGGCACTAAATAGTAAAATTGGGGGGTCCGTGACGGACCCCAGCCCCGGGGACCATCACCACCGGGGCTTTGCAAATTGTGGAAGGGGGGCGCGTGGCCCCCCTCCTGGAGCCTCGTCATGGCCCTGGGGACTGCCACCCCCCAGGGCCGGCTCCTGCAGTGTCTCGGGGTGCCTACCCCCCAGGACACTGCAGTTTGCTATGGCAGGGCAGGAGTCTCGTGGCTTCTGCCCTGCCATAGCAAACTTGGTTTTGGATTTTGAAAGAGAGAGCAGGGAAACCTGCTCTCTCTTTCAAAATGCAAACCCGATTGCTTTCCCAGACGGGGAGCTGCATGTTAGCAGCTCCCATGTGGAAAAGCAATGCTAACTCCCGAAGGAAGCGGGTAGCCGGCGTGACTGTGGGGGCATTGGGGCTCCCCCCCATGGTCCCCAACGTTGTATATAGGCCCTGGGGGTTGGGGTCCCCGGGGAGAATATAAATTAGTGATAGAGGCTAAAAAAAGAATTTTGGTAAAATTAGGAGTTGCGCACCCAGCACGGCACTCAGCGCGTCCCCCTACTGTCAATGCGTTGGGTGCGCGACTCCCAGCGTGGCCCTCTGGTGTGAACGCGTTGGGTGTGCGACTCCAAAAGTGCAGGATGCATGACTCCAAGTAAAAAAAAGTAATATTTTTCAAATATCAAGCATATGTGTTTAGATCTTAGGTGGCTCTACAAAGAGCCCTTGTGTTTATTGAGAGATTTTGGTACCTATAAGTAAGTACCTAAGCTGAGTCTAAAGTTGATGAGGAAGCCTCTGTTACCCTCATCTGTAAAATGTATACCATCTCTCCTATAGATGCCATCCATATTAAAACGCAGTTTGTTGTGGTGAATGGACCCCATCCTATAATATCGGACATAAGCAGAAACAGCTTTATTGACATGTTTCCTAGCTTTCTCAATCTGTGGACAAAATTGATTGGACCAGTTCCATTTCTGTCCTTGGCATATGTTAGAATAGACAAAGGCAGTTTGGGGGAAAAGTGACATAAATTCTCCAAAGGTGTACTTCATAAGCATTTCCAGACCTACCCCAGTCAAAGTGCCTAGGTCATTGCCACCACAGTGCACAACAATGAGGTCAGGGTGTTGGAGATGCAAAAAGGATTTAACCAATGGCATCAATTGATGCCACTTTAATCCTCTCTGTCCAATCCATTTAATGTCTACATTTGGCAAAGCTAGGTCTTTGCCAATACCTCTGTTTTCTGCATACCTTTGGCTCCAGAAAATATAGCTGTGTCCCACAATCCACACTCTAAGCATCTTGAAGGGAGGTCTGGGTGCACTCAGAAGGAGTCTGTATGTGAAATGGGCAGTTTGAACACTATGATTTTTCTAAAATGGTGAATAAGATGCAGTTTAAAAAAAGAAAAATGATTGGCTGTTTGAGAACATTATAGCCTGAATACTAGGGTGCATGTTTCTGTGTTTTAAAAGCATGCTTCTTATTGGTTAATGAAAACTGTTTGAAAGGAACATTACATAGGATAAGCTGATATTTTGGAAAGTCAAGCACACTTGCTGTTTGGATTTTCAGCATTGTGTTTTGAACTTGTGACCTGTGTGTTCAGTTGAGTGTTCCATGAACTGTTACTATGGTAACAGGCATTGGGCAGAATGGGGGTAGGGTTGAAAGTTATGTCAATTGGAAAGGGTTGAAATGAAAGTCCACCTATCCTGTTGTCAAGTTTTAGTAGTATTAGAAGCCAGTCCTTGCTTATGCATTCGCATAATGAGTCAGGAATTCACACTAGAGTGCAGTAGTGAAATATGTAGAATGTGTGCAGTCACCTTACCCCTTCCAAACTAGTGAGTCCGTTTTGCTAAAGTCCAAGGAATAGTGTTGCTTGTCTAGAATCACACTGTGAGTCTGTGTGCATTTGGGCAACCATTGTGACAGAAGCATTTGATTACTTCATGTCTTTGCTGACACATAACTGCTTAGAAAGCTACTGTCTACAGCAAACAACTGACAATATTACCTCTGAACAAACTATCTACACACATCACAGTTCTTGGAAATCTAAATATTGACTGGGGCAATATCAAATGCAATTTCTTCAATTCACTGAACCCCATTGTTAAATCACATGACCTTAAACAACATTTTTCTGGCCCTTCCTTTACAGTGGCCTTCTTTTCATTCCACTTGGCAAGTTCCTGAAAGCACTAGCAGCAGGATCTATCTAAGTCTGGCTTGACGAAGGGGAGCTCCAGCTTACATTACCAAGTCCTGGCAGTTGGGAAGCAGGCCACTGGCAATTAACAGTAACGAGTCATTTGTAATTTTAAAATAGAACTAAACCAGTTGAAGCAGTACCTCTTGCCTTAGAAGGGTTTCCGGGAAGGGTGCATATTGCCTTCTCAGAACGTGCCTTAGAGGCCACTACCTACATGACGTTGGTCATGTACACCCTGTAGGAGCCAGCTCAGTTAAGAAATGTTTCGTATTCCCTTCAGACAATTTGTGAGGACAAAGGAACAGGTGAAAAAGACATGCAAGACAGGCCTATGGTTTTTGCCTTCTATGGGCAGCCTCCATCCTCGGTCTTACAATATCCAGCCTTGCAAATATTCAATTGTTCAAGATCATATAAGGTTACCTCAAGCAATTGGTCAACGCCTACTGATTCCTATCTCTTTTGCACACATGCTGTAATGGTACGAATATTATTGTGAAACCTAGGCACATAATGTTCACAAATTTTGTAAAACAACAAAGACCCCCTCAACTGCCTCAGCCCAGGGGGCCTCACCCCTAGGCCCAGCTTTAACACCCCAAAGCATCCAAAAACCTACAAATGTTTCCATCAGTCAGGGTCTGGGCAGAAGGAATGAAAGGAGCTACATCCTTGGGAGTAATGGGTAGGGACACTGAGGGTAGATCACCACAACCTCAGGGCAAACAAAGAGTGTCCCTAGGTAGCACCCAATTTGCAATCTGAGGAGGTCCTCAAGATCAGGGGTGAGGAAAGACCAACAAAAGGAAGGACAGAGCAGGGACAGGCAGGCCATATCCAGGAAGGTTGAAAATCAAGAGCACCAGCTTCAGGAAACCTATAGCATTGTGCAAGAGCAATGGGGTCAAGGCCAGAGGGAATACCAGAATAACCCAGAAAAGGATCACTTGGATCAGGAGCAGTAGGACCAATGCCAGGAGGTTTAGAAGGCAGAAGGAGAAGGAAGAAGACCAGGAGGAAGAGACTTGTGTGACTCTAGCCCACATGTACCAGGCCGTCCATTTTTCAAATAGTTCTTGGCCTAATTTCCGTAGTCAACCCCTAAAACCCTCTACCTTTTACAGCCCAATCAAAGCACTGATGGGCTCATAAATCACATAATGTAAAAATGCTAGAGGCTTTTAGCCACAGATTGCTCTCTTTTTAAATAAATACCAAAGGAGTACATATTCAGAGGTGGGACTATAAATGATGGAGTCAAACCAGAAAGTCTTGCAGGACGGCAAAATGCCCCTCTCAGTGTACCTGACTGTCCAGGTAATAGTGCTACATGAACGTATCGAGGGACGCATATGTAGCCACCTGGCAATTGTCTAGAACAGGGCTTCTGCATGCCAATTCAGAGGTAGTAGGTTTGGCCCTGGGATAATGAGCAAGCAGTCCTTCCAGAGGCTGCTTTTTGGCCAATTTTAACAGATCATAATGCGGTCTACAATCCAGTAGGAACGGTTCTTTTCTGCAATTACTTGTTTTACTCCAGAGAACCCCACAATGAGATGATCGTCCAGTCAATGGTCTTTTGATTGATATTTGAAGAAGCTCTTGAGGTCCAAATTATTGAATCTCTCCTCCTCCCTAAAGAGTTGAGGTGGAGCATAAAACACAGACAGGGTGATGATATGGCCAACGTGGAACAGCATCACAATTTTCGGCAGAATAGATGCCTGCGTCTGTAGAATTCGCTTCTCTGGGAAGTAGGAAATGTATGGTGGATTTACACAAGGAGCCTGAAACTCACTCACAAGCAGAGCTGAAATCATGGAGATAAAGAACACTCTTGTGATAGTAAGGAACCTTAAAAGACATCTGTGAAGTGGCTCCAACAGAGCGCACAACAGATAAGTCAAGACCAAATTATGGTCACATTGGGACATGACAAAGGGAGAATGAGAAAACATGTGTTGTAGCCTTTCAAAAATCACCTCACAACTGGTGACCAGGGGCTGATCTGGCAATTGTAAAAAGGGTAATAGGGCCAAAAGATAATCTGTATCTGTGCCCAAAGCAAAGTCTTGCTAGGCAAGAGACAGAACAAACTATAGAACATCAGATAACTTGGCCTAGATGGGGTCAATCTGGTGTGTGCTGCAAATTTGTCTCAATGACAGGTTTATACAGTTTTTCGTTGAGGGATGCCTATCTGCCAAGATGACATCAACCACCTCCAGAGGAAGGTCGAAAGAGTTCATCTGTTGCCTCTCAACCTTCAAGCATGAAGTTGAAGAATGCGAAGGCCCAGGGGTAGACATCAGGTCCTCCCGGAGGGGATGCCTTTTCAGAAGACATATTCTCAATGCCAGTTGTTCTGGATATCATACTCTATGTGCCCAATCCAGAGCCACTAGGAAAGCTTGAGCCCGGGCTTTCCTGATCTTCTTGAGAAATCAGGGCAGGAGCGGTATTGCCAGAAATTTACACAGGACTCCTGAGTTCCACTCGAGGCAAAACATGTTTCCGAAAGGGATATGCCTTAGAAACTCCAATGTGCAGAAGTGCTGATATTGCAATTGTTCTCAGCGGTGGAGAAAAGATCAAGCCAAGATTCTCCCCATTTGCAGAAGAGACCTTACACCACCTCATAATGGGCATTTAATGATTCTGCCAGGTAGCTAACCACCAGGAAACTTTCTTAGTGGTCCAAAATTTTACAGAGGTGAAAGGCCTCCTTGCCTATTTGTTGCAGAACCACATGGCAGTGGTGTTGTCCATGAACACCTGCACCAGCCTCCCCTTGATAGATGGATGGAAGGCTTTCAACTTCAAGTGGATGGCCTTTAGCTCCAGCAGGCTGTTGTGGAGCCAGGACTCCATTGAAGAACAGGGGTCTCTCCTCTTCACCTTTCCCATAAGACCGCCCCAACCCAGAAGTGTTGCGTCAGTCACCACTGGTCAGCTCTGGGTGAAGAATGGAGAGGGGTCTGCTGCTGACCAGATTGTGGTCTAGCAACCACTTTTGCAGGTCTTTTGCTGTCGCCTCTGAAATCTGACCATGTTCAGTGAGGTACCATTGATGTTGGGCACACTGGAACTTCAGATCCCACTGCAGAGTCCGCATATGCCACCTTGCATGCTGTACCAGCAGGATGTAAGAAGCCATCCATCCCAGCAGCCTCAGAGTCGACCTCATTGAAATCCAAGAATTAGACTGAACTATCTGGATCTCAGACTGAATGTACTGGACTCTCTTTCCAAAGAAAGGCACGAAACCGAACTGTGTGCAGAATGGCTCAGATGAAGGGCAGCTTCAGAGAAGGAGTCAGGTGTGACTTTGGCACATTGATAGTGAACCTCACAGATCCCCAGATGTTCCCCATAGTCTGGAGGAAGATGATGACTGCCTGAGATGAGCCTGCCTTCAAAAGGCATTCATCAAGATAGGAGAAGATTGGCACCCCTGACCTCTGAAGGTTAAGGTCACAACTTTCTTGAACATCCGAGGGGTGCCGGGGAGACCAAAGAGGAGGATAGTGAACTAAAAATTCTCCTATCTCATCACAAACTGCAGGTAGTGCCAATGGGCCAGCAGAGTGGGGATATAGAAATAGGCATCCTGCAGATCTAATACCACCATCCATTCTCATGGGTCAAGGGCAGCCAAGACCTGGACCAGGGTGGGCAGTTTGAATTTCTTTTTCCAAAGGAAGGTGCTGATAGGGCACAGATGAAGATCACTATCATTCTTGGGCTCACGAAAATAGTGAGATTAACAACCACTTCCTACTACTGGCATCAGCACCCTCTCAGCAGCCATTTTGGCCATTTTGTGGCATGCACTACCTGCCACAAAATGATGAGCTGGTTCTCCATCAGTCGCTGAATGGATGATAGAAGGTGCACCGCAGAACAGTAAAAGGGTAAAACGTAGCCCCTGTGAACCACTGCAGGACCCACCTGTCCAATGTGATCACTTGCCAGCCCAGTAAGAAATGATAGATTTTGCCTCCTATCGGGTGGCTGTGTCCCTGCAAAGGAATGTTGAAGAGGTTTGGTATGCTAATCTTGATCACTGGGGTCATGGGCACCATGACCTCTTCCACAAAACTGTTGGGTTCCCTGTGAATCTGGATAGGTTGGCAGTAAGGGACGCATCAGCTAATGCAGTGAAAGGAACAATCATCGTCAGAAGTGGGACTGTCTCCAGTCCCCAGAAACGCACAGCTAAACCGCCACTGTGGGCTGTACCTGTATTCGAGCCTTTTTTCCACGTTTTCAAAGTAATCCAAAGTATTTATCATCAATATTCAAAAGTTCTTCAAACGAGAGCACGCACGTCGTGTGTACGTAGATTTTCAGATTTCTACTATTCACAAGGTATCACTGAGGATTTAGACCAAGAATATGAGTGAAAGGAACAATGACACTGTTGCAGTTGGCGATATGGGATGGAAAGGTCCTAGAGAATTAGTGGTAGTCCTGTTCTACTTAAAACTTCTCGAGGGCAGGATCAGCTTTGTCCCCGAAAAGGCAAGTCCCAGCAAAGGGCTTGTCCATCAGGGAGGGCTGGACATGGCCAAATAACCCTGCCGATCGTAGCCACACATGCTGGCGAATGACCACACTGGTGCCTATGGGCTGCCCAATGGGATCATTCCAAGCCACAACAAATTCTTAACTTGGCTGCATCACCACCATCTTGATTTGCTTAAGATAGCAGAGTCCTAAGGTCTTTGAGGCACAAGGGAGGACTTGTGCCTCCAAAACACAAAGAGCATGTGAGTAGCATCCCAACAAACAGTTAATTGGAGGGCCAAGCTGGTGAAGAACAGACACATTTGCCGGATGTTTCCAAGCATTTAGATCCCCTATCAGGGGGAGTGGTGGGAAATGTTTTGAGATAAGAGCTGCAGTTATAAGCCTGCACCACTAGGATTTTTGGTGAGGGGTGCTGCGAAAGAAAGGCTGGGTCACAGCAACAGCCCCATGCAATTTGTCGAATGACAGGAAGAAGGGGCTCCGAAGATGCTTGTCCTGATTGGAGGGCCTCCGTCAAGACATTGATTTTATGCTCCAAGGTGGAGGAGCTGGAAGTCAAGTACTTCAGGTACCCCATGTATTACCATGGAATAGGAAGCAGATTTCCCTGTGGCGGACCAGGGAAAGAAAAATGACCTGTTTCTGGGGGGGGTACTGAGACCACTAAGTATGCCCTCGTACCAACTGTCATCCTAGTAGAGCTGAGGAAACTCACCATTTGGGTCACTGTAATTATCCAAACCAGTCTCAAAAAGGGAATGCATAGATTGTTGTCAACCCTGTGGTAATTCAAGTGGGGTAAGCGGCACCTCATGCGGATATGGGCACAACATCGGTCGATGTCAAACCAACGTTGACTCATCATTGGAGAGAAACCGGGCCATCTCCTCAGGCGGCAAAGACGGACATCGGGATCGCCATGCCCAGGAGCGGCGTGAGTCAAAAGAGTCAAAGGCCATATAGGCTTGGAAGACCCAGATGGCATAATGGGAAAACCCATGTGTGATTTTCCCGGATGGAAGGCCTCTCGACTCCTTGGGGTATGATGGCCCAGACGGAGTTGGCAACAATCCAAAAAGCCAGAGCATGCCTGCACAGAACTCTTCAATCAGACACACAGTGGGTGAAGGCCGAGGAAGCTCAGGTTGTGCCAGAACCAGTTGTTGGATTGGCTCAGAAAGCCAGCCGACTTTGAGAGAGAGATCAGCAAGGGGGGGGGGGGGCGCCATACCCTTGCTTACTCAGGCGAATGCAAGTGGCATGAGGGAGCTGAACCCCACTTTGATTTCTTGTGTTTCTTATGCTTGTCTAAGGACTCGGAATGCAACGAAGACTGACCTCTGGAGTGGTTCCATCGACCACAGGAACTGGAATGGTAAACAGGACAGAGATTGAATCTTTGACTTAGAACATGACTCAGAGCCGTCCCAGTGCAGAATCTTCCTTTGCTTGGCTATGTAAAGATTCACCTGGAATTTTTTGATAGCCTTCTGGTTCATCAACAAGCAGTCATTGCAGGGTGACATCCCTTGTACAGTGAAGAAAGTTTGTGGAATATATCGAGGTAAATGTCTCTAACAGATGAGAGAGAGCTTCAGATCTGCATCTGGTGGCACACAGGAAAGAAGGGAACTGACAATGGCATACGGGAGTGGTTCCTATATATGCTCCGCACTTCATTTCTGGAGCAGAACTGCATCAGTTCCAAGCCACATGGCACCATCTTCTGGCGTACATAGCTAGTGATAAAAAGTTTCCGGATCCAAAATGACACCTGGAGAATATTCCAAAGGTGTGGAATCTGCAACTAGAAGTCTCTATCAGAACTCACAATTCATTAAACCCTTGTTGGATACTCCAGCAACACCATCGCCACCTGCTGAGAAGCAGCTAGAAAATGAAATTTGAAGTACAAACAACCCAGATCAGTTCTGAAACCTTAGACTATGGATCAAAATCCCCTCTCTGAAAAATGTGTTTAAAAGTGAGGCTACAAAATTATTGATCTGAAGGACACCAGATTGGAGGTAAGAAAAAATCTGTTTATTCGCAGTGTCTTATTATCCACAGTATTTGCAATAAAGTTCTACATCTTTTATGTGTATATGTCTTCCTCTGATTTATTGGGAATAATTCTTTTATATTCCAATTCCAATGGTGTTCAGTTCAATTGGTAATGTCATAACTTTGCTATTTAAAATAAATGATCCATGAGGTGATCATATTGTAGCAATTAGTTGACACCTCCAGATCCTAAACTCCTTAACCATCCTCAGGGAATTCTTCTCTGTCCACAGAGAATGGAGAGGTAATAATTTTCTCTGGTGCGCACCCTCAATGTCCTTTCCCACCCCCTTAAGAATATCCTCCTTTTATTTCCTTGGCAAATTCTCCCTGAGAAAAAGAAGAGGCAGTGGTCATCTCTAGTATACAGCATGAAAGTTCCCAAATGTCTCATCTCTTTCTTTTTCCTTTATAATAGTGTAAAGTTCAAAGAGGATCGCAAAGGGCCCAAAGTTTAGCATTGGTTCTACCTAGAGTAATTTGCCCTCATGTCCCCAAGATTCTGATTGGGTTATCAGCCTTAAGAGTTGCTCCATGCCCGGACCCATTAAACTCTGTCTTCTCTACCTCCTCTTCTGCAGCCCTCAGTGGAAAACAATTTTTCCAGTTTTGGCTTTTGCTTTCACTAATCATTGTTTTGAGGTGTTCTGGGAATTGATTTAAATTATGGTGGTCTTTACTCTCTCAGTCAGGGTGGCAGAAGGCATCACAACTCTCTCTCTGACTGAAAGAATACCACCTTATTTAGAGGTCACCTCTGGATCATTGGTGATCTCTGCCTTCAGAGGAACTGGTGTTGGGGTAGCTCCTCTGAAGTTACTGCAAGGTTGCGCAAAGTCACCATTTTTCAGGCAGCTGTGCACCAAACCTTTTTGTATTTCAGACACAAACATCCAAAATGAGCATTTGTTATTGAAGAAAAAAACGAATGACACCCATACTCTGGGAGTTTTCTTATTTTTCTTTTTAAGCACCTTAGCTTTGTTGCTTTTTTCACTTTAAATATGGTGGATGATCTAATGACCTTACTCCAGCAGCCCTCCCCTCCACCGGTAAGCTGGAGTAACCCTTCTGACAGTGTAGCCAGCTGGGGGCACCGTCGTCCAAAAAATGTCTGGCTGACTTAAAAAAGAGTGGGGAGAACAAGGGTTTGACAGACAGGGACTTTGCCATGATTGTGACGGATTACCCTGTTCACTAAACTTTAAATCCAGCCCTTAGTCTGATTTGTGTAACAGAATTGACCCAGAGTTGCTAATACCAGAAAACACTGATTTCTTATATGGAAGCTCGAGGGAGAAAAAGAAGAATTCTGATGACATAGAGCCTTTTAGTAACCTTATGGGCTACATGTATAAAGCATTTTGCTGTCGGAAACGGCCGATCGGTCAGTTTCCTACCGCACAAATGCTTTTACATATGTATGAAACACAAATTGAGATTAGGTACCATGTGACAGAATCACAATATGTGTTCGCGATTCGGTATTTGGAAGGGGCGTGTTTAGGGCCTCCCTTCTAAATACCGAATATGAATAGGATGTATAAATGTTTTGCGATCGAATTACAGTCGCAAAACATTCATATTTTACCGACTCCTTGAAGGAGGTGGTAACCCATTTGCAAATGGGAAGAAGACTTCATGGGGCCCCTTTCCCTTTGAGAATGGAAAACAAATATTTTTTAAGAGCAGGGAGTGGTCCCTACTCTTAAGCAAATGAAACTGCAAAGTTTAATTATTTGTTTTTAGATGCATCCCGTTTTCCTTTAAGGTACTTTTATCCACACCTAATGGGAATGTCCTTAGTTCTGTGTATATTGGACAATTGTCAAATGTATGTCTGATGTTCTTGGTCTAGATTTGCAACGTGATACTGTACAGTGTTTATTAAATGTGTGGGGATCTACGGATTTGAGTAGCAAAGGTAAAATATGGGTTGCTCTGGGCTGCATGATTGCCAAACGCAATATCGCCAGACTGTGGGGAGCAAGGGAGACCCCAGGCCAGCAGTTGGAAACGTGACATGGACTGGTGCATGTTCAGGGAGAAGGCAGTGTACGTTTCCAGAGGATGTCCCCAAAAATGGACTCATATATGGTCAAGGTGGAACGAATATCGTGGACTTATTTGCGCTTCCCCCTTACTCTCCCCGTACCCACCCTGGACGACCATATACCCGCCGAGGAAAGTGAAAACTGATTATACAGATATGAGTTACACCTGTACCACCAAAAAAACGAGAATGTATCTGTTAAACCAAAATGCTACTACTACTCGAATATTGGGATTGCATTTACCTTGATGTCTTTAATAAAAAGATAAAAAATAAAAATTAAAAAAGCAATCACACTCATGGTCGTCTGTTGACCTCAGCAGGCCACCGTCACTGTGCTGGCGTCGATTCCTAATGGGTCGCAAATTGTGACCTACCTTATTAATATACATGAGGTAGGTCTATTTGCGACTCATTAGGAATCACTTGGCATACGCAAAAGAGTTTCATACATTGGGAATAGCGATTACCTAATTGTGATTCGCAGAAAATCACAATTAGGTCATCACTATTTGAAATCATGATACACGTGGCCCTATATTTTGCCCAGGAGCATTGCCCTGACTGTAAGAGTGAGTACATACTGGTAGAAGAGTAAACAGCTTAACCTAGCCTTGTAAAAGATCTAATCATCTTTATCATTAGTCAGCTCTTCTGTACCACGTAAAAGAGCAAGAGAGTTTGTGGAATTACAGCCTCCCAAGTCACTGTGTCTTGGCCTTTATTATAACAGAGTGGCATTCTGTACCATTATACCAAATTAATTTGGAAACATTCAAACATTCTCTTCAATGACTATTAGGACCTTTAGACTTATGAGTTAGTGCTTTTTGGATGCAAGTTGCATTTAAGCCAGTTTTACCACTCACTTGCTTAAGGATATTGATTGGCAATTGTGTTCAGGCCATCTTTGCAGTTCTATCTGATGGTGTATGCTTGTTGAAATCTGTTATAAGCATAATAATACATGATATCAACTGTTTAAGCCGTCAAGTGTAAACTTTGACGTTTTCCTGCTATTTTACAGCCACTGGCCAAATAATGCATACTCGCAGCTTGTTGAATAATGGCATTTCTTTGCTATCTGCACAGCCACACGCCAAATAGTGTATATTGTCTGCCATTTAGTCAGTGGCCGGGTAAATAGTGAAGTTTCATAGCTATTTGCAAGACTACCAACCAAATAGTATACAGTTTCTGCAATTTAGCCACTAGCAGAGTGAATAGTGAAGTTTATTTACTATATGCGCATCTGCTGGGCAAATAGTACATCATTTCTGCTATGTAGTGAGTAGCCAGGTAAATACTAGAATGTATTTGCTATCTGCAAGACTTCCATCCAAATAGTATGTAATATTGGCTATTTAGCTAGCAGCCAGAAAAATAGTGGTTTATTTTCTATTTGAATGACTGCCAACCAAATACTATATACTTCTGTAATTTAGCCAGCAGTTGAGGAAATAGTTACTTTTTTGGCTATTTACAATGCCACTGGCTAAATAGTACAAAATTCCTGCTCTTTAGACAGAGACTATGTAAATAATGACATGTTTTTGCTTTTTCTCTGGCTGCCGGTCAAACTGCACAAAATATCTGCTAGTTTTGCCCACAGTCGGTTAAAGAGTGACGCTTCTTGTCATACTGAATATCATGTAATGTAATGTAAGGCACCCTTGTATAGCGCATCTGCCACCCCAAGGGGATCCTGGCGCTTAGATTACCAATCAGCCACTTGTGTATCTAACCAGGATAGACAAGGATCTAATCTCTAGGAAACTATCTGGTTTTCAGTTCCTTCCTGAAACGTGACAAGGTGTTCATTTGTCTAAGCTCCGGGGGAAGAGCATTCCAAAGTCTGGATGCTGTAAAACTAAAGGATCTGCCATCCATCCGAGCTTTATTGACATGGGGAACACACACCAGATTAGCTGAGGAATGGCACAGGTGTCTAACAGGGGAGTACCATACGAATTTCCTTTGCAGCAGTTTTGGCCCAAGTTTGTGTGTTGCCCTGTAGACAGTGCAGAGTGCCTTAAATTGGAATCTTTGTGCAATGGGCAGCTAGTGTAAATCCTTTAAGGCAAGTGAGGCAGAGGCTCTGCATGGCCGATTTAGCGCCAACTTAGCCACCATAGTATGCACTCTTTGTAATTTTTTTTATCTAGGAAGCTGGGGCACCCAAAAGGAGTGCATTGCAATAATCCACTCTGCTTAAAACAATACTCCATACCACCTGAGGTCTAGTTGAAGTAGGTAGAAACGGGAGTATCTTCCGGAGAGCTCGAAGCAGAGATAGACAGGTGTTCACAGTTTTATTTACCTGGGAATCCAGTGGTAAATCACTATCTGACATCACTCCTAAATTGCGCACTGTTTTAGCGGGCAGTAGGGAGTTATAAGCCGAGTCTGCAAAAATGTACTGGGAGAGGTCGCGTAATTTTACCTGCGGTACAGCACAGGACTTTAATTTTTTTCCCCATTAAATTGTAATGTGTTTTCTCTCAGCCATTCTGCTGTTCTGTGCATACAGCTATGGAATTTTTCTAGGGGCACTGGTTTATTACTCTCAACGGAGAAGACAAGCTGAGTGTCGTCCGCATTGTTTATGAAATCAATGCCAATGGATTTTATCCGGACAATAAGTGGGCAAAGATAGAGATTAAACAAAATTGGGCTGATAGCCGAGCCTTGTGGAACCCCATGTTTAACATCCCTATTCTGAGAAGTAAATAGCGACAAGGTCACTGCCTGCTGCCTACTGCCTACTAGAAAGATAAGAATGCAGCCAGTCCCCAGCCCTGCCCACAACACCCAGCTCCTCCAATCTCTTAATCAGGATCCGATGGTTAACCGCATCGAACGCGGCCAACATGTCAAGCAGCACTAAAAAAGGTGTCTGACCACTGTCCGCCCGCATTCTCAGGTCATCTAATACTGCCACCAGGGCAGTTTCGGTCCCATTTGCAGGGCGAAACCCAAATTGGACTTTGTCCAGCAGCTCATTATCCTCAGCGAATTTTGAAAGAGCTTTACTCTCCAGGATCTTGATCGGATATGGTAGCAAGGATATGGATCAATAATTAGAGGGAGCCTGGGGATCCAGTGTAGCCTTTTTAAGCAGTGGAGAGGCAACTGCCTTTTTCCAGCAGTCCGGTACTACACGATTAGCTAGGAATTGACAACAAATTTGATAAAGATGCGGAAAGAGTTCACCACCAAACAGTTTCCAGAACTTATGTGGAAGTGGGTCCATGGGGTAACCTGAGGAGATGCCAGCTGCAATTGCATTAAATTCCTCTTGGAATTGATCCAAAAATATCATATGTTCCCTGACAGTTATACTACAGTTTGTTGGAATAGCATTACCAGTGTGCTGGTGCGCATCATCATCCATAGAGGATTTTAGCCCAGTTAAAATTGTATTAATTTTTTCATAGAAAAAGACTGCTAGATCATCACACAATTCTTGTGATGCCGGAATTTTAGATTTTGCGCAGTCTGGGTTGGACATGTCTCTTACTAGTCTAAATAAAGTTTGAGATTTATTAGCGGAATGTAGAATGGTTTCCTCAAGATATTTTGCCTTAGCTTTGCCTATCGACTCTTTATAAATATAAATCAGATTTTTTAAGGCTACTTTATCTGTCTCTAAGTAGTTCCTCCTCCATTTCCTTTCCGCTTGTTTACAGCTAGTCTTCATCAACTTTAGCTCTTCGTTATACCAAGGAGCAGATGGCTTTTTACAACTTTTGGCTTTCCTCAAAGGAGCTAGCTGATCTAGAGAATTAGTGATTTGATGACACAAATTCAGATAGTTCTTCTCCACTGAGTCATGGATATCAAATCTATCATCAACAAGCCGGGGAAGATCCACTAATTTTAGTATTTTAGACCATTCTCTACTAGTCCGTGTGACGATCATATGAGCAGCTTGTTTTTGATGATTAGCTACCTTTAAGGAAAAAAGAACCAAAAAATGGTCTGTCCAGCTCCAAGGGAGTATCTCCGTAACAACTGTATCTTTTTCACCAGAAAAAACAAGATCTAGCACATGGCCCTTCTGATGAGTAGGACGTAGCACCAACTGTTAAAGGTTAACATTCTCGCAGGCCTGACAAAGCTCTTTAAAAGCTCTGTCAAGGGTACAATTCTCCCAGAGATTACAATCTCCAAGGATCAATAGTTTGGAGTGAGAGTGCGACAAGTTATATATCGCATCAATCAATTCTTGATGTCCATGAGCAGCTCCACCTGGAGGTCTATAACAAAGTAAGCCTGTACATAAAACACCACTAGGATCCTTAAGTGAGAACCCAAGCGATTCAATCCCCGGAACATCCTCTACAAAGAGTGGGGTGAGATTCCAAGTATCTTTATAGATAAACCCTACTCCTCCCCTCTCCCATCCAGCCTGGGTTTATGACAGATTTTATATCCTGGAGGGCAGGCTAAGCCCAGTTCGACTTCTCTGACTGCCCGTGTCCAAGTTTCTGTAAGAAATAGGACATCCAGGTTATGATTGTCTAATAATATATAAATCTCCAGGTAATGTTTAGCCACGGATCTAATATTAATCAATCCACAATTAAGAGTATCTGACAAGGCTTCCTTAGGGATAACCTTACCACAGGTGCCCCTTCATTATTCAAGGTACTATCCTTCCGAGTGTCGAATAGGATAAGCACATCTCTAGAGTAGACCAAACGGAGAGCACTAGGAGCAGCATAACTGGCGATGAGCACGTCCGGAGCGCGGACGGGCACAGACAGGCTTGCCTTTAGCATGCTCAGCGTGCGCGCGCGCTGCGCGCTTGCATCTCGTCCGTTTAAGTAGGGAGAGTGCAAATGAACAACTCGAACGCTACCCAAGATGGCGGTACACCAGCACATCAAGGGAGCGTTGAAACTTATTTTCAAAGTGACTAAGTGCAACAAGAGAAAAGTAAGTGCAACAACAGATAAAAATGCTTCCGTTAAAAGTAATTTTTAAAAGGTGACACTAATGGCCAACAACGGGATATAAGCAGCAATTAAGTTTTTTAAAAGTCAGAGCGATTAAATATCTCAATTATTACTATTAGAACGCACAGCGGGTAATCTCACAGCTAACCGCGCGCTTGCATCTCGAACGTTTAAGTAGGGAGAGTGCAAATGAACATCTAGAACGCTACCCAAGATGGCGGTACTTCCGGTGGCTCGCTCTTACAGACGAATACACCAGCACATCAAGGGAGCGATGAAACTTATTTTCAAAGTGACTAAAGTGCAACAAGAGCAAAGTAAGTGCAACAATAGATAAAAATGCCTCCGTTAAAAGTAATTTATAAAAGGTGACACTAATGCCCAACAACGGGCTATAAGCAGCAATTAAGTTTTTTAAAAGTCACAGTGATTAAATGTCTCAATTATCACTATTAGAATGCGCAGCGGGTAAACTCACAGCTGAACAAATATCATTGAACAAATGGTGCATAATGTTTGCTATTCAGCCATTGGCTGGTAGTTTCTTTGCTATGTACTCAACCATTGGACCAACAGAACAATAATGTCTGCTATTGAGCCACAGTCCTGCTAATGGTTGCTGGTCAATTGGAAAAGTTATTTGCCTTCGGTAACGTATCTGATAGAGACATAGTCTATCCGCAGATTCCTTAACTTGTGAATTCTCACTAGGCGTCAGACTGGATCCGGACGTTTTTCAGCAGTACCTCTGCGCACTGGGGGACAGTGTTGTACGGCACAGTGATGATGTCTACTCCGGATGGGATGTCAATAAAGCCACATTTGTGCCCTCCGGCGTGTGAATGACAGTTTCTTCTGTGATACCTTCCGAGCGAATGTGCGGAGCCACTATAGAATCTGGCTGTGGAAACAGTGTGCTAAAAAAATAAAAAATCTTTGAAACAATAAGTATAAACTACCAATGAATGGTAAGTTGACACCAGCCAAGGACCTAAAGGCAGAGACCACATGAAGCACCTAGGTAAAAGCTACGTAAAACCCTGCTCACTGGTCAATGAACAAGCCTTGAGAAAGAAAGGGAAACATCCTTTACAACGCAACTTTTACCACGCAGTGCCTTTACGGCGCAACTTTTACAACACAAACCATTACAACGCATTGCGCTGGGAGGCGCTCTAGGATAGGGAATAGGTTTAATTTACTATCCAACACCTTCCCTACTATCCACGGGGACTGGAGTTGGAATATTAAATTAAACTATTCACTATCCAGCGCCCCAAAGCACTATGCGTTGTAAAGGCATGCGTTGTAAAAACAGCGTTGTAAAGGCATGCGTGGTAAAAGCATGCGTTGTAATGTCATACATCCGAAAGAAAACATCTCTCACCCTACCAGTCATTCCCAGATGGAAATGAATGGCATGGTAATACCAGAACAAGACCTATGAGACAGACTATGTGGTTTCCTAAATCCTAACACTACACAAAACAGTGATCACTGGATTATAAAAACAGTACTGTAAAAGGGAGATAACCCCTACATCAGATATGGTTCGCAGAGCGGGGAGAACGGGCAGAGTGTTAAGGAAACTGCAGCTAGACTATGTCTCTACCAGATGCGTAGTTACCAAGGTAAGTAACTTTTCCATCTGATAGAGACATCTAGCCGAAGATTCCCTAATTTGTGAATTGAATACCATAGCTTACCCACTCGGAGGAGGGTCTGCAAACTAATCCTAGATAAGTTCGCAAAGAGAACCAACAGGTTGATATTTAACCACAGACCAGACAAAGATAGAAATTAGATGAAAAATGCATTGACCACAGACAATGTAAATAGAAATAACCTGACAGGCATGGAAAAGCAAAAGCCTCAAGGAAAACAGGGAAATCCCAGTCAGAAGACATCTGACAATAGTATTCAATCACCAATAGGTAAGAGAACCCTTAGACCAGATGGACCAGTCAGACTAGACTAAAAAGAGACCACACACATGAAGAACAGGCTATTCATAGCAAAGATCACAGGTAACTCCAGAGAAGGAGAATAAACTTCAGCTAAACACAACCATCATTCGTACCAACAAGTACATACCCCAAGGATAAAGTGAAACCATGTATAGGATGGTTGAAGGCAAAACAAATGCAATCCAATGTAAGGCTCTTGATAGCAAGACAGTGAGAACTAGAGACTTAGAACAAACTGATAATCTAGAGGAAAATCAACAGAAAAAGGATGAACAGAGTGGAGGATGAGACAGTCATTCATTTTTTGTTTTTTGTTTTTTAAACAATTATGTTTGCCACGAAATGTGGCATAATTAAAGTACCCGCTTAGTCACACCTGAAGATGGAGAATCATATTTTGGCACATACAACAATGACTGACAGAATATAAGACCCATGAGTCTGAGAGACCCCCAGCCAAGCGATTACTAAACAAGTTTATAGTGAAACATGGATAAAGAAGTATTAATTTCATTTCATTATGTCTTTATTTAGATTAAAATAATCATGAAAGACAATACATACAACAATAGATAAAAAGTTTTTGAATAAAAAGCACAGTGCCATATATACAATCAAAACAGTGCGATGGTCAATAATCAATACAATGGATATTTCAAGTAAAAATACTCAACAACAGCGGACCGCTAAAAACCAATAAATACATAAATCCATACTAATATTATAAAGAGAGAGCCCAAACCTTTGAGGCGGGTAATCTCAGTAACCACAGCACCAATCACAACACCCAATACAGTGTTGGAAAGGGCAGTTGCAGCAGAAGGACATAGGCTATGCAGACGGCCACCATATACATTTAAAAAAATTCAATAAAAAAATATATTACAATTTCAATATTTTTAAAAACATTTTTTTTCAATTTATATTAAAAATATGTAATGTAATTAAAAAAAATATATATATAAAAATAACTACTTTAAAACAATGTAGTAAATTAGCATAAATTTTTTTAACAATTAATACATTTAAAAATTATCATTTACAAAACCTTTGAAATTCACTAAAAAAACCATAGGTTTCAGCCACGTTATAGTTAGGAATTAGCATTTAAAAAAACCTTTGAAATTCACTGAAAAAACCATAGGTTTCAGCCACGTTATAGTTAGGAATTAGCATTTAAAAAACCTTAGAAATTCACTGAAAAAACCATAGGTTTCACACATGTTATAGTTAGCTGGACATTTCACTCATACAAAACCATTGAAATTCCCCTGTTATAGTTAGTTCCGCTAACTATAAGTCGCGCACCCGCAATGCACTGCTGATGATGTCACATATTACATCACTCATGACATGGTCAGTAACATCACTCATGACATCACTGATGATATCTCAAATGACATCACTGATTACATCATCCTTGTGAAAGAGTGGCAGACCTCCTCTCAGCGTAATATAACCTTTGATACACACCTTCAAAAATAAAAAATAAAATTTAAAAAAAAATGGAGATACCAATACCAGTTAGAACAACCTATTCAGTAATTCCAAAATCTACATACACATCCACTCATTCACCAACAGCTGTATATAGTCACTCATACATGTACTCACTCATCATATGTACTTATACACCTATACATCCTGTTACACACCGATACTCATCCATACAGTTACTCACACACATACTCACACATGCAAATAAACTATCAAACATCCATTTACTTGCATATACAGCTATACACACACCACTACACTTACTTTTACAGAAACGTACACATACTTACTCTCTTAAACAATCACTTATCAGTCAGTCAGTCAGTCATAAGCTTTTATTCGATATGCAGAGATATCTTATAAGCACACTTACAATACAACCAATTACAATGTACTAAAAGCATCACTTTAAGAAATCAGTAAAAAACTCATTAAAAAAGATAAAAGGGGGGGGGCGTGGCTAGCAGCCGATGATGGCGGCCGCTGCTTAGGGAGGCTCCCGGGAAGAAGCGGCTTCCCGCATCAATCCGTATCTTATATCCTTCCCTCACCAGCTGGGTGGGGCGGACCGGACCCAGAGACCGTGCGGCTACCGTTGCTGAACTTTTGGGAGCGACAGAGGCTTCGCCGGGAGCGGAATCGCCGACTGCTCGTAGAGGAGGAGCCGGGCCTGCCTGCAGCGCTGCAGCCGCGGAGCCACAGAACGCAGGCTGCCGACCGGAAGTGGCCTGAAGCCGGAGGAGGGGAGGCCGGAAGTGCCGGTGCGCCGGGTGAGTCGATCTACACACCCACGGAGCCCTATCCAGTACTGTCGGGCCCTGGGGACGCTCGAATGTGGCCCCCGTCTCACGCGCTTCAACCGGAGGAGCAGACAGCGCCTCGGAGCACTCGCTCTCCCGCTGCCCCCAACAGGTTGCGACAGGGCCGGGGGCCGGCCAGTTCATCTTCACGGAGCCGGCAGTGAGGGGCCCAAGTGTGTCAAATACAGCCACTTCTCCGAGGGCACCGGTGGGGCCCCTGCTGCCGGTTCTATTTACGAGGCGGGAGATTGGACACTACTGCACAGCAGTGACACTGAGAAGGGGCGATCCACGAGGCCTACCATGAGGCCATAATCCGGGAGGCAGCTGGGGGGCAGATTCAGGGCGCAACCGGCAAACAGCCGAGGAGTGGCGTTGGCAGGGGCGACATCCCCCCCCCCCTGGTGTGTAATTGCGAGGGGCCATCCTCGACTTCCTTGTGGGTCCACCTGCGCGGGCCGGTGCGACGGGAGGCGCCCCTCCCCCACCCCTTCTTTGGCGGGACTAACCTGAGTCATGTCGCACAGGGGCCCAAAAAATGCCTCCGCCCAAGCCAAATTGGACAAGTTTGCGTACAACAGACAATCACCACCCCAGGAGCAACGAATATCGGCTGGTAAAGTGGCAGAGGCGGAGGGGGCGAAGAAAGCCACGCTTGATGACGTCCTGGCGGCGCTGGCCCAGGTGCAAGCGACGGTGGGTGCCACGGCGACTGAAGTCACCCTGATACGGGCAGATCTCCAAAAGATGAACGAAAGGGTCAAACAGGTGGAAGTGGTCACCAAGTCGCTGGTCGAGGATGTGTCCGAATTACAGACGACGGTGGAACGACTGCAGACGGACAACAAGCTGCTTAAAGACAAGTTGGATGACCAGGAAGGCCGTTCCAGATGTAACAATGTCCGTATTTTAGGTGTGCCGGAATCGGAAGACACGGGGACACTAGACCTCTATGTGGAGGACTTAATCAAGACCCGGCTGCAACCTAAGGGGCTCTCGAACTTCTTTTCGGTTGAAAGGGCCCATCGTGTTCCGGGAGGAAAGCCCAAGACGGGAGGCACGCCGCGTCCAATACTGGCCAGGTTGTTCAATTTCCGCGACCGGGACGCCATTCTGCAGGCCGCAAGGATTGCGCCAGCCATACAAGTACAAAACTCAAAGATTGCTTTCTTTCCGGATTACACGGCAGAAGTGGCCAGGCGGAGGAGAACGTTCCTAGAAGTGAAAAAGACCCTGAGAGAAAAGGAACTGCCGTACTCCATGTTATTCCCGGCTAAACTTCGAGTGGTAGCGGACAAAAAGGTGTGGTTTTTTGATAACCCTGAAACGGCCCGGGACTGGCTGGAGGGCTGGCACACTGTTGGGAGACAACGCAAGACGCATAGGCCGGATCACGATCGTAGGGGTGGCAGTAGAACAGGCTCCCAGACATCTGGTCGAGGAGAGAGACTGGAGCGGTCTCCGTCCCATGGCTTTGAAGGAGGAGGTGGGACCGAATGATTCCTACCCCGAACTCTGCATCGCTAGAGGTTACTGGCTCCCGTTGTGAATTGCTGTTTGGACTGCTGCACGTAGACTCTGGCATGGCCGCCCCGACGGCATACAGGGAGGCCGCCAGCCCGGGGAGACGCTCTCCCCCCCTACACGCAAGTACTCTAGTTATGGGAAGGGTAAAGCACTCTGCTTGGTTGGGGTGGCGGGCAGTTCGAAGTCCGTTTGGCAGGGGGGCAGGGAGGGGGGATTGTTCAGAACTGTTCTTGTTTCTGTTAGGAATGTGTGTGAGCGGTCGGGGCCACTGCTTTACCCCTTGTGTGCGCCAGTGTATGTTGCTGGGAAAAGACAGCGATGCTATGCCCCCGTGATGTTCCCTTCCTCTTTGCTGTGCAGGGGCACGGCCATGTTTGCGACTCAGCCGTTCAAACGATACACCCCGACCACTCTAAGCGCTGATGGCTGATGGTACTGGCCCGGTAATGGACGTGGGGTCCACTGACTCACATTGCCCTCCCTTATGTTTATTGTCCTGGAATGTGAGAGGCTTGGGTGACAAGGTTAAACGGGGGTTGGTTCTGACTGCAATTAAGCGCCAGCGACCAACCTTGGCCCTGCTGCAAGAAACACATTTGGTAGGGGGGGCAGCGAAAGCCCTGGATAGGCGTGGCTATAAAATGTGGGTTCACTCTGAATTTACGTCGGGATCCAGGGGTTCTGGTATATTGGTACGAAAGAACTCCCGATTCCTTCCCTTGTCGACTAAGACCGATGACCAGGGGTGCTTCGCAGCCTTGCATGGGCAATGGGAGGGGAGGCTCTTCAATGTGGTGTCTGTATATATTCCACCAGCTTTGCAGTCGGTCCACCTCCCGAAACTGGGGGAATTCCTGTTGACCCTCCCTGAAGGTGAGATCATTCTAGGGGGAGATTTTAATGCTGTCATGGACACACAATTGGACAAACACCCCGCGCCTGCATCACAGGGGGGGGAACCCTACTTCCGACGCTTCGCGGCGTCCATGGGTTTGACTGACATCTGGAGGCACTTACACCCCAGCGCGCAACAATACACTTTCCACTCTACGGTGCATGGCAGTCTGTCGCGCATTGACTACTTCCTATCACTGGGGGAGGGCCTCCGCTATGTTGATGCAATGGGGATTCACCCGAGGGGGATTTCCGACCACTCACCACTCACGTTGTCACTCTCCTCACAGGCTAGTGCGCGAAAACGCATTTACCCCATTAGTGCTACATACCTCAAGGTCCCACAGGTCCGTAAGGCTCTCACGAACACGACGAAGCAGTATTTCCTTGAAAACATACATTCGGTGCGCTCCCCGGCAGTACTCTGGGAAGCCTACAAAACGGTTCTAAGGGGGCAAGCAATCAACTCCATCACGGGGCATAGAAGGCAGCTGTCGCGGGAGTTGGATGAGCTGGAGGTGGCGCTGCTGGCCCAAACCGAGGCCCATGAGGCTAGCCCCTCTCCCGCCGGCCTTCACGCCCTCACCCTCCAGCAACAATTATATGCTGATCACTTGCGTCAGCTGGTGAAGGGTCACTTAGCCGACGCTCGTAATAGAATTTATGAGGTAGGAGACAAAGCTGGTAAAATGCTGGCGTGGCTTGATAGGCGAGAGGGCAGCTTTAGGGGAATCCAAAGTCTGAAAGATGTGAGAGGGGTGATACACACAGATCCGCGACAAATTACAGAGTTGCTGGCGACCCATTTTGAGCGAGTATACACCCCGGAATGTATGGTTACCGCTGCGAGGGCCAGGGCCCTCTTGGCTCCGATAGAGGTCCAGACGTTGTCACAGGAGGCCTCAGTTGAGCTGGAGGCAGACATTACTGTCGATGAAGTCCAGATGGCAATTAAGGCTCTACATCCGGGAAAAGCAATGGGCCCAAATGGCATACCCATTGAATGGTACCAAGCAATGCCTGAGGCCCTCAGTGTGCATCTGTTGGGGATGTATGCGGAATGTCTGGAAGGGGGTCGCCTCCCGCCGGACCAACGGGCGGCGACCATCGTGGCCATCCCCAAACCCGGCAAACCGCCGGATGAATGTTCCTCCTATCGGCCTATTTCCTTACTTAACGCCGAAGCGAAGATTTTGGCTAAACTCCTGGCACAAAGGCTCCTGCCCCATCTGTCGTCAATTATACATCCGGACCAGTCCGGGTTTATGCCGCATAGAAACACCTCTTTAAATCTACGGCGGTTACATGGGATCTTGGCTAGAGCGGACGATATCGACACTCCAGCAGTGATTTTGGCCCTGGACGCCAGAATGGCTTTTGATCTGGTGGAGTGGGAATACCTGTTTGAAACATTGAGCCGTCTGGGGTTCGGCCCTCGCTTCATTGCATGGGTCAAACTACTGTACACCGACCCAGTGGCGCAGGTGGTGGCTAACGGCCATATCTCACGTACATTTCCGTTGGGAAGGGGCACACGACAGGGGTGCCCTCTTTCGCCCCTGCTGTTTGCAATCTCTTTGGAACCTCTTGCGACCCTTCTGAGAACCACACCGCTTCTCAAGGGCATAAGGTGGAGGGGGGGTTGGGAAGACCGTCTGTCACTGTACGCAGATGATATGCTGCTTTACCTGACAGACCCTGTGGATGGGGTGCCGGCGTTGCTGGATATCTGCGATGCGTATGGCAGCGTTTCTGGATATGCGCTGAATTGGACCAAATCGGAGCTGTACGTTTTGCGAGGCCCGGCCCCGATTCTGTCCGACACGTGCCCGCTGAAACGGGCGGGTTCTTCCTTTAAATACCTAGGGATCCACGTCACCAGGGATCCGGTTGAATTTGTCGATAAAAACTTGAAACCCCACCTGGACAGGCTGAAATGAGATGTCGGATTCTGGTCCGACCTGCCACTGACACTCTTGGGCAGGGCAGCGCTCTATAAGATGATGGCACTGCCGCGTTTCTTGTACGTCCTCGAAAATACACCCTATCCCGTGGCACCGCGATTCTTCCAGAAAGTCGCTGCTCTAGTATCGACCCTTCTGTGGGGTAACCTCCCTGCACGCGTGGCACAATCAAAGCTACATAGGGATTGGTATGATGGAGGTATTGCGCTGCCAAATCTCAAGTTGTACTATTGGGCTGTACACCTGAAACCAATAAACCAATGGATTCACGCCCCGCATACCGAACCTGCCTTCCAGTTGGATAGGGATCAGTTGGGCATAGATACCATGCTGGGACCGTTATACGACCGTCGTAAGGTACGGGCTTTAGTGGGCCCCACTAAATTAACCGTTCAATTGTGGCACACGGCGACGGCGGCATTGGGTTGGAAGGGGAAGCTCACCGGGTTGACTCCGCTATGGGACTCGCGGGCACTGGGTAATATGAGAAACACTAAGGGCTTTGAACACTGGGACGCGATAGGCATCTCCACGGTGGGTGACTTATGGGAGAGGAATGCTGTGATACCCTTCACCCGCTTAAAAGAATTGTATGGCTTGGGTGACAGGGAGCTTTATAGATACATTCAAATACGACATGCGTTGCTCGCGGCCCTACCCCCCGACGCATCTTTGCCCGACTCCTCGCCTCTGGAGGACCGTCTCCTCACTGATTACATGTTGGAGAGGGCGACGTCGCTCACGTACCGTAAATTGCTTAATAACTCCCCGGATCCAACACTCCAACTCAAAGGGAAATGGGAAGAGGACGTAGGGGACATGGATGAACATGAATGGAATACAGCACTGGGCTCCCCCAAAGAGGTGGGCATCTCAGCGCGTATGCGCCTGGTACAATTCAAGGTGCTGCACAGAGTATACTACACGAGGTACATGCTACACCGCATACATAGGGCGCCACATCAATACTGCCTCCGTGGGTGTGGGGAGGAGGGCACCTTTTTCCACACTATATGGGATTGTCCCAGGATACAGGAATACTGGAAACAAATACTACGTACGATCTCCCAAACTCTGAATCGGTCCCTGCTGCCCGACCCGCGGAGGTGCTTGCTTAACATTTGGGAACCCACGGACCTGTCTAGGTATGAACAAATCTGGGTCACGGTGGGATTGATGATGGCAAAGCGAGACATAGCACAGCGATGGGGGGTGGCGGTCCTCCCGTCCAAATCCCAATGGTGTCTACACATGGATGCGGTGATGGTGACTGAGAGGGCGGTGTATTCCAGTCGAGCCTGCCCGAGGAAATGGAACAAAGTGTGGCTGAAATGGAATGGTTACAGGGGGGACATTTGTGATCCTTTAGATGAGGACGAACCAGAGGACTCTGGAGATGAGGAAGAGGGGGGATGACCTGGGTTGCAGCGGATGGGCAGGAGAGCGAACGGGGCTATTGCATGCGTCCCCTCTTTCGACGTGCTGAATGGGGAGGAGGGTGGACGGAAATGGGGGGAGAACTGGGGCATTAGCACACTGAAACTGGGGGAGGGAATATACATCTCCCGAGAGAAATTGCATTGACCTAAGTCAGACCGCACTATCATTCCTACTGTTTTCGGTTTGTAGTTTGTTGTTTTTCATCAAAAGACAAAATGCCACCAAAACCACTTCTAACGCTGATAAATCTGTATCGAATGCACTTTTAATGTGTAATATGTTCTACTGGACACTTGACAACAATGTTGCTTTCTTTTCCACATTGCAAATTTGAATCATGTCTAACTTACACGATATAGCGGCCGGCCCGTGGGGTTGTAGGCGATCCGCTGTGTATTATGCTAAGTGCAATAAAGGTTTTGGAAAAATAAAAAAAAAATAAAAAAAAAAGATAAAAGGACATAGAGTGCCCATAATAATTTAGCTAAAAGAAGAATTAAACCGCTACTGACAATCTCTTACAGCGAATAAGCCAAAACTGTTTTAAAAATTTTGCTGTTCCACATACTATTGGGGGGGATGTGTCCGTTGTTAGGATGCGTAAAGCTACTAAGTAGCTACGTGTACCCATGTTTCGGCAAAGGGGTTTCAGCCAAAAACTCCTGGACTTTGCATAATCCGGGCATTCAAACAGGACATGTGCGATGGATTCTAACCTACTCGGACAACAAGCACAATTAGGGGACGTATGAGACGCTGATTTCCAATTTGAAACCACAGCACCAAGCGGGAGGAAACCAATTCTAAATTTAAAATATAGGGCTCGGTCAAAAGGGAGGGTAATAAGGTCCAAGTAGGGCTCAAAAGCCACAATGTCTTTAACTAATAAAAAGGCGGCCGTGGACTTGCAATGGTTCGAATTTGTAGTTAGACGCTCCGCCACCCATTTCCAAAAAAGGGCCTTAACAACCTCTTTTGGGGGGGCTGAACGTGATGACCAGCAGTCCCCCAGTCCAATTTTTTCCAATAGCCTTTTAGTGTCTCTCAACCATCTTATTTTTGTCCAAGCCCCCAAGCTCATTATTTCCCCCAGGCCATCAGCGTAGGATTTTAACTCTTCACTCCTCCAAATCCGTGTCCATAAAAGGAGAGGGCGAAGTTGGGCTTGATCTTTGATGTTTTTACAGCCTGTGTCCAACAACACTGGTACAGTTGGTGTGCTCAGGGGGACAGCAATGATGGATTTTAGTACCTTGCTCTCCGCTGTCACCAGGGCATCCAATCGGCAATGGCCCCACAGTTCTGCCCCATACAAGGCTGATGTCACTACCTTGGCCTTGTAGATATTGATTACTGGAGTGAGTGATTTCCTAGGTGAAGCCCGGAACTCCCTCAAGAGAGCTCCTCCCACTCTCTTATGGTTAAGGACCATTTTGTCGATATGGTTTGCCCAAGACATTCTATCCGTTATTCGAATTCCCAGGTAATCGAATTCGGATACTTTCTCTAGGGCAACAGAGTTAAGCATAGGTGGACGACCCAATTTTCTTGGTGGGTTTAGGGCTAAATATTTAGTTTTGTCCACGTTTATTAATAAACCTTTTGCAGCACAAAACTCCTGGAAACGTGTTAGCAATTTCTGGAGGCCTTGGGGAGTCTTCGAGATCAAAAGAGTGTCGTCCGCAAAAAGCAGAGTGGGGATCCGGACTCCACCGAGACAGGGGGCGTCGGCTGGTTCCTGTTGAAGATGTTCTACCACCCCATTCACATATAGTGGAAATAGGGTGGGCGCCAGGACGCATCCCTGTCTGACGCCCCTGGACACCGGTATTTTCTCCGTGAGCTCTCCGTTTTTCCCCCAGCGGACCTGGGCAAAGGTGTGGGCATGGAGGCTAATGAGGAGGGACAAGATGTAGGGGGGTAATCCCAGCTCATGAAGGGCCCTCCATAGCTCCTCCCGGGGGACTAGGTCAAAGGCAGTCTTCAGGTCTATAAAGGCCAGATAAAGACTGCCCTTGCCTAGCTCCACCACCTTCCACCCCAAAAGTGCCATCCTAAACACCTGCTCTATTGTCCCCATTCCTGCCCGAAAACCTGCCTGAAAGTCCGATAGGATTTTATTCTCCTCCACCCACTGAAGAATCCTTCCAAGTATAGCTTTACCAGCTATCTTTTGGGTGGAGTCTATCAGGCTTATAGGGCGGTAGTTCCCCGGGGTTTCTCTACACCCTTTTTTATAAATCGGGACCACCACCGCCCCTTTCCAGGATTCTGGCACTGGCCCTCCCATCATGATGTCATTAAGGAGAGCAGCAATGACCCTTCCCCACTCCACTGGGTATGCCCTCATGAGGTCCCCCGGGAGGCCGTCTGGGCCAGCTGCCTTACGGGGTGCTACCCACCCTATTACTTTTTCAATCTCTAAAGGGGAAAAAAGGTCATAGACGTGGGGTTCAATTGCTAGTGTAAGATTCATCCTAACATCCGGTTCCCCGTCTGCAGGGAGGTATAATGACCCAAAATGTTTTACCCAATTATGGGGCGGGATGTTACAGGGTCTCATGGCTGCATCAGGTTTATTCCGCGTACCTATAAGATTCCAAAAAGCCCTTGAGTCCCTACTTTTACTAGCTTGGAGCAGGTCTTCCCAGAATTTATCTTCCCACTCCCTCCTAGCAGTTTTAAGGGATTTACTGTAGGCCTTCCTTGCTTCCTGTATGTCACTGCGGGGTTTGTGCTTTACTGCCTCAACTAGGTCTGCCTTGTGTTTCCTACATGTTTGGGTATACCAACCATCATCTAATTTTTTGGATCTTTTATTGCCCGGCTTACTAGGGTGTAAGGTAAACACATTTGTCAAGGCCTCTACTAAGGAGACAAAGAGCCCACTCACTCTACCCACCCCTTCTAGGGGGGACCCTAGGGTTGCCACCGCATGATTTAATAGGGATAAAATTTCCCCAACCCTTACCTCTGAGAGGACCAATTTGGCCCATTTTATTCGTCTACCACAGAGTGAGACTTCAGATTCATCGGGGGGTGCAACCACAGGATTGGTATTATCCTTCCTTACAGGACGCCACCAATAGTCCATGCTTAAGGAGAGTGAATTGTGGTCACTTTCGGTCGTAGGGACCACCAGCATATCCGTTACATGGTTCCATAGATGTACGTCTATTAGCAAGTAATCTATCCTAGAGGTGTGTCCTGGTCTATTGTACGTATGGGCACCCCCCCATCCGAGCTTGTCCTCCCATTGGCTGCCCTTAGATTAAATTCAAGGCTCAGGGAATATAACTGTAGCGCCACTTCTGACCACCTCCTGATGGATGGAATTTCCAATACAGGGATCCCCAGCCTGGTATCCTCCTCGTCTTGGTCAAGGGCAACGTCCGAGCCCAAGGGCTCGAACGTACAGTTCATGTCTCCCGCAACCAATGTACGCATCTTGTGTGGGGTATTCTTTAGGAGGGTCTCAAGGAAAGATATTACAGGAGACTTTCTCCCGCCCTTAGTCCCACGGGCATAGACGTTATAAACATTTAGAACCAGTCTTCCCCTTTGATCTATTAAGGTGATATTTTGGATATCCGGGCAACCTGTATGAAGCTCCTCTATTCTACAGTCTAGAGAGGCTGCTACCCAAATGAGGAGGACGCCCGAGGGTCGCCCTCTCCCTGTTTCCGAGACTCGTGCAGGGACAGAATAGGAAGAGAATCCCACCCTATGGACCGGCACCAGGCTCCATGTCTCTTGGAAGACGCACAGGGAATGCTCATCAACCCAGGCAGTAAAGTCTGGTAAAGCCAGCTTTCTTGCAATCCCTGCGACGTTCCAGCTGAAAACCTTAAATACTAGGTCCGTCACAGCTGGAACGTCGCTGGACGCAAGAGTATCCCTGTCCGTGGGCCTCGTCGCAGGTGTCTGGGGGGCACAAGGATCTTGGGGAATAACTTCGGGGGCCACCATCCCATTAATAGAGTCAGGTTGGGTGGATGATGCCCCAAATAGATCTTCTCTACTCCCAGTTTCCAGTCAATAGGGCCCTGGTGCCCACAGATAGTTCACCCTCGTACCCCCAATAGCCCCTGCCCACTGAGTCTCCCAGTTTTGACGAAATTCAGGGGAGCTTGAGCCTTCTCCAGTTAAGCTATCAATTTGCCTGGGGTAGAAGTAGGATAAATCTACTACTTTAACCCCTGGAGCCCCCATGTTTTTAATTGGAGTGCAAATAGAGGGCACTACTCTAAGGTCTTGAAAATGTATAACTATGCAGTCCCCTTCCTGAGTTTTTTTCCCCTGGCCTACCCACCCAACTCTACGGACACTTAGAATGATCCCATCCACACCCTGCGGAATTGGCTTGTTTTCCTTCAGCCAGTGGATGCACTTATTCTTAAGTGATTGGTGATTTTCCATCTGGCCGTCCTTTAGAGGGGGAACATTTACCAGAACAGCAACAAAAGGTTGACAGTCTGGCGGGAGATTTACAGGAGGGATCCGACGTACTGGGTTTCTAGGGACCGATAGAGTGGTAACTGGGGGCGTAGGTTGGGAGGCAGGTCTAGTGACTTTCCCTGTCACCAATCCTTGAGGTTTATCACGTGAACCTGACGTTTGGATGTTTTTCGCTTTACCACTGACTAACTGTGACTGTTTTTGTGGGAGAGGCTTGGACTTATTTGTAGTAGACTCTAAGTGTGCTAGTGGCCCCTTATGTAATGGCCCTACTATGGGGGCGGATGGGGGCTTATTTATAGCAGGCTCTAAGTGTGTTGGAGTCCCCTTGTGTTTAGGCCCTACTATGGGACGGGGGAAGAATTAGGAGCTGGGACTTGTGCTCTACTAGAGTCAGCCTTGTTTGAACGGTTTGAGCGCTTAGGGTCTCTCTGCGATGGTAATCCGTTTTCCTTTACACCCGTGTCTGGGTTTTCACTCACTCTAGCTAGTTGTTTGACTGTAGTTTTGAGTGAGTGGAATCCATCAAGGGTTGATTGCTCTAATTTATCTATCCTCACCCCCAGACCCTTAACCTGCATTAGTAGGGGCCTCAAGAGAGTATTTAGCTTCTCCAGGATATTTTCAATAGTTACAGAATCAGTGAGGTTAAAAACATTAGCGGTGTTATCATCTGTAGGAGGCCCCTTGGAAGAGACCACACCGTCCCCTTCTATGTCATCTTCGATCACTGAGGGCCGGACCCCTACATTATTCTTACCAAGTCCGGAGGGCTTTCGTACTCTTTGGTAAAGAGTGGCCTGTCTCACTAGCCTACCCTTTTTACGTTTTCCTACCTTTTTACTTATGAACCTCTTATCCTGCCTGGTTTCGGGAGTTTGATTGTTTGAGGGCACCCCATCTGATATTACTAAAATGGGGGAGGGCAGTTTTGGAGATAGAGGGTGACTGATAGCTTCGTTTAAGGGTTTAGGTGATACTGGTAGTGACAAATTAGACAATTTACTAAGACCGCCATCTTCCCCAGTAGCAGTAGGGAGAAGCGCGGCCAGATGTTCCAGCCTATCTATATTTTGCCCTATTTCCAGTAGCTGGGGAGGGTCTATAGAGTCACCAGAGGCGCCAGCAGGGGGAGTAGGGGGAGCAGAGCAGACCCGCTCACTGGCCGGTGTGAGCGACTGGGCAGCAACCCCCAAGGATGAGCGTCTTGAAGGAAGGTAGACCTCGGATAGACGCCGTTCAGACATAGCGATCTCCTTTTCTATCACTGCCGCCACCCTGGTAATGAAGCGGTCCATAGTTCCAATAACAGGGCTCCCGGCAATAGCTCCCCTTTCCCCTTCACTCCTAAGGAGTTTTCCTGAGCGGGTAGACATGGTTGTAAGAAACACCAAGGGGCTTTACACAAACCGTATATGGACACTGCTAATAAGGAGGAAAGGGACGTGGCCCAGCCCAGCCTCTGTCAGCCCCTGACTGCCACAGACTGCCCGCCCTTTGCTCGGGCTTCGCTCGGCGTCCCGCTGAGCGTCAAGCAATTCGTGATGTAGGGGGCGTTGCAGGCGGGGGCGTGTCTGTGGGTGGGCGCGTCCACTTGCGCACCTGGGGAAGCTTATAGAAACACATACTTTTCTATACAGGAACTCTTCCAATCTCTCACACTCTCACGTATAATCACTTATATACATCAATACATATAGTAAATTAAAACATATGTAGTCCATACTAATATTATAAAGAGAGCCCAAACCTTTGAGGCAGGTAATCTCAGTAACCACAGCACCAATCGCAACACACAACACAGCGTTGGAAAGGGCAGTTGCAGCAGAAGGACATAGGCTATGCAGACGGCCGCCATATACATTTAAAAGGTAAAAGAACCGTGCCAGCAAAGTAGTCCCTTGTGGGCGTGTCTGCGTTGTGCTGTGGGGGTGGGCTGGGGGCGTGTGGTACGGCCATCATATCGTGGGCTGTGGGCGTGTGCTGGGGGCGTGACAAACGCTGGGGGCGTGTGTCCGCCCTTCATGCCACGTGAGTCGTAAATACAAGCGCCAATTACGTTGCTGCGCAGCATCAAGGGGCACGCTGAGGGCGTGAGAAACGCTGGGGGCGTGTGTCCGGCCTTCATGCCATGTGAACGCCATTGCGCCGCATCAAGGAGCACGCTGGGGGTGTGAGAAACGCTGGGGGCGTGTGCTACCTTCCGCCCTTCATGCCATGTGGGTCGTACATTAATCAGATCGTCTGCTGTGGCCGTGTGCCTGACAAACACGTTCAGCTGGAGGTGTGGTAAGTAACGTTACTGCAGCCTCTCCTGGGCGCTGTTACTGAACTCTCTCATTCAACGAAATTACACGCGCCTGCTACCATCAACTAGGGCTCTAGCCGGGCTCAGGCGGCGGATCATTACACTAATTACACGCGCCTGATAACATCAACCAGGGCTGCCGCCGGGCCTCAAGCGGGGAAACACATGCCTGCTAACATCAAACAGGCCTGCATCTGGGCCTCAAGCGGGGGAACACGCAAATGAGCGTGTCTTCGGGGACAATTACTGCAACCTCTCCTACTCGCTGTCACTCAACTCTCTCATTAAACGGATTTACCCACGGCTGATAACTCTCTCATTCAACGACATTACACGCGCCTGCTAACATCAAACAGGGCTGTAGCCGGGCTCAGGCGGCGGATCACTACACCAATTACACGCGCCTGCTAACATCAACCAGGGCTGCAGCTGGGCCTTCTCCGTCCCGATTCTAATGAAACAAAAAATGTTGCCTACCTCGAGATTTTAAAATAAATTGCCCTTGCCAAATACACACATTACACACATTCTAACCAGGCCGCCCGGCTCATCTTTCATCTTCCCAAATTTTCCCACATCACGCCTGTCCTCAAGTCCCTTCACTGGCTTCCTGTACGCTTTCGTTCTTCTTTCAAATTAGCTTGCCTAGCCTTTTTAGCCTTCACCCACTCTGCCCCTCTGTTCATTGTTTCTTTGATCACTCCTTACACTCCCTCTCGCACTCTTCGTTCGTCCTCTCAACTTCTTCTTCAAGTCCCCCGCTACCGTAAAACTCGCATCGGCGGCACCCGTTTCTCGGTTCTGGCCCCTCAGTATTGGAATAGTCTTCCATTCTCTATCCGATCAATTCCCACTTACCCGGCTTTCCGAAAAGCACTAAAAACCTTTCTTTTTCTTCAGGCCTTCCCTGGTTAGTCCCATCGTCTGCAGTGCCGAACCCGTTCTTTTTTCCCCTTCCCTTCCCTTTCCTTTCCCCCCCCCCTCCCCCTTACCCCCCAGCGCCAGGAAGCCGCTTGGCCACAGTGCGCTTAATTAAGTTCTTTTTTCATTTCATTTCATTTCATTTCTATTTCATACCCGGACAACGTCGGGACGGGCTGCTAGTACAGTATAAAACCAGACAATCATTGCTACTTGAGATTCCATAATTAATTGTACCACACTGGAGTTACATGTCATTAATGTGGCTGTAACTAGGCTTGGAGTTCTCTTAATTTTTTTACAACAAATGAACCATGCCCAGCTCAGGAATTTTGCCATGGCTACAACTATGGGAGCATCAGTGGATGTCCGCAAGGTCCTTAGTGCCACCACAGCCGATCTGGTGCCCATGTTCGTACAGATAGGTTTCAGCCACTTTTGCCTAGTCCCAGTAGGTGGCCTTGAGCTCCCTTTTGGATGGAAATGGATTAACCTCGGGGTGCTCCCACACCCCACTCATCCCCATCCCACACAAGGTATTTTTTACATCCTATAGCCATTTGATCTTCCCCGTACAGCCAACCCCCCTGAAATCCATAAGAGATTTCTCATAATGGGAGAGCTTAGGGGTGACCCAGAGTCGTCACCAAAATGCTATTGGCCTATAACGGGCTAGATCCTCAATTTGAAGGCAACCCAAATCCAGAAGAAGGGGCAGCAATGGGGTAGATTGTGGGAGGCCCGTAATAGATCTGACAAAGTTATTATGGGCTTGTGCCAAAGGGGAGATGTTCTCGAAACCCCATAGTTCTGCTCCATACAAAATTGAGGTAATAACCTTAGTGTTGTATATCGTGAGAACCGGAGCCATGGGCTTGGTGAATGAGAGTTTGTGTTCTTTAACAAGGGCACCTGCCAATTGAGCGTGTTTCAGAGCTAGGAGTTCAATGTGTGGTTTCCAGCTAAGTTTCTTACCCAAGGTAATCCCCAGGTATGCAAAGGCCTCTGTGTGTTCCAGAGGGACATTGTTCATAAGGACAGTACTGTGGATGGTGTTGTGGTGGTGAAAGACCATGAACTTTGTTTTGTCCACATTAACCACAAACCCATGCTCACGACAACACAACTCGAACCTAGAAAGTGCAGCCTGCAGTCCCATCTGCATCTTAGATAGGCTCAGGGGCTCGTCCGCGAACATGAGCAGTGGTATCCTAAGCCCCCCCCCAACTGGGAGCATCTGTGTGGAATGTGGAGTAGTATTGGACCACCCTGTTAATAAACAGGGAGAACAGTGTCGGCGCCAGGACACATCCTTGGCGCACACCCTTAAGCACTGGGAAACTGACTGTTGTCTCACCCTTGGGGTTCCACCGCACATGAGCGTGGTTCTAGTTGTGCAACTTGATAATGAAGGCTAATAACTCCTGGGGCATCCCTACTTACAAAAAAGCGTGCCACATTTGCAGGTACATTTTATTACGTGGCACCAAGTCGAAAGCAGACTTTAGATCAATAAATGCTGCATATAGGGACCCTCCTCCTAAGATAACAACCTTCCAGTACACCATAGCGAACCTGAAGACTTGATTAATGGTACTTGTAAAAGGGCAAAAGAAGTATTACTGGGAATGTCTGATAGACAAATAAAAATAATAACCCAGACTGCTAAAGACCAAAGCTTGAATAAAAGGAATGATCGCCAGAGTGAACTGCAAGTCTCACCTACCATGTAATCCCACACAGGGGGAAGAAAGAAAAACAGCATATACAAATACGCTGCAACAATTCAGCAACAACTGCATCCCAACAGAAAAGTAAAGATTATACAGATATACATCTGACATAAAGTGTGTCCACATATATACAAACACCTATGCAAATCTGCATATTCATTACCCAATTAGTGTGTACACCAATATACAGATCCCATACATATACGGATCAGTGGAGAAGACACTCACTGTCTACTAACCAGAGACAGGCCAAAATATTGCTACAGGATCTGCACCCTTACAAAGAGCAGAATCATATCCAAAATGTACAACCAGAAAACCTGTGTGTACATAATAGAAAGGCACACTCCTAAAATAGAAAGGAGTTGGAGCTCCACAACATGACATAATAACAGAACACTGAAAGGAGAGACCAAAAAAAGTTCTTCCTTCAAACAACTATATGATTTTTGCCCATCAGTAAATCAGATGAGGATCACTCAAAGAACGAAGAGAAAAGCTGCCACCTAAAAAATCAAATCCGGTAATTGACAGCACCTTCCAACATAGCATTTTAAGCTTAAGAGTGACAAATGTAGCGTGTTCTCAAAGGAAGAACACTAGAAAAGAAGTTAATTATAAAAGAAAATCAGCAAAATAAAACACAGACAACGTAGTTGTAAGAGACAACAAAAATCCACATAGATGGATACACCCTTTATTCTACAGGAGGAGAATGGCAAACCTGCAGGAATAACAATACCTTGATTCCATACAATGGTAGAAATCAAGAATAAATACATCGCAATCTGCAACAATTGAAGAATACATCTCCTAAACAAGCAGAGGAAATAACACTCCAAGGGAGGAAACTGAAAGTTGTGTACCATCACAGCTAAGGGATACAACATACTGAAATAAGGCAAGAAGTTACTGAAAGAAAACAGTGATCCAAGAAACAGAAGTTCCAATAAACACCAATAGAGACCCACACTTAGTGAAAAGAAAAGGCAATAAGCCTACTGCAAATGCTTCTACAAGTAGGTACCACAGGTAATCAATTGTACTTGAGAAAGAAACTATATATCAAAATCCCTTGAGTGAGAATCTCCCCACAGATATAACCAAGAAACCTACCTATGGGTAGGAAAAATCCCATCTAGGGCCTCAAAGAAACAACCTGTCCATGACAGCAAAAGTACCATAAGAAATAAGTCCTGCAAAGGCAGGAACACCCCATCTGGTGACATTACACTGCAAAAAGCATATAGAGCTTATACATGTTTCATGTCAGGTTTTAATTTTGTGAAACCTCTTGTACTTCACTGATCACACACAACTTGTCGAGTAGCATGGGGTGAGACTGAACGTATACCAAGTGGGAAATGAGACATTTTGCCTAGTAGGAATGAGTGAATTTTGCCAACAAATAATTGCCATTTTCTAGTTTCTTAAATTTCTTCCATAGAACTTGATACTTGAACAGCTACTATTATGAGATGGAGCAAAATCTGCTATTTTCTATATTTGTTTGTTATGTTTCCTCGGTTACAGGTACTCATAGACCTCAGTACAGGTCAGGACAGTATACCTAGACCACCTCCACAAAGAAGAGGTTTTTTCATTCATGTTTTTGCTTAATTCTCACAAGTTTCTAGGTCCTGAAGAAAGCCTATTTGACCCCTCCTGGGCAGACAAAGGCTGAAACATGTCGACCTTTTTATGGACTGTAAGCAGTGCAGAAGTCCCATAATGTTCCTTCATACGCACAATAATATTTTTTAACTAGCCTGACACCAGACGTATAAATTTGTATTTTTTGGTTACCCAGACCTTTTAACAAGAACACTTTCCTTAATCACTATCTCTTTTTTATCACTAAACTAGCAGCCCGTCCCGACGTTGTCCGGGTATGACATAGAATGTGTGTAATGTGTGTATTTGGCAAGGGCAATTTATTTAAAAATCTCGCGGTAGACAAATGCTTTGTTGAACCCTCTTCTAAACTCTTCATTGTCACCTGGAGTGGTTCCGTTGGCATGGAAACATGCTTTGATCCTGCCATTGATCAAAAAGCCCACCTTGGACCCCCTTATCCATGCCAACTACAGGCCTATTTCCCTTCTCCCTGCTCTGGCGAAAGTGGCCGAGAGATTTGCACATCGAACGATTTCCAATTTCATCGAAGGAAACGACCTGTTGCACGATACGCAATCTGGGTTCCGTGCAAATTTTAGCACGGAGTCGGCTCTTCTCGAGGTCACTGATGCCATCAGGGAAAGACTCGACTCTGGGGGAAGGGCCATGTTGGTCATGTTGGATTTGTCGGCGGCTTTCGACACCGTTCCTCACGATCGCCTCCTCATAAGACTCTGGGAGAGCGGCATTCAGGGAACGGTGTGGAAATGGCTTAAATCCTTTCTGGCCGACCGCCGGCAAACGATCTGGGCGCCACCATTCTCCGCTGATATGGCTCCGCTAGAGGTAGGGGTTCCGCAAGGCTCCATTCTTAGCCCCATGCTATTTAACATCTTTATGGCACCTCTGGCGGTAGTCGCGGAATCCTTTGGCGCCCAGATCGTATCTTACGCCGATGACACCCAGCTCCTATTCACTTGTGATAGGGGTGGGGCATTCGACGGCGTAAAGATCAGGGACTGCCTTAGTGCGGTCTATGAGTGGTTCAGGTGCAATGGATTAAAGTGCAACTCCGATAAGTCGGAGCTGCTCTTTTTTGGATGCACCTGTGAACCAGATTGGAAGGCTTGGTGGCCACAAGATCTGTTCCCTCCTGACAATGTGTCTCTCAAGGCAAAAAATGTGGGAGTGATTGTGGACAGTGAACTGTCCTTTGGGCCACATATCTCGTGTCTCTCAGGCAAATGCTTTGGCATTTTGCGAATGCTGAGGAAGTTTCTTCCTCTAGTGTCTCTCCAGCACAGGAAGATTATTGTCCAGGCCTTGATCGGATCTCGACTGGACTACGCAAACGTTCTTTTCTTGGGTTTACCAAAATATCTTCTGAACCGCTTGCAAGTAGTCCAGAACTCTGCAGCCCGTGCTATCTATGGACTTCCGAGAAGAGCAGGAGCTACGGATTTACTGAATTCTTTACACTGGCTACCGATCGCCAAAAGAATTCTTTTCAAGTGTCTGACTTTTGCTTTTAAAGCTCTACATGGATCTGGTCCTAGGTACATAAGGAAACGCCTCTCCCGATATGTACCTAGTCGATCTCTGAGATCATCCTGTCTATCTAAAATGACAGTCCCAGTAATCAGGCGTGCAAGGATTGGTGGTCGATCCTTTCGCTATTTAGCCCCGAAGGAGTGGAATGAACTACCACTCTCTCTCAGACAGACTCCCAATCTCCTTACTTTTAGAAGAGAGCTAAAAACGTGGCTTTTCACGAAATAAATGTGATCCTTCTCCTGTGTCTGCTTTTTAAGTTGTTGTGTTGTTGTTTACTAGCTTCTCTTTCTTCACCAAAGCGCCGGGATGCTCCTCGGAGTCGCCGAGCGCTATAGAAGAAATAAATTAACATAACATAACATAACAACATTTTTTGTTTCATAAGAATAGGGACGGAGAAGGCCCAGCTGCAGCCCTGGTTGATGTTAGCAGGCGCGTGTAATTGGTGTAGTGATCTGCCGCCTGAGCCCGGCTACAGCCCTGGTTGACGTTAGCAGGCGCGTGTAATGTCGTTAAATGAGAGAGTTATCAGCCGCAGGTAAATCCGTTTAATGAGAGAGTTGAGTGACAGCGAGTAGGAGAGGCTACAGTAATTGTCCCCGCAGACACGCTCATTTGCGAGTTCCCCCGCTTGAGGCCCAGATGCAGGCCTGTTTGATGTTAGCAGGCGCGTGTTCCCCCGCTTGAGGCCCAGCTGCAGCCATGGTTGATGTTATCAGGCGCGTGTAATTAGTGTACTGATCCGCCGCCTGAGCCCGGCTAGAGCCCTGGTTGATGGTAGCAGGTGCGTGTAATTTCGTTGAATGAGAGAGTTAAGTAACAGCGCGCTGGAGAGGCTGCAGTAACGTTACTTACCAGGCCTCCAGGTGAACGCGTTTGTCACGCCCCCAGCTCAAGGCCACAGCACACGATCTTCTGATTAATGTACGACCCACATGGCATGAAGGGCGGAACGTAGCACACGCCCCCAGCGTGCCCCCTGATGCGGCGCAATTGCGTTCACATGGCATGAAGGCCGGACACGCCCCCAGCGTTTCTCACGCCCCCAGTGTGCCCCTTGATGCTGCGCAGCAACGTAATTGGCGCTTGTATGTACGACTCACATGGCATGAAGGGCGGACACACGCCCCCAGCGTTTGTCACGCCCTCAGCGTTTGTCACGCCCACAGCACACAGCCCAAGATGTGATGGCCGTACCACACGCCCCCAGCGTTAGTCACGCCCACAGCACAACGCAGACACGCCCACAAGGGACTACTTTGCTGGCACGGTTCTTTTACCTTTTAAATGTGTAGAGGAGTTGGCCTAACGGCTAAGGCGCTTGACCTCGGACCTGGGGATCTGGGTTCTAGTCTTGGTAACGACGCCAAACATCCTGTGATTCTGGGCAAATCACTTAATCTCCCTGTGCCTAACAAAAATGAATGTGTGTCCTCATGTAACGTAACTGGTGCTATGTAAAGCGCTCTGATACCTGATTCAGTTTGGGTCAAGTTCACGCTATATAAAACACTGCAAAAAAAATAATATATATATATATATATATGGTGGCCGTCTGCATAGCCTATGTCCTTCTGCTGCAACTGCCCTTTCCAACGCTGTATTGGTTGGGTGTTGTGATTGGTGCTCTGGTTACTGAGATTACCCGGGCTCTCTCTTTATATTATTAGTATGGATCACTACTGTACTAACCAGTGGTTCAACTCCGGGTGGAGGAAGCACGCAAATTAACTAATTACGTGAATGAAGATTTTTTATCGGTACACGAACGAAAAATAGAAAAACCCTGGTTACTCAGGACAAGTGATCCTTCCCCACTTTGATATTATTGACTGCAAAAAGCATACCATAATACAGTTTTGAACCAAGTTACAAACTAAGAGGAGCCTTCTACACAGGAACATCTTCCTTAAAATACAGCAGAAGTTGAAAAGAAGGGAACAGGGCTAAGTGTCTGAGCCACCATGACTGTCCTTAACCCTACTCAAAGCGACATCTGCCTGCGCACCAAAAGAACATCAGCAAAAGTAATGTCAATTAAAGCTGACTAGACTGCCTCTGAAAATCCAGTAAAACAAATCAATCTCTAGTCGGCGTGAGACCAAAGAAAATGCCAAGCTCGATCAATGGAATCAGTGTTGTCCATTCCACACCTAATGATTAAACTAGTTGCCTGTTGCCTATCTGAAATCCGCTGATCTAATTTGTTCCTATTAGCCTCCAGAAACAATGGCAATATCTGCCGCAACAGATCCCATAACGCATAAGAAAAATGTTCATGAAAGCAAGTTGTGTTAATGGAACGTAACGCGGCACTGATGGAAGAGAACATACATTTCCCACAGTAGTCTTGCTTTCGGGAATCTTTGTCAAGCGGAGTATGAGGAAGACTATCCACGGCAGTGGAAGCTGTAGTGACCTGCACCACAAAACTGTGGGGCAGGGCGGTGGTTGTGGGCAGTATTATGGTCCACAGGTACACCAGTATCAGGCCTAGTCCATGCCCCCAGTAATATAACATATAATGCCTCAGAGTAGCTCTGGCTCAATCCCTGACTGACCCAGATGAAGAAGCCCAAAGACAGGGATCTGTAGATTTCTCCACCCAAGTCAGAGTCAAATGTAGAACATCAATCACCCTTTTTAAAAAAAAATATTTTATTCGAGTTCCAAAGGTAATGCAGTACATAGATTTTAGCCACATACATATAGCCATGTTTTTTTTCCATAATATCACATATACAATTAATTATGCCGAAACCACATTCATACATTTGTGTCATTTCCAGGAGGAGACTTCATTGAGTGAGTTTTGAATCTTTACCCTTCCTCAGAATCTTCACTACTGTCATCTTGGTCCGGAGGCGGCTCACAAATGTCCCCCCTGTACTTGTTCCACGCCACCCATATTTTGGACCATTTTTTAGGACATCCCCTGTTGCTTAGCACCACTCTTTCTGCTATCATGGCGTCATCCATGTTTCAACACCATGCCGACAAAGTGGGTTTTTCTGTACTGCCCCATTTCTGTGCGATGTTTCGCTTGGCTATCATCATGCCCAGTGTGACCCAGCTTTGTCCTGCACGCGTGAGTTCGTTCGGTTCCCAGACATTCAGCAGGCAGTGTCTGGGCTCTGACAGTTTCGTGACCTCCTCCGATTGTGACATTGTCCTCATCACTTGTGCCCAGTATTCGGCTATTTTGGGACAGTCCCATATAGTGTGGAAAAATGTCCCGTCCTCCCCACAGTCTCTCAAACAATAAGGGTGTGTTATGCGGCCCATTTTGTGTAGAGAGTGTCTCGTGTAGTAAGAGCGATGTAGGATGCGTAATTGCACAAGCCTAAGACGTGAGGGAATTCCTATCTCTTTCGGTGATGCCAGTGCCTCCTGCCATTCAGAGTCGTCACTCTCACCCACATCAGTGGCCCATCTGTCCCGCAGTGTTACCATCAGATCAGGCAGATTGTTTATCAACTTCCGATATGTAAGAGAGGTCGCCTTTTTTTGCCATATAATCTGTTAATAGTCTGTCTTCGAGGGGGGATGATTCAGGGAGAACTGTGTCAGGTGGGAGTGCTGTCATTAGGGCATGCCTGATTTGGCTATATCTAAATATTTCAGTTTGGGCTAGATCGTATTGTTGCCGTAACTGATCGAAGGGTAGTACTCCTCCCTTTTGCCATAAGTCTCCAATCGTAGAGATCCCAATATCATCCCAGCGATCGAAACCTGTGCTGTATCTAAGCTTTCCTAGCCGTTTTGTGTCCCAGAGCGGAGTGAGTTGCGTGAGTAACCCCTGCCACCTTAGTCGTACTTGAGCTGCATGCCATATCCCCAGTGTGTGCCGCAACGGCCCTGATTTCTGCATAGATAGTTTCTTATCGTAAAGGGGAGCTAGCATTTCAACCACAGCTAGCTGGTGTCTGTCCGCCTTTAGTGCGGGTTCTGTCTGCAGAAGATGTACCCATTGATTAATAACTTTGAGTTGTGCTGCCCAGTAATAGAGTTGCACATCAGGGAGCGCTATTCCTTCATCGTACCAGCTGCGTACTAGCTTAGCTTGTGCTATGCGCGGTGGTTTGTTGCCCCATAACAGATAGGTTACCTGCGCCGCGATTGCCTTCAAATATGCGGGTTTCACTGGGTATAGCGTGTTTTCCAATATATACAGGAAACGAGGCAGTGCCATCATTTTGAATAGCGCCGCCTGTCCCAGGAGGGTTAGTGGCAAATTTCCCAATGTCGAATATCTTGTTTTAAGCGTTCCAGCGGTGGTTTAGGATTCTTATTGTGAAAGTCTTCAGCATCGGCTGTGATGTGTACCCCCAAGTATTTGAACGTGTCCTCTGCTATTTTCAACGGGCAGTTATCTGGAAGACGTGGGGGAGGACTATGTAGCACATACATGATGGATTTGGACCAGTTCAGGGTGTATCCTGAAGCTCGCCCATATGCCGTACATACATCCAGTAGACTGATTATGGAGCGCCTAGGTGTAGTGAGGTATAGCAGTATGTCGTCTGCATAAAGGGAGATCTTATCTTCCCAGGTATCTGTCCATCTGAATCCATGTATCGTTGGTTTCCATCGTATCCAGACCGCTAGTGGTTCCAGTACTAACGCAAACAAAAGTGGCGACAATGGGCAGCCCTGACGAGTGCCTCGCGCCAGTGGGAAATTTTCAGAGATGTGGCCATTGACGGCGACATGCGCCATTGGTTTTGTATAAAGTAAGCGGACCCAGGCACAGAATTTAGGTCCAAAGCCTAGATGTTTCATCACCACGAATAGGAAGGGCCAGTGGACCATATCAAATGCCATGTGGGCATCTAGTGAGAGTATCACCGCCGGTTCCTGCACGTGTTCTGCTTGAGCTATAGCGCTATGCAATCGTCTCAGATTGAGTGTTGTGCTCCTGCCCGGCATAAAGCCCGACTGGTCTTGATGGATAAGTTTAGTTAGAATTTTGGCCTCCGCAATAATGAGGGAGTTGGGTCTGTAAGAGGTACACTGGTCTGCTGGTTTGCCTGGTATAAGGATGGCTATAACGGTGGCTGTGCGTTGGTCAGGTGGAAGCTCCCCCTCCTGTAGGCTTTCTGCAAACATGGTCAGAATATGCGGCGCTAGTGTGACTTCCATGCTTTTATATAGTTCAATTGGTATGCCATTTGGGCCTGCCGCTTTGCCCGATTGTAATGCCCTAATGGCTGCGTGTATCTCTTCTTCCGCGAGGTCTTTTTCCAGGTCTTGTGCTTCCTCCGCAGTCAATTTAGGCATGGCCAGATCCCTCACATAGGTCATCGCCTCTTCCTCTGAAATCACTGAGGTTGAAGAGTATATTTTACTAAAGTGATGTGCCATCAAGTTAACTATGGTGTGTGGGTCTGTTGTGCTGTTGCCATCAGATGTGCTAATCCGCGCTATCCACCTGTTCTCTCTATCTCTCTCATCTAACCATGCCAACAGCTTTCCTGCCTTATCGCCAACATCATATATTTTGTGTTGTGTATGTGTTATTTGCTGCCTGGTCAATTCCGTCAAGTGCTCCTTGTGGCGTCTCTGCGCTAGATGCAAAGTGCGGGATGTGCAAGGGGTAGGGTCATTGGTATGTCTTGTCTCCGCCACCCTTAGCTGCATCTCCAGAGTTCGTAGATCCCTCTGTTTCTCCCTGTTAGTATTTGTTATAGAGGATATGGCCTGTCCCCGAAGGACAGTCTTATATGCCTCCCACATAATGACAGAAGAGGTCACCGACCCTTCGTTTTCCTGAAAGTAGTGTTTTGTCGTTTTTTTGAGTGCTTTCTTAATCTCAGGGATGTTGAGGCAACTAGGGCGTATCAGATATGTCCGGCGTTTTTTGTTGTTGATGGTGCGTGTATGTGAGTAACATCGGGGAGTGGTCAGAGATGCCTCGAGGTCTAATGTCTATTTTACCAATGTTGGCAAGGCTACCCAGTGATCCCAAGAAGTAATCTATTCTAGTGAGGCTATTATGTACACTACAATAATATTGTATTGTTGTTCTGTTGGGTGGTATTTCCTCCAGATATCGATCAGCCCCATCGCTGCAAAAAAACTCCCTAGGCGGGATTCTCCTTGCATATTCTGCTTCTGAGGGTGCCTATCTATGGAATTGTCAACCACCGAGTTAAAGTCTCCACCTATAAGCAGTTCTCCAGTCGGGAGCCCGAACAAAAACGCACTTAAGGCCGGGAGGGCTACCTTCTGCAGGGCTGGGGGTATGTATATTGAGATAATATTGAGATGTTTCCCTACCCATTGCATGTGTATAGCGGCGAATCTTCCTGCGTCATCCGATTTAATTTCTTTTATAATTAGTGGAAATTGCTTTTTGACCAATATCCCCACCCCTCTTGAGTTTGACGTAAAGGCAGAGTGCACCACCATCTTGTAGCCCCATCTGTCGAGTGCTTTAGTAGACGTGCCTGTGAGATGTATTTCTTGTAGCAGTATTACCGCTGGGTTTGACCTTTTAATACATTGCAGTACCAGTCCGCGCTTAATTTTGTCACCCAGACCTCTAACATTCCACGTCAGCACAGAAAGGGACGGGGCGGTGGTGGCGGGAGCGCTCCCCGATCCAGGTAGTGATTCATCCCCCATTATCAAAATGTACGGAACCTGTGGTTTCAAAAATGTGTGTCACATTCAAACTAGTGTGTGTGGCTATGCATTTGAGGATCACATGTGCAGTTGCAATCTTGAAACTATGAAATAATACTCCAATAAACAAGACCCCAACTTCCCCCCCACCCATCCCTCCCACCCACCCTGCCTCCCTGCTTAACGGACTACGAACCGCCCGCCACGCCAACTCAGCAGAGTGCTTTTGTTCCCCAACCCCAACCAAAGTACTTGCTTGACGGGGTAAGGAGCCCATGAACGACATGAACCCTCCTTCAGGTCCAGGCCCTGCGTCATTTCGGTATCAAGGCCGGCGAGAACAAGTCTTTGTAATTACAACAGGCTCATTCCGGGTGCAGATAGTTCACCTTGTCATCCTTGGCCTAGAGTGTCTTTGTCCGATCGTGGTGAGTTCTAGGCGCCGAGCAGTCTGACTGTCTGTGTCGTCGTCTTCCTCATGCCGATGCTGGTTCTTGTGTCCACGACGCGGTTTGTCGGCTCGCCGCCAACCCTCTAACCAGTCATAAGCTTCCTCCGGTGTTTCAAAAAACCACGTTTTTCCCTCCGCCACTACCCTGAGTCTAGCAGGAAACAACATGGAGTAAGGTAGTTCTTGCGCCTTCAGTGCTTTTTTAACTTCCAGGAAACTTCGCCTGCGTTGGGAGACTGCCGCTGTATAATCCTGAAAGAAGGAGATCTGCAAATTCTGTAACCGGATTGGCGGGGAGACTCTTGCTGTTTGCAAAATGGCGTCTCTATCGCGGAAATTGAACAGTCTGGCGAGCACTGGTCTGGGGTGCCCCAGGTATGGGCCTTCCTCCCGGCACTCTATGGGCTCTTTCGACTGAAAAGAAGCTTGATAGTCCTTGGGGCTGTAGTTGTGTTTTCACCAGTTCCTCAATATATAAGTCCATTGCTTTCGTGCCCTCACTTTCCGGAATACCTAAAATGCGCACGTTATTCCATCGCGTGCGTCCTTCTTGGTCGTCGAGTTTCTCTGCTAGGATTTTGTTCTCTGTTTCAAGTCGGGACAGCGCCTTCTGCCTGATCGTAGTATCCGTCACTAGGGTTTTAGTGGTTTTCTCCACTTCAGTTACTCTGTCCGCCATTTTGTGGAAGTCCGCTCTTAGTAGCGAGATGTCTGTGGAAATCGTCCCCACTGTTGTTTGGACGCTTGAGAGGGCTACCATGATATCTTCCAACGTTACTTTTTTAGCTCCCTCTCCGTCCGCCGGTTTTCTCCCCGAGGAGTTACGCCCTTCCTGAGACGGCGGATTATGTTTATCATAGGCATTTTTGTCCAGCGCCGCCTGTGCGTTTTGGTTCCGAGGGCCTCTGCCCGCCTTGTTGGTTTCAGCGTAGGTGCGTTGTGTTTTGCCCCTTCTCTGGCCTGCTACCTCGCAGTTCGCCCGTAGCGTTCAGTACCGGAATGCCAATCGATCAATCCAATAAAGAAAGTGCGACGAAGGCGCTGTAGTCGCGGTGTTTATTGCGCAGATCGCGCGAGTAATTCAATACAGGAGCTCTCTCTCTATTACTGCGGCCAAATATATCTTGTTATACACGAAGCCTCAATGCTTCCTCCTCGTGACAGTTTTTACGGTTTCAATCAACTCTCGGGTGCTCACGCATCTGTAGTCGGCAATCAGGCGTCTCTGTCAAAAATCGAGCGTCTAGCTGTGCGATCTCCACCAGGCCTCATCTTGTTTGTATCCGCTCCACTTTTCAATGTATCCGGGGCCTTAACATCCCTGGGGGATCAGCTACTTCCTCCGGATCCTGCCTCTCCGCAATGGTGTTGGAAGCGCCGCTTACCGTGCTCCGTTTCTCTCTCGTCTCGAGTACTCCAGGCCCCGGTCTTTGTTCGGGCGGTGGGTCGATTTCCGTTACTCTCGGCTAACTCTGGCACCCAGAGTCCAATTTCAACCGGAGTGTCGCCTATCCTCGCCTCTCGGTCCCGGACCTCGGCTCAGGCCCTCGGACCGTCTGTTTGTACCGGATCAGTGGTCGGATTTACGTTAAGTGCTGTGTCGTCCGCGGAGCTCCTACACTAAGCAGCCATCTTGCTCGGCTGTTAGCCACGCCCCCATCAATCACCCTTTTTAACATATCCGCTAAGGAAGAACTGGCTCCCAAGGCAAGGCCAGGGGGAGATAGAAGGCCAGAAGCTGGGGATCATTTGAACCTGCTTGCTTCACATGACTTAGAAATCCAGCTATGCATTATAGGAGGATCTGTAGGCACTGGATGCAGAAAAAGAAACCCCTTCTTCATTTCCTTCCACAAACTGTTCGTGTGAATCTACAGAACCATGAACTATCGGCTCCTTAAATGACATCAATCGACGTTGACATGGCGGCCTATTGACTTCGGAATGAGGAAGTGGAAGGGTGGAGCCAACGCCAACAAAACGAGTCGAGAGGATGTTGAAGCCTCAAGACTCTAAGGGGGGTCATGCACCAACTCTGGTTCAGAGACTTCTGGCTCCATCGAAACACATCATGAGTCGAAGAAGCCCCAGAAGGCTGCGACATAGATCGCCTATATCGATGGTTACCATGGGATGTGGAAGGGGACTTGGGCCGTGTGTTGTCTTCCTATTCACTTGGAATGTGGAATACAGGCCGTGTTCCAGATTCAGAGACAGACGGTTTGGCCCAGGCTTCATACATGAAGTTTTATCTAGTTGCTCTGAAGAATGAAGCAACCTACTTTTAATATGTTGATTTTTTTACAACAAAAGGTTGTAGTAGAGCCACTTCTACAGTGGCGAGATGGCAATACAAATTGCAAGATTTTCATTTCAAAGTTGAATACATTCCAGGAGTAAAAAACATTCTTGCTGATTGCTTGTCGAGACTGCCTGTTGATGATGACAATGTTGTTGAGGAAGATGATGATTTGGAAAAAGTTGTTTCTATTTGCGAGGTGTCTAAGGGATGCATTCAAGAGAGTCAAAAGAGAGTAGCATCTGACAATGATCTCGTTATGAAAGAGGGTATGGGCTACATTTACTCTGCATGGCCTAGAAAGGTTGATATTTCAGAAAATATTCTTCTTTTCTTTCACATTGCCCATGAATTATCAGTACTTAATGATGTTCTAATGAGAGGTTTACAACTGGTTGTACCGATTGAATTGCAACAAACCATTCTTGATATGGCATATGAAGGGCATCCTGGTATGACCAGTATGAAAAGGAGAATTAGAAGCAAATTTTGGTGTCCAGCAATGGATAAATGTGTAGAACGTAAAGTCAGAGATTGTTTAGAGTGTTCCATTAGTGATAAATCCCCAAAAACTGTTTCTTATGAATACCGGCCTGTTTCCAGACCGTCACGTGTATGGCAATGTGTATCTCTTGACATAGATTTCTTTGGCCCATATTCCTGTATTTGCCATCATTCTTATTGATCAGTTATCACAATGGCCTGAAGTTAAATTTGCTCATCACGTCACATCAAATGTTGTAATTACATTTTTGAATGATATATTTGAAAGAGAAGGTTTTCCCGAATCACTTCATACCGACAATGGGGTACAATTGACATCCACCGAAATGAAACTTTTTCTTGACAATCATGGTATTGTTCATAAACACTCTTCTGTTTACTACCTACAGAGCAATGGGATTGTGGAGATGATCAAAGTGTTCAAAGAAGGCTTACAATTAGCTGTTTCCAATGGAATAAAATTGCACTCAAGCTATCAAAGAGGTTCTTTGGAGTTATAGAAATACCCCTAGATCTATTGGAGATTTATCACCTTTTGAAAAAATGAGGAGAAGAAAGTGTATATGTAACATGAGTCAAGCATGGATGAGAGATCTATTGTATAGTGGACATACTAAACAAGATCAGGAAAGTAGGGATGTGGTTTCTCCTGTGAAGAATAATGATTGGGTTCGTGTGAAGAAAGGTAGAATCGTGAGGTCAGATGAATCCCGATTTTCTTCGCCTTTGAAGGTGGTCAGAGTTGTTTGTCAAGTGGTTGAACTTTCTGATAAGAATGTTTGGAGTCTGTCCAAAGTGGTGAAACTTCCCCGTATTCGACACTATTAAACCAGTAGGCAAGTAAATAGTGATGTTTCTTAGCTGTTTGCAAGGCCAACAGCTATATAAATAATCTCTACTATTTAGCTAACACGCAGGTAAATAGCAGAGGCAAATTACCATCAAATAGCTGCAGGGGTTGCACTGCACACTACACTGTAAATTAAGCCATACATTAGTAAATATTTCTGAGGGGAAGACTCATTGGTAAGTGTGTTCATGTGCACGTGCACCATTATTGGCTACCCGTGTTTTAATGGTGATGCATTTCTGTCATCTAACTCTTCAAGTAATAAGTCATAGGCAACACCCCAGACTTCTGCCATCTTAAAATGTTAATGCTGGGTTAGGCCGATGACCTTTCACAGTTAATATTTAAATAATATGGCGAGGAGGGATTCCGTTTGCAGTTACTCCTCTTTCCCCCATTCAGCTTTGTGAAAATAGTTTACAAACCCAGAAGAGGATTGTAATTACTCTGCAAATCACACATTAACTGTAGGATGCTAGAGTGATTCGAGGTTTCTTTGGATAAATAATATAAATGGCCAATATACTGAAACTAACTAGCTGCACTGAAATGAACTGGAGGAGTCAGCTATTAATTGTTTCTCTCCCTCCCTTTCACACTCTATCATGCTCTCTTTCTTGGTCTGTCTCCTACCTGCCTCTCCTTTTATTTCTCTCGCACTACACCTCCTGCTTTCTCTCTCTCCCACTTAGTCTTGCTCCCTCTATCTTATTCTAACCCTTTATTCCTGCTCTTTCGCTCTCTCCATCTCTCTCTCACGTACACATACACTCTTTCTCTTCTTTTTCTAACACTCTCTCTATCTCCTCCTTGACATTCTCTGCACCTGCCTCTAACCATGCCTCTGTCTTATACATGATAAAGTGTTTTACTTGACATAAAAACATTCATGGCATATTGTGGGAAGCCCACGGCATGAGATGGTGACTTTAGCATTTGGGTCCGTAATATGTCCGATGGACATTTATGTGGGTGCTGCGAGGGTGAACAGTAAGGGCACTATCACACGTCTGTTGGGTTTTTGTGTAGAGCAATTGGCTTGGAAATTATAGAGTTGTGTACTCATGGTTTCCTTTTATCTACACTATAGAGCGGGGCCTCATACTCCCGAGCGGTTGCCGGGTGAGGTGGGGTCTTCACCCACACAAGGCTGGGTGAGTAGCACCATGAGGAAATGCCTCATGTTGTTTGAGCTATTAAGCTTTTTTCAAACCAAGCTGAATGTCAATTATTCATGCTAAGTGTGTCTTGTCTGTGCGGCTTATGTGTAGGTGTCTAGATGTATGTTTGACACATGGTGTTGTTGTAAATCAAACTTTATTTTATAGGAAGAAGATGTTCTCCTTGCCTTCCAGTGGACATTCAACGGTGATGGTTCCTGGCAGATATGTACTCAATTTTTAGTACATTGTTTGATATCGATTTAATATTTTCACTTATGGTTGCAGTAGCAATACTAGCTTTGGTCCTGAAGAAAGCTGGGGAAAGTCCCTAGAGCTGAAACATGTCGACCGTTTATCACTGCGCCATTGGGTAACTTCATTACCCGGCGGGTTTTTAACTTTTGACACATGAAGTGCGTTTTGAATACCTTACGACGCACATGTAGTTAATTTTATTTTCACTACTATAGGCACTGCACCTTAGTCATGATCACTTTTTGATGATTTTCACGGCTATCTTCCTGACATCCATTTCTACATCGGCACTACATGGTCGGTTGTATTTTGGTATGATCAGTAACATCCCACATGACGTAAATTCCACCATAGGGGTGGTCTGATGGGTTTCATCTAGCCAGTGATTGTCAACATCATGTGTTCATGTATGCATCCTTTTATCTGCACCCTAGCCAGTACAGCTATACACGTTTCTCCTAGACCTGATCTGCTTTTTTGTGTGTTGTAGATTCATGGAAATGTACACAGAATCTAACTAAGTCATGGACATCAATTCACCAAATTTCCAGGGGTAGCTGAAGAGATATCATATACCTTTTGTCCTTAATGATGTCACAGGAAGTGACATCAACTGGTCTGTGACTCGTGCATCGTCCCAAGAAGTGATGTCACATAACCGTAATCCTGATGACATCACAATAATTAACATGGCTGATGTTACACAAAATTGCATGATTAATATTATATATAGTCTTCTAGGGGAGAACAAAGGGTAGGGGTTTCTCTTCCCTGAGAAACTTTTGAAAATAATGGGCTTTTTACTACTGCATTTTAATGCACAATTTAACATAGATTTGCTAAAAAGCCATGACCTCTAAAAAAGACACTCACTAAACATTCAAGCCCTTTCATGGTGTGCCAACTACTAATTTCAGACAGTCCCCATGAGTTCACACAATTATATCTTAGAAATGTCTTATGGGTGGACCCTTATGTAAAAAATTACCTCCATTTCTAGGACCAGCATTTTTCCATAGTAGCCTCTTTTGTCCAAACATTACATACAATTTGCCAGCGCCAGCAATGTCCTGCTTCTCTGGCACTATGGAGGCCCCTTATGTCTAATATGTCAATAATCACATTTTGTCATGGATGGCCCCATGACCTTGCCACAGATGTCTTCCCATATGCCAAGAATTTCCTCCAACGTGCCAACCCAAGCAATTTCGATAGTCCAACCCACGTTGGGTTGAATTCTTCCGTGCACAATCTTGACCTCTATGTTACTAGAGGATTTGGAATTTGTATGATTTTTGAAAAAACAGTAATCAATATTTTCGTTCCAATCAGTTTAATGAGATCTGTTAGATTTACTTCCAATTCTGTATTTATAAATGTTAGACATTTTCACATTCAATTAAGATGATGTATTTTCCTTTTACTCTCATGTTTTAGATTGTTGACTCATACTTGGTGTGTTTCACCTATGACTCACACGTTAAATATCTGTTAAGACCATTACATTATTGATGCTTTTGGTTACCTTTTGGCTACATTAAGTTACATATATTCAATTTCCAAGATGGCCGACACGTGAGATATTGTCTTACTTGAGCTGCGTTAGCATCACACCGACACACACTTGTTCCAACTTCAATACACTTGGTATTCTTATGATGATCTTCGATGATCTTCGATGTCATATACTTGTTTCATTTTTTGTATATTTGTATATTCTTATGACTATCGATATCACAGATGCTCATCTGTATCTTGTTTGTATTATACTGTGATACACCTGTTTCCACTTTTTAATTCCTTATCGTTCATAGGGAACACCCACATGTACATATTTCTCAGTTTATTCAAGCTTCCTTTTAGAAACACACAGATTCATAGATTCTTTCTTCAAACTTTATTTTCAAATACCGATTACTAATGTGGAAGCACACTTAATATGGCCGACGCGCTAGATCCAGCTTAGTTCTTCTTCAATGTTGACTAACTCACACAAGATCCTGTAATTAACTCTTAAGGATTCTTTGTCTCAGAACGTTCGCGCAGATGACTCACTTTATAAGCTCTAAAGAAGTCAATCAATCAATCAAACAATTTATAAAGCGCACTACATACCCGCGAGGGTCCCAAGGGGCTGGAGGGGCGGGGGGGGGAGGCTGCAGCTAGTGGTCGAAGAGCCAGGTCTTGAGTAGTCTCCTGAAGGTCTGAGGGTCTTCTGTCTGCCATAGGAGGAGAGGGAGGGAGTTTCATGTCTTGGCGGCACGGTAGGAGAAGGACCTGCCTCCGGAGGTGGTTTTGTGGATGCGTGGGATGGCGGCCAGAGAGAGAAAGACGGAGCGGAGTCTTCTGTTAGGTGCGTAGAATGACAGTCGGTTGTTGAGGTATACTGGGCCGGTGTTGTGGTGTGCCTTGTGTGCGTGGGTCAGGAGCTTGAAGGTGATTCTTCTGTCGACGGGGAGCCAGTGCAGGTTTCTCAGGTGGGGGGTGATGTGGTCTCGGCGGGGGACGTCGAGGATCAGGCATGCAGAGGCGTTCTGGATTCTCTGAAGTCTGTTGAGGAGTTTGACTGGGGTTCCGGCATAGAGGGTGTTGCCGTAGTCGAGCCTGCTGCTGATGAGGGCGTGGGTGACGGTTTTTCGTGTGTCGTAGGGATCCATCTATAGATCTTGCGGAGCATGCGGAGGGTGTAGAAGCAGGTTGAGGAGACTGGGTTGATTTGGTTGGTCATGGTGAGTTTCGAGTCGAGGATGACTCTCAGGTTGCGTGCATGGTTGGTTGGTTTAGGGGCGGTACCCAGGGAAGTGGGCCACCAGTAGTCGTCCCAGGCTGAGGTGTTGGGTCCGAGGATGAGGATCTCTGTCTTGTCCGTGTTGAGTTTGAGCCGGCTTTCTTCCATCCAGTCGGCGATCGCCTTCATACTGCGGTGGAGGTTGGCTTTGGCGGTGAGGGGTTCGTTGGTGAGGGAGAGGATCAGCTGGGTGTCGTCGGCATAGGAGATTATGTTGAGGTCATGGAGTCTGGCGATGCGTGCGAGTGGAGCCATGTAGATGTTGAAGAGCGTCGGGCTGAGGGATGATCCTTGTGGGACACCGCAGATCATCTTGGTGATTCCGGAGTTGAACGGGGGAGGCGGACTCTTTGGGTTCAGTCGGGGAGGAAGGAGGTGATCCAGTCTAGGGCCTTGTCGCGGATCCCTGCATCGTGGAGGCGTGAAGTCGGTCACTTCCAACTAACACACCAGAGCGTGCTATTTCTGCTACACAGGCAAGCTTTATTCATAGTCGTAAAACCATGGAACACGCTTCACTCTCCTGTAAAAGCATGTTACTTTCTTTTTACAGCACTTGAGCACAGTGCTTAACATCGTCTAGGCAAGCTAATATTCAGCATTACGGAACACCTTGAACTCTTTCGTAAAAGTATGTTACGTTCTTTTTTAGCACATGAGCACGTGTTTTACATCGTCTATGCAAGCTTATGTTCATTGTTGTAGCGCCACTGAACAAGCTTCACCTTTCCGTAAGAGGATGTCACTTTGTGTTTCACATCGGTAACGCTTCTTTTTAAAGCACCAAAGCACATCGCCTAACATCGGGCATGTTTTCATCACTAACATGTGAGTTCTGAATATCAGTCATTTAACACCACTTGCAAGACGTGTCAGTCCACGATCATAATTATTCACTTATTGTTCCTTTGATCAAATAGCAGTTTACCTTGTTTTTCACAAATCGTTTAACCAGCACATTTATTAGATTTTGAACTAGACTTTAGATTTTTATATTTTATACCGGGGGAGGGGGGGAAGAGGCGCGCCTCCACTGTACTGTCGCTGTAGACTTTGGACTGTTGCGCTGATGCTGCCAGTAGCCTGTGAGGAGCGCTTCATTCTGAGGCCATTTTTCATCCCCTCTGACTGACTGTAGCTGTACTTACAATGTCACATACGCCCTGCGTGAGTTCCAGATGGCCGACTCAGTGAGACCCTCTGTGATGTTTTTGTTCCTCCCCTGGTCTTTAATCATTGATCTCCCCAGTACCTCAACCAGCCTTCGTCCGTCCCTGTCCCCGCCCACCCACCTGGTCCTTTTCCCTGCTTACTTCCCTAAACAGCTGAGACCTAGCTACTTTTGTATGATGCCCGGTGGAGCTACCTCGCGAGCTATAGGGGAGATTGACTTTGGACTCCCTCCTTTGACTATCACCTACCCAGCTGGACCGTGGACAAACGCTCCCGCGTCTCTCCTGACCTTATCTTCCCCCTTTCCCCTCACCTCCCTCCGCTCCCACTCTTTCCAGCTTCTGTCCTCTGCCCTCATCTGCCCTTGCCCTTTGTCCCCACCCTGTTTTTCTGTGAACCTCTTCCCTCGCCACTTGAGACTGAACTATTTTGTCTGATGCCCGATGGAGCTACCTGGTTTAGCTATAGGGGAGATGGGCCGTGGATTCCCTCCTTGGCCATCACCTACCCAGTCGGTCTTTAGACAGACTTCTTTTTGTCTCTACGGTTGTCTCCTCCATTATCCTCACTTTCTCACCTCCACTACCCCCCACTACTTTTCTCTCTCCTTTCTCTCCTCTCCTAATGTATCGCTGATTATTTGATGTAATGTGTAATTGTTGATCTTTTTCAGTTATACTGGTGAACCATATTGTTGAACTTCCTTTCGTCTCTCTTGTCGTCTCCTCGCTCACCCTCCCTCTATTTATGTCTCTCCCTCTCTCCTCTCTCAATGTACTGAGACTGAACAATTTTGTCTGACGCCCGATGGAGCTACCTGGTTTAGCTATAGGGGAGATGGGCCATGGATTCCCTCCTTGGCCATCACCTACCCAGTCGGACTTTAGACAGACTTCCTTTCGTCTCTACGGTTGTCTCCTCCCTTATCCTCACTTTCTCACCTTCCTTACCCCCCACTACTTTACTCTCTCCTTTCTCTCCTCTCCTAATGTATTGTTGATTATTTGATGTAATGTGTAATTGTTAATCTTTTTCTGTTATACTGTTGAACCACATTGTTGAACTTCCTTTCGTCTCTCCTGTCGTCTCCTCCCTCACCCTCCCTCAATTTTTGTCTCTCCCTCTATCCTCTCTCAATGTACTGAGACTCCACTATTTTGTCTGATGCCTGATGGAGCTACCTGGTTTAGCTATAGGGGAGATGGGCCGTGGATTCCCTCCTTGGTCGTCACCTACCCAGTCGGTCTTTAGACAGACTTCCTTTCGTCTCTCCTTGTTGTCTATTCACTTATCCTCCCTTTCTCAATGCCCCCTCCACTACCTCTCTCTCTCTCCTTTCTCCCCTCTCCTAATTGTATTGCCTATTTTTTGATGTATTGTGTAATTGTTTAACTTTTTCTGTTATAGTGTTGATTCTCATGTAAAGCGCTCTGATACCTTCGGGTCTAGCCAGCGCTATATAAAACTCTTTTAAATAAAAAAGAAAATTTAACAAAATGAATGATAATATGGTTTCTCCCATACTTTATGGCATTTTCATTTAACTGCCCGAAATGCATTGGATTTCGGAAATCTAAAAAGGATTATGATGATGGGATTTTGAATATTAAACATTAATGGACTGAATTGAAGTTAATCTAACAAATCTAATAAAACTGATTGAATTGAAAATATTGATTACTGTTTTTTCAAAAATCATACAAATTCCATATCCTTCAGTAACATAGAGGTCAAGATTGTGCACGGGGGGATTCAACCCAACGTGGGTTGGACTATCGATTCTGTTCATTACGCTCTCAATCAATGAGAGATACCCCAGGAGCACATCAAGCTTGGATTACCTTTATTTAACGCTACATTCAGAGGCTGTGCACGAGCACATACCAGTGATTAACACAAGCAATTTGCCACAGTTGCCAACTATTCCAAGAATTTCCTCCAGGAGGCCAGTGCTTGCATTTTTTCATGGGTGCCTCATGCCAAAATTTACCTACAGAGTGCCAGTAGTAGCATTTTTCCAAAGGTATTCCTTATGCAAGTTCTGACCCCAGTATTTCAGTCATCAATACAATAAGAGCTACAGGGGGAGAAAAAGGCAGGCCGCCCCCCACTCAACGCACTATTAACCACAACAAGGCATGACCAAACGGGACAACATCTAATTCTATGATTCCAACACTGGAGGGGTTTCTTAAACTTTTAGGACTCCCTCTCATACATTTTTAGTCCAAGTGTTGTGGTGTGTCATAATGAAATCAACCTACCATCATAAACCCACCCATAAACTGAAAAAAAGTGTGGGAAAAGGCAGAAAGCACCTCACAGTCGTAACACCAAGGGGGCCTCTGGCTGGTACTCACCAGCAAGCCCGCTTATCATCATAGGTTACTTTCTCTCCAAAGCAAAGAAGTGTGTGTTCTGTCGTAAAGAAATCTCAAACCCATGAAATCAAAAAAAGAGATAGAAAAAACTAAATGTGCATACTATCATAACAAGTGCCCAATGGACACCTGTGAGAATATAGGCAAATCATTCTCACAGTTAAAAATTGGTAAAGCTTACTAGCTCAAAGTAACTTTATTAAGTGCTGTAAGCCTTCCCAAATTAAAAATGGTTCCGATCAAAGCATAGCCAATCTTCTTAAGCCGACATGTTTCGTATTTCAGTGTCAACATTTTGTCAAGGGTGCTTCTATAAGCCAAGAAGTATGCCAGGTCCAACTGCGGATCTGCAAGCATAACAACACATGTTCACTTACATTCACTTATTAACACTCATTCTATTATTAGCACTGACTTGCACTCATTCATTTTCACCAACTCTTGTGCATCTGCTCACCCTAATCACTCATTCACACTCTCTCACTCACTTTTACCCTGACTCCCTTATACTTACTCACTCATTTTGACACATGCATACACATGCATCCACAATCCCATATACAAACATACATGCTCACACATATACACGCTCTCTTCTCCAAACTCACTCTCACCCACATGCAAGCACACAACATGATTTAACACAATTGTATTTTTATTATTTAAGTTGTCAGTGAAGGTTTAGATCTTGCTGTTCCACTTTTTATTACACTAATAGTGAATAATAAAATATTACTCACTATTAAAGTTATAAAAATGAGCACAAAAGAGATAAGAGCCTGACTGTGATAATGTGAGACACCCCTGTGTTCTTGGCACTGATGTTGCCACCTCGGAGGCCAGGGGTCGCAAAGGCAGTGCCAGGGGTAGCAAGCTAGGGGCTGCAACTGTGACCACTGGGGACCCCTAAATGATGTCCATGAACCAAGTGTGGCAGTTCATGAAGTACTCGCAAACAAATGACAGAATGATATTTGGGTATCAACATGAATTACCAGAATTGAAAAGGTAGTATTTCAGTACAAAACTGGTGTAACCTCTCTGCTGTCTGAACCTACGTGATGCCACTGTTCTGTGATCCTATAAAATTGGCAGCCCTCCTGTGCATGGCCTGAGATTGTGATATGTGTGGATTTTGTTTTATTTTTCCACCTTGCCCTTTCTATTACAATCATAACATATAACTGAGATTCTTCTTTGAAGAGATCGGATAGACAAATGACAGGAAGTCAAAATGTATAAGTTTAAAAACATGATTGGAAAATGATAGACCATGTGAAATTGCAATTTCTGGCCTACTTGTATCGCCTATGGCTTTGTTAAAAAAAAAAAAAAAGGAATTTGTGGTGAAAAATTAGTATGTTGCCAGCTTATTCTCAAAATTAATTTATCAATAAATATATTGTCTCCAGACTATCGTAGATACCCATGTTGCCAAAGTAGCCCATGTGTGTTTGTATCAAATTAAATGTTTGGAAATCATGGTCTATTTCCAGATCTTTAGCTCTGGATATCCTTACCAGGCTTTGGGCATTGTTATGAAGGAAAATAAAACTGCCTTAGCCAAAGAAACAGTTGCATAGCTGGCTGAGCACAGGAACCGTCCAGGATTGGGCATTTTAAACCTAGTGGCATTACATTCCTGAGAGTTCTGATAGCACAATCATCGTGGCTTTAAAGCAAGGTTTACATCAGGTGGGCATCGAGTTGAACTGTTTAGGATTGGGGAGGTATGTTTGCACCTACTGAGCTGAGGTTGGTGGGGCAAACAATATGCAGTTTTTATGCTACTGTCATGACTTGATGAGGGCATTCACTAAGGATATTAACAGTATGGCAGATGGGGCACTCTGTCAAAAATTTGGTGGATGTTCTATCCACCATATTATACGTGCATTATAGTCAAGGGCACACTATGAGCAGAAAACAGGACATCTGTCACGTTCTAATAAAGTACCCTGTCTGACTAAGACTAAGTAAAGCCCGAAGTGCCAATGAAAGTCACGGTTACTCGTTTAAAAGGACCCAGGGACAATTTCATGCCAGCTGTTTTGGAGTGCAGGCCATGTTAATTAAGCAGTTGACACTGGTCGAAATTTGTACTTTTTGGCTAGGAAGTTTTCTGGAGCACTAAGTCCTCCGAAAGGCCAAGGAAGTAAGTTGAAGATGCAGATGGTCTCTTGAAATCAGATACATTATTGATGGGCTTCTGCTGAAGCCTTCAGTTTTTGTACCCAAAACTACCAGTGAGACAAAGTAGAATTTTGAAGGCACCTTGTGCTGGTCCAATACATTAATTTATGATATGACTCAATCAGTTTTTGGTTCTTGAAGTCTATCAGGAGGCCTAGGCTGGAATCTTTCGACAGACAGAGCTCCACAAGGCCAGATACCTTCACTTCACGGTCGCACAGAAGTCTTTTTTCACATCAAAAAGTGCCAGATGTAATGAACCTTGATATAGTGCCCGTTGGGAGTGTACCATCTCCTCCTTGGTCTGGCACTGCAGAGGTGGAATATGAATGAGAGAGTCATTTAGAGTTTAAAAGATGCAGGGCCTCAGCTAAAAAGTGATGAATGCACAGTCCACCAAACTCACAGCTCTCTTGCTTTATTTAGAGTTGGGGGAGCCTCCACGTTTCCAACGGTGGAGTCTGAGCTGGCTCTACTGTCAGAAAAGTCTGACCGACAGCCTGACCACCATGTATCCATAAGTCCATATTCTTCTGTGGAGAATTTTTCCTTTTTGGGACTGCCGGGGAAAGCCTGTTGGTCATGAATAGCAAACAACAAAAATTAAACCAACGTGCTGAGAGAAAACTTCCAGTAATTCACAGCCATTATTACTGTTTTACAGAAACAAGCCCTGCCTTTAGGGTTTTGTTTCTGCAAAGGAAAATGAAATGATTGGCACCTGCAATGCATGGTGGATGTCTGGCATTTCTGTTTTGCCAAAAGGACTCCTGCCGCACTTACAGTAAACCTATCCCTGCCATGTTTACTTGAATCTCGAAGTATGCCACCAGGAAAAAAGAGGTGAATCAGTTCTTGGCTCTGGAAAAAGCACTCTGGGTCACTCCTTCACTCTTCAGGGTGAGCTTCTGGGCAATAGATCTCTCTCTAGCCAGGGTTCTCACAGCGTCCAGTCCACAGTAGTCAACTGGGTATTGTAGGAGTAAAAAGCCCTTCTGATTTTTGTATCCTGGTTGGAGGAAACACAAGACATGCTACTTGAAGAGCAGTTTGAGTCTATGGGTCTTAGCTCGAATCAGGAGTTCTTGGGTTTTCTCTCTTCCAGCTTTCTGGGAGAGACTTTTTTCTTCCTGAATTGTCTTCACAGATCAAGGAATTTATTGAAATGGTGACGGTGAGGTGTCACAATTGTCCTGTAATTGAGAAGTTACCTACACCAAATTCTGGCTGAATTCTGTCAAAATTCCCACTACTTTTTCAGCACATACTTCTTACAATCCCTCATCCAAGTTGGACCTGGTTATCTTCCAGCACCAGGAGCCTTGTCCCTCCTTCTAGGCACTACCTTATGGAGATGATCGCCCATTGGTGAACTGGCTTTCTCTCTTATGAGAGCACAGACAAAAAGTCTAGTGTGGTTTTGGGAATGAACGGTTTCAATTCCTGAGGAGAACAGTCATCACAACGCAACTTTTACTACGCGTTGCTATTACATCGCATGCGTTACAATGCATGCAATGTTACAACGTGTAGTAAAAACTACGCATACCATTACATCGCATACGCTTTTACAACGCATGCGGTGCAATGGCTATCCACGTCGTTGTGAGAAAACAGGCTGTGTCCTCACAACGACTTGCACCGCCTCTGGAAGCAGGAAGCAGGAACCGGGAGCAGAGACGGTGACGCTGGAGAGGAACCACGAGGAAAGAGAGGTAAGGGGGTTTTTGCTTGGGGTGGGGGTTACTTTTGTAGGGTTTAGGATAATATCAAAGTAGTGTTGTAATGTTTGTGTTGTGTGGGGTTGAGTTTTACGTTTTAGGGTATTTTTAGGGTGTTTGTGTAGTGTTGTTTAGTGATTTAGGGTTGTGACAGTGTTTTAGGGTTTAGTGTAGTGTTGTAGTGTTTGTGTAGTGTAGTGTTTTAGGGTAGTGTCAGTGTTTTAGGGTTTAGTGTAGTGTTATAGTGTTTGTGTAGTGTGGAGTATTAGGGTAGTGTCAGTGTTTAAGGGTTTAATGTAGTGTTGTAGTGTTTGTGTAGTGTAGTGTTTTAGGGTAGTGTCAGTGTTTTAGGGTTTAATGTAGTGTTGTAGTGTTTGTGTAGTGTTTTAGGGTAGTGTCAGTGTTTTAGGGTTTAGTGTAGTGTTGTAGCGTTTGTGCAGTGTAGTGTTTTAGGGTAGTGTTGTAGTGTTTGTGTAGTGATTTAGGGGTTAGTGTAGTGTTGTTGTGTTTGTGTAGTGTTTTAGGGTTTAGGGTAGTGTAACGTGTGTGTAGTGTAGTATTTTAGGGTTTAGGGTAGTGTTGTAGTGTTTGTGTAGTGTTTTAGGGTTTAGGGTAGTGTAACGTTTGTGTAGTGTAGTGTTTTAGGGTTTAGAGTAGTGTTGTAGTGTTTGTGCAGTGTTTTAGGGTTTAGGCTAGTGTAGAGTTTGTGTAGTGTAGTTTTTTAGGGGTAAGGGTAGTGTTGTAGTGTTTGTGTAGTGTAGTGTTGGTGTAGTGTTTTTGGGTTAAGGGTAGTGTTGTAGTGTTGTAGTGTTTGTGTAGTGTTTTAGGGTAGTGTCAGTGTTTTAGGGTTTAGTGTAGTGTTGTAGCATTTGTGCAGTGTAGTGTTTTAGGGTAGTGTTGTAGTGTTTGTGTAGTGATTTAGGGGTTAGTGTAGTGTTGTTGTGTTTGTGTAGTGTTTTAGGGTTTAGGGTAGTGTAACGTTTGTGTAGTGTAGTATTTTAGGGTTTAGGGTAGTGTTGTAGTGTTTGTGTAGTGTTTTAGGGTTTAGGGTAGTGTAACGTTTGTGTAGTGTAGTGTTTTAGGGTTTAGAGTAGTGTTGTAGTGTTTGTGTAGTGTTTTAGGGTTTAGGGTAGTGTATCGTTTGTGTAGTGTAGTGTTTTAGGGTTTAGAGTAGTGTTGTAGTGTTTGTGCAGTGTTTTAGGGTTTAGGCTAGTGTAGAGTTTGTGTAGTGTAGTTTTTTAGGGGTAAGGGTAGTGTTGTAGTGTTGGTGTAGTGTTTTTGGGTTAAGGGTAGTGTTGTAGTGTTGTAGTGTTTGTGTAGTGTTTTAGGGTAGTGTCAGTGTTTTAGTGTTTAGTGTAGTGTTGTAGCATTTGTGCAGTGTAGTGTTTTAGGGTAGTGTTGTAGTGTTTGTGTAATGATTTAAGGGTTAGTGTAGTGTTGTTGTGTTTGTGTAGTGTTTTAGGGTTTAGGGTAGTGTAACGTTTGTGTAGTGTAGTATTTATGGGTTTAGGGTAGTGTTGTTGTGTTTGTGTAGTGTTTTAGGGTTTAGGGTAGTGTAACGTTTGTGTAGTGTAGTGTTTTAGGGTTTAGAGTAGTGTTGTAGTGTTTGTGCAGTGTTTTAGGGTTTAGGCTAGTGTAGAGTTTGTGTAGTGTAGTTTTTTAGGGGTAAGGGTAGTGTTGTAGTGTTTGTGTAGTGTAGTGTTGGTGTAGTGTTTTTGGGTTAAGGGTAGTGTTGTAGTGTTTGTGTAGTGTTTTAGGGTAGTGTCAGTGTTTTAGGGTTTAGTGTAGTGTTGTAGCATTTGTGCAGTGTAGTGTTTTAGGGTAGTGTTGTAGTGTTTGTGTAGTGATTTAGGGGTTAGTGTAGTGTTGTTGTGTTTGTGAAGTGTTTTAGGGTTTAGGGTAGTGTAACGTTTGTGTAGTGTAGTATTTTAGGGTTTAGGGTAGTGTTGTAGTGTTTGTGTAGTGTTTTAGGGTTTAGGGTAGTGTAACGTTTGTGTAGTGTAGTGTTTTAGGGTTTAGAGTAGTGTTGTAGTGTTTGTGTAGTGTTTTAGGGTTTAGGGTAGTGTATCGTTTGTGTAGTGTAGTGTTTTAGGGTTTAGAGTAGTTTTGTAGTGTTTGTGCAGTGTTTTAGGGTTTAGGCTAGTGTAGAGTTTGTGTAGTGTAGTTTTTTAGGGGTAAGGGTAGTGTTGTAGTGTTTGTGTAGTGTAGTGTTGGTGTAGTGTTTTTGGGTTAAGGGTAGTGTTGTAGTGTTGTAGTGTTTGTGTAGTGTTTTAGGGTAGTGTCAGTGTTTTAGTGTTTAGTGTAGTGTTGTAGCATTTGTGCAGTGTAGTGTTTTAGGGTAGTGTTGTAGTGTTTGTGTAGTGATTTAAGGGTTAGTGTAGTGTAATGTTTGTGTAGTGTAGTATTTATGGGTTTAGGGTAGTGTTGTAGTGTTTGTGTAGTGTTTTAGGGTTTAGGGTAGTGTAACGTTTGTGTAGTGTAGTGTTTTAGGGTTTAGAGTAGTGTTGTAGTGTTTGTGCAGTGTTTTAGGGTTTAGGCTAGTGTAGAGTTTGTGTAGTGTAGTTTTTTAGGGGTAAGGGTAGTGTTGTAGTGTTTGTGTAGTGTAGTGTTGGTGTAGTGTTTTTGGGTTAAGGGTAGTGTTGTAGTGTTTGTGTAGTGTAGTGTTTTAGGGTTTAGGGTACAGTTGTAGTGTTTGTGTAGTGTAGTGCATTAGGGTTTAGTTTAGTGTTGTAGTGTGTGTGTGTAGTGTAGTGTTTTAGGGTAGTGTCGGGGGTCGTGCAGGGTAGTGTAGTGTTATTGTAGGGAGAGGACTGGGGTCGGGGAGGGTTGTGTAGGGGTAGGGTAGTCACTTACCTTGCAAACTTTAACCACGAGTATAGCTTTACCATGCATGCCTTTGCGTTGTAATGGCATGCGTGGTAAAGGCACAGTCGTGGTAATAGTTTGCGTTGTAATGGCATGTTGTTGTCATTGTCATCGCATAGTAATACCTGCGTTGTAATGGCATGCGTGGTATTAGTATGCGATGTAATGACATACATTCATTCCTGATAGCCCCATTTGGGAACTCCACTCCTTGCCATCGGATACTGAAGTACCTTTAAACTGCAGGACAGGTACAGCACAGTGGTGTTCTCTAGAGCCATACACCAGTTATGTTGATGGTGTAAATACACACTGCAGCAAACATTTAATATTTGATATCCTCATCACTAGGGCAATTTCTGAACCAAATTACAATGGTCTTAATAGAAGGTTTGACAGTAGTTTAAAAAAAAAAGCTCACACACGGAATGGCCGTATCACAGTGTCGTAATACCAACAAAAGTTGGGCCCATAAATAGCCAAAAGATCTAGGGTGACCATGGAGAAATGGAAGATTCCTTACAATCCTCATCAATGAGCCCAATTTGTTTCTCCGAAAACCTTTGCATTCATCCAAATACACTATGCAGCTGCCCTCAAGTGTTTGGCTGTCAAAAACACACTAGACACAGACAAAAAAACAACTCCTATCTTGTGTCATTTGAGAAAATCCTACAAAAAGAGTTTCTATTATCATGGTATGTGTGGCAGGAAATATTAGGTTCAGTAAAACTTGTAATCCCCAAGATAAAATATGCAAAAGTATTTCCAAAAGCTATGTGTTAATCCCACAGGAAATTTACCTAAGAAATAATACAAGGATAAGATGATTCAATTTTTTAAAGATGTACAACATACACGCGCCTGGGGGCTCCAAGTTGTAATCAAAAGATGGCTGAATCTGCCTTTATTTGCACCTGTTTGTAAAGAAACATATACATACTTACACTAGCGATTTTTCGAGTCTGCCTCCGAGAGATCCAACTATCTCACCAAGTGTGCAGAACACCTGCCCGAGAAAATCCTGAGAAAAAGCATAAAAACACAACTTAAGAAGGCTGGCCCATAATGCTCAGATCTAGTTTCGTAATATTGCTACTGTTAGCATCATTTTGGACGTCTTTAAAGTCAACCTTTCATCATATTTTCTTTTAGAACTCAGCAGTCAGATCATCAAAAGTGAGCAGTGAATAACATCGCAAGTACTACGAATCTACAGAGAAGAAATTTGGACTACCCTCAGATCAAAACCAAGATTTGTTATAAATTTTTATATGGTGTAGAAAAAATAATTCTGACGATTAGACATTGTCGCTTTTTAACCCTTTTGCTTCTTGCCCCCTCCACCCCTCCCCCCCCCCGCTAAGCCTTTTTTTGGCTATTTGGGGTAGTTCGCACTTAGGCCCCTGTAACATTTTGACCACATATGGTATTGAGAGAGCGCAAATCAAGAAAAATATAGAAGTGCACCATATTTACAAGCACGTTGTATTAGTTTAGTAAACATTATATAAGAGTGTTGAATCTATAGAGTGAAAATATATAATAGTGTCTTATTAAAATAGAATACTTATATCAAGTGTGAAAAGCTAATGTAGATGTCTGTAGAGATGTTGGAATGATGTTGAAATCTCATGTTATGTGTCTGTTGTAGGGGGAATGTAATGCTGCTAAACGTAGAAATGTGTAGGCCACATGGCAGTTCACATAGAGTACAAGATGCTGTTACACTCTTACACGATGGTGGATTTTGATGTTATTGTAATTCAAAGTATTATTGATCCTAGAACTGAAATATGTTTTATAGACGTTTCATATAATCATTGTGTGTAATAAGTTAAAATGCTGTTTAGAAGAAATTAAATGTTTTGCAGAGTGCCAAGGCCCGTTCATGTAATTCTAACAGGCCTGAATAGACAAAGTCATTTCGTTTGATCTGTATGTGCTCGTTAGAGAAAGGTCGTGTTAAGCACAAACTGTGGAGCCTGTTCAAATGGTTTACGACTTAAAGATATGGTGGAGGCCGGAATTTGGGGCCCACAGTACAAGTGTCTGTTTGCAGGTGCGAGGAGGTTTTAATCAAGAGAGTGATGAATAGACTTTTGTTCAAGAGAGCCAGGCACAGGCCTGGAGGAGTCTTCAGGAATTTCCTGGGGGTACCGTCTTGCCGGAGAGGAGCCTGGGAAGCAAGGTCAACGCTAACGATGGGCCCAGAGGAGTACCAGCATGGAAAATACCAGAACCAACACCACGTGAGGGGCGTCTCTAAAGGGCGTTTCCATTGTAAATGTGATTTTGTATTAGGGACAGCACCCCTGGGTGGAGTTAAGGCAGATGATCTGAGGAACCTAAGAGAGCGGATGGGTAGGCAGATAGGGAACTGCGAGACATCGTTTTTGGAACAAACACTAAGGGAAGTGTGTGATCTTCTTTGAAAGTCACCACTGCTGACACCTTTTTAGGTTAAGATCTTGCTAAGTAGGGATGTCACTTAGTCTAGTGTAGGGACAGTCTAATCTGATTTCTTTCCTTTCTGTAAATGACTCATAAGCTACAGCTTGTGTCTATTCTTGCAACTTTGATGATTTTTGAATTGGTTTTGGTAATATTCTTCTGCCGACTAAGAGCATTTAGAAAATTCATGTTTGTATTGATACCCGTATATCTTTTGAACCTTATATTGAGATGTTTGTATCTCCAGTTAAGTTTGGCTTTGTAATAAACTTTTAAACTTTTTAAAGCTTAAGTGGTTCTTTAGAGTGAAGTAAGTCATTAACTGATTGACCTAGTAGTGGATTGCCTTTTACTCTATGACAGGTACCAACGGTTCAGTCGACCGGAGTTGGGATCTAGATCTATAACAATAGACCAGAAATGCTGCGTTAACAGTTGGTAGCAGAGTGAGGATGGTTACCTTCTTGAGGAAGGTGATCTAGACTAGGTTAAGTTTACCCCAAGGTCCCTAGAGATCGAGAGGTGGCCCGCCGAAGAGGGTGCTGACAGCGCGAGAGAAAAGCAGCAGAATCGGACGAGAGTGAGTATAACAAGGGTCATGCGTGGACAGATTGCGGTGTTTTGTGTTGTATTTGTAGTGTAATGTAATGCGGAGTTGAATGCCTGTAGTGTGAATGAGAGAGGGTTGTGAGCGCGCGCAACCTGGCAAAATCTTAAGTTCGGGGAAGAGCTTAAGTGGTTCGGGTGTATCGAACATCCAGAGTAGTTGTCGACCAGAGAAAAGGGGGTCATGAGGTACCATTGATCGCCCGCAGGGCCGAGATAGGGGGAATGCAAGAGTGAGTGTGTGGGTAATGGACGCAGGTGGAAAGTTACCGTGTGCAAGTAACCTATCAGAGAAGGCGATTGTCTGGACGTACACGGAAAGACATTTCGTCAGTTAAGGTGACAATTACAGTTAGACTGTGGACGTACAGTCAAGGAAAGTGATCGCTTGGACGGAAGTAATCATTTTTCAGAGTATGAATGGGACGCATGCATGACCGGGAGACGAGCGGAGAAAGGAGGGGAACAGCTGCGAAAGGGGGACGAGTGACGTCAGCGAGAGCCGCTCTGTGATGGGCCGGTTGGTGTGAAGCCACGCTGTGATAGGCCGGTTGGTGTGAAGCCGCGCTGTGATAGGGCGGTTGGTGTGACGTCAGCGAAGAGCCGCGCTGTGATAGGCCAGTTAGCGAAAACCGCACTGAGAATGGTGGATTGTCATCAGGAAGTAAACGAACGCGGAGAAAAATAGAAATTCGTAAATTTTGAACATGAAGTGTTTTAAATGTTTGAGAGGGATTTTTAAGAGAAAAAGAAGAGAATCCTATTCCGGGGAAGAGGCACCGCCGGAGGGTACACCAGCTCACTATATGGCAACGAATGTTGGGTTGCATACTATACTGTGGCTTGGGACTTGGAGTAAGATTACAGAGGGGAATGAGGAACTGACTTTTCCAAAATACGGAACGTTTAGATTAGAAGTGTTACATCAGTTGAAAGCAGTTATGTCCTCATTGAGACCTTTGCCTAGACCAACACAGTTTGAGGCGCTTAATGCATGGATTAGGGCGGCGCACGACAGGAGTCAGAACAGACGCCAGGAAAGGGTACGGCGATCAGTGAGGGCAGTGCAAGATGCCAAATGGGATGCGGAAGCCAAGAAGTGGAGGGTACAGGTGATTGAGGTGGATAAGTTGTACCCCATGAGAGAGGTTACAGGTGGAAAGAAACCCTTAGAAGATGATGATGAGAGCGAGTCGGAGGACGGTCTAATAAATAGGTTGTTGATAGATAAACCACCTCCGGACAATAGGGAGATAGAGGGTACGGAGCTCTCAAGGAAAGGTAGGGTTGACATAGAAGAGAACAGGCCACTCCCCATAACGGATTGGGTACCTACCAAAGGTGAGGAGACACCTCAACATAGTCCTGTACAGAGAGTAGTCAGAAGGGTTGTGGTGCAGAAGATGCCAGCAAAAGAGAGGGTTGAGTCTTATGGATTGCCAGGTGCTCTTCAAGTACCCGTTACCATAGGTCCTGTAGTGTCGGTTTACCACCCAGAGAAAGGGAGAGAGAAAGAACAGGTACGGCTAGAGAAAGAGAGAGTTGAAATGGAGAGAAGGAATAACACGACAAATGCCTGGAGGCAATTGCCGGGACCGATAACGTGGAACACCCCATTGGAGTCAGCAGTGGATCCCGTAACAGAACAGGGGGGTCAGAGAGGACCGATGGACCTGAGGGGACCACGGCCGAAATCCTATAAAGAGTTGAGGGCTGACCTGAGGGAATGGGATGGGTCCACAGGAGTACCGAGCAACAGGTCAGGAGCAGAAGCAGAATGGGGAAGTCGAGGAAATGGAATATTATCTCACTGCGGGGCTAGCGAAAGCAGTCAGGAGTGGGAAGGTAAAAGTCAGGAGAGTAGAGGAGTTACACATCATACAGACAGAGGAAATGGGCAGGAACAAAGAGGCAGAAGTACGGAGTGTGGAGAGACATCTCGTCCCATTCAAAGTGAGGAAGACCAAAGGACCCAAGAATACAGAGATAGGTTTAGATGCACTCACCACGCACCTGGAGATAATGTACAGCACTGGAGTCGTGGGAGCATAGGGAACAGTGAAGGATCTTGCCATGGGTCGAGTGATCAGAGATCACCGGCAAATGCTGAAGAAATGGGAAATAATGGGATGTCTTACCATGCACCTAGAGTAACCATGCAGAATGAGAAATATGTGACTATGGGAAATAGAGGAGTGTTTCACCATACACCCAGAGAGGATGGAACTGCATGGGACCTGGAGAGATGGGAGCAAGGGAGGACTCCCCATAACTCGCCTGAGCCTAGACGTAGGACTCAGAGCTGTGATGGGAGAGATGTAAATGGATTCTCTAGAGATGGCATATTGAAAGCTGTAATAAAAGCCAAAAGACTCGACGTGTCCAGTTTAAAATCTGACCTGGACGAGATAATAGATGGTACAGTGCCGATAGAAAGGATTGACATGTACGAACAAGATGAGCTGCTGTTTATAGCAAAGGACATCACTCGAAAAGCCAGAGCAACTCATGAGAAACTGTCTGAACTGGCAGACAAGTATATGGTAGATTTGTCCAGAACCAAGGCATTACAGGGTAACCACAGGTTGCATTATTCAGATCAGGACCTAGATGAGAGGAGGACAACTGGATTAAAGACACAAATAGGGGAGTTGATCACAGGAATAAGAGCATGGAGAGATCTGGATAAATGGGAAGAGAGGTGGTCGAAAAAGGGAACTGTTAGGCGAAGTGTGAATGTGATGTCTCCGGAGGGAAGACTAATGCAGATGGAGGCATTCCCTTTGCAAGAAATAGCGAATGGGAATTATGTACACGTACCCTGGAGTAGGGGAGATTTGGCTGCCTTTACCAACTCATTTCCGAAGTTAAGGGAGAACCCTGTAGAGTGGTACAAGCAGGTAGAGAGGTTTGTGAAGATCTCAAAAGTATTGTGGATTGATTTGAACACCTTGTTTGACATTGTGGTCCCAGGAGACTTGTGGATAGCATGCAAGGTTAGTGTCGAGTGGCCAACTACAGAACCAGCAAGGGATACTCGTACTAATGGACCGTCAGAAACAGTAATGTTAAAATACGATAGGGTAATGACATGGCTGAAGGAGAAGGTGCCACCACAAGACATAGATTGGGTAAAAATAGACCGAACAAGACAGGAACCAAAGGAGACAGTCCATGAGTATTATGAGCGATTGCTGAAAGCATTCAAACAATACAGTGGACTAGATGTAATGGACCCCAAGGATATAGGACAGTTTGTATCAAAGTTTGTTTTGGGGTTGAGACCTGATATTTGTCTGATGATTCAGCAGCATTTAATTTGTTGGCAAAACAAACCATTGGATGAGATTCTGAGATACGCAAGATACTGCAGTGATGAGATAGAGTCCAAAGCAAAGAAATTAAAGGAGAAATTGATGATGGTGCAGATGCAGTCAGCTGGAAAGGGAGGACAGCAGCAACAGGGAACAGGGACAATGGGACGGAAATCAAACAATCAGAATAAGGACAACGAGGAAAATCCGAGACCTAGAATAGACTTTGCTACATTGAAGAAAACGACAAAGTGTCATCAGTGTCACCAGGTGGGACACTGGAGACGCGAGTGTCCCTATAACCCTGAAAACGGAGAACTGGAAGTTCTAGAGGAGGAAGTTCAGGAAGTTCCAGTTCAAAGGGTGACCGTGACAACGGGTAAGGTGGCCAAAGGGGGGATTTCGGCTCCACGAGCTCAGTTCCCGCAGCCACCAAAGATTACGACAGGAGGGAAGGTCTATAGACAAATGCCTTTGTTCACAGGTAAAGAAGAGTGTTACTACGTTGATCCATTGACGGGACGACGTGTAAGTAGAGAGGAGGACTGTACCCTCGGGGCAGTTCTAGAAGTGGATCAAAGAGGACCGTTTGTTGAGGCTGAAGTGGCAGGGTGTCCTACAACATTCTTGGTGGATACTGGAGCTACTCGATCAAATTTGAGATCGGCAGTGGTTCCAGATCTACCAATGTCGGGGGAAACGATTCAGGTGGTAGGAGTTGCAAATAAGAGAATGAATAGCCCTTTGACGGAACCAGTATCAGTGAAAATAGGAAACTACACGGATGAACATCAGTTTGTAGTATGTGATTCGAGTCCTGTGTGTCTGTTAGGAAGGGACCTATTGTGCAAACTAAACTGCACAATATACTGCACACCTCAGGGAGTAGAGGTACAGACTACAGATGATGATGCTACTTTTAAAGTTACGAATTCAAGAACATGCATAGAACTGTATCCTACCCTGACTGTGGAGGACCTTCCTTGGGACTTACGAGATGCAGTGTCATCAGAGGTATGGGATTTTACTGGAGAAGAGATAGGACTGATCAAAGGAGTAGAACCAGTGAAGATTATGGTTAAACCAAATGCTGAATATCCAAGAACGCCCCAATACAAACTGACCCCAGAGACAATTGCAGGAATAAAACCTGTAATCGACTCTATGATAAAACAGGGAATACTGAAGGAAATTGTGGGAAGTCCATGCAACTCCCCGATTATGGGTTTGCAAAAACCTAGTGGGAAATTTAGAATAGTGCAAGATCTTCGAAAGATTAACAACATAGTTGTTTCATGTTGTCCAGTGGTACCGAATCCATCAGTGATATTGTTTCAGATACCATTCCAAGCTGAGTGGTTCACAGTGATAGACCTTTGTCAGGCTTTCTTCTCCATCCCATTGGATGAAGAGAGCCAGTACCTTTTTGCTTTTAAGCTGGAAAATCGCGTTTTAACATGGTGTCGTATCCCACAAGGGTATACAGAAAGCCCATCAATTTTCAACCAGCTGTTGAAGAAAAATCTTGAAAGTCTGGTACTGCCACAGAACTCGGTTCTGGTCCAGTACATAGACGACCTACTTGTTGCGTCAGAAACGGAAGAGGCTTGCAAGACAGATACCATTGCATTGCTGAACCATTTAGCTGAAAATGGGCATAAGGTATCTCCGAACAAATTGCAGTACTGTCTGACAGAAGTACAGTACTTGGGTCACAGGATAGAAAAAGGAAAGCGCAAGGTGTCACCAGATAGGATAGAGGCGATAATGAAGATGAATGCGCCTACGACACAGAGAGAAGTCAGGATGTCCTAGGAATGGTTGGTTATTGCCGACAGTGGATAGCTAACTTTTCACTGAAAGCAAAACCTTTACAAAAACTGACGCACAAGGAGGTGAGTGATCCGGTACCATGGGACAAGGATTGTTTGATGGCGTTTCTACAGCTGAGAGAGGACTTGTGTCGTGCTCCGGCTTTGGGGATGCCTGACTATGAAAAACCATTTTCACTTTTCTGCTGCGAAAGGGAAGGTTGTGCTTTGTCAGTTTTGGTACAGATACATGGAAATGCCCGTAGACCAGTTGCATACTTTTCGGCTACCTTAGATCCAGTAGCCGCAGCGTTGCCCGGATGTCTCAAATCCGTTGCTGCAACGGGTGTCAGCATTGAACAGTGTGAACATTTTGTCATGGGACACCAGTTAGTGGTGTATGTACCTCATTCTGTAGAACTGTTAATGACCAGGACCAAGACACAGCACTTGACCAGTAGTAGGCTCACGCGCTACGAGCAAGTTATACTTGCTGCGGAGAACGTGACCCTTAAGAGGTGCTCTGTTTTGAATCCTGCTACATTGATGCCACTTCCTAATGATATTGAAGGCGAGGAATGTGAAGATCACGACTGCCTTGATGTGACTGAACTATGCACGAAGCCAAGACCAGATATCGTAGATGAGCCGTTGATCGACCCTTATGAAATTTTCTTTGTTGATGGCTCATGTTTAAGGGACGATACTGGTCGGTTGAGAGCAGCTTATGCTGTTTGCACCATTACTGGAGTTGTGGAAGCCGCTTGCCTGGAAGGAGTACACTCCGCACAGGTGGCAGAAATCATTGCATTGACACGTGCCTGTATAGCAGGAAACAAAATTAGAGTCACCATCTATACGGATAGCCAATATGGTTTCGGTGTAGTTCATGATTTTGGGCAGTTGTGGTCTCAGAGAGGTTACATGACCTCCTCTGGTTCGCCTATTCGAAATGGAGAATTTGTGCGACTGTTGTTAGAAGCATTACAAGGTCTTTTTATTTTATTTTTTTATTTTTTATAAAACCTTTATTGATGAGCAATAGATTGTACACAGCCAATGGCCTACAACCTGTCTTGCGCAGGCCGGCAGCGTTACATATGCACTTTGACATAGAGGCGAATGGGGTCATGAAAACAGTAACGATGAAGCAAGGCAGAATATATCCACAGCAAATCCCCATCTACCCTCCATGCCGGCCATTTTGGGAGGAGTAGTCCAATCATGTCTCAGTGGGGCCGCAATGTGACAAACTGGCCATGTACAAAAAACAGCAATATGGTATGAGGGTTCGTTTTTTTTTTTGATAATGCATACGAACTATCAACAAGATAACAGTCCCAACATTGATGCTCTAAACAGTGCGGAAGAAGTACGTGGATCTAGGTGCAGATCCGTCAGTCAGGCGGAGGAAGGTGGGGGGGGGGGGGGAGGGGGAGCAAGCCCTGTCCTGTACAGGATGTATAGGTCATGACCTCGGTGACCCTTACCATGGCGTGGGTATTACGGTATGGCAGCATCTGTAAGAGGGGTTAACTACCGCAAGGCAGCGTTGTGCGGAATGGGGGGGGGGCGGGAGGGGCTGGGTGTTACTGCTGAAGTAGTGACCTACCCGTGTGTGTTCAGAATCTCAATGTGATTCCAACCTGTATGAGATGCGCAGCTACGTGCTTGGGGGGGGGCAGCGCCCAGTAGGACAAAGAAGGGAGGAGGAGAGTAGAGGGGCCAAGGTAGTGGGGGAGGGGAAGGGTGGTGTTGGGATGGGGGTACATCTAGTCAACAGGGTCCTCATCGGCCACTCGGGGTTCGACCGCCTCTGGGAGTGAAAGGAGATACGAGGTCAGAGGGGCCCAAAGCTCCTTAGGGCGCGACTTCGGGGGGAGCAGATCAGCATATGCGTGCAGGTGTTCCTGCCATGTTGTCATCGTGGAGAGCCATATCTTAAATTTGGGTGCGCGGCCCCTACCCCAACGACATGCTACATGTCTTTTAGCAAGCAGAAAACCCAATGCCAGGAATTTACGGTGTTTCTTAACTGAAGAGGGTAGGAGACCAAGTAGTGCGATCCTAGGGCAAGGCGTGGTGTCCACTCCCGTCATGTCCCCCAGTGCCTGAAATATAACCATTACAAGGTCCAGCTGCAATTGCAATCGTCAAATGCGTAGCCCACACCAAAAATACAGATTTTGTGTCACAAGGTAATAGATATGCAGATGAAGTTGCCCGCTATTGTGCGGAGCACGGATATTCTTTCACGGAGGTGGAAGTAGGTGGGGCTCAGGAAAAGACAGAGTTAAATATGATGCTAGAAACAGTTGATACTTGGGAGGATTTAAAAGAGATGCAAGAGAATGCACCTGATTCTGAGAAAAAGGCATGGGAACAGCAGGTTGTGTGAAAAGTGAAATGGATTTCTGGGTTTCAGCAGATGGTAGGGCAGTATTACCTGAGGAATTTGTGAATCCAATGGCACGACAGATACATGGTCCAGTACACTTAGGAAGAGATGCCATGCTGAGGGTATTTAGGCAGACTTGGTATTGCCCTAAGTTTAGGATTGCAGCAGAAGCAGTCTATAGGAGATGCGTTACTTGTCAACAACTGAACGTAGGGAAAAGAACACCAGTTACAATGAGTCACATTGGGAGGTCTGGGGGGCCTTTCAACAGAATGCAATTAGATTTCATTGAGATGCCAAAAAGCAACCGCCTCAGGTATGTTCTGGTGGTTGTATGTATATTTTCCAGATGGGTCGAAGCATACCCTACACGCAGGTGCGACACACTCACAGTAGCAAAGTTGTTGCTTAGAGAGTTGATCCCGCGCTTCGGGGTGCCGACCTCCCTGGAATCAGATCGAGGAACTCATTTCAACAGTGAAGTTGTGAAAATGCTTTGCTCTGCATTGAACATTGATCAGAAGTTGCACTGCAGCTATCGACCAGAGGCTTCAGGTATCGTGGAGCAGATCAACGGCACTTTGAAGTCCCGAATAGCCAAAGTATGTTCATCGACTTCCTTAAGTTGGCCTGATGCTCTGCCCTTGGTACTCATGAGTATGCGTAGCACACCAGACAGGAGGACAGGTCTCTCTCCACACGAAGTTTTAATGGGGAGGGCAACGAGACTTCCGTCTGTACCGACTACAGCTTTGTTGAATATTACAGATGACCTGATCCTGGACTACTGCAAGGGTCTGTCTGACGCCATTCATTCTGTGTCTCTTCAGGTGCAGGCTGCTGAAGTTCCATCTTCAAGAGATCTATGTCACGACTTGTGCCCAGGTGACTGGATCCTGCTGAAGAAGCACGTCCGGAAGAACTGCCTAGACGTGCGTTGGAAGGGCCCCTATCAAGTTATCCTGACGACGAATACCGCTGTGAAGTGTGGAGGGCTGCCAAACTGGATACACGCTTCCCATACTCAAAGAGTTCCAGCACCCCTGGAAGAAACAGCTCCTTTCATAGATGAAAATCCAGCTGTGGACGGCGAACCACTAGAGGGGATCAGTCAAGCTGTGGGGGTGTCGGAAGAAGTTGGGAGCGCTACAGATCAAGAAGAGGGACAGGACGGCAGTGAAACTGAAGTTGCCACAGAAGGAGAAAGTTGCTGTGAATACGGCTCAGACCCAGATCAAGCCCAGAGTGATCAAGAACTGAATGGGAGAACAAGATACAGGAGAACAAGGCGTGGAGAAGATAGTTGGCCTGAAAGAAGGAAGAGGCCAAGCTTGAAGCCACCTCCAGAGAAAACTCTTGCCCCTGTATCTGAAGACTCGGATTTGGACGAAAGTGCACAAGGACAGGAACAGGAAGGTCCGAGAAGATCGAGGAGGGTGCGGGTGCCTAGCAGAAGATACGCTACTCCTGAGTGGACCTACCTTGCTGCAGATGTCCAGTGTACAGGGAACTGGGAGGGTGAGGGAAGTGACCCTGATCAGTACTGACCCCATCATAACAGTGGCAATAGTGTTGTTGATACCGGGAGTGGAAGTCGAAGGGTTGCTGACACTCAATATCCCCTATCCTCCTTATCTGAGTGGAATAAGAGACCTGGTTTTAAACAGAATAGATTTCCCGACTTGTTGTCCATGGAGGTCAATACTTGGGGAGGTCCTTCTTCGTTTGGAAATATTAGAAGCCGTGATTAGAGTCGCTGGAACACGTATAATTTTGGATTGCTAAAAGACTGTGTGAAAGACTTTGTAAATAAACAAATTGAGAGATAACCTAGCGTCAAGTGGAAGAAGAAGAAACTAGGGACTTCCATTTAGTGGATGGAGAAGGGCTAGGGTTGTCTGTTGCTATAGAAACAAAGACTGATCTTGCGGAGAAGATTATCAGCTTCCAGGTGTGGTTCGAAAAGAGACATTGTACAAAGGGAAGAGACATTGTGCTGTGAAAGAAAACTGGAACTACACTGTTTGAGAACATGGAGGTTGGCAACCCGAACCGCAGGGCCAAATGTATAATAGGCACACTTTTAGTGGGAGTGATTTTTCTTATAGCTTTAGTAGTTACTATATCATATGTAGTGGGACATGAAAATGAAGAAAAGGCTGCAAAGGAAGAAAAAATGTTATCGACACAGAAATCTACTATTGCTGGTAAAAAGGGGGACAATACAGAGAAAGATAAAGCTTTACTAGCAGCAGAGACTCGTAGGTTACATGTAGATGAATCACAGGGTAATTTTAAATCGAATGCATATGCTAAATTGCTTTATGAATATATTGATGTTATGGAGGCTAAAAATTGTTACGTTTGCATGAAATTGCCAGCCTCTGTAGACGAAGGTATCAGATATCATCATCTTCCATTGACTTATGGAATCACATGTAGTTTGTTGCTGAGCATATTTTATGAACGAGATGGGTTTGAATACTATTTTTCGAATTTCGATGCTATTTTACCTGAAGTGCCGAACTACAAGCATTTAAATAAGTGGGATTATTATAAGAGTGAAGACAGATTACAGAAATTTTTCCTTCCCTGGAAAACATTAGATACTTCACATGCCCGAAGAAATAATTTGACTTGTAAAGTGTCAGAAATTGAGAAAACGTTTGTAGGGCAAGTGGATGATCGATACCAGAGACAGAAGATTTTAAAAGCTTCAGGTCAATGGAAAACAGATTGGACTGAGGAAGAAAGGGCACACTAAAGAAAGGGTAGCAATGGTTCAATAGCTTTAGATCGAGAGAAAAAGGGGAAACTGTGTATACATAGGGGTGAAACCTATTATGAAAATGTGTTTGTGGGAAAAGTGAGTTGTGAACATGCTTTCCAATTAGAATATTATTCGAAAGACTTTTTGAAGGAAATGCAGGTGATCCCAAATGTATATTTTGTCTGTGGAAGAAATGCATACGTGAAACTACCAGATAATTGGTATGGATCATGTTATTTGGCAATTGTCTTCCCCAAAATATACCATGCTAAGGATTTGGAAATTATAGAGGGAGGAACTCAAGCTAGAGGAAGAAGGGATGTAAGCCCTGAGGAGGTAGTTGGAGACGTATTTGGTGCTATGTTTCCTATTTTAGGGATAGCATTAAATGATGTCAAGATTAGAAGATTGGCAACAGTTGTAGATAGGTTGTCCGCCAGTACTGCTAGGTCACTAATGCTGGTGGAGGGAGAGATGCAATCGATAAGGGCAATGGTTCTTCAGAACCGACTTGCTCTAGATGTTCTGTTAGCCAAAGAGGGAGGAGTCTGTAAGGATTTGAAGGTCCAGGAATGTTGCACTTACATTCCAGACAACTCAAAACCTTTAGAAAAGTACATTCGGAACATTACTGAAATACACCATGAAATTGAGGATTTGACAAAGGTAACAGTGTGGGAAAAAGTAGGTCAAGGAATGGGTAAAGTTGGAGGTTGGTTTGCCAACCTAGGAAAGAATATTATTTGGTACATACTGAAACCTATCATCATAATAGTGATTTGTATAATCACTTTGTGGGGATTGGTGCGGCTGTACCAATGGTATAGATCAAACCGGTTGCAAAGAACCATGAGAAGGCAAGAGAGGAGATTGACTGCGATGCAGGATAATCAGTATAGGTGTCTGAAGGTTCTAGAGATGATGAAACGAGGGGGTACTGCAACGACTTCAGTTTGACTCAGACCATACCTCAGGGATGGTGTTGTAATGATGATGACTACTGAAAGTCATCAAAGGGGGGATTGAGAGAGCGCAAATCAAGAAAAATATAGAAGTGCACCATATTTACAAGCACGTTGTATTAGTTTAGTAAACATTATATAAGAGTGTTGAATCTATAGAGTGAAAATATATAATAGTGTCTTATTAAAATAGAATACTTATATCAAGTGTGAAAAGCTAATGTAGATGTCTGTAGAGATGTTGGAATGATGTTGAAATCTCATGTTATGTGGCTGTTGTAGGGGAAATGTAATGCTGCTAAACGTAGAAATGTGTAGGCCGATAAAAATGGTACCTAACTCGCATGGGTGGGTCAAGTACCCGCAACAGGCAAGGGCCAAAAACGTATTAAGGAGACATCAAAATCACAAAACAATCTGGTAACCTGAGTTTTTGGCCCAGCTCAGTAGCCATCTAGGCCAACCTACCAAACACACACATTTTTAAAAACTAGACACCTGGAGGAGTCCAGGGAGGTATGGCTTGCATGAACCTCCCAACGTTTTCCTACTTAGAATCGCCTGCAAACCTCAAATTTAGCTGAAAAAAATTCCACATATTTTTGTGTGAAATCACTGTGCCGGCACAAATGTCCTACCCCACAGCGTTCCCCTCAGTCTCCCAAGTAAAATGATACCTCACTGTGGGTGGGGCAAGCGCCTGTGACTGGGAACAGTAAAAAACATAGGTATTAAGGGTATTGCACCGCAAATTCTAAGCGCTACATCTTTATATATAAAAACAAATGTATTTCTGTCCGTCTGTTTGTCCTTTATGCATTACTACACCATTCATCCGATCGCCATGAAACTTTGGGAAGTTGTTGAGTACACTCCCCCGAAGGTTTCTGGCAATAATTTATTTTAAATATCGGCCTCCCAGGGCCCTCATAATCTTTTGAATACTGATGTACGCACAAGACGGAAAAACAAAAAATCGTGTATCCACGAGCACTCGAATAAATAAATTGAATTAAAACAGCATTCATCAGATCGCCAGGAAACTTTGGGAAGTTGTTGAGTACAATCCCGCGAAGGTTTCTGGCATACATTTTTTTTAAATATCGGCCCCCTAGGGCCCTCATAATCTTTCGAATACTGATGTACGCACAAGACGGAAACGCAAAAAATTGTGTATCCACAAGCACTCAAATAAATAAATAGAATTAAAACAGCATTCATCCGATCGCCAGAAAACGTTGGGAAGTTGTTCAGTACACTCCTGCGAAGGTTTCTGGCATAAAATTCATTTAAATATCGGCCCCCCAGGGCCATCATAATCTTTCGAATACTGATGTACGCACCAGACGGAAAAACAAAAAATCGGGTATCCAAAAGCACTCAAATAAATAAATAGAATTAAAACGACACTTTGAAATGTTTTCCATATTAAAATGAATACGTTTTAATAAAAATGACACAATGTAAATTGAATGTTATCATAACGAGTTTCCTTGAATTTCCTTTTTTTCGGAGATCGCAGCAACGCGCGACGGGTAAGCAAGTTACAAATAAAAACTTTTTTAGCCAATTCTGCATTGGACACCCACACAAGTGAGGTATCATTTTGCCACTGAAATGACGTCAGCGCAATGTGCACGCCGATCGTCATTTCAGAGAAACCAAAGCTGCAGCCGAGGAAGCACTTCCCCATCTCCCGAGGCTGTTGGGGGTCGAAGGGAATCCCTCTGGTGCCCGCACCAGAGGGATTCCCTGTGCCATGTGCGAGGACGGCCGGGAGCTGTCCGACGCACATGAGCACTGGTGCGTGAACTGCCCCCAACCGTCCGATGCACTGAAGGGGTTAAGGTTTGAGCTAATGGCATATTATTGCATAATTTATAAGAAGGGAATGAATTTTGTATGTGGTATTACTATTTTTGCAGTCTGTTGAGCGAGAGAAGTGCACAGGTCTCAGGAATAGAGTTTAGCTTTACGTGTAGGTGTAGATTGTGGAGGTTTATATGCAGGATTCTGTTCTGCTGCAAGTACTTTTACTGTTACATAGTGGCTCAGAGTATATCCTACGCAACAGGGACTAACTAGGGTTTCTATTACCTTTTTCACAGGTAGTACATTGATACTCCCAGAATAAGGTATTTATCTATTTATTAACAGTGTTGAGTCGAAGCGAGGTAGTAGTGAGCTTTTCATTGATACCATGTTTCTAACTCAATTTACAGCGACAACGACCTCCCCAATCCTTGTCCTGAGGAGAACCCTCGGAATCACTGAACGGGTTCGAAACGCGTCGGCGTCCTGCTCCACCCAGATACTGATTCGTTAGGGCACAATAGGAGTATAACTTATACACAACTCTACATTGTTGCATAGTTTTGTGTCTCCCTATGTTGTGCATCATATGTTGAATTGCTCTATATGTGTCTAGTGGTGGTCATAACAAGTAGGCTAGTTTGTCATCTTAGTTGTCCACTTGTTTTATTTCATTCAGGATTGGTGCCTCTACAAAGCAATTTTTTTTGAGGCATTTTACAGTTGTCTTGATTTAATGTTCTCACAATTGTTATATGTGTATGTTTTGATTTAATGTATTCTTCATGGTTTTTTTCAATGTATTTGTGAACCTTTGTAAATGTGATGTGAATTCTTTCTGCTGCCATGACATCTTTTCATAATCTTTCTTTATAAAAATACAAGTGCCTTAAACACAGATGGTTTGCCAGCCTAGCAATTTATTATACTAGGTGCGTACTCGTGTCTATCAACTATTACTGCCCGGCAATTTGGTTTGTTTATTCTATAAGAGTGGTCCGGCCGGTCAGAGACAGGACCCAGCCTTTCCTCTTCTTCCCCTGCTGCAAGTACAGCAGGCCCACCCTCAAAGACCATTGAGGGCATATGCTGAGATTCTCGAGCTCTGAGTACCAGCCTTTCTGAGCTAAATCAGGAGATTTCAGAATGATTGGATCCTTGTCCCACCAGACTTTGTTCAGGATCCATGGAATGAGTGGCAGAAAGGGAAACGTGTAAAGGAGACCTATTTCTAAGGAACCTTGGGTAGGCAGTGGGGGCAAACTGTGAAATGGGGTTTAGTGTTCTCAGAGGTGGCAAACAGATCTTTCAAAGGCATGCATCACTGGGTGAGAATGCCCTGTGCCACCTCCAAGTGCAGACGTTTCTTGTGGGCAGCCAGATGACAGTTGCTAAGTTCATCTGCCCTGATATTGCAGGAAACTGCAAAGTGGTTGATCATCAGAGAGATTCAGTAAGGGTCAGGCCTCTTCCTCAGCCTTAGGACAATGAGACCAAGAGCACAAGACCCCGCTCTAACCAGCCTGTTGCAGTACCACACACCAGTACGGGTACTCTGATAGGCGAAGAAGCCCTGTGAAGCAATACAGCCTTGGCCACACTCGGGCTAAGAGTATGAGATGCAAGGTTCCCCCTTCATCTTGTGTATGACCTTGGGAAGGAATGGAAATGCAGGGAACGCATAATCGAACATTCCTATCCAATGGAAGTGGAATGCATTTTCCCAAGGACTCGGCTGAGGGTACCTGGTGGAGAACAAGTTACACTTGTTGTTGCTACGAGTGGCAAAAAGATCCATGTTTGGTGAACCTGTTGCTGAAAAACCTGCATTAAATGCCATTGGTTGAGTCCCTACTCATGGCACTGTTTGTTTGTCCTGCGTAGGGTATCCGCCCATTCGTTTTGTGCCCCTGGGACATGCTCTATTTTCAAGGCGATGTTGTTGTCTAGTAACTATTCCCATATCAGTTCAGCTTACAACGACAGAACCTGTGACTGTGTTCCTCCCTGTTTGGTGCTAAAACATGATTGCAGTTTGGTCTGTTCTCACCAAAACTGATGAGTTGCGAAGCCTGGGGAGGAAATCCTGAAGACCTAAAAACAATTTCAGCTCTATGAGGTTTACGTGTTACATAGCCTCCTGAACGTTCCATTTTCTGTGAACTTCCAAGTCCTGAAAGTGAGCTCCCCAGCCTTTTCAAGAGGCGTCTGTCATCATCACTACCTGGGGTTGCATGGGGAGGAACAAAAGACCCTGAGAGATATTCTTTGTATTCTCTACCAAGACATTGAAGACTTTATCTGTGGTGTTAGCAAAATTGTGTCTTCGAAGGAGCCCTGGCACTGGATCCATTGAGCGTCCATTTGCTCCGGTAATGCTTGCGAAGATGACAGTTTGGAATCAATGGGATGCAGGATGACATAATCCTCAACATGGACTTGTACTTTCTTACTACTTTCCTACTTAGACTCTCTTGCTGATAGGGATTCTGTGAGTGATTTTAGACAGGGAATCCTGTCCTCTTTGGGAAAAGATTTTTAACACTTCTCTATCAATTGCTCCCCGGGTCATTGTTGATCTGAATGGAATTAGAGAGGGTTTCTCCTTGTTCAGTTAGAGACCTGGAGATTTGAAAAATTGTAGACAGGCCTGAATCGATTGTTTTGTCAAGTGAGAAGTGGGACCCTTTTCTAACCAGTCGTTCAGGTACAGGAAAACCTGGTTTCCAGAGCATCTGAGAAAAGCCGCCACTGGAGCAATGCATTTTGTGAAGACTCTGGAAGCCGACCTCAATCAAAAGGGGAGTACTTTGAATTGGTAATGACACTCTGCCACCTCGAACCGTAGAAACTATTTCTGCTTTAAGCAGATGGGGATTTAGAATTACGCATCCAGCAGATCCAGGGAGGTTATGTAGTCTCCTGTATCTACTAGTTTTAGAATCTCCTGCAGGCATAACATCCTGGAGGATTGTTTCTTGATTAATTTGTTTAGGGACCTTAGACCCATTAATTGCCTCCACTTTCCTGACTTCTTTCTGATAAGGAAAAAGTTGGAATAAATGTTGTGTTGACTTTGCAGGATCGCCGCTATTGCATCCTTGGAGAGAAGTAAACTAATTTCCTCCTGTAGCAGGGAAAGATGGCGATGCGATGACCTGTGCGTAGGGAGATTGGGAGGCGTTTAAACAAATTCCAGGGTCTGACCGTGCTGATTTATGTCTAACAACCCGTTTGTCGGAAAAGATGTACTTCCAGTGATTGTGGAATTTGGAAAGGGGCATGTTGAATTGTAGTGGGACTGAGGCAACAGGTGCCTGCATTATATCATTGCCTTCTGAAATCATCTTGTGACTTTCCTGCAGCCGAAGGACGTTGACATATTGACTGCTTTGAACATGAGGATGCTGTCATTGACTTGTAGGGCTGCTGCGATGAGTATGAGGCTCAAACTGACAGTTGGGAGTAGGGCTGGTATCTATTTGTTGGAATGGCACTCAGGAAGAAAATTGACCACTGCCTCTGACATGAATAACTGGAAAACGGTGCTGTTGCTAAGTGCCAAGGAAACAAGCTGTTTCAGTGCTAGATTTTTATGGACTGCAATGCATGTTTGCCAAATAAGTTTACCATATCAAAGGGCATGTCTAGTATTTTTGTCAGCACCTCCCGGCAAACGACGTCGCTTTCAGCCACCCTTGGTGATGCAAGACTGCTGCCTGCGCCATTTGCCGAAAGGCTATAGAAGTGTTTATGGCGGTGTCAATTATCAATAAAGATGCCTTCTCCCCTTCTAGTAGAATGTTTTGTTTTTCCCCAGTCCTCAGGGAGAAAGTTTAGGGACGCTGACATATCTAACCACATCTAACGGTCATATCTCCTCAAGATGGCCAACGCATTAGAAACTCTGATAGAAGTCGACGCCATAGCTGAAAACCTTTTGCCAATGGTGTCCAGTCTGCTGCCCTCTCTATCAGGAGGGACCGTCCAGGGCGAGGATAGATTTTTAGCCCATCGTTGTGCCGCTTGCATTATTACAGAGTCTGGACGAGATTGACCAATTAGGCAAGTTAATGAATCATCAAGAGTCTTATATTTTTTGTCAAGCTTTCGAATAAACACAGCCACTGAAGCCAGTGCTTTCATTAATTTTAATCCTTCTTGCCAGACAAAATTAACAATAGGGATAGATCGTATAGTGCACTGATCCATGTCTTTAGAATCGTAGAGAAAGCACTCACTTTGTTTAGCTGGAAGAGGAAGATCAAAGCGCTGGGATAATCTCACCAGAATGTCATGGAAGCCACTAATATCGACTGGTGACGAATCGGCTGGAAGAGGAGGAGGCGATGCTGACAGTGGAGCCACATAATCGCCACATTCAGATTAGTCCTCTGCAGAGTCTAAGTGGATTTCCTCCTGCTGATCACGTCACTGTCAGCTAAGATGTCAATTGCAGTAATAGGTGGCAATACATGTCTTTCTCTTTGTGGTTTGGCAGGGTCCCTTGGAAGAGAGGCAGACTCTGAAATTACTAACCTTAGGGGTGGTTGTTGAGTTGGGGCATTGAACTCTGGGAACCTCCTGTAATAATCATTGAGCATCATATGCAAATCGTTGACCAAAAGAGATGGAGACCACAATAGACCACAATGCTAACCCCTTGAGCATGATGCTGTTCCTCTTCTGGTTCCTTGTATGGGTAGTGGTCCTGAAATGTATGATATTCTTGAGCTAATTCTTTGTCTTTGTCATGTAAAAAAAATTCACTCTTCAAATATTTAGACTGCTCTTGGTTCATATCTTCATCTTCAGTCTCTTGACACTTTATGTTGAGCTGAAAAAGGCTATATGCAGGCCCAAAGAAATTTTCATCCCCTGATTCGTACATTTCTAGCAGGTGTTCTGGGTGTAAAGGTGAAACCTTAGAAATGTGCTGTGGCATTGATGACGTTATGCCTTTGCTTAAGATGTACAAAATATCCTTCACTGCCATTGATGGGGTTGTCAACGACGTAGCCCCGGATGGAATTCTCATTGATGGACGCTGTTGGAAAGTGGGTTATTGGTAGGGGCAAAGGTAGGTCTGCCACTGGCAATAAGGCTACTAACACATGATAGGACCCAGCATAGGTCATAGAAATTGATTCCTATGCTCAACCCTTGGTAACGTGGCTGCGAGCAGACAGGCTTAACTTCAAAGACAGGTATGTAAAGCATTTAAAAACATGATTTCAGTAAATAATTAACAACACATAATAAAAATCCAACACCAATTTAGCGAAATAGGAAATAATAGTATCTTTAAAATGACACCAAAACAACAAAAATCCAATGTAGGGAACCGGAGATATGAATTTTCAAAGATTTAATAAAATATAGCACTTAGAAGATTATAGCACCATATTGCGATACCTGCTCGCGATAGACCGGGGCAAAGTCAAAGTTTCAGGTCGGGCGCGATGGAGACCTGAGCGGCTACAGCCCCCGGCAGGTTCCGGTCCAAGTTCCTACCTTCACACTTAGAAACTTTTCTGGAGCTTTTTCTCTCGAGGCCCCTTGAAGCTCCCAGGCAATCCCGATTCAGTGGGGGTTCGCGGGCTTGACTTGTGACAAGGTCCCGTTGAACTTCCCTTGAGAAGACTTAGAAAATATTTCAAGTTTGCTTCAGCGGCCCAAACCAGGATTCCAGGCCCACACATGATGAAAAGCAGGCGGCTTGACTCCCACGGTTGCTCCCGGTCGACTTTTCTACGAGCAGACCGCGAAACATTTCTGGAGCTTTTTCTTGCGGGGTCTCTCGATGCTCCTAATGTAGCCGGATCCTGTGAGGGTTCACCGGCTTCAGATTTGCTCTAGTCCCGGTCAATCTCTGGAAGTTGATGCTATGGAGCTTTTAGTGGGACGAACCGGGTTGGCTTGACCGGCTCGCGGTTGAAGGCAGGCGGCCTGGCTCGCCAGGTTGAGTCGGTCCCTCTATGGAGCTTTTTTTCAAAGTTAGTCCAAACATTTTCATACTTTTTTAACTTGTTCCTGAAGTTCCTCAAGAGGTCCCAAAGTGTCTCAAACTTACTCCAAGGGTCTGGAAGCTCCAAGATGGTCCTTGAAAGTTGAGGACTTCAGTTCCCACAATCCACTGGTACAAAACCCTTACAAATCCACTTATGGGTCTCCAAGGTGTAGATTTAGTTGATGATGTTCCAGTTGAGCTTCTTTTAACCTGTCACTTTCAGGGAGTCCACTCTTTAGTTCTTTTCCAGCAAGATAATCCACAGGGCTGCAGTTTCAGATGGTGCAGTCTTCATAGGTCAGGCCTTAGAGTTCCTTGCACAGCAAAATCTTCTCAGCAAGGCACTTCTTGCTTCATTCAGTTTCAGGCAGCAGATCTGGAGGGCTCTTCCCCTCTCAGATACTTATTCAAAATTCTCTGAGTCAAGCAACAGGTCACTTCTGACCAATGAGAGCAGGGTAACTCCTCATAGTTATGACCACATCCTATAGAGTGTGGCATTATTTTGTCCCAGAGTGCATCACATCTTCCAAATCCATAATGGTTGATTTTCCAGCAAAGAGGTAAGAGCTGGCTAAACACACCCCCTGGGATGGCTTATTTCCATGGACTCTCCCCCTACCATCTGCACATACCTTCCTTAAGCCTAGCCCTGACACAGGGTCAAGAGTGTAAAAGTGTAACTGACACCCAGGCCTCCCCTCTGCCTTTGAAGAGCATGGTTCCCAACTCCACCCCCTGGCCTGGCATTCCTATGGACCATCACACTGCCCTCCCAGCAGAGTCGGTAACCCCAGGGGCTCTTTATCACCTTTTCAAAGCATCCTGGCTAATCCACTTAACTCTGACCAATCAGGGCAGCCCACAGGAAGCCTGAATGTGGACTTACAAACAAGAAAGTCTTATAACTTCTTGTATGTACACTTTAGGAGAAATTCAACAATATCATATTGTTGGATTTGCTATCACCATTCTGGGTCTTTGACTGGTCTGGCTAGTCCTCTCCTATCCTTAGATATCAATCAATAACTTCCTACTATGTTAACCTATGGGCCATGGGATTTGCAATGGGGAAAACGACCTGGGCCAGTCAGTTTTCTAGCACCAGGGCTTATAAAAACATATTTTATAAGTATTTTCCTAATTTCTACAGGACCCCCACCCCTTGTGCAACTAGGGGAGACTTTAGGGTTTCTGAATCTGCAGGAATATTGCAGATCCTCCTTACCCAGTGCTTCTAGCATCAAAGTCGAATTTGAACAGCACTTTAACATAATGAGGGGAGTGAAATATGAAATTTCACTTTACCCAGGCATATAAAAACTCATTTTATAAGGGTGTACCTTATAGATAACTCACCCCCCACCCCTGGGATATCTAGGGGAGACCCTGGGGGTCCCTAATATGCAAACGCATTGTAGGTTTTCCATGTTTCAGTGCCCCTACTACCAAAGTTGAGTTTGGGCACAATTGTCTGTTTAAAAGCAGTCCTGGCACCCAGTGCTGCTTTTAAACTGACTTCAGGCTTCAGCAGTGCACACATGCAAGTGCAGGAAAAGCTGCTGGTCTATAAACTGTCATGCACCAGGGTACTGGGGACTTCTAGGTAGTTTCACTCCCCTGCCCTATTATATACTAGGGGCTTATGGGGTAGGTCATGCCAATTACAGGTGTACCCCACCATACCATAGTGTACCATAGTGTACCCTAGTGTATGTTAGGTGTTTTAACTATATTCTAATGTGTTCCTTTCAGCTTAGCACTTGCACTGGGCCTGGTTAGGCAGAGCCCAGGGTCAGTCAAAAGCAGTTACCACCAGCATCAGTCAGTAACAAGTTGGGGTATGCCCTGGACACAGGATGACTTTTCAACAGATGGATATTGGATGAAGCTGACGGCGGTGATGAGCTGCTGTGGAAATCCATGTTGTAGGTGACGGTTTAATTGAAGATGATGATTCTGTCGTCTGAGTCTTCATCAACAATGAGGAAGTGGTGGTCGTCATCCTGGCCATCGACGTAGTAGATGTAGCTGTCATCACTGGCATAGAAGAGGATACCTGAGATAATACTGCGGTCATCAACGGGGTGATCTTTGTCGAAGGATCAGGTGATGGATGGATTTTCTTTGTCAATCGCTCCTTGAAAGGAGTAGCAGTAGTAGGAGCAGATGGAGGTGAGGAGGCAGGTCTTCTATTAGAGGGAGAAGGTCTAGCTGGCCCTTTGCTTCTCAACACTGTCTTCTCTTCTGTGGAATTTAGCCCTCCGACAGTCTTTGTCAAATGAGGAGGAGCCCTCATTTTCTTGCTTTTTTGAGGAGGAATGTCCCATCTCCTTACACTCAGACTCTGATTCAGAAGGTGCCTACTTTTTCTGGAGCCAAAGAAGTAGTCTGGCCTCATAATCTTAAGGGTCTTAGCTGGAAAAGCACAGCAGTACTTGCACTCCTTAGGTTTTTGTTGAGAGAAAAGGCAGTACAAACATTTCTTGTGGGGGTCCTCAGAGATGAGCCTTGATTTCCCACAGGACTTGCAAGGCCTGAAAAGCCTCTTTTTGGAACCATCAGACATAGTGAAAAATAGGAAATGGCACCACCAAACTGTACTTCAGTTGCTGCCCAGAAGTTTAGAGATCAACTGGATAGCTGTCAGGTCAAACGTTGAGATCTGAAACAGTGTGACTGAGCAGAGCTCAGGGAGGCTCCCTAACACACAACGTGCAGTAAGAATCTGAGATATGGTGGCCCTGCAGGGGATGAGTTCTTCAGGGTCTCTGATCTGATTGATTAAAGGTTCAATTAATCAATCAATCAGTATTTGTTCAGCGCAACTTCATACCAGTGAAGGTCTGAAGGAGCTGGGAGAGTATGTCGGTCCAACTGAGCGCTGCTAAGTTTTGTTTGAAAACCCAGGTCTTGAGATCCTTCCTGAATTGGGGCAGTGACGGTGATTGCCTCAGGTGGAGAGGCAGGGTGTTTCAGAATATGGCAGCGAGGTAAGAAAAGGATCTTCCTCTGGTCTGGTCTTGTGGGTCCGAGGAACAATGGCAAGGGCCAGATGGGAAGAGCGGAGGTGTCTGGTGGGTATGTGGAAGGAGAGGCGGTGGTTCAGGTATGCTGGTCCAGCGTCGTGCCGGGCTTTGTAGGCGTGTGTGAGGAGCTTGAAGGTGACTCTTTTGTTGACTGTGAGCCAGTGGAGTTCTTGTAGGCATTTGGGGATGTAGCTGCGGAGGGGGATGTTGAGGACCTGTCTGACTGCAGTATTTTGAACACTCTGTAGTTTCCTGAGGAGTTTCTGGGTGACGCCTGCGTAGAGTGCCTTGCCATAGTCGAGTCTGCTGCTGATGAGTGCATGGACGTCTGTCTTTCTGGCCTCAGTGGGGATACATCTGAAGGTCTTTCGAAGCAGGCGAAGAGAGTGAAAGCAGAGAGTGAAAGCATGATAAGGATATAGCGTTGATCTGTTGGTTCATAGTGAGCAAGGATTCCAGTATGATGGCGAGATTTCTTGAGTGGTCCGTGGGTGTGGGGGGTTTCTAATGCAGCAGGCCACCAGGAGTTGTCCCAAGTGGAGGTGTTGGGCCCCAGGATAAGGACTTCGGTCGTGTCCGAGTTGAGCTGCTTCTCATACAGGTGGCGACGGCCTTCATTACATCGTGAAAGTTGTTTCTAGCGATTGTGGGTTCATTGGTGAGGGATAGGACCAGCTTGGTGTCATCAGCGTAGGAGACGATGTTGAGTCCTTGGTTCCAGACTATGGCTGTGAGCAGGGCCATGTAGACATTGAAGAGGGTGGGGCTCAAGGAAGAGCCCTAGTGGACTCTGCAGCCGATCTCTGTGGTTTCTGAGAGGAAGGGTGGTGGTCTAATTCGCTGTGTTCTACCGGTGAGGATGGAACGGGTCCAGTCCAGGGCGTTGTTGCGGATGCTGACGTCGCAGAGTCTCATGCTAAGGGTGCAATGGGAGACGGTGTTGAAGGCGACTGAGAGGTCCAGGAGGATGAGAACTGCTGTTACTCCCCGGTCGACGAGGGAGCGGATGTCATCAGTGGCAGCGAGGAGGGCGGTCTCGGTGCTATGGTTGCTTCAGAAGCTGGATTGAGAAGAGAACAGGACATAGTTATGCATTGATGGCCTTCTCGAGGACCTTTGCGGGGGAAGGAGAGCAGGGAGATGTGTCTGAAATTCTTGAGGTCTGTGGGGTCAGTGGACGGTTTCTTCAGCATATGGTTGATCTCAGCATGATTCCAGGTGCCTGGGAAGGTGGCGGTCTCCATGAAGCAGTTGATGGTGTGGCATAATTCTGGGGCAATGGAGGTGGTGGCTATGTGTAAGATTTTGTGCGGACAGGGGTTTGAGGGATCTACAGAGTAACTGCTATTCATGGTCTTGAGAATGTTTCCTGTGGTGAGCTAGGTCCAGTTGAGCTTGATCTGTTGGGGGTGGCTTTGCCGTGTGTGGTGGTAGTGGGAGTGACAGGTGGGTCTTCGGTGATGAACCTGTTGTAGATTTGCTTGATCTTGTTCTGGAAGTAGGAACCGAGTTTGTTGCAGAAGGCTTGAGAGGGTGGGACTTTTGAGGTCTTGCTGTTGGATTTGGTGAACTCTTTGAGGATGGCAAAGAGTTTTTTGCTGTTGTGTGCACTGGCATTGATTCTGTCTTGGAGGGCCATTTTCTTTGTAGTTTTGAGGAGCAGTTAGTGTGTGGTGACAGCGGCTTTGAAAGCTGGGTGGGTTTCAGGGTTTTGTTGTTCCTTCATCTCTTCTCTTAATGTCTGTCTACAGGTGCGTCTGGACTCGTGGATGGCAGCAGTGAACTAAATGGCTTTTTTGGAGTGTTGCTTGTCTGATGCTTCCTTGAGGGGCACCAGTGCGTCGGAACTGTTGGAGATCTATCGGCAGAGGTTGCATGCTGAGGTATTGGTGCCTACGGATGTTGGCGGTGTGGTTGTGCTGACAGGGGCAGTGAGATGTTCCAGTTCCAGTTGCGGCGGGGGACGGTGGGGGAGGTGGTGTATGGTGGGTTTGGTGAAGGAGAATTGAAGGCAGTGATGGTCGGTTCAGAGGAGTCCGGAGGTGTGGTTGTAGGTGATGTTTTTGCTTGCAGAGAAGATGGGGACGAGCTTGTATCCTGCTGCGTGGGTCGGAGAGGTGACTAGCTGCTTGAGTCTGATGTTAGTGAGGTTCTCCAGGAGGGATGCAGTCTTCTGGTCATTGGGGTTGTCCAAGTGGAAATGAAGGTCGCTGAGTAGGATGTTATCGGTAGATGCGAGAGCCTGGGGTACGATGAAGTCGATGATGGCGTCGGTGAAGCGCAGACGGGGGCCAGGAGGTCTGTAGCTGAGGGTGCAGCGGAGAGTGGTCTTGGGGTTGGTCGGGACCTGGAAATGGAGTGTTCCATGATTGTCTTTGGGTCGTCCGAGTAGGTGGTCAGGCAAAGGGAGGTCTTATGGATGATGGTAATGTGGCCTCCTTGTCAGATGGTGCAGTTCTTGCAGGCGATCATGTAGCCGTCGGGGATGGAGGTGGCGATGTCCGGGCCCAAGCTGGAGCTTGTCCAGGTTTCCGTGAGGAAGGTTATGTCAGGGGAGATGGAGTCAAGGAGGTCCCAGATTTCTGTGGCATGATGTGAAGGGAGCGCGTGTTGAGGGGAATGCAGCTGAGCCAGTCGGTGCGCTGGCAGTCAGCCTTGCGGGAGGAGCTGGAGTGCGTAGGGGGTGAGGGTGCAGCTGCAGTTCCAGCAGGAAGAAGGTCATTGGGTGTCCTTCAGCAACACGAGGTGGCAGGTGGCATGGCGTCCAGTGTTGCGGACAAGAAGGGTGCTGGTGTTGTATCAGTGGAAGAGAACCAGGGCCTGTGTGCTGGGCGTGGTCCAGGAATTGATTTGCGCAGACGGGCCTGCCTTTGGCGTGCCTTCAGCGCGCCGGCGGCATGCCCACTGCACATGGCCGCTATTAAGTAGTGTGAGGGGAGGGATGGACAGCTGGGAGGCAGGAAGTGGGAAATGTGGGGCTGGAAGGGGGCACGGCCTCTGTGGTCAAGCAGGGGCACAGCACAGAAAAAAGAGAGTGAAAAGAGAAAAAGGTATGCAAATGGGGAAAATAAAACATTTAAAAAACACTGCAAAGAAGGAAGAGGGGAAAAGAGAAAGAAAGCACAAGGACGGAAGGCAGACCAGCAGCTGAGCAAAGATGCTCCCCACTAGACCATCAGAGATGAGGCGCAGACGGGAGCCTGCGGGTGGAGAAGGGGTTCCAACCCCAACCAACACACAGGGGGGGAAGAAATTCACTGAGAATGTGCTTTAAGACAATGTGAATTGGCTACCAATGTCTATTATTTTCTATTGGGTTTAATGCTAATGCTTTAACACTGCTTATATTACTATCATTGTAGGACTCCAACCGTGAAGACGGGGAAGATTCAAGCATGGAAATCTATCTAAGATACAATACTGGAGAACATCCCATGTCCCTCTCCACCTTGGGCAACACCTTGATTGAGAAGCAACATCTGAACTTCCCTGGAGAAGATAATAATATGATTTACTGATGTTTGCATAAAAACTAGCCGAATGTTGGGAGAAGCAACTAAGAATACCGAATCAATGTATACTACCTCAATCATCTAATGTTCAACAACTGCATATTGCAAAGCGCTCTAATACCCCGTGGGTCATGTTTGCGCTATTTCAAACTTTATAAATAAATAAGAGCCAATGTGTAAGGGAGGAAGTAACCAAACTGAACACTTGTGCAAAGTAATTGCATGCCAGCTGGTGAATTCAGTCTCCCACCAGTCTAAGATTGTAGCCATAGGAACACCTAGAGCAGTCTGGGCCATAGGTAGAGAGGAGGACTGGTGCACCTGTTGGATGTCTTGCCCCCTACCACCACATCTCCCCTTGTATCCTTAAAAGGAATAGGTTAGGTGTTGTATGGGCAGCAAGGATTGCATCAGGCTGTATGCTAGGGCTCTCAAGTATAAAAGGAATTTTCAATATTGCTGATGGAACTGGAGGGTGGGAGTCAGCAGTCTCCCACATACAGCTGCAGCTTTACCATCCTTGAAGTGATGTAGCTCAGAATCCACCTTCTCAACAAACAGTCTTGTCTCATTGAATGTCATATGCATACCCAAGCTTGGAAGTCCCCTGAAAACCTGGTTCCAAACATCCAAGCATTGCATCAGTTTATGATATAGGTGCCCACATCCCGGGCAACACAGTCCTGGCCACCTTGAACTGTCTAGGCAAAGGAGTTTCTGATGTCCTCTGGTGAGGCAGGCAAAACCTCAATCACCAGATACTAGAAGGCATGAGTATGGTCATCCAGGAAGCACACAGTTTTTAAGTACCGAAGTGCCAGTCAAGCCAAATAAAATACTTTTGTGCCCATGAAGTCAGTTTTCCCTTTGGAAAGTTGCACCACCAAAGCCCCTGTCTGGTGACGCAGTCAGAAATGCATTCAGGCATTCCCAATGACATTACTAGTAGAGGATTGAGCAATAAAGCTCTCAGAAGTCGGATGCTGTGTCAACAAGATCAGATCATTAGGTGCCAAAATAAATCACAGAGCAAGGGGGTGACTTAGGGGTGAGGCGAGGAAGGTCTCGACAAGGGCACCATGAAGGAGGCATTACTGGATGAATGCAAGCGCTACAGATTTGACGACTCAGACTACAAGATCTTGGTCTGAAGAATGGCTTTCATTTCTTACATTGGCAACTGTAGATTAAAGTCCTCTCTGACTCTGCACCACTATCAACACAAGAGAGGCATGTTTCTCAATCGAGAACCCCAAGGGCGTTTCAGGTGAGATCACAGCCTAGGCCATCATCAGTGTAATGAGAGGGGAGCAAATGATTTACCTTCTCAATGTCATCTTCATACTAAAGAACATGCTCCAGCTGTTGGAAAATGTCAGAACAGAGAGGGCCTCCATCCATCCAAAATAGTGTCAATGAGAAGATGAATAGAAAAATAATCATCTTCAATCTGAGGCTCTACCCTGGTTAATTCATAGTATGACATGGAAATGACACATTGTATCCAGATCCGGGACTGGAGCGATTGGATCTGGAAGTGGCACCATTATGAAACTAACTAGCAATTGGGTTGAAGCCCAGTTTGGTGCCAGAGAGACAATGGATCGAGTCTGAATGGGGTCAGTCGACTCCAAAAAAGGAGCAACAGGCTGCGCAGATGGATCCGCGAAGTACGAAGGTATGCCAAGTGTTGAAAAGTTGCAACATAGCCAACTAGAAGGTGGTAATCGGCTGCAGAGTAGACAACGGCCTGGGGTAATTCACGGTGCACTGGCTTCAGGAGCAGAACTGTGTCTGAAGCGAATGTTGATGCTGGTGCAGCCAATTAAAATGTCAACGTTGGGACGGGGAGGAGAGGAGCTTTGTTTGGACTTCTTTTTTTTGCATTTGCACTTGTACTTTTAATTTAATCTGCACTTACCCAAAAAGGATGAGTGGGACCAGGAACTGTCCTACCACCAGTAAAATGGCTGATCTCCTTTCTTAAGTTCAGCAACATAGAGTTTGGCTCCCTGCTCCCTGGCGGCCTTTAGTTGTATCAGGAAATATTTATTGCAGGACTTGAAGTCTTGTTTGGTGCCAGTGCACCAGAGGGAGACATTGCACAGGTCTATAGCTGACATCTGCTTGTGCCAAGTACAGCACAGTTTAAACTCAGTCAGTGTTGACCAAGACTTCCCTGAATGGCATTGTTTTGCAGAGTTTCAAAACCTCAGTACAAAAACTGTAAAATTAAGAGTGGAGCCCTGGATACATGTGGAAGGGCAGGAAACTGTTTTCAGTGTGCAATGGTAGTACCTACAGGCAGCTCCACGTCATCATTTTATTTATGGGTTTGTATAGCGCCTGAATCACTCCCGAAGGGGTATCTCTGCACTTGTGGACATACATGAGAAGGCTGGTGCAGCCGTGATTCTAAAACAGCAGTTTTCAGAGACTTTCTGAACAGGCAGTGGTCTGGGCATGGCCTCAGCGAGGTGGGAAGCTGATTCCAGTAAAAGGGAACAAGATGTGAGAAAGCTTTTCCACCAGTCCTTGACTTCTTGACCCGAGGAACCACCAGAAGAGATTTGGAGGCAGAGCGGAGATCCCTAGAAGTAGTGTAGTGATTACATTTCTCCGCGAGGTAAACTGGGCCGTTACCATACACCGCCTTATGAACGATGCAGCAAGCCTTAAACCTTATTCGTTTCTGCACCGGCAGCCAATGGAGCTGTTGAAGAAGCGGAAGGGAGGCTGTCTGTAAGGGGCATTTTGTAGCAAACGCGCCGCAGTATTCTGAACTACCTGTAGACGTTCCAGCGATGACTCATTCGCTGAGACCAGAAAGGCTTTGCAGTAGTCCAGTCTGCTCAATACCAGTTTTTCGTGTAGAGTATGGGAGGGAAGACTCGTCTCAGCAGACTAAGCACATGGAGGCAGGAGCCGAAACTATGGGTTACCTGTTCTTTCATGTTCAAGGCCTGCTCGATGCGGACCCCTAGATTTTTTACTAATGTCTTAGGCGTGGGGGAGCTACCCAGCTCTCCTGGCCACCATTCCAGTGACCACAACATTGCAGCCTCTCCAAAGAGCATAATCTCAGTCTTCCTGGCGTTTAGTTGTAAAAAATCCTTATGCATCCATTGGGAGATTGCTAGCATACCGGAGGAGAAGGTAGACTGAGCGGAGAGGGTGGTTTTTTTAAATGAGAAGGTAAGCTGGGTGTCATCCGCGTAAGATATTGGGGTAAACCCATACGTCTTCAGGAGATTGGCCAAGGGAGCGACATATATATTAAACAGAGTGGGGCTTAAACATGAGCCCTGGGGCACTCCCTTGGTCAGTTCCCTAGTTTTAGATCAAAAAGGTCCCAGGTTGACTGCCTGAGAGCGGTTGGAAAGGAAGCTTGTCATCTATTGCAAGGCGATTCCACCAATTCCAGATTCTTCCAGTGTCCTGAGCAGAATCTGGTGTTCGACCGTGTCGAATGCGGCTGAGAGATCTAACAGCATCAGGAGAGTGGATTGACCTCTATCTAATGCTAGCCTGATGTTACCATAACAGCCACCAGGGCTGTCTCAATGCTATGATTGGGTCTAAAGCCTGACTGCGATGCGTCAAGGCTGCCTGAAGATTCGACATGGTCTGACAGGTGTTTGTTAATATACTTTTCCAAGAGTTTCCACAGGTGAGGTAGAAGGGAGACTGGTCATAAGTTAGAAAGGTCTTCCATAGAGGTCTTTGTGTTTTTACGGATTTAAATGACTTGTGCCGCCTTCCATTCAAGTGGAAGATGACCCTCCTTCAATGAAAGATTAAGCAGGGAACAAATGGGAGTTAAACGATGTTTGGCCATGGAGGAGGAGATTTTAGCTGGTATAACATTGAGAGGTGACCCTGACATCACAGTGTGTAATAAGGCTTCGACTTCCTCACGAGTCAGATGGGGAAGTACTCCAGCAATTGCCCCTTCAAGCAGGGAGAAGAGTTTTAGGCCATGTTGACCGACAGTGAGCTGTCTGCTGTGATAATTTTGTTTTAAATAAGATACATTTTCTGTATAAAATGTTCTGCTATACTATCACAGAGGGCTTGAGATGGGGCTTCCTCCAGGTCGCAGGCCTTGGGATTAGTAAAAGATGTCAGGATCTGGAATAGAGCTCTGGGGGCATTCCCTGCCTGGTTTAGCTGTTGAGCGATGAAGGATATCCGTGCCATTTTAAAATGTTTATGATATTGAGAGAGAGATATTCTATATTTCTCTTTATCATCTCTGTGATGGGTGTGTCGCCATCCAGGTTTTTGAGTGGCATTTTTCATTTCAAAGCTCGGGTGTGAACCAGGCCGCCTGAGCTTGTCTAGGCTCACTGGGTAGACTTTTTAAAGGGGCAAGCTGATCAATGGCAGATCTAGCCAAATCATTAAAATGGGCTAGACCCTCCTCGGCCTTCTCAGGTTCAGTGTCTCATCACGATGGAAAGACATCTGAGAAAGCGTTGGGGTGACTTTATGCCATTGTCTATAGCGGCGTTTGGCGCCATGCATGAAGGCGGGATGGGGTGACACTAAAAGATGATGGGGCCACCTGCCAATGATCAAAAGCAATTGCAGAGAGCTTTCTAGATCCAGCATGGCACCATGAGAGATTTACAAGGAGAGGAATCAGGGGTTGCTTTTATTCATTTTACCAATCCAAAGCTGTAATACCGTAGCTGGAGTTGTAAAAGGCTCTTGTCATTTTACAGCTAGGCATGGACGGTACTGTGCTAATCCTATGCTTAAAATGTTTGCTAGAAAAATAGCCATTTGTGGTGAGCAGATTCAGAATGTCACTGGTGTTCAAAGGTGCTCTATATAGGAGCTGCTCTCCACCTAAACTTGGGAACTCCCAAGTGTTCTCTACTTTCTTGTGTGTGTGTGTGTGTATGTGTGTGCGTGTGTGTGTGCGTATATATATATAATTGTAGTGTCTTTATGTACCATGAGCTAAAAAGCAAAAAAAGACTAACAGCGTTAGTATGTTTTCACTATTTGTTACACATGTGGCACTGGTGATCACCACTAGGGGGAGGTGATGTCATCACCATAAGCATATAAAAAAGCATCATTATTCTTAACATGTTGCAGCGTGAACAAGGGCTTTTTAGTTCGAAACGCGTCGCTGGTTCTGTTTTGGTAATAAAACATCTTTTGCTGACTTCGTTGGTCCGTTCCTCATTTCTGCTGGCGTGGAAGCGGTGTCTGCGAGCGCAGAGCGTGCTGAGGAGGAGCTTTGATTTCATATTGAACGGAAGTGGATTTGCTTCCGTAACGGACCCCTTCATCGCAGGCTGACAGCCGCTTTCAAATCACCTATGCTGGATCTCGAGTGGGAATTCAAGCGGCTGTCCCCGGGTGAACTGAAACCTTACCGAGACTGTAATTGGCGGTTGGAGCGGCCCCATAGGATCGCGTCGGAGGACGCGGGACACGGAGTGGTTCCCGCCATCTACGTGCGGTGAGTTCATTCAACGCAATACTACCCGGTGGTGAAGTTGTCAAGCAGCGGTAATATAGCGGGCGGAAGAATTACGTTTGCCTGCTAGTTTTCCACACAAAAAATAACCAAAAAAACAACATGAACGAAGAGGAAATTGATAAATTGCGCGAGGAAGCCGCTCTCACATTGTTTGATGGGACCGACAATCCCCCAGGTCAAGACAAAGCATCATCGCAGGGTGATCGTAACATCATGCAAACAAGGGATCTGAAATATTTATTTAAAGAACTAACATAATTACGTAAAGCAGAATGTACAAAATGGTGGGAGCATAAATCCCTAAGCAAATATGAACAAGTTGGTCGGGTTCCTCGTGGATTGCGTCTTATATTGGCGCCCTGTTTTGATAATCCGGATCCGGCGATGCTGCAGGAGTGGGGGGAAAGCAACCTTGCGGCGTCTATGAATCTGGTTTGCATTTTAATTAAATATGCTGTGAGTGACCGAGCAAAATTGTTGGACCAAATTAAAACCGTTGAAATGGAAATAAACGCTTGCCCGGAACCCTCAGGAATCAAGAAATTGACGGACAGCATGAACGAGCAATTACGTAAACATGAGGAAAGAATTAAAATCAGAAAAGGCACCAAGTTCAGTCGTGATGCCGACGACTACCGCTACGGCAGGATTTTTACATTCTCGCGAAAATATAACATAGCAAAAAGACAAGCTTATACAAAGAAGAAAAATGCTACGGGAGGCAATACTAATAATGTCAATCCAGCTACTAGTGCCAGCACAGCAGCATTAGGTGCTTCTAATAACGAGGGGGCCGAACAAAACAACGAGACCTCATCTATAACAAGTGCATCTAGTGTGGAATCATTATCATCTGGCTCCACAAGCTCGGATTTAAACTTAATGGGACTGGAAGCATTCAATCTCCAGCAAGAAATGGATTTTGTGGTGGAAGAGCGACTCCAAACTCTGAGGTCTTGGCAACCCAATTCACAAACAGGCAAAGGAGGAACCAACGTCGGAAAGCACGACGGCGCAGATGGAAACAGCGCCGGTGCGCAGCAACAATAAAAGAAAAAGAAAAAAATATGGGGGAAACGCCGTTAGTTGATAACACCATCATCAACCTGTCCAAAGTTACCCTGAATAAAGCTGAAGAACAATTACTTTCGTTAGGTTTGAACTACTCACCCATACAGAGCCTTAATTATGCAATGACCAGAGTGGATCTCTTTCGCTTTATAAGAAAGCTAAAACTAAAAAAACATTTTGCCTTACAAACTGCTAAAGATCTTAACAAATCAAATGATCTAAATGAGGAGACAGAGTCCAATGAGATATATGAATTATGTGCATCAGACACTCATACTTTTTTGGACGTTAATGAATTGCTGAACTCCCATAATGATTTGGAACTAGACCCTGAAGAGGCCACACAGAGTCGTTTAAAGCGAATATCCATTGTCCAAAAAGGTGCTGGTTTGAGTCCTTTTCGTAGCAAATCGAAATTCATCCCTTTGATGCCCAAGGATGCGATCGATACCTTTAATGACTGCGTCACCAATGACATCAAAAAACTTTATACACAAGTAAACAAAAAACATCGAAAAAAAAGAGATACATATGAAATTGGAAGATAATCCAGATATCGTGATAAAAAAATCAGACAAGGGGGGCAATCTGGTAATTTGGCCCAAACAGGTTTATATTAAGGAGGCCAAACGCCAGCTTGGAGACCCTTTATGCTATACTACAGCCTCACAAAAAGAATATGAGAACGCTACATCTAAACTCCACAAGATGTTAAGTCAATGGAAAAGAGAGAGTTTGATTTCATCTGAGGAGTACAAATTCATGTACATTAATTTTCCCATCCTGCTCTCTCTTTACCTTATCCCGAAGGTGCACAAAGCTGTACAACCTATACCTGGCAGGCCCATTGTATCGGCCATAGGCAGTGTGGGTGAGAAAGTGGGGTAATATATCGATTTTTTCCTCCAGGATTTTGTGAAACATCTTCCCAGCTTCACCCGGGATACCAGTGACTTTATCACTAAAATTTCCAGCATTAAGTGGGACAGTGATATGTGGCTTATCTCATTGGACGTAGAGGCATTGTACACTAGTATAGACCATGTACAAGGGCTTTCCGCAGTACAACGTTACCTCTCCAGCAGATAAATCATGTATTATGAACATAATAAGGTCATTTTGAGCCTCATAGAATGGTGTCTCCACAACAATTTCTTCTCCTTTGGTAAGGAGATATATAGACAACTGAGAGGAGTGGCGATGGGGGCCTGCTTCTCTCCCAGCTATGCGTGCTTGCACGTTGGCTGGTGGGAGGAGCAGGTCCTCAATGTACGCCTTAAAGCTTGGATGGAGGGACATGTGATGTGCTTTCTGAGGTATATTGATGACATATTTATTGCTTGGAGAGGTAGTAAAGAGGAAGCCCTTCTATTTATTCAAGACATCAATAGCAATTCACTCAATCCCAACTTTACAGCGCATATTGATAAAACCAGAATTCAATTTCTAGATGTTGAGGTATATGTTACTAACTGTACATTGCACACAACATTACACAGAAAACCGACAGCGGGCAATGCTACATTGCACGCTACTAGTATGCATCCGAAACACACCATTTCAGGAATCCCGTATGGTGAAATTTTGAGGCTAAAAAGGATTTGTAGCTCCCCTTTAGACTATAACAATTGTCTAGGAGACCTCATGACTAGATTAAAAGCTCGGGGCTATTCAGACACTATCTTAAATGCAGCTATGAATAAATCCTTATCCAGATCTAGGGAGAGTCTCTTTCCTGTATCCATCTCTGGAACTGAAGACTCTAATAATATTGAGCCCCAGTTGGAATGCCCACGTCTAATTACAACGTACAGCAGAGAGGACAGAAAAATCAGGTCCATTTTGAATAAGAATTGGCCAAATGTTTTGAGTGATCCTATACTCAACACCAGATTACCAGCTACCCCTACTGTAACTTTTAGACGCGCTAAAACTATGGGCAACTCTTTGGATAAGACAGCCCCTGAATTGTAAACGAAAAAACCTTGGTTACGTCCTACCAGAGGTTTTTATAGATGCACTAGTTGTCGTGCATGTAAATTCGGTATCACCACTACACATTATTCCACCCCTTTTAGTACAGTGCCTAAATTGATTACTGGTCACTATACCTGTAGGACAGATCACGCTGTCTACGTCCTGGCATGCACCTGTGGGCTTAGATATGTTGGCATCACTAAGCTCCAGGTGCATGTCCAGATATTACAGCATCTACGGGCTATATTACACAGTGACCCGGCTTATCCGGTTGCCCGGCATTTTAAACGTGTACACAATAATGATTTGAAATACCTCAGTTACTTTGTTATTGGAGCAGTACCAAGTTTGAAAAGAGGGGGCGATCGTGAATTGCAGCTGAGAAAACTGGAGTCTAGATTTATTCTTGAGCTCGATAGCCGTTGGCCAAATGGGCTTAACAATATTGAAGAAATGCACCATTATTTATAAATATCTATGTCTTTGGTTGCATTTTATCTGAGCTTGGAGTATTGATCCAGTATTCTTTTCCATGTGTGGTCTTTGTCCTCCTAGTTAGGTTCCCTATTAGGAGGCACATTTCATTCCAGTACCAGCATGGCTGATTACATCTCTATTCTTCACTGTACCGATTTTTTGCTAAGTAGTTTCTGTGTTTATATATCAATGATTCTAGGATTTACATGTATTTTTTCAAAACATATACTTCCATCTACTCTATTGGTATTTTACAGTTTTGTATTTATCCTGACATTTGAGTCTTTTGAGTTTGAATTTTGTTTAGTCTTATACTTGAATTGTATTATTCTAATTTAGAGCAGATATGTGTATATATATATATATATATGTATACATTTTTTGTCTTCTGTATAGGGATTTTTGTATTGTATAGTTGTTCTTGACATGAGTGAGTGTATATATATGAGATATGATATTTTTACATATTCTCTTTTTTAACGTTTTTGATACATAGTTTTACCGTTAGTAAATTTTAGAGAACCTTTTACTTAATAATGCAATCCATTATGAATCTGTGAAATTGAAAATGTTGATTAATATGAAGCATTAGGTTTCTCTGTTCTGATGGTAATACGGCTTTCCCTTGCACTTTGTACCTTTTGGAATATTCTTTCACTTATGCACTTTTTTATATACACTTATTGCACTTTAACTTTCGCTGCTATAATGCATTGATTTGCACATGTACATATAATATTTGAGATGATTAATCGAGCCCCCTTTTCTTGATGGTTTATTGATTGTTTACATCCTATGATATTTGGGGTTTTAATAACCATCTTGATGTGGCAGTAGGGTTCTTACTTGGATTTAACCAGGAATTGTAGTGTCTTTATGTACCATGAGCTAAAAAGCAAAAAAAGACTAACAGCGTTAGTATGTTTTCACTATTTGTTACACATGTGGCACTGGTGATCACCACTACGGGGAGGTGATGTCATCACCATAAGCATATAAAAAAGCATCATTATTCTTAACATGTTGCAGCGTGAACAAGGGCTTTTTAGCTCGAAACGCGTCGCTGGTTCTGTTTTGGTAATAAAACATCTTTTGCTGACTTCGTTGGTCCGTTCCTCATTTCTGCTGGCGTGGAAGCGGTGTCTGCGAGCGCAGAGCGTGCTGAGGAGCTTTGATTTCATTACAAGACAGGAGGCTACATTATGCATTAATCCTTTTAATGCAGCTCACAAACACAGCCGCTTACATCACAAAGGTAAGAACAAGAATTAGGTGACATCATAGTATCCATAAAGGCCAGGTGCCAAGGGAGATCAGCCTCTTTTAAATGCGGCTCTCAAACAGATAAGTTGTCTTGCTTACTAACTCTTCCTTTTGATTTGTTTAACTACTGTTGTTTAGATCTTATATCGATAAGCTAAGCTACACTTTAGATATAAAAAAGTTAATGTGGCATATCTAGATGTTAAGCTGTGTAATATACATATTAAGCCGTGTAATACACAGTTATCTTAGAGATTGTGTGAACGCCTTTAATACTTCTTGGTTCTTATGCCTCTCCGTTACCTTCGCCGTAACCCCCTCCCTTAAAGACTTCCAATCTACGGTTGTCTCCCCTCACCTCTCGCTCTGCAATGTCCGAATTTAGGCACTCTCAAGAAAAAAAAAGAAAAAAAAAACACGCTTTCTCCGAAACGTTGTCCTCGCAGATACGCGATCTATTTAATGATATTTTTGCCCTATTTTCATTCGAAATGCCTGTTATGCTGACTCGCTCGCGCTCGCGCTCAGGCACTCGCTCTGAAGCGACGAACGCATAGATTCACGCTGAGGAATGACCCTCGGCAGCGACAGCGCAGCGCGCCCCGCCCCCTAAGGGTCATTCCTCTTTCCTTCGAGCCTTGTGTGGCTCGAGCGCGTCGATTTTCCCCGTTGCGCTTTTCCACAACGCGAGGATCAGCTGTTCCTAATATTTCTAGACGCTTAACACCATTTACTGGCAAACGGAGGCATAATTGGCCTTACTTTTACTTTGAGTCCTATATTCATAAAAAATATTTAAAAAAAAAAAAAAAGGGGGAAGAGGCAAGATAAGCTTTCTGTCTTTTATATTATCACTCTGCTTTACTCTCATGTCAGATATGGAGAGTGAAGACGCTACAGCTTCCTCTCCCTCTCACAATAGTGACGCTTTTAAAAACTTTTAAAAAAAAGAAATGAGAGCATGCATGCTCGATACTTTTAATGAGGTAATGTTTCGTAAGAGGACTCTCAGTGATCCTGGGCAACACCCTAACAACCCTACAAAGCTCAAAGCACCTAAGAAAACCAAGCACACCATGGATAGTTGTGCAGGGAACCTTGGAGGTCCAAGCACCTCTCTGGATTTGGGAAGCCTTAGCGCTCCAAGAGGCATTGGTGCCCCTCGCGGCACAACTAGGTTGGGTACCCTTGGCGGTACAACTCTGGAAGGTGTCCTAAGCGGCACGAGTGGTGATGGTGCTAGTGCTCATTCTGATACCTACTCTGACGTGGAGGAGACTTTCGAGGAACCCTACGACGAGTTTGTTTTTGACCCTAATGATTACTTTTCCAATGACTCTGACCCCAACTCCTTTTCCGAGTTAGACCCTCCTCCCTCCTCCAAGGATACCATCCTTGACCCCCTAGGGGGAGAGATGTTTTCTCCTGTCAATATCTCACGCCCTAATACCTCTAAGTGGTCCCCCCAGGAACATGTCGGCAAGTTTATAACCAAATGGTTAATAAACTCCTTGGAAACTGATACAAGGAACATTATGCGAGCTGAGTGCCCGAGACCATGGATTGGGGATAAGGTATGCCAGACCCCCAACCTTGACCCAGACCTTATTAAATTTCTCTTTAAACTGGGAAAGGACCCAAGAAAAGGGCTCGAAAGAGCATTTAAATCCTGCCAGGACCGTCTTCTAGACATGCTAGGCCCTCTCACCAAAATCCTTGATCTTGCTGAGGAATCCTATATTTCAGATACTCCCCTTGACACTGCGCTCATTAGGGGTTGGAGCCAGAGAGCTATCGTTCTCTTAGGGAACGCCAATTCAAGCCTGAACATGGAAAGGAGAAAAACTGTCCTAAACAGAATTAACCCCAAACTTGGGGACCTTGCCGACAAGGAGCCTTCTTCCGAACCTCAAGGCCTACTTTTCGGGCAAGACATGATTAAGTCAATTGGCAGATATGTTGCGACCTTTACGGCGCTTGATAGGGCTCAAAGCAACCTGAAAAAAGTCTTCCCATCTAATGTTTTTGGTCAGGCCGGAAGAAGGGGCCGTTCTTCCGGCCGTGCCAACATCCGGCCCTATAACTCCGGCAGAGGAAGAGGTGGTGCAGGAAGGGGATACTACCCCTCGAACAAACAGTTTTACCCCCAACGAGGAGGTCGTGGTTCCCGAGGCAGAGGCTTCTCCTCCCGTGGAGCACCTAATACCAACACCCCAAGTAAGTGCCCCCCTTTCTCCTTCCCCTCCAAAGGTCGGGGGAAGGCTCAAATTGTTTTACCATGTTTGGGAAAGTTATACTCAGGACCCGTGGGTCCTACAAACTGTCCGCGGGTTCATGATAGATTTCGTGGACATTCCTTACCAATCCACAACTCCAAGACCCTTGGACCTCCCCCCGGAACATCTAGCTATCGCCAAGGAGGAGGTCTCCTCTATGCTGAAAAAGGGAGCTATTATCGAGGTTCCTTGGTCACAAAAGAATTTTGTAAGTACCCTCTTCTTGGTAGAGAAAAAGGACAAAGGCTGGAGGCCAGTGATAAATTTACGGGAAGTAAACAAATACCTGGTTTATCGCCACTTCAAGATGGAGGGCATCCATCTTCTCAGGGACCTTCTCCTTCAAGGAGATTGGCTAGTCAAGCTAGACCTAAAGGATGCCTACTTTACTATCCCCATGGCCAAGGAACATCAATCCTTCCTCCAATTTATTTGGGACGGACACCTCTACCAATTTCAAGCTCTCCCCTTCGGTCTCTCATCCGCCCCCTGGTGTTTCACCAAGGTCATGAGAGCCATTGTTTCGATTCTCAGAGCAAGAGGGGTTCGCCTAATAATCTACTTAGACGACATCCTCATCATGTCTCAAACCCAGGAACAAATTTTAGAAGACCTCAGGGTCTCCATGGAATTGATAGAGGATCTTGGCTTCATTATAAACAGAGAAAAGTCCATCCTGACGCCCTCAAAATCCCTCGAGTTTTTAGGTTTCACCGTGAACACCTCAAGCTGTCTTCTTTCACTGCCGAAAAAGAAGATTGCGAAAATTCGAAAAGAAATCAGGTTTGTCCTGAAATATCAATCTCTCTCTCTACGAGAATTAGCCAGACTCTTGGGTCTTCTTTCTTCTTCGATCCAAGCTATCTTCCCGGGTCCTCTAAACTACCGTGCTCTCCAGAGGGTGAAAGCCCAAGCCCTTCGGTCCGGTCTCTGGTATGGGGACAAGATCTCTCTGGACCAACCAGCGAGACTGGAACTCTCTTGGTGGCTGGACAATTTGGATGCATGGAATGGAAGGGCTATCTTCGGTTCCACCCCAGACTTTGTCTTGGAGTCAGACGCCAGTCTCCATGGCTGGGGCGCTCGCCTCCTCGACCAAGACACCGCTGGGCTTTATGCCTTGATGAGTTTCAGACACTCACTTCAAGGCAGATCTGTCCTTCTGAAAATGGACAACGTTTCTGCGGTCTCTTACATCAACCGTCTCGGTGGCACGAGGTCCGCAGACCTATCGGATCTGGCCAAGAAATTATGGATGTTCTGTCTAGAACACAAAATTTCATTGAGAGCAGAATACCTTCCAGGGAAATCCAATATCTCAGCGGATTGGAACTCGAGGTTCCTTCAAGATTTCAGCGACTGGAAACTCGATACGACGATCTTCAATTCCCTGAACACTCTTTGGGGTCCCTTCGACGTGGACCTTTTCGCAAGCAGGTTGACCTTCCAACTTCCCCAGTATTTCAGCTGGATGCCAGACCCGGGTGCTCTAGCTGTGAACGCTTTCCTCCAGCCTTGGGTTCTCCTTCGCCCTTACGCCTTTCCCCCTTTTGCAATGATTCAGAGGGTTCTTCAGAAAGTGAGACAGGAACAATGCTCCCTTGTCCTGATAACCCCTTTCTGGCCGTCTCAAGCCTGGTTCCCCACAGCTCTGGAACTTTCTTGCGACGTTCCCTTCTTGATTCCCGCAATTCAGGGCCTCCTCCTAAACGCAGACGGAGAGGATCATCACCTGGTTGTTTCAGGGAGTTTGAACCTTCTTGCCTGGAAAGTGTCAGGCAATCTCACCAATTGTCTGGACTTTCGTCGTCTGCTCTCACTCTCCTCGGAGAGTCATGGGCACCCGGAACCCATTACAGATACAATAACATCTGGAAGAAATGGTCTAGTTGGTGCTTGGAGAGGAACTTGGATCCCGTGGAGGCTCCTATAGTCTCTATTGTTAATTTCCTTGTTGAAATCTATGATAATGGTCTCTCCTATAGATCAATTAATTGTTTTAGATCTGCAATTTCAGCCGGCCATGCTCTTGTCAATGGTAAAACGGTAGGTAAAAACGTTATTATCTGTAGAGTTCTTAAAAGCATTCGTCTTAAGAGACCCCCTCATCCTAGATATCAATCCGTTTGGGATGTTAAACTTTTGCTTGATCTTTTTTGTTCATGGCCTAACAATTCTCTCCTTAACAGGAAATGTCTCTCAATTAAGCTTGCCTCTCTTTTATGTCTAGTTTCTTGTCGCAGAGTTTCTGATGTCAAAGCTCTTGACATCTCTAATAGATGTTACGACATGTTTGGTGTTAAATTCGAAATATTTAGAAGAACTAAAACCATGTCTGATTCTATCTTTTACCCTCGTTTTGATTCTCATCCAAAACGATGTGTTGTTGATTGCATGAAGGAATACGATTCCAGAATGTCTAACCTTCGTCCTCCTGGTGCAAATCAACTTTTAGTTTCTTACGTTAGTCCCTTTAAACCCATCTCATCCTGCTCTATCGCTAGGTGGGTTAAAATTGCTATGAACCTTGCTGGTATTGACCTGTCTAAGTTCTAGGCTCACTCTCTCAGGAGTGCTATGGCCAGCAAGTCATTCTGGTCTGGTGGTAAGTTGGATGCTATCCTTAAATCCGCCGATTGATCTAATGCCTATACTTTTGCACATCATTATTGTAAACCAATTGAACATGTTTCTGATGCAGTTATTCAAGGCTACCAACATGCATAATGCAGCCTCCTGTCTTGTAATGAAATTGCGATTCTCCTATTAACATGACCAGAGAATCTGGATTTCATTAAAGACACGGAGGCTAACATTATCCCTCCCGTCCCTCCCTGAGGGTAATTGTGAATTGTTATTTAACCTGGTTTACAATTATTTAATCTGGTTTACAATATTTTCATGCTCTCTTACTCTGATGTTTTTGTTCATGCTTCTCATGAAGACCTCTTCTTTCCTTCTCCTTGATTTACCTCGTTTTTCCATTTCAGACAATTCTAATTGATGAATCTACATGGAATTCAAGATGGTCTCCAATTCTTCATTCAAGTTCAAGTTTTATTCCTCTGTTTCAACTTCTCCTGTCACTTGAGGCATTTAAAAGAGGCTGATCTCCCTAGGCACCTGGCCTTTATGGATACTATGATGTCACCTAATTCTTGTTCTTACCTTTGTGATGTAAGCGGCTGTGTTTGTGAGCTGCATTAAAAGGATTAATGCATAATGTTAGCCTCCGTGTCTTTAATGAAATCCAGATTCTCTGGTCATGTTAATAGGAGAATCGCAATTTCACATATATATATATATATATATATATATATATATATATATATATATATATATATATATATATATATATATATATATATATATATATATATATATATATATATATACACCTATATATAGGTACTTGGTTGATTTGTCCGGTTATGAAGTACTGGCCGAATTACGTAACACCCAACTACAACTATACAATACAATACATTAGCATTTGTAAAGCGCAGGAGCTACTTCAAAGAGCGGTGTCCCGGCGCTAGCGTGAACCTGCAACAAAAGATACTGGGTCTCCAAAACTGAAAAAGTTCACTGGTCCCAGCTAAAGAGCCATGTTTTTAGGGTTTTCCTGAACTCCCCTTTATCTGGTATCCGCCGAAGTCTTACCGGTAGGGGGTTCTATAGTCTGGTTGCTCTAACTGAGAAAGCCCTTCCTCCTATGCGAGCCTTTACAAATTGGGGAACACACATCAGATTCTGTGAATTAGAACGTGACAACCGCCTTTGCTGATAAGGGCGGATACGTTTTTCGATGTAATTGGGACGGCTCCCATTCTGGGCCTTGAAAGCAATTGTCAAGGCCATGAATTCTATACGCTGTGCAACTGGCAACCAATTGAGCTACATATGGAGAAATGTGTTGTCTGAAAGGCACTCTTCTAATCAGTCTCACTGCTGCGTTTTGCACCATCTGCAAACTTTTTATCAAATATGCCGGAAGACCAGGGACCAAGTCAAGCCTTGAAGTCACCATAGCATGAACAACTAGTTTTCAACAGCTCTCCAGCAGAAGAAAGAAAAATGTCCTCAATTCCTTCAGAATTCCAAAGCAAGTGGATGTGCTGGAATGTATTTGAGAAGCAAATGTCATCCCTGCATCCCATTTTACATCTAGGTTTTTTACCGTAGATAACGGACAGGGTGGAGAACCCATTTCCTCCAGCCACCACAGACCCGATGTTGGGGAGAATTCTTACCAAAGAACAGCACTTCGATTTTCTCTGTGTTCAGTTTTAGAATGTTGTTATTCATCCACCTAGAGACGTCAAACAGGCAGCCCTGGAATCATCTGTGTGTCATCTGCATAGGAGATGGTTTTAATTCCCCATTTAGAAATGAGAGCATACAAAGGGGCTAGGTAGATATTAAAAAGTAGCTGACTCAGCGCTGAGCCCTGCGGCACCCCACACTAGAAGGGCTTGGCTTCTCATTTGTGGGGGTGTAATATAACTCTTTGTGTGCGGTTGCTAAGATAGGACTTGATCCAAGCAAGTGCTGTTCCTTTCACTCGCGCCTTCCTCAATCTGGCCAGCAATATTGGGTGGTCCACCGTATCTAAGGCGGCGGACAGGTCTAGCAGCACCAGCATAGCTGAGGCTCCGCCATCCACTTCCATTCTTATTGATTCGGTCACCTCCAATAGCGCCGTCTCAGTACTGAAACCAGCCAGGAAACCGGACTGTGTTTCATGTAGTACATCATTATCAACCATGAAGTTACTGAGTTGATGTTGTACTACTTTTCCCAACATCTTTGCCGGCGCTGGGAGGAGAGAAATAGGGCGATCATTTTTTTAATCCATCACATCAGCATTAGGTTTTTTGAGAAGAGGTTGGAGCATCGCATGTTTCCAAGATTCTGGAAATATGCTGGTGCTTAATGAGCTATTCCTTTAGGGGTTAAGGGTTGGATTGAGAAAATGGGCAAGTGCTACCCACAGTTTTGAGGGGCAGGGATCTGCTGGGGATCCTGACTTGCACATCAGAATTCCATCCAGGGAAGTAACAAGTGAGATCGGAAGAAATGCAGACAGGGAGGCAACCCCGGACTGGTTCTTTCCCACATCAGACTCAACGGAGTGGAGTGGTGTGGCTCACTGGTTAGAAGCGGCAGACCCGGAAGCAGAAGTCGGCCCTGGACCAGGGTTCGATTCCCGACGCGGCAGGGTCGTGGACCAGGGTCAGCAGACTCGATAATTCTCACCTCGGTGCCTACTCTAACCAGGGGTCCCACTCGGCAACTCTGGGCATTAGCTTGCCTAATCTCCACAACGGCCCCATCAAAGCCGGGGATTCCTGGCTCCACCTTGGGGATTCCCAGCAGGGACCATCCCACAGGGAAAGCCAGGACGGGTTCCCCAGCGGCGTACAGCGCCAGGACGCCGGCTGGCAATAGTGCGCTTTACAAGTATACACATTACATTACATTAACGGTATCCTGAACAGGCGAAAAGACCTCATAAACCTTGTGAATTTACTCCTCAAAAAAGATAGTTTTTCACAGAGTTCAGGGGATGAAGGTATCCTACCTTCAAACGCTGAGGGTTTAGTGAAGGAGCGGACTATGTTAAAAATGTCTCTGCTGGAGTTATCAGACCAGTTAACATGCTTCACAAAATAGACCGTTCGGGCTGTTTTCATTACTTTATGCAGGTTTTTTATAGCCTCCCTGTAAGTTTTTTTTGCCAGGGGGCATTACGCTTTTCTGCAGACCCGTTCCAAATGCTTACAAATGCTCTTTGTGTGTCGGCTGCTCTACGTGTCAAACCACGTCGGGGCGTGGGATTAGGTGGAGAGGCTACTCCGCTGCGCTAATGAGACAAATTTCTCACAACGCAGGTCCCACGAGAACAGCCTTGGGGCACTAATACCCATCATTGAGGGGTAGACCTACGACGCAGGAACCCTCCCTGCTCGAGTCGGCAACCACACAGGTTGTATTCTCCACACTCCTCAGCCCACTCTGGGCTTATCACTAAGTTTATGAGCACACCCTAGGTCCTGAAGAATTGCCGATAGGGCATGAAACATGTTGACCTGTTCACAGACGAGGGTTGAACGGGACCAATCTCCGTAGCCTGTTTGTGTCCCAGCACCCCTCTTGTTTTAATAAGGTGGTTAACTACATGAATAAATTGAATGGAGTAGACTATACCAACCTTTTTTATTCACATATTCCCCCACGCTCACTACTTCCCAACCTGGGGCCCTCACACCCACTCGATCAACGGCCAGGAACAAAAGATCTCCACAAAAGTGTAGCACTGTGTGCTACCCGTCAGGCATTGCAGCGCCGGCTTGACGTTGGAGCAGGAAGCCGATGATGACACGAGACGACTAGCTGGTGATATGACAACAGCCGTTAAGCCAGCCTGTTGTGTGAGGCATCCCTAGTTCCGAAAAGGGATACCTTTCCCTGATTCATTTTGATATACCTACACACGTGTATCTCTTAGAGAGAGGAAGAAAGATTACTTCACTATACTAATACCATTCCCCTGGGGAACTGTGTGCATCTTTTTTGCTATATATACAAATGCTCTTTGCCAACCTCAGATCCTCTGTGAACCACATCGCTGAAGGGGTCCTTCGAGGGGAGCTGACTAATCTTGTGGCCCAAGCTTATCCAGAGCACCCAACATCCATGCATCCAAGGACACAGCATCCTTATCTGGCTCATTGGACCATTGGGGTCGGCTGTCCAGCAAAACTGATCCTAAGGAAGCTGGCGTCAATCTTTTCCAGTTCCTCCTAAGCGCTTGTAGAGGTTTCCCTTTACCCTGGGGTATTGTTCTACTGCAAGAGAATGGGATCAGGAAGTGAACAGACCAAAGTCTACTCTTGCTGGGATTTAACAACCAAGGAAGAGATATTAGAGAACACCAAATCAAGTATATTTCCGGCACTGTGCATTGGAGATTTTACATGCTGCATAAGATTAGCGCCCTCAAGTGACAGCAGCAATTGGGAAGACTGGATACACTTTATATCTGAAATATGGAGGTTAAAATCTCCTAGTGCCAGATAATTTTTATATTGTAAGGATTTTTGCGCTATGAAATTACAAAGGTCAGACGTATAAATTGTTGTTTTAATTTCACACAGACCCGAATAATATCTAGTGAGTGCAGTGCATAAAAATATCGGATTATTTAAACAACAAGCCCCCAAGGCATTGGGGACATATAAGTTCAATAGTATAACAACGAAGATACTATCTTTTTTGACATTAGTGACACTGATACTTTTAACATGGCAGAACGGAGAGCACAATGGGAAAAAGCAGCTTTGGATGTGCTTAGCGGTACCAAAACATCAGCAGGCATGCAGCAGGATAAATTGACAGCAGTGTGGACACACCACGCTGTGATTAGAGATTTGGAAATGCACGCTTCGCGGAATCTCAAAATTGTGGGAGATGACACCATTGACCAGGTATATTGAGTGTAAAAGAATACCACATTGTCTGCGTTGTTTGTGATGCCTACATTTGAAGACGTGAATATAGATCTATTTGAAGAATATAGATCTATTTGAAGAATGGAGATCAACAGAAACGGCTGTCCCTTCAGGCATATAGAGACACTTATAACACATTCAAGGTGTTGCATGGAAGAACAAACAGTGATCATAGATTCTCTCCAAAAGGAGATTAAAACAGTAAAGGGACACGAAGAAGGGAAAAACCTACTAAAAAAGATGACGGAATGAATTGAGATATTTAACAACCAAGATGGCCAGATAGACCATTCATAGTAATGTTTGTGTGATTTATTTCACTTTTTGTTTTTCAAAAACCTTTATTGACAAATTTGCACAGCAAGGTTATAAAATTGCACTATAGCAGGACATTATATATGAGTGTTCAGTATAATGCAGCAGAGGCTACCACATACATGTAACACATGATGGCGATACAAAGAAGAAAAGGCAGTGGCAGCACTGGGGGAGTAGTGTGAGCTATGGGGAGAGGCCCATCGAAAGGGGGAGAGAGGCTAGGGGAGCAGAAGGGAGAGTGAGCGGGGAGCCAGCAACTCACTGACCATCACCGGCAGCCGCCGTGGCCGGAACGCTGGTGGGGAGTGGGGGTAGGTCACAGGTTGCTGAGAGTCATGATTCAAGAGGTAAGATACAAGTGGACCCCATATGTCAATTGGGTGGGATTTAGCCAGCATTAGGTCCCAGAATTCGGACAGGAGTGTCTGACACAAAGAAGCATCCTCAAGCCAAGTGTCAACCTTAGGTACAAACTTGCAACCCCAGCACATGGAGACCCTACGCCTCTCAAGAACAAGAAGCATCGCAGTCAGGCGGCGTGTAGCATCTGGGCATAATACAACGATGCCTAAAAGGCAAAGTAGAGGGTCGGGCTGGACCGGCAACGAGGTGATCTCAGAATTAGTGGCACACACCTTGCGCCAGTATGGGGAGATCTGAGGGCACAGCCAGGCGAGCTGGGAGAAGTCTGCCGCAGGTGCAGAACATCGCAGACATCTATCATTGGGGATAAGTCCCATCTTGTGCAGCTGAGCTGGAGTTCGGTAAAGCCTATGCAAATACTTAAAGTGGATGAGTGAAGATGGTAATTATGGGATAGGCGTTTAATCTGATTGCAACAATAAAGCAAGTCTTCTTGAGAGAGTTCGACACCCAGGTTCTCACACCATGCAACTCGCGCCCGGTCTGCAGAGATGGGAGATGCTACCAGTGCAAGGGTGTAAATCTTGGTAACTAACTTTCGGGGAGAGGGGGATGTGTAAAGGAAGTCAAGAGTGGCCATCGAGGAAGGAGGCTGGGGAAACGAGGGATGAAGCTCCCTGCAAATAGCCCTTAGTTGATGGTAGAGCAGAGTGTCCATGGGGCCGGAGTCTACAGCAAGAGTGGAGAAGGTGTCCCCAGGGTAGAAGTCTGACACTATGGAAAGCCCCAAGCTGATAGCATGTTTAACCATCCCGGATGACTGAAGGTGGGGGAAAGCCGGATGATAAGCAATAGGCATGGTATTTGCAGAGAGCATGCTGGAGCCTGAGTGTTTACAGAGTCCATCACAGGCCCAGCGCAGAGTCTCCACCGTGTCAATCTCGGTACAAGGGAGTTTTGCCAGGGCGAACAAGGCAGTTGTGAGCGGCCAGGGGGCAGCAAGGTCGGCCTTCACCACGACATGCGGCTGAAATGGAGTGGGGTGGAGCCATAAATTGTGAAAATTGGCCTGGGCACTAAGGCATAAAGTTTAAAATCGGGGGCACCTAGACCACCAGGCGACATCGTGAGGGTAAGGATATTATATGCAATTCTGATCTGTCGACCAGCCCAGGCCAGAGAAATGAGCAATGAGCGTACCTTACGAAAAAAGTGGTCAGTAAGGGGGATGGGAATATTGAACAATAAATATAAAAACTTCAGGAGCACCACCATCTTGGTGATAGCTATGCAACTCGCCAGTGACAAGGGTAGCCTATGCCAGAGGGGAATCTTGGACTCAAACCTGTCCACAGTACGGCCAAAGATAGCTCTTCAAAGTTCGTCTACGTCCCTACTCAGCCAGATGCCTAAGTATCTTGTTGGACCCGACGCCTACATAAAGGGGTAGTCCAGAATAAAGGGGACCATTGCATCAGTGAGGGGAAAGAGTACAGACTTATTCCAGTTAACCTGGATGCCGGAGTAGCCCCCAAACTGTATCACCTCACGGGCCAACGGACTGAGATTCTCTCGAGGGTTGCAAACATAAAGTGTGACATTGTCCGCATACATGGAGACGACAAGAGCGCGGTCCTCGAAGCCGAGACCTCTCTGGGGGTGGTGCTGCCAGAGTCTAGCAGCAAGGGGTTCCATGGCGATGGCAAAGAGAATGGGTGACAGCGGACACCCCTGCCTGATACCCCTGCGATGGAAATAGGCTCTGATATTTGACCGTTAATCTGAAGGCGGGCAGTGGGAAGGGTGTAAAGAAGTAGTATTTTGCGTGAGAAGACCACGCTGCAGCCCAAGCAAGGGAGGAGATAAAAGAGAAAGGGCCACGCTAGGGTATCAAAGGCTTTAGTAGCATCTAGCAGGGCAGCCACTGCCGGGAGCTTGGGGTTAATCTGATGAAGGACAGAGAATATAGTCCGGAGGTTATGGGAGGTCGCGCGGCCAGGAATGAACCCAGACTGGTCGGAGGAAGCGATGAGCGGCATGAGGGGAAGAAGGCGGAAGGCGAGGAGTTTGGCAAAGATCTTGTTATCCGTGTTGATTAGTGAAAGGGGACAATATGAGTTGCGGAGCTCTGGGGGTTTTGTCCGGCTTTAGAAGTAGTGTGAGTAGTGCCTAGCGGGGCAAAGGGGGGAACTGACCGTTCTCAAAAGATTCATTATACATGGCAGCTAAGTGCGGGACCAGGAGGGCCGCGAAGGTCTTATAAAAGGATGCTGGCAGGCCGTCCGAACCGGGGGCCTTATCACCAGGCATGCCATTAATCGCAGCAAGGATTTCTTGTTTGGAGAAGGGCTCATCGATGAATTACCAGTGAGGGTTGCCAAGCCAGAGGAGCTAAAGGGTGTTGAAATATTGATCAAGAACCTCGCGTGGGGGCTCAGTCCCGGTCGTGTAAAGTTGTGAGTAAAATGCGGTGAAATGTGCCTTGATCTCCTCAGGAGAGGTGGTTCTGTCAGGGCCTCCGTCCTTGAAGGCGGTTATATAGGACGCAGCATGAGGCGAGTGGAGGAGGTTGGCAAGGGTCTTTCCAGGGCGGTCACCCTCAACGAAGCGGCGCGCCCGCGCCTCCCTGCCCAGAAACGCAAGCTCTCTGTTGGACTTGTCAGTGAAGTCGGTAAGCTTTTCCGGATCTTAGCAGGCGTGTCAGGGTTGGGCTCCCAGGAGTGGGAGGAATCCAGAGCCTTAACCTCCGTCTCAAATTTGTCAAGAGTGCCATGAATAAGAAACCGGACTGCTTAGAAATGCATTCCCAACGGATGACGGCCTTAAATTCTCCACAAAGCGTGGAGGGGCGTCAACAGTGCCCTCGTTAAGCTCAAAATAATTTGCAATTGCGGTTTGTATCTCATCGCAGAAGACCGAGTTACGTAGTGCGTTAGGGGGCAGCCGCCAAGAGAATGCGCAATGTAGGGTGTGAGGGAGGCGCAGACAGATGCAAACAGGAGCGTAATCTGAGAGGGTGCCGCCATATGCTCAACAGAGGTGATCCCAGCAAAGGCGTGCGGAGCAGTAATCCAGATGTCCAAGCGAAACCAGCAGCCGTGGGAGCCTGTTACGCTAGTGCCTCGAGCTGAGTGTGGTGCCACGTGTCATACAGGGAGTAATCAGTGAGAATAGATCTCAATAGTGAAGCTGCACGCAGCTGGGAAGTGTGCGGGACGGAACGATCTAGCGTGGTAGACAGCGTAATGTTTAAATCACCCCCCCAGAGGAGCGCAGCCGGGCCCAGGGAAGAGATGTGGTGCCAAACCTGCGTGAAGAAATCTAGGTCATCATTGTTGGGACCGTATAGCGCAGCCAAGGTCAATAGTTGGGCCTAAAGAGTACCGTGAAGTACCAAAAAGCGCCCCTTGGGGTCAATGATTGCCTGGGAGGTCCCCCAAGGAAGCCCTCTGTGCAGCAGGATAGACACCCCAGGTGAGTAGTTAGAGTAAAAGGAGGAATGTATTTTTCCCCCCAGTGCCTAGAGAGGAGTCTGGAGGAGGTAGCGGCTAGCAGGTGGGTCTCCTGTATAAAACAAATGTTTACTTTATTCTGGGAGAGGTGGGCATGGACCAGGCGTGCCTTGCGGTGAACGTTCCAGGTCCAGAGCATGGTATCTGTCATAGTGCCTTCCCAAAGAAGTGAAATGTTGAGGAAGGTAAAAAGTGCAGATAGAACCTCGTGCAGTCGTGTGGAGAAATGCAGTAAGAAACATAACAAGAAGCACAGTGCAATGACATTTGAAGTGCAGAAAATCACTAAAGCCAAGTTTACAACAAAAGCCTCATTCAGGGGCGACAGTCCCAATATCCCAAAACCCCCTAAATAGCAAGAAGCAGATGTGCAATGGGGTTACAATGCAGTAAAAGAGAGAAGTGCAATAAAAAAACATGCAGTTGAGATGACGTGGCATGAATGGACAAAAAAAAAAGGCATACATCAAAACAAACAACAAGGCCTCAGAGGAAGGCAACAAACCCCAAGAACCCCCCTCCCAACCACCCACACCAACCCCCCCAATCAGGCTGAAATTTCACCCATTCCCACTCCGGGGACCCACAACTGGGAAGGGAAAAGTCTAAGTCCAAAAAGGGAATCATCCCGTGGAGGCATGGCGTCGCTCAGCATACTCCCCTGCCTAAGAGACAGGGTGACCAAGCCACAAGTCATAGTAGACAACAATAAGGAATGACACCAGGGAGTCAGGGGCATCAAGCCCGAAGTATAGTCATGGTATAGAGAGCCCTGTGGAAGAAAAAGTTCAAAGTAGGCAAGATCAAAACAGGTAACTGAGCAACAAGGAGTGCAGTTAGCGAAAGTGTCGAGAGACCAATAAGGTTCGGTCTTTCTCACATAAGTTGCCATCGGCGGTGGCCTGAGAGTTAGCAGGTGAAGAACGTTGAGACCGGTCCCGTTTCTTCGCGAAGGCCAAAACATCCTTGGGATCCAGAAAGACGAGCATCTTGGAGCCCTGCTTGACTTGCAGTTTAGCAGGATATGCCAGGGAATATGAGACTTCATGTTCTTGAAGAATCTGTTTTGCTGGGAGGAACTCACGGCGAGCAGCCTGCACCCCCATTGTGTAGTCGGGGTAGAACGACAAGGAGTTGCCCTGATGATGAATCTCGCCCCTCTCCCTGGCCGCCCGAAGAACGGCATCGCGGTCCCTGAAGTTCAGGAGTTTGGCGATAATGGGACGAGCCGGCAGGCCAGGGGCAGGGCGAGGACCGAGGGAGCGATGGGCCCGCTCAACGATGAAAACAGAGGACAGGACATCACCAAAAAGTTCGCAAATGAGCTGTTCCACAAAGTCCTCATTTTTTGAGATATTAGTGGGTTCTGGCACACCCGTGATGCGGAGGTTGCTCCTGCGGGATCGCGCCTCCAAATCCTCATTTTTATTCTGGGTCAACTCAAGCATTTTTGTGTCCATTTGAAGAAGCTTGTGGCGATCCTGAGTGGCGGCGTCTTCAGCATCAGAGACCCTCAATGTGCAGCAGACGGGCCTTGTGCGAGTCAACTCGGGCCTTGACAGTGTCAAGACGGGTCGACAGCTGGTCGAGTTGGGCCGCAATGCCAGTAACTGTGGATTTGACGTCTAGCATGATGGTCTTCAGATCATCCTCCCGTGTTAGGGCCACATGAGTTTGGGCAGCTGGGTCACCCCCTTTGGTGACCGCACCATTGTGGGAGTCTGCCAGCACTGATCGAAGGCGATCTTGTGTTGTTTAGGGTCGGTCCTCCCTATGGCCGGATAGGAGCAGATGAGAAAGGCTGCCAAAGAGCAGGAGGGAGTCTGCCGCGGAGAGTCAAGGTTGCAGAGCCCTGGGATGTGCGGAGTGCACCTTGGCTGGGGAAGTTGGAGCAAGCGATCTGGGATCAATGACAAAAGAACAAGCATTCACGGCGCAGGCGGCGGCCAGGCCAGAGGAGGAGAGCGATGAGACAGCCACTGGTGACACCCCTCATGATGGCAGTCTGTATAAGGCGTCCGTCAAGCCCGCGGGTCCTGGAGAAGAGCGGCGGGAATGGCGACGTGGTAAGGCAATGTGTGGGCAATATCCTGGCCGCGCCACTGCCGTCCCCCGCAGTGGAAGCAGAAGAGGGAATTGGGGCCGTGAGGGCAGAGGCAGCGGGGAAAAGTGGGGGGCGCGCTGCCCTCGTCACAGGGTCAACGAAGAGAGGCAAAGGTTGAAGAGCCTCTGCTGTACGAGGGATAGGGCCAGGCCCCGTGGAATGGCAATCACACACCTGACCCAGTCGCAGGCGCCCCAACGAAAGCACCACACACCAAGAAGCAGCAGGGACCAGGTGGCAGACAGGACCCAGCATGTCCCACAGCGCTGGTTCCCGCCCCGCGGGCCCGCCGCACGATCCAGGAGGGAGGGGTTAGGGCCTGCAGTGAGTAGGTGGTGTAGCAGAAGAGTCAGTGGCCCAAGCGTGGTGAATAAAGCAGACCATCTGCAAAGAGGCGGCGTGAGGAGTCGGCAGAGTTGGGGACTGCCGGGTGAGGAGTGGCTGCAGCGGTGTCAGCACCAGCTGCGGGTGCTGCAGAAGATGGCGGAGCTGCGGGGGGGGGTGCGGCCCTTGACGTGGGGCCAGTGCAGGGAGGCCAGCTGGAGGAGGCATTGCAGGGGAGCCCCAGTAGCAATGAAGGTAGGCCCAGGCCCAGAGATGCGGCGCACGCACTCCTAACCCCACTACGGAAGCCCCCATAGCAGAGGAACTCACTGGGACCAGCGGGGAGCAGGCAACAGGTAGGCCCCAGCGGGGCACCGCAATTTCAGTGGGGCAGCCGGTGCAAGGAGAGAGGATAGCGGCTCCCCGGCAGTGTGGCGCGGAATCCAGTTGCGCGTCCCCAGTTAGGCCGAATAGGGCCCGGGCAGCCAACAGCATGGGGAAATCAGTGTAGCGCCGGGCTCCAAGGGCCAGAAAGCCAGCAGTCAATGCCCCAGAGTGCATGGGAACAGGATCACCTGGAGTGAGGTGAAAGCTCAGACGTTATCTGCAGGATTGTGGCAGATAACAGGCTTGGCCGGCAGAGCCCACTCAAAGTGAGGGCAGCCGGCTAAGCCACGCCCCTCCTATTTCACTTTTCTTTGAATTTTTAAGAAACAGTTCTTATGGCATTATTTTCATGTCAAATATCGAGCAGCTCTTTATATACCTAGACAAAACAATTTTATGTGATATTCACTTAGAAGAACAAAAATCATACATAAACATTGCTATAATACAGCACAGTGAATAGCAATCTAACAACACAAGTAACATGTATAGTGTACAATGTAAACAGAACGACCAGTCCAGCTACAAATACCACTAGGCGGACACTGAATTGTTAATTGACAAAGGCTAAGGCCTTGAGTCCTGCCTGTGTACAAGGCTATGGGATTGCAAATATTGGAGGGTATTGTCTTGGCAGAAAAAAAGGTTGAAAAAGTTCCCTCTTGACACATCCCATCGTTTAGTTGAAGGATCAGAAACTAGCAGTCATTAGGCCCACGGATAAAGGCGGGCTGTGGTCATCTGGTCCAAAGAGCCCTACATAACAGAAGGCAGAAGCCACGTCCAGAATCCAGTATGGCCTCGGTGCATCCCGCAGGATCCGACCAAAGAAACTGCACAAGAAATATTGAAGATAGTCACAGATGGCACAGAACAAGGCATCCTTCTATATTATATTTCTTTGCCAAAGGTTCATAAAGATGTCAATATTCCTCCCGGCAGACCAATTGTGTCCGTATGCAACTCGATACTAGAGCCGCTGTCCAAGTATGTGGACGTCTTTCTGAAACCCTTTGTGCTGGATGTTCCTTCTTACATACATGATACCATGGACTTTATTAATAGAGACGAAGGGTTTGACTTTAACCCAAATGCCCACATCCTTGTAACGATGGATTTTTCATCACTTTACACCCAGATCCCTCAGCAGGATGCATTAGATGCAATGGAATTCCATTTAGAACTACATTCAAGACCACATTGAGTGCCTACAGAGTTTATTCTCAGTCTAGCTGCTGTAGCCTTGTGGAGAAACATTTTAAAAAAATTGATGAAGACTTCTACAAATCAAAGGGACAGCATGGGTTGTCCCTTCATGCCAGAAATGGCCATGCTGTACATGGCTCAATATGAAGAGCAATTTATTTACCCGTACATTGATCATATAAAGCAATGGTACAGGTACATTGATGATGTGTGGTGTATATGAAAAGGTTCCGAAGCATCATTGATGGAATTCCATGTATGGTTAAACAAACGTAGTCCGGACATCGAATTCAGCCTGGCACATAATTAAAAAAAAAATCCTTTTCTGGACGTAGAAGTAAAAACATCAGTGGATGGGTTGATTATGACACTACTCACAAAATCGACAGATAAAAACTATGCCCTGCAATTCAGAAGTTATCATCCCAGAAATCTGAAAAACAATTTACCTTACGGGAAATTTTTACGCATAAGGCGTAACTGCACCAGACGTGAAGATTTTGAATTACATACTGAGTCATTGAGGAAAAACTAATAGAGAGAGGTTATCCCCAGAAGATGCTCAAACAATCACTTAAAAGAGTCTGGTTCACACCTTGGGAACATCTACTGACAAAAAAAGTAAATCACCAGCAGAACACATTGTTTGCGTCACGACATTTGGCCCCCATACGCATCCTTTACAGAAGATTGTTCGGAGCGATTGGCATCTGTTTGAAGGATCCATACCCAACATTGGCCCTCCAATATTTGCGTTAAAAAAGAATCGGAGCATCGGACAGCAAATCATATGAACTTCTGCTGTGCAAAAAGGAAGAACAGATACTCTACGCTCCATGTTCAATCTAAAGCCCATTCAAGATCACCACAAATATGGTAGCTCCGTAATTTTAGTCGCACTCAAAGTTCGGTTCAGTTCTGTCGAGGTCCCTGTTGCATCCACCATTGGTGACAGACGCCGGAATCGCGGCCGGGCTGAACAGGAGGGACCTCGACAGAACTGAACCGAACTTTGATTGCGACTAAAATTACGAAGTGGATTGGCCGCACACTGAGCGAAATTCACAAAGAGAGGGATTCCAGTTTTGCCCCACAAACCTTACGGTCTGACACAAGTCCTGTAACTATTACAGTAGATGAGATTCCTTGGTCGAAACGAGCAACAGAGTTACCTACAGATACCCTAACCGGGTTGGAATTATCACCGGTTCAGTGGAATTACAGTATACGCCTAGAATAGAAGGAAGCCCTGAAGAGTCAAAGTAACATATACTTTGATGAAACACGTGTCAGCTGGCGCGGTGTAGCTCGAGTATTAAGACCAACATTTTTCAAGAAGAAGAAGTGGACAATAACCTTATTGTGTTGGCAAAATTCAACATATTGAGACATATTCTGCTCACATTTGCAGTGTCATCTGTGATGGGGAGGGGCTGCTCTCGCACGTGTCACCAGCGCTGCAGCCGCAATAAACTCTAGGGACACCTTCTTATAGTTGCTGTGTGGTCCTGACTGCTTTCCATGGGCCACGCCCCTTTATTTATAGCTGGCGCGTGACGACAAGAGCCAGCGCTAACGTAACACCTCCGACGCAGGTAGACTGCACCGCTACTCTGTGTCGGAGAACACTACATTCCTTCTAACCTTTATTAAACAACAAATAAACAGTGATCATGTAGATCTGTTACCAGTCACTAGAATTCCAGTGCCAGGTCTGTCACACCATGAAGTCGGCCAGCCGGGAGGATGGAGCCGGCTTTCTTCTCAGACCATATATGGAGTGCTCTCCCCGTGATGATGGCAATGATGAGGTCATCCCCTGCGAGACTTCGCTCTCAGGGGACCTCACAGGGGAACTTGGCATACTTCCAACTGGTGTTTCCGGCAGTGAAGGGATGCCCTGGTCGGATCGGTTCTCATCTTCAGTGGGGGTCATCACCATCTGGGCCTTCCTCCACCGGTGGTTGACGTGACACTTGCAGGTCCAGAGTTCCGGCGTGCACCTTTTTGAAGAAAGAGATGTTGCGTTTGACTTCCTCGGTTCCTCTTCTGGCTGTTATAATGGTGCCGGTTCGGCGGACGACTGTCCAGGGCCTATGTTCAAATGGAAGCCGGAACTTGCTCCCAGGGTATCTGTCCTTGCTATAGACTATGTCTCTCACTTGAATGACAGACATCCGGGCACGTCGGTTGGCACTGGCCTGGTCATTGGAGCTGGTCCTGTTGGCTAGGACCTTTCCAGCGTCAATCTGAGATGGGGTCCAGCTTGGGTGATGTGGGATGGTGTCTCGCACTACTCGGCCCATGCTTGCCGGTCCCGGAGCTGCCTCGGTTGTGAGATGGGGCGTCAAAGGGTATTCTCTCAGGAAACTGTATATGGCCCTCTCAAGCGGTGATCTATCTGCATGCGCGATGCGTATTACTTTGTTGAGAGTACGCATGAACCTCTCTACTTCCCCATTTCTTGAGGCCAGCGAGGGGTCACTTTCCGGTGTTGAATTCCCCAGGCTTTGGGACAGTCTGCGAACTCTTATCCATGGAAGGTTGGACCGTTGTCTGTCTTCACCACTTCGAATATTCCGTGGGTAGCAATGGTCTTCGCAAATTTTGTAACTACCTCCGTGGCTGTCTGACTTCCCACAATCTCAACTTCAGGGTACTTTGTGTAATCATCGATGATCACCAGTGCATAGCGTCCATCTGGGAGGTGTCCAAAGTCCACACTCATGCACTCCCATGGCCGTTAGGGGTTTTCTTCTGTGATTACGGAGTGAGGGCGATGCTTGGCACCATGAGCATGTTCTGACTGTTTGTTCAACCAGTGGGTCCATCCCTGGGAACCACACCTTGGCTCTCTGCCGACTCTTGGACTTTACCATTCCTTGATGTCTGCGGTGTGCGAGGTCTACTGCTTGTTGAGCTAGACTTGATGGGATCACCAGTCGCGGGCCCTGGAGTAGGCAACCACTGCTGTCGACCGAAAGTTCATCCTTGACCCGCACAATAGACTCCAGGACGGTCTTTGCTTGTGGCATCCGTCTGGTCATGGTGGACTGAATGGGGCGCCAGTCATTCGATTGGCCTGCACTTATGGCCATTTGTAGGCATTCATCACTCCGGGTGGCTTCTACAATGGTCTCGAGACTCATGGTCAGTGGTCGGGATCTTTCCGATACAAGTCAGACATATTCTTCAGTGTTTTCTGCATCCTCTTCTTCCGCTTTGGTGCCCACCCTGGGATGCCTCGAAAGGTAGTCCGCTGGTTTGGATGAGCCCGGTTTGTATTCCACTCGATAGTCATATCCTACAGTTGAAGGATCCATTTTTCAATCCTCGGTGGTGGTTTGGACGCTGACCCTTGAAACAGGGGGATAAGAGGTTTGTGGTCTGTGGACACTGTGAATGTATGGCCATACACGTAGACGTGGAAGTGCCGACAGGCCCAGTGGATGGCGATCGCTTCTCGTTCTATTTACGAGCATCTCTGTTCTGTGTCTGTCAGGGAGCAGCTCGCGTATGCTTTCGGGGCCAACTCTCCATTCCCTTGCAACTGTGTGAACACGGCTCCGAGCCCATATGGGCTGGCGTCCACAGCGACATTGGTGGATCGGGTCGGGTTGAAGTATGACAGTGTTGTGTCTGCAGACAGGGCTGCTTTAGTTTCCTTGAAGGCTTACTCCTGTTCGGGGCCCCTCTGCCATGTGGTGAAGGATTTTGTCAGTTCCCTGAGGGGCTTCGTGAGGTTGGACAAATCTGGGACAAAACGTCTGCAAAAGTTCACCATTCCCATGAAACTTCTTATTTCCGAGATGTTAGATGGTGCGGGGGCTTCTTGTACGTCTCGCATCTTGTCAGGGTCTGGGGCCACTCCTTGGTCCGCGAACGTGTAGCCTAAGAAGCGGATCTTGTTCTTCAAAAATTGGCGTTTTTTTCTGTATAGTGTCAGTCCGGATTCTTTGATCCTCTGGAGAACCCCCAAAGTCCACGATGGTGATCTTCTGTTGACAACGCGTAGATGAGAAGGTCGTCGCTTACATTTAAGACCCCTGGTAGCCCGCTGAGGACTTCACGGGTGATGTTTTGAAACACCTCCGCGGCACTCGAGATCCCGAAATTGACGCGTCGGTAGTTCCTGAGACTGACGTGAGTATAGAAGGTGGTGATGTATCGGGAGTCTGGGTGTAGTGGTAGTTGGAGATAGCCGGACCAGAGGTCCATCTTCGAAAACCACCTTGCGCCATTCAGTTCTCCCAGTATGTCGTCGATGGTGGGGGTTAGGTGCGTTCCCTTTTCACCGCGGCGTTTGGGAGGCACATGTCAACGCAGATGTGGACTTGCCCCAGCTGTTTCGGTTTCCGTGCCACTATGATCAGGGACACCCACGAGCTGGGCCCGCTGACCTTTTCGATAATCCCTTGCTTCTCGAGTGCCTCCAGCTCTTCTTCAACCTTCCTTTGCAGGTGGAACGCAATGCACCAATGCCTCTGCGCCACCGGTTGGGCTGACGGGTCGATATGGAGAGAGACTTCTTTCCCTCTCAGGCATCCAATACCTTTGAAGACGTCTTCAAACTCCTCCATGATGGCCTCTAGTTCCTCCTCTTGTACCGCCATAGTGAATGATATTAGACTCAGCTCTTCTGCTGATTGTCCTCTTATCAGCATACCGCTTCCTTCCTTGGTCACGTTCACTGTGGTGGGGGTCTTGAGGTCCTGGTGTTGCAGCTCAGTCTTGAAGCATCCCAGGAGTGGGATGGGTGTCTTCTGTCCATACGCAAATACTCTGATCCTTGCCTCGCGTAGTGGTGGGCGCGGACTTAGTTGATTATATACATTGGCAGCCATTAGTTCAATCGAGGCCCAAGTGTCAATAGTGGCTCTCACCTCCTGGTGGTGGATCTTGATTCTGTACCTTGGAAGTCGAAGACTCTTCCATCGTGGCTGATCAACTGCGAATACATAGCGGACCGGGTAGTCTCCCGTGTCTTCATCCATGTCCTCACTGTCACGCTCTTCAGCTATTGTCTGTGCTGTTTCCTTCCGTGATTTCGCAGACCGGCATACCGCCGCGAAGTGTTTCATCCACCCACATGCACTGCACTTTTTCCCTCTCGCTGGGCAGTCTTGCATGCGATGGGGTGTGCCTAGGCAGTAACCACATTCCCTTTATTGTCTTGCTGTCATCTCCCTGCGTGTTGGCGTGCTTTGGGCCTCACCACGTTCGCCTTTTCCACCACGTTGACTTGTTCCGTCTTGATGGGTCGGTGGAGGGCTGCTTCCATGTGGGATGCTCTGGCTTGCGACAGTTCCTTTGACCGGCCCAGGGTAAGGATGTCCGCTAGAGGCTTGCCATCCTCCTGAAGAATGTGTACTCTGAGTGTGGACGAGTAGCACCCTTGCATTATCTGACCTCGGATTTCTTCCTGTTTGTCGCAAAATCAGCAGGTGCTGGCCAGTTCTTTTAACCCCTTCAGTGCTAATGACAAGGGTAACTCGTCATGGAGTTTCCATTGATTTCAATGGAAAGTCAATGGGAAGAGGTGGATGTACCTTAGCATCCAAGTGGTTAAGCACCCGTGGAAAGCGTTGAACAATTCCTCCGCTTCTTGCTTGCTTCTTTCGTAGTCCCTGTTCGCCATCGGCTCGAAGTGCGCATTTAGGGCGTTGAGAAGCATGGCATACATTTTGGGTATGGCTACCACCAGGGTTTTGTAGATGAGGTGGATATCTTTGCCTCCGAGGTGGAGGAGTAGGGCTCTGTACCTGTCCCGGGCTATGCCCGCCCCTTCAAAGTAGATTTGGAGGCGATCGGTCCAGTCTTTCCATCGCGTGGCAAAGGATGAGGGGGCCCTGTCCACTACAAACGGCTCAATGGCGGGGATCGGCGCCATCTTGGCGCAGACGCAGTCACACCTCGCGGCACGTGCACTGCTTACCTCCTGGGCGCATTAGCAGCCGCCTGGCTGAGGGCGATGATAATGCTGTCAGGGTCCTCACCTGTGGCCTGTATGTCCTAGGCCTCACTGTAGTTTCCTCCCTTTTCAGGATGCTGGGACACACCCATGCGTGGGCTCCACCGGGTGTGCAGGAAGGGTCTCCCTTTCATCCAGGCACTCTCAGGGGCTGCAGGGCATTCCTTGGATGCAGCAGACTCGCCTGGGGGCACACAGCAGGCCAGCACAGGCCAGGCAGCACTTCATGGGCCCAGGGCCTTGATCAAAGGCTCACTAATCACCAGCTGATCAGGCTCATAGACCTGCACTGCATGGGGTCATTTCTGCCCCTCGTCGCCAGTGTGATGGGGAGGGGCCGCTCTCGGACATGTCACCATGGCTGCGGCCGCAATAAACTCTAGGGACACCTTCTTATAGTTGGTGCGTAGTCCTGACTGCTTTCTGCGGGCCACGCCCCTTCAGGTATAGCTGGCGCATGACGACACGCGTCAGCGCTAGAGTAACACCTCCGATGCGGGAAGACTGCAGCCCTACCCCGTGTCGGAGAACACTACATCATCCACCAAATGAATCATGCGCCCCAGATCAATTAAATCCCTGGCACCTCGGCTACCCTACAGGTACCGAATCTCTGAGATGCGAATGACAAGAGAGTGATAGGTGTAGAACAGGACTCCGTAACTACAAAATATTTTTATTATTATTTCAGCCATAGCATTGATCAAGGCTATGGCGGAAATATGCTGGTGAAGACTTACTTTTGATTAAAACGCATTGAAATTTCACTTTATGTTTGAGGGCTGTTTTTTGGGTGATAAATATATATACATGTGTGTGTGTGTGTGTATATATATATATACACATATATACATACACACATATATACACACACACACACACACATTTCAAGGGAGCATAAAATTGAGGACAGATTGACAGGCTGAGTATTAATATACTTACATGCTTGGATAAGTTTGGGCTCTTGGAATCAACGTCATACCTGAAAGTAAAAAAAATAAATAAACACTTAGTTTTGTAAATGCAAGTTCATAGAGATAAAAATATAACACTTCAAACAGTTTGCTTTGAAGGACCGTTTATGATAAAAATTTGTATGCAAAGCATATTATTGCAAAGGTACTGAATGTACGATTCTGACGGTCCGTTTTCCACTTCTGAGTAAACAAAATAAAAGAAAAAATTCAGGAAAATACCAACATGATAATTAGCAACAATGACTAATGTTCTGCACCTCCATTGGCAGAATTGTAAGCTTTGGGCTTTGGGGCTACTAGTAAGTCCTACATAAAATTTACATGCCAAATTAAATAAGAAAAAGTCCCAGGTCATACAGAAGGAGGCTGGCTTATTATATTGTGCACACTTATTTAAGTGAAGCACCTTGCATTAATCCAGGCAACCTTTATGGGGATTTTAGTGGTCTTAGACAACCATAGAAAGCTCTGTGACTGGTAGATGTGGAGAGCAGCCTTCAGGCTTATCCAGAGGGAGCTTGTTTTACCAGATCTAATCATGTAGTGTAGGTTAAAAAAGAACCACACAGTGTAAAAATATGTCTATTTATTACACAACACTAATTAACACATTGGTATATCTCCAGGAGATTTAAACACAAATACACAATAATAATTAAATTGTAAACAGGTAAGTAAACATAAAATACAGTGGTCTCCAGGGGTAAACCAAAGCATATACCAAGAAAGTGGAATGCGAACTGCGACCAAAGTCGGGACTTGGACCAGGAGACTCAGGGGAACTGCAGACACAAGAAACCATCGAAGGAACATTCTGAGGAATCCCACGAAAGCTGTGTGGAGAGTGGAAACTCTGCATGCCCACAACAGGAAAGTCGCGATTGCAGTTTTGGAGATAAAGGACCCTTCCAAGTGGACTCTAAAAAAAACAAGTGGAAGACAGAAGGTTGGAGAGTCACCCCACCTGTGGATACCCCAGGTACAAGGATACCTACACCAGGGAAGCCGGTGAATAGGTGCAAAGTGAGATCAGAAACTGCAGTAGACCACAATGGAGGACTTCATGAAAGATGCCACTGGAGAAGACTATGCAAGAGTCTAATGAAATCCAAGGGTGGATTTTTTAAGTGAAGAAAGTGCAAGCAGAGGGGACAGAGGCTATGTCACTCAGATGTGACCAGGAGGCATGGAATAGCAATGCCCACTGATGTCTGATGGTTCAGGAGAGTTGGCGGTGGCCTTGTCGCTGCAGCTGTGGGGACCAGATGATGCTGAGGATGACCAGGAGCCGTGCACGAGCTAACCCATGACGGACGTGGATGACCATGGTGTTGGTTTTCGGCAGGAGAACTAATAAGCCTTGGCACCTACAAAAGGCTTGGAAAGCGAACAATTAGCAACTTTGGGACCAGCAACGTCCAAAAGGCTCACCAAATGATAGTCAAAGCAGGCCAGAGCAAGCAGGGAGCCCACTGGATTAGGAGATGACCCTGAAGCGGACCCACAGGCCAAATGCACAGGAGACGCAAGAGGACCTTGAACAGCTCACCAAAGATGAAGGCCCACGGTGCAGAAGAAGTGGTGAGTACAGTGAGCTTGGCAGGAAGAGATGCTGGAGGCTGGAGCTTCTTGTAGCCCAAAGATCTCTGGAATGCAAAGCCAACAAGCCTTGGCAACGGCAAACTGACGTGGTGTACCGGGGTTCGATCCCAACAGCTCCAACTAGGGATACCAGCCTCAAAATTGCTGAGAGGACAGGACAGGTCTCGCTGGAGTTGCAGAACCACAACCTGTGTGGTTGAGCCTTTCGAAGTCCATGGGACATCAGGAGCAGCAGACTGGTCAGCTTTGACATAGTGCCAGCAGATCCAGGGGAGTGACTCCTTTACATCCATGGGAGATTACTTTGGGTGTCCTTGATGCCCACCGGTCTGTTGAAGATCATGGAAGAAATACAGACAATGAAGAGGACTTGGAGTGAGTGAGACCAGGAGCAGCAGGAGTATTCATTGATGCAGTCCTGGTTCCAGGCGAAGTCCAGTGAAGTCAAAGTGTCCAGATGGTCAAAGAGTGACGTGGTCTCACGCTTTAGTCTTGTCCCATGATGAATCTGAGGATCCACCCACAGGTATGCCCTTAAATACCCTAGGAAAGGGGTTAGGATGACTCAGAAGTCCCTCCTAGTGGCAGTGTTGGACAGAGGGAAGGATACAACCATGTCCTTTGTCCATTTTCGCACCAGACTGGGAGTCAAGCGCTCCCTGAACGGGCTCAAACTGGACTATGCACCAAATGTGCCCTTCAAAGCTGTCTGACGACACAGGAGAGCGTCACCACCCAAGCCCAATACAATAAGTCATGTCTGGGAGGAGTTCACACCTCCCTGTGACACGAAACCTATTGTTCTACCTTTCCCTTCTCAAGCTCAGCTCGGCAGCAGGAGGGCAGATTCGTGTTTGTAGTCACCAGCAGCACTAGCTTTTGCTAGCAGACTCTGAAAGGCTGTTACCGGGAGTACTGGGGGCTTCCCAGGGGAGTCCCCCAGTGCATGGAATCATGCCTCCAACAACAGTAACGATACTGGGGTATGATTCAAACATGTTTAATACCAAAAATTCTCAGGTACGGCACAGCTAATGGCACAGGTAATGGCTGGCTGCACTTACAATGCCTGGAGAACCGACTCCAGGGCTTGTAGGGGTGTCTTGCTCATGCAGGGGAACCCTCACACTTATAACCCAGCACCCTGCCTTTAGGATTAGAAGGCCTGCCTTAGGGATGACTTATAAGTTTTAAGTGTAGTGACCTCAGATATAGGAAAACTTATATCTGTCATAAGAGGTGATAGCACCAATTTACACACGCTACAATCACAGGCCTATAGTCACAGTTTCAGTGGTCTCTTATGAGTGGCACAATACATGCTACAGTCCATAGTACCATATAAAAGGGACTTTTAAGGGTACACCAGTAGCTAATGCTAGTACTTACCATAGTCAATTTAGGGAAGAAACACAGTGACAGGGCCCAGGATCCTAGTTAGACCTGCCACAAAAACATACTGACACCAGAAAAAAGTGGTGGGAAGCATGAAAGCAGATCCTTCTTTTCTGCAGTATGTGTGTGGAGATCTCCACAGTCAGGGTGGAGATCTCACACATAAAAGAATAGGAGAGCCAGAGGTGGAGAACTCCACATGCAGGTTAGAAATGGCATTTTGTAGTATGTGAGCAGTAGTGTTGTTATACTACTTAACATACAACAAATGCTGTTTGTGAATAGCTCCTTCCAATTTAAGATCTGATAAACGTGGCCATTTACTGTTGAAAAATTTGAGAAACCTTGACCTTATAGTATTAAATGGCAGATTCCCAGAGAACTCACCTGCAGCCCTCACCTTTCACGGGTCATATGGCAATTCCCTTCTCGACTATATGGCAGTGTCATTTCAACTGTTCGGGGCATGCTCCCAGTTTAAGGTTCTTCCTACTAATTTGAGTGACCACAACATATTGGCTGTCAAGATAGCCTTAAACTTCGAGAAACCTGATCTATGGAATCAGAGGAATGAGATAGTAACATATTCTCGAAGTAATGGCCGCACTTATTGGTCACATAAGAACCTTCCGAATCTTCATTGTGTATTTAAGACCATTGCGTTCAGTTTAACCTGGGAGAACCCGATCGTGAGATATGAAAGAGTTATGACTGCCGTCAGAAAGTTGGGAAGATGAAAGGTGATAGTGCCGCCCCCAAAGTAACACTTCCTAATGAAATTAAAACTCTTAATAATAAGATAAATGGGTTGACCAGATCCCAATTTATAGACCCATGGCCGTCAAGACAAAAAGAGATATATAGATTAAAACAGGTCCGGAAAAGGAAAATAGCTGCAGATCGCAGGGCCTCTGAAGACAAAAAATGGGTTAACCTTCGGGAAGTGGCACTCTCGGGGGATACTAGAAAGTACTGTGCATTGATTGCCAAATACTGTGACAGTAGAGTAAAATCTCAGCCCATGTTCATTTCTGAATCTGAATGGTCTTCCTACATATCCCTATTATACGCCCCCAACCCTATAGATGCTGGGGTCGCGGGGTTCAATAGGTACACATTTTCGGTAGAAGAGGTTGAAGCACCAACAATGAGCGAACTTGAGAGATACATTAAGGGGGCAAGATACTCCGGGGCAATGGGACCGGATGATATCCCTGTAGCCATAATAAAAAAGGACCGTGGCGATTGGGCAAAAGTGTTACATCCCCTGTTCGTCCATTGTTATAAGTTTGGGGATATCCCTAATTCCTGGAAGGGCAGCATAATAGTACCTCTATATAAGAAAGGCCCTAAAAATTCTCCTGCAAGCTATAGACAAATCTCCCTTTTGGACGCAACGGGAAAACTCTTTGCAAAAAGCATCCTTGTCCACCTGCAAGAGTGGGTATTTGGTAATAATCGAATTCCCCTTGAACAGTCTGGTTTTCGGAAGAATAGTGGCACCTTAGACAACATCTCTGTCCTGCAAACCCTAATTGATAAATATCCTGTGGGTCGGAGGCTTCCGCTGTATACCGCTTTTATTGACTTCTCCACAGCGTTTGATAGGGTAGATCGGGGGACGCTGTGGAGGAAATTGATATGGATGGGGATCCCAGGGAATTTGTTAAGAGTAATAATCGCTCTCCACTCTTCTACCTGGACTCAAGTTCTGTTAGGGGGGACCCAAGACCTATCAAAGAAAATCACCACCCACAACGGGTTGAAGCAGTGGTGCCTCTTGGCCCCTTTACTCTTCTCAATCTACATAAATGACCTTCCAAGCCGGGTAGGGGAGAGTAAAGGGGACCCTCCACAAGTGGGTGATCTAAAATTAAGTTGTTTGCTGTATGCTGACGACGTAATTATTATGTACCTAACTCCAATCGGGTTGCAAAGACGTCTGACGGAGCTGGTCAGGTATACTAATTCATATTTTTTTTTAAATAAACACTTCTAAGAGTAAGGTGATGATTTTTAGTCAGAAAGGCTGTAAGGTTAGATCAAATCTGAAATGGTTTTTGGGGGATGAAAATATGGAAATATTGACATTTTATCCTTATTTAGGAAAATATTTTACAAATAGGTGCTCTGCTAACAGACATTTAGATCACTGCAAAAGTAAAGCTATTTCACAAGCATCGGCAATTAACCGCTTGTATAAGCAATGCGGGAAAAGCCATTTTTCACATACAATTGCAGTGTACAAAATAAAGATTCCGCCGACCCTGAATTACGCATGTGAAACAATTGACGAATGTGAGTGGGCTAAGTTTGAGAAAGTGGAAGGTAAAATTTGGCGTCAAATATGTAACCTGAGTCACGCTGCATTAATCGCGGCTCTTAGGCTCGAATTTGGCCTTCTCTTAACGTATGTTTTGTCATTGGCAGGGACTTTAAGGTGGTGTAACGCTTTGATAAATGGTCAAGAAAATCTATTAAGGCTAGCATTGCACAAGGAAATTTTTGATAATTTACTGTGTAAAAGTGTAATTTTTAGAAACTATTTAAAAGCTTTCAGCATTTTTGGTTTAGACTTAGTAGGGGCAGCAGTTTTAAACAAAATAGCATTAAAGCAATTAATTAAAAAATCCATATACGTGATCTCACGAGAAAGAGATCTGAAAATATGCAGAGGGAATGGTAGACTGGACTGCATAGCGGAGAGCTCAATTATTAAAAATCCGCAGCCATATGTTCTTTGGAACTTGAATCATGGTGTACGCAGAGTGATTCTACTCTTCAGAATGAATTTGTTGCCATTGAGGATAGTCAAAACCACAATTGGAGCATAGAGGGAAGAAAAGATAGGGTCGCCCTCCACTCAAAAGTTATAGAACAACCAAAAAGACCCTATCCATGGACGTCAATGGGGGTCAGTTACTAAAGAGAAAGAACAGTCCATACGTACTGATAGCTACTCCAGAACCCTACAAAAGTTGTGGGGATAATTTCACTGCACTGCGTCCAAATTCATAAAAAAACAACAATTTCCTTGGCAGAAACACCGAACACCCAATTGTCTGACCCACTTAGGTCTATCACCCAGATCCACCCACAAGGTGTTGGATCAAGTTCTTCTTAGAACGTCGACATTAACATCCAAGTAAAGTGTAGGGTGCTGGAACATACTGCACTTTATGATACATGGCATACTTGGGTCTTGACATCTGGCTATTGGTTTTGTTTCCCTGTTTGTCCCATTAGAAAGCCTATAGCTAAGTGCAGGTATGAACTCACGCTTGGAGCTCTCTACACCTCTTCCATCCCTGAGGCGGCCGGTATGAGCAACATGGTGGCCTCTGGGTAAATAATGTTTTCACACACAACACGACCAATACGTCTTTTCATAGATGAGTTTACATGCTTTTAATTGTTTTGAATACCTGTTTTTTCCTTGGCAGTTAACAAAGAACAAGTGTCCAAAAGTGGAGTGGCAGCATATAGTGCAGCCCTGATGAAACTGCCTAAAAGTATAGGGCAGTGAAACATGTCGGCACTGGTACTAGGTAATGGTATGCATGATTAGCTACCAGCCTTTTTATTGGTACAGCATTTCATGAATAAAGTTGGTTAAGGGAACTTGATGCTGTGTTTTATGCACTTTTTTATGTTGTGTGTTTGTCACTAGCAGATGTCTTTCTGCTTCCCACATTTTGTCACACATTTGTGTTGTTTGTGTTTGGGCACTATTTTCTCTCTTTCTTTGAGAATCAAGTGACTACCGATGATGAGACAGGGGCTTGTCTGGAAATTACATACCAGTTACCCCGATGGTGGTGTTTCCGTGAGGTGTCACTTGGTTTTCATAGTGTAAACAACAAGGACCCCCTGATCGGAATTATCAGTTCCTGGGACAGGGACAAAAGATATGTGTAGATAATAACATGAATAAAGCAACTAACATGGAAAGGTCTTAAAGTAAAAATGTACTAACAAGTTTGTTCAGATAAAAAGCTCTATTTCATTTAATAGGTATTCATTTTAAAAGAAAACCGCATATCACACATACAAATTACAAAAATTATAACATCACAATAAACAATTTCAAACCAAGTCTTATACAATTATCATAAAAATAATAACACAAATTATTTAAAAAAATTCACAGTAGGTGGCAAACAATATTGTTTGCCACCTACTGTGAATTTATTAAAATAATATGGACTGTTCTTTCTCTTTAGTAACTGACCCCCGTTGACGTCCATGGATAGGGTCTTTTTGGTTGTTCTATAGCCATTGAGGATAGTAACAGGAGCTTGGGAGGGTATCCCCAAAAATGAAAGACTTTGTGATTTATGCAATGGTGGTATCCAAGATTTTAATCATGTTTTGATTGTGTGCCCAGCACTTAGTTCAATACGACGCAAATTTCTAAGGCATGGTTTTCTACATTATAATATTTCAACAGCAGAACAAGCACACAACTTTCTTCTGCACCCCCCGTCAGAACAGATATGTTTTAAGATTTTCTGCTTTTTTAAAGAATTTTTAAATGTATATTAGAAGCCAATAAGTAGGGTGATCAGTGGATTATGTAGTACCTTGTATAACTTCCCTTGTCCTAGCACTTTTGAGCACTTTAAGCATTTTTAATTGGTGTAACATACGATAAGCAACAATTATTTATTAGTGTGTTTAACAATCCTGTTTGCTGCTTAACCTTCTTGTGCATCTTTCGAGTTATTTTGGTTATATTGATGCTAGATAATCATTCTGGGCTCTGTCCAGGATTAGGGCATCTATGCACTAGCACTTTATCCTAATATACTTGCACCTTCAGTAGCACTTTACAAAATCATCTGTTGTTAACACTGTTCTCTGTCCTCGACATAAGAAATGTTTTAATTGCTTTTGCTTTTGTTAATCTGCTGCCTGTATATTGGATATCAATTGTATAAATGTAGTTGAGCTTATTAATCTCGGGCTAAAGCCAAAAGGGTCGAATCAGGTTTAAGCCCTGGATAAAGATTAAGGTTTTATTGCATCAGCACAATGTAGATTGCATGGGCACTTTACATGGCACTTTATAAAAACCGGCCGCTATTTTCTTTTAAAATTCATCTCCCAAAAATAAGATTTAAAAAAATAAAATTTTAATTATTATTTTAGATTAACGTTAACCGTACTTTGGATGAACTATACATAATTTCTTAACCATGCGCAGCCCAAATGTAATTTTAGATTAGATTAGATCGCTTCTTTAAATTAGGGAGTCAGCCAATAGTGTTCCTCACTAGATAATGATTAGAAGATCTCAGTCCCCCAGAGTGACGTATTTAATGATTAACAGAGATTAGTCCCTTTAGGGAGGAGGTAATTTTAGGAAAATTGTTTATTTCAGTATTTATTCGTAATTAAAGTAGGGGTTTAATGAAAAATGTATTATGTACTGTGTGAAATGTAGGATAATTACAGGGTATAACCTCTTGGGTTTTTAATACTGTTTTTTATGAATTAATGTTTTATTGTAATGTTATGTGGAATTCTTCGGAACTCCAAATCATAATAAAATAAATTGCAATTGAATAGCTCCTCACTGTTTAGCCTGAAGATTTGTCATGGCTCTGTTCCTGTCAGGCTATTAAGGATTAACTTCTAATTGTAAGTAAAATAATGTAAATCAAAAATATATCAACAAAGAAAAATACATAGCAAAATAAATGTCAGTAATTTTCAAGCAAAAGCAACAGAAGCAACTTCCAGCCACATTAATACTGAGAGAGCACACCATTCAAATTCAATAATCCAGTTAGGGGACTCTATATACCAACCATGTGAAAATACAGAAAGCATGTGCAGTATGCTCTTTATTATCTATTGAAGGGGAATAGTTAAAACATTTACGTAGCAGTTGCTTTATATATTTATATTTTTTCATGTAATTGGAATACCTGTTCAGAGATTCACACAAAAATGACCAACACTTCTGGTGGCTTTACAAAGGGCATGAATACTCTGTAAATCAGTTTCAAGTCATATTATTTTCAAGCGAAAAGACTTTCACTGGTTTGCAAGCAGATGGTGAAGCTCTAACTCAGGAGGGTCCAACTTTGATTGAGGAGTGCTGGATCCTTGTCATTATTTCAGGATTGCCATTGACTTTGTAAATAAATTCCACTTAGGGTAATTGCGTGCACATTTATTTTATCCGGATAGTCTGAAAATCAATGATACAGTCCTTCCCTAACCACTGCTTAAATGGTTACCCGTGCTTTGCCTGAAGGAATAACCGCTGGCACCCCTACATGCAAACATAATTTAGGATTGTGCAGTTAGATGTGATTATATATACAACTAAATGTTCAATAATGTAGTAAAAGGATACATATAGTGGAACATATATACCTACATGTCGTAGAAATCTGATACACAGTGCTGTATATGGCAAGCAGAGATACTTAAAAGATTTGCAATGTATCTCAAGGGTTTCTCTTTAATAAGTGCAACAGGACTACTGGATTCTCTTAGATTATTATTTAGGAAAATGTTAGATTTTTTACGTACTCTTTCTCACTTCAAGAAAGACTTAGGGCCCTATTATGATTCTGGCGGTCAGAGGACTGCCAGACTTGTGGTGGTGTGGCGGTGATAGATCAAGCCACCGCTGCACCGGTGGTCCGATCGCCCGATTATGAACTGGGCAGTCAGACATCCTTCGGACTGCCGATTCAACCAGGGAACAGCTGTTCCCTAGAGTTGGACCAACATTCAGAGGCCGTAATATGCTTGGCCGGACCGCCACGGTTCAGGCGAGCATATTATGAGTATCTTCTCTGCCAGGGTTTTCACAATGGTTCCACCAACATGAAAACCCTGGCAGAGAGGAAATAAAAGTGGCCCTACAGGGTCCACCTGTGCCCCAAACCTATATGGATGCACACAAGGGGGCACACTGTGTGCATGCACATATGTTCCTGTATGGCATGGACTTTCGAGTCCATGTCATGCAGGAACCTAGTAGTGTGGTCCCGTTGCGGGGCCTTTTTTAATGGCACTACCGCCTTTAAAAGAGGCACCGCCGTGGGACTGCAACACCTCCTGCCAGACTACATGTTAGTCGTAAATTCAGGCGCGGCGACCTTCAGCGGAGTGGTAGTGCAAACATCCGCACCACCGCTCCGCTGAAGGTTCACAATAGACCCCATAGTATTCACTCCTGTCAAAGTAAGAATAATTAATGATTTAAGTATATCAAAACAAGTATGAATCAGACAATTTAATGAACAGGTAGCATACACTTATTATTCAGAAAAGCCGGACATGGGAAATAAATAACACCATAAACTCTTTAGCCCTTAGATTAGGAAGGACTACAGAATACATACATTTAATAAACATGTGCAAACCATAAATGCTTATTTCTATATAAATATATCTATATTGCTTTAAGACTTACAAATCAAATCGAAGATTTTGTCTTTCTTCAAAAAAGTAGTCCATAACAAATTTCTTGACAAAATCAGGATTTAAAGTGTTGGAAATCTCTTCTGTTCTCCCAAACTGTGTAAAGAAAAATAAAGCAAGATTAAGGCATGCATTTGAGTAATTATGAATTCCACATCTTTACTATCAGGCTTTCTGGTAGCTGTTAGCTGCGTATATTAATTGCTGGATGTTAATGAGATAATGAGGCAGTACCCGATTACAAGACATGCTTACCCGTCTTCTGCCCGAAGATTGCCAGGATAAATTAACAGAGCTAGTCAAGAGAACACGTCGCATTATTTGACCTGGTGATGAAATTATATATTGCCCCCTCTTCACTCACTCCCTCACTCACCATCATTACCTGGTACAAACATGTATCTTCTGTTTACCTGCACTGATAAACCAATGCATAAAAGGGCCAATTCCCAAGCAGTGAGTATATCCATATTGGTGAACATGTGGATCTACAACTTACATTCATGTTTTCATTTTTGGGACCTCAAAAACTGACAGTCATATCCCAATGCAACCACACAATTTGTAGTTTTCCTTGTGTACTTCTGGCTATCCTAACCTTCAGGATTTCCAAATTTTCCATAGTGTGGAAATTTCAGAGGTGTAAGGTTTACTTTAGTGACCCTTTTCTGCTCTTTTTGATTTCCATGGAAATGTTATTCATGTGAATAAAATACCAGCTCTTAGATTCCCTCAAAAAAGTGTGCATGGGGGCGGGAGGTTTTGGGCACTAAACTACACCAATTGCACCTTTTAGCAACTGAAGTAGCCATATGTTAGGAAGTGCCATCAGTGTTTGAAAAGGCATTGCCAATGTCTGTTAGTAAGCAAAGTTCCAAATTCCTGCAAACTAGTTGATTTCAGACTCCCATCTAATCAGCACACATAAAAACCTGCAGATCTGTTTCTGTAAATCAATATTTATCATTTCAAGATCCAGATGTAACTTTTTGTGCATGCAAATGGAAATTGTTTGCACACAAATTGTAAGAACTGGCCCTTTAGTCTACATATGCTACCACTCTTAGTAACCTCTTCCCTCCTCATTTCCATTTATGTGTGGACTCCATTAGTTTTTTTTGCAATTTGACTTTTTTCTAAACAGATTTTGCTTTACAATACAGAAGTCACTACATATGTGGATTTGAATCTCACATAGAAGAGTGTTGCAGCGATTCTGTACAAACACAGACCTATACGCAGGATTATGGGACCTTGGTGTATAGGGACTGAGTCTTCCTACCATCTTAATGCCCACAAGCCCAGGACCGACTTGCTATGGTGTCTCACTTGCTCTCCTATTCACTCATAGAGAAACAAATGATTAGACACCCCAGAACACAACACTCCCAGATCTCTCAGGAATCGCGGTAACAAGACATACCCTTTTGTACTCACTCTTGTACTTGTCCACAATGAGATCTGACAGAGTTTAAAATATTTATTATAACTAACATGCCCTAACATGCAGTATACGTGCAACAACCAGTAGGAAGTCATAATGAAAAGAAAATATAGAGCCTAACCTCCCTCCCTTTGCTAAGAAGCAGTATTATTATATATTAGACAAGCAGCCCGTCCCGACGTTGTCCGGGTATGAAATAGAATGTGTGTAATGTGTGTATTTGGCAAGGGCAATTTATTTTAAAATCTCGCGGTAGACAACATTTTTTGTTTCATTAGAATCGGGACGGAGAAGGCCCAGCTGCAGCCCTGCTTGATGTTAGCAGGTGCGTGTAATTAGTGTAGTGATCCGCCGCCTGAGCCCGGCTACAGCCCTGGTTGATGTTAGCAGGCACATGTAATGTCGTTGAATGAGAGAGTTATCAGCCGCGGGTAACTCCGTTTAATGAGAGAGTTGAGTGACAGCGAGTAGGAGAGGATGCAGTAATTGTCCCCGCAGACACGCTCATTTGCGTGTTCCCCCGCTTGAGGCCCAGATGCAGGCCTGTTTGATGTTAGCAGGCGCGTGTTCCCCCGCTTGAGGCCCAGCGGCAGCCCTGGTTGATGTTATCAGGCGCGTGTAATTAGTGTACTGATCCGCCTCCTGAGCCCGGCTAGAGCCCTGGGTGAAGGTAGCAGGCGCGTGTAATTTCGTTGAATGAGAGAGTTCAGTAACAGCGCGCAGGAGAGGCTGCAGTAACGTTACTTACCAAGCCTCCAGCTGAACTCGTTGGTCACGCCCCCAGCACACGGCCACAGCAGACGATCTTCTGATTAATGTACGACCCACATGGCATGAAGGGCAGAACGTAGCACACGCCCCCAGCGTTTCTCACGCTCCCAGCGTGCCCCTTGATGCGGCACAATTGCGTTCACATGGCATGAAGGCCGGACACAAGCCCCCAGCGTTTCTCATGCCCACAGTGTGTCACGCCCCCAGCATGCCCCTTGATGCTGCGCAGCAACGTAATTGGCGCTTGTATGTATGACTCACATGGCATGAAGGGCGGACACACGCCCCCAGCGTTTGTCACGCCCCCAGCCCACACCCACAGCACAACGCAGACACACCCACAAGGGACTACTTTGCTGGCACGGTTCTTTTACCTTTTAAATGTATATGGTGGCCGTCTGCATAGCCTATGTCCTTCTGCTGTAACTGCCCTTTCCAACGCTGTATTGGGTGTTGTGATTGGTGCTGTGGTTACTGAAATTACCCGCCTCAGGTTTGGGCTCTCTCTTTATAATATTAATATGGACTACATGTTTTAATTTACTATATGTGAGTATTGATGTATATAAGTGATTATAAGTGAGAGTGTTAGAGATTGGAAGAGTTCCTGTATAAATAAGTATGTGTTTCTATAAGTGATTGTTTAAGAGAGTAAGTATGTGTATGTTTCTGTAAAAGTAAGTGTAGTGGTGTGTGTATAGCTGTATATGCAAGTAAATGGATGTTTGATAGTTTATTTGCATGTGTGAGTATGTGTGTGAGTAACTGTATGGATGAGTATCGGTGTGTAACAGGATGTATAGGTGTATAAGTACATATGAGGAGTGAGTACATGTATGAGTGACTATATAGAACTGTTGGTGAATGAGTGGATGTGTATGTAGATTTTGGAATTACTGAATAGGTTGTTCTAACTGGTATTGGTATCTCCATTTTTTTGGAAAATTTTAGTTTCTATTTTTGAAGGTGTGTATCAAAGGTTATATTACCCTGAGAGGAGGTCTGCCACTCTTTCACATGGATGATGTCATCAGTGATGTCATTTGAGATGTCATTAGTGATGTCACTGACCATGTCATGAGTGATGTAATATGTGACATCATCAGCAGTGCATTGCGGGCGCGTGAGTTATAGTTAGCTGAACTAACTATAACGGGGGAATTTCAATGGTTTTGTATGAGTGAAATGTCCAGCTAACTATAACATGTGTGAAACCTATGTTTTCTCAGTGAATTTCTAAGGTTTTTTAAATGCTAATTCCTAACTATAATATGGCTGAAACCTATGATTTTTTCAGTGAATTTCAAAGGTTTTTTAAATGCTAATTCCTAACTATAACGTGGCTGAAACCTATGTTTTTTTCAGTGAATTTCAAAGGTTTTGTAAATGATAATTTTTAAATGTATTAATTGTTATTTTTTTATACTAATTTACTACATTGTTTTAAAGTATTTATTTTTAGATATTTTTTTTAATTACATTACATATTTTTAATATAAATTGAAAAAAAATATTTAAAAAATATTGAAATTGTAATATTTTTTTTATTTAATTTTTTTAAATGTATATGGTGGCCGTCTGCATAGTCTATGTCCTTCTGCTGCAACTGCCTTTTCCAACGCTGTATTGGATGTTGTGATTGGTGCTGTGGTTACTGAGATTACCCGCCTCAAAGGTTTGGGCTCTCTCTTTATAATATTAGTATGGAAGATCTCTGGGCTTTGTTAGCAGACCCCATACCTTAGTCGATAGATGATAGATCTACATCATAGGTGATGTCTCGCTCTTCTCCCTGGAAAGGGCGCTCTCCAAGTGTGTGCAACCTATTCGTGTATTCTAATAAGACCAAAGTACGTTGTCCAAACAACAGCTGCATCTGTATGGTTTGTCTAAGGGCTAAGGCCTGAGCAGAACAAAATAACGAGGGGCAATGTTGTTTGACCTTGCACATAATGTTCAGTCAAAATCCAAGGAACATGCAGAAAGTGAACACAGCAATGAGTTATCATGTGAAAATATTCATTGAAATGATTGCAAAATGTAATAACGGGCGCAAAGCAGAAGGCAGGCTGCAGTGGACTCATTCTAAGTTAGTGAAGATGACAATGTCCCTAAGGGCCATGTAACACCCTCCCCTTGGCCAGGTCGGTAGCACCATGCTAAGACAAATGTCAGAGGTAAGCAAAGGTAAAGCATCTCAGTGTTTTCTCAAGTTGGATATTTGTGAACCAAAAAAAACAAAAAACATTGTTGATGTAAATTTAAATAATAGCCAATTACGAGCCAGATGTACGAGCCTTTCATTTACCGCCTCGCAATTTGCAACACATTGCGAGTCACTAAGTGAAATGCACAACAGTGTGTTTACACTGTTTTGCAATTCCCAATGGGGTCGCAAATTGCGAGGCTCATTAATATTAATGAGCGTCTCGCAATTTCAAAGAGCATTGTGAATGCCAGCCCTCCCAGGGATGGTGGCCTGCTGGGCTCAGCAGACCACCATGTCTGGGACTGCATTTTAATAAAGCAACTTTGTTTTTGAGGTGCAGCCCGTTTTTCTTAAAGGAAAACAGGATGCATTTAAAAAATATATATATATATGAAACTTTTTCATTTCGCTTTTTAAGGGCAGGCAGTGGCCCATGGGACTGCCCTTAAAAAATAATTTCACATGCATTTGGAAAGGGGACAGCTTCTCATTAGCAAATGCATTACCACCTACTTGAAGTAGGCGGTAATTGCGAGTGTTTTGCAACCGCAATAGCGGTCGCAAAACATTAGTACGTAGTTTTGAGACTCGCTATCTGGAAGGGAACATCCCTTCCAAATAGCGAGTCGAAAAACCTATTTAGCAAGTCGCAAAAGAACTTCAACTCGCTAAATAGGCTAAGTACATGGCCCAATATGTATATGCATGTGCAAACGGGATCGCAAAAACTGGCCGTACATCTGGCCCTGGGTACCCAAAAACATATCCATTCATAGCGAATCTTCAGATTCAGAAATGTCGCTAGAAAATAAGAATGCCATAAACTCCAGTATGTTGTCTGAACCTTCCATAGTAAAGAGGTATGCCATTCAATTGAGCAAGTCAAACGAGCACACATGCTCCTCATATGCAGAAGCTGTTAGGCACATATCAGGGCAACCTGTGCTAACTTTGATAAAACTCTGGTCTATGAGGCGATGTGCATGAGCACAGGTAATCAAGTCTGCCATTGGTCCAAGTAGAGGATCGCACACCAGGCGCCTACCCTTGGAAAATTCCTGGTCATGGGCCTTTAAAGGACCCATTAACAGTTCATAATCCAGGGCTACATGGGTTGTATTGGGGAGGCAGACATCCAGGGCCCATTAAAAATGGAACCGGAGGCAGTGGAACCCTGCTGGCATGCAGGTGAAGTAGGCATAACGGAAGGTCAGCCAGTAGTCAATGTCAAGAGTTTGTAATGGCATTGCAGCAAATAGCTGGCGCATCTGGTCGTGATACAGCTGCAACTGGACCGGGTTTGGCAGCTCCACAAACTGAGCAGTCATTGAGAATTAGCAATAGCAATACAAGTATGCCGCAAATTAGCAGGAGCACCAGGGGAAACCTTCAGAAGGCGCTCGAAAAAATAGAATGAATAAAACCGGGTATGATGCCAAAAATAGTCTGAAAGGAGGTGACAAGGCCGGATCCCACAACTATCAAAAAGTGGGTTAGGCCCACGGTATCAGACGCATTAAATATTTGGTGAATTAATTCTCTAAAATGGAGTGGGAGATTTGTGTTTAGCAGTGAGTGAATCTCACTTGCTGTTCTCACCATCTGCAATGTGAAGGTCTCTCGAGCTGACGTGAGAGCCACTTCTTGTTGAAACAATAATACTTTGAGTCTGAAATATGTTTTCAATGTTGGAATGGAAGGCCAAAGCGAACTATCTACAAACCCATGCGGGGTGGAAACAGGACATTGTTGCAACATGTAACTCGTTGGGAAACTGTTACTATATACGGAATGCCTGCCCGCAAGCTGCAGCAGGCGTGGTTTTTCAAAATGAGATTACTTTCGTTAGAAAGCAAAGTTAGCACAGGAATAATAAGCTGGGACAGGGGTACCTTTTAAAAAACAAGCCAGATTAGGGGCTGAAACGTTACATGCGCCGTGAAGTTTAACTTGTTTACAGACTAGGGAATGTCCTACTGTTGAATCGCAATCCTCCCCTGTAAGGAAAACATCTGTATCCGCACGTTGACATCTAAATGGCAACGACCATAATTCATGAATATAGTTACTACCGAGGGGCTCATATCTACCAACCGGATATTGTTTAATACAGGCTGTAAACTGAAAAAGGGAGATAGGCAGTGAAATAACCCCATGTATCAACCACACAGCTGAATCGGTCTCTGCTACAGAAAATGGTAACTGTTCTAATTGTTCAATATGTAACAAGGTGTATGTGGCGTCTTTCATTGACATTAATTTCTGTTTATCAGTCATATATAATGACAAAAATAGTGCGGAAGCATTCAGGTAATCCCACTGCACTTTTTCACTTTTGAGCGTTTGTAAGGTACATGCAAATTGCATTAAAGAACGCAACTGATTTTGACCATGATGCAAAACAGACTCTTCATGTCGAACAATTTCAATGACTTATAATACAATATTATTCAAACTATATAGATGAGAAGACAATGTATTATTGGTTGTTAGACTTGGCATCTTTTGGCGTGTTTCCCCTGAGTTTTTGCTCTCTGACCTCCCGGTTTTGACTGTTTTTGCTAGTGTAATGATTCTGCACACTTTTCTCACTGCTGACCAGTGGTAAAGTGCAAGTGCTCCTGTAGTAAAATGTGTTATGGATTGGTGTTTCAATGATTGGCCTATTTGATTTATGTGTCAGTCCCCAGTAAAGTGCACTGCACGTGCCAGGGCCCATAAATCAAATGCTATTGGTGGGCAGCAGCACTGGATTGTGCCACCCACGCAAACAGCCCGTAAAGTGTAACTCTGGCCTGCCATTGCAGAGCCTGTGTGCAGTCTGGGACTGCCATGTCGACTTGGCAAGTACACCCACTTGCCAGCCCATAAACCTTCTTTTTTCTACATGTTAGTCACCCCTAAGGTAGGCCCAAGGTACCCCTGTGAGCAGGGTGCATTGTATGTGAAAGGTAGGACATGCCCTGGTGTGTGTGACTTAGCCTGATAGTACATTACAGCTAAGTATGGGTAAATTTTACGGATCTGCGGTCCGCGAATTCGCAAAAAAGTCTGCAAATTTTCCCGTGGATTTTTTTGCGATTTCCATCTACTCAACTGGAGTACTTTCTACTGGCTAATCAGTAAGTGCTACCTCGTTGGGTAAATGTATAGTGCTTTTCCTACACTGCAGCTGCGTAAAGGGCCAGAAGATTTGTCTCCACTGACCATGTGTGCCTGTAACTTTGCCACCGCGCCAAAAGGCGCCGAGGTCCCTTGAGTGAGCTGTCCATCATAGTTGGGAAAGGGCGGGAAGACGTTTGATACCGCTAGTGTGTGGTGCGGGGCTTCTGGGCGTGTCAACATGCCTCGTGTATAAAGGGTCAGAGAGTGAGCAGGGCAGCAGGTGAGGAGAAAGCAACCTCCTGGTCACAGGAACGGGGATTGCACTCGAGAAACTCAGGGATGCAAAGACCTCCCTCGGGTATTACAGATAATTTTCGACGGCAGATATGGGGTTAAAGCACACTTGCCCAGCCTCCACCGTGCTCACTAATGTTTTGGGCTGATTAAAACGTTACTGAATTTGAGCTTCAACTCGGGCACCTGCTCTATTTATATCTGTAAGTGCTTCCTGTTGAGGTTTAATTTTTGGCCCACAGGAAGCACTTACAGAGTTAAGGCAGGTGCCCGAGTTGAAGCTAACTTTGTAACCATTTTAGAATGGCGCCAGCAAGCACTCTGGCAGCTTGCTGGTACCATTCTAAAATGGTTACAAAGTTAGCTTCAACTCAAGCACCTGCCCTAACTGTGCTTCCTGGGGCCCAAAAAAAAATCTGCCCGCTCACGAATTTTTCGGCAATTTCACGAGATTCGTGGATCGTGAAATTGCTGAAAATTCGCAAATTTCACGAGCGGAGCGGATTTTGCGCCCATACTTAATTACAGCCAATTACGTTTTTCACTATTGCAAAGCTACCTGTTCCCAGAGGCCAGAATGGGCAGTTTGATTATATCATCCTAACTGACCCAGGGATCATGGTAGAAAAATGAATTTAGTATGCCTGAAATGAGAATGATAAAATACATCCTTTAGTGAAGTTAGTTTTAATATTCTGGGGTCGATTCCGATACGGTAAAAAGCGCTCCGAATAGCCGTTCGGAGCGTTTTTCCCATACGAATCGTACCCTGCAACGTCCCCCGTACGTACGACGAAGTACAATTCGTACCAGGAGCTGGACTCCGTACAAATCGTACAGAGACCGTACGACTCAAATCCCCGTACGAGTCTCCGTCGGAACCCGCTGTACGCGACATCTGTACGGCTCGCGGCTTGTTTTTACGACCAGCAAGTACGATACGTGTCTGGTACGCACCGTACGACCCTTTTTTTACGGGAGCTGAAAACAGCCGTAAAAGCAGAGTTCGCGCAGAAACAGGTACGGAATGCCCCCCCCGGGTACGGTGCGTAACCCCCATGATCGCAGGGGTACGGACCGTACCCCCGCGATCATGGGGTGTACGGACCGTACGGTGTGTATGTGATTGTGTGCTTTTCCATACGAATCGCCCTTACCTGACGTGGACCGTACGAATCGCGTCCTGATACCCCGGTCCGGATCGTAGTTGTCGGGTCGTACGGCGTTTGTACGAGTCGTACGGAGTGGGCTCCGGATGCGAATCGTACGGACGGTAATTTTACCGGATCGGAATCGACCCCTCTGTGTTTGAAAATACCACTTTTAGAAAGTAGGTATTTTCTTGCCTAACCCTCCAGACTGCCTCTGCTAGGTTGGGTATTGCATGTTTGGTTTGTGAGTGATAGGTGCTGGGGTGGCTCCGGGAGGCAGGGTGAGTTAGCACTAGGCTGAAAAGACCGATCTGCATTGGGGGTGGTGGGAGGAGTAGCACCTGGATTTGAATAGGCCTGTGCCTGCTTTCCACAATGCTGGCTCCACCTCCTGTGGTGCGTCTGATGACCCTGGACCCCACTGACAAAGGAAGAGGTTGAGCCCTGACAGAATGCACCCAGAACTGGTTTGGACTAGGTACAGACACTCTCTCCATTCAGAGAACAAAGCATTTGGTGGTATAAATATTGGGGCCCAAACCCCGGAACTTTAGAACTCTTTTGGATCAAGAAGACTGCCAAGAAGAAGAGCTGGAGAAGCTGTGAGGAGGAACTACCACTTTGCTGTGTTGGCCAGCAGTGGCTGCTTCTGTCTTGGGCAGTGAAGGAACTGGACTGAACATTCTGCAATCTACATTTTGTGAGTTTCTCTAAGGGCTTGAGGTAGAGCTTGCCCACTGTTCAAGAATTCTCAGGAACAGCAAAGACTTCAAGGTCCTCTGTCCTCAGCACTGGGGAGTGTGTGTTTTGTGCTGCAACAGAAGAAAAGCAACTCAACACCGTCTACGACACCACTGCCGACTCTGTGTCCTGTCGGCACGCAGAGGGCACCACCGCAACGCTGTACCACGACCCTCATCTCACCGACGATGCCTGCTGATGCCACCACCGAGCCGCTGCTCGCACCCCGACCTGTGGGCACCACATTCCGCACCGCCTCGCTTCACGACTATGCCTAGGCCTCCCCGACGACACTGCTCCACGCCAGAATCGATGCCGCTACTTGCACCGTGGTTCAAGGGCACGGCTCGTAAAGTTACAAGACGCACCGCCCTCATCCCGCACCGCAGCCTTGGCCTACCGACACCGGCGCCATCGACTCCAGCTCGTCAACCGACGACAGCGCTTCAGCAACGACGACCCCGCTGCTTGCACCATGACCTGCCAGCACCATGACGAGCACTTCCTTCATCTCGCACCGCAACCCTGGTCTCACCGACGCCGCCATCTGATGCCGCCACCGAGCAACTGCTTGCACGGCGACCTGAGGGCACCGCACCGCTTCAATTCGCACCGCAGCACAAGACACCTGCAGACGCCAGCTCTCCTGACTCCATCAGAGAGGAGCTCAACCTGCAACGCGTGTGACTTAGAGGGCCCTGACGACTCCTGCACCGACCTCCGGAACCGACGCCTGTGGACGCCTTGTTTTCGGAAGCTCAATGAGAGATCATCAACGCCCTGCATTTCCAAAAGGTACTGTTTGGGGTGTTCCCGACACCGTAGCTGGCCCGTGACGCCGTGGTCAACCAGAACTGTTTGGATTTGTTGGCCTACGACACCGTGATAGCCCCGGACGAAGCTATCTACATCAAGGAACTGTTTTTCAAGGTAATTTTGATAAATTAAGATTTTTAAGTACTGTATTGTGGATTTTTATCGTTTTGATCTTGTTTTAAGTATATACAAATATTGGATATTTTTCTAAACTGGTGTGGAGTCCTTTTGTAGTGCTTACACTGTATTACTGTTGGTTATGTGCAAATGCTTTACACACTGCCTCTAAGATAAGCCTGATTGCGTGTGCCAAGCTACCAAGGGAGTCAGCAGGGGTTTTTTTAGGAGTGTAACTCCCTTGTCCTGACTAGGATGAAGGGTCCCTATTTGGACAAAGGTGCAAGCCCTTGCCAACTAGAGACCCCCATTTCTAACAATGGTGTTCTCAACAATGGCAAGAACTTTTTCTAACTTAGCTTGGTCAATTTGGTGCAGGCGCACCGCTGCTTCCATCTGCGATAGCTTCCAAAATTCATTACATGATGCATAGACAAAACATTTTGCTAGCAGGGAATTTGGACCTAAAAGAAAATCTGCTAGATCATTGTCACCCGACAAGAGAGAAAGGTGTTGTTTCACAGATGACAGTGTGGAATGTTCCAACCATTGCTGACACAATTTACCCACAGAATATGTGGTAACTGTATGGGAATGTGGCAAATGTGGATCAGGTCTAATTTGTGTAAACCCCTTTGCAGTATTTAAAACGCGTAATTGACATGCATTGGAGCTCGTTTGCCACAGTAACCACCAAAAGGGGTCAATAGTAGAGGAGTTAAGTGTATCATTTTGAAACATAACAGCTAAGTCTTCAATTATGAACTTGGTATGTGTTTGCCATGTTTCATAAGGAGCCAATAACGGAATGGTGGGAGTATTAAGATTTTCAGCAGTGGCTAAACCAAAACAAGGAGTTCGTTGTACCGTCTTGTTTAAAAATATTAGCTGAGACGATATTAGACATGCACGATTCAATGACTCAGTCCCCTGCACCTGCCAATTTTTTGTACCCCAGATGGATTTCAAATCAATAGTCTCCTTCCAATACTCATAACCTTTCACTGACATATCATTCATGAAGGACAAAGAATAAACTAATTTAGTGCGGGACAGTATCTTTAGTCTGTAATAATAGGACTGAGGGTCAGAAAGATTGTAACCAGAAAAATATATACATTTACTCTGTTGGGCCTTTGAACTACCCTGTAACGGGTGTAATCAAAAAATGGTCTTTGAGTACTGGTTTGTGCAAAAAATTATGGCCATAATGATAACAGAACAAATCAGCATAATTTGCAGAATTTAAATACAAATCTTCAGTGTCAAAAGCAGTATAATATTTCAAGTCCGAGAACAATGAATGAACAGCATGAATATCCCAGTCATCAGAGTGTATCCCAGGCAAAATCACATCTCCTAAGGAAACAAGGAAAACGTATAGAATGTTAAAAATTTCTGTCGGGCCATGGATATCAAATGCTACCTTATCCCAAGCAATGCCATCAAGAACTGGGAATGCTGAAATATTAACTAAGGCTTGATCTCATTTCATTTTATGAGATGATATGTGGGGGCTCTACCACAGATGATGACAAAGAAGATGTATCTGAAGAAAAGCTATTATGGCCGATGTAGTAACCACGGGACCCAAGCTGAAACAATGCGGGCTGTTCTTCATTGGAAGGTAAATGAATTGTACTTTCAGGAATGACAATGATAACATCAACTGGAGGAGAAGCATACTCAGTGTCCAAAGTTGTGATGTTTAAGGTAAAACTGACAACAAATCAATTGAAGACTCCATCTCCCCCTCCATTTGTTGGGGACTAGTCGATGAAACAGAAGCCATTGGATTTTGTTAAAGATCTCAGAGTGGAATGCTTGGAGGAATACAATTCAATATCAGCCATATGGTGTAGCTTGACATGTTCGATGGAAATGTAACGATTCTCCTTCTGACCAGGTAGTGGAGGCAGAATTACAGTACGGATGCCTTTCAAACCAAGAACTCAGACAGGTGCATGGCAGGATGGACCAAATTCTTTTTCGGTCTCCACCTTTTCTTGGACCTGATCTCCAACTTTAGGAAGCCAGCTAGAATCAGGAATCAGCACTGCTGCATCCATGGAAGAGGGTGAATGGGCTTTCGCTTGTGAATCACAAGCTTTTTGTAAGTCCTGTAACACAGCTCAATGGTTATGTACGCCAAAGGTTGCGGCAGCCGCGGTATCTAGACAATCTAGACAACGTCTAGATCATCAAGGTCTGGTGCAAACATTTTTATGCCAAAGAGCATTTTGTTTGGGGTTTGCCCACCCAGAGATCTACTTGGGAGATTATTAAGTGCACGCTCAACTCCATATGATGAGTCAGCCAGCCCCTGCCAGTACCTAAAACCCTTGCTGTTAAAGATTTCTTTCACGGTTCATCCGCTCCACAACAGAATTGCCCTCAGGCTGATATGGAGCCGAGAATCGCACCTGCACCACCATAGGTTTCATCGCATCCCGTTAATCCTTAAGGGCAAAAGCAGGACCTTGGTCAGAATGGAAGGTGCCATAGGCAAATGTCCTGACAAAGACACGCAAATCTTTTATGACAGTTTGAGCATAAGCACTGCGTTGCGGCCAAACCCAAAGGAAGTTAGTGCACAAATCCACTGCAACCAATATGTGTTTAAAAGCAGTGTCAAACGGCAAAGGACCGCTGTGGTCAAGATAAATGAAGCCAAATGGCTGAATAGAAATGCAAAGTTGAATATGTAGCGGACGTGCAACAGTAGAATGGTTAATTAGTTGACAAATGTCAGAAGAAATAACATATTTACGTGCCTGTTGGTTATAAACAAAGCCAACAAAAACGGTGCTGTAAAAGGGAAATATTCACTGTCACTCCGGCTTGTGCAGAAGCAACGCCTTCATGTGCAGCTACTTTTAAAGAAAGCCTGCGGTCCACGTTGGAACTCAGCCGATCCGCAACGGATGAAATAGTCACAAAAGAGACTTGATCAGACAACAAGTGGTATGAGTAATGTGAAGGAAAACCTTGGTGGAACTCCATCCCCTCTTTTGTCAAAGCTATAACCACCAGAATATCATCATAAATTTTTGTCATTGACCTAGTGACTGCTGCTACTGAAAAAGTGGCTACTGCAGATTTGACTACTTCATCAGCCATAGAATTACCAAAAGCATGTGCTCCCACACGCTGATGACCTAAGACACGAATAACATGTGTGAGCGGCAAATATTCCTTTAGAGCGGCCACTCTAACCCATAGTGTTTTATGCTTAATTGCGCTACCTTTGGAATCCCGAAAATAATTTTGTGTCCAGAAGAATAAATTGGCATGAAAGGTTGTACATAGTAAAACAAATTGCACACTACAAGTGGGGCCTTTTGGCCTGCCCCCATTCCAATTCATCCTCCAAAGGGGGCAGAGCCTTTTTTACAATGATCCCGCAACTCTGGAACAGGCTGTCGGAAAGCCTTCGCAGGGAACCCACCCTTCTTCCATTTAGGAAAAAACTTAAAACGCTTCTTTTTACTGAAGCCTGGGACACAACCTAGGCCAAGTTTGGTGCATGTACATGCTGATGTGGCGAGTTTAGACTCTCTCTCATAGCGCTAAGAGACCTGTCAGTGATTATGCGCTCTAGAAGTCCCAGTTAACATTAACATTAACAAGTGTTGGAACTTCTGGATCAGCAACTCTAGAGCCAAGAATAAAGCACGTAGCTCCGCCAACTAAGCCGTGCAATCTCATAGAGACTGTATGTGCACCAAGGAGGATTTAAAATCCCAATCAACGATCTTCCCTGTCACAATTGTGCAGCCTGCAGAATGCGCGTGTTTAGAACCAATGGCCGGCTGCCCAGACCCATCAGTGTAAATTATGCATTTGTACTGATCAAGAGAGAGTAAAGATAAAGGAGAAGGATGAACATGTTCATATTGGAAAAACTCATGTTTGCAAAGAAGGGTCAAGCACAAAGTTGACATAAGCGGACGTCAAAGAGCTGGCCCATTGTATCCAACGAGGATGCAAGGCTTTGGAATTCTTAACACTAGCCTATGTGACTGCTTCCAAATCAGGTACCAGCGAAACCATGTAAATGCGTTTTACCTGAGCCAAAGAGCGTTCCTTAAGAATCGCCATCTGGACCGCTGTCAAAATCTTTTCTGTAGAAGAGAAACGCATCTGAGCTGGAGTATACAAATGCGATTCATATGCAATGGGGACAGTGTCCCCTTCATTGAACATCAAGTAAGTAAAGCCTAATGCCCCTGGTACAATCCTCATGTCCAAATTTGTAGTATTGTCTTGTGTTAACAAGAAGTTGGTCGCAAGCAGATCAGACTACAGAGACCGAAGAATTGTGGTATGTTCCGGAAGCCAACTGGAAGGCGAAAAAGAAGGTTGTATCAAAGAGTAAATAGGTTTGATACGCTGGGCATAATCAGGAATTTATGTCCTCCCGCAATTAAAAAAAAACCAGCAAAGATTGCAACTTTTTAAGCGTAGATGGAGGTTGCAACTGAGTACATTTGTCTAGAAAGTGGGGGCCAAACCCCTACCTTCATTGTTGAGTTCGTAACCAGGAAAAAGAACCGCCAGGAAGGCCCCCCCCCACAGAATGCAGGACATCAAAGTTCAGACTATTGCCACACATCGTGGATGAAGAAATCCCTGGGCAGAAGTACTCACCCACACACACACAATATGTACTAGAAATCTAAACCTAAAGGGAGGGGAGTTTGTTGGACCTTTGTTCTATTGGCTCTAGATTGAAATAATTATTGTGGAATCTGAGAGTCAAGAGGTTGGTTCAGTGCACTATAAGTCTCTTGTAAATTACGAGAATGGCCTAGCCTTTTGAAGAGGCTGTTGACAGTCTCTGATTACTTTTCGTCCATAGGCTGAATATAGAATCATAAATCATAATAAGTGATAATCTACTTAAATAATTCAATGCTGAAGAGTTGACGCCTTCAGGGGTTAGCTTGTGGTCCACATTCAATTGATCCGCATTTTTATCTTAATATCACTAGACTAGGAGAAAAAGCTCTGTGTAGAGCATAACTTGGGTGGTTTCTTTTTAGAATGTTTACATTGTTTGCCAGGTTCTCTCGTCTCACTATATACATTTCAAAACAGTGGAACCTTATCAAGGTAGAATATCTAAGCAACACCTGTGCCGTTTATATCATGGAATTCATTACAACAAAAAAGGAGAGAAATCAGGAAAAGCTATCTGAAAACAGAAGCTGAACAATACACGTTCACCTGAAAACATTCCAATCTCAACGCAAGCATAATACAAAGAGGAGTTAATCCAGGTTCACTTCCTAAACCCACTTCCATCATTCCTGACTCTCTTCTATTGAAAAATACACAGCCATCAAATATATTCTTTGGCTTAAATGTTATTACCATCAGAGAAAACACAGATATTCTTGGCTTATGGCTGAGATCAAGTGTAGAGACAACAACATAGGCTTAAAGAATTCCCCCAAAACAACCCTTTCCCTGAAAATCCTCCCATGTTCTCCTCCACAAAAATCAAACCAAGTCAGCTAAGATATTAACAACTACATAACCGTAGAGCACCCATCGATTTTGACACCATGATTTCATACATCAAAAAAGAGCTATCAGTAGTGACTTTCAAACCTATCCAAACGATTGCCAAATGTCTGCTAGCAAAGAGCACCTTTTTATCAACAGTAAAGATCAGCAAGATTCTAACTGTCCTGATAAATATCACGGTCAAAACTGTTTGCTTTTTCCAATTAGGAACCCAACAAAAATGGATGAAATGATGGGTGCAATGAGCACTGTTGGATCATGCCTCCACCTTTGACCTTGAATTCCAAACCCAGGCTGCTGGACATATTATCTATCAAAGATGGAAGAATATGTGGGCCTGAAATAAAAACCGTCTTTTTTCACTTATGGTTGTCACCTGATATCTGATGCTGTGCTGTATGCCTATAGGTTTCCGACAGTCAGGTCAGATTAAAAAGGGACTTGCCACCATGCAGCCCAGTGGACACAATCACTTCTCCCATGGCAAAAGAGTCCAAACCCAGAGATAGGTTAACTGTAGCTGCTGGTGGCAAGTGCTGAGAAGGCTGCTGTCAACATAGACTAGCTAACCTGCTACTTTAATATAGTGTCTTACACCCATGAAGGTGAGTAGGAGACATATGCAACAAATTGCGGAACATTTCTTACTGAACAATCCCTCATTTGTTGTGCCTCGTCCACCTTCTCTTACCCTAACCTGGCAACTAGGGTGCCGCGATAAAGTGCTTAACAGGTGGCCAGTTGAAAAGATCCAAACCTTGAAGCATCTTCCAAACCACTGAGACTACATCTTTTTTCAAAAAGCCATTTGCCTATGAAATGCTTTTACATGCTTTTTTCTTATTTAACCACACATATCACCTGAGCTGCTGTTACGTATTAATTGTGAATCAGAGACAAAATATCGACCTAGAAAATATCAACCTACAGAAATATCGATGCTGAAATATCGAAGGCAAGAATATCGACATCCTATCTACAACATGGTAAGTACAAAAATATCGAGAAAAAAAATATAGATGTTAATAATATTGATGTTAAAAATATCGTTTTTTCCTGTAAAAATATAAATGTAAAATAAAGTGAATAACACTAATAAATAAAATAAACAGTTAAAAATATCTAATAATGTTTAAAATTACTAAATAATACATATATAATAATACATTAATTAAACATATACAGAAAATATATAATATATACATACTTAACAATAGGTTTTAATAATTATTTTAATAATTTATAAATTAATACAAAATATTATAAATTACAAATACATTTACAAACATAAAACAAATACATAAATAAAAAGTAAATAATTATGTTTCATAAATTAAAAAATTTAAATATACTTTTAATAATTTTAAAATTAATTATATACTACAATATCTAAAATTATACAAAAAATATTAAATAGCTAAATAAATCTAAATACTATTCAAAATCCGTAAGTAAAAAAAATACAGTAATATAAACGTTGGATAGCATAGAACTTAAAATTACCATTCCCACTCCAGAGAGCGCAACAGTATAGAAACCATTGGATAGTGTAGGGGTAAAAATTACTATTCCAACTCCAGAGAGTGCAACAGTAGGGAAAGCCTTGGATAGTGTAGGGGTAAAAATTAATATTCCAACTCCAGAGTGTGCAACAGTAAGGAAAGCCTTGGATAGCGTAGGGGTAAAAATTACTATTCCAACTCCAGAGAGTGCAACAGTAGGGAAAGCGTTGGATAGCGTAGGGGTAAAAATTACTATTCCAACTCCAGAGAGTGCAACAGTAGGGAAAGCATTGGATAGCGTAGAAGTTAAATATAACATACTTATAAATGATTGTTGTAAATAAAATAATTAATAATTTAATTTTTAAATAACTCTACATCATTTGCAAATACCCATTAATAATTATTAAAAACATAATTACTGTTAAATAATTAACAATAAATTAACAATAAATACAAATAAATATTAATTAATAAATATTAGTTACCAATAAATAAATATTGAACACTAAAATATTTTCCAAAACAAAAAACATATTAATAATTAAAAATTGATTAACAATTAAAAAATGGTAAACAATACATTTATTTTTAAATCAAAAAATAATTTTTATGAAACAATAATTACCAATTATTAAAAATAATTTCCAATATTAAAAAGTAATTAACAATTAAAAATATGAATTATCAATTAAAAAAAGTACTAATTAAAAAATTAATTGGCAAATAACAAATGTAATTACCAAATACAAACATTAATTACCAATTACCAAAATAAATTACCAATCAAAATAATTAATTACCAATTACTAATTAATTAAAAATAAAATAATTATCAATACCAATAAAATTACTTAATTACAATTTAATTTTTTCCCACCCAATTCCCCTATAAACCCACAACCCGCTACAGAACTTAAACGCAAAAATTAATTAAAATGAATTAACAATTACTAAAAATTAATAATTAATTTACTATAATTAAATTACTTCCCACCCTATTCCCCTATAAACCCACAACCTGCTCCAGTACTAAAACATAACATTAACTTAAAAATAACATTATTAATATATAAAAAATTGTACACATATAATTTGAAACAAATAAAATACTTTAAAAAAACATATAACACATAAATATAAAATACATAATAAAATACATAACAATAAACAAATATCGATATTAGTAACATCGAAATTAGTAACATCGATATATTTGATAATTACTTACCTTAGGTTCGATATTCTGTCCAACAATATTCTTGACCTCGATATTCTTCACCTTCGATATTTCCAACTCGATATTACTGTAGGTCGACATTTCGGAATCGATATTTAGACTGTGCACCATTAATTGTTAATGGTTAATGTCTTCTCCTTCCTTTCTGCGCAACATCAACATCAGCATGGTAAAATTATAAAGGTGAATGAATACTACTGTCAAAATTTGACACTGTTTTACTATTCCCTTTTATTACTGTTGTTCTAATATCCATTCCCTCTGCTGCTATTACTTCATCTGGGGGCTGGGGAATGGAGGCATCAGATGATTAACAGCTAAGTCATTGTCCTCTACTTCTAGTAGCAGACCTCTTCTAATTGCTTTGTTGTGCAAACTCGCACGCAAGTAATGCAAGTTGTAGTTGTAGCATGTTTCGAGTCGTACATTAATGCCCATCTTGACTTATGCAGGCTTCAGAACAGAGACATAAGGATTCCGAACCTGTATACCTTGTATGAGTTTGTGCTGCATTATGGCATTGTTATCTAGCAGTGACGGGGATGAAATTAAGTATCAGAATGCACAGTTATATGGCAGAGGCAAAACTGCGTAACAGAAAAATGTATTAATTGTTGGTGATATGAGTTGGTTGAAGATTATGCAGATAGGAGTGCACTATTGCATAGTAAACAGTGAGCTTCAAGGTGACCCCTGCAAAGGAGTTACTGAAGATCACTGTTTTGTAACCTATGTGAATTATGCATGCTACCTGAGTAATGATACACGTATTCTGCTTTGATTTGACTAGAATTCGAGACCACAGAGATAGTCAATCACTTATCACCTTTCCTTTTTAGGTCTCGCCTAGCGTTGCAGAGCATGCGATGCTCGCTCTACGAGATCTATTGTCGTTGAGTTGATTTCGGAAGTGGAGTGGAAGCTCCGCCTCTGCCTTTAAATGGCACGTGTCATCCTTTATGGTAAACGCTAGCCTCCTATTGAAAAAAGGGAGGCTTTTTGGTGATCGCCCTGTCTCCTTTTGGGACAGCCCATCCAAACTGGATTGTTTGCTTTACGGCTGTTGTGAGGGTATTTCTTATCTAAAGGAGGCGTGTAATTGTGACGTGAGGGTGTGTGTTATCTAAAGGTGGTGAGTAAGTGTGAACACATCTATTTCATCCGCCTTTGTTCAAGGCAGCCGCGCTTTCACTTTAAGTGAAAGCGCGATGCAATTATAAACAAGCAGCTGCCTTTCCACAATGGCGAGTGCTTGTTACCACTGCCTCATATCACCACGACTCCATTTCCTGCGTTGGTATCCTTTTGTTGTTTATGTTTGACTCTGGTTCTCTCGCTCTCATTACACCCCGCCCTCCTGCTCCGGCCACTCTTCCAGGGCCCCTGCACTCGCTCCTCGGCTCTCTCCACCCTCACCCCCGGGGTCTCTCTCCCGGTGCAGGGTTAAACAAGATTGACTAATTCTCGTGCTGCTACCCCCTGCCCTCTGCAGCCATTCGCTGCCTCCTTTGTCTCCTCACAAAGACATCTGTTCTGCCTGGAGAGGCTATTCCTTCCCTTTCAGGCCACCCATCAGCGCGGCGGCTGTCTGTTTCACTCTGCCTCTCGTCTTCACGTCGGCGATGGCTAAGCCCCCTACCATGTACACCTAGCATCCTAAGCCCCTTCTCGCGGGCTCCACCGAGGCCTATTCTTGGAGTTCAACTGAAGAGGATGCGGAGGGACTTAGGTCCCATTGAGTGCACCTCGCTCTGCGGCCCCGGCGCCTCCAGTTCGAGAGGTAGTCCTGTTTGTGGTTAAACTTTCTTCTCCAGAGGTTTATCATGTTAATGCCGCTTTTAAAGAAGGCTGCTCCTGAGGGGGGTTTGAGAGGCATAGACCAGCTGTCAAGGCCCTGTTGTTAGGAATGTCATGGTGCTGAAAGAATGCCCACTTTTCAGGTGTGGAGCCTATTGATCTATTTTTTTAATTTTTTATTAAGGCCTTTGTCCAGCCTTGGTTGAATGCATATGCTTTGCCTCTGTGCAGCTTTCTCTGGGGAACTGGTGCCTTAGCTCGTCTCCATCTGTGAAAAGTGTTTAATGTGACCCCTGAGCCTGCGCACTCAGCGGTGGCACTTGCGCAATGGTCTTCAGACTTCAATGCTCCCAAAAAATGTCCCCTGACACGCCAGAGTGCAGCAGACCATATGGGTCTCCATTTTACCTGGACACCCGAACTATCACCGAAATCTCCACTCCGTGCACCTTGGACACCTTTCCCTCGCTGGCCTTACAAGATCTTGAGCTTCTGTTAGCCAAGACTAAATCTGGATCACCTTTGGATTCCTGCCCTCTGAAGGTCATTAAACAGTGTAGGGAGACCCTCTTACCTCCCTTGGTGGAGATAATGAATCTTGCCATCAGAGATGGTATCTTCCCAGCAGAGTGGAAGAAGGCGGTAGTGAAACCTCTGTTGAAAAAGGCCTCCTTGGATCCGGGGGTCTTAAAAAACTTCCGGCCTATCTCCCTGCTCCCCGCCCCTGCCAAGATGCTTGAGACACATCTCAACAAACAGCTTGCTGCCTTTGTTGAAAGCTCCGGATGCTTAGACTCCTCCCAGCATGGATTCAGAAAAGAATTTAGTACTGAGTCAGCCCTCACCATCGTACTTGACAAGATCCGTACATCAGTAGATGAGGGCCAGACATCTCTCCTGGTCCTGCTAGATCTAACGGCGGCTTTCGACACCCTCTCCCCCTCGGTACTAACATCACGGCTGAGGGAGGTGGGGGTGAAGAATGCAGCTCTTGATCTCCTGACCTCCTTCCTCACGGGGAGGGAACAAAGAGTCAAGCTTGGGGATTTTCTATCTCCATCCCGTCCTGTGCTATGTGGGGTTCCTCAAGGGTCAGCCCTCAGCCCGACCCTCTTTAATATCTATGTTACCCCACTGGCCAAACTAATAAGATCTTTCGGGATGGAGGTAGTCTCGTATGCAGACGACACTCAAATCCTCGTCTCTCTACCCCATTCAGATGAACTAATCGCCTCCAAATTTAGATCTTGCATGGAGGCGGTTGGTAAATGGATGGTTCAGAACTCTCTGAAACTGAATGGGGAGAAAACTGAGGTGATGGTGTTTGGGGGTAAAGAAAACATCTGGTCAGCCAACTGGTGGCCTGACTCCCTTGGCACTTGCCCTTCCCCCACATCTTCTGCTAAAAATCTCGGGGTGATAATAGACCCTGCCCTTGACCTAGGCAGCCAGGTGAGCAGAACTGTTTCCACCTGTTGGGGCCTGATCCATACTCTCCGTAGGGTCAGGAAATATCTTTCTTTCCAGGCAAGAAAACAAATTGCTGTTGCTCTCATCGGCTCGCGTTTGGACTATTGCAATGCGCTGTATGCTGGACTTAATAAAGGACAGCTGCAGCGCCTGCAGGTAGTCCAAAACGCCATAGCCAGATTTGTCCTGGTTATCCCCAGACGCTCTTCAGCCACTGCAGCCAGGAAAACACTGCACTGGCTACCGGTAGAACAGCGTATCCGGTTCAAGGTCCTGTGTATGACCTACAGAGCCATCGCTAAAAAGAGCGACACTGGAATCGGATCCATCATCTTCCACTATGTCCCCCGAAGAAACCTGCGTTCTTCTGGGAAACTGCTTCTAGCAGCCCCCCGTGTACGAAAAGCCAGGTGGGGCGGCAGAGCCTTTTCCACCCTTGCCCCTAAGTGGTGGAATGAACTTCCTCTGGATCTGAGATCCCTCCCGTCCCTACAGAATTTTCGCACTGCCTTAAAAACCCTTCTCTTCAAGCAAGCATATGTCTAAGGTCTTAATGTCTCCTTTTCTGGTCCTTCTTGACCTTTCGATAGGCGCCTTGATACCTTCGGGTTATTGTTCTGCGCATTACAAATTAATTTTCAATTCAATTCAATTCACCCGTGCTTACCAAACACTCTCCCTCGCAGGGGCTTTTAGATGCTGCCTTGCTCGAATGTTTGAGTCCAATGTCCTTCACACTGGACTAGGCAGACTCATGAGGTCCTCTAGGAATACAAGGAAAAGACCTTGAGCCTTAGCCTGGTTTACCTGTCACCTGATGTCTACACGCATGGTTCACACTTGATGCCTTCAATACAACGCTAAGGCTGTTTCCCCTTCCCAGAAAAGATTTGGGGATCTCAAAGGGAATAGTGCACCTCTAGTATCTTTAAAGGCAGAAGAGATGCAAGGCTCATTAACAGATATCACAGGCTCATATAAGATTTCCATTACTTTTCAAGCGTGGATCCTGGTTTTGTGAGCAATAACAAAAGACATTAATTCATCCATAAACAGACAGCTTCTCAGCAATTATCCGAGGCTGAGACCATAACAGAGGGCGCTCCCAAACATTGAACCTTCCTCTAAAATGTAGGTATCAAAGTTGGCTTCTTGCTTACCCTGTGTTGTTTCCCCTTCAGCCTGCTAGTTTCACGGTTCACCACAACTGGTGGTCCACAATCCCAGGGAACTCTGAAAAAACTTGCATCTGCGCTCCTCTTGCTGCCCCCCTTAGTCTGCAGATGGGAGAGTGCTTTCTTTGTGCTTTTGGTGAAGCTCCCTCATGGAAACGAGTATGGGTGGACTGCCTGGTTCTGGTTAGAATTCCTAAAGGAACAAACATTTGCAATGCAATAGGTGTCGCATTTGCGAGAGATTAAGCCATTGGCGTTGTAAATGACAATGCCTTTTATTTATGTTAAAAACCAAACGTAAATAAAAGGCATTGCCATTTACAATGTCAATAGCTCAAACTCTCACAACTGCGAGACCTATTGCATTGCATTATTTTTTATTATTAATTTGCTGGTGGGGCCCGCTAAGTATGTGTGTCCCACCCAAGCACCCAATGACATATGAAAAATGTGCAATGCGTCAGATTTTCTCCTTCAACTGAGCAACTCTACAAGTCTTTTCGAAACGTGCCTGTATGTCCAGCTGCCAAAGGAGCTGTTGATGGCTAGGGCCTAGAATCCAGGAGGATTACACTTGTAAATTGATTTCTGGGCAGGACGGAGCTGTGTTTGGTGGTCTAAATAATGGTTGTGAGATCTAGGAAAACTTGCAAGCTCAGCCTCTACCCCAACACACCTTCTCCTCACAGTGCCCACATAATATTCCCCATAGACTGATAAACTGTTCCTCCTCAACTCTACTGCAGAAATCTTGTTCGGTTACAGCATCACATAGAGGTCTGCTATTATGGAGCAGTGTGTTACATATGTGATGTTTTGCAACTGGTTATCACCTGGTATGAGTCAGTGATACTTTTGCATCCTATTTTGCAACTATGCACAAATCGTGATTGGTAGTTACTTGCCATGTGCACATCGTTATTTTAAAATGACACTTTTCAAATCTTTAGGACAGTGATTTGCTACGTGAATTGCATCACTTTGCAACTGCTGCAGTTCTGACATGTTTAACACACAGCATATCTTCAAGATCAATTTTTATCTCTAAGGTGATTGAGAGTAATTTAGTAACACCTAATGCTCCCTATACCTGGCCAATGTCCCCTACTGCAGTTCTGCAAAGAAGGAACATTGCTAGGTCCTCCATAACACTATGCAATATTTACATATTATCAACATTTTAATCAAGCAAGGAAAAAATCTCCTCAGCTGGAATTTTAAGAAATGTAACCACCCAAAAATATTTGTATGTTATAAGGATAGACGGTGCACATTAAAATAGATGAACAAGTTACTTACCTTCGGTAACGCATTATCTGGTAGAGACTCTATCGAGCTGCAGATTCCTTAGCTTTGAATTTCCCAGACGTCAGGCTAGATCGGAAACTTTTGCTGAGCAATACCCCTTGGGCACGACGTCAGGTGGTTCCGTTCAGCTCCTCGTGACGGCATCGGCGTCGATATTGTCGGTTATGATGTTGTGTGCCTATATAGGTGCGCGGACGTCAGTACTTTTCTTTTTTTCCACGCCAGAAGCGCCGAGCCACGGAGTGACTGATGTAACTGGGTTCAAAATTTTGCCCTGAAAGGGGAGTAACCCTTGACCTACTACATCATTCAGCAAAGCGGGGAGGCATGGGTGGGGCTGTAACGAATCTTCAGCTAGATAGTCTCTACCAGATAATGCGTTACCAAAGGTAAGTAACTTGTTCATCTGATAGAGTCTTCTAGCTGCAGTTTCCTTACCTTTGAATTAGATACCCGAGCCATACCATCCCGGCGGTGGGTTGCGGGCTTATGATCTAGACTAAGAAGTCTTGCAGGACTGAACGGGCAAAGTGCCCATCCCTGGGGACTTGACCATCAAGGCAATAATGCTTTGCGAACATGTGCAATGATGCCCACGTTGCCGGCTGACAGATGTCTTGGGTAGGGACACCCAAGCCAAGGCCATAGTTGCAGCCTTTCCCCTGTTAGAGTGGGCTTTTAATCCCTCAGGGAGCTGCTTCTTCGCCAAAGCATAACCAATTTTAATGCAGAGAACAACCCAGTGAGAGAATGTTCTTTTCAGCACTGCCTTTCCCTTCTTTGCTCCCACATACCCCACAAAGAGTTGGTCATCCACCCGGAACTCTTTAGTGCGGTCAAGGTAGAACGACAATGCTCTTTTTGGGTCCAGACGGTGGAGATGCTCCTCTTTCTTAGAGGGATGTGGGGGAGCAAAGAAGGTAGGCAAAGTAATGGATTGGCCCAGATGAAAGGTGGTGCTCATTCTCAGAAGCTCTGAATACCAGAATCTCCTTGCTCATGCCAGAGCCACATGAATGACTTTGGCCCGGTCACTCCTGATCTTCCTCAGAACCCTGGGCAGGAGTGGTATGGGCGTACAACAGGCCTGAGCTCCACTCTCGACAAAATGCATTGCCTAGCGATAAAAGCCTTGGAAATTCCAGCATGCAGTACTGATGACGTTGCACAGTCTCTTCGGAGGCAAACATATCTAATCAAGGTTCTCCCCATTGTTGAAAGAGAACTTGCGCCACCTCTGACTGGAGACACCAATCGTGATCCGGCAGTCATCGAAGGCTGAGATCGTCCGCCCTGGTGTTCAGAGAACCTGCCAGGTGTTGAACCACCAGTGTTATGCCCTGCTGTTCCAGCCATGTCCAGAGACGCAGGGCCTCTTGACTAAGGGTCCACGACCCCACCCCGCCTTGCTTGTTGCAGTACCAAATGGTGTTGCTGTTGTCCATGAACACCTGCACCAACTTCCCCTTGACAGAGGGAAGAAATGCTTTCAATGCCAAGCAAATCGCTCAGAGCTCCAACAAGTTTATGTGGAGCCCCGTCTCCGCTAGTGACCAGTGACCTCTGATCTCCATCTCGCCCATGTGGCTGCCCCATCCCAGAAGTGATGCATCCGTCACGATTGTGAAATCTGGTTGTGGATGGGAGAGAGGTCTGCCATTGACCCAATCTTGGTTTGTTAACCACCACTGCAGATCCTTTGCAGTTACTTGCGGGATCTGAACCACGTCGGTGAGATCTCCCCGATGCTGTGCCCATTAGAACTTCAAGTCCCACTGCAGAGCCAGCATACGCCATCTCGCGTGTCTTACCAACAGGATGCAGGAGGCCTTGAGGCCCAACAGCCTCAGAGTCAGTCTCACCGAAATCCAGGATAGAGGCTGACATATCGGAATCATAGCCTGAATATCCTGGACTCGCTGCTCGGGAGGATATGCCCGAAACTGCATTGTGTCCAGAACATCTCCGATGAAAGGGAGCGTCTGAGATGGAGTCAGGTGTGGCTTCTGCACATTTATAGAGAACCCCAGCGAATGCAGGAGGTTTGCTGTAGTCTGTAGGTGGGAGATGACTGTCTGGGGCGAGCCCGCCTTCAACAGCCAGTAGTTGAGGTAGGAGAAGACTGACACCCCTAACCTGCGCAGTTGAGCTACAACCACCGCCATAGCCCCTTGTTCTTCTTCAGAATCAGAAAGTAGTCGGAATAACAGCCACTGCCTACTTCTGAAACTGGGAATTTTCTATAGCTCCTTTGGCCAAAAGAGCTGTAACTTCCTCTTGGAGCAGCTTTAACCGATCCTCCGCCAGCCGTTCCAGACTCAGCAGAATAGTAGGAGGAAAAGAAAGGAAAGGAAAAGAACAGCCCTCCTGGACGAACTGCAAAACCCACTTGTCTGATGTTATAGATCTCCAGCAGGGGAGATGATGACAAATTCTCCCACCCACTGGAGTAGTATGATTTTGCAGAATCAGCCTAGGAGGGCTTGGAGGCTGCAGCTGCGGGGGGCAGTGTGGTAGACGACTTCTGGCCTCCATTCCAAGGTCAGAATGTACAGCGTCCAAATCCACACAGGGCTTGGTTAGTCTGTGCGGGGCGGTGGATAGGATAGGGCTGACACGGCTGGTAACCCCTTCTGTTACCATGAAAGGGGCGAAAGGAAGACTGGCCACGAGGAGTGGAGGAGAGGCCCAAGGATCTGGCCGTAACTCAAGAGTCCTTGAACCTGACCAGGGCTGAGTCTGCCTTTTCCCCAGAAAGGCGGGTTCCATAAAAGGGCATGTCCATCAAATTGGCCTGGAAATCCCCAGTGAAGCCAGTTGTATGAAGCCAGGCATGGCACCTCAAGGCCACCATCATTGAAATCGATCCGCCCAGCGAATCAGTCATATCTAATCCACACCGTATGGTGAATTTTGCTGCATCTCATCTTTCCTTGATAGCTTGGGAGAGCACCGCCCTTGTCTCCTCTGGGACGTGTGGCAGCACTTGCGCAACCATCTCCCAAAGAGAGTGAGAGAAACAGCCCAATAAGCATGCGGTATTCATCGACCGCAATGACAGACTGGAGGAAGAAAACATCTTCTTCCCAAATGAGTCCAGTCTCTTGGATTCCCTACCCGGAGGGTCAGAAGGGAATGCACCCTGGGAAGTAGAGGCCTGCACCACCAAACTTTCTGGGGTGGGGTGTTGGATGAGGAACTTTGGGTTGCCCGGAGCTGGGAGATGGCAGCGTGCAATCGTCCTATTCACAGGAGCCCCTGTGCTAGGCTTGGACTATGTTCCTAGAAGGACATCCGTAAGTGCCTCATTAAAGGGCAATAGGGGTTCAGAGGTGGAAGCCCCAGGTTGAAGAACTTCGGTAAAGAGATTAGTCCTGACCTGCACTCAGGGCAGGTCCAGTCCAGGGACCTCAGCTGTCCTCTTAACCAACATGGTATAAGATGCCCCCTCCTCTGTAGCCACTGTAGGCGGAGAGAGCATACCAGTGTCTGGAGAAGCATCCAGAACACTGGCTTCCCCAAGTTCCCCATACCAGTCCATTGTCTCCTCAGAGAGATCCTGGTTCTCTAGTGGGTCTCCAAACTCCGCCCATTCCTCTCCTGAGCCCTGCACGTCCACAAAATGCTCAAGTGACAACATAGAATCCCTGGGTTCTGTTGACGTCAGAATCTGTGTCGCTCGATGCCGTTCCGGCTCCGTGTCGTCGGGGATGAGGATGGGACTTGCACCACCGACGGGCATCAGCGAAATTGTAGGCACCGACTTCGACAACCGGGGGGTCCCGTTGGTTCGACTGGCGTCGGCCCGGATGCGTGATCGGGTCCCTGTTGCCCCACCGTGGCCGGAGCTGATGGCATCAAACCCGATGGGGCCACATCCCCGCGGGGCCCGAGGGCTCACCAGCTGGGTTGTTCCGCTCAAATACTCAGCGGATGGCCTCATACAACTCTTTTATTTCAGCGGGAGTCGCTCCAGCTCCCGGAAAGGGGGGGGGAGGTGCGGAGTTGACTTTTGCTCCGGCTCTGCAGAACTGTACCTAGAGCGTCGGTGCTCCTTACCTTTCTCGACGACAGACACCAACTGAGTTGAAGACGAAGTCCGCTTGGACTTCTTCTTCTTGTGCCTCTTCCCCGAGTGTCCAGATGACCTTGAATGGGAGGAAGAGGACTTAGGGCTTTGTGAGTGGTCCCGCGACCTTCTCTTCCTCGGAGTCTTGCTTGACGGTGTCGACTGTCGGCCGCGAGCAACTTCATCACTCATTCCCTCAAGGTCTTCGGGGCCATCGCCCGACAGTCTGAACACGACTTTGAATCGTGATCGCGTTCAAGACACCACAGACATATGCGGTGGGGATCGGTGACCAACATCATGCAAGAACATGTCCCGCAAGGTTTAAAACCTGTCTTTCTACTAGACATCCTTCGCACACGATGTCAAATGTCACAAATTTCAACAAAAGTAGAGAAAAAGGTTGCCAAAAAGCGGTAGAGGGTTCGCTCTTCCCAGATCAGCGCTTAACTGGCACGGAAAGAAAAGAACTGACATCCACAAGCCTGGGTGGTGCCTATATAGGCACTGCGACATCATAACCGACGCTGACGACGTCACGCGTAGGCAAATGGAGCCACCTGATGTCGTGCGCAAGGGGTATTGCTCTGCAAAAGTTTCCAGATCCAGCCTGGCGCCTGGGAAATTCAAAGTTAAGGAATCTGCAACTAGAAGTCTCTATCAGATAAGGTGTTTACTGGCCATACTTGATTGCTACCCTGAAACACTTTGGCGACAAATTTTGCCACTGGATCCTGTGTGATACAGCTCTATCAGAGTGGTGGTGCAGGTGAACAGCTTCTCCTCTGGCTCCTTTCACATAAGGAGGAGGAAGCAACAGGGATGTCTGCTATCTCTGCTTCTGTTCGCGCTTTATATGTAGTTGATGGCCCAGCATGACAGAGACAACCTGCTGATCATAGTGGTTCACTTTGGAGGCGATACTCATACCATCAGCCCCAACCCTTTTGTACAGCGATGATGTAACCGTGGCCTTAAGGGATCCTCTCAATTCACTGCCTGTCCCGGTAGATGAACTCTAACGATCTGGATATATATGGGGTCTTAAGGTCAACCTACAGAAATCACAGGTCCAAAATGTTACCACCCCCTCAATCAATTCTAACTAGATGCTCAATACCCCATTACCTGGGCCAAAACGTCTATCTCATACTTAGGTCTACAAATTGCACCTACAACCACAGACACATATATTATCTATTATCTCTTCCTCCGCAAACACATCAAATCCGATCTAGCCTTATGGCACCAGTTTTGACTCTTCTGGTTGGGTCGTATAACATCCCTAAACATGACTGTCCTGCCCAAAGTATTATTATTGTTCCAGTCTCTTCCACTGACACCTCCACACAACTCTTTGAAGATACTGCAGAAAGAAATTAATCAATATTTGTGGGATAAGACAAAATACTTATACACCATTAGCTGATCCATAGACTGGTGGCAGAGAGGGGCGCTTTGGTATTGTAGTGTAGTTCCTATTATCCCAATAGGCTCTGCGCATTGGAATAATATCTTCAATAGTATAGACGTAGGACTGTGGTTAACTAGGTCTTCTACTGACGATATTAGACTTAAAGTTATGTGTGCCAGCTAGCTCAGAGTTCACTAGAAACTTTCTCGAATAGGCAAGGAGGAGTTTAACCTCCCTGGATAGACAAGAAGGGATTTAGTTTCTGACAACCATAGAACATGACAACTTTGCTCTCCCCTAATCAAGAGTATATCTCTAGAGTCGTGTGAAAACAAAAGACAACTATTTTACTCAGTCAGTACGTGCATTCTTAGTTTCACCAGTTTGTAGAGAAATAAGAGATGGGCGTGCTTCAATAAAAAGATGTTATTTATTGATCAGTCTCTTTTCTCATACAAGAGAAATGAATCGCTATTATTGCAATACTTATAGTTAAGTAAAGTGCATACAGTAAAAACAGGATTATAAAATAATACTGTAAAAGCATTTATATGGTTTCTTAGCCATATGATACTTAAAATGGATAAAAGATATACATACATATATACATTGACTAATCGTTCTCAACTGGTGCTTCTAACTACGCCTACCCCGGTGTACCTGACCTAAGCCTAATACTTGGGAGGGAGTAAGTAAGTAGCAGTTTAAGTTAAGTTTGTGTTGCCAAGAATCTGACTCGAGAATTCTCTGTAAGGGGTTAGTCAGTTCAGTACCTGGGATTTAGAAGGCTGGAGGGTTGGTATCTCTGTCTCAGGACTCGATATCCCAGTTACCCGCGAGGGTGGCTGGAAACGCCGGAGGCTGGATTTCTCGGCAGGAGAAAAGGCAGCGTCTCTCACAGCGCGTCAAAAGGGAGGGGCAGCGTCCGTGGGCTTTTCTGCATCAGCTGGGCTCTCCGGCAAGTGGCGCTGCTCCAAGCTCGTCACCACCGTGTCTTAGCTTAGGGCAGCGTCGGTATATTTATACCTGAAAGGTGCCGTGTTTGACGTAAGGATGGACATAAGACGTCAGCAAGAATGTCATAAGGACTGGTCGTTCTTACATTCTTTGCAGGAGTTCTCGAGCGAAATCAAAACAATGGCTGCGGGGGATTTCCCAGGTCTGTTGGAGGTTTGATTTGTTTTGAGAACTCGGTGTGCTTTCTAGGGGGCTGAAGGGATAGTGCTTGCTTAATGTGACAGCATGCGCTATGACCTAATCTGAAGACGGGTTTCTGTGCCGGTGTATGGACATTAGTGAATTAATAACCGGACAAGGGTCAGAAATAGGAGTATCAATATGGGTACCTAGATAAACACACTACACCCACTCCACGAATTTATGTACATATTTACTAAACTAAGCAATAGTAAACATAACTAATAGTGCATGTGTATACCGAACCACCCCAAAAAACATTTTCTCTTTTTTTTTGGGGGGGGAAAAATGGCGTATGCAAAATGCACAAAATGAGTAAGGGTACTGTATGCAGTCAAACAGTATAATCATTCAAAAGGAGATGCACATTTTATATCGGCATGAATGATTTGCGAAATTACACATGAAATGGCTCTTGATACAGAAATAAATTGCGAGACCATCTCATCACATATAAACACAATTAATTGCATATAAACTAGAGGTTGAGGTAATGTAATGTCTCTAGTATTCCTAAGAATAGAAGTTCTGTTCTCTAAGAATAGTTTTACTTTAAGCAGAAGATAAGTGCCAAAAAAGGTAAATATTTTGGAATTGGAAAAAAGTTTTCGCTATTCAGGGGAGAAGAGAAAAAATAGTTCACAGTCACTTTGTTTTCAAAAGACTGAAGGCCAAATTCAGAGTTCAGGGAACGCCGTGTGCAAGTTTGTTTAAAATCATTCTCTCTGTTCGGGTGAAAACATCATTTCAGACAGATTCTCGAAAAAACAGTCTACAGCTTCTGGTGAAAGTTCGACTAGGTTAGAAAAATGTCGCTACCATGCAGTCACGCGCATGATTGCTTTCACTGAAGGTTTGATCAGAACTGCTTACAGAAGGTCGTACCTGGTCGATGCTGCTTTCATCTTGTACTTCACTACCCTTCAATCGTAGTGGTGAAGTCTCCACGAATGCCGTCATCAGGATAGGTAGCCGCTGGGGACAGCACAATGCATGAGCCTTTACTGGACCCAACAAAGTATCTTCATCCAATGGTACGTCTGATTGTAGTGTAAGACAGGTGTCCAACACGCATTCTTCGCCGCATAGCATGCACCTTAATACATGCATAACACAATTCTGCCAGATGGGTCTGAATGAAAGAAACCAGGTCATATTTAGATCTCGTAGCCGGGCTAAGCCAAGGACTTTAGTTATGCGGTCCCGGTAGCGGATAGCTAGGATCGTTTCTTCCATTGTAGCTGGAGTCTTGTCTGTGACATGGCTTGCCATAACAAAGCAAGAGTGGAAGTCCGCCAAAGATGGAATGGACGAAATTTGGAAAGATACCCAGGATCGCTTTGAATGGGGTTAAAGCGCCTGAAAAAATTGTCTTAAATACACTCGCGATACCACTTGTATCAGAAATATTTATGATTTCGTTCAGCATTTCTGCGAAGTGTAGGGGGCAATTTGTTGATAACATTGAATGAATCTCTGCCGTTGTCCTTGCAACTTGGAGATCATACGTTTCTTTTGATGACGTCAACTGGGTTGGCGTCTGTAGGAGCACAGTCTTCATTCTGCTTAAAGTATCAATTCGAATAGAAGAGATTTTTAAACTGGGCCATAACCTTCCCTCCCTGTCTGGAGCATCATTCGGGAACAATACTCTTTCACAGCACATGACCCTGGAAGTCACGCTTACAAGATAAGGTTTTCCTGGCAGCAAGCCACAATATCTGTGATCTACAATTAGAATGTAACTCCCGTTCGAAAGTCTTCTAAAGAATGGTTCTATTTGTGTTGCAGGTGTGCCTAACTAGTGACATGAAAGGTTATTTGAAGTCCCTTCACAGGCCCCATGCAAACTAATACCCTGACACAGAAGTATGCCACTTAGTGATTTTTCACAATTATTACCACTAAGAAATACACTCTGTCCGTTATTACTGACACATGTGTGTGTATAGGGCAAGTTCCATGTGGACTTAATGTATCCTTTACCCAACCTTTCATACTGGCCTGCCTGTATATATTTTTGGCAGTATTGAAACTGGAAAGTTGTTATCGGTATATTTATTATCCCATGTATTATCCATTCAATGACAGGTCGTTCTGACATTGTCAATGGTAATCTCTCAAGTTTTTCAATGCTCAGAATTGTATAGTCAGCACCCTTTTGTGCCAAACTGATTTGTTTATCAGTAAGGTTAAAGATATTAAATAGTGACGTTGTGTTGATTAAACGCCAAGGCACATAGCCTGAACGCAGATTTTGTAACGTCCAGCCAAGCTGTACAATAGAACGTAATTGAGACTGACCGTGTTGCAACATCAGTAAGTCTTGTTCTATTATATCGATTGCAGAAGATACAATACTGTCCAGTGAATATATTCTGGAAGACAGAGTCATTAACCCATTGTCCACAACAGAAAGTGATTTTTCCAAATTAACACGGTCAATTTCCCGTATTTTTCCCGCTGTCTCAATTTGAGTTACTTTCCAAGCTTCATTGCAAGCTGCATATATAGAGCTATGAAACGTTTTTGACGCTGTTTGCGTGGTCCCATGATGAAATCACGCAGGTCAGCACCTTCTTTAAGTAAAGTTAAGTGTTCCTTAATTTCTGACAGTGTGGATGTATGTAGCCATTGAAGGCAGAGTTTTCCCACACTGTAAGTAGTTACTATCCCTGGATGTTGTCTCTGGGAGTATCTTGGGTCTGGCCTGGTCAATGTGAACCCCTTTATTTTGTTCAGGAATCTGTCTTGACAGTTATTTGTGTCTGTGGGCCAGATCAACCATTGTTTCCAATCAGTATGTGTTCTGTTTTGGTTTAAAATATGGGATACGTCTATCTCAACCTCCGTAGTGCTATTACTGTTAGGTGTTGGTTTTGGAATAGACGGTTTATTTAAGTCTTTGATTTTTGCTAGGCCAAGACAGGATGTCTGTTGAATTGTGTCATTCAAAAATATAATTTGTTCTGGGATCATGCAGGCTCTAAATAATGATTCTATACCTTGCACTTGCCAATCTTTTGTGCCCCAGATCGTTTTCGTTTTAATCTTATTGTTCCAGAAGTCAAAACCGAATGTATTCATTTTTTCAAAGAATGAGTCCGAATATATCAATTTTGTGTTTGTAAGCATGGTTTTCACTCCTGTCTTATTTAACAATTTGAAATAAAATGATTCTGCATTACTTGTGTTGAACCCTGAAAAGTATGAATATTTATCAAAAAATGTCTTTGAGCTGCCTTTTGGTGGAGTTGCACAATGTTCCCATTGGTTATATTTTAAAACATTTCTAGGTTGAGTAGATTTATGCAGATAATGGTTACCATAATGGTTGTAACAAAACATTTGATCATAATTAGATGAACCTTGCAAATAATCATGTTCTGTAAATTTAGCTGACATTACTAGATCAGACATCATATCAGTAATACTTTCAAAGTTCCAATCATCAGCAAACGTGCTTGGTTTTACAAAGTCACTCAATGAAATCTTGAATTGATGAGGATACTTCAGGAGCTCAACCGGACCATAGATTTCGTAATCAGTTTTGTCCCATGCTACCCCACCGGGTATAGGATTGGCTGTGAAGTTTACTGAAGAAAGTTCTCTTTTCTCTATGTGTGAAGACTTGTGTGGTTTCAGGACCAAGTTGATGTTCTGACTTGCTGTGTCCATTGTAGCATATTTTCCCTCAATGAAATGTCCCAAGCATAGTACCATGATGAGCCAAAGTATGAGGATGAATACTCCTAGTGCCACCCAAAGTTCAATCCATGGAGAAATCAGATAGGTTTCTTTTAGTTGATGAAAGAGTTCCTTTGCTTTGTCTTTAAATGTTTTTGTTGTCGGCTGTTCCTCAGGTTCATTTGGATCCTCAGAAAAATCATCGAAGTTGATGAAGTAGCCTGATGCTGTTCTATCAATTGTTTCAATTGCTTCTTGATTCCTTTTTGTTTTTGGAATTTTCTTGGTTTCATTAGCATAGTCTGTGGTTACATCATTGTAGTCTGGTGTTTCTTGATTTAAGATTTTGATTTGGGTTTCAAGAGGTTTAAGTTCCATAGCTTTGTTGCATAGTCCTTGTTGTTTTACTGTAGGTTTATCAATTGTGATTAGTCTTTCAGTTTGAACCTCTGTGTTTGTAGCAAACTTTGGTGTTCTGCTACTTCTTGGGAGTCCACTTGGCCTACTACTTGTTATCGGCCACATGATTGTGGTTTAACCAGGTCGATGGATACAACTCGGTTCTCCTTTTTACCAGCAAGGGGCGGTAGTACTACTGATCTTGTCCCGTTGACAGACAAGACAGGAACTGCTTTTCTGTAAGAAGGCCCAAATTCCTTCTTTACCGCCATCTTCTCTCTGACCAGATCCCCGATTTTTGGAATCCAGACAGGCCTTGCTGGGACAGGTGGTTTCTCTTCAGTGGTTATTGGCTGCTGTTTCAACTTTATGTTGCTCAGGTCTTTTCTTGTTTCGTTTAAGTCCTGTAAAATAGCCAAACGATCTTTGATCGAAAAGCATTTTTCTTTAACCACTGAGGTTTGACTATCAAGGTCCTGGATTAACATTCTAGTCCCAAACAATAGTTCGTACGGACTGAGACCTCTCAGAGAATTTCTTGGCAGATTATTAAGACTACGTTGGACACTTATTAAATGTTTGACCCAACCAGCTCCTGAACCTAATACCTTTGCTGTTATAGATTGCTCTATGCCCTGGTTTTTTCTTTACTCCATCCCGTTTCCCTCAGGAAGGAGGTGACAAGAGTACCGCAATGCTATGCCCATGCCGGCCATGTCCGCCTTATAAGCTCGAGAGCTAAAAGCAGGACCCTGGTCAGAATGTAGCATGCCAATTGCGTATATGCCATTATAGACTCGCAAATCTTTGTATAACAGTTCAGACGTCAGCCGAGAGCTGGGGTCTACATTATAAGTGAAAATAGTCTCTACATGTTAATATTACGCATTATTCATACTGTCTATTTTATGTCGATAGCCTAATCCTTATTGGGTGAAACGCCATGGCAATACACCGTCTCGGTCACCACTGCGGTCTCTGTTGCAGTCTGGACAGTTTTTTGCAAATATGTGATGTTGCAGGCTCATTCCTGGCCACCAGTATGTTGATTGTAATTCTTCTAGAGAATCCTCAAGTGTAAGGTGTCTAAGACCCTCACCCATATGTGCGTCTGCTATTAACAAGCCTCTCCTGTCCATGTTTGGAATCACTCTATCCCCCACTCCAGGGATTCGAGCAAAAGGAACGGAGTTTGCATCGATTATGTATGTATAATTGAGTGGATACATGAGGGGTAGCGCTGAGCAGTCGCCTCTTGATGACGTTTTTACCGCCAGCATTGTTTCCCCGTCAATGTATTTTACTGAACGCTTTTTTGTAGCTACGGAAGCCGATTTAGTTGTTTCCGCTGTGGCTGTCTCAGCCAATGAATTCCCTGCAACGTGAACGCCATCATGCTGATGACTCAGTGAGTGTATCACGTGAGTCTTAGGTAGTTCTTTCTTTAAAAGAACTATTTGTTCCCAAAGCGATTTTTGCTTTATTGTGGCACCTGTGTCATCTTTGTACCCGTTTTCAACCCATTTCTGCAAGTCGTTATTGTATGATTTGACGCAGTAATATGAATCGCACACTATTAGTGTCGGGAATTCGCGATCCGCATTATCTAGCGCCATTTTTAATGCTATTATTTCAGTTTGTTGTTCTGAATTATTTTCCACTGAGTGTGTTTTTGCAAACAGAGGTTTTAATTTACCTCTGTTTCCACACGTTTTTTGTAATCTCGCATGTTGCGTTATAAGCTTCTTCTCCCCAAACTGAGGGTTGAGCATGTCCGTCTGTATGTATTACACAGGCGTACTGTCGTATGGGCAGAATGTCGATTGGCAGAGGATATTCTCTTTCATATTCTAGATTTTTTAATTTTGTAATCTCTGGATCAAAATAGTATTTCACTCTGTCTGTACCAAGAGAATCTTCCCATTGTATCCATTTTGGATTTAGTGCCATTGTAGGTAAATTACATGGGCTTGTTAATGCCTCAAAGGCCGATTCTGCTGTTCTGACTGTAATCTGTCTGCCGTCAGCATGGTATCTTTCTCTTGCTACAGTTGTTTGAACCGCGTGAACAATGTTTTCCTTAATGCTGAATGTTTTTTCAGCTTCTGTGTACAAATGTGATTTGTATGTTATTGGTACCTTTTCTCCCTCATTAGAGGTTAGGTATGTGAATCCGCATCTTCCTGGGATGACTCGAATCACAAGGTTGCGTGTGTTATCGCGTGTTTGCAGTTTTGTTTTAACTAACATGTCTGTTTGTAAAGATCTCAAAATGTCTGTGTGTTTTTGAGTCCAATTGATTTTTTTTTAAATCTGGTTTTATTAGGTCATAGAGAGGTTTAACCCTCTCTGCATAGTTTATAATGTAAGTTCTTCCGAAATTCAGGAAACCTAGAATTGATTGCAAGTTTTTCAGTGTCCTAGGTGCTTGGATTACAGCACATTTCTCTAGGAAATTGTCAGCCAGGCTTTTGCCTTCACTTGATAATTCATATCTTAAAAATAGGACAGTCAGATGGGCAATTCTTGACTTCTTGAAGTTGAATTTGTAACCCTCTGCTGCGAACCCAAGTATTATGGTGTTCACTCTTTTCAAGTGAGTATCCAAGTCATCGTCTGTTAGATAGATGTCATCGACATAAGATAATGCCTCATCATCATACATTTGTAGTAACTCTGTTACCCTCGCTGAGAATAATCCTGGGCTGTTCTTGAACCCTTGGGGCAAACGACAGAACTTTTTCTGCGAGCCATTTATTGAGAAAGCGGTCACATATCTGCTTTCAGGTGCTATATTTTGACAAAAGAATCCATTAGAGATGTCTAATGTTGTTTTGTATTTTTTGCGCACTATGCTATTCATTAGTGCGGCACTGTGTGAGTTTTGTACTGCAAACGTTTTGCAGCATGAGTTAAGGTGTCTGTAGTCCAAAACTAGACGATATGAATCATCTGGTTTGGAGACAGGAAACAAAGGATTGTTCATTTGTGAGGTGCAAGTTTCAATCACCCCCTGGTATTCAAGTTGATCTAAAATCTCCCTGACCTGTTTTTTAGCTTCTTGCTTAATTGGGTACTGTCTTTGTGCAGTTGGTTGAGATTTTAACAGGATTTTGTGAGGAGGAGAGTCCTCATCCCATCCCACATGATTTTTATATAGCGCAGGAGCCTGGGCTACTGCCCACTTTCTTGCAAGTGTATATTTTTTATGAATTGGAATATGATTTGAGAAGGCAGGCATAATCATTTCTTCGCCATGAGGGCACTCCCTGACAAACTCTGGTGGCCAGTCTTTTTCAGCTAGGAGGATGTCATAGCCCTTGGAGAGATTATCCCAAAATAGACCCCTTATTTTCCTAGTCTTATCTCCCTCTATATGTAAAGTTATTTCATATATTTTATGAGGTTTGCTAACTCTGGTATCTGCAGTTTCCACTTGAATGTACTCATTCGTGTCCACTGTCTCCAGATGATTCATCAGGATCTTGCGAGCTATGCTCACTTCTGCTGCGCTGTCTAGCATTGTCTGAGCCCACTCTCCGTTTTTCAGCTGAGTCCTCAGGATCCTCGGCATGTTTGATTATTTTAATGCTGGCTACCTTCTTCTTTGGAAAGTGTAACTTTTTACTTTGATGAGCAGGTTCTTTGTCTTTGGACTTGACGTGCTCTTCCCTGTGTTCTGACCGTCCTCTTCTTTCCGATTTCTGCGAGGAAGTCTGAAAAGATCGAGAGGGACGTGTATCAATATCTTGATATCCATCAGGTTTCTTCAAATTATCCCTATTTCTAAGGTAGTATTTTTTCTCAGAGGGCTCCCTCTGGGGAGACTTGTGTCCTTGGTCCGGAGATCTTTCTCTCCGCCGAGGAGACCTTCCTCTGGACTGGAATCTTTTTTCTTTGGGAGTGGATTGTTTATTTCCATCCCAGTTCTTTTTTGAAGTGTTTAGATTATTTTTAATAAATACCTTTTCAGGATTTTCTATTAGTTGGGGTTTCACTGGTTTTCCACCCAAACTATCTCTTCCTAGTTCTTCATAGGATTTTTCTATGATTCTGGCAAGTTCAAATGGTTGGTCTGCTATATCTGTTTCCTTCAATCTTTGGCGGATCGCCACATTTGCTGCTTCCCCTTTTATGTTTGCTAGTAATATTGCCGAGACCTGCTTGAAGTCTTTCAGTAATTTCATACCCAGAGTTAAAGCAGGTTCTGGACCGTATTCATTTTGAATCTGTTTTAGCACCCCTGGTATTACCGCCATGGACGGAACACCATGTGTTTTTGTGTAAATGGAAGCAAAGACTGTACCCCAAGTGTCACAGTCCTCCACATGTGGTGCGATCCCCATTGGGAAACAGATAGTCAGAATTCTGTGTTTCTCCACAGGGGTGGTATCTGGAAATACCGCCTCTATTTGAGTTATTTTCTGTGCTAACCAGAATGGAATTTGTTCCCTTTTAATGGGTACTTTACCTAGACAGGACTGTATGTTCTGTGGTGTGATTTTATTTGTGTTCCCCTGATGAGTGGCCAGCTGTGGAATTTTAATAGCTGTTTGGACTGTTGAAGTCCGCATTACATATTGGACTAGTTGTCTGTGTATTTTAATCAGTTGTTTTAACTGTGTTAAAAGTTCTGGTATTGACATTTTTTCAATGTCTGGATGTGGTGTGTAGCTGGCTAGAACCGGCCACGTTGCTCCTGGTCTACCTAGTGGACCGAGCCTGGTGATGTGATCATTATGTTTTAGGGCGCCTTTAAACCAGAGCAGGTGCTCTTGGTATTTGAGTCGTATTTCCACCTCCTCGAAAGGGGTGTACTCATCCGGAGGTTCCTCTATCTTGTAATAATGGAACTCCTTTGTTACAGCGTTTTCTGCTGGAAAATTTATCCATGAATAGAATACCTCTGTCTGCCGATATTCGTGTGCCTCAATTACGAATATGACTGTACCACCTCTTGTTGGTGTCAGTCCATTTTCTATAAGTTTTAACGTTATAGTTTTCCTTATGCTGACCGGGATGAGTATTGCATCCGGGTCTTGCTGTACGAGACTTGTGTCTTCCGCTAGGAGTTGAGCTGCTATTCTAGCTGCCTCCCTTTCTTCTTCATTGTCTGACATTTTACTGACAGGAAGGTTTTTTGTTGCAGATCAGGTTTCCACGGAAACAAAGATTAGATGCACAATATTTTGGAACACTGTATCCTTCAACGTTGAATAAACCAAAAACCATACATAGGAGTCTCCTCCTACTAAGTTTGGCGGATTTAACCTTTCACCCACTCCAGACGTCTTTGGAGTTTTATGGGAAAAAGGGTCTGTGTGAAAAAGCACGACTGAGTTACTCTAATGTCTTGCGTTAGATTTATCGCCTATCCAAACTGTTGGGCGCCATGTAGTGTAGTTCCTATTATAGGCTCTGCGCATTGGAATAATATCTTCAATAGTATAGACGTAGGACTGTGGTTAACTAGGTCTTCTACTGACGATATTAGACTTAAAGTTATGTGTGCCAGCTAGCTCAGAGTTCACTAGAAACTTTCTTGAATAGGCAAGGAGGAGTTTAACCTCCCTGGATAGACAAGAAGGGATTTAGTTTCTGACAACCATAGAACATGACAACTTTGCTCTCCCCTAATCAAGAGTATATCTCTAGAGTCGTGTGAAAACAAAAGACAACTATTTTACTCAGTCAGTACGTGCATTCTTAGTTTCACCAGTTTGTAGAGAAATAAGAGATGGGTGTGCTTCAATAAAAAGATGTTATTTATTGATCAGTCTCTTTTCTCATACAAGAGAAATGAATCGCTATGATTGCAATACTTATAGTTAAGTAAAGTGCATACAGTAAAAACAGGATTATAAAATAATACTGTAAAAGCATTTATATGGTTTCTTAGCCATATGATACTTAAAATGGATAAAAGATATACATACATATATACATTGACTAATCGTTCTCAACTGGTGCTTCTAACTACGCCTACCCCGGTGTACCTGACCTAAGCCTAATACTTGGGAGGGAGTAAGTAAGTAGCAGTTTAAGTTAAGTTTGTGTTGCCAAGAATCTGACTCGAGAATTCTCTGTAAGGGGTTAGTCAGTTCAGTACCTGGGATTTAGAAGGCTGGAGGGTTGGTATCTCTGTCTCAGGACTCGATATCCCAGTTACCCGCGAGGGTGGCTGGAAACGCCGGAGGCTGGATTTCTCGGCAGGAGAAAAGGCAGCGTCTCTCTCAGTGCGTCAAAAGGGAGGGGCAGCGTCCGTGGGCTTTTCTGCATCAGCTGGGCTCTCCAGCAAGTAGCGCTGCTCCAAGCTCGTCACCACCGTGTCTTAGCTTAGGGCAGCGTGGGTATATTTATACCTGAAAGGTGCCGTGTTTGATGTAAGGATGGACATAAGACGTCAGCAAGAATGTCATAAGGACTGGTCGTTCTTACATTCTTTGCAGGAGTTCTCGAGCGAAATCAAAACAATGGCGGGGGATTCCCCAGGTCTGTTGGAGGTTTGATTTGTTTTGAGAACTCTGTGTGCTTTCTAGGGGGCTGAAGGGATAGTGCTTGCTTAATGTGACAGCATGCGCTATGACCTAATCTGAAGACGGGTTTCTGTGCCGGTGTATGGACATTAGTGAATTAATAACCGGACAAGGGTCAGAAATAGGAGTATCAATATGGGTACCTAGATAAACACACTACAGTATATCCAATATTAATCAATATTATTAAGTAGTGTAGATGCACTACATGGTGGAGTGGGGCGGAAGTGGAGTAACACTGATGCTTTATGGACCAGGCAATGCAGGCATACATATCTGGAAGGTTCCTTGGCTGCCTGTGAAACATAGGACACGGAGTCTAAACACTGCACCTGTTTCTTGAGCCACCCTGGCAGTCTGGGACAGAGTAGTGGTCCACAGGAAGTTAAAATCCCATCCATCCCCGATGACACCGATTTTCGATAACCCAGACTTTACCGTGGGCCTACATCCCAACAGCTTGATACACTTACAACAAATTGGTTGCAAGAGAATCAGACACATGTTTGATACAGAAGGGACTCTCCCATTCAACAGACTGAAAGCTGATACGGACTTCTAGAATCAGATTGCATACAATATCTTCAGAGTAGACAGTGGGTATCTCACCCCTCCGTTAGACCACACACACAAACAGAGTTCACGCACTTTGAGAATTTGATCTACCTGAAAGACAAAACCAGCTGTTTAATGTCTAAACTATACACTCTATTAGCACTGCCACCATCACAAGAAAAAAATTCAGGTCAGAAATGAGTGGTCCCGCGACCTTCTCTTCCTCGGAGTCTTGCTTGACGGTGTGGACTACCGGTCGCGAGCAACTTCATCACTCACTCCCTCAAGGTCTTCGGGGCCATCGCCCGACAGTCTGAACACGACTTTGAATCGTGATCGCGTTCAAGACACCACAGACATATGTGGTGGGGATCGGTGACCAACATCATGCGAGAACATGTCCCGCAAGGTTTAAAACCTGTCTTTCTACCGGACATCCCTCGCACACGAAGTCAAATGTCACAAATTTCAACCAAAGTAGAGAAAAAGGTTGTCAAAAGCGGTATGGTTGTCGCTCTTCCCAGATCAGCACTTAACTGGCACGGAAAGAAAAGAACTGACATCCACACGCCTGGGTGGTGCCTATATAGGCACCGGGACATCATAACCGACGCTGACGACGTAACGCGTAGCCAAATGGAGCCACCTAATGTCGTGCGCAAGGGGTATTGCTCAGCAAAAGTTTCCAGATCCAGCCTGACGCCTGGGAAATTCAAAGGTAAGGAATCTGCAACTAGAAGTCTCTATCAGATAAGGTGTTTACTGGCCATACTTGATTGCTACCCTGAAACACTTTGGCGACAAGTTTTGCCACTGGATCCTGTGTGGATACAGCTCTATCAGAGCGGTGGTGCAGGTGAACAGCTTCTCCTCTGGCTCCTTTCACATAAGGAGGGGGAAGCAACAGGGGTGTCTGCTATCTCTGCTTCTGTTTGCGCTTTATACGTAGTTGATGGCCCAGCATGCAACAGATAACCTGCTAATCATAGTGGTTCACTTTGGAGGCGATACTCATACCATCAGCCCCTTCGCTGATGATGTAACTGTGGCCTTAAGGGATCCTCTCAATTCACTGCCAGTCCCGGTAGATGAACTCTAACGATCTGGATGTATATGGGGTCTTAAGGTCAACCTACAGAAATCACAGGTCCAAAATGTTACCACCCCCTCAATCAATTCTAACTAGATGCTCAATACCCCATTACCTGGGCCAAAACGTCTATCTCATACTTAGGTCTACAAATTGCACCTACAACCACAGACACATATATTATCTATTATCTCTTCCTCCACAAACACATCAAATCTGATCTAGCCTTATGGCACCAGTATTGACTCTTCTGGTTGGGTCGTATAACATCCCTAAACATGACTGTCCTGCCCAAAGTATTAATATTGTTCCAGTCTGTTCCACTGACAACTCCACACAACTCTTTGAAGATACTGCAGAAAGAAATTAATCAATATTTGTGGGATAAGACAAAATACTTATACAACATAAGCTGATCCATAGACTGGTGGCAGAGAGGGGCGCGTTGGTATATCCAATATTAATCAATATTATTAAGTAGTGTAGATGCACTACATGGTGGCGTGGGGCCACGCGGAAGTGGAGTAACACTGATGCTTTATGGACCAGGCAATGCAGGCATACATATCTGGAAGGTTCCTTGGCTGCATGTGAAACATAGGACACAGAGTCTAAACACTGCACCTGTTTCTTGAGCCACCCTGGCAGTTTGGGACAGAGTAGTGGTCCACAGGAAGTTAACATCCCATCCATCCTCGATGACACCGATTTTCGATAACCCAGACTTTACCGTGGGCCTACATCCTAACAGCTTCATACACTTACAACAAACTGTTTGCAAGAGAATCAGACTTTTTGATACAGAAGTGACTCTCCCATTCAACAGACTGAAAGCTGATACGGATTTCTAGAATCAGATTGCATACAATATCTTCAGAGTAGACAGTGGGTATCTCACCCCTCCGTTAGACCACACACACAAACAGAGTTCAGGCACTTTGAGAAATTGATCTACCTGAAAGATAAAACCAGCTGTTTAATGTCTAAACTATACACTCTATTAGCACTGCCCCCATCACAAGAGAAAAATTCAGGTCAGAAATGTTGGGACTCAAAATTAGGTTGGATGTTCACGTACAAGGAGTGGGAGGATATTTTCTACCACGCACACGACACTGCACACAACACTTCTAGTAAATAAACAACCATCAAGATAGCTACACTGTGGTACCATGCCCATGTCCAAAAATGGTGCCCTGACCATAGCAAGGAGTGCTAGCTAGTCTGTGGGGATACCAGCTCACTACTATATTTGGTATGGAATTGCCTGAGATTGACTCCACTTCCCAGTTTATGTTATACTCAGTTGCATTCAATTACCATCATTCGTTAAAATCTCCAAAGGGTTAACACATTGCTTTAGCACAGTGGGTGGCACAGCAGGCAATCCTCTTCTTGTGGGGATCAGACAGGATTCCAACCCAGCCAGCCTGGCAACATAAGATGCGGAAAAGATAACTTTTAATGCAGAGACATACCAGGAGTTATGGGCACCTTAAATTAGTCTCCTATCATTTGAATTCAATCAGTTGACATGCCCAAGCTATCTTGAATTGCTACATCGGATATCACTATTCAGGGAGTCTCTGAAAGCAGATGCTGATGGGCAAATGGGGTGGACACTTTGGGAACAACTCACTGATATCCTTTGGTCTCTACAGCTGGGTGGATAGCCAGCGAGTTACCAATTGTTTCACTATAGGAATGTGAGCGGGAGGGCAAGGGGGGAGAAAGGGGTTTGGTTCATGGGTAGGGTTGTTCCTTGTTTCTGTTACGCAAGATAGAGCACACTGGCCTACAGGTTATTGGTTATCGATTTAGATATTTGTTTTATTTCTTTTGTTTTTTGTGTCTCTGAAACTCAAGAAACGGAACTGATCCATAAAAGAGATAAGGTTGTCTCTTTAATTAGTGACAGAGTTTAGTGATAATTATGTATAATCATAAAAAAACGACGTATTCAAATGTATGTTTCATTAATCATATTTTTACGAGTCCACACAGGTGCACCTCAGGCATCCCTATTTAAACTAGGGCCTCTCATTAAATGCATAATTTCTGCCTTAATCAATACACTTACAATTGGGTTTCCTGCCTTCTTTTAAATGTTCCAATAGAAAAATAGAGGTCCCTGTGATAAACTCTGTTTGGACTGACGATCAAGTCTGTTTTTTCCTTATGACCTTAAGGTAAGCCCCGACAATTAATAGAAATATCAGTTGCATAAAAACAGCCTGCCTAGTACTAGTCAACAACTGCTTCTCTTCTCTATCTTGTACTAGTGTTCTCTGTGACCCATTATAATGCATGTAAATAGGCTAAAAATATAAACTCTGAAACGCTAGAGTAGACACCCACATTGACAGACGCCCCTGTATAGCAGCACCAGTATCCATTCTTTAGCACTTTGCGCTACTTCATTTTTTTTCTTTTGTTTTCTTCAAATATTTATCTTTCTTCTTATTTTGCCTGTTGTATAATTAAATGCAAAATGCATTATCCAAATGTACATTGCTGTTGCATAAATTGTAAGGCTAAACTCATAAGTGGTATATCGTGATCAATGATCAGATCTCTGGCTTCACATGTTCAAGAAAAAAGTATAGAAGGTTGTGTAAACATATAGACATTATTTTAAAACGCTGTTTATCTATTTGTAGTTATCAGAAGACATTGTCCTGATGAAGACACTCTCACAGTGTCGAAACGCGTAGACAGACAAAATTAATCTCTTCTATGTACCACTGGGAACACTATCATTATTAGATATTGTGTATATTTATTGAAGTAACTCTTTTACTGTTGTTTTTTTTCAATTTTGATTATATCAATGAATGTTTTCATGACTTTTTATCAAATGTATTAAACTAAATCTTTCATGCTATTTTAGTGCTTCACTACTTTCCTTTACTTGAACGTTGCCAGTTCTTTTTGTCTTGCCTGGGTGTGTTTATTTGTCACATAATCATAAAAAACTACGTATTCAAATGTATGTTTCATTAATCATATTTTTACGAGTCATCCATAAAACAACATTAAAATATAACAATTTGAGCCATCTTATTTTGCATTAGATGCTTTAGACCTTGAAATTACCCAATAGCTAACCAAATAGCCCAATATCAAATAACACAAAATAACAAGCCCATTATAGCTCTACTAAAACAGAACTAAACCAATAGTGTTAGTTCTGCTGCGTCATGAAAATAGAAATAATATACTATCAAGAGGTAAAACGTGGCACTTCTGAGCTTAGAAAGACCCTTAATATAGAATTCTAGAAAATAACTATTGCATATTATAGCACATATGGATCTGAAAATGGTACATACCTCTCTCCATTCTTTGTTTCCAATAGCCTGAGTATACAATACACACACTGCAAAAAAGTCAATGAATTATTATTATTTGTCAGCAGGAACACCAAAAGCACTCACACGCCATAGGAACATAGAAAACGTAGGTACAATTCTTGTTGAACACATATTGCAAGTCCTGATCTCACAGCAGGTAGTACTCACAGAATGACTATGCTTTGAGGAACCATAGCATTATTAAGACCATTATTATAAAGATGATCATGCAAGATGTTTGGAAATGCACAGACATTTCTCTTACTGGTTACAGAGCATGTGTTGGGAATGGTTAACTCGCCACAGTGTCAGTACAATCCGATCAGTAGCTAGGTTGAACAATCCACTGTAAACTTGGGTTAATGAGGTAAAAACCGGGGATTTGGTGTGGCTTACTGAGGTTTGTGGTGTGGTGCATAGTTATTAATGGGTTAGGGAAGAGAAGGAGAGCAAGATAAAACAATCACTGCTAGCAAATAGTGGTCCAAATGGATGGTGGGGTGTATAAAAGTTCTTTGATGATCACTACATGCTATGTAACCTCAGGCATATTGTTACTCCGTTAAATCTTAACCACTCCTTAAGAGGGCTACAGATTTAGTTGCAGGGATGCCAAGGAGCCGGTATCTCAGATTCCAGCCACTTAACCCACCCATAAGTTGGGAAAGAAAATAAGTTACTTACCTGTAACTGTAGTTCTCCAGCATTGGAATCTTTCATAGATTCACACGCTTGAATCAGTCCTTGTCATCTAGATGGGAGTCCCCCGTACATTAAAAAGCAATATAATGTTAACAGAAACTAGAAAAAAGGTCCTAGGCCCCTTTCATTTTGTAACATAGCCCAGTTGTTTGTTAAAAGAAACCAAATATAGGTTTCAATAATTCAGAATGCCCTACCCTCTAAAACACTCCTGAGGGAAGCTCCAGCCCTTCAGATTTTCAAAGCACAAGTGTAGGAGATAGACCTCAGAACAAGCATTGGCATAGCCAATTAGTCTCGCCTTTGGAACCTTATAAGTTTTTAGCCATGCAGCACATTATTCTGGGTGCTTAACATTTACATTTGCACTCGTGATGTGATGGTGGCTAGAGGTTAGGGTAAGGAAGAGGGATACAAGGATGGGAGATGGTAATCTTTGTTACATGTAAGTGCAGTGGTGTCTGCCAGACCCTTGTAAACATAACAAAAACTCCAAATACATAAACATACAGAGAGGGTCTTTTGGCTAGCCATCTTTTGTCTGTTCAGGTGTCATCATTACACTGCTTCCCCCCATGACAGCATACTGCCTCGGGCACTTGTGTTACTCATTTCTGCCACAGGCTCTATTGCCCTGTGAGCAAGAGCATTTGTCGTGGTAACAAGTGCACACCTGTCTGAAAATTAGTTTACTTCATTGTCTGGGAAAGTGGACAGTCCTTTAGATTTCCATTTTTTTCTTTTCTTTTATAAATACCCTTTCATTTATCTTGCTGTACTTGTATTTTGAGCAACCTGCAGCTCGCCAGACTGTCCTGTCGGGCTGCCTGCTTGCCCTTCATTTAATCTCCAGTGTGCTGCATCTTGTGCTGCCAATATTTCTAAACTTTGAAGCCACTTTACAATGATATTGTCCATAGTGTCTAATTATTTTACCAATCCAATATACTCTGTTTAGCAGTATTACGTTGGCCACCTTGGCTTAGTACAATAGTGATGACCATACACTTTAGCATTTAAAGATGACAGCCCAGTGCGATGATGACTAAGCAGCTGCCTTGGAATACTATTGTGCATAACTTATCATTGTTTAATGCTCAAAGATGTCCAAAACATTGCTTCTAAATATAGAAGCTATGATGGCACTTTAAAATAATGATACACAATGTACAATACAAATTCAAGACAGTCATCTGCCACATTTGTCATTTTGTATTGCAAGCATATGTGCGCCAAGTTTAGGTGGTGACACATTTTCTTTTTTCTACTTTTCAATCCATATCCTTGTGGGAATTTGTGTGTCCGTTTTATTGCAGATGAATAAATGCAAACGGTTTCAATGGATTGATGAAATGCATGAGTGCAAGAAAGAGTGAAAGCTCATTAGTGGGTGATAAGCCTGTTTCAGTTTTAGGTCAGACCTACTGGCATTGAAAATGCTCGTTTTTAGCAATACTTCTATAATTGGACCCAGAATAGACTGTGAACTATAAGAATGCTTATTAATAACAACGATATTCTAAAGAGAAGCTCAACCAAATATCGGATGGCAATGAAAATAACGTGATTAGATCGAAGACGGCAAACTGCATGATAAACAAAACCTTAATTACAAGCCCAACATGATCACCAGGAGCAAAAGATCCAGCATCATTAGACATTGGCAGACCGCCTGTAGCTGGACACGCGAGCTCAGGTACTTTCCATCACTAGGAAGCAGCCAAAGCAAGGGGGATCTTTGGGATTTTTCAGTTGACCTGTATAAAATGCATACACTAAGGCCACACAGGTATGCACACCTTGAACACACTGATCCATGTACTTGGACGTAGGGAAGCCCTCTTAGTTGCGGATGGGTTTACGGAGTACCCTCATCTGAAATGAACTCAAAACTGCCCCTGCACCTGGTCATAGGGTGTGGTCTCCAGAACCTCTCTGCAAAGCTGGGCGCACCGCTGAAATTTACAGCATCGGAAACAGCTCCACGCCTGTAGCAGTGGCTCCATGTCCAATGTCATTACGCAGTCCAGAAAAGCCACTCACACAGAACATAGCATCCCTCTCGCCCAGCAACCGTACGTTAATACGCAATGGAACTGGGAATTTGGCAGTAGGCGGAAGTTTCTTTAAAAGCCAATCGCATCTCTAAAACTAGTATGATGGACCAGACCGATATACAACGAGAAAGAGGATTGAAATGCAGAGTTGTGGCGTTAAATAACTTTACTGATCTTGAAAGTATTCAGTTCCACGTTTTCGTGTTGGACTGTAGCAGCATTAAAAACGTTTTAACAAAATTGAATGAATACTAAATTTTTATTTCATTTTGTTAATCGTATGAACCGAAGGTGAGGCACGTCTGTAAGGTGGAAGTTAACCCATAATGGGCGCAGCCCTAATGGAGTGAGCAACTCATGGTGAGTCACTTCTGTGCGGAGTTCAAAGCGGGGCACATCACAAGGAGGTTGGCGGTGCCGCCCATCGATGAAACCGGGTGCTGCTGTTGGACTCTACTTTCTGTGCGCGCGCGCGCTAAAAGAACATTTTAAAAAGCACGCGAGTGGTGCACGCACGCGCGTCGGCGCTGCTCGTAAAAGCAGCTACAGCCTCACGTCTGGCGAGTGGTGTGCGCACACCATGACGAGAGAGAGGAAAACCATATGGGGTCTCTGTTCGTATTTGTGCGCGTAACCGCACGCTGTATGCCAGAGCAAAATCTGTGGTAGCACTTTGAAAACCCACACACTAAATGTCTCGCAGTGCAGCGCATGCACTGGCTCAGGCGAGACCTAAAAACAGTAAAGTGAGCTTCCCAGGGGAGGAGGGTGGGTTGCATGTGATTCTATGAAAGATTCCAATACTGTAGAACTACAGTTACAGATAAGTAACTTATTTTCTTACTCCAGTATTAGAACTTTCATAGATTCACATGCTTGAATCAGATTGCATATCAGTTAAGAGCACATTGATTCAATAACTCTTTCTTTTGCATGCATTTGCTCTTTGATTATTACTATTAGAATATTGATTATAATATCTTGTTTTAACATATTTTTAAAACAAGCTAACGTCCATTTAAATGTAATAAGGATATCAAATACAAGAAAAAGAATACAGTATTGGGGAACCAATGTACATACTTTAGTGAAAAAGGAAGGAGGGGAAAAGGAGAAAGCTTACCCTCAATGAAAAAGATTATGTAGCACCGCCTGGCCTACTCCTGTGTCGTTGTGGACCGTAGAATCCAAGCAGTAATGCCTGGTGGTGGTCGGTGCGCTTTTCCAGGTAGCTGTTTGTCAGATGGCCAGGATCGGTACTGCAGCAAACAGAGCGGTTGATGCTGAAATGACTCTGGTAGAATGAGTGTGCATTGGAGCCTAAAGTGGCTTTCCTACTGCTTGATTGCTATATTGAATGGGACTGGAAATACAAAAAGCAATACTCTGCTTGGAAAGAGGATAACCTTTTCTTTGAGCACTATAGACCACGACGAGTTGAGTAGATTTACAAAAAGTCTTAATTTTCTGAAGATAAAATTTGAAGCATCTTTTTACATCCAGTGAATGAAGAGCACTTTCAGTTGGTGTTGTAGGTTGTGGAAAAAAAGGTTTTGAGGATGAGAGGTTCATTTAAATGAACGTCAGAAGGAACCTTAGGATGAACTTTAAGTTGGTGTGCACAACCACTCTGTCATCCCTAAACTGTGGAAACAGTACTTGTATGGTTAGTGCCTGAATGACGCTAACCCTACTGGCGATGTCAATGCCAAAAGAAGGGCAACTTTCCATGAGATGAATTTGAGATCAGCTTTGTGAATAGGCTTGAATGGGTGCCTCATGAGCTGTGATAGGACTACATTGAACTGCCAGAGTGGTGGAGCAGATATGACTGGTGGAAGCACTCTAAACAGTCCTATAAGAATTGCTTAATAATTCTAGCTAACCATAAAGAACGCAATGTCGAACACCTTCTAATGCGAGATATTGATGCTAGTTGGACTTTCATGGAGGTGTGAGCCGATCTGGAGTTTGCCAACAGAAGGAGGTAATGAAGAATGTCATGAGGTGAGGAAGAGAAAGGATGTATGTTTGATTCCCGACACCTACGCAGAACCGCTTACACTTCAATCAATAGGTTTTGTTAGTAATCTGTGCGCGGCCATTAGAGAGAATTTCTCTGCATTCAGATGGAAGGTTTAGATAGGCAAACTCAAGGTTCTCAGTAGTCGGGCTGCTAAATGAAGCGATTTAGGATCCTGATGCAGCACTGGCCCTGGGATGGATTGGGATCCAAGAGAATGTGATGCCTCTCCAAAAGCAGGAGTTCTGTGTACCAATGCTGGCTTGGCTATGATGGGGCTATCAGGATGATTCTGCAGGGTTCAGATTTCATCTTTGTCCGCAGCCTTGGAAGGAGGTGAATTGGAGGCAAGGCGTAGGCAAAGACGCCTGACTATGCCATTAAAAACACATTTCCCCAAGATCCTGGATGGTGAAGAACCGGGATTTTTTGTTTTCTGGTGTTGCAAAAAGATTGAGACTTAGCTTGCCCCACTGGAGACAGATTTTGTTGAGAATTGTTTAATCAAATTCTTATTTGTGGCATGACAACATCAGCCTGCTGAGAGTGTCTGCTGTTGTGTTCTGGTTGCTGGGAAGGTGTTCTGCTCCTGAGGATACTCTGTTGTGAAATGCCCACTGCGACATGCACTGTGCCTCTGGAGCGAGAAGGCGAGATCTGGTGTCTCCCTGCTTGTTGATGTAGTGCGTCATGGTAATGTTTTCCGTACAGACTAGAAACACTGAGTTCTTTACTATTGGTAGGAATGCCTGTAAGGCTAGATGCACTGCTTTGAGCTCTATTAAGTTGATGTGGAGGTGCCAATGTTGTTGTTGCCATGGGCCACTGACTTGCAAATCTTGAAGGGAAGATCCCCATCCATCCAGGGAGGCATTGTTGGTAATTTAGAGTGGAAATGGAGCGGTGAGGAAAGAGGCCGATTGAAATATTCCTGCCCTGGGTCCACCAGGATATGGCTTGAACCATTGCTGCTATAATTGATAATAGATTGTCAAAAGTTCCCTTCGCCTGCAGACATTGCCTGTTAATTCCTCTTGGAGAAGATGCATTCTGAGACAGCAGAAACAAAAAAGAGGGATGCAGGGTGCCATCATCCCTAGGAGAGACTTGTAAAGGTGAACTGAAAAAGAGTTTCTTTTTTTGGATTAATTGAGCCAGAGACATCAGCTTTAACTGTCTCTCTCTCTCTCTCTCTCTCTCTCTCTCTCTCTCTCTCTCTCTCTCTCTCTCTCTCTCTCTCTCTCCCTCTCTCTCTCTCCCTCTCTCTCTCTCCCTCTCTCTATAGAGAGAGAGAGAGGGAGGGGAAAGCTATGCTAAGATTCGTGTCCAGCATTGCCACTAAAAAGGTGTTGCTTTTCGAAGGCTGCAAGACTGATTTTTCTTTATAGAAGGTAAGGCCCAATCTGGTGAATAGTTTTGTGCAACAGTCGTGGGCGTCTGAGCTGTGGCGATGAATGGTGCTTTGATCAGCCACTTGTCTTAATGGGTATACACCTGATGCTGTTGCTTTCTTACAAAAGCTGCTACAAGAGCCAAGCATCTGTGAATATCCTCGGTGCAGACTTTAGGCCAAACAGTAAGACTCTAAATTGATTATGGATTCTGACTATAGCGAACAGCAGATATTTCCTGTGAGAGAGATGAATGGGAATATGGAAGTACGTCTAGGTTGAGGGTGGACATGAAATCTCCTGGATTTAGAAGCAACAAAATGTCCTGCAATGTGACCATACAAAAGGGCTATTTCTTTATGTAGGTTTTATGAGCCCTCGCGTCGAGAATAGGTCGCCATTGTCTGAATATTCTGTGGACCAAAACTAAACAGGAGTAAATTCCCTTTCCTCTCTGTGACGCAGGAACCAATGATATCGCTCCTTTCTCCAGCATTAGGAGGATTTCTAAAAGCAGGAGATGCAGATGTTTCACCACTGTTGACTGAGATGGAGTATGAGGAGAAACTCTAGAGAATGGCCTGAATGAATGAGGTTGAGGAACCATTGGTCCATAGTTAGTTTCTGCAAGTGTTGGAGTTGTGCTAATATTTTCCCCCCTATGTTGACTAGTGAAGGAGGAGAGAATAAAGCCAGAACATTCCAGATGAGAGGAATACTTTCCCTGTGGTACTGCTCTGCCTCTTAGGGTAGATCAGCTGTACGCTGCTGGTGGTTGATGCTGAGTGTATCCTCCTCTTTATGATGGAAGCCCTTCCTCAAGCTCACCTAGAGGACATCTTCCAATACTGAAGCGCCCCAACGACTTTGGAGTGTCGGTATCAATCTGGATAGCCTGAAGGGCCTCATCAACATGTTTTCTGAACATGGCCTCTCCATCAAAAGGGAGGTCAAGGATCTTGTTCTGGACCTCTGGTCGGTAAGATGTAGCCCTGAGCCAGCCTTGTCAGCGCAAGACGGCTGCGCCTGCCACCAATCTAAAAGCTGTGATGGCAATGTTAATGGTGTAATCAATAATATCTGAGGATATCCGTTCCCCTTCCAGAACGATCACATTAGTCTCTGTTTTACTGTCCCCTGTAAGCTGATATAAGTACGGCACAAGGTCACACCACATTTGACAATCATAACGCCCCAAAACTGCAAGAGCATTGGCAGCTGTGACTATGAGTGCTGACATTGAAGAGAATATCTTCCCTGCATTGTTGAGGCATCTGCCTTCTTTATCCGGTGGCGCTGTTATTGAAGCCAACAGTTTCTTTCACTTCCTCTACACAGACTGCGAGACAACAGAAAAGGCTTTGAGTGTCCTACAAGACAAGAAGGAGTGTCATCTGGGGCCTTATATTTCTTCTCTAGTCGAGGAAGGACTGAAGTTGATGTTGCTGGAGCCTTTATGACTTTGAGGCCTTCCTCCCAGATATAAGTAACAATGGGCACTGCTCAGAAATATTGCCTGAAAGTCTCCTTAAAGTCATATAGGAAAGATTTTGGTTGAGAAGGGAGCATCGGTAAGTCAAAACGTTTGGCAGCTCTCTTCAGGAAAAGTGTTCTTCTGATCGGCATCATTTGTACCATGACTCCACTGCTTTTTCATTGCCATCTCGTGTCAAACACTTCCACACCACCCGCCTGGTCGTTTCTGCTGATGCCTGAGGAAAATTCTAATTGACACGACAAAAACCATCTTGCAGCCTGCATTTCTGCCCAGGAACTGTCACACGCCCAACCCCCCCTGTTCTCTGCAGTTAACCAGAAAGCCACGAGACACTCACACCCTGAGTAAATGATTCATTTTCCATGTCCTACTCCCAGCCTGGTAAACATCCTTGACACTGTGATCAGGTTATCTGGACAATGGTCTGACTGCTGGACCTTCATCAGGGTGATTAAGCAATGACTTGAAAGACCAAGGCAATTGAACAATGACCTGAAAAGACTGAGCCTTGATCAAAGCCGAGTGAACAATGATTTGTGTACCAAACCTTGACCAAGTCACCATCTACAAACGTTGTCTGGATCTGGTTATCAACTTGCACTCTACAATTATGGGGGGCGGTAAAAAGAATGATGTATTGAAAAACATTTTTTTTTTTTAGGTACAGAGTTGTAATTGCATTATAATGTTTTGTTTAATTGTCTTTTAATTAGGAAATATCTGCTGTTGTAGGGAGAGAGCTATGTTTACATATTGTCCTGCAGACGGTGGTACATAATAACTCATAGACCACCGAAACGCGTCGACGCACCACAAGGTGTTACATCGTCTGCTCTCTAATTTTTAGGATTGTCTATGTTGACACATTTTTGTGTTTTTTTATATTGTGTGTACTGTATAAATTGTCTCTTATGAGAATTTTTAAACTATTGTTTTGATCTATATTGAATATACATTTTTTATTAAAGCAGATTGTGTATTTTTATAATTTAGTGGTGTTTTTGTATTGTTCCACATAACTGACTATTGGGGTCCCAATGTATGATGAATGATATGGTGTTGTGCAGTAATTTTAAAGTAAGGCTGTAGAGTTGAGACTCATAAACATTATTGACTTGAACATGGTGTAAAAAATTTCCAGGAGAAATCTTCTTCTTACCTACCTGTGGTACCCCTTCTCTTGGGTGTGGGGTCGCTCCCATTTCTCATTTTTTCACTAAATGAGTCTTAAGCGTTCTGCTTCCTTGTAGGGTTCCTAAATAGCGTTCAGGAGAGCGTGTGAGGGATGGCTGCGACTTTTTCAAGATGTTTGTGTGGTAGTGTTTGCTTACTATCCAGCCAAAAGAGTGACAGCTCACCCTGCGCCACTCTGTTATATAACTCCTAATCGGGTGCATTAAGGTCACCCATGTCGTAGGGTAACACTAATATCTTCCATTGCAGCGTTTGTTCACGCTGTGAAAATGTGAAGCAGAGCGTGATTTTAAGTACCTTGGGGACCCATTCATCATGGTAAGCGTTAAGCAGTATACAATGAAGTGTAGCACATAGCGGGGTAAAATTTACAGGGTCACCTAGCGCTGAATACTAGACAGGAAAGTAAAGAGGGAAGGTTTTTAAACACAGAAGGTATAAGTGTTGAAATTGTTTGGTATTTAGCACATGGTTATAAAATGAATGATGTTTTTGAGAAAGCACGATATAGAATTGTTTAGCTAAAATTTGGTTTTTACTCTTAGATGCCCCTGAAGAAGGAATGTACTTTCCGAAATGCATTGGGCCATTTTAATAAACAGCACGGGATGTGGAACCCTCTTTGGATTCACGAGCATTTTTTGAAATTGTTTTGTTTAAAGTAATCATTGAGTAAAATGAATCTTATCTTATCTTATCTTAAGTGCAATTTGTAGAGTGCGCTAACACCAAAGGCTTTAAGACAGAATGAGTGAGGTTGAAAGCGTGAGCAGTGGAGTTTTAACCAAGGGAAGGGAAAAGGTGAGTTTTAAGCAATTTCCTGAAGTTCAGGAGGGAAGGGGTGGACTTGATGGAGAGAGGGAGGAGATTCCAAAGCCCGGGAGCCAGGTGGGAGAAGAGACGACCTCCGAATTTCTTGGTTTTAGCTTTCGGGGTAACTAGCAGGTGACGGTGGGTTGATCGGAGGTTGCGAGTTGGACGATGAGGAGTAATTAAGGATTTGAGGAACGCGGGACCGGAGCAGTGGAGGGTTTTAAATGTGAGGCAGGCCACCTTAAAGGCTGCCCTTTGGCCTATTGGGAGCCAGTGCAGTCTATGAAGTAGAGGTTTGGCCGATTGCCATCTGGGGGTTTTATGAATGAGGCGGGCCGCCTGGTTTTGGACAACCTGAAGGCGGTGTAGCAGGGATTGTGGGAGACCGTAGTAGAGGGAATTGGAGAAGTCCAGACGAGAAAGTACAAGTGAGATGACAACTTGGGTAAGTGCGGCGGGCGGAAGTAAGTGGCGAACTTTACGGATCTTCCGGAGCTGGTACATACAAGATGAGATTACCGCACCCACTTTAAGGGACAGTTTGGTGAAGATAATCACTCCCAGACTCTTCACTGATATGACCGGGACTGGGGAGGGGCCTAGCTCCGAGGGCCAGAACTGCGGGCCCCAGGGAGCATGGCTGAGCCCAGGAAGAAGGAGCTCAGTTTTCCCGGGGTTTAGCTTCAGTTGGTTCCGGTTCATCCAATGTTGGATGTGGATCATAACTGCGTGAAACGTGTTGATGGCATGAGGTGAATTGAGCGGGAGGACAATCTGTAAATCGTCGGCATAGTTGTAGACAATGGTGTCCCATTTCTGAAGAGAGTGGATCAAGGGCCGGAGGTATAGGTTAAACAGGAGCGGTGAAAGAGAGGAGCCCTGAGGGACTCCGCAGGTCGTGGGGGGTTTTGTTGCGGTGTAGGGGCCCAGGCGGACAGCCTGTGTTCTTCCAGTCAGGAAAGACTCGACCCACTTAAGAGCAGTACCCTGGATGCCTGCCTGTCCGACACGGTGGAGGACGATGTTATGGTCCACCGTGTCGAACGCGGCCGACAGGTCCAGGTGTACGAGGGCTTGGGGGAACCCCGCATCCGCATTGCTCCTGAGTGTGTCCAGGACTGCCAGAATGACGGCCTCAGTAGAGTGGGCAGGTCTGAAGCCGGCTTGGTTTGGATCAAGATGACAGGAAGATTCGATAAAGTTTGACAGACATCGGGTGACATGGGCCTCCATTAATTTTGAGAAGTAGGGGAGAAGGGAGATGGGACGGTAATTGGAAGGCTCCACGGGGTCAGCGCCAGGTTTTTTGAGGAGGGGCACTAGGATGGCCTCCTTGAGAGAGCTAGGGATGATGCCACTGCTGAGTGAACCATTCAGTAGGGGAAGAATACAGTTGGTAGATTAAGGCAGATACTCCGCAAAACAGATGGCGGGCAGCAGTCATTAGGGGAGCCGGATTTAACGCGAGTGGCCAGTTCCGCTAATGAGATAGGGTTCAGAGCAGGAAAGGTAGTGAGGGTCAGGGGGTTGTAAGAGGAAGTGTCCGATGGGTATGGCTGGGGAGGGGAAGGGATAGAGTTTTTGATTTTTGTGATCTTTTCCACAAAGAAGAGGTTGAGAGTGTTACATGCCTCTTGAGTAGGGGTCTGGGCTGGGAGAGTTCTGTCGTCTGTGGTAAGTTCATTCATGACTTTGAACACCTCCTTAGATTTGTTAACCGCCGACGAGATCCTATTGGAGAAGTGTTCCATTTTAGCTAGGGTAATGGCAGTTTTGTATTCTCTGCGCGCAGCCATATAGGTCTGCCTGGCTGAGATGGAGTAATCGCGTCTCCAGATGCGTTCCAGCTGGCGCGTTTTTAATTTATGTTGTTTTTTTTTTTTTTTTTTTTTTTAAAACCTTTATTTGAGCAAGCAAGAAGGTACAAGGATGGGCCTACAACCACACGGGCCAGCCGCTAAAAAGGAGTAGACACATATCATATATGCCCGCAGAGGTAACCGTCAATCAACAATGCAATACTCCACATTATATACAGGACAAAAACAGGTTTTATATATATGAAAGAACAAACATACAAAAAGGCGAGAGTGTATCACTGAAGGTCAGCCCAAGGGACGCAAGGGGGGGACAGCAACGGAAGTGCAGTAGCAATATTCTAAGCACGAAGGAGTTCGGAGGGGGGGGGGGGGAGGGGGGAGGGGCACAGAGATCAGGAAGAAGAAGGGGGAGAGCCGGAGATACCAGCTCAGTCCCTATATGAAGATTCCGGGAACGCTAGCCTAAGGAGACAGGGTAATCTCGATAGTGTCCACAAGGGGAGGAGTACAAATGTCGCCACGGTATTCGTTCCATTGACCCCACACCTTCACCCATGCCCTGGGTCTGCCCCTGGCCACATAGACAGTTTTCTCACGGAACATGGACCAATCCATGTTATCCTCCCATTGCGAGAGGGCAGGGGGCCTGGAGGCCCCCCAGAGTTGCGCAATATCTCGCTTCGCAATCATATAGCCCAGGGTGGCCCATCTAGTCTGTGCCACCGAACAGTCCGTGGGCTCCCAAACATTCAAAAGACAGCGACGAGGTTCCGGACGCAAGGATATCCCTGTCACCACAGTCATCAGATCAAGCACAGCCACCCAATAAGCAGCCACCATCGGGCACTCCCAAAGAATATGCAGGAAAGTAGCACGCAAACCACATCCACGCTTACACAGTCCATCGGAGGAAAAGCCCATCACCATCAGTCGCGGTCCCGTCACGTACACCCGATGAAGGATCTTCAATTGGACCAGACGGAGTCGAGCCGGTATAGCCACCTCCTTCGGAGAGGAGAGGGCCGATTGCCAATCCTCATCATCAAGTTCCAACCCATCTCCCATCCACTGTTCCCGAAGTCGGGCCAATAAGTCAGTCCGATTGTTAATCAACTTTTTATAGATCAGGGAGATAGTGCTATCAGGAAGATGTTCGTCAAGGATACGGTCTTCAAGTGGGGAAGAGTCAGGCGGAATCTCACCAGGAGCAAACACCGAAACCAAAGCGTGCCTGATCTGTAAATAACGAAAGAATTCCCGACTACTCAGGCCGTAGTCAGCCTGGAGGGCCTGAAACGGGCGCACAGAACCCTTAGAGTATACATCCCCCATTTTAGAGATCCCAATCAAGTCCCAACGGTCAAAACCCTTGGAAGACCAAAGACCGCCCAGACGTTCTGAAGCATAAAGCGGCGTCGCCAACGTCAAGCGATCCTCCCAGCCCAGGCTCACATTCGCAGCACGCCACACCGTCAAAGCAGTCAAAGTAGGTCCCACAAGATGGCGCCCAGCGGAGCGAGAATAGAGCACTCTGTTAAAGTCACCTCCCGGAAGCTGAAGTTTATCCATCTCAAACGCCGGATTACGACCCGGCGAGAACATAGCGTGATTAATAGCGGACAGATGGGAAGCCCAGTAGTATCTCTTAATATCGGGGAGCGCCATGCCCCCATCGTACCACGGGATGGAAAGTTTCGCGAGAGCAATGCGCGGTCGCCCATCCCAAATAAGTTGCCTCTGAAGGCTCTCAATCTCCCGAAAATAGGTCTTAGGGATAGGATCATAATAATTCTGGAGAGCGTAGAGAAACCGCGGTAGTGACATCATCTTAAACAGGGCCGCCCGACCCAGTGGAGACAGGGGAAGTTTGCGCCAACGGGCAACGTCCAAACGGAGCCTAAGCAACGGGGGAAGGAGATTACGATCAAAACGAAGGGACGGGTCCAAGGTAACAAAAACCCCCAAGTATTTGAAACCATCCAGGACCACCTGAAGAGGAAGTCTACTCGGCAACGGAGGCAAGATACCAGATAAAACGTATACACAGGACTTAGACCAGTTGATGACGAGGCCTGAGTTAGCGCCAAAGGACGCAAGAACGTCAAATAAAACAGATAAAGACTTGCGAGGAGAAGTAAGATACAAGAGGATGTCGTCCGCATAAAGCGAGACGCGGTCTTCGAAATCCGGGGCCCAACGAATACCTTTAAGGGACGGTTCCCAACGGAGCCAGGCCGCCAACGGTTCAAGAGCGAGCGCGAACAACAGAGGGGACAAGGGGCAACCCTGACGGGTACCCCTGCCCAAGGAGAAGGGGGCCGACACTCTACCGTTCACTACAACTTGCGCCAGAGGTTCCGCGTACAACAGTCTAACCCAGCTAATAAACTCGCACCCGAAACCAAATTTCTCAAGTGTCGCCCATAAATAGGGCCACTCCACAGTGTCAAAGGCCATGGAGGCATCCAGGGACGCCAAAATGGCCGGTTCAGTCAAAAGCCCCGCCCTCGCCAGCGCGCCGTGGAGGCGACGTAAATTCAGAGCAGTGTTGCGATGCGGGATAAAGCCAGATTGATCCGGATGGACCAACTCCCCGAGAACCGAAAGGAGACGGGTCGCCAAAAGTTTAGCCAACACCTTAGGTTCAACATTTAATAGGGATATGGGCCTATACGAGGAACAGAGGTCACGCGGTTTACCCTCTTTGGGAATGACGACGATTGTCGCCAGACGCTGATCATAAGGAAGTATGTTCCGCTCACGAGATTCTAGAAACATGGCGCGGAGATACGGCGCCACCTTATCGGGGCGTAACTTGTACAACTCAATAGGCAAACCGTTCGGGCCCAATGCTTTGCCCGAACGGAGCGATCGAACTGCATTGGCTATCTCATCATTCGTAAAAGGGGAGTCCAAAGCAATACGGTCCAAGTCGGTGACACAGGGCAAAGTGATATCACGCAGAAGAAGGCGGGAGTCGGCAACATCCCTCACAGACACGGGAGCATATACCACACGGAAATATTCCGCAAAACGATCAACAATGGCGGTCGGATCAATCACATTCTCACCACTCGCAGACTGAATCACGGGCACCACACGATTAACTCTTTCTTTCTTGTCCAACCACGCTAGGAGTTTGCCCGCCTTGTCACCCACATCGTACAATCTGCCCTGCTGCTCACGAAACATCACCTTTGCAGCGTCAGTAACCAGAGATTTATATGCAAACTGTTTTAGACCCAGGGCATGGAGTTTCTCAGGCGTGACACCAGATTCCAACTCGTCCTCCAAAGCAGAGATCTCCCCCTCAAGGTCCACCACCTCCCTCCTCCCAGCCCTCTTAGCTTCAACAATCAAGGAAAGGGCCTGTCCACGAATCACAGTTTTAAAGGCTTCCCACAGGGACACAGCCGAAGAGACCGACCCCTCGTTTTCCAGGAAATATGCATCCATGGACTTGAGCAAGAGGGTACGAGTCTCAGGGGAGGTAAGATACCAAGGGTTAATGGGAGCCACTCGGCCCGCCGCCTCTACCCCAACCTCGAAACGAAGCCAGAGCGGCGAGTGATCAGAAATACCCCTCGGCAAATGTAAAATCTCACGAACCGCCGACGATTGGGCTGCGGGCATCAGGAAATAATCCAGCCGAGACAGACTGCCATGAGCCCCAGAATGGAAGGTGAATTGGAGCTGAGTAGGATGCAACAGTCGCCAGCAGTCCACAAGGCCAAAGGTATCTAAAAACCCACCCAACCACTGCTGAGCCTGCGGGGTATCTCTAGGGGGATGGCGATCGTGAAGGCCGGAAAGCACCGAATTAAAATCACCGGCCAGAAAGAGAGTACTATCAGGGAGATCTAACAAAACACGGCCCAAGTCAGTAAAAGTAGAGGCCTGCAACCCCGGGGGAACATAAACATTGAAGAGAGATAGGGTGCGGCCTTCATACCTACCCACCAGGACGGTATATCTCCCACGGTCATCATGAATCACCTCATCGATCGCCAGGGGGAGGGAGGTTCGAACAAGAATACCCACACCCCTAGATCCGGAGGTAAACCCCGAGTGCGCCACAAGGCGGTAGCCCCATCTATTCATTGCATAACAAACATTACCAATCAAATGGGTTTCTTGCATGAAAACAATGTCCGGTGACAAACGTCGTATACATTTTAAGACCACACTGCGCTTAATACGATCTCCCAGGCCGTTAACGTTCCAGGAAAGAAATTTCAACCCTCTACCCCCCATCCCAGCCGCCCGAGCCAAGACCCCTCGTCCATGAGCTAGACATCAGAAACAGCAGCAAACACAGGAGCAACTCGCCTTGAAAACAACACACAGAAAAGAAAAAACTTCCCAACCCCCCTCCCCCAAACTGAAGAGAAACACCCCCCACCCTGCACCCCTGCAAAAAGCTAAAGAGCCACCCCAACCTGCAGTGTGCCTGTCGCCCAAGAACCCCTATTCTACACAAAGACCCCGGAGGAGGAAAGGTCTCCGTTCCACCCTCCCCCCGACCTCAGCAAGAACAAAAATAACAAACGAAAGACAGAATGATCACAATGTAGAGGGACGCCGGCCAACACTCCTGAGAATGTATTCAAAATAAGACATAAGAGCCGAACACTTAGATCTCCACACCACCTTCGGCACCACCAGGGTGAGCGGCGGAGTCAGTCTCAGGAGGACGGTCAGGCAATGAGTCCAGCCAGTCATTAACAGCATCTGGTCGATCAAAGAAAAGGGTACGCTCATTGTATTCGACCCGAAGTCTGGTGGGAAAGAGCATGGCGTAACGTAGGCCCCGATCCCGAAGACGTTTCTTGGCACCACGAAACTCCATACGTTGTCTCTGAACCTGTTGGGAAAAGTCCGGGTAAAAGTTCACCGTAGCATTCTCAAAGGCCACCGGGCCCTTCACCCGCGAGGCCTGCAGGATAGCGTCCCGGTCTCTATAATGAAAAAGCTTCGCTACAATGGGTCTCGGCGGGGCTCCCGGCTTGACTTTGCCCCCTGGAACACGATGTGCGCGTTCCACCGTGAAAAGTTTTGTGAGACCAGAAGGGGCCAGATGGTTCAAGACCAGATCCTCAACCAGGAGATCCACCGAGTGGGGTTCAGGGTTCTCCGGTACACCAACCAGGCGAACATTGCAGCGACGCGCCCTATTTTCAAAGTCCTCCAGGCGACGGGTCATGAAGTCGTTCCCCCGACGGAGATTTCCAATCTCTGTTTGGAGCTCCGAGACGTCATTCGTAAGGCTAGAAGATTTAATATCCAGTGATTGTACCCTCTCATTCGTCTTGCCGAGATCAGCACGAATCAGATTCACCTCAATAGCCACGGTGTCAAGTTTATGGGCCAAGGCCTCGTACTGTAGGCCGATGGATTCCCTCACACCCGAGATGGCGCCCATGATATCTTGTAGGGAGGGCTCCGCCGACTCTTCCAAAACTCGTTCGGACGCTATACTGGAACCAGGCAGGGCAGCTCCGGGGGACCCCTTAGAATGGGTATAACGGTCCATGACATTTGATTGAACTGGAGCTCCGCGCAGAGGTGTTTTCGTCTTGCGCGTCTCTCTGTCCCCTCTGCCCGCCATTTTGAAGATGCGTCACAGGACAAGCCACCAGGTTCGACGGGTCCGACACTCAAAGTACAGGATCAAAAGTACATGAAAAAGGGGGCACAACTCGGGTAGAGGTCGCCAAGCCAGCAAATAGGTCACATTAAAGCCCAACAGCCGATCTGCCTCCAAGTCTCAGTCGCAACACGACATCCACACCCGTGGCCCAAGTCGGAACGGAATCGAAACCGAAACTTAGGAAGGGGGGACCCACAAGGCCAGATCTCCTGCCGTTGTTGTTCAATTGCAGGACGGCTACAGAACCGCACCCCGTCCCGGGCGCACCTCAAGGGCGGAGCCCAAAAGTTCAGAGCACCATATCTCAGGAATACGAGATCCAAATCGATTTCTGAAAAGTGCCAGGGTAATCAGCCAAACGTCCCCCACACGAATTCTTGCAAGAAATCAGGATTCAGCCAGGATAAAATGCCGGGAGCGGCGAGGGTCCGGAGAGCGCTGTGCTCAAGCGGCCATCTCTGATGCCCGCCAAGCTCCTCCCCTAATTTATGTTGTTTGAGGTAATCGGAGAACCATCTGTGAGAATGGTGATGCCTAGTGCGGGGGAATTTGATCAGGGGGGCAAAGTGGTCACTGGCCGACTTCAGCCAGGATCCGATGTCGTATTCTATTCTGTCGATGTTATCAGAGGGATTAAAGACTGGACGGGTGTCGGCCAGGGTTGTAAGGAAGCCCTGGGAGTCATATGTACTCCATTTTCGTGAGAAGCCGCCGGCCATCAGAGGAGCAGGAATCCGGCCGACGCCCGTGATGGAGGTGTCAACTAAGTAATGGTCTGACCAGACACAAGGGGATATATCTGGCTGGGACAGCGCCAGATTGCAGGTCCAGATCTGGTCCAGGATGTGGCCCTTGGTATGGGTGGGTCGGGTGACCTGTTGGGTGAGGTTCAGACTGTTGAGAGACTCAAAGAGCTCTATAGCATGGGGACTGGCGTTGGTGTCATTGAACCAGTAGTTTAGGTCGCCAAAAAGGGCGAAGCTGGAGTGCTGCGTTAGTAGATTGGATAGCTGTTCGCTCATGAGGGTAGAAAAGGATGGCATTGGATAAGGAGGCCGGTATAAGAGGAGAAAAGTGAGGGCACCGGTGTCAGTTTCCACAGTAATAAGTAAGTTATCCACCTCAGGGAGGGGGAGGGAGTAAGAGGAGATCGAGTTCAGGTGCTTAGATATAATGGCTGCCACCCCACCCCCGGGCCGGTCACCAGGGCGATCGGCATGGAGAATGTAATAGTCAGGGGGGAGGGCCGCCAAAATGTCTGGGAGGGACTCTGACGTTAACCATGTTTCAGTCAGCAAGAATATGTCAGGGTTGTTGTTGGATAACAGAATGTAAATGTCCTCATAGTGTTTTACTAGAGAGCGGGTGTTCAAATATGACACCCTAATGGAGGTAGCGTTCCTGATCGGTTTGACTTAAGGTGAGCGTCCGCGTGGAGGATGTAGAGCAGGGCGCGTCAGGCCGGCTGTGTGTATACGGCGGTTGGTATTAGGAGACAGCGGGGGGGCAAGGTGCTGTAGCTCTCGGAGGGATTGTGACGAATATGAGGTGAGGTGGCCAGCGGGGCTTGCCCTAAGGCCCGGCCTGGCGCGGACGGACGCAGGCGGGCTTCCCTTTGGCACGCCTTAGGCGCGCAAACGGCGTGCCTGCTGCGCTCGCCCGCTGCGCGTCCGAAAGATACACATTATTTATAGGTGTGGAGGGGCGGCGTTGGGGGGCGTGGCCTCAGAAGGGGGCGTGGCCTCTGTCCTCGCCGAGATCGCGGCAGGGAGAGATTGTTTGCTCTGGGGGCCGCGGCAGTGCTGGATCCACTGTGCGATCACAACAGGAGCAAGTGAGTGCCAAGTGCAAGAGAGTAAAGTGACAATCAGTACAAGTAAAGTTTTTTTAAAATCAAGTAAAAATGCTCTCGGCTTCCGCCTCAAGAGCTCATATCTATCTTAATGAGGGGCGCTTGTGTTCAGCGCTATTTGTAGGGCGGCATCGGGGGCGTGGCCTCCGTCCTCGCCAAGATGGCGGCAGGGAGAGATTGTTTGCTCTGGGGGTTGCGGCAGCGCTGGATCCACTGCGCGATCACAACAGGAGCAAGTGAGTGCCAAGTGCAACAGAGTAAAGTGACAATCAGTACAAGTAAAGTTTTTTTTAAATCAAGTAAAAACGCTCTCGGCTTCCGCCTCAAGAGCTCAGATCTATCTTAAAATCGATCATACAAGAGACAAAATGAATCTAAAGAGTTGAAATTACGTTGAAAAAGTAAGAGAAGGGGGGCGTGGCCAACAGCATGGCCGGTTAGGACGTGCTGAGACGGAGCTCCCGCCGAGCTGCCTCAAGATCCGTCGTTATACCTTGCCTGCTCGTCACCAAAACGCAGGTGGAGGTGCCAAAGGTGTCCTGCACCTACTGAGTGTGATCACCGTGCACGAAATTGCACCCGGGAGGGAGTACAGCGGTCCGGTGTTCACCGCTCGCACGCCGGACTACAGCAAGATGGCGGCTGCCAGCGCTAGGGTGAAGTGAGCTCCGTTACTGCGGGAGCTGGGCACCCGGGCGCGGACCAGAGGAAGGTGAGCGGCGGTATCCTGCATATATGCACCCCGGACGGGCGTCCGCATCTACCGCGCTTTCCGGCAGAGGACAGCCGTTGTAAGGCGACCTTCACCAAGATGGCGACCGGAGTGCAAGGGGCACGTCGGAGGTGCTGAGTCCCGGGAATTGCTATCCCAACACCCTGACACCCGATACCCGGCATCACCACTGGTGGGGCGAGGCGGCCAGCGGAGGGACCCATCGGAGCCCCCCCCCTCGGAGGCAGCGTCCGAGATGAGGTAAACGGGCCCCGCCCGCGTCCCTGAACACAGCTGACTCCCGGCGAGGTCGGGACCCCGGGCACTGGCGGAGTGAGTGCGCGGGAGCCGTCCTTTTCCCCTAGACTGTTTGGTGTGTGGAAGTGGGGGACACCAGCGAGGCCCCGAGACCTTCGCGACCCGAGGGACGTTGCGACAGGGGTGTCCCCATGATCCAGGGGAAGTGGTAACTGCTGGGGAGCTGGTGATGCGACGTGGAGGTTGCAGGAGAAGATAGGACCGGTTCTTGGCTGCGGCGTGGAGGCGAGGCCCCTGAGTGCACCTAGACGCTGCTGGCCGGACACATAAAGTGAGGCGCCGGGTCCCCTGGGACACCTACGGACTAGGAGCAGAGCACCACTCTGGAGAGGAGCTGGGTCTCAGCCCCCTGAGGAGCTCAGGAACGACGCAGTCCATAGACCACCACCACGTGGGAAAGGAACGGACCAGACCACCGCTACTCGTCATGGGCAAGAGGGAGACGATACCGAAAGGACCCAAGCAGGGCCCGATGGATACCTTCACCGCACCGCGCCAGACGGTGAATGGACCCCCGGCAGCCCCGGCCCAGGGCACACGCTCGGATACGGACCTGCTCATGGAAGCCATCCAGGCGTCGCGCACCGACATACAGGAGTCGAGAGCGGCGTTGGAGACCAAGATCGGCGAGGTGGGTTCGGAAGTAACACTCCTGCGACAGGATTTTAGGAATCTATCTGACAGGGTCACCAACGCGGAGACGCGGATGGATGGGGCGGAGACCTCTATCGCTGCCCTACGAAAAGACATGACGGAACTGCAGGCCTCACATCGCCAACTCCTCTGGAAGGTGAATGACGCCGAAAACAGGGCACGCCGCAACAACCTGCGCTTCGTAGGCTTTAGAGAAGGATGCGAGAAGTCCGACATGGTGGCATTTCTGAAAACGTGGCTGGTAGACACTTTCCCGGAGGCGCAATTCTCAAACTGTTTCGTGATAGAGAGGGCGCACAGAGCTCTCCTCGCCAAACCACCGACAGGAGCGCGTCCACGTCCGATCATTGCACGCTTCCTGAACTTTGCTGATAGGGACTTGATCTTGAAAGAGGCAAGGAAGCTGGGGGAGATCCGCTTCGAAAATACACACATCATGATTTTCCCAGACTATAGCCAGGAGGTACAGAAGCAGAGGCGATCCTTTGATGCAGTGAAGGTGAAACTGAGAGACCAGAAAATCGTCTATATGCTACTGTTCCCGGCGAAACTTAAGGTGCTCTTTAATGGACAGACCCTCTTCTTCACACATCCGGAGGACGCATGGCAGTGGCTGGAGGAGCGGCCGATCCTAAACAGCAGGGAGATAGCCAACCGGGATCTGTTGGACAGGTCTGTGAGAAATGCCACACACTGGGAAATCCCTAAGGCGCAAAGACTGAAGGCTAGAAGATCTAAGAGGCGGACCCCAGTGACACCATACAGGGGTCAGGACACAGGAATGCTGCGAAGGGGGCGCTCAGCCTCACCGATCGGGGCGACTGGCTCAGGATCCAGATTTGCGGCGCTGAGCATCACGACTCGCTCGGAGGGTGAAGACGACGAGGTGCGGGACGGTCACACGTCGGGTGGAGAGGATGAGGAGGAAGGGGAACAATCCGATCACCCACTGGTACGAGAAATCCGTGTATTGGAACAGAACTTGACAGAACAGCACAGAGCGCCTGAATCAGAGATTCCGGACTCTAAATCATGAGCGGAGGCGGATACGCAGTTGGGGCAAACTAGGCACCCACTTGCTTCGAGGTGTGGACGGACTCCCTGACACCTAACGGTTCCTTGGGACTGGAATGGCAGCTGGTTGCAGGGAAGCACGCAAGTTGGCACCCCCTTAAGTTTTGTTTTGCATTTTTGTGGTGTTTTTGAGAGTTTGTAAGGGAGGGTATAGTGGGTGGGTGACAGGCCTACTCCTACTGAAAGTCATGTCCCGCATAGGGGCACATCTGGAAGGGGAGGGAGGTGGGGAGGGGGAGGGGGAAGGGGTTTTCTAGTTTGTTGGGGCAGGGGTGTGGGTAGGAACTCGCGTTGGGGACATTGGGGGGGATGTTGGATACGGGACCACTCATTGGGACACAGTCAGATGCACATGAATCACCGTTGTCGCACACAGCTGCTATGGTCTCCTACTGACCTCCAGACGAGCAACACAGTATGGCAGACACACTAAGGACTACTGAACGACCTTGAATGTCAATGGACTGGGATCCAAAATAAAGAGAGGATTGGTAAACTCATACATCAAAAGGGTCGCCCCGGACCTTATCCTTTTACAGGAAACACATCTTAGGGCAGGACACTGTACGTTCATAGCGAGGGGGAGATACAAAGTCCTGACTCACGCTGGCTATACGTCAGGAGCCAGGGGAGTCGCAATCCTAATTAACAAAACACATCCCTTTACCATCACACGCTCCTGGAGTGATCCGCAAGGTACATACGTGGGAATACAGGGGACATGGAATAGACTGAACGTGACAGTTATCTCAGTATACGCTCCGCCAAAACTCCAATCACGCACACTTAGGGAAGTGGCAGCCATCCTGTTGGATACGGCAGACACGATGCAAATAGTGGGGGGGGACTTTAATGACGTCATGTCAGAAGTATTAGATCATTCAGGTGCAACACGCAGAGAGGGGAGGCAATCGACACTGGCAACATACATGGCGGAAATGGGACTCACCGATATATGGCGATGGCGACACCCGACACAGGAGACGTTCTCCTTTTACTCAGGGGCCCATAAAACCTTCTCCAGGCTAGACTACATTTTTGTTGCTAGGCAATACCTGTCGGAGGGGGATGAGTGCACCTACAAAGCAAGGGGGATATCAGACCACTCACCTCTGTATGCAACCTTAGGGAAACACACGGTACGGCGAGAGGCAGAGTGGCGATTGGCAGCATGGGACCTACAGACCCCCGAGATAACACGGGGACTGCGGGCGGACATAAAGGTGTATGTGGCGGAGAACAGAGCTTCAGTAGACTCCGATATTACCTTTTGGGAGGCCATGAAAACGGTGTTGAGGGACAGAATCAAAGGAAGATTAAGGGACGACCGTATTAAACAGCACAGGGAGACGGCAGGGCTAGAAACTGAAATCCTAGCGTTGGAAAGCGAATGCCATGTAAACAAAGGTGAGGGCACACTGAGGCGACTGCTAGACAAACAAAGGGAATATAGACAACTGGTCTCTAACGAGGCAAAGACACAATCACTGGCAACGCTACACCGCCTATATGATGTAGGTGACAAATCGGGCAAACTTCTGGCATGGCTTGGCAGGCAGGAAGGAACGGGCGGCACGGTGGGTGGAAAGGATCAGGAGGGACGGGGGACGCATGGAATCCACTGACAAGGGCATAGCGGAGGCGTTCGCACTCCACTATGAGAATTTCTATAGAGGCAGAGACCTCGGCACAGTTGACGAGGCTCTACGATATATGGAACAGGTGGACATCCCACTCCTGGATGCAGAGCTCAGCGCCCCACTAGAGGCAGATATCACACTGGAGGAGATTAGTATAGCCATAAATAAACTAAAGGCGGGGAAAACACCGGGACCCAACGGGTTCCCGGCGGAATTCTTTAAAAAGACGGCCGACTTGCTGACTCGTCACTTGTTGGCCTTATATGTTGAAGCCTATGAGATAGGGACTCTCCCACGAGACCTAACATTGCGACCATAGTACCGATACATAAACAGGACAAGCCAGAAGAGGATTGCGCCTCATACCGCCCCATCTCACTGCTGAACATGGAGGTGAAAGTGCTGGCCACGATTCTAGCGACACGCCTCCGGACGGTCGTTCCTGACCTCATCCACACAGACCAATCGGGGTTTCTGCCAGACAGAGCGACAAAGCTCAACCTCCGACGGGCACACAACTGGCTTCAAGAAGTGAAAGATAGGACGGAACCGCACTGGTTCCTGTCCCTGGACGCTGAAAAGGCATTCGACGCAGTACACTGGCCCTTTCTCATGGCGGTGATGAGGCGGTTTGGCTTTGGTCCGCGCTTCCAGAAATGGATAGAGCTGCTGTACACGGCTCCGAAAGCGCGGGTACGAGTGAATGGATGGCTATCGCGTGAGTTCCATGTGGAAAGGGGCACGAGACAAGGATGCCCGCTGTCCCCGCTACTCTTTACACTCACGATAGAAATCTTGGCGGCCAAAATTCGGCAAAACCCGGGGATCCATGGTTTCACGTGGAGTAATTCAGGGGAGGCACAGGAAAAAATTTCATTATATGCGGACGATGTATTACTGTACATCACGAAACCCGAGGTCTCAGTAGGGACATTATTTAGAGAGTTGGAGGGCTTTGGGGCGATGGCAGGACATACCATCAACTGGCACAAATCAGTTTTGTATACGCCGCGGGGACCTGTGACGGAAGTGACGCTGCCGGACCGGCTATTCACTACCGCGGAGGGGTTCCAGTACCTTGGGGTTTATATCACTCTGGACAAGAAGCTCTTGTTCCAGCGTAATGTGGAACGGATAATGGAGGAGGCAGTAGCAGATATGACGAGATGGAGGCGGCTACCGCTTACCCTACTGGGAAGAGCGGCAATGTATAAAATGATTACGCTACCCAAATTCCTCTACGCACTGCAGAATGAGTACTACCCGCTCCCGGCCAACACGATCACCAAAATACATGCAGAACTGCGATCTTTCCTATGGCTAGGCAAACAACCACGCATCGCACTCCAAACACTCCAACAACACCAGTATAGTGGAGGGATCTCACTCCCGAACCTGGAGGCATACTACTGGGCGGAACACTTGACCCCTATAAACGACTGGCTGCACGCACCTGTGGATCACCCGACCTATGCATTGGAAAGACACAAATTGTCCACGCACAATATACTTCACTACTTATATGGGGGGAGGGCGGGCAGACAGCTCCTGCCCGCTACCATGATCACGATTCGAGCCTGGACACGGGCCTCGAGAGTCACGGGGTGGGAGGAGAAACCTACACGCCAGACACCACTATGGCACTGCAGCTGGCTCACGGAACTTCAAAAGTTGAAAGACTTCCAAAGGTGGGACGACATAGGGATATCCACGATCGGGGATGTGATTCGACAGGGTGAGCTGAAGACATTCGCAATGTTGCAGGCAGAGTTTGGATTACACCGTTCACAACAGTACAAACACTTGCAGCTAGTACATGCATGGAAAGCACAGAAGATATCGCTACAAGATATACCGGAATATTCACCCCTAGAAGGTAGACTCTTGCAGGAGCAAATAATACACCAGGCAGTGTCCCTCACCTACAAAACACTCACGAATAATATGTTAGGGGATTTGGCGAAACTCAGGAGTGTGTGGGAGGCGGAAGTGGGGCAATTTGAGGACTTAGACTGGGAGCTGATCCTGATGCACCCCGAGAAGTGGCCATTAAGTCGCGGCTACGGCTGATTCAGTTGAATGTGCTGCACAGGACGTACTTCGATAGGAGACGTCTCCTTAAAATGGGGAGGATAACAGATGACACCTGCCTTCGATGCAGGGCCGGACAAGGGGACTTCTACCACACTATCTGGTCTTGTGCGGCGATTCAAGTGTATTGGTCCCAAATCTTTGCGGAATTAGGGGAGGTGCTGGGAGTGGAGCTGGCGCTGGACCCGAAACTGGCACTACTGGGAATGGTGACAGAAGTAGACCTGCCGCGCCCTCATATTATCTTCCTGGTGTTGGCTTTGGTTGTAGCGAAAAGGGATATTGCAAAATACTGGGGGGTGGCGGAGAGGCCGGCAGTAGAGGAATGGAGGAGGGGGTTAGACCTCTATATGGCTGCAGAACGAGTGACGTACAAAGCGAGAGGCTGTCCCAAAAAATTCCGAAAGGTGTGGGGTAAATGGAGGCAATACCATGGCCTAGAAGCCGGGCACTTTGGAGGTAACTCATAGACGAACAGAGTACAGAGGAGGGAGTGGGAGATAGCCTGATGTAGATCGAGGCACGGTAACAGACCAAACCTACTGAAAACTTGGAGTCACCGTACATGTGTGGCGATCTACCGTAGCATGGGGAGAGAGAGACAAGCATCAGTAGAGTAGGCACACATGGCACTGATGGACTAGTGACGCTTAGTTTGCTAGACATGTGATCGGACTATTAACACGTTGAGGGGAGAATCCAACCAGTTTTGTTGATAGGGGGGATGGGATGGGGGGGGAGTGGTGGGAGAAAAAATAAAACTAAAGCAGGGCTGGGGAATGACGTGACGTGCTCGCAAGTCACAGACTGAATGCAACTGACTTAATGAAAAGTATGTCGCCGCCCGGCCTCCGGGTTGAGGGCGTGAAGGCTGTGGATATAGCAACTTGATGTAAGTTTTCTCATGCTGAATATGAACCTGGTGTGACTGTATTCTTTTATACCTGCACAAAAATAAAGTTTATAAAAAAAAAAAAGAAATATGTCATCTGGTCAAGCGCGGTGAAGAGGCAGCATGATAAGTGAAACAGTGAATAGAACTTAAGATAAAAAATGTTATCATTCTAAGGGGAATATTGCCAACAGTTGGCGATATTTATCGCTAAGTGACCTTAGCGTTAGTTTTTTTAACGCCAACGCCGCGCTTCGCCCAATATGGTCGCTGAGATAACGTCCTATTACCAACGTTTGTCTCAAAAGCGATGATATTGCAGGCGTTAGCGTGAATATCGCTGGAAAACCAGTGGTGTTCACGCATTAGCGTGCAGGTGCTGTTAGCCATGTTGTCCACCTCCCATTGGATGGCATGGCTAAGAATTGGTATTTGCAGGCGTTAGCGTTTGGCGATATTTGCGCTTAGCGCAGATGTTTCCATCGTTTCGCCTTTCTTGGTAATAGGCGATAGCGATGTTGGCGACTGCTGTCAGTCGCTAACGTGTTGGGTACGCCCACTTTACATGTCGGGCCCCAAACCGCTCGCTATCACCTACAAGCTGTCGCTAACTGGTGTTGGCGACGGCTTGGTAATAGGGCGATGGAATTGTCGTCGCTTAGCGGCCAAAAACGGCCGCTAAAGCGGCGATGGTTCAATATCGCCACCCTTGGTAATATGCCCCTAAGTTTTTCTACTCCAAAAGCAGAGACTAAAAGAGCATCTACTCAAAGTCAAAAGGTTTTATTTGCATAATTCGTTAAAATTGTTACAAAATTCACATAATAAATAACAGTACAATTTTATTATTAAAATGCTAAAATTAAAAAAAAAAAAAAAAGAAAAAAAAAAAAGAAAAAGTAAGAGAAAAGCGGAGAAAATATTGATTCACTAGATTCAATTAAGAAAGGAGCTGTACAACCTGATGGAATCAGACAGAGAGATTCCTTCCTTGTGAAAGACATTTTTAAACAGTGCACCGAGACGAAGCGCTTAGCAGGTGTATGCACGCTGAAGAAAAGCTAACAGACAAAGGAATAAGACGAAATATAGACGACTAGGTGTGCATCTCTTTCCTGGAACTGATTAGTATAATTCACTTTCGTCTCAAATTGAGATTGCACCCAAAACGACAAGTGAGAACACAACACTTGATGAAATTGACATGAAAGAAAAAATAATTGAAGGAACATTATCAAGAACGATGTGCACGGAACAGGGGCTCCCCCCCATGCTGATACATAGATCTAAACAAAGTGCTTTCATTGTTGTAAGCCGTTTTTAGGACACCAGACTGTTATCCGGATAATGTAAAATATACTAAACTTTCCCAAAAGAAATTGTAAACAGAGTAACCTGTATAAAATACAAACATTAAGATTTGTGGTATTCTGGGAAATGTAGTGGCTTAATGCTACAACGAGTGACCGTTTAATTAGTCTGTTGTTAATGTTTACATAGGAACTCGGGAGGTGTACACATGTAAGAAATTTACAATCTGTTAACGTTAAGTATGGGCGGGACAACTTTACGTAAGGAGCTTCAAAGTCAGGAAATTCATTAGCAGCAGAAGCGTTTGTTCACGCTGTGAAAATGTGAAGCAGAGCGTGATTTTAAGTACCTTGGGGGCCCATTCATCATGGTAAGCGTTAAGCAGTATACAATGAAGTGTAGCACATAGCGGGGTAAAATGTACAGGGTCACTTAGCGCTGAATACTAGACAGGAAAGTAAAGAGGGAAGGTTTTTAAACACGGGAGATATAAGTGTTGAAATTGTTTGGTATTTAGCACATGGTTATAAAATGAATGATGTTTTTGAGAAAGCACGACATAAAATTGTTTAGCTAAAATTTGGTTTTTACTCGTAGATGCCCCTGAAGAAGGAATGTACTTTCCGAAATGCATTCGGCCAATTTAATAAACAGCACGGGATGTGGAACCCTCTTTGGATTCACGAGCATTTTTTAAAATTGTTTTGTTTAAAGTAATCATTGAGTAAAATGAATCGATCATACAAGAGACAAAATGAATCTAAAGAGTTGAAATTACGTTGAAAAAGTAAGAGAAAAGCAGAGAAAATATTGATTCACTTGATTCAATTAAGAAAGGAGCTGTGCAACCTGATGGAATCAGACAGAGAGATTCCTTCCTTGTGAAAGACATTTTTAAACAGTGCACCGAGACGAAGCGCTTAGCAGGTGTATGCACGCTGAAGAAAAGCTAACAGACAAACGAATAAGACAAAATATAGACGACTAGGTGTGCATCTCTTACCCGGAACTAATTAGTATAATTCACTTTCGTCTTAAATTGAGATTGCACCCAAAACGACAAGTGAGAACACAACACTTGATGAAATTGACATGAAAGAAAAAATTATTGAAGGAACATCATCAAGAACGACGTGCACGGAACAGGGGCTCCCCTCCATGCTGATACATAGATCTAAACAAAGTGCTTTCATTGTTGTAAGCCGTTTTTGGGACACCAGACTGTTATCCGGATAATGTAAAATATACTAAACTTTCCCAAAAGAAATTGTAAACAGAGTAACCTGTCTAAAATACAAACATTAAGATTTGTGGTATTCTGGGAAATGTAGTGGCTTAATGCTACAACGAGTGACCGTTTAATTAGTCCGTTGATAATGTTTACATAGGAACTCGGGAGGTGCACACATGTAAGAAATTTACAATCTGTTAACGTTAAGTATGGGTGAGACAACTTTACGTAAGGAGCTTCGAAGTCAGGAAATTCATTAGCAGCAGAAGCGTTTGTTCACGCTGTGAAAATGTGAAGCAGAGCGTGATTTTAAGTACCTTGGGGACCCATTCATCATGGTAAGCGTTAAGCAGTATACAATGAAGTGTAGCACATAGCGGGGTAAAATTTACAGGGTCACTTAGCGCGGAATACTAGACAGGAAAGTAAAGAGGGAAGGTTTTTAAACACGGGATATATAAGTGTTGAAATTGTTCGGTATTTGGCACATGGTTATAAAAATGAATGATGTTTTGGAGAAAGCACGATATAGAATTGTTTAGCTAAAATTTGGTTTTTACTCATAGATGCCCCTGAAGAAGGAATGTACTTATCGAAATGCATTGGGCCATTTTAATAAACAGCACGGATTGTGGAAACCTCTTTGGATTCACGAGCATTTTTTGAAATTGTTTCGTTTAAAGTAATCATTGAGTAAAATGAATCGATCATACAAGAGACAAAATGAATCTAAAGAGTTGAAATTACGTTGAAAAAGTAAGAGAAAAGCGGAGAAAATATTGATTTACCATCGGATCGAGCCCAGCTTCAGTGTCTTGCTAAGCAACGTATCCCTGTCTCGCCTCTCCTCTCACCACGGCTCACTTCACTTCTGTGTGGGGCAACAACGTACGGTTGGTGCAGCGTTCTATTTCCCAGCTGCCATTTTAGCCTCAGTGGGATCTCCATGACGGGAGTGATTTCTATCGCTTCGGCAATGTAGTTCCAGGATTCGACACCAGATTCCCGACATCGGGTTGTCTACAAGGCAGTAATGCGCTTACTTCATATTGTTTGGAGCTGTGGGTGACAGGATTTTGCTACTACGACAGTCGGCTGGCCGGAGCTCTACTTCATTGGGGCCATCTTGGAGCCAGGCAAGCTCCGCCCCCATCATTTGTTCTTTTCTTTGAGAAAGCAAACTCTAGCTTTATGAGATTGTTTTCTTTGAACTAAAAAGGGTTAGCCGGGTAGTTGCTATGAAAACATAGTGTGGCCTCAGCAAACCAAAAGTCCAGTGAAGGGAGCTGCCACTACATCTGTCTTCACAGCACAGAGATCCCCATCAGGCAAGTGAACATCTATAAATAATGAGGATGCTCCACCACTAGGGAGAAAAAGTCATGGACTCTGCCTCTTCTGTACCGGCATACTGTCTTCTGTGGTCTAAATGAGGCCTTTCATTTGAGTACTTTGTGCAGGAATGCTTAGTTACATTTTCCTGCACTAGAAATAACTTGATTTTGGAAATGACTGTACACTGGGAATACACTCATTCATACATTTAAATCATGAGAATCTAGTGAGAGCTTATTGTCAGAAATAGTTCTATTCAAGCTCACGTGTATGCATCCCCTGGGGCCACCAATGGTTTAACAACATATGAGTTATTTGCCTTCATGTGAAACACACTCTGTTCACATGCCTATATCCTTAAAATGTTGTTCTAAACTGGCAAGTAGTCTCAAATTGATATGCAAAAGTACACTAAATTCCCACACCACAATTCCTTGGTTATATGACTATGTAATAGGACAATTAGAAGGTATACTCTACAATATCAAATAAGAGAGGGCACAGATGGCTGATTGCACCAGGAATTTAATAAAGGAGAGAGAGTAGTAGTTGCAGTAGTAATAATTTTTAGTCGGTTCATAATATGACCATAAAGTACAATTTAGCATTAGTGATGTACATGCTATTTGTATAATGACAATATAAAAATTAATACACTTTTTAAAATGGAGATACCCCTCACATTAATAACTTAGCATAAAAACAATCAGTGCAGGATACAAGATTAATTAGTACACGTTATTTTCACAATAAAGCCAGGCACATTATATCCTATACACAGTTATTTAAGAGTCACCAGAGGTTTAACATTGGACCAATAAATGAGAAGAGGCGCATTATTATTACACATTTTAAGACCCCCAACCACTCTTTAGAGGACAGAATCAATCATAAGGGTTTTATTTGTACTTATCCTGCCCAGGCATGTTCTTGCATCTAAAATGCCATGTGTGTAAGAAATATCTTGAAAAAGCAAAAATCAACCATGCAATAGTGTCACTTCTAAAAATCCTAATGGTGGGCCTCATTTGTCTTAAAGACAAGATGTGACAAATAGGAACTAACCAAAATCTCCTGTTCGCTGCATATCTGAGACAAAGGAATACAAAATGTTCTTCTGTTTCAGGACTATCTGGACAGAATAAGCATAGAGGCAAGATGTTTTGGCCATTCCATCTACGTCAAAAGACATTACGTGCAAAATACAGTACCTGAATTGTAAGTATATGGATTTCGCTTGCAGGGGTTCAATCTGATTCAGGAACTCCTCAAATTACAAGTTGTATTTAAAATCCAAAAGCCTGCCAGTTAAATCACCTACGGTGTTTGGGTTTTGCATTGGGCATAGATATAGTGCAAAAATCCCAATTTAAGAGACGTCAAGATATTTTTTTTTATACAGTGGGATGGGTTAATCCACAGCTCACTCATGCCAAGTGTTACACCTGGCACCATTGTTGTGGGTTTCCCTTCCATTTTTTGCTGTTGCCTCCTGTGTTTTTGGTATGTTTTTGCTGGTCTAGATGCTTTGGGCACTTTGTCACTGCTCTTCTGTGCCAAAATGCAAGTGATCCCTATTGTAAATTGTTGTAATGGATTAGTGACTCCATGATTGGCTTATTTGATTTATTTGTCAGACCCTAGTACAGTGCACCATGTGTGCCCAGGGCCTGTAAATCAAAAGGTGCTGGTGGGCTTGCAGCACTGGTTGCCCCACCCACAGAAGCAGCTTGTAAATGTGGCTCAGGCCAGCCATTGTAGAGCCTGCGTGCAGCTTGGGGCTGTCATGTCGACTTGGCAAGTGCACCCACTTGCCAGTCCCTAAACCTTCCCTTTTCTACATGTTAGTCACCCCTAAGGTAGGCCCAAGGGCAGGGTGCATTGTATGTAAAAGGTAGGTCATGCCCTGGCGTGTGTGGCATGTCCTGATAGTGAATTACAACCAATTTCGTTTTTCACTGTTGCAAGGCTACCTGTTCCCCTAGGCCAGAATGGGCAGTTTGATTATAACATCTTATACTCCTAACTGACCCATGGAACTAGGTAGAAATTCGGGTTTAGTATGGCTGAACTCAGAATGTTAAAATATCTTTTAGTGAGAGTGATTTTTACATTCTGTGTTTGAAAATACCACTTTTAGAAAGTAGGTATTTTCTTGCCTAACCATCCAGCATGTTTCTGCTAGGTTTGTGTATTCCATGTCTGATTTGTGAGTGTCAGGGGACTGGAGAGGGCATTGGCTCCAGCAGTCTGATGGGTCAGGGCTGGGTTGAATAGGACCTGCAATAAATAGATAGTGGGGACGGAGATTTCCTTTCACTGACCTGAGCCCTCATAGAATAGAGAGGTGGGGACGGAGATTTACTTTCAGCTACCTGGGCCAGATCTGTCTCCACCTCCTGCCAGGAAGCTGCACAGAAATGGTTTTGGCTGGGCAACGGGCACCCTCTGCCTTCAGAGGACAAAGGATTTACTGGTATAAATATTGGGACCCAGACCCCAGAACTTTAGATCACTTCTGGGAATCACGACAAACCTTTGCCAAGGAGAAGAACCAAGGAAGCTGAAGGAGGAGACTGCCCCTGTGCTGTTATGCTATTACTGGGGTTGGCCTGCAGTGGTTACTTTATGTGCCAAGGAAAGGGGAAAAGGACTTTTGTGGACTTTTCATAATCTCGAGGAAGAATCTCAGAGGGCTTGAAGTGTGCTTGCCTCCTGCCGGAAGTCTCAGTGATACAAGACTTCACAGCAGCTCCCCTGAATTCCCTTGCTGGAAATTCTACCTGCAGATAGGTGCCTACTGTTGTTTGGGCCCTCTGAGAAGACTGTGTGTCGCTGGGAGCTGGAAGCGCGACGCAACAAGGAGAAGCGTGCCGCCGCCGCAGCAGTTGCCGTCGCATCGCTGAAGAAGCGTGCCGCAGCTGTTCGCCATCGCATCACCAAGGAAGTGTGTCGCCGCCGCACAGGTCGCAGTCGCATCACCTGAGAAGCGTGTAGCAGGGCCTGACGCGGCTCAGAAGTTACCAAGTTTGCCGCAGGCCGTCGAGTGTGCATGCAGCGCATCCAACGCTGTTGTATCGCATCAAAGGCGCTATTTTGTCACACCGGATTGTCGCATGGCATCGAGGCGCCATCTTGTCACACCGTCACATGGCGGCAGTAAGAAACAACGCATCAACTCCTCTCACAGTAAGGAAGCAAGCCTCAACTCCCCTGCCCAGCAGTAAGGAACCAATGCATCCACTTCCCTGAGTGTACGGAACGGCGCATCAACTTCCCTGCGACCCTTTTGTTTGTATTGCGTGATGCATCCCGGGTACTTTGAGAGTAAAGTGTTGCATTTACCATCTACATTGAACTAAGCCATTTTCTACCATTTTAAAGCCTTATTTTTGATTACAGTATTGTGGATTTTTATTGTTTGGTCTTGTGTTAAGTCTAATACAGATTACTTATTTTTCTAAACTGGTGTGGTGTCCATTTGTAGTGTTTTCACTGTATTACTGTATGTTTTCACAAATGCTTTAAACACTGCCTCTGGGGTAAGCCTGGCTGCTTGTGCCAAGCTAACAAGGGGGTTAGCAGGGGTTATTTTAGTGTAGACCCTTACCCTGACTAGAAACAAGGGTCCGTATTTGGAAAAAGGTACCTACCTCTGCCAACTAGAGACCCCCAATTCTAACACCAAGGTTGTGTAGCCAAGTTTTAACATGCTTTAACCATGGAATACTCCCTTCACTGTCCAATGTTATTCATTCTAAAAATTATTCTCTCATAGGGAGTGGTGTATTATTATGCTAGACACGTAACCAATAGGCTAGAGGTCTAAACACTGCCACCTATGCTATATTGGTTGAACCAAGGTCCAGCTGAACAGGGGTTAGGGGCGCACTGCATGGTAAGCCCAGTGTAGATCTCATAAAGATATTTTCTGTTTTCTCTATGGGCCCTACATTCTGGTAACCCCAGATCTCAGCTCCAAATAAAGTAGCAAAGTCAAAATATGCTTTATTCGAGATTTCACTCATAAAAGCAAGAACAGTCTAAATTTTAAAAATACAATTACATTGTCAATCAATTCCATTAAAAAGATAAAGCATATTATTTACAGTTAATGAATCATCATACAGTTCAAAATTTTTAAAAATGACCTATAGCGGCTCGGGTCAGGCTGGGCTGTCTAAAATCGGATCCCTTCGAGATACAGAGGGGCACCCGCCAGGGGTGCCCTCTCTCGCCCCTCTTATTCGCGCTTTATGTGGAACCCCTGGCACAAACAATTCGAGACAACCCCCGCATCAGTGGCGTCTCATTCGGCCACGAACCCCACGTGGTGGGACTCTACGCTGACGACATTATAGCCGCACTGGACCGACCGTCTACCTCCGTACCGGCTTTCCTGGAGGAACTGGAAAACTTTGGAGCGGTATCCGGCTTCAAGATCAACCGGGGGAAATCCCTGATATTGCCTTTAGGTAGCTATGCCCATTCTAATACCCCGGCGCCTGATTTTGAATGCGATCTGCAGACATCCGCGCAACTCCCGTATTTGGGAATCACACTTACTTCCTCCACGGACTCGACGGTAACCCTTAATTATGCCACGCTGTCCTCCCAGATCCGGGCTGACCTCACGCGCTGGTCAAAACAACCTCTCTCTCTACTAGGCCGCATAGCGGCAGTGAAAATGTCCGCTCTACCTAAAATTCTGTATGTTTTTCAGACTCTTCCGGTGATGCCGCCACCTGGTGTGCTCGCCGACCTACAACGTGCTATTCACCAGTTCATCTGGATACACAGGCGCGCACGGCTGAACAAACAAGTGGCGCATAGAAATGTCGACAAGGGGGGCCTCGGAATCCCTAACCTCCTACGATATTTCTGGGCCTCACAGCTTCGATACTTAGTGGAATGGTACAGACCCGAGTCCGAAAAGAGGTGGTTGTTCCAGGACAGGGCAATGGCTCAGACCTCACAGTGGAAGATCCCGTTCCTTCCTCGCCAACATAGACCGCGATATCTCCTCCGCTCCCCTATCACGCGCACTGTTATGAAGGTCTGGGATTCGGTGGCTGTCCACAGAGGCCTTACGACCTTCCCTTCCCCACTTACTCCACTCTTTGATAACCCTGAGTTCCCGCCGGGAAACGACCACCGTGCCTTTCTGCAATGGCGATCCACAGACTGTCGCTCGGCCGGCCATCTCTTTGATGTGGAGGGGTTTCTCCCTCTTGCCGACATCGCGCAGGGTTACGGCATAACCAAACCCCACATGTACCAATATTTCCAACTCCGCCATTGGCTCCTAGATCCGGAGCGTGCCCCCCTGGTCGGCCGGCAGATGACACCGTTTGAACGCTGGCTCATATCAAAGGACTCGGACAAACACCTTATATCAGAGCTCTACAAGATGCTCTCCCCCGAAGCAAACTTGGCTACAACGGCAGGGCAGAGACGCTGGGAGTCAGAATTCGGGAGGGCACTCTCCCCCAAAGAATGGGGACTGATATACTACAGAGCAGCACACACCACTCGCAACACTACTGCCAGGGAATCTGCGGTAAAACTAGCCATCTATTGGCATCTTACTCCGGCACGACTCCATCAGGGCAACCCTCTCCGAAGCGCGCTGTGTTGGAGGGGCTGCGGTGAGAGGGGGACTTTGACCCATCTCCTGTGGGACTGTAGCATGTTGCAGGGGTACTGGACGGCAGTTTTAGACGACATAGACTCCGCGTTCGAAACGGAAATCCCACGCTTCCCTGCATACACAATCTTAGGTCTGCCCAACGCACTCACATTTCCCTTGCGCTCACCTTGTGGCAAGCAGATGGGCATTGCCATGCAAGCGGCGTCACAACACATCCTGTCGCTGTGGGGCTCCGCCACACTACCTACCCACACTGGCTGGCTTCACAAATTGTGGTTCACGCTGGGAATGGAGCGCATCCAAGCCACGCTTACTCATACTGCTGACATATTCCAGAAAACCTGGCAACCACTCCTGTCACTCTTGTCCAGGGAATGTCATGAAATCACTTGCCCGAAATATGTTCGCATCATGCGACTCACGCACCAACCTCGAGACCCAACGTGAGCTTGTACATCTTGAGGCACACGCCTCTGTAAGTGCCACTACAGCAGCTTTAAACAACAGGCATACTGGTCAGGGAGGAGGGAGGGAAGGGAAGGTGGGTTTTGGGTGGGAGGTTGGGTTTTTCTTACTGTTCTGTTTGTTTATTACTTTCGAAAGACTACTGTCTCGGGATATGGGCACTGCATCTCTGCCTGGGCATGATTTATATGCTTATTTGCTGACTCGTGGAGAAGACATGTCTGTCTGTCTCGCTCACCATATATGCCTGCTGCACATATACTGCATTGTATTGTCCATTCCTTTTGCTCTTAAAAAACTCAATAAAAATACATTTGAAATTAAAAATGACCTATAGCAATAATTATCCATTGTTAAAATAGTTTAAAAAGAGTGAAAAAACATCCAGGACTAACAAGATTCTAAAAGAAAAACATGAATAGATTATTCGGGCAGTTTACCTAGAAGGAGAATAGTCAAATGACTAGCAGTCTCTGTCTGTTCGGCCATACAGTTTTCCCAGACAGAGAATAGTCAAGTGACTAGCAGTCTCTGTCTGATCGACCATGCCCATCCAAGGTATTTGGCAGTTGCTATTAATATCCATATCTCGCTACTGGTGCATATAATACGCAAGGCAACTGTGCTACTGGTAGTCCCTAAGTTCTTACACATCGGTTTTAGCCAAACACGTCTTGGATCCAAGTAGGCTGTGCAAGAAAATAAAAAAATGACCCATAGTTTCATTAGAGGAACCACAAACAGGGAAGCTAACTTTTAAGCCACCTTCCCATTTAGCAGTTAGAGATCTGAGGGGTAGTGAACCTGCTCTTAATTGGAATAGACGTTTTCTGTCGCCAGGCCTAGTTATACCTAGTTATGCCTAGTTAGCCTCTAAGAATCCTTCAGTCATAGATCCTAAGCTAGTGCTACTCCAACCCCGAGAGGCTACCTTTTCCCAATAGATGTCTTTTAATACACTTTTAGTAGGGAATGTTGTTCCAACTGGGTCTGACCAAAGCGAACCCATTCCGAGCTCATTCAAGATATCCTTCAAGGATTTAAGCCACCTATTTTTATGGAATATATCCGCTTTAATGATGTCTAGAAACCCCTCGGCATAGTAGGAAAGCTCAGGCGTAGTCCAGAGCCTTCTCCAGTACAGAATCGGTCGGAGTCTGACCAAGTCTGTACCCTCTTTTCTGTCCAAATCATACCTGAGGGGCAGCAGCGGAGTACTTTTCGGGACACCAGTTATAGACCGGAAGAACGTATTTTCGAAAATTTGCAGTGCATCCACCTTCTCAAAACCCCATAACTCAGCACCATATAGTGCAGAGCCAAGAGCCTTTGCTTCATATACCTGCAAAGCAGGCTTTATAGGTTTTGTCAGGGACTTTCTATGCTCAGATCTAATAGCACCTGATAGTTGCCTGTGCCTCAATGTAGCTATATCTATATGTTTGCTCCATCCGTTCTTATTTGAGATATGAATACCCAGGTACGTGAAAATGTTCACCACTTCTAAAGGCCGACCATTCATAATGATTTTAGATTTAAAACTGGGATGGGGATTAAAAATCATTAGTTTTGTTTTGGTCACATTGACCTCCAGGCCATGCTCACCGCAAAATAAATCAAAAATAGCCAATGCTCGCTGTAAGCCACTTGGGGTTTTTGATAGGATGAGCGTATCGTCCGCGAACATTAAGATTGGTATTTTAGTGCCAGCTAGTGAAGGAGCATCCAGCTCTGCCGATACCATGCGGGATACAACACCGTTGATAAACAGTGTAGCCTTGCCGGACACCCCGCTCTACCGGGAAATCCGCTGTCACCGAGCCCTGTCCCCCCCACTGGATTCTAGCGAATGTTGCTTCGTGATGCCGCATAATCAAGAGTCAATAAATCATCAGGTACACCCAAGTTCTTAAGAACAGACCACAGCTTCGACCGCGGCAATAGATCGAAGGCAGCCCGCAAGTCGACAAAAGCCGCGTATAGGCTGCCCCCGCCCAGCACCACGGTCTTCCATTGCAGTAAGTTAAAGCGGAAAACCTGATCCACAATACTTGTGGACCTACGGAATCCCGCTTGAAACGGTGACAGTGCACCATTATCCTCAGCCCAGTCAAGAAGCCTATTCACAATCACACGCCCTATTATCTTTTGTATGGTATCTATAAGGCTAATAGGCCTGTAATTGCCGGGCTGGGATCGGTCACCTTTCTTAAACACTGGTATTATTACGGCTCCCTGCCAGGATATCGGTATCTCTGCACCCCTAGCAATGTTGTTAATGAGGAGGCAAATGTACTTACACCAGCATTCTTTATCATTGATAAAGACGTCGGCAGGTACACCATCCATACCTGGCGCACGCCCGCTATGCACGGTACTCAAAGCCACCAGAATTTCTTGTAGACTGAAGAAATTATCTTTAAAGTGGGTACGATTTAAATCTGCTATAGCTGTAGCCTGTTTTATCTCAGCATACTGAGTTCTAAAAAATGTTACCCACTCCTCCTCCGGGACATTGTTATTTGGGGGTTCAGGTTTCCCCTCACCACCCCATTTAACAATGCTCCAGAACAGTCTAGAATCTTTCTTATCGCTAGCTCTTTTTAATTCGGACCAGTGATGCTCATCCCAGGCTTTCTTAGTGTTTGCTATACTGGCTTTATATTCCTTTCTAGCGGATTGAATAGCCATGGTATCCCTACCCTTTAGAGCAATACCTAGGGCGTTTCATGCATCCCTACAATGGGCGTTATACCATTTTGCGTTCTTGGGAACTCTCTTGCCCTTACCCTTCGCAGGCTTCAAAAAATGGTCTTTAATTACGGAAAAGAGGGTATCATGGATTACGGCCAGGCTACTCAGCTCAGAGCTGGAAGGATTAATATATTCAATGGCTGATATCGCTTTATCAGTTTCGATTTTGATGTTATCCATGGCCTGTTGATTAGTTACAACATTTATCCACCTCAACCTACGCATATCATTAGTGGGGACAATTAGGGGTGGAACAAGGGCAGTGGGGTCGTTTCCCCTGGTGGATAATGACCACCATTTATGCTTTATACACAGAGGATTGTGGTCACTCTCGCTCCTCCATACAACCTCCATGTCACGTAACAACGGCCACAGTTTCAGACTGCAAAGTACATAATCTATTCTGCTCTTGTGCCGCCCATTGTCAAATGTCATGAAACCATTTTTGTCACTAGACGTCCTTCCATTTAATGCTCTTAAACCTTTCTCGAAACATAACACATTCATACTAATCACATCCTCAGTCAAGCGCACAACTGGTTTTAACTCTAGTTTTGGGACCCCCCAATGCCAATCCTCTTCATCCCCAAGAAAATCATCATCTGTGGCTAAGGGTTCAAATGTTCTATTAAAATCACCTGCAATTACAATATGATTATCTTGGGAGTAGGTATCTAGAAGGGAGCCCAAGGCCGCTAAAACCTCTGACCTCCCACCCCTAGCACTCCTTACATATACATTGTAGATGTCTAGTGTTCCCAAAATATCTGAATTCATTGTGATTAGTTGGATGTCTCTATGACTAGTTTCTTTTACTTTTACCTCTAATTTTAGGGACTGCCAAACCCAAATGGTTAGACCGCCCATTGGTCTTCCCCTTGGGCCTTTTAAAGCACGCACAGAATAGTTCAAATATCCCTGTGCAAAGGATGGTTCACATGACCAGGTCTCCTGAAATATACATAGGTCAAAGGAATTAACAAATTCAAGCCACTCTCCAGAGTCAAGTTTAGAACCCAGGCCTGCAATGTTCCATGAGAAGAATTTCCCCATATTGTCCACAATACCATCCGTGTCCGTCAATGAAGGATTCGCAATATTAGTCTCCAATAGTTCCTGTTCATTTCCTGCTGGCATGCCTTCGTGGCAGATAACATCAGTAGCCTCTATCCTCACTGAGGTGTTCTCAAAGTTAGTATCCACTATAGAAGCTACAGCACACGCTTCAGACTCAGGCTTTGCGGTGGAAATAAACGGTGGCTTGGTAATTTCATTCTTCTTACTATTAGCTATAGGAATTGTGTCACCCGTTAGTGTTCCCTGGGGCATGCAAGTAACATTACTAAACCCAAACTCCTCGACAATAGAAGTATAGATTATGTTTGGTTCAGCCAGATCATTGAATACAACACTGCTTGCCCTCTCAAGTCAATCGCATTCATTCAGGTCTGACAGTGCCGCAAATCTATTTTCAACGCTGATTCCCCATTCACTAGGTTGTACAGCCATACCCCAGTTATTTGTTACCGAGTTCCATTTTGTTTTTAAAATACTTGGATTCACTGTGCTACCTCTTCTATAGAAAAAGTCCAAGGTTAACGGGACAATCTCGGTACTCCTACGTTGGGGGGGAAATATGTATTTTAGAAGTTCGGGAAGTACTTCTGGGCTTAAGAAATGCAGAACTACACAGTCTCCTTTCAGTTTTTTCATGCTGTTCCCTATCCACTCCACCCTTCTTGCCATGGTAATTTCCCCGGCTAGCTGTTGTTTTCCCCTCGGAGTTATCATCGTATTATTACATAGCCAGTGGTATGCTTTGCTAATCAAAGAGGAGGTAGATTCTACCTGACCTGATTTTAGGGGGGGTACGTTGGCCAAGACCAACACAAGAGGAGAGGCCTCTACGATAAGTTGAACCGGGCCTTTGTCTGCACTGATCCCTATGGAGTTTAGTGGTAGATCTTTATTGACTGTCACCTGGGCACCTTTATCTACTGGGTGTTTAGTAGGATGCGGAACTGGTATGACACCATCACCGCCCCCTGTCCCACCCCTAGGGCTATTTGTAGATGATACAACTCTATTTGCAACTAAAGTTGGTATGTTACCCACTTCCTCCGTTGTCTTGTTTATCAGTCCCCTAATCTTTTTATTTCAGCTGTTAATAGGTCAATTTTGGTTAGCAAAGGTTTAATTATAGAATTCATCTTAGAGTCTATCATAATCACTAGCTTTCTAATCAAGTCGTCACCTAATGTCTCCTTCTCACCTTGTTCCCCATTCACCTCTGTTATGGCAGTAGTTTTCGGTGGAGACGCTGTTCTTTTCCTACTGGAGCGTAGCCCACCCCGTTTGCTCTGGCCCTTTCTGCAAGCTCTAACCGCTCTGGATACAGGCACAGACACAGACACAGGGGAAGGGGAATGACCTTCTATCGTATTTGACTCCTCACCTGGTTCAATGACTAAATTAACAACAGCAGATGTATTTAAATCAAGGTTAACATTGGGGCTTATCTCGATAGCTGAGATATCACTACTATGTACCTGTATCGGGACTTCTAGCAGAGTAGGATCTAGCAGAGAACTCTGCGTAGAGATGACAGGTGGTGAGCTCAAGCCCAGCGATATCCTTCTGGTGTTATTTATTCGACTCACAACCTGTACCAGATAATTGTCTATTGTATTGGGTACAGATGAAGACCTTTGCTTGGACATGTTGAAGTCAATAGATAATAGACAACTAGGAATATCACTCCCAAAGCCAAGCAAGCAAAAAGCAGTTACCAATTAGATAGATGGACAGGGAATATAGAGATATGGTGACAAAGATAGGTCTTACTTGAGGGGTGACAGTGATAGACTGCGACGGGAAGGGGAGGGAATCAGGCCCAACCCGGTTACGGTCAGTCACGGACTGTCACAGACTGACCGCCCTTCGTCCGGCGTGTCCCGCGCGTGTCCTCGCGGGACGAGGGACCTGACGCTATTTTATGCGCCTCCTGGCGCACTCGGTGGTGGCGTCGGCTGAAGACACAACAGTGAGCCCCGGTAGCAGAAATTGGTCAGATTCAGGGGACTCGGCCACTGACGCTGTTTTATGCGCCTCCTGGCACGCTCGGTGGTGGCTTGGTGGTGGCGTCGGCGTTTTGCCCCGTGGGATCCTGGGGATTGTAGGGTCTTTCGTCGGACCGGCAGAGCCAAACCCGGCCGGTCGTTCGTAGCGATTGGGGGGGCGGAGCCAAGCCCGGCCGCAGGTCAGGAAGCTAGAGACACAACAATGAGCCCCGGTAGCAGAAGTCGGTGACATTCACTTTATATGCCAGAATATAGTTCAAAAGTTTTTTCCTTAAAGCTCAGGTAGCCAAATAGCCAGGTAGACCGTAGGCTCGTTTTTTAAATCGCACCAGCCCCTACAAACTGGTCGATGCAGACACAATACTCCCACAGTGCAATGACTGCTGGTAGATGTAGTCCAAGCCACACTACGCCCTCAGAGTACAGGCGCTGTGGCGGCAGAGCACCCTGACACCAACAGCAATAGTAACGGGCAGCAGATAGGCGATTATCAAATGTCAGAAAACGAGAGGATGGGAAACTAAAACGGGCTTGCAACAGTAATCCGTCTCTTTTTTCCCCGATGTCTCCGGAAACAAAGTAGCAGAAGCAGGGAGATGACGCTTTACTGCTTACTCACATCAGAGCTTACTGTCCGTATTCAAATGATGCCCTTCAGACTCCGGAGATCTTAGCTCAGCTCAATCACCTCAGCCGCAGCAAACGCCTCAGCAAACGTTGCAAACACTGCACGGGAGCGGACACGACATCGCCGCCATCAGCCTCGTGGAGAGGAGGAGGAATCAAAAGCCGACAGTCATTTTCTGCCGAATAGTCAATGCTGGGAGAGACGAAACCAAGTAGCACTCACCCCCTTTGCCCGATAAATGTCAATAACAGGGATAACTGGCCTATATATACTTGTTTTCTGTTGTTTGGCAGGGCAGAACTGACATGCTGAAGGGTGAGCTGGGAGCTGGTAGTCTGTGAAGACCATGCCGTTGTATTAGTACATTTGACCCCTAAATAGACAAAATCATATACTTGTTCTAGCATGGAGTTTCCCAGCTTCCCTTTACCCTTAAAAGATTTGTGTGGATTAAACACCATGAATCTTCTTTTATTTAGATTGACTTCAAGACCAAGATCCTTGCATGCCACTAAGAACCTGTTCAATAAATTTTGTAACCCCATGGGTATCCGAGAGACAAGTAGTGTGTCATCTGCAAACATTAGAGACGCAATTGGGCTGCCAGCTATATTAGGAGAGTCCCCATTACAATCATATAGGGACTCTATTAGCCCACTAATTTAGAGGGTGAACATGGGTGGGGCCAAGACACACCCTTGTCTCACCCCTCTAACCACCTTAATGCATTGAGTAAGTTCGCCATTTTGTCCCCATCTTATCTGGGCAAAATTTCCCTGGTGAAGTCTAATGATCATTTGAAGGAGATAGTCTGGTACACCTAACTGTGCCAGAGCATCCCACAATTTCCCTCTGGGGATAAGATCAAAGGCAATACGTAAGTCCATGAATACAACATATGTGTTCCTCCTTGACCACCACGTACGAGATAGCCTATTGCATGGCTGCTCAACTATGCAACCTGGCGTATAGAGATCTTGCTCATTTAAGTTCTAAGCAATAAAGTACAGTTTGAAAACTCATTTCTCCAATCCTAACAACTTATTTTCTCAATTAGACAATCAGTCCTCAAACAAGTTAGGTACTGGTTGATGTCAGATATAATGTGACGCAATACTGTATATGATGTAATCAAGCCTTACGTGAGGCAGTGGCTAATGTTGCATTGCTAATCAATGTCCACATTCAATTAATCTGAGAAAAAGCCAAACTGGTGAAATGGCTACTGTCTTTAACTTAATTACCCTGTTATACACATCTTCATAAGAATAAGCAACATCACACTGCATTTAGAGGTAAGGTGCAGGATAGACTACTAGGGACAAAACTAACACAAATCCCGAATTGAGGTTAAGAAAGTGAAGGTCTAAATTATACTATGCCACTTTTAGAACACTGTAAATACACAGAATACAATATAGAGAGAATACAGGGTGAATAGTCATGGGGTTGAGTCCTTAAAAGACTATGAAATTAATTGAACTATATTGATAAAAATAAAAAAGAACACCCTTCTAGGCCTTATTTACATTATTCATAAGGACTGCAGTTAAATATTTTAATGCAATGTATTATATGGTTTGTATTATTAATCAAAATCCAGTTATTCATATAATTTTATTTCATTTGAATTGGTTTTCTATTACACAAATACACTATTTGCAGAAGCACGATAACACAGTTGTAATTGTTGTCTGGGGGGCCCACCACCTTGTAAAACCCAAGTGCTCATGTATGGCAAAAAAAGCTGTCAATGAATACATATTTGTTAGGGAAAGGGGATTAGCTAAGAATCAAATAACACAACTCTTTCTGTATTGAGTTGAAAGAGGACTGAAAGTGGTTGTTTGAAGTCATTCGTTCAGTGTGGCAAGGAGGCTGCTTGCTCAGGTTAGACCAGAGCTTATAGGGTATCACTTCTTGGCCATTAAAGGCATTATTCATCGCCCTTTAATTTTATAGTCTCCCTTTTCAAGAAGGCAATGCGTTTTGACCTTGACAGTTTAAGGGTCTCTTCAGAACTTACAACAATACTGCTGTAGTTTCCTTGTTGTTAGGCCAAGGATGGTCAGAGCTCAAGAAGTTTCCAGATGGGTGCATTCAAAGTCTCTCTTGCTGCATGGTTATTCACACATGAACAGGCCCGGTGCATCAGGTCAATGAACAGGAATTCTTCTTTTCAGCATCACTTTACAACGTCCTAAGGTCCCAGCTCAGTCTTTCATTTTCAGGTGGTCAAACCTTTGCAATCTGCTACCTCAGATGATGGGTGCAGTTATTTTCCTATTACTGCTGATAGAAAAAGAATACAGCATAGGACAGTCCTGTTACAGGACAATACTACATTGGCCTACAGAAGGGTATGAATGCAATTAGACTGCATAGATTTTAAAGTGTGTTCATCATGTTTGAGTCAATATATTATACTCTCTTGTCCTGCCTGCTTTGTTAGGTAAGAGATCCCAGATTAGGGCTAGCCACAAAATAATGGGTGATTTCAAATACGATAGGACAATTCCTATTTTCAAACTCTTTGTTATCTAGGGAGTGCAACATTTCTTTAAACTTTAAACTGATGGGAGACGGATCAGAAGCAGAATAGATTGAAGTCAAATAAATATCTGTATTTGTGAAGGTCTTAATTTTGGAAAGATTTCTCTCGACCAAGGTAGAACAAATTGGCATTCAAAATGAAGATATTCTACATTAACGTTATTGCACCTCCATCTATGGATGTTATCCTTTAGAATTTGTTTCTCTTGAAGGCAAGCCCAATATACACGTAGCAAAACCAAAGGGGATGATGGACGGAGTGTTAAACATTGCACACACTCATCCCCAGTCAACTGATCTGGGTTTAATCCATCATCATTCTTTAGCTCACTCCGCCACCCCAGTTCAGACATGGCCATATGCAAATCAGTTTGACCCTGTGCCTCATGGGAACAGTCCAGCCCAAACTGCCAAGCCATGTCTTCCCTGTACCGGAAACAAGCATCCTGGGACCGGTTTCTGGCTAATCAGCCGTCATCAGCCAGGCTAGCTTGAATCCAGTGGCAAAGTGAGCAAGGGACCCACGTCTGGGCATATCCTGCGAATTTATGGCGAACAAAGCAAAACCAAAGGGGATGATTGACGGAGTGTTGAACATTGCAAGCACTCAACCCCAGTCAACTGATCTGGGCTTAATCCATCATCATTCTTTAGCTCACCCCACCACCCCAGTTCAGACATGGCCATATGCAAATCAGTCTGAACCTGTGCCTCATGGGAACAGTCCAGACTGAACTGCCAAGCCATGTCTTCTCTGGACTGGAGCAAGCATCCTGGGACTGGTTTCTGGCTAATCAGCCGTCATCAGCCAGGCTAGCTTGAATCCAGTGGCAAAGTGAGCAAAGGACCCACGTCTGGGCATACCCTGCCAACTTAGGGCGAACAAAGCAAAACCAATAAATGAAGTGTCCAAAACATGCACAACTTAATTTCTTTTTCTCATTATAAAATAGTGTCACAAAAGATCTCTTTTTCTGCACCTAATACATACGCGCAACCAGTGCTCATTGTCATAGAGCGGTGCGGTATGGTCAGAGTCAACCTGGGTTGTACTAGAGAAAGTAATGGGAGACTCGCAGAACATTGAGGGATTGCTTGCTGCTAAAGAGGCACGCTGGATTTTTCAAGAGAAAAGTGATCAGATTGGGCTTAATGATTTTACAGAATGGAATAAAGTCAAGAATTAAGCTCTGTTGTTAGAACATGTTGAAAAAATGACCTGCTTTGGTGTCCCTGAGTGTAGAACATGAAGTGCCCTCTGACCATACCACACCGCTCTATGACAATGAGCATTGGTTGCGCGTATGTATTATGTGCAGAAAAGAAGATCTTTTGTGACACTATTTTGTAATGAGAAAAATAAATTATTTTGTGCAGTATGAGAAAGGAGGGCGAGGACAGCAACCCTCTACATACATACTTTTTTGACACATAAATGTATTTTTTTTACAGTATAATGTAGGAGTTAGTTGTCTGAGTGGTCTTTTACTTTACTTGTATATATATCTTACTTGATGGATGGTCACTTCAATAATAGGCTCCAGTGAAGGGAGCATGGATGAGGAATTTGCAGTTTGCAGCAAAATCCCATAAGGTTCTTGATAAAGTTTTTATTTTTTGAAAAAAAATTAAAAAATTAAAAAACACGTTTTTAAAAAAATGTTTAAACAAATATATATAACCAGTAAATGGCTGTATTTTAGGGTGATGCATAAAAATGTTCACAGCATTCTTACTATTATGGAGTGCAATAGAATGGTTTCTGTGGTTACCACACCCTGTTCCAATATGGTGCTGACGTTTGCTGCCTTCCCACGTAACCGGGCAGCCTCCCAGAAGTTCAAATATGAGGAGCCCGGCCGGGAGAAGCAAAAGGTTGAGACAACGCGCTCCGTGAGGCCCTGGGTAGTAAGGTTGTGTAAGATGTAGGACGAGGGTAGCATGAGATGGATGATAATAAGAGATGATTGCAAGTGACCCATTTTTAAAGCGGTGGCACGCTGGAAGCATTAAAAGACGAAAGATTAGCGGACCGCGTGTGGGTGTTTTTAACAGTGCTCGAAAATGTCTAATGTGTGACTGTCATATCGGGAATGGATAAAGATATGGGTCCCAGTTTATAGTTCCACATATGAGAATGATATGTGTGTGAAAGGAACGCGGTGTGTGAAAGGAACGCGGTGTGAATTTTGTTTACATTTGATTGATAACAATTTTATCACTTTGTAGATTGACATTACAGTTAAAAGTCAATCCTCCGAGAGGACTCATATATGGAGACCTAATAGAAAAGAGCTGGTATGAAGAATGGTGGCTCATTTTAGGGTAATACAAACACTACATTCGTGAGCAGAGTTTTGTAGACATTCTGCTTGAAAGCATTACATGAGAGTAATGGGTTGTGTAATTGTTTTGTTTTTACATTTGGCAGTCACTGAAAAAAGTCATTTAAGTGTCCAGTACTGGTGCCAGGCGACCTTGTTGCCCTGAAGAAATTGCCCTGAATTGTTGTGGCAATGAAACTTGTTGGCTCAGTATGATAGGCAACCGATTTTAATTTGAATAAGTGCACAGTGAATAATAAAGTTGATATCGATTAAAGTGCAACTTATTTCAATTTTAGTTTCACATGATCGCATCGTGGAATGTGATTTATTCACTTCACTTCTTTCTCAGCACCACTTTTGTTTGTTTTGGACACTTCATTTATTATTTTTAAGGCAAGATGGCTACCAATGATGATAAAAGTGGACACAACTGGTGAGTATCAACCAGCGAGCTCGATTGGTGGTGCACACGTGAGGTGTCATCTTGCCTTTTCACTATTTTTCGGATTGTGATGTTTAAGTTTCATGCACCTTTCACGTAAAGCCTCCTGTAAATTAGTCAGGGGTAATAGAGTGTGGTGACTGCCATCTGTAAAAACGTTTTTTATTTATTGTCTTGAAAATTGAAGGCAAAAAAGCGGGAGGTTACCACCTCATAATGGAAAAGAGAGCCGTATATGGGAACTGAATATTGTGAATCCCTACCTCCACTTATATGTTTGGCCTGAAGAAAGGTGCCTTACAGACCAGGTTTTTGTGTATTGATATTGATTGAGTGGAGGGCGACCTGGTTGGTTCTTTTCCCTCTATAGCTCCTTGTTGTGTGCGAGCCTCAGAAGGAGGCAACGAAGGAGGGGAGTTGTACCCTACAGCAATTCATCAAATAGGTGAAGTGAATACAATCTGGGAGACTGGAAACACAAATATTCCAAGCAGGACATATACTTGGGGAGAGGTGTCCTGTGGTGTAGGCATGTCTTATTTGTAAAAGACAGCCTGTACGACATCTGTTGCATAGCAATGGTATACCAGAGTTGTGTGAACCAAGATGCTGCTGAGGGGGCCGAGGGGGGTCTCCAGGCCCAGGCTTTAAGCTGTCTGACTGTGCCAGTCATGTGGCGCACCAGATACCAGTCTGCGTGGGGTATGGCAATCAATGAAGTGGGGCAAAGGTCCAGGGTAAAGCATGGTAATAATCTGGTATGGGGTATCCCAGGGTGCCCTTAATATGACTCAAGATCTCCTTCCAAAAGATTTTTAAGGAGGGACATGCCCACCATATTTGATGGAAGTTCCCCACTGGTGCACTGCAGCACCAGCATGGAGCAGAGGCCGCAAGAAACATGGTGTGGAGACAGGCCAGGGTATTATTCCACTGGGGCATGACCTTGTAGGCTGCTTCTTGTTGGGTAATACTTCTGTATATGCGTGGTATTTTTCACCAGAGAAATTCCCACTGTTTCTGGGTACATTTGGTGGTAGTATCTGGAGACCATTTCCATTGATAAGGGTGATAGGGAAGGGGGTGTGACTGTTGCAGCGCAGCATATGTCTTAGAGCTCAAACCTCAAACGACTTCAAAGTTGTGGACATGTTGCTCAAAAAGAGTAAGTGGGTGGGTAGTTGCTTCTGCATTGGAGAGGTAGAGGGCCCAGTGTCAGAGCTGAAAGTATTGATGACGGGCAGATTCAGGGAGATGAACATCTTTCTTACACCGATTAAAGGGCTTAATTGCCTGGAATTGGAAGATATCCTGAAATAGCCTACACTCACCCTTAACCCAGACCGGGAAGAATTCCCTGGGAGGGCTAGTGAGAAGTTGGGATTGCGTGTAATTGCAGTATTTGGAGACAGGAATGTTTTCCACTAGATGTGCGAGGCTTCAAATGTTGTCAGATCCCTATCGATGTCATATGAAGCCCACCTGATTCAGGTCTATCAGTACCGGAAGGAAGAGTTCAAGGCAGGTGGCCAACATCTAAGTGTAAGGCTTTGCATCACTACTTCGAATGACAATCGGGCAGTAAGATGAGCAAAGCATGGAATACTTACCTGGTTTGAGGACCAGAGTGATTTCAGAATTGGACATGGACGGCGTAAATCCTTCGACATGGGTCAAATAATTGTAAAGTGTAAGCAAGAGGGATTGCAGATGGAATAAAAAGACCAAGTATAAAGACAGGGGAGACCATCTGGGCAAGGAGATTTACCCATGGGGAGTTTGTGACGAGCTCTGCGGAGCTCCGCATTCGAGAAGGTTTTTTCCACATCTAGGACTTGGGAAGGGTCTAGCGGCTGCCAGGGACGGCTCTGGAGATATATAGCAATCTCAGTTAGGTCTTCACCCGAGGCATACAGGTTCTGGTAGTAAGCTTAGAAGGCCTGCTGCTTGTCTGCCTCTTTGACAGCTAAGTCAGAGTCACCTAAATGGAGCTTAGCATTTTGAGACCTAGCGTGTTGGTGCTGCAGCCTACACACGAGGAGAGAGCCTACCATATCCCCTCATAGTATTTTTGTTTGAGCACAAGTAGGGAGTGCTCTGCTTTATTAACCTGATGCACCCGAAGTTGGTTCTGCAGAATAGCCAATTGATGCTTGGCCCGCAATGTTGAGTGTTGCTTATCAGTGCGCTCTAGTTTGAGAATATTGTCAGTGAGTTTTGCTTTGAATAGGAGCACCTCTTGAGTCCTGGCTATAGAGGTGGAGGTCATCACTCCGCGTATGGTAGCCTTAAACCATCCTATAGGACATGAGGGAGTATCTGGCAGTGAGTTGATAGCAAAATATTTCAGAGATAGCTTCTTGTACAGCTGCTTTGTCAACAGGGTCTCTCAGGAGTTGAGAGGACCGGCCCCAGCACTGGGGTGTGTGCAATAAACCAATGTGCGATGTCCATGTGAGCTCAATGTGCGGGATCCAAAATGGAAATATCAGATATTTGCGCTAAGTTGAGGTATTCAAAAAAGAGAGGAGACTAGTAGGTAATTAATTTGGGAGTAGGATAGGTGCACATGTGAATAAAAGGAATAGTCCTTTGTGTCTGGGTGCACATATTGCCAGGCATCAACAAGGCCTACGTCCCAGACATTGCTCCTGCGCCTTGTACCTATGGTGTATTTCTATCAAGCTTGGGATTGAGGGTCCCACCCCCACAATAATGTCACCATTTGCATGTCTTATTTGATCTGAGAGAGTGCAACGTCTGAAAGTGTCTTTCGCCTGGTTAGGAGCGTAGCGTTTAAGGAGAATCAAGGTGTCTCATCCTCTCTCCACAGTCAAAGTGAGGAATCTTCCACTAGGGTCTCTAGTTAGTTTAGGAACATTTGTGTAAAATCCCCTCCCACAGAATATAGCAACTCCCAGCATTTTGGAATCTATATATGCCCAGTGCTGGTGTGAGTACTTAAATGGGGGCATACGGTAGCAATCAACAGAGCAGATGGGTCTACTGTAGGAAAATAATGTTGGGTTTGTGCTGTATAAGGTAGCGCCACAGCTGGCAGTATTGGCTAGGGGAATTAAGCCCACAAACATTGAGGGAAAGCAGTTTCAGATCATGTCGGTTGGCCATTAGAAAGGTCTATCATTCTGCGCTCCTGCAGATAGGCGGAGAGCTGTACCCTGCATAGATATTGGGAGTAGGATGCGCCCTTTGTCACCATGATATGGTCATGAGTATTGTCATGATGGAGAGAACCAGTGGGAACAGTGAGAGTGTAGGATTGCGCAAGGGGAAACTAGCGGGGCCAACAGGGCCCAACCATGTGAGCCACTCCATCGAGAGTCGAGAGGAAAGTGCCAAACCCTAACGAGGTGTCACCCTCAACAGAGTACAGCTCTTGGTGAGGGGTAGGAGGCCAGGAGCAACTATAGTAGACAGTGAGCCCAATAAATTGGTCCTGTGAAAGGTAAAGAACAAGCAGAAGAGACATTCAACAAACAGAGTTTGAGCTCTGCATCCTGAGCCCTGCTAGGTGAGCTGTAGATTGGAGGGCCAAGGAGCAGCAAAGGAAAATCAAGAGGGGGATCCAGGCATGCGTAGCATGAATTAGTTGTCTTTGGCCGAGGAGTGAGTCTGCTCCGTTTTCATCTTTTGAAGGTGCGCAATAATGTCTGCTTTTGCTGTGTCCGAGGCTCATGCTGACTTGATGTTGCGGTTATGCCCCCGTCGCTGAACGTAAGCCACTTGGGTCCCCATAAATCCATGTGCATGAAAGTGGAGAGAGATGTGTCTTCATTTGTAGTGTCTGCCGGAAATCCGATGAGCTTCGTATGGGAGTAGACCACACGCTGTTTCTCTTTCCAGGTGAAAAGCAGGCCAGAGAGTTGGGCCCATTGATAGTGAAATGTTCAGTCACAGTTTAAAGTCATGCCTCTTTTTCAGGGTCAGCGGGGAGAGATCCTGAATTTTTTTACAGTATGGCCTCGAAATACGATGTCCGCTTTACCCCTTGCTGCTCGAAGCACTGTTTCCTTAACTTGGAAAAAGTGGACGCTAGTAAGGATATTTGAGGGCGTATCAGGCCGACCCGGGGCAGTAGGGGCATAGTGTGACCTGTCCAGCACCAGGGGCCGCCCTCCGGGTCACCCAGCCCATTTTTCCAGAGAGACAGAGAGTTTTTGCAGATCCTGATGTGATCCATTCTTGCTGATTTTAGAGTTATGGGGTCCCCCACACAAGCCTAAGAGACTTTCTATATTTTATAAAACATAGTTCCTACCTAGGGAGGGTGAATTACTAGGCGCTATAGGACCTATTTTCACCATCATTGTAATATGATTTCTCCTTTTGTGTTTTATGGAATTGTAACAATGCTGCTCATATTATTTCTAATCATATGTCTGTTTATGTTAACAAAAATACTGCATCTTAGAGCATGTCGTTAAAATAAATATTTTAATCTTTCTGTGTCTCTTTTTAGGGTTCGTGCCCTGCAATCCATTGCGCAGCAGTGTTCGCGCAGGCGAGAGTCCTTCTGTCCGGGTTTACAAAATGGACCAGGGAATTCCGCATGTTCATTTCCTATAGTCCATTTTGATTGGGCTTTGCATGCATATTGTTTTATAACAGAACACGCAATAGGCCATAGGCAGGCGCGTAGCTCCGCCCATGGCCTATTGGTGTCTGTTACGCGCACCAAAGCCCATATGTTTTTAATTATCATGCCCAGACACGGGCGTGATAATTGAAAACATATGCTTCGCAGTGGCGCACGCGCACCGCTCGCGGGCGTTTTTTTTTTTTTTTACAATAGCGATCGCTTTTAGTGCTGCTTCTTGTATTGCGTCTCCCGATCTTTGCCTTTGACTCATTGCTAAATTTCTCAATCTTTACTATAAATAACCAGCTTGCCTGGGCCGCATACTGCTTTCGCTGTGTTCTGTGATAACTGCACAAAGCAGTGAAAATAAGCAGCGCTTTGCATTTTTCAACAACGCAGCAACTCCCCTAGCTGTCATCATCATTAAGTACCCAGCGCCTCGAAGCCGCATTGACCAACAAGCTGTCTATCTATTTTTAGTACCCCGAGACTATGGTCATAAAAGAGGTACGCTAAGGATGAGGGGGCTCCTCTCAGCATTATGTAATCACGGCTGACATTTTGTAATTAGCTGACTGATCATAATGTATACACACCTCACTCAATCTTTAAGTGGGAAAGAATACGTAGCTATCAAAATTAAGTGGAAAAAATTTAGTCATAAAAAAGCGCAAGTTACATACTTCACCCCTTAAAGTACAAAAATGCAATTCTGTGTATTTTGTTCGCCTCATTTTCCTTTCGCAAAAATTATCCAAAGCAAACTATATCTGGTTAAAAGAATAAAAAAGGGAACGATAGTTGATTTAATGGTACAGAAACAACCATTGCTTGCAGGCATACTTGAAAACCGTGCCCTCTCAAGATGGCGGCTTACGCTGACCGGCCACAAAATGGAGGCTAGAGTCAGTGCTGGCTCAGGAACAGGTGTGGCGTGTCTGAGACACAACACAAGCTGGCGGCTCAGCATTAACAGTAGCCGCAATTACTCCAGCCCCGCCCCAGGCTGGATAACCTTGCAATTGAAATGAAAAGTAGTCCTAAGGTTTGTTAGAGGCCTTCACCCCCAAACATAGGCAATGTCTTTCTACGGCTGGTAGTTCATTGTGCACAGGGCAGTTCCAAGGATACCAATTTGTGCCTAATATAGAATATATATTTATTAAATATGATTGGGAGTTAAACAGTCGTATTTCCGACGGCAGATCCGCCGTAACCTGCTTTTCAAATGCCGCCTAGAATTGCCACCTGGGTAGAACATCATTATTACCACATTGTTTTTTCCTGTGTTTATTAATACTTTCTTACAGCATTTCTCAGGAAAGTCGCAGGGACGACGGTGTGATTTAAGCTGCCGGAAACCCGATCTCAAAGTGTCGGTAGGAGCAGAAGTTTTTAAAGAAAATATTGCTAAATTGTGTGCTCGCTGCTGCTGCAGGCCAATTAGGCGAGCTGGGAGCCCAAGCAGGCTGTCGCCAGGCCTAGCTGCAAGAACAGCAAACAGGCTCGGAAGCAAACAAACGGCTGGACAGAGTGTGGCCGTGGGAGGGCTCAGCGGTGCCGCTGACCCCTGCGTCCCGGGCCATTCACTCTGACATTAGTTAGCCGTGCGAATTACCAGAAAGTGATCAATCAGGGAAAGTCTCCAGACAGAAGGAGCCACCCTTGACCCTCCGGTAGGTCGCTCTCCACCCGTTGCAGCTCCGCCGCCGAGGACCCCTGTTCTCTGACTCCTGACCTGCCTAATACCTGCTGCTCCTGCCTGTTGCCTGCCGCTCCTGCTCCTGATTCTCTCGCCGCCCGATTGCCGGTGGCGCCCATGGCTCCAGCCCCCTTCCGTCCTTCTCCCAGCACTCCCCCTGATTTTCCCGCCACTGCCTCCCCTGCGGCCCCGCCCCCCTGCTGCTGATTCGCCGTCCTCTCAGCCCCCCAGCTGAGCCTCCCTCCCCACGCCTCTATTTAAGGCACCGCTGCGAGGTGAGGAGAGCGACCCATGACCCTCCGGTAGGTCGCTCTCCACCCGCTACAGCTCCGCCGCCGAGCACCCCTGTTCTCTGCCTCCTGACCTGCCTACTACCTGCTGCTCCTGCCTGTTGCCTGCTGCTCCTGCTCCTGATTCTCTCGCCGCCCGATTACCTGCGACACCCATGGCCCCAGCCCCTTTCTGTCCTTCTCCCCGCACTCCGCCTGATTTTCCCGCTGCTGCCTCCCCTGCGGCCCCTCTCCCCTGCTGCTGATTTGCCGTCCTCTCAGCCGCTCCCGCCTCCCAGCTGAGCCTCCCTCCCCTCGCCTCTATTTATGGCGGCTGCTGCAAGGCCGCAGCGGCGCGCCAAAGGCGCGCCTAAGGCAAGCCCTTCTGCGCCTGGACCGCGTCCAGTGCCACGATCCCTGGACCACGCGGCATCCAGGATGCCCGCATCAGGTCCGATGCCAACACCCTCATCGCATGCAACCAAGGACGGACGCTCAACTGCCACAAGGCCGCCCCCAAGCGCACCCATGGCCCCTTCACCTGCCGGAACTGTAGCTTCTCCTGCATCGAAGACGCCGAGACGCCTGCAACGACGAAACCCAACCAGCTCCGATGCATCCTGCTAAACACCCACTCCGCACGCAAACACGCCGTCGAGCTCTGGGACCTGCATGACGTCACATCACCAGACATAGCCTTCCTGACCGAGACCTGGATGAACAAAGCCTCTGCCCCAGACATCGCAGTGGCCATCTCCGACGGATACAAGATCACCCATAGAGACCGTACCAACGGAGTCGGAGGAGGAATCGCCATCATCCACAGGAACACCATCAAGGTCTCTACAAACACCGTCGACGCCCTCAACATCGCCGAACACATGCACTTCCAGATCCATACGGACCCCAAGACCACCCTAAGAGGCACCCTCATCTACAGACCACCCAGACCCCGTCCCCAATTCTGCAACTCCATAGCCGACTTCATCAGCACGCATGCACTGACCTCCACCGACTATGTCCTCCTTGGCGACCTGAACTACCACCTGGACAACAACAACGACAGCAACTCCTCCACCCTGATCGACAACCTAGCCATCCTCGGACTGACACAGATCGGCACGACACCTACCCACATCGCCGGCCACACGCTCGATGCCATCTTTTCCTCCAGCCCCCACATTGCCTTCAGCCACGCTTCCGAACTCACCTAGACTGACCACCACTGCGTCCACTTCACCTTCCAGAAACCCGTCTCACATCACCGCACCCTACAGAACCCCAGACGTCGCTGGGGCAAAGTCACCAAGGAACTACTACAAACACACCTCGCACTCAACCCACCAGCCAACCCCACCAACCCCGAGGAGGGGGCCCGCACCCTCAGACTCTGGATGTAAGATTGCGTCAACACCTTAGCCCCTATGAGACAACACACTCACAGAGACACCAGCCAGAGAGCCAGCTGGTTCACCCCGGAGCTCCTAGCCTCCAAGTGCACCTGTCGGAGACTGGAAATCACCTGGCACTGCGAGAAATCGCCCAACCGCCGCGCAGCCCTCAAAGACGCCATCTGCAGTCACAACCACCTCATCAGGACCACCAAGAAGGCTTCTTCCAAAGACCACCTCGACAAAAACGCACACAACAGCAAGGTGCTCTTCAACATCGTGAAGGAACTCTCAAACCCCAGCTCATGCACCAACGACATCCCGCCGTCACAAGCCCTGTGCGTCGCCCTCGCTGCCTTCTTCCACCGCAAGATCACCGACATCCCCGACAGCTTCAATCCTCGGACGAACCCCGCCAACCCCACCACGCCGGACCCACCGATCCCCACCGACCACGAACGCCTCACCGCATGGTCCAGCATGACCACCGAGGACACCGACAAAACCATGAGCACCATACACGCAGGCGCCCCTTCCGACCCCTTCCTCACCACGTCAACAAGGCCGACAGCTCCATCGCACCCTACCTGTGTAACATCATCAACGTCTCCTTCGAGACCGCGACTTTCCCTGAGAGCTGGAAACACGCCGAGATCAACGCCCTACTGAAGAAACCCAAGGCGGACCCGAGCGACCTCAAGAACTTCCGGCCCATCTCCCTGCTTCCGTTCCCGGCGAAGGTCATCGAAAAGATCATTAACACCCAACTCACCCGATACCTGGAAGACAACAGCATCCTCGATCCCTCACAGTCAGGTTTCCGCAAGAACCACAGTACCGAGACCACCCTCATCGCCGCCACAGACGACATCAGAATCCTACTCGACAACGGCGAGACAGCAGCCCTCATACTCCTGGACCTCTCCGCCACCTTCGACACCGTCTGCCATCACACGCTACGCACACGCCTCCACGATGCAGGGATCAGCGACAAGGCCCTGGACTGGATCAACTCCTTCCTCTCCGACAGATCCCAAAGAGTCCGCCTCCCCCCATTCCACTCAGGAGTCACCAAGACCATCTGCGGCGTCCCGCAAGGATCATCCCTCAGCCCGACACTTTTCAACATCTACATGGCACCACTCGCTCGCATCGCCAGACTTCACGACCTCAACACAATCTCCTACGCCGATGACACCCAGCTGATCCTCTCCCTCAACAAGGACCCCCTCACCGCCAAAGCCAACCTCCACTGTGGTATGAAGGCCGTCGCCGACTGGATGGAAGAGAGCCGGCTCAAACTGAACACGGACAAAACGGAGATCCTCATCCTCGAGTCCAACCCCTCAGTCTGGGATGACTCCTGGTGGCCCACATCTCTGGGCACCGCCCCCACGCCAACCAACCATGCACGCAACCTGGGAGTCATCCTCGACTCGAAGCTCACCATGTCCAACCAAATCAACGCAGTCTCCTCAACCTGCTTCTACACCCTCCGCATGCTCGGCAAGATCTACAGGTTGATCCCTACAGACACACGAAAAACCGTCACCCACGCCCTCATTAGCAGCAGACTCGACTACGGCAACGCCCTCTACTCCGGAGCCCCGTCCAAGCTCATCAGCAGACTTCAAAGAATCCAGAACGCCTCTGCACGCCTGATCCTCGACATCCCCCGCCGAGACCACATCACCCCCCACCTGAGAGGCCTGCACTGGCTCCCCGTCGACAGAAGAATCACCTTCAAACTCCTGACCCACAAACACAAAGCACTCCACAATACCGGCCCAGAATACCTCAACAACCGACTATCATTCTACGTACCCAACAGGAAACTCCGCTCCGCCGACCTCTCACTGGCCGCCGTCCCACGCATCCACAGAGCCGCTTCCGGGGGCAGGTCCTTCTCCCACCGCGCTGCCAAGACATGGAACTGCCTCCCCCTCCTCCTACGTCAGACAGAAGACCCACAGACCTTCAGGAGACTACTGAAGACCTGGCTCTTCGACCACTAGCTGCAGCCACCCCCCCTCACTCCCCCACCCCCCCAAGCGCCTTGAGACCCTCGCGGGTGTGTAGTGCGCTTTATAAATTCTCTGATTGATTGAAGGAGGGTAAATAAACCGCAGCTAAAATTCGGAGCCACTAAGTTGCAGATAAGCAGCCGGGCCAGGTGTCAGGCAGGGGTGGGGGCCATCCGTCTTCCAGAACTCGCTTGGGGTCACTGGTGGCTCCTTGGTCCTCAACCATTCATCTGCCTTCGAGCAGGAACATTATTTATTTATCCAGGCATGACGAAATAGTCAAGAATTTCGTAAACAAAGCGCAACCCGACCCATTCCATACACACCCGCCCTTTTTTTTTTCTCATAACTAAGCTCGATACCAACGCAAGAGACCTTTAAAACCCCTTTAAAACCCCTGTGTGAAATAATGACATGGGGTGAAATAAAACCATATTTCAGTATGATTACAAAGACAGCTGTGGTAGCGTGAGGTTTTCTGCATCATGGCGGCATTGCCCATATACGTATCATAGCAATAAAGTGTAACAATACACATAACACTGTGTGCTTTGCTAAAATGTTAATCCATTTCTTCTATACAGCACTTCACATCGGGAATTAGCACGTTTATAAGCACACCCAGTTTTGGATAAACTAATTGGGACCTCTTAAGACAAAGTCATTTGCCCAGGCTCACACTATTTGGCAACTGCGTGAGCTGCGATTATCAAGCTCCAAGTTTCTTAACTATACACTGTGGAGACCAGGAAAAGTATATAATTCCCTGGTGAAACCTGCGCCAGTGATCTAACTTGAAATGATGGGAGTCCCAGGTATGGCGATGGAACACCCCCCGACTCCCCATGGCGTTATTCATCAAACATTATTGCGCATCCGGTGGCATAGCAAGGGTCTCAACAGCAGCTATTAATCCAAAGTGGGTCTGCCACCCTGGCTTGGAAGCAAACAATAGCTATAACTGGAGGTGCAGTGGACCACTCAGTCAGCTGTGTTCCGGTGTCGCTGCACCTGCTGCACTATGGATAGCTATGCCCCTGATGCTACCTACTCTACCAGCCACAATAGGACCACACGTTGTAATAACGCAGTCAGGTCGAGGGACTGGAGGGCTGCCAAGCTTCCACTCTGTTCAGGGTAGCGCCTGGCAGCGCTGGGGCTGCAGGGACATATGCTATGCCCGAGATGCCTGAATGAATTCCAACAAACACGGTCATCAGGATGGTCAGAATTGGACCGGTCCTATTTCTACTGACCCTTCTGCGCTTCTATGCTAGGATTGAAGGAAAAGTTTATAGAAAATATGGACAGAAATTACAGCACCTCCTCTGGACAGTACTGGCCTTCATATTACCATTTCAGACAATCACACAATGTTTCTGAGATACCAAAACACGAGAACTCCAGAAAAAAAAAGGGCAGGCACGCACTGGTCTGTGCAGTGAAACAGCATGCGGCTTCAATTACAGCATAAACAGCATTATACGCAGCTGAGCAGCAGCATGTCCCCTGTGCATTGAGTCCACTGAAATAAGTGGGCAGATGACCTCTTAACCTCAACCAGGGAAAACGCTGCTAACTATTGCCAATGCTTTACTTTTTTCCACACGTTAAGATTTTCACATTTAATTATGAAATATAATTGGAGATATTCTAAAATCCTGACTAATGTCTATTTGGAAATCATGAAGAAATGATATATAAACACATTTGGTCTTCAGAAGTGCATTTTCACAGTATTTCTGTATGTGTAAAGAAAAACACAGCAAGGTGGTAAGAAAGCCCTGGGTGGGAACGGTACTAAAGGGTTTTAACTTATTACCTGCAAGTAACAATAGGGTCTCTCTGACAAAAGCAGTAACCCACTGACCTATTCACATTATGTGCACTTTGTGATCTGCATGGTAAATGTTCTTGGCAGCAGGCACATTAAACCTCTGCCATTCCTTTTCATGAGTCAAACCTTCCACTAGACAAAACACCATCTCTCTCTACTAAGACATTAATCAGTGGAGTTATCATGACATTTTTATTTTTGCTGAAAAATGGCGGGTGTCCAGGAAGGTGGCAGCAAGTGCTTTTAAAACCATATTATATTTACAAACACAATGCCCCCACCCGAAGTTAGCCCCCGGCGTGGTCGCACTGCCCTGGAGCCACCCTGCTCAAGGGTCCTGTGACCTCAAAGACAGAGTCACTTTCACTCTGTGGTGTGCTGCTTCATAGGCCTGTTCCCTTAACTGGAGGTGAACTTCATGAATTGTGGTAGACAGGCCTTCAACGTTAACCCACACTTTTAACTGATAGGGTCCACCTGCTGGTGCTAGGCCACCAGGGCTTTTAGGATCTTGCAGCGCCTTCTAAGGTCTAGCACAGGAATGTGCTCCCTCAGGAGAGTAGTCTAGGAGCCTGGTCATTAAGGCTGAACCTGGTTCCCCAGTTCCAAATCCAGCAGCTCTGACCATAGTGCCACATCCCCTCCACCACTGAACACAATACTGCCCCACTTAGAGAAACTTGCACTGCACTGACCAGCTTTAAACAACTGGATATGACTCAATTCAAATTGCGCACAAGACAATAGCAATATGCTGCCTAAAAAAAATTAACAACATCCTAAAAAAAGCAAACACTGGGAATGCAAGATTAAGTAAACATGTGAAATGTAAGCAGGAACAACAGGATTACCTTTTTCCTTTTCCACTCATTATTCAGAAATTAGAGATTGCTTTTACATGACAAGTTAAGACCATGACTATAGGGCCTGGAAGGGACCCCTTTCAGTGCCCATTGCATATATCTTTTCAAAACATAGGCAGTATGGTTTTAAAAAAACACATTCGTGATCACACAGCCGCTGTACACATTTTGATTTCCAATTCACCCATCAACCAGGTATTTCAGTACCTCCAGGAAAGGTGCACTTTCCCACCCAGGGAAAACAATGTTGTTGAAAGAGTAAGGAGAAAACAAAAGTAGCGCTTCACTGGCAAACACTGTAAAGTGGCGCTAATGTGTTTAGGTGGGAATACATCAATCTGGCCACCTTGCAACCACTCTGTTTAGCTTTAATTAGTTAGTTATTTATTTTTCATAGTTGGAATGTTGTATTCCTCTACACCCTGAGACAGCACTTAGATTTTGAAAAATGTGAGTAAAAGACAATGTTTCCAGCAAAAATATTTTTCTTTTTTGGATCCATTTCACAGGGGAGCAAATAAACAAAAGGAGGAAAGAGAGGGTAATACCCGTTTCTTGAAGTCTCGGTTTTCACTAACTGAGGAGAAGCAAGACAGAAAGAGAGGGAAGAGGGGAAACAAAGAGGGGGTGGGGGCAGCTGCCAGCGGTAGGGGAACTTAACACTGTCTTTGTCTTCTGTGGGCACAAAGGAAAAGACAGAGTCCTTTTCCTTCTCTGCCCGTTCCACCCGCCCACAAAAGCCCAGCGTTTACTATCGGCCTTGGCAATTTCTGCCATCCGGGAGGCAGGGGATTGGGATGAAAAATTGGCCCGGGCACCCCTAAAAAAAGCGGCCCACAATTGCAGTTTGCAAATCTTCATACCAAAAAAAAGGCATCCGTTTCAAGATTTGTTTTTAAATTGCAAAGTTAATAAAAACTTTTGTATTTCTTGTTCTCTGCTCTCATTCCATTGCACAGTATCTTAATTAAACTCTTAACCTCAATGGGAGAAAACTGGCAGCAGGCACCCGAGGCTTGTCTGTCTGATGGACCTGAGGCTTGTCTGTCTGATCCTTGTGACCTGCTGTGGGGGACAAAAGCTACCTCCTCACACTGGCGACTTGTTAATCGCACTGCGCAAAAGACACAAAGGATCACTGACACCTTCTGCGGGCCGGGATGGAAAGAGGTGCACCACATAATGCAGGTCCTCCTGATGCTGTATTGTCATTCAACAAGTAACAATTGATGGCCTCCTCCAATTACCCTGAATCTAATAAAAAGGTTGGAAAGTTGAACCCAGTTACACAGAGTTGCTTAGGCCATAGTTTAAGAAAATCGGCCACACGCTTGCCTTTGCCACAGGCCCCTCAGGCACGATTGTCCGCCTGCCAATCCGACCCTGCTGGGAGGCATGTTTAAATTAAGAAAGTAGGGGAACGGAATCGGTGAAATTAGAGAAGTAGGGGTATGCCGTGCCCTGCCGATCCTGCCCACTTCGACCACTGGATAAAACAGCAAGTCAGGGCAAATGTTGTCTAGATTTGTATTGCCGACTAGAGAGCTCCAAACTCCCCCGAGTCAGCTGCCACAACACTAACCAGGTTTATCCATTGACCCGTTGAGGCGTTATGCATCTTAAATCAATTTACTTGGCTTATCCATCTTTAACGGGGCAGTAAAATGAATACGACGCTGTTCAGTAAGGGGCAGAAAGCAGCATTTAACTTAATGCATGCACATTTCCACAGCTTTCCAACGTATTAATATGTTAAAAAAAGACACAATAACCCAGGCTGGAGCCCAATATTATAATGTTTCAACAGTATTGCTGCATGACGTGATATTATCAGTTCAACATTCTTCACCTTTTCACCTTTTATTCATTTGCATCAGTGCGTAAACAAGCACTTTGTACTTATAGTCCATGCTTATGAGAAGCAAGGCTGTCAGTTTTTCAGGGCAGGGTTTCTAGGCACTGAGGTGAGTATTTTGGAACACCACAATTCACTGAGCTCCCGGGTCTCTGTGCACAGTTCTGTATAGGAGCAGAATCCCTGCGACATGGCGCACCTAACGTTGTGGCCTTATTGTGAGACTCTCGAGTAGTGCTTATATCAGTCCACGACCCCCTCACTATTGTTTCCGGTTGACAGTGGTGACGGAGAAGCCTACCTATATTTAATTAGGTCTTTTCGAGCTGGATAATTTTAAAACGGTTTCTATTGGATTACTACCCAGTTGTGCTATTTTTCTTTTCATTGTTCTTTTTTTCTTTCTGTGTCATAATGGCGGCCGTTGATATCCCGCAGCATAGTAGGATGGCGGTCCACAATCATTTACAGGGCTATAACGTTGCATTGGAGGGTATGGCAGTTGTTTTTGTTGTGAGTGCTGACGCGGCTTACCCGTTTGAGCTTTTCTACTCATGGGTTACATTTCCTGCGGTCAATGCAGATACCAATTTGTTTCATACTTACACTCGGCGGAGTATACTCCTTATAGGACACAGGAGATTCCGATTTCTGCTTGGCAGAACCGCGTTTGGTTTATGGCGCCCTTCCCCACACTCTAACGGCAGTTAGATTAGGTCCTTTGTCCATTCCAGGTGTTTCTTGGACTGTTTTGGCTGGATTTACCCCGCACCCGTGTGCGGGGGAATGTCCCTTGCTTGAATTGAGGCCCCTTTATGCCTCAGCTGTAGCGGTTATTAGGGCTTTGGTTCATTACATTTCCCGCAACATGCCAGGTGGGGGCCCTGGTGTTGGGGCGAATCCAGTTGGGCCGAACGGGTTGAAGCTTAGTCCAGTTATGGTTAATGCGGTTAAGGGCAAGCGTCCCCAAGATAAGGATGAAATGCTTTTTTGGCTTGCCGAGAAATTTGACCAACGGGAGGCAGTATTTCCCTAATACTACTCATGTGGAGAAGCACAGGATTCTAACAATTAGTTTGCAGAAAGACTTAGTGCCTGAAGTGCCTAACTATACCACTTGGGGTATGATTTTTGCGGCAGTCTATACGAGATGCTTTGGCACCCCGTCAATGTCTGTCCTACCCTCCGTCATTAAGCGTGTTCAGCATGAGCACGGACCGGTGGCCACTGTTGAATTGGGAATGAGACTCGTTGGAGTGTTTGAAGTAGTTTCCGATCTCGTCCTTGCTAATGTTAAGGGAGATGAGGTAAGCTTCCAGTTCTCGAATGCTTTGCGCAATGTCCCCGATGCATAGAAATCCTGTCAGTTACCGAGAATTATCATGGGCGGCTTATAAGACTGTTGGCTGTAATAGTTTAGGTGTTAAGCCTCTTACCAAGTCAGCGCAAAAGCAAACACAGGCGGCGAAGTATGAATACAAAGATGATCGCCCCTCAGGTCCAAAACAAAATTGGACTAAAAATAAAAAACAGGGGAAAAAGCAACAGAAACAGGGGTCCCGTCCTGCCTTGCCAATACCTGTGTCTACTGAGCACACTTATGAATTGCGCGACCGCGCTACGATTAAGTCACCTGATCGTTTTCAGGTTCCTGATCAACGTTCTCCTCGCTCTTTGCAAGATTCATCGGTCTCACCCACCGGTGGAGGAGACAGCGGCCGGGGGAGGGGTGCGAAGCAAGACCCACCCCGCAAGGCTGAAGGCAAGAAGGACGACTCTCACGTCAGAGACTCCCGTTTCAGAAGAAGAAAGTTGCTGCTGTAACAGCGAGATATGCCACAGATAGTGAGAACACAGCTTCGGAATCTGACATGGGCGCTGATGCTGTTGGACAGCGCGGCGGAGATTACCATAGTGCAAGAGGCGCTGCATCCACTACTGAAGGTGACAGCGACTGACACGTTTGTTGGAGTGGCTCCCCCTGAAAGAGTTTTTGAAATTGTCCTTTTAATTGAAGGTGACATACAACGTACCATAAAAGGGGTGTTTTGGGAAAATCTAATTACTACCTATGACATTTTGTTGGCGGAGGTCGACTGGCCCCCACCTTTTGTTTTAGCAGCTCCGCAAGGGGAGGAGGTAATCCTCCCTAGTTTCATGCACACAGTGCGGAAGAAGCAGGCCATGCGTTTTACAGAAGATTGTGCTAAGGCACTTGCGCCAGCTTTGTACCGTACTCACTGTGGTTGGGACAAATTTCCCCCCAGCCATGAGATTCCCTGACGGTCTATGCCACAGCCTCAACCCCAATACCCATTGCGACGTGAAGCGAAAGCTCCCGTAGCTGAAATCCTTGAACAATTGGAATATCAATGTGTGATTGAAACATGTGTGTCTCCGATTAATAACCCTCTTTTTACTGTGACTAAGCATGATGGCTTGTACCGTTTGGTATTGGATTACCGCCACCTGAACTCCCATTGTCGTATGTGTGCGGTACAGAATACTCACAGTTCTGCTCTAGTGGATAGTCTTGTGCGCAAAAGGTTTAAAACCACACTTGACATATCCAATGGCTTTCTTGCCCACAATCTGTCCTCTATTTATAGTCGATGGACAGCTTTTACCAGTGGTGGCAAACAGCGCCAATTCTGTCGTTTGGCTATGGGCTACAAAACAGTCCAGGCGTCTTTGCCGCCCGCATAGTCTCTCTTTTGGAGGGGCTCGACGCAGATGCATGTTTGTATGTGGATGACATTTATCTCACAGACGACGAATTATGGCTGCATCTGTGTTGCATTGACCGCATAATTTGAAATGTTGCGGATTTTGGCTATAAATCCAACTTTGCAAAATCACACATTGCAGAGTACACAGTGTTTCCTGGGCTACGAGCTCAACAATGAAGGTCGAGGTTTGGCTCCTCACTTCCTGGAGAAACGCGCACAGCTGCGCTCTCCCTCAACACTGAAAAAACTACAATCTTTACTGGGCTTTTTAAATTTCGGGCGTACTTACATTCCCGATTATGCCCAGCGTATCAAGCCTCTGTACGCTTTGGTACAACCTACTTTCTCCGAGCTGGCTACCTGCACATTCAGCCATCTTGCAATATTTGTAGGCTGATATTCTAGAATCTAGATTCTTGTTGACTCATGATAACTGCACCAACCTGGTGATAAGAATCGTACCGGGGCGGTGGGTTTCACTTACCTGACTTTTAATGAGGGTGACACAGTCCCTATCGCTTACTAGTCACACTTGTACACTTCAGCTGAGTTGCGGTTTTCCACTGTGGAAAAAGTTTTGACAGCGGTGCAAATGGCGATTCTCAAAGAACATGCACTGTCGCAGGGAAAACGCATTTCGGTTGTCACTCCGTATCCTGCCTTGGAGGCAGGTACGAAAAGCCAATGTACCAAATACGAAGGTTTTGCACCCACGGTGGATACAATGGGCTACGTCCTTGACATCTCCGGATGTCACGTTCATTTTTGAGTCCTCTCTGCAGACTCAAGAGTTCTTGCAGTATGAATTTGTTCATCCTGCTCCTCTGACCATGCGGCCACTTGAGGATTTCCATTGTATCATTTACACTGACAGTTCAGCGCAACTGGCTACGGTTTCAAGACACGCCTATTTGTGGCCTGCGCAATAGTGGTTGGTACTATAGTGGATGATAAATTCAAGCCCGATGCCGTATATACACAGACATTAGGGGACTGTACCGCCCAATTGGCAGAGCTTTGTGCTCTGATGCTTGCATTAGAGTACGCAGATCCTAGTGTGACTACTCTTATCGTAAGTGACTCTTACTACTGTGTTTAATCATGCAATGACAATTTATTCTTTTGGACTCAAAATGACTATATTGACTCCAAAGGTCGCACAATAAAACATAAAATGAACTGGGTTTGAGTGGCTGTACTTAAAGAACGGCTCCCACTCGTCTTTGTAATTCATACTCTTGGTCACCAGCGTGTAGGAGTTCACGTTGTTGGCAACAGTCTTGCCAATGAAGCGGCCAAGACAGCAGTTGCAGCATACTCAGTAGCAGCAGTTACACGTTCCAAAAGTAAGATTGATGATTTGCCGCAACAGAGAAGGGAGGTAATTACCCGAAAGGTTTCCCTTCTAAATATTCTTATAAATTAAGTCCTAATAATGTTCCTTGTGAGAATTAACGATGTTGGAAACAGGTTGATTCCCAACGCGGACCGCAGGCGGACTTTGATTACAGCGGCGCACGAGGCATGGCCTCAGCACATGCTGGCGTGTCAGCTACTGTTTCTCTCCTACAGCAGCGTTACTGGTGGCGCGGATTGTACAGACACATGATTATGTCCTTCATTGTGACATTTGCCAGCAGATTAAACCTTCTACTGCTGCACGCTCGCCCCAAACACAGTTGTATATATCTAATAAATCACTTGCGCGTGTTTATTTAGACCACTGCGGTCCTTTCTCCTCTGATACTGCGTATAAGTACATCTTAGTTGCGGTTGATTCGTGCACACACTTTGTGTGGTTGTGGCCACAAAGGAGTGCTGATTTCTCAAACTGTCGTAAGGGATTTGCGTGTCTTTGTGGGAATTTTTGCATGCGGTACCTTCCATTCAGACCAGGGTCCAGCGTTTGCCTCTAAGGCATACAAGAATGCCATGCGTTCATTAGGGGTTCAAGTCAAATTTTTGTCTCCATATCGGCCTGAGGGCAATAGTGTTGTGGAGTGGATGAACCGTGACTTAAAGCAATCCTTGACAGCTAGAGTATTGCGTGCACTTAATAATCTCCCTAGAAGGTCTCTGGGTGTGCGGACCCCATCAAAATGTTTGTTCCGGACCTTGAGGGTCTCTACATGGTGGTGTTTGCCGCATCCTTTGAAGTAGATGAACATTCTAATGTTTTACAGAGCCTACAAAAGACCAGAGACAGACTTGCAAAGGAGCATTTGCCCTCCACATCTGATGCTGGGTTGCAGATTCCGGTAGTTGGCTGGCTAGTCCGAGTTGGTGAATTGGTCCGAGAAAAGGTCGCACACAAGAAGGAGTTTGGCCCCTCATATCGAGCTCCTGTTCCTGTGCTTGGTGGGCAGGGTACAAGAAAAGTCATTTTACCTCCACTTCCTGGTCGAAAGAAAATGGGTAAATCTCTATTGACAATGTCAAAGTACACAGAGTGGCCGATTCTTCTTAGTATGACACCTGCAGTCTCTTGTCCAGCTATGATGCCAAACTCTGTTTTGGTTCCGACACATGCGGCCGGACCTGATGCTGCCATCGAGATGACTACAGTTACGAATCCTTTATTGAATCCACCGGCTGGTGATCCTCTTGATGTTATTGAGTACACTTATCCCACAGACTTATCTATACCTGATTTAGAAACCTGTGTGGCTAATCAATCATGTTTTTCATTTGACATTAACTCTACCATATCAAAGTCTCCTTCGAAAGTTTTGATTTTCGCAGTTTGGTTTAAAAAACATTTTTTAATTCCCCTATGGACTTACATATGGCTGGTGCTTTTTTCAATTTTTTTAGTCATGTACATTGGATTTGTGGTGTATTTTTTCAGTCTTGTGAATGGACACTATGTTAAAGAAAGAACTGCAATTAGACAAATCGATGGAACTTTGGCACCCCACTCCTCACCACACAGAATGAAGAGGGACCAGAATTTCATGAATATCACTGCTTGGCCTGTCTTAGATGGGATTGTATAGGATGCTGTAAAATTTCAAATCCACGGACCAACAGAGGTTATTATCGTCCCTAATGTACTTTGTGTTTCAATGGGAGATGTGGTTAAACCAAACATTTGCTCTGATGATTGGGACGTCCAAGTCGTACAGGTCTATTTTCTGATTTCTGATAATGAAAAGTTAGACCCCTTACCATTTTCTGTGGCTGAGACAAATTCTGCAGTTTGGCTTATTAATGGGTTAATAACGCCCCCTTTCCCGCTTGGGTAACGCATACCTCCATGAGGTTTGGTTTCTTCCTTTCACCTATAGGTGTCTGAGAGATGGAAAAGAAGTTTATTTAAAAGGAGAAGATTGCACTTCCACCCCTGATCACTCATTGGTCTGTAGCAATTTACAATTGCACGGTTCATGTAATACTGACGTGCCGAATTTGGCCTGTATTTTAAAAGGTACACCCGCCCCGGATATTACACCTACTTTCACGTTATTAGAAAACGGTAGTTGTTTACTGTTAAGTAATGAAGATTGCTATGGTATGCTGGCAGGAATTCCGTACATCATGACTGTTTCCCAACATGTTGTCTGCTGTCAGAATGCCCTGTTTCCTCCTCCACATGGGAAGCTCGATGTATCCATCTGGCCTTCCATTCCGACCTTGAAAGCAGAGTTCAACAAGATGAGTCGAATAAGATCGCTTTTGTCTAAAAAAGAAGTCACCCTTACATCTGCGCGTGAAACATTCATCCTTCACGTGGCTAATACTCATACTGAGGTACATGCCATACTAAGCAAAGATCTCCCCCTGCATTTTGCGGCGTTGATTCACACTATTTTTAATGCCTCCTCGACCACAGGCCTGACACTTTTTTAAAGTAGTAAGTTCTGGCCTTCTGTCTTCATTCCAAGCCATATTTGGTGTGATACCTGCATTTTTTCATTCTATTTTTTTCCAGTGTCTTTGGTGGTTTCCCGTTAATTCTCACCTTGGGTTCCGGTGTACTGCTGTTAATTTGCTTACTCCAAAATGGTTGCACATTATGTGCCCCACGACGGTCTGCCCCGGCTGCTCCAACTTCGTAGCCGGAAGCTTGAATACTATGGATCGTTACCTCTGGCTACTTTGAGTGTGGCGTATGGTTTATCTTTCCGGTTCTCTTACTTTACATGCGTGCAGCCAGTTTTTCAGTGCCTGTATTTGAATGGGCTCTGGATTTGTATCTTTGCAACATGGTGTCTCCTAACCCGGATTATGATCTACTAATGAGTCCCTTAGTTGCTCATGAACTAGACTGTTCTGGAGTTGGGATTATGGCCTGAGCAGCGGCTCATGGGGTCCTAGGCAATTGGAACATATGGACTGCAGCCAATGACTTTCTGGCACGCAGTTATCTCGAAGAACACCGGAGTTGTCCTCTGATGGCGCTAGAGGCTCCGGCTGTTGAAGAACATGTGTGTTCTTTTCCTTTACTGAATTGGGGTCCTGGGTCTCTGTGCACAGTTCTGTGTAGGAGCAGAATCCCTGCGACACCATAATGTGGGAAATGCACAAGGGGGCAGTGGAGAACCAGGGAGCTCCCCCATGTGGAGCCACTCACCACACTGTCAAGATCTAAGGCCAGGGGCCTAAAAGGCTGCAGCCGACCCAGACACCGTCAGTCCCCGCCGAGCTCCCAACTTCTGGTATCTATTAAGAAAAGGGCCGTATTTGGGACGTCCGGGGGGCTACGCTGACTCGCACAGCACTGCCAGTCAGCTCTCAGTATCCGGAATGTGTGGGGCTGGATGCAGTCCGATCATCTCCTTGTCAATGCTGCAGCCCGGGGCTGGTGGAGTAAAGATAGCGCTGGTGGCCAGAGTGGCGTGAAGGACGTCGGCTACTTTCAGGATCTGTCACCTCAGGGGGCACTGGCAACGTCTCAGCCAGTGCAAATTTGCATAGAGGTGACTCCGACACCTCTGATGGCAAGATCAGGGCGTAAATAAACTTTTAAGAGGCTTCAGGGCCCGAGGGCTTTGGGAGATACAAGCTTTCACGTCTTACGCCAATTTCGGCCAGGCCACGCCCTTCAGTCATGTACTTTCTTCTACCTTAGGGTAGTGACATCTTGAATTGCCATAATACAACTACCTTTTTCAAACATCAAAAATGTTTCAACATTCGCATATACTAGCTAATTAAGCCTTTTCTGGTAATTCACAATAGAAACTCCTGTTTGCTCTTCTTCCTGCATGGTTACTGTTTGACAGTGGGAAGCTACCTGAATTATTGCATAACAAGCAGACATATAAACTGTAGGGGAAGGTAAGGATGTATAGGTATCCAGATCTTCGTGTTGAGGATAAATCATGTAATGATATATGCATTATCCTCTCTCCTGAGCTGTTCAGGTATCTAACCCAAGTCACTCTGAACCTCCACTTCTGGGTACACAGGAACAGTTTCACCATTAATTGGTCTAATGATGAGGCAGTTCCTGAATCTCTGATCAAAGAAGGGGACTGTTAGAAATGGGATTTCCGGTTGGCTAAGGCTTGCGCCAAAACCAGGCAGAGACTACCACTCTATGTCAGGGCAAGGGAGTTACACGCCAAGATAACACCTGCTCACCCCCTTGGTAACGTGACACGAGCAGTAAGGCTAATCCCAGAGGCTTTGTAAGTTAAGCGTTTGCGCGTGCACCCAGCAACAACACCCAAGGCCCACCACAAAGGAAACTTCACACAAGGTTATATATAAAAATAGCCTTTGTATTATACCAAACACATTAGATAATAAACACACACTTTACAATGTGCCATAGGCACGGGCAGAATTTACAGGGGATTATATACATGGGACAGGGCCACATGGACCACTGTCAGGAATAAGCACTTTTAGAACTAGCACTTGGTAGAATTAGCACTTTGTAGGAATAACACTTAGACATAGCACATATAATAACTGTAGCACCAAATAGCAACTGTAGCACACAACCAGTAATCACTGATAAAAGTTAAGTACCACCTACGCAACCCTAACCACCTTAGGAAAATATCACCCAGGGAACCATGAACTCACTAATATAACCTAAACGAGGTAAAACAACCTCCTAAGCATAAACAGACATTCAGAGGTGTAGGTAAAAAGGCATTACACATAATGCAGAAATCACATTAGGCAGGTAATCACAATTGTGCAAAAGATCATATATGCAACACATGTACCCCTAGCAAGGGCAAAACACATGAAAAGGTCCCCAGGCCAAGTTGGCCTCTCAGGGGCTGAAACGCCCTGTGTCCAGCAAAGTCAGGGCAGGCTGAGCAGGCAGCCGAAGAAGAATGCGCAAGAGGGAGCAGCCTAAACGTAGCAGCAGCCCACTAAGTGCTGGGCAGCTGGAGAACTGAGCCTGGCACCAGCGTGCCTCCTGGCTCTCCTGTGAGGCTCAATGGAACAATAGTGCCTAAAACAACAACAACGTGGAGCCTCGTGGGCTCAAACAACTGTGCCCCAGGAGCCTCTTGGGCTTGAAAGACCTGTGTGCCCGGGAGTCTCATGGGCTCTATTTACCAAAATGCGCCCGTCTTTGGAGTCCCACTCGGGGGACTCGGAATCAGCAAATACCCAGGTGGAGCCCTCAGGGCTCTGAATCAAATATGCCCCGTTTGAGCCTCTAAAGAAAATAAAATGCCCCCAGGTTTGTGGGAGTGGCCCGCTATCTTCCGGGGCCATTCTCCCACTCGACTGAAACTCCCCTCACCCCGAGGGGCCCGCACTCACCGGCTGCTGCGGGCGCATCGGGACTTTGATGGGCTTCCTCTGTCGGCGGCAGGGGCACTCCCTCACTGCTGGAGTCCCGCTCGCCGGCTGCTGCTTCTACGAGAGCTCCCGCTCCTCGGGGCTCTCTGCGGACACGGCGCCTCTCTTGGCACGTCCCAGCGCGGGGTAGGCTCCTGCCTGGGTACCGAGGGTGTTGCTCCTTTCCTGGTCCGGTCCAGCGGGTGGTAGCCATTTTCAAAAATGGGGTTGGCCCAATTGGTCAGGGACCTGGGTGTTATGCAATATGGAAAAACAATGGTCCTAGACCTCAATTAAGGAATGCATAAATCAATACTTAGTTAATTAGTCAAATAACTTTAGAGCATATAATAAATCACCAGCTCGTGGTAATAAATACCATACAGAAAACAGGGAGCAACAGACTGAATTATTACCAAGCAATTTTAATTCATTGCTTTATCAAGTGAATTCTTATTCAAAAAGCCAATTTAAATATCAACTCGATATTGCCAATAGATCACTGTAGTACAATAATTACATTCATAGGTGAGTATGCCCCCAGAGGGAACGTGCACAGATAGAAGTGATAAAGAATGATATACGTGCTTTGAAGAAAAAGGGGAGAATCAGAAAATAGTGACAAAAATAATTACAATCATTAGAGACAATGAGAGGACCGGTTAAAAGTAACCGTCCAAAATGTTCACCCGGCCTTTATATAATTCATATGTATAGTTTTTGAATACACCAATCGGATATAAATTCCAAAATAGGCACGTCAGTTCGGGATCAGTCAAGGTCCAGGTGAGATCAAGGGGTGAGTGTCGACGTTTCGACTCGTCTTATGGCCCGACGGGTAAGTTACACCTCGGCCGTGCGAGTCTTCATCAGGACAAAAAGGAAGAAAAAAGGCAATTTCACCCAGGCTTGGTAATCTTGGTATCCCCGCATGGGAGAAACGCAAGGATATCGACCGTGTGTGGACTCTCTCACACCGGGAAGGAGTATACGATTTCTCCTTATAATGTCAAATGCACTTGGTGGGTCCACCTGGTGGGTGTAGTAGTTATCAAATTCCCAGGGGCTCTTTCACACGGGGCCAGCATGTGCGCAATGGTTAATGGGGATCCCGAGGGGGTAGGACACATCAGAGTATCTTGTAATAGAACTGGTTCAGGCGTTCAAAACATTTCACCAAATCGCCGTAGTTCGATTCGAATTAAAGTCCTATGTTGCGTTCCTTTAACGCGTGGTCACTACCCACACAATGTTGCCGGCGTCTACGTATCAATCTGCAAACCCGGAAGCACCTTCTACCCGCCGTCTCTGTACTCGGCAGACTCCCAGTGTACGCGTAAGGATGTGCCTTTCCTATGGGGCCGCGGAGCGTCATCATGTTGACGCTCCGCGACCCCATAGGAAAGGCACTCCCATGGAGTTCCCAGCTGGTGCTCCCTTTCTTCCCTCCTATCTACCCACTCCTCGTGGGACAGGGACAGGGAAAGGGATGGGGCGCTACCCCCTACACTGGACCCAGCAAGGGACTCCCTATCTATGGGGTCTTCACTATCTACTGGCGTCCATGTACTGTCATCCTCTTCCTCCTCTTCAGACGCTTCAGGGCTCCCCACAGAACCACCACCCTCATGGAGTGTGGCCCGGGCCCTTTTCTCCTCACTGTGCTCAAGATCCCATTGACCCTTTTGCCATAGGATCAGGCTGTTCCTCAATTTGGACTGGGTGTCTGACTCACCCACCTGTATGTCTCTCTCTTCACAGAACCTTACCACCTCTAACATACTGTATCTAAACTAACCATAGAAATCAAAAGCAGGCTCCAGTTTGGCAGACGTTCTCGAGAAAAGTTTAACACAAGGAACCTAGGTGTCTGAGCTAAAACAGGAGTACACAATTCACAAAGGACACCTTTTAGGAGAAGAAATAATGGAACTTCAAAAAAACAATAATCCCCAAAATGTGATTATCTAAAATGCAGACTTTTGTGGTGCAGCCAGTTGTCGCTGTGGTACTGGGCAAATGCAAATCCTCATCCTTTCGCTGCCACCAATGTTAGAAATGGGATTCCGGTTGACTAAGGCTTGCGCCAAAATCAGACAGGGACCACCACTCTACGTCAGGGCAAGGGAGTTACACGCCAAGATAACCCCTGCTCACCCCCTTGGTAACGTGACACAAGCAGTAAGGCTAATCTCGGAGGCTTTGTAAGTTAAGCGTTTGCGCGCGCACCCAGCAACAACACCCAAGGCCCACCACAAAGAAAACTCCACTCAAGGTTATATATACGTTGGCAGGGTATGCCCAGACGTGGGTCCCTTGCTCACTTTGCCACTGGATTCAAGATAGCCTGGCTGAAGAGGGTTATGAACCCAAAACCGGTCCCAGGATGCTTGTTTCCGGTCGAAGGGAAGACATGGCTTGGCAATTCGGGCTGGACTGTTCCCATGAGGCACAGTGTCAGACTGATTTGCATATGGCCATGTCTGAACTGGGGTGGCGGAGTGAGTCAAAGAACGATGATGGATTAAACCCAGATCAGTTGACTGGGGGTGAGTGTTTGCATTGCTCAAACGCTCCGTCCATCATCCCCTTTGGCTTTGCTTTGTTCGCCCTAAAATGGCAGGGTATGCCCAGACGTGGGTCCCTTGCTCACTTTGCCACTGGATTCAAGATAGCCTGGCTGAAGATGGTTATGAACCCAAACCGGTCCCAGGATGCTTGTTTACGGTCCAGGGAAGACATGGCTTGGCAATTCCGGCTGGACTGTTCCCATGAGGCACAGGGTCAGACTGATTTGCATATGGCCATGTCTGAACTGGGGTGGTGGAGTGAACCAAAGAACGATGATGGATTAAACCCAGATCAGTTGACTGGGGGTGAGTGTTTGCATTGCTCAAACGCTAGGTCCATCAACCCCTTTTGGTTTTGCTTTGTTCGCCCTAAGTTGGCAGGGTATGCCCAGACGTGGGTCCTTTGCTCACTTTGCCACTGGATTCAAGATAGCCTGGCTGAAGAGGGTTATGAACCCGAAACCGGTCCCAGGATGCTTGTTTCCGGTCCAGGGAAGACATGGCTTGGCAATTCGGGCTGGACTGTTCCCATGAAGCACAGGGTCAGACTGATTTGCATATGGCCATGTCTGGACTGGGGTGGCGGAGTGAGCTAAAGAACGATGATCGATGATGGATTAAACCCAGATCAGTTGACTGGGGATGAGTGTTTGCATTGCTCAAAGGCTCCGTCCATCATCCCCTTTGGTTTTGCTTTGTTCGCCCTAAGTTGACAGGGTATGCCCAGACGTGGGTCCCTTGCTCACTTTGCCACTGGATTCAAGATAGCCTGGCTGAAGAGGGTTATGAACCCGAAACCGGTCCCAGGATGCTTGTTTCTGGTCCATGGAAGACATGGCTTGGCAATTCGGGCTGGACTGTTCCCATGAGGCACAGGGTGAGACTGATTTGCATATGGCCATGTCTGAACTGGGGTGGCGGAGTGAGCCAAAGAACGATGATGGATTAAACCCCGATCAGTTGACTGGGGGTGAGTGTTTGCATTGCTCAAACGCTCCGTCCATCATCCCCTTTGGTTTTGCTTTGTTCAGCCTAAGTTGGCAGGGTATGCCCAGACGTGGGTCCTTTGCTCACTTTGCCACTGGATTCAAGATAGCCTGGCTGAAGAGGGTTATGAACCAGAAACCGGTCCCAGGATGCTTGCTTCCGTTCCAGGGAAGACATGGCTTGGCAATTCGGGCTGGACTGTTCCCATGAGGCACAGGGTCAGACTGATTTGCATATGGTCATGTCTGAACTGGGGTGGCGTAGTGAGTTAAAGAACGATGATGGATTAAACCCAGATCAGTTGACTGGGGGTGAGTGTTTGCATTGCTCAAACGCTCCGTCCATCAGCCCCTTTGGTTTTGCTTTGTTCGCCCTAAGTTGGCAGGGTATGCCCAGACGTGGGTCCCATGCTCACTTTGCCACTGGATTCAAGATAGCCTGCCTGAAGAGGGTTATGAACCCGCAACCGGTCCCAGGATGCTTGTTTCCGGTCCAGGGAAGACATGGCATGGCAATTCGGGCTGGACTGTTCCCATGAGGCACAGGGTCAGACTGATTTGCATATGGCCATGTCTGGACTGGGGTGGCGGAGTGAGCTAAAGAACGATGATGGATTAAACCCAGATCAGTTGACTGGGGGTGAGTGTTTGCATTGCTCAAACGCTGCGTCCATCATCCCCTTTGGTTTTGCTTTGTTCGCCCCCAGTTGGCAGGGTATGCACAGACGTGGGTCCCTTGCTCACTTTGCCACTGGATTCAAGATAGCCTGGCTAAAGAGGGTTATGAACCCGAAACCGGTCCCAGGATGCTTGTTTCCGGTCCAGAGAAGACATGGCTTGGCAATTCGGGCTGGACTGTTCCCATGAGGCACAGGGTCAGACTGATTTGCATATGGCCATGTCTGAACTGGGGTGGCGGAGTGAGCTAAAGAACGATGATGGATTAAACCCAGATCAGTTGACTGGGGGTGAGTGTTTGCATTGCTCAAACGCTCCGTCCATCATCCCCTTTGGCTTTGCTTTGTTCGCCCTAGTTGGCAGGGTATGCCCAGACGTGGGTCCCTTCCTCACTTTGCCACTGGATTCAAGATTGCCTGGCTGAAGAGGGTTATGAACCCAAAACCGGTCCCAGGATGCTTGTTTCCGGTCAAGGGAAGACATGGCTTGGCAATTCGGGCTGGACTGTTCCCATGAGGCACAGTGTCAGACTGATTTGCATATGGCCATGTCTGAACTGGGGTGGCGGAGTGAGCCAAAGAACGATGATGGATTAAACCCAGATCAGTTGACTGGGGTGAGTGTTTGCATTGCTCAAACGCTCCGTCCATCATCCCCTTTGGCTTTGCTTTGTTCGCCCTAAGTTGGCAGGGTATGCCCAGACGTGGGTCCCTTGCTCACTTTGCCACTGGATTCAAGATAGCCTGGCTGAAGATGGTTATGAACCCAAACCGGTCCCAGGATGTTTGTTTACGGTCCAGTGAAGACATGGCTTGGCAATTCTGGCTGGACTGTTCCCATGAGGCACAGGGTCAGACTGATTTGCATATGGCCATGTCTGAACTGGGGTGGCGGAGTGAGCCAAAGAACGATGATGGATTAAACCCAGATCAGTTGACTGGGGGTGAGTGTTTGCATTGCTTAAACGCTCCGTCCATCAACCCCTTTTGGTTTTTCTTTGTTCGCCCTAAGTTGGCAGGGTATGCCCAGACGTGGGTCCTTTGCTCACTTTGCCACTGGATTAAAGATAGCCTGGCTGAAGAGGGTTATGAACCCGAAACCTGTCCCAGGATGCTTGTTTCCGGTCCAGGGAAGACATGGCTTGGCAATTCGGGCTGGACTGTTCCCATGAGGCACAGGGTCAGACTAATTTGCATATGGCCATGTCTGAAGTGGGGTGGAGGAGTGAGCTAAAAAACGATGATGGATAAAACCCAGATCAGTTGACTGGGGGTGAGTGTTTTCATTGCTCAAACGCTCCGTTCATCATCCCCTTTGGTTTTGCTTTGTTTGCCCTAGTTGGCAGGGTATGCCCAGATGTGGGTCCCTTGCTCACTTTGCCACTGGATTCAAGATAGACTGGCTGAAGAGGGTTATGAACCCGAAACCGGTCCCAGGATGCTTGTTTCCGGTCCAGGGAAGACATGGCTTGGCAATTCGGGCTGGACTGTTCCCATGAGGCACAGGGTCAGACTGATTTGCATATGGCCATGTCTGAACTGGGGTGGCGGAGTGAGCCAAAGAACGATGATGGATTAAACCCCGATCAGTTGACTGGGGGTGAGTGTTTGCATTGCTCAAACGCTCCGTCCATCATCCCCTTTGGTTTTGCTTTGTTCGCCCTAAGTTGGCAGGGTATGCCCAGACGTGGGTCCTTTGCTCACTTTGCCACTGGAATCAAGATAGTCTGGCTGAAGAGGGTTATGAACCCGAAACCGGTCCCAGGATGCTTGTTTCTGGTCCATGGAAGACATGGCTTGGCAATTCCGGCTGGACTGTTCCCATGAGGCACAGGGTCATACTGATTTGCATACGGCCATGTCTGAACTGGGGTGGCGGAGTGAGCCAAATAACGATGATGGATTAAACCCCGATCAGTTGACTGGGGGTGAGTGTTTGCATTTCTCAAACGCTCCGTCCATCATCCCCTTTGGTTTTGCTTTGTTCGCCCTAAGTTGGCAGGGTATGCCCAGACGTGGGTCCTTTGCTCACTTTGCCACTGGAATCAAGATAGCCTGGCTGAAGAGGGTTATAAACCCGAAACCTGTCCCAGGATGCTTGTTTCTGGTCCAGGGAAGACATGGCTTGGCAATTCGGGCTGGACTGTTCCCATGAGGCACAGGGTCAGACTGATTTGCATATGGCCATGTCTGAACTGGGGTGAAGGAGTGAGCTAAAGAACGATGATGGATTAAACCCAGATCACTTGACTGGGGGTGAGTGTTTGCATTGCTCAAACGCTCCATCCATCATCCCCTTTGGTTTTGCTTTGTTTGCCCTAGTTGGCAGGGTATGCCCAGTCGTGGGTCCCTTGCTCACTTTGCCACTGGATTCAAGATAGCCTGGCTAAAGAGGGTTATGAACCCGAAACCGGTCCCAGGATGCTTGCTTCCGTTCCAGGGAAGACATGGCTTGGCAATTCGGGCTGGACTGTTCCCATGAGGCACAGGGTCAGACTGATTTGCATATGGCCATGTCTGAACTGGGGTGGCGTAGTGAGTTAAAGAACGATGATGGATTAAACCCAGATCAGTTGACTGGGGGTGAGTGTTTGCATTGCTCAAACGCTCCGTCCATCATTCCCTTTGGCTTTGCTTTGTTCGCCCTAAGTTGGCAGGGTATGCCCAGACGTGGGTCCCTTGCTCACTTTGCCACTGGATTCAAGATAGCCTGGCTGAAGAGGGTTATGAACCTGAAACTGGTCCCAGGATGCTTGTTTCCGGTCCAGGGAAGACATGGCTTGGCAATTCCGGCTGGACTGTTCCCATGAGGCAAAGGGTCAGACTGATTTGCATATGGCCATGTCTGAACTGGGGTGGCGGAGTGAGCTAAAGAACGATGATGGATTAAACCCAGATCAGTTGACTGGGGGTGAGTGTTTGCATTGCTCAAACGCTCCGTCCATCATCCCCTTTGGTTTTGCTTTGTTCGCCCTAAGTTGGCAGGGTATGCCCACACGTGGGTCCCTTGCTCACTTTGCCACTGGATTCAAGATAGCCTGGCTGAAGAGGGTTATGAACCCGAAACCGGTCCCAGGATGCTTGTTTCCGGTCCAGGGAAGACATGGCATGGCAATTCGGGCTGGACTGTTCCCATGAGGCACAGGGTCAGACTGATTTGCATATGGCCATGTCTGAACTGGGGTGGCGGAGTGAGCTAAAGAACGATGATGGATTAAACCCAGATCAGTTGACTGGGGGTGAGTGTTTGCATTGCTCAAACGCTGCGTCCATCATCCCCTTTGGTTTTGCTTTGTTCGCCCCCAGTTGGCAGGGTATGCCCAGACGTGGGTCCCTTGCTCACTTTGCCACTGGATTCAAGATAGCCTGGCTAAAGAGGGTTATGAACCCGAAACCGGTCCCAGGATGCTTGTTTCCGGTCCAGAGAAGACATGGCTTGGCAATTCGGGCTGGACTGTTCCCATGAGGCACAGGGTCAGACTGATTTGCATATGGCCATGTCTGAACTGGGGTGGCGGAGTGAGCTAAAGAACGATGATGGATTAAACCCAGATCAGTTGACTGGGAGTGAGTGTTTGCATTGCTCAAACGCTCCGTCCATCATCCCCTTTGGCTTTGCTTTGTTCGCCCTAAGTTGGCAGGGTATGCCCAGACGTGGGTCCCTTGCTCACTTTGCCACTGGATTCAAGATAGACTGGCTGAAGAGGGTTATGAACCCGAAACCGGTCCCAGGATGCTTGTTTCCGGTCCAGGGAAGACATGGCTTGGCAATTCCGGCTGGACTGTTCCCATGAGGCACAGTGTCAGACTGATTTGCATATGGCCATGTCTGAACTGGGGTGGCGGAGTGAGCTAAAGAACGATGATGGATTAAACCAGATCAGTTGACTGGGGGTGAGTGTTTGCATTGCTCAAACGCTCCATCCATCATCTCCTTTGGTTTTGCATTGTTCGCCCTAAGTTGGCAGGGTATGCCCAGACGAGGGTCCCTTGCTCACTTTGCCACTGGATTCAAGATAGCCTGGCTGAAGAGGGTTATGAACCCGAAACTGGTCCCAGGATGCTTGTTTCCGGTCCAGGGAAGACATGGCTTGGCAATTCTGGCTGGACTGTTCCTATGAGGCACAGGGTCAGACTGATTTGCATATGGCCATGTCTGAACTGGGGTGGCGGAGTGAGCTAAAGAACGATGATGGATTAAACCTAGATCAGTTGACTGGGTGTGAGTGTTTGCATTGCTCAAACGGTCCGTCCATCATCCCCTTTGGTTTTGCTTTGTTCGCCCTAAGTTGGCAGGGTATGCCCAGACGTGGGTCCCTTGCTCACTTTGCCACTGGATTCAAGATAGCCTGGCTGAAGAGGGTTATGAACCCGAAACCGGTCCCAGGATGCTTGTTTCCGGTCCAGGGAAGACATGGCATGGCAATTCGGGCTGGACTGTTCCCATGAGGCACAGGGTCAGACTGATTTGCATATGGCCATGTCTGAACTGGGGTGGCGGAGTGAGCTAAAGAACGATGATGGATTAAACACAGATCAGTTGACTGGGGGTGAGTGTTTGCATTGCTCAAACGCTGCGTCTATCATCCCCTTTGGTTTTGCTTTGTTCGCCCCCAGTTGGCAGGGTATGCACAGACGTGGGTCCCTTGCTCACTTTGCCACTGGATTCAAGAGAGCCTGGCTAACGAGGGTTATGAACTCGAAACCGGTCCCAGGATGCTTGTTTCCGGTCCAGAGAAGACATGGCTTGGCAATTCGGGCTGGACTGTTCCCATGAGGCACAGGGTCAGACTGATTTGCATATGGCCATGTCTGAACTGGGGTGGCGGAGTGAGCTAAAGAACGATGATGGATTAAACCCAGATCAGTTGACTGGGGGTGAGTGTTTGCATTGCTCAAACGCTCCGTCCATCATGCCCTTTGGTTTTGCTATATATAAAAATAGCCTTTGTATTATACCAAACACATTAGATAATAAACACACACTTTACAATGTGCCATAGGCACGGGCAGAATTTACAGGGGATTATATACATGGGACAGGGTCACATGGACCACTGTCAGGAATAAGCACTTTTAGAACTAGCATTTGGTAGAATTAGCACTTTGTAGGAATAATTCTTAGAACATAGCTCATATAATAACTGTAGCACCAAATAGCAACTGTAGCACACAACCAGTACTCACTGGTAAAAGGTAAGTACCACCTACGCAACCCTACCCACTGTAGGAAAATATCACGCAGGGAACCATGAACTCACTAATATAACCTATACTAGGTAAAACAACCTCCTAAGCATAAAGAGACATTCAGAGGTGTAGGTAAAAAGGCATTAAACATGATGCAGAAATCACATTAGGCAGGTAATCACAATTGCGCAAAAGATCATATAGGCAACACATGCACCCCTAGCAAGGGCACAACACATGAAAAGGTCCCCAGGCCAACTTGGCCTCTCAGGGTCTGAAACGCCCTGTGTCCAGCAAAGTCAGGGCAGGCTACGCAGGCAGCCAAAGAAGAATGCGCAAGAGGGACCAGCCTAAACGTAGCAGCGGCCCACTAAGTGCTGGGCAGCTGGAGAACTGTGCCTCCTGGCTCTCCTGTGGGGCTCAATGGAACAATAGTGCCTAAAACAACAACAACGTGGAGCCTCGTGGGCTCGAACAATTGTGCTCCAGGAGCCTCTTGGGCTTGAAAGACCTGTGTGCCCGGGAGCCTCGTGGGCTCTAATTACCAAAATGCGCCCGTCGTTGGAGTCCGACTCGTTGGACTCGGAATCAGCAAATACCCAGGTGGAGCCCTCAGGGCTCTGAATCAAATATGCCCTATTTGAGCCTCGCAGGCTCTAAAGAAAAAAAATGCCCCTGGGTTCATGGGAGCGGCCCGCTATCTTCCGGGGCCGCTCTCCCACTCGACTCAAAGTCCCCTCACCCCAAGGCACCCGCACTCACCGGCTGCTGCGGGCGCGTCAGGACTTTGATGGGCTTCCTCTGTCGGCGGCAGGGGGACTCCCTCACTGCTGGAGTCCGCCTCGCCGGCTGCTGCTTCTACGAGATCTTCCGCTCCTCGGTGCTCTCTGCGGACACAGCGCCTCTCTTGACACGTCCCAGCGCGGGGTAGGCTCCCGCCTGAGTACCGAGGGTGTTGCTCCTTTCCTGGTCCGGCCCAGCGCGGGGTAGGATCTCGCCTGGGCCTTCTCCTTCGGTCACACGGGGCACCACGTCCTTCTTCCTGTTACAGGAGCGCGGGGTGGGCTCCCGTCCGCTTCCTGTTTCATGATTTCCCCTTCCGGGTCGCCGTGGGCAGAGCGGCGGCTCACAGTGTTAAGTCCTTTTGTTGGCTGCAATACGGGGTAAAGCGAGGGGTAGGCACCCTCGGAAAAGCGGCAAACCTGCAGGGTGGGCACCTGCTCAGATTATAATAAAAATGCGGGCCAAATGCAGGGTGGGCACCTGCTTAGTTCGGTAGTACGGGGGAGTTCCTCTCTCTCTCCCCCAGCAGCGCGACGCTGCAGAGAGCCTCCCAGAAATCAAGGTGGAGCGTTCCCCAGGGCAAATCCCTCAGGGCCCAAAGTCTCGAGTCCTGGGCAAAGTTCAGGGAAGGCAGGCAGGGGGGGGGCAAAGGCTGGGCCCAGGGTCCAGCTCACAGGGCCCTCCAGGCAGGGAGGCAGTTCCAGTGGCGGTATCCTCCTGGCGCCCAGCAGCAGCAGGCGCCCCCCCCAGATTGGATCCAGGGAAAGAACATTTTCATGGGGTCACAGCCCCTTTTTATATACACATTTCCTTTGTCTGAGGGTGCAGGGTGGGGGAAAAACCAGTCGCAGCTGGTTTTGGAGCACTCTCATGTGTTCAGCCCCTCTCACTATTCACTGGCCAGGCTAGAGTCATCAGTCGCACCACAGGGGGCGGAGCCAGCATTGTGTGGGGAAAGCCCAGCCCTATTCAGGTCCCAGGTGCACTCCTCCCTCACATCACTCATGCAGATCTCTCCACTCACTGCCGGAGCAGACCCATCCGGACTCCTGGAGCCAGGCTCACCAGCCAGCTCCAGCCAATCACATGCCAGACAGCCAATTCACATAAATTACACAGACATGCCAACTTCTAGAAGTGGCACTTCCACACTAGACACAATTACGCCGCACACATCATCGCGCAGCATTCAATCACACGAGTCCGCACATACCAAACTCCCCCCTGCACTCCCCACGCATCAGGAATTACCATGGACCCATACATTCCCCATGCATGTGGGAGGGCAGGCCAACCTCACTACACGCACGCACTTTACCCTGGGACACAGTGGTAAAGTGCGCAGAAGCAGAAAATCACTAACACCAGGTCACAATTAAAAGCAAAAAGTTTAGGGGTGAACCTGCCAGAAGGGCCAAGTCCAACAGGGACCTAGTATTATACTACACAATCTTTCTTTTCTTAGGTAGTCGCATAATTCAAGAGAAATATCATCTTCAAAAGTTATTTGTTCAACGTCTTGAGCTGTTTTGGGTAAACCGATATTGAGAGAGCTTTAATACTAATGTTTGCTACTATATGACCGATGTACTTTTGTTTGAGATGTGGCTTAATGCTCATCCATGGGCATGATATCAGCTGGTTCGGACCTGAGGGAAGTATCTTAACCAATTCTGCTTTAGGTTGATCTGAATTTCCAGGCTATATCAGAGATAGTGAAGCCTCCTCCTTTCAAGGCGAACTGTCAACACAACATGTGGCCCTGAGGGTAATCCTCCGATAAGTGTCCATGTATATTGTGAAGCCAATGGCATACAAATATGCTTTTCTCTTGAGGAAGATGGTTCTGATGTACTATGCTCCTCCATGAGGCCTCTACAGGTTAAAGTATTGTGCCCCTTTTGTAGGTTTCATTGGGTATTCCTCTGTGTGCTCCACCGGAGGGGCAGGCCTCTGAAAGGGATACTGTGTGAAATGGCTCTAATCCTCTTCTTCCATGTCTATAAGTGTGGATGACTTTGCTTAAAAATGTCGCCCACAGTCTTCGACGTTTATCCCTTGAATCCTCCTGTACCATCGTGGCTTAAGAGTCTAGCTCAATTACTTTCTTTAGTCACGACCTGTTGCCAAATAAACGTTGCAGACCATGTGCTCATCTTTCCATGGATAGCGTGTGTTACATTGGGGTCACATTTAATAGAAAGGTATTGATGCTGCTTCTACAAAATCGGTATTGAAGTTAATGAATGCATGTAGTATAATACTATAGCAGAAACGTACACTTCCTGACCGGACTGTGGACCAGACAAAACTAAAGTCTGTGTCCTGGTGCGTTCTGGGCTTCAGATTTATATAGTCAGCAATTAAGGTTTCTAATTTTCTTAGAAAAGGAATACTGTACATTTCTTTACTTTTTGCTGTTATTGAATAGCCAAAAGCTGGTAGGTGAAAAACATGAATGTAGAATGATCAGGATTGTTTTGTAACATGGCATTTATCTCTCTGCTTTAATAAGCATTCTGAAACAATTAAGGCAGCTCTCAAATACTTATCGACTGATTTATTTGTGTGTCTGCTATTTTAGGTTAATGTTTCAGAAGGGAAAAAGACAGAATTTTCAACACTTTTACTGGCCAGGACTTTAAAATACAGGCCAGAATGGTAAAGAAACAGCCAGGTAACCCTATTAGAAATATTTTGAGTAATTTTGGAAGAAGAAATAAAAGTCTTTGAGCAAAACAACCTTTCACAAAATTGTTATTATGTGAATCTACAACAGACACATACTTCATAATTATATTTCAGCATCACATACCATAAGACTGTTAAGCTAGACATGATATGGGAGAGTAGGCTGTAGGCTCAAGAGTAAATGAAAAAGAAAGAGATCCTGATGATACCAGGATATATTAAGAACAAAAAACTAATGTTTTGATAATGCTGAATCTTACAAATACCAAGACAAAAGGCTAGGCCAGTATATTAATTAATGTAACCTTTAGAGGCGCCAAATATAGCGCTAGAAATGTTGGAAGACACCCCGCAGCAAACATGAAAAAGAAGGCGCAAGCAGTGGAATCACAGATGTCATTTGGGGGTCTCCATGGGTCGCAGTTGCAACCCCTGGTCTGCCCTTTGCTACCCCTGGCAATGCCTTTGTGATCCCTATGTCCTAAAGGCAGTGGAAGGGAAAAAAAGTGAAAGAGGGCTCTTATGAGCCATGTTTACTTTCGGAAGCTTACAATTACCACGGACTACTGACTATTTAGGATTAGAACATGAGGTACACTGACACAAAATGTCAGCAAAAACGCATCTCTACTCCAGGCATGGTTCTAGCTGGTGGGCCAGACCCACCCAAACACGACCTTTGGCCCTCCCAGTCGGCAGAAGAGGCCAAGATGATGGCCAAACATTGTGATGCTTTTTCACTTTGTTTACATTAATTATTAATCTGGGGTAATGATGTCATTTCCCCCCAAAAATACCCATTTGTTGTAGTTTTAAGAGTGTGCACAGGCGTGGACATGATACTAGTCAGTCAGTCAGTCAAAACCACTTTATTCGGTTAATAAAAAACATAAAAGTACAACACATACAACATATAACACCACACAATAAAAACATCTAAAATACAAATCATTAATACATTTGGGTGACCTAAAAGACATTTCAGAGTCAGATTTCAGGGACACACTAAAAACCCGAGTTACCATCAATACATATACAGTAACAAGCAGCTAGGATAAAAAATAAAAACACAGCTCGAAACAAAGTGCCAACATTAAAACGGAGATCCTTTGGTCATGCAGTACAACCGGAACACTTGTCAGGAAATACCGTCTAACAACAGCAACTAAGTAGCTCGCAATGTTAAAAATCTTCCAAGGATCATTCAACATCTGAAGATAAAGTAAAGCAGGTCTAACCTGTATAAAACCTTTTCCCCTTAAGATAGGAAGTAAAAACCACCTGCTACGAATAACACCATAAAGATCGCAAAACATTATAAAATGCACAGTGTCCTAGGTTGAAAAGTTGTCACATGTGCAAGGCCCTAAGTCGCTTACCCTGCTTCAACCTTGCGGGTCGGCTAGTAAAAAGTGAATCAAATTAAAACGAAATCTAGTTAAAAGCAGGCGATGGAAGGGCTTAGTGACAATTGTCATATACGGGTCAATGTGGGGAGAGGTTTTCAACAGAAGATAAGCTTTTACTGTGTGTTTCGTAAGCTCAATCGCCTGTCTCTCTACAGACAATAGATTCAAGAAATGTGTTGTTACCCACACCAGATCGTCTTTTCTTATTTTTTCTGGGGAATCAAAGAGATCTGAGCGCCCTAGTTTATATAAAATTAACTTAACATGCTGTAACCATGGGAAACACCTAACTCTCTCCATGGAGACACAATCCCTAATAACCTCATGATTCAGAGTTAGTTCTGGATTAATCCATATCTTAAGCCAACATACCACCGGGGCCAGCCTTATCCAATCTGATACATAGCTAACAACTAACTCTTGATGTATTACAAAAGTGGAGGTAGATTGGGGGACCAACAAAAGAGAGCGTAAAAACATATTTTCAACTGTCTGTGCCCCTCCACCGATGTATAACCCCAGATAGCGGACCCACACATTGCAATGGCTATGCATTTTGACCTGTAAATATTAAACATAGCTGCGGTTGGCCTGGCCCCAAGTCACTTAGCAAAAACCATGGACGGCAGCCGTAAACCTAGCCATCACGTTTTTTTGTTGCTTTCTGTACGGGGACCCACGAGCCCCTCTTGTTAAATAGTACCCCCAAATAGGTGAAAGAGGTCACCCTACACAGCTCTACGCCTTGTGATTTAGCTATGTTGACTATTAAGTTCAATGATTGCATAAAGGCCCGAAAGAATCCAGATGCCTCTGGACATGATACTAAATAAAACTATGAATACAATTCTATGTATACATCTGTACCATGACTTTTCCATCTGTTTTTACTATATTTAATAGTTCGGAATTTTTGCAGCTCTAGAATCCATTTAAAAGTGTTTTCCATTTATATTTGCTGTTTAAATTAGGTACAGATAAGGGCAAAAATATATTGCTTTCGGTGGTTTTGCTAATTTTCGTACCAGCTGGGACATTAAAATAACGGTTGTGCAAGTAAAAGAAATCGGCCAGGTGGCAACCCTAGTCAGGTGTAATTAAGGAACCTCTAGGACACCTTTTAAAGTGCATTGTTTTATAAATACTATTTTATGTATGCACTGCAAAGGAGGAAAAAATGCTGACTTTAGGTGATATTCTATATTTTTACACTGGCTGAGACATTAAAATATTCATGTTGGAAGAAAACGGCAATGTGGCAACCGTACCTCATGTCACAGGCAAGCTGCAGTTAGGCAGTGTGTATGGGGGAGTGGGGACAGGGTGTTACTTGCCAATGATACAGCAGGTGCACTGGAGCCGGAGCCCAGACCTGTCAGCGTCCTTTTGCACCTCAATTATCGAACATAACATGCATTTGTAAAATTAGCGTTCACCCAAGGGTATCTTGACACTGAATAACAGATGTTTATTGTTACCCAACTCAATGGTACTCACTTTATTAACTTCAGAAGGATGAAAGCTGAGTGAACCCACCAGGATATGAACCTTACGACCAGGAGGTCGAATATGGGCCCCTACAGTGGACGCATTAGTTCACCAGACTCAGCTGTTTCTGTGTGTGGATTCTGAAGGTGTTTATGTATTGTAGTCTGTGTATGATGCACACAGTAATATACTGTAGGATGTGGCATACATTATAATATTCCCATAGTGGCAGTGCATGCCTCATAGCACAAGAAGCCACAAGGGAATCAAAGTCTGACCATTATCTAAGAATAACTGTGGAATTATCCTCTTCAGATAAACACATAATTTTTCATGTAAAACTAAGAAAAACAATTAATGATCTCCTTTCATATGACGTCAGCATCCTAATACAAGTGGTATCCAAAACAGACATTTTTCAACATTCTGCTATTGTATTAGTCATGTTTTATTATGGCTTTTATTATAACTTCAGCGATGTCAACTATTGTGATGCGATAAGAGTTAAGGTCATGTGACATCACTTCATAGGAAGATTGAGGATTATAGGTCATATGATATCACTTCTTGTAATGGCATTAATGTCAAGAATGCGTGATGTAATTTCGGCTACCCCAGGCATTTTGGCAAATCGATGTCCATGTGTAACTCTAGGGCTTGTAGTTTGCCTTCAGAATTTCTATAAATTGGGCCCGTATTGGCCCACCCAAAAGCACCCTTGGCCACCCAGATAAAAATTCCCGGAACCGGGCCTGCTCTACTCCTTCGGCTGTCTGTAAGCATGTGAGGGAAAAAAGAGCGCAAGAGAAAAAGGAGTGAAGATAGAAAAGAATGAGAGAGGAGCGGGCGTGAGAGTATAGTGGAAGCAGAGAGAAGATGGGACGCAGACACAGTAGAGTGGCAGATCAGTGACAGACTAAAACTGCTGTTTTATATTTTGTGTGTGAGAGGCATAATAAAGAGACAGCTAACATGGAAGAGACCAATATAAGAATGATAGAGCGCAACAGATGTGAGAAAGGTTGAGACACATGAGCGAAGTGAGAAAGACAGAATATATATAACATAGTAAGAGTGACAGAAAACGTTTTAGACAAGGGTGTGAGAAAAAAGTGATAAGGAGACGGATGTCTGAAAGAGATAGCATAGAAACAGCAGATAGGTCGGAAAGAAAATTCGGAGAGGGGAGGAGATGTGGGTGAGATGTGATTATGAGGGAGACTGGTGTGAGCGATAACTCGAGAAAAGCGGGGAGATACTAGTGAAAAATAGGTGCTATAAAGACACTAATGATAAAGAGGATAAGACAGTGGTAAAGTTGTGATAAAGAGGTGAAAATGTAGGAGACCGCAATAGCTGACAGAGTTGTGGCGGTTTTCGGCCGATTTTGTTCCAGGGGCCAGGGCCGCTTTTTCAGCTATGCTGCAAAAACGGCCCTGTAACAAAAACGGCCCCCTGGGCTCAAAACCGGCCCCCACCCTTGCGGCGCACCGGGGGATTGCCCGGTGCCCGCAATGGCCAGTCCGGGCCTGGGTAGAGGAGAATTCGAGCAGTGATATAGAGACATAGCAGGTGAGAAACAGATGGAGTGGGACATGGGTGGGAGACAGTTGATAGAGGCTATAAGGAGACAGATGAGAATGGTCATATAATTTCACTTCCTGTAATGTCATCTGGGACAAAAGAGCATGTGATGCAACTACTGCTACCCCTGGCAGTTTGGTGAACAGACGTCCATGAATGGAACATGTAAAGCAATTTCTAAACATACATTACAATGCTGGCACAATAACGTTAAAAATAAAAAATAGTTTCATAAATGTATTTTTTATTTTGTGATTTAACAGGTCTAATCTCTTTAATATTGAATCAAATCATTAACAATGCAGTAGAATTATTATAACTTTTTAGGAGCCTTGTTTAAATGTTTTATCTGAAAGTGCTACATAGCCATTTCTAATTCAACTTTTTAATACACTTTACAAGTAATTAAAACAGAAGATGATCTCTGCTGTACCAAATCATAATATTTCATAAACCCTGTACGCACTGTTACCATCTTCACTTCATCAGTACAGATTCGATCTCTCCAAAAAGCAAGTTTAGTTGAAATACAGCTCCTCGCATTAGACAAAAATGAACCTGCTACGAGAAAGGCATTGCTCTAGTATATTTTTGGTCTATATAGCTCTTTACTGAGAAATTCTAAACCTGGTTATTTACTGCTAAGACTTAGTAAAAGTGGGAAACAAAAGTTGTTTCCCACTGCTGCTAGCTCATACAAGAAATGTGGACTGCTTAGACAGTATGTCAGTAGGGCGCTGGCTCTCTGCCAGGGAGAGGGAAGGCACAGGCAGTGCTGTGGGTGGGTGAAAGGAGACCAAGTATCATTTTTACATATTTGACTGGGGTAGGGATAGACTGACGAGAGAGCCATGTGGGCAGGTTGCAGGATGCCTGGTATTCTATGTTTTTGTTGGGAGAGAGGGAGAGGTGTGATGTTGAGGGAGTGGCCAGGAGAGTGGCAGAACACCAGGTGTGACACGGCGCAGGAGACTTAGGCAGGTTAAGCCAGGGTGCATATGGCTGCTGCACACTCCCATGCATTGTTGTTGAACCAGGGACAGATAATTTGGGTAGGGCATTCATAATAAAAAAAATGCGCCCGGGTAATACTGAACAACAGTAATGTTATCCACTTCGGGGTTCAACGTAATGTCTTAGATAACTCGAGCCTTACCCTTGCTGTCTATTTTTATGTCACTAGACCCACTTGGTGAAAAATATATCTGACAATCAATGTTAAGCATATATAACTAAAGCGCGATTTGTTACTTACTTGGGTCGGATTTTGAAAATGTGTCTCTGTCCAAAAGATTTCTGGTAAAAACAGAAAAGGTGAAACATTAGTTTCAGTTGTTGCATGCATTTTACATATATACAAGTAAGGACATGTTGACTTATGCAGCTATAAAAACCTTAAATGTAGTACAACCATGTTACTTCACCTGAAAGTGGCAGAAAAATGGAGGTTAGCCCTAATTGCTGTTACCGTCTCTGGTAATGATCATCAAACCCTTACCACATGGTTGAATACTATGAGACCGTATTTTGCCCCCCAGTGGGACCCAATAAATTCCAATGGTGTAGGCTCAATCTATCGTACCAAAAGGGATTTTAGTCAAACAGCTTAACTAGTAACCTTAACTTCTCCAAATTGACGATGCTCCCTTCTCTCAAACCTCACAGATGTCCCCAGTTATGTAATGACATGGTGGGTATTTAGCCGACAACTAAACAATATTGTTGTCACTGCCCTTGTCCCTTCCTGGGGAATATCATAATATTGTAACAACAGGATAATATTTGAGGCTCTTTGAAGCAAATGTATATTATCTGTCTGCATCCTAGTACATGTTATAATCCAATCACATCCCTTTCAATATGCTTCTCCCAAGGCTTGGTCAAGAATCTACTTCTGTCCACTCTCTACACCACCATCCTCAGCAACATCTTCTCTTAATTTTGCCTTTGCTGCAACCTCTATACTTACAGCACCAAAATTGTCCACCTTTTTATAATTTTATGTACCCATCTTAAGTCTCACATCTGGCCCGGCCCAGCTTACTGCCAGTCATTACTGTATGGCTCTTAACCCCTTCGCTGCGGGGCATTTTCACCTGCTGTGCGGGGGGAAGGGGGGTCACGCACGGCGCCGCTGTGCTTGTGACGAGCTCGGCTCGTCATGGGGCACAGTGGAGCTGCACTCATGACGAGCGAACTCGTCACGACCTCACCCGTTTTGAAACGTTCAGCACAGCGGGGAAATTATTCCCGCTTGTGAACGTTCCAACGGTCATGACGAGCTCAGCTCGTCATGAGCACAGCTCAACTGTGCCTCATGATGAGCTGAGCTCGTCATGAGCATGGAAAGTGTTAAATAAGAATGGTAGCACTCTAGTTGTTCATTACAACACTGTGGGAGGCTGCAGTAGAACACTGAGGGATCAACTGAAAGGCTGCTGCAGCTGTTGAAATTACATATTTTTCTTCCTATGTCAGAGTTTATTCTCACATGGCTGGGAAAGATAGTGGGAACACATTTCATAACCTCCATGAGAAAATCATGAGAGAAAACAACTTTCTCTGAAACATGGTTCATCAAATCCCATTAGAGAACCAGCATTTACACAGTATAAAATCACCTTAGAATACACCACAACTCCTAAAATTAGTATGGTACTACCAACAGTTGATATATATATTATGACTAAAATATGTTATCACCCACAATATGTGCTCCTTTTTGTAACCCTCAAAAACAGGCTTTTGTAGTAAGGTTTATAGGTCCATTGTCGACAATTGCTAAATTAGCATGAGCTTCGCTGCCATGAACTGCTTTTGTGCACGACACTGCAAGCATCTATTTCGCAATACTTATTTGGGCCCCTTTTACACATGAGAACTGTGTGCCTTGCAGGTTCTTTGCTGTGCTCTGAGGTTTAATCTGCACATGATGTTCAAGGTTAAAGAACAATGCCCCTTGTTATTCTGTTCTCATCTGTCCCTCACACGTAGACATAACAGGCTTCACACACCTGCACCTCTGGAAATTGTGTACTTTATTATTGCAAACACAAGCTGTTTTGACACACACCGAGAGACACCTTTCCAGAGAGAAGAGCCGTGTTTGTCCGGCGATGTGAACAATACATCTAGGCCGTAAGGTATGGGGGTCTGCTGACAAAGCCCAGATGTCTTCTGTTTTATAATAAACTACTTCTTGTCACGGGGAAGGTGGTTAGGTCGTTCCATCCTTTTCCGGAGAGCTGGAAGCATGCCGAAATCAACGCCCTCCTGAAGAAACCCAAGGTGGATCCCAAGGACCTCAGGAACTTCCGGCCCATCGCCCTGCTCCTGTTCCCGGCAAAGGTCATCGAGAAAGTCATCAACACGCAGCTGACCCACTACCTCGAGGACAACAACATCCTAGAACCGTCCCAGTCCGGATTCCGAAGAAACCACAGCACCGAGACAGCCCTCATCGCAGCCACAGACGACATCAGGACTCAACTAGACAATGGAGAAACATCGGCCCTCATCCTCCTGGACCTATCAGCCGCCTTCGACACAGTCTGCCACCGCACACTAAAGGCTCGCCTCCAAGAAGCCGGAATCCAAGAAAAGGCCCTGGACTGGATCACATCCTTCCTCGTCGGCAGAACCCAGAGCGTGCGCCTCCCCCCCTTCCGCTCCGAAGCCACCAACATCATCTGCGGCGTACCCCAGGGATCATCCCTCAGCCCGACCCTGTTCAACATCTACATGGCCCCCCTCGCATAAGTCGTCCGTCAACACAACCTCAACATTATCTCCTACGCCGATGACACCCAGCTGATCCTCTCCCTCAACAAGGACCCGAACACCGCCAAAACCAACCTCCACGAAGGATTGAAAGCCGTCGTCGAATGGATGAGGAACAGCCGACTGAAGCTGAACTCTGACAAGACGGAGGTCCTCATCCTCGGATCCACTCCCTCAGCCTGGGATGACTCCTGGTGGCCGTCCATGCTAGGAACAGCACCTACTCCCACCAACCACGCACGCAACCTGGGAATCATCCTCGACTCCTCCCTCACCATGTCAAAACCGGTCAACGCCATCTCCTCCTCCTGCTACAACACCCTTCGCAGGCTCCGCAGGATCTACAAGTAGATCCCCACCAGAACAAGAAGAACTGTGACCCAGGCCCTCGTTAGCAGCAGGCTGGACTACGGCAACGCACTCTACGCAGGCATCCCGGCCAAACACCTGCAACGACTGCAACGCATTCAAAACACCACCGCCCGACTGATCCTCGACATCCCTCGCCGCAACCACATCACCCCCCACCTGCGAGATCTTCACTGGCTCCCCGTCGAGAAGAGGATCACGTTCAAGCTACTCACCCACGCACACAAGGCTCTCCACAACACTGGACCAGTCTACCTCAACAACCGACTCAGCTTCTACACCCCCACCCGCCAGCTCCGCCTCCGACAACCTCGCCCTCGCAGCAGTCCCCCGCATCCAAAGTGTGACCTCCGGCGGCAGATCATTCGCCTTCCTAGCCGCCAAGACCTGGAACACCCTCCCCACCCACCTACGGCAGACACAAGACCTGCTCACCTTCAGAAGACTCCTCAAGACCTGGCTCTTCGAGCAGTAACTTCCCCCCCTTCCCTCAGCGCCTTGAGACCCTCGCGGGTAAGTAGCGTGCTTTATAAGTATATTGATTGATTGATATTGATTGATCCATTGTTTTCTATAACATGCCCTCCCCGTTTATATTCTATGGAATTGTAACAATGCTGACTATATTGTGTTTATGCATTCTGCTGCTAGTATTGACCCATGTACTGCACCATAAGGCGTGTTAGTTGAAATAAACATTTGAAACTATACTGCGTCTCTGATTACTCGCATTGTGGACAAGTATGAGTGGCTGAACAAAAGAACAAAAGAGCATCTGGCTCCCGCAATTCCAAGATAGGGCTAAGTGTTCTGGGTTGTCTAATCATTGGTAGCTTCGCTGTAGACGGAGAACGAATGAGACACTATAGCTAGTCGGTAAGGGATTTTGGGTACGGATGTGGTAAGTCAGTACACCACCTATTCACCGAGGTCCTGTTTTCCTGTGCATAGTTCTGTGTATGTGCAGAATCTCCGCAACACTTTCACTACAATGCATTTCAAAGGGGACCATGCCAAGAGTTCTGTAATCCTTGCCACAACATGTTGTCCATGTTGTACCCAGCCAATCAAGGGAGGTGCCTTTGGGGTCATGGTGTGGTCACCCTGTCCCCTTTCTTTGTTTAATTGATTTTCAGGAAACAGGGACCATGACCGGGAGTCCTGTAATGGCTGCGCTGCCAAAACATATTTTTTCGGTTGTGATCAATCAATCAGCATTGATTAGTCCCCTTTAAAGTAGCCAATTATAGAATTTATCTGGACATCAACTGTCACGAAGGCACTAACTTTTGAACCTTAATGTCTCAAAAAGTGCTGAACAGATTTACACCAAATTACAAAAAGCATGCTTTCGGAGGGAAGATCCAGCTTTTACAAAATTGGTTGTAATTCTGTTCAGCTGTTTTTTGTTTTTCACTCTTTAATTGATCACCCCAAAACTTTCCAAGAAGGAGTTGAGGTGGATACAATCTTTATCAGGAAAGTTTCCTGAAGGTTCATCAAACAGAGTCAAAGTTATTAGCAAAACAAAAAACAATCTTTCTATGGAACGTGTGACCTAACTATAACTACTGCATGATAATATGTATATATATATATATGCTCTTGCCCCTTTGATGAGTTCATGTTTTGCCTTGCCTTCATATATCACTTTTCTTTCATTTTATATAGCATTGTGCATATCTGAATGACAAGTTTCTATGTTTGGAATACTGAGTCTAGGCGAGTATGTTGATCGACTTCGTTCTAATAGAGTAATGTATTGATGCAAATTAGTAAGAACATGAGCTCTGGTATACTTTCATAATAGCACTAAATAATTGAGGCCTTCAATATGCCTTGTAATAGCTCTCTCGGTTAGGATTAGGGATGGTATCCTGACTCTCTGGAGGGGTTCGATTATGCCTTGTAATAGCTCAATAAGTTAGGTTTAGGGATGGTATCTTGTCTGTCTGGAGGGGTTTGATTCCGGGTTCATATCCCCCCCCCAAAAAAATGTTTTCCTATTGCCAATTTTAAATGTTCCTGTCGTTATAATTGCCTAAACTGGATAATTGAGGTTATAATTATTTACCTGACCGTTACACGTTCTTGTATATAAGGAGCTGGAATCCCGCCACGGTGGTAGATCGCAGTGTTTCATTGGAGGGAAGCTACAGCCTTTACGGGTAAGTTTCCGAGCTTCTCTCTTCACAAAGGACCTTGAAAATGATTTGCAATCAGGGTGTTTTCTGTTACTGATAAAAGTAATGGATGACTGGGTTGGTCGTATCTGTGAAGTTTCTTGTTTAGAGCACGGTGCTTGTAGTTGTTGTTTGGTGCATATTATTTGTAGCAGTCTCCAAACATGGTGTAGGTTTGCTTACTGGCACTGTGGTGCTGCGGCACTGCGTAATTCAATTCTATTTTCTTTTCTAAGTCAACCTGAGCTAGAGTGCTGTTACGTATATATTTTGGGAACACGTTATGAAGATTGTGATAGCGTAGGAATTAGTTCAGTGGCACTCGGTTGAAAACATGCAGTTTCTTATCAGCTGATCATTTTTATGTTTTTCTTCTAGTTATTGAAAAATACCAGAAGGAATATTGATCATTGGAAAGGATGCTTAAAAACAGGAGTTTATTACCCATGTAACTGTTCGTGTATTTTAAGGTACACTTTTATTACTTTAACCAAATATCTATGAGCTGTATACAAAATGCTAAAAAATACTGAAAAAGGAAGAGAGCCCCACTTAATATAATTACATTTAGTTTATGAATAACTCAGCCTAAGGAGACAATGGATTGGTGGAGACTAGAAAGGTTCTATGTACTTTTGTGATATCTACGGACATGAGGAGTTATAAATTAGGACTATTGACAACTGTGATTACAGATAATTGAGGCATTCTCCATTTGTTATGTTATGTTATGTTATGTTATGTTATGTTAAGGGGGGTGCTTTTATAGCGCACGGCTACTCCGAGGAGTGTCCCGGCGCTGCAAGAGCCTCAGCAAGTCCGGAAAGAGTGAAAAGAGACGGGTGAGAGACAAAAAATAGCTCAACAAGCAAAGATATTACAGGAAGAGGAAGGTCTTCAGATCCTTCCTGAAAGCTAAAAGAGTGGAGCTGGATCTCAAGGAGAATGGGAGATCATTCCAAAGCTTCGGGGCAAGATATTTAAAAGAGCGCCCGCCACAGCGAGCACGCCGGATCATGGGAGTAACTGCCTTGGCCTGGAAGGCAGAGCGCAAGGATCTGGATGGAGAGTAGAAGCAGACCCATTTCTGAAGATAGCGGGCACCTATACCATGCAAGGCTTTGAATGCGATGGTCAGGGCCTTAAAGATGATACGCTTCTTCAGGGGGAGCCAGTGGAGTGTCTTGAGAAGCTCACTGGCCCTTGCTCTTCGGGGGAGGCCAAAGATGGCCCGAGCTGCCGAGTTCTGAACCACCTGAAGACGTGACAGGAGGTAGTCCGGCAGGCCAAGGTAGAGAACATTAGAATAGTCCAGCCTAGAGATGATCAGGGCCTGGACTGTGATCTTCCTGTGTTCAAAGGATAAAAACGGCAGGAACTTCCTAAGCATCTTTAGTGTGGCAAAACATTTGCCAACTAATCCTGACACTAGGGTCCCAAAAGAGAGACAGTTGTCAACCTGGATGCCCAGGTTTTTTGCAGTCCCTGAATCGCCCGTAGGGGGAAACATGTCTGCCGGCCACCAATCTTTCCATTTAGGATTAGCGGGGCAGCCGAAGAACAAAACCTCGGATTTATCGGAGTTGCACTTGAGGCAGTGCCGACTAAACCAGTCAAACACCGCCCCAAGGCAACCCCGGATGGACGCCCCGTCAAAATCCTGTCCCTTGTCACAAGTGAACAGGAGTTGAGTGTCATCAGCATATGACACAATCTGAGCCCCAAAACTCTCCGCAAGTGCCGCCAGAGGGGTCATGTAGATATTAAAGAGTGAGGGGCTCAGAATTGAGCCCTGCGGCACTCCGACCTCGAGAGGCGGCATTGCGGCAGAGAAAGGTGGAGCCCAGATTGTTTGCTGACGGCCAGTGAGGAAAGACCTGAACCATCCGAACACCATCCCCCTAAGACCTATCTCCCAGAGTCTAGATAGGAGACGGTCGTGGGGAACGGTGTCGAAGGCCGCCGAAAGGTCTAGCATCACCAGCAAGGCCTTTCCTCCCCTATCCAAGGTCTCTCTGATTACCTCAGTGATCTCCAACAATGCTGTTTCCGTACTCAAATTTGAGCGGAAACCCGATTGGGATCTATGCAAAATGTCATGGGATTCCAGAAAGTGGGACAGGGTGGAGTAGATATGTTTCTCGGCCACTTTCGCCAAAGCTGGCAAAAGGGAGATGGGTCGGTAATTAAGATGAAGATCCGGGTTCAGATTAGCTTTCTTCAGAAGGGGCAGAATGAGGGCCTGCTTCCAAGCTTGGGGGACTACACCAGTGTTGAACGAGAGATTAAGAATAGGATTGATAAAGTGATTAAGGGTAGGAGCCATGCATGCCAAGAATTTGGCAGGGCACGGGTCCAGGGGAGAACCAGATTTTAGTTTGGAAAGCAGGTCAAGGGAAGACTCAAAGGATAGTGGAGGGAAGTTGCAGAGGGAGGGAGTGGATAATGACTGTGGGGGTCAAAGGATCCTACGCAGGGAAGGTGGTCCAGGGTGGCAGATCTGAAGGAGACCTGGATGTCCCTAATTTTGTTAGTGAAAAAATTAGCCAATTCGGTGATCCAGGACTCAGAATGAGTCAGTTTGGGAGAGGCCCAGGAAGGGGAAATGAAATCCTTAACTATTTTAAAGATTTCCTTACAGGAATTGGAAGCACCATTGATTTTGCTGGCCAGATAGGATTTTTTGGAAACTATAATGTCTTGATGATAGTCACTGATTCGAGCCCTATAGATTTCTTTGGCACTAGTGTCGTAACATTTGCGCCAGGCCCGTTCGGCCCCTGTTTGGAATGTAAACATAGATCTTGGGATACATGTGTACATATTTTTCTGTTCCTCTTTTTTCCTCTTGATTTTCATCATTTACGATAACAAAATGTCACCAGTATAATGTAATTAGTGCTCAGTGTGGCACTCACTGGTCTGGAGCTTTGAAAAAATTACTACTGTAATATGATGTATGGGTGATGTCATTTGTTTAAATGCTGAGTGTTTGTAGTAATATATTTTTTCTAATGTAATGTATTCTCCTATCAGTAGCCCTAAGGAAGCGAATTGTTTTCGCAAAACATGTGTTAAATTGTTTAATGGACAATTTTTAGTTGTAATCGTATCTTTCTCAGTACATGATTATATATATATATATATATTCACTGAAAAAAACACAGGTTTCGGGGACGTTATGGTTAGTTGGATATTTCACTTGTACAACACCAGAGAAATTCAGCCATTATAGTTAGTTGACCTAACTATAACTTGAACCCCCGCAATGCACTGCTGATGACGTCACATATTACATCACTCATCACATGGTCAGTGACATCACTGATAACATCACTGATGACATCGTCCAGTGACTGAGTGGTTCTAAAAAGTAAAAAAAAAAAAAATATATATATATATATATCCAAGCCATAGCAGAACCCTCATGGAAAAGAAGCCTCACGAAGGTAACTTTGGCACCCTTCTTTATTAAAAGTAACAGCCTGCCAGCAGGATAGTTCATGCAACCTTCATATAGGGATTAAAGAGCCAGACGCGTTTCAGGACGCGCCTGCATGCCAACACTGAGTAAAGCCAGTCTTTGGAAAGTAAAAATGAAGCCGCCTGCTCGGCTTTGCGTGCTGTTACTTGGGGCTGGAGCTGGAATCCTCTGCAAGACCCTTCGCTCACACCTTCGCCCACAGCGGTATGACTAGAAGAGGACTACATCACCCAGAAGGCCTTTGGCCACGCCTACATAAGCAGGTGATGTTTTACCGAGTACTCTTCACCAAGCGCCCGCAGCTGACACTTGCCCTTCACGCCACTGAAGAAAGGAACACGATTTCCTGAAACGCGTCTGGCTCTTTAATCCCTATATGAAGGTTGCATGAACTATCCTGCTGGCAGGCTGTTACTTTTAATAAAGAAGGGTGCCAAAGTTACCTTCGTGAGGCTTCTTTTCCATGAGGGTTCTGCTATGGCTTGGATATATATATATATATATATATATATAAAACAACCAGGCTCTCTTCAGGTAAGAAAAGAGTGCGAGACAGCTCCGGGGAAAACTTGAACAGGCTTTATTGATCTTTTGTGGTGCTCAGTGTGCAGAGTCCAAAGAAACGCTCGGCAGACGTGTTTCTGCTTTAAAATAGCTTCATCAGTGCCCGTTTCTCTGGCTATTCTCTTTACTGGGGGTCACTTTCAATTATAGGTATCCACTGTGACCACTTCCTGTCAGATGGTTTCTTGCCCCTCCTCCACCATAAGGACTGCTAGCCACCTCACATTCCCAGGCAACTGCATTCTGGGTGATTAAGTCCTCTGTGAGAGCCCATACAGTTATGGGGCCTCTCATACAGCACGTGATGTCCCAATCGTGTTGGCAGCTGACCCCACTTTATGCAGTTGTCCACAGGAATTCAAGCCCATTCTGGTGTCCCCTTATCAGACAATGGAATCTTGCCTCCTTGCTCCCCATGCGCCAAATACGTCCTTGTGGAAATGTGTAGCACCGGGGGGTCAACGTGACTCACTAACCCATGTTTTCAATAAGATACACTTAATCAGTCAGTTATACAATCAATTTTTCATTAAAAGCTCATCCATTTAGACACTTATATACCCATTTATTCTTCCATCGACCTTGAGATATACATATATAAAACATATTTAATTTTCAGAAAAACACACATTCACTGGATGATGTCATTTAAGATGTCATCAGTGATGTCATGAGTGATGTCACTGACCATGTAATGAGTGATGTAATATATGACGTCATCAGCAGTGCATTGCGGGTGCGCGAGTTATAGTTAGCTGAACTAACTATAACAGGGAAATTTCAATGGTTTTGTACGAGTGAAATGTCCACTATAACGCCCCTGAAACCTATGGTTTTTTCAGCGAATTTCTAAGGTTTTTTAAATGCTAATTCTTAACTATAATCTGCCTGAAACCTATGTTTTTTTCAGTGAATTTCAAAGGTTTTTTAAATGCTAGTTTCTAACTATGCCTACAGAGTTAGGACATGTGAAGAAAGAAGAAAAAACGCACAGAAAGAAAAAAAAGAAATGCAGAAAGAAGCAACAGAAGCAACAGAAGTCCTCAAAGACGAAGAAAAGTGCAGGAAGAAGGAAAACGGGCAGAAAGAACAAACAGAGGAGCAGAAAGAAACCTTGTTGCAAAATCATCCTGTACCCTCAACTTTTTCAGATGGGTACTGGTGGTAACTGAGTCTGACTAACCAGTCCTAGAGCCAGTGCTATGTTAAAAGACACTTAGAATACAGTGAAAACACCTACATACACTAGGAAACACTATGCGTTGGTGTATCCTTGTGATTAGCATGACCTCCTCTGTAAGCCCCTAGAATATAATAGAGCAGGGGGATTAAAACTACGTGCCACGGGGAGCGTTTGCACACTGATGAAGGGAGTGTGGGCCTGAGGTGATATGTGTGCAAACATGTCCTGTGGGTTTTAAGTTGGGGGATAAAGTCCCCTTGAATCCTGAGGGTCCCTGGGGGCCAACGAACCCACCAGGTATGTCCACTAAGTGCCACAGAGTTGCATTGCAGAGAGGTGTAAAAAGGGGCATGACCTCTGAACACCTCTGCAGCGCAGCTCCCTGGCGCATACTGGAGGTACCTGGTGGGCTAGTTGGCCCTCAGGGACCCTCAGTATTGAAGGGGAATTAATTCCTAACTTACCACTCACCAGGGGGCGAGTTTGCACAATGGTGAAGGAAGGGGGCGGGGCCTGAGATGACATGTCTGCAAACACGCCCTGTGGCGTGTTTTAAGTTGTGGAATTAATTCCTCTTCAATCCTGAGGGTCCCTAGGGGCCAACTAGCCCACTAGGTACCTCCAGTATGCGCCAGAGAGCTGCGCTGCAGAGAGGTGTAAATCCTTAGCTGCTGTCGCACTCTTATGGCTCGGTAAATAGCAAACCACGTGGCCCCCTTTCAATCTTAGGGTGGTGCTCTTCCACGGCAGGACAGCTGCTTATAATATCAAAACTCCAAGAGTACCCAAAGTACAAGGAGCACTCGGACAGCAGCCACAAGCAGCAAGCCTTTAATGGTATGCTGGTATGCGCACATCCAGCACAACGATTCCATGAGCACATATATATATATATTCTCCTAGGGCCATCAGGTAAGCAGGAGATACTGGGCCCAACAGTTAGGTTTCTTACTCCTCATGTCCCGGTGGCCAAACCTACTATAGATCCTCAACAACTAGGCCAAGACCCCTTCAGTACTTGACTCTTAGGAATAGCGTGGTCCAAGCAGTTCAAAGCTCCCTCGGTGGGAGGTGGATATATGGGGCTGGACACAGACTTGCAATTCAAAGTACACACAGTTGCAGCAATAAATGACTGTCCATATGAATATTCACTTTCAGGATAAAAGAAGTATATTATTTTATTGCTAACAACACAAAGAAAAATACAATATTCACAAACAACTACACAGTCCCCCTGAGGTCGGGGCTCTAGTGTTTTGTAGGCAATGCCCTGTGTCCCACTCCCTCCTCACTCTTGTAATAGTTGGTATTCCTCATTCACTAGAATCAACCTCTAGAGTACGCTTCACTAGTAGTCCAAGTCTCAGGAGCCCACTCCTACCCTATTTTAAAGTCGTAAGTGTTCCAACGTAGCAGTGGTATATAGCAAACTAGTTACCCTGGAGTCGACATGGCCTGATTTCAGTCTTACACACACCTGCAGGATCGGACCATCTGGAGTTCCTGGGTACATGCCTACTGCAGGTACCAATGAGCAGCAGCAAGTGGTTTATGTGAGTTAACTGCACGTGGCCCAAGCAGGCTGCAGTCAGCAATTCCCAAGTACCTCACACATGGTCATATTCTAGCAGGTTCCTTCTGGCTCCTCCTGTCAGGGCAAGTCTTTCAGTCCGTTCCTCAATGGAGCAATGGAGCAAATGTTCCTGATGCAGGTTCCGCATCACAAACTAGTTGTATGGGTGATCCCATTACTGCTTCACTCCTCTGGCTATGATTGGCTGGTGTTTTGACCATGGCCGTCCTAACATGTGCAATTCAGGCTTCCAGAACCACTTTTATGAGGGAGCAGAAATTGCAGACACACAACCCCAACGGGTTACAACGGTTCGTTGTGCTTGCCTGACGCCAGCCAATTCTGGCACTGCTCTCAGGAAGCTTCAGGCTTATTTACTCCGGTTGCATGTCTCGTCTTTTTACAGCCAAGCAGAGCAATGCGTTGGGTGTACTGCACTAAAGATAACGTTTATTTATTGCAATACTCAATTCTTTTAAGGGGCGGTAAATGCTCTAAAATAGACTGTGCCAAATCACCTCAGCATTACGAATTCCATTTTGAAGCACAGCATAGCTGCAAAATTTGTATTGCGGGCACATTCTATTAATAAAGCATTTCCTGTTCGTTATGTTTCTCCCTGTTACGCGACTGACCACTTTTAAAGGCAATCAGCCACCACTGGAGCACCCTTAGAAGTGTACTGGGAAAGTAAAGCTCTCTCCTCTCCAGTGTATCCCACCCAGCTTTCAGGAATCCAGCAATACACAAATCTGACTGGGGTGATTTAGTCTACCTCATCATGTTTCGCCATGCAGGCCTGTGTCTCCCAAAATGGAACCCATAGTCTGCCATGTATTCTGCCATTCATTGGCACACATACAGTACATGCATTGAATATACACACACTGTACGACACTGTATCTTTCATGTACTGTACCACTCACAGGCACAAATACACCCAGCACCAACAGTTACCATGCATGCACTGCAGAATAACTATTCCATTCATGTAATGAACCACTCAGAGGCACACATACATCCAGAAAATGCATTTACCATGCAGGCACTGCCCAGTACTGCATTATCCTTGTAGTGTACCCTTCCCAGGCACACATACACCAAGGGCAGATACACAACTCATGTGTTGTGCAGCTCTTCACAACAACCCGATATAAACCAAGGGGTATGTTAGGCACACAGCAGCGGAACTTTGAATGAGTGAGCCTGTAGGCCTCACTCCATTGACAAAGGTTAAAGAGGACCTGTTCACTTCTACTGATCATTACACTGTATGCTGCCACCACCACTGCTTAACTCCTGGTAAAGTCAGTACCCTCCTGGTCCAACAAGAGTGCGTGCAGTAAATGAGGCAAGTCTATGTCGTGGCGCACATGTGTGATCCGTGTTTGCCTATGACAACAAAAATCAGAATTTAGTACAGTTGGATCAGTCAGGGCTGGTTTGCACGTCCAAATTGGCAAAGAACTCTGAGCACCACCAGTCGGATCCACAGGGGTAAGGCCAGTAGAGTGGATTTAACTTTTGGTTTGCAAATGCTTGAGACTAGAGTAGGAGACCAAGAGACATGATTCAGATTATGGACTGTAGTGGAATTATTTTTCTGGCTATTGTTCATGAGTCGTTACACATGTTATTGGAAGGATAGTTTTATCTTCCACTAACAGTCCTTTAAGAACATTTGATAGTGGGCTTTCATCATTAATCTGGGTGAATGCTAAAAGGCAAATGGCTATGTACAATCATCCGAGCTGACCTTTTTCACTAATAATAAGGCAAGACTACCAACATTAAATTCTGATTGCTGCAAGCCTCCAATAATTATGGAAATTTTCAGTAGTGAATGAAACAAAGCAAACTATTTAATCTGCGTATTTTGGACACAGCATGCAGATTTCTAATCACTGTGGAAACAGGTGACTGATTAAATCACACTAGCAAGACGCCTCTAGACAGAAAACCACACCCAACATCTAATATGGCTGTCTCCAGGGTTGCAAAAACTGCTGCAGAAAAGAACTTGGGGGTCTAGAAGAAAAAAGAAGAAGGACCTGTAAACCAAGTTCTTTAATGCAGCCGAAAAAGAAGACATTGCAGCAATAGTATGCAAATAAATAGTAGGACAAAATTTTATAAACTCAATAGTCTACCTAAATACCGTCCATATTGGAACAAATTACAGAGATCATTGACAGTTATTATTTCATCATTGAAAGAGAAAGTTTCATTGGAAGCAGTCAAAGGATGAAGAGGCCGAAAGTGAGAGAGAAAGGGTGTTAAGAGTTGAATTGAAAAGTTTTAGAGAGAGGGGGAGGTTAAAACAGTATGAAATAAGACTCCCACAGAGACTAATGGGCCTTAAGGAAGAGTTGCAAAGGTGAGGAAAAAGTGAAAGTAGAATGTGAGTTGGCATGGTAGAGAATGTGAACACGTAAGTGAAAGCATCGAGCCTTAAACACTCACAGAGAAATTAGAGGGAGATCTGGATTGGGGATAAGGGGACCAGTAAGAGAAGTAAAACCCATAAACAGGGCGACACAAAGAGTAAAGTAGGTGTAGCAAAACTAAACAGCAAGGCAAAAACTAAGAGAAGTGGCCGGAGTGATATTCTGCTTGAGAAAGAAGAAATGAGGAGAAAAATATCACCTTTAGAAACATGTCATCCTCCTACACGGTTCAGCATCGGATAGCTTTGAAATTGAATTGTTAAACATATTGACATTCATAATGGAATAAAACAATACTAAATCATTCCAAAACTAAATCTACATACATTCATATAGTGTCAATGTTGCAGTAACACTTGAAGAGGACCAAAAACACCTTGCAACAACCCACATTTCAAAGTTCACAAGAAGTATACATTTCCCTTTAGCTAGACAAAGAAGTCTACATACATTTTTTTCAACAGAACAGCAAATTACAACCAGAGATTCAAATACTGGTGGTAAAAACTGGAGCCACAGTATACTTTTATGAACAGATGGTTGCTAAAGCCACATGCTTAATATACGTTTGACACAATCATCACATTCCACTATAGATCAAATATAGGTACATAAACAAATAGACCCTTTTAACCACTTAACTGCTGGGACTTCCCCCACCCCACCCAACATTGCTTAGCTCTTTTTGGCTATTTGGGGTAGTTTGTGCTTGGGACCGCATAACTTTTTTTCCACATAAGGTATCCATGCCAAATTTGCATTCTTTTATTCCATCATCCTAAGGTTAGCAAGGGTTTGACGATTCCCGAAGAGGGGGCTGAGAAAAAAGGCAAAATATAGCAAAATGTTGAGTTTTTGGGAAAAAAATACTAAAAAAGTCCTCTGGACAAAAGTGTCTGCGTTTTTTCCTAAAAATTGCATCAATATACGGTTTGATGTGCTAAACTCACAATCTTCTCAGCGCTCAGGATCATATAGAGCTGAATAAAGAAAAAATATATTTTTTATATTCACCAAAGTATTGGCATTTTTCAAAGAGGCAGCCCATTTTTCCTATTCTCAACCTAACCAGTGTGAAACCCCTGGGTGATCCCGGAAGGCTGTAGATTTCTGAAAAGTAGACAAAATACTGAATTCAGCAAGGAGTCATGTGTAGATCCCCCAAGGTTTTTCCAAACAAACTAACTGTTGAAATAAAGAAAAATTGAAAATGAGTCAATGTTGAGACAACATTTTAATCTGTAACTTTTTGTCATGATGTCCTATGTACAAAAACAATAACCACTACATCTGCAGGACCCTTCTTGTTGTGGGGATAGATAGAGTTTGTATTTTCCCCAATGTACCAAGTGCTAGTCTAGGCTGCACTGTACAACAGTTTTTATTTGTGTACCAAGAATAGACCTATTCATATGGTGTAATATGTAGAGTGTAATATGGGTATCAAAGAAACCTATGTATTTCTAAAATGGGCCCACGATTTGGAGTTGAAGAGCAGATTGTACATATCTGAATTTGTGGGTACCTGTATTAGCATATGATTTAGAGGGTATTTTTCAAAATGTCTTCTTTCTTACACACTGGTGAGAAGCTGTACATTTTGGGCCCTAATTCAACCGGCATCTAGGGAAACCTAGCAAACCGGCAAATTTTTGAAAAGCATACACCTAGGCGAATCCAGAGTGGGGTGATGCGCATGGCTTCAAACCTGTTCTTTTTAACCACATTTCCCATTCAAACCACAATCTTTTACTAATGAAATGCATTTTCCTCGCATTTCTGTGATGGAAAGTTCTGGAATTTGAGAGGGGCCACAAACTTCCTTTCACCCAGTACTCCCTCATGGTACCTCACTTGTGGGTTAGTGGGCTAGTACCGGCGATAGAAAACAACACAAAAACACAACATGAATGCATCACATTTTGTCACTCAAAAGTGACCCCTTTTTTTTGCAGAATAGGGATCTGTGGATTTTGGGCCCTCACTTAGCCGGCACCTAGGGAAACCTAGCAAACATGCATATTTTTGAAAACCAGACACCTGGGGAATCCAGTAATATGTTTTTTTTGGGCAGCATTTAGGTAGAGTATTGAGTTCATCAAATTGTCATACTCTTCTGCTTAAAATGCAACATGGATATATCAAATTTTTCAGCTCAAAATTGACCCTTTTTTGAAGAGTGGGGAGCTGTGGAGTTTGGGCGCTAACTCAGCCAGCACCTAGGAAAACCTAACAAACTTGCACATTTTTTGAACACTAGACACCTTGGGGAATCCAGGGTAGGTGACTTGAGTGACTCTCACCAGGTTTTTATTAACCAAGAATCCCTTGCAGACCTCAAACTTTGACAAAAAAAAATTTCATTTTCCTCACATTTCTATGATGGTAAGTTATGGAATCTGCAGGGAGCCACACATTTCCTATCACCTGGACTTGCAACATGTCCCCTGATAAGAACTGTATTTCACTTGTGGGGGTGGGCCAAGAGAACATGACACAAAAGGTACTAAAGCGCTACATTGACAGATAAGCAATAGGGGTAGCCACTGTATTTAGGGCTGTCCCGTAGCACCACCCATGGCAACCTACAAACTGGAGACATTTCTGAAAAATAGATAACCAGCGGATTCTAGGCTGGTGTGCGTAGCATGGATCACATTAGGTTTTCTTACCCACAATGCCCCACATACCTTAAATTTTGCCTCAAATCACACGTTTTCGATATATTTTTCTAATGGAAACTTCCAGAATCTGCAGGAATCCACAAAATTGCTACCACCCAGCGTTACCTTACTTGTGCTGATCAAAACGCTGCACCACCTGTGTGGCTGGGCCCAGTACCCGCAACAGAAAAGGATAAAACCAAGGTCAATGGGAGCTCTTGCGGGGGGACTCCCATTGGCCTTGGTTTGATCTATTCCTGTCATGGGCACTAGGCCCAGCCACACAAGTGAGAAAGCGTTTTTATTAGCACAATTGAGATAACGCTGGGTGGTAGGAATTTTGTGAATTCCTCCTGATTAAGGAAGTTTCCATCAGAGAAATGTAATGTGATTTAAGGTAATGGTTGTTAGCCCAGAACAACTATAAATACGAGTCTGCCACTGTTGACCAGGACGTGACCTTAACACCACGAAGAGAATACGGAATTTGTATTGCAATTAAGGCTCTAGAGTTCCCAATAGCATAAGTTTTCCATGGCTCTGTCTTCCACTGTTTCCAGGTTCTTGCATGCTATACTACCAGTGATTGCCCTAAATCCTGACATGTAAAGAAAAATGATAGATGGAATGCTTTAATCTCAGCCCCTAGCAGTTACTCATGGCAGCATTCCAGCCCATCGTCATTTTGCACAGCATGCGGTCTCAGTTTGGACTCAGCCATGTCCAAATCAGCCTGAACCCTGTTCCTATAAGAACCGTACAGCTGAACTGCCAGGCCAGGCCCTCCCTGAACTGTAACACAAGCAGCCCAAGACTGGTTTCGCTGTAATTAGAGCTTATCAGTCAGGTGCAGCTTGGTTCTAATGTCACAGTGACCACATGACCTACAACTAGGCACACATGTTGCACTTACGGTGTTGCAAAGAAGTATACCAAAAAAATGATGGATGAAATGCGTACATTATTCTCAGCTGCTGGTAATTTCTTGTGGCAACATCCCAGCCTTTTGTTATTTTACACACCATACCACCTCATTTTACACCCAGCCATATGCAATTAAGCCTTGATCCAGCCCCAGTAGTAACAGTCCACCCTAAACTGCCATGTCAGGTTCTCCCTGATTTGGAACACAAGCTTCCCTAGACCTGTTTCACTGTGATTGGGAATCATCAGTCATGTGCATCTTGGTTACAGTGGCAGAGCAAGCACCCCATGCACTTTGGGCAACACCATAAAGTATAATAACAAGTAATGAATGGAATGCTTTATTAAACTAAGCCACTGGTAATTACCTGTGGCAGCAGCCCAGGCCCTCATTATTTGCACACTATGCGACCTCATTTGGACCCAGCCACAAGCAAATTTTCCTTGACCCTGCTCCAAAAGGAACAGTCCTTCCTAAACTGCCAGACCAGGTCTACCCTGAACCGAACACAAGCAACCCAAGACTTTTTTTGCCCTGATTAGGGTTTGTCAGTCAGATGCAGATTTGTTCCAGAGACACCAGCCGCATGGGGCACACATCTGCCCTCTACTTCAACATCAAGCAGGCCAGCGAATTAAAAACCTAATTAATCCCAATTCCTAAACCAAACCCAGAACTCAATCAATTTTCAAAAGAAAGTTTCATAACTGTTAAACAACAATCACACAGTCCACTACAAAAAGAAAACTGGTTGAACCAAATAGCAACTCACATCACACTCTCAATTACCCAGAACAAAGTTGAAAGATATTTGACAGCCATTACATCTTTTCTCCCCAAACTAATCTATAAAGCAGACAGAAAATTGGCATATGTCAGACCAGCCCAATTCAACAGCTTATATACCCTGTTCGATTAACCAATAACTCTGTCCTATCTTTCAGGGATTTTGCCTGTCCTCCAACCTCCATCACTTCTCTCTCTGCCCATTTTCATAAAAGATAAGTTTAAAAACAGAAATATTGGGAAAGTGGGATCAGCAGTCCTAACTATTACAGATGTTAAAGGAAACTCATCAGAAGCCTTTCTAGACACTTAGGGGCCTATTAGGATCACGGGCGGATCGCCACCGCTGGCCCGACGGTGGCGATCCGCCCGCCAAATATGCCTGTTTCACCCCCGCCATATTAGTATGGCGAGGGGGACCATGGCGGACAGAAAGACTGTCCGCCGCTTTTCCGATAGTCGGATTTCCGGCCGGACGGAAAAGGCACACAATATGGTGGCAGGGACCAGCAGGCACAGCCATCCATATTATGATAGGTGGATGGCTGCACTTGGGGGGTACCCATGGCATCTCCCTTCATTGGCATGCACAAAGTGGCAGGCACAGTGTGGTGCCTGTCACATTGTGCATGCCAATGCACAACATGCATATTTAACATTGCGGTGGGTGCTGCTTACAACACCGCCCGCCACAATGGAAAAGTTGCAGGATTTGACCGCCATGATGGCGGTCGCATCCTAATGAGCATAGCGGGACCGCCGCACCTCTGGCAGTCGGTCACGTTTACCTTTACGGTGGTTGGGCGGACAAAGTCCCCCCGCCATCGTAATAGGCCCCATAGATCAAAGAGAGCTTGGGCCCGGATTTGTAGACTCACTTATTCACAGTTGAAAGGGCACACAGAGTTCAGAACGGGCCTCCAAAGCGGTGAAAGCCACTAAGAACAAAAGAGACTTGGGGGGCAGCCGACCACAGGGAGGCATGCCGTCCGGATTTTTGGGGAAGTGGTGCAGTCCAGAGACAGCACAAGGGTTTGAGCTCTTATTTGGCTATTTTCGTAGCCCAAAATATATATAACCTGCCAATTTGGGTGTCAGTCACCATTTTGTTGTGGGAGCAAGGTGGGTAATACCCAGGCAGGTCCTCGCTCTCCTGTCCTGAATGAAAGTCTATTGCTTTTTTTTACTATAATACTGGAATCTGTTTTTCCCAAGGGTTTGTTTTTTTGGGCCAGGTTGTCGCTTGATTCAGTTGCACAGGCTGTTGGCTGAGAAGTTGCCATGATTTGCAGAAGTTTGTTTGTCAGCAGCAGTGCAGGCTGAAAGGGAAGGGGTAGGAAGTTCTCGCCTGGACGACATAGGAAGTTAAAGATTAGGTAGGAAGTTGAATGAGGTTCAAAGGGTAACTGAGGTGGAAAAGGGAAGGGATTTTAGAGGTCCAGCTTATAGTGATCAGCTCTGATGCAAGTATGTTATTGAGGTTTTAAGTTGTTATGGCAGGGTTAATTTTGGTGTGGGGGTAGTTTATATAGGTGATTACAGATGTATAGTAAGGTTACAGTTTTGCAAGGCAAACAGCAAGGTTATGTTGTAATGTGCACCTGCTTCCATAAAGCAACCTTTTTTTACACAATCCTATTGTCAGTGTCTATGCTGCACCCCTCTTCCCCTATCGGAACATGATCCTGAGGAAATAGACAACTCAAAGGTGGTCATATTTCCAGATTACACAGCAGCAGTCCACCAAAAGAGAAGCTCCTTCTGTGCAGCAAAGGGGGAGATGTGGAAACTGTGGTTGCTAGATATGCTTTGGTCCCCTGCAAAACTGAAAATTATAGTGGATGAACATACGTTCTTCACGTACCATGAAAAGGTGTGGGATTGGGCAGAGATGAGAGAAACAAAAAAAACATTTGCAATGCAATCAGTCTCGCATTTGTAAAAGTTAGAGCTATTGGCACTGTAAATGACGTTTTTTATTTGTGTTTTTCGGTTTGCAAGCATTTAACACTGCTGTTCCGTAACCTGATCGATTAAAGTCATTTTACAGGAGATGCATATACTTTTGCTTTGATGACCTTCTTGCATAGATAAGCCCTTTCCCTGACCACTTCTACAGACTAAGAACACAATGTTTGATCAGAGAGCTTTATTTAAAGACTTCATCTGCGTCAGTTCTGGTGGGTATTGTGCATTTCAATGTATATTAAGTTAAAGCTGATTAGCATAAAATCCATTCCTCTGCAAAGCACATTTAAAGTGCAATTCAGCAGCATGTAGGCACTATAGAAACACTCAACTGAAAGTTGCAGTAGCAGGAATAACCACAGGGTGATAGGTCGGTGTGGAGATTCAAACCTGGTTAACATGTGCACTGCACGCAGGGCCCCTTCTACCCTGCTGCAGATGTACTGATTAGAGAACTTAGAATGGGGAGTTACTGACAGGACCAAGGAAGCAGCTACAGCACTGTCTAGAAGACTCAGAATGAGGAATTACCACTGGAAACCGAGTAACCGCTCCAGCACAGCCTAGAGGATTTAAAATGTGGAAATTACCAGCGGACCAGAAAAGCAGCTGCAGGACTGTCTAGAGGCCTTAGTAAGAAGAATTACAGATGAGAGGAGAGAAGCAGCTAGCAGCACTGTTTAGAGGGCTTAGAATGAGGAATTACTGACGGGACCAGCGTAGCAGGTAGCAGCACTGTGTGTACGACTTAGAATGAGGAATTACGGATGGGACCAGAGTAGCAGCACCGTCTAGAAGACTTAGAATGAGGAATTACTGACGGGACCACAGTAGCAGCTAGTAGCACTATCTAGAGGACTTCGCATGAGGCATTACCAACGAGACCCGAAAAGCAGCTAGAAGCACTGTCTAGAGGACTTAGAATGGGGGAGTTACTGATGGGACCAGAGAAGCAGCTGGCAGCACTGTCTAGAGGACTTAGAATGGGAGAATTACCGATGAGGCCAGAGAAGCAGCAAGCAGCACTGTCTGGAGGACTTAGAATGAGGAATTTCTCCTGGGAACAGAGACACAGCTGCAGCACTGCCTAGAGGAGCTAGAATGGAGGTGTTACTGACAGGACCAGAGAAGCAGCTAGCGGCACTGCCTAGAGGACTAAGAATGAGGAATTGCCACTGTCACAAGTGACACAGCTCCAGCACTGCCTAGAGGACATTGAATGGGGGAGTTACTAGCGGGACCACAGAAGCAACTAGCAACACTGTCTAGAGGACTAAAAATGAGGGGTTACCACTAGGAACAGAGTCACAGCTGCAGCACTGTCTCGAGGACATAGAATGAAGAATGACCACCAGAATCATAGAGGCAGCTAATAGCTCTGTCTAGAGGACTTGGAAGAAGGAATTAGAATTGGGGAGTAACAGACGGGACCACAGAGGCAGCTGCAGCACTGTCTAGCCCCTTCGATGCTCATGACGGAACCGTTCTGTCATGAGCTACGGTTGAGCTGTGCTCATGACGGAACCGTTCCGTCATGACCACGCCTGTTTTTATTAGGGCCCAGCACCGGAGGGGGAATCGCGGTCGCGCTGAAAAGGCTAGAGGACTCTGAATTAGAATATATCACTGGGACCAGAGAAGTAGCTACAACACTGTCTAGAGGACTAAGAATGAGGACTTACCAATGGGGAAAGGATCACTCGTCCTGCGCAAACCAAGGTCTGCAGGTACGTAACGGGGTGTCTCCCAATAAAAAGACCCTCATACACGTGTTTTAAAGTTCTTAGGTTCTCGTAGCGGTATATGATGTGTCCCCGCTCTTGTTTTACACGTGCGTGCGTAATCCTTGGGTCAATTCTTTGTGTGCACCCTCCGCCAGGAGGTTTTACCTTTGGTTTAAGGCAGTAGTGATCGTGGAAAAGTGGATGGTGGGGTAGTGGTGACAGTTTGTTTAAAAAACCCGGACAGCCAGATAAGGTACTTTAATCGGTCTGGATTCGGGTACAAATTATTCAAAATTGTGCTGCTGTGGAATCTGTTATGAATTCAAGCGCACTCTATAAAGGTGGTTAAAAAGGTCGACATGTTTCAGCCTTAAGTGCCAAAATGTCAGTAGGCTTTCTTCAGGACCAGGGAGTGGTGAAGTGACTAATAGTGAAAAGAATAGGTAAAATTAGAACCTGATTCTTCTGGCAGAGAAGGTCGCATTGTACCTCTACAAACAGAGCAATTTGCCTCTTCGGGGGTCGCGGCTTTTAGGATGGAGGTTTCACTGGTTCCTTCTCATCCTTGCCTGCATACTTGTGCTGACTCTGCCCAGCAACGCCCGGAATACGGTATCTGGGCGTTGCTTGGCAGAGTCAGCACAAGTATGCAGGCAAGGATGAGAAGGAACCAGTGAAACCTCCATCCTAAAAGCCGCGACCCCCGAAGAGGCAAATTACTCTGTTTGTAGAGGTACAATGCGACCTTCTACTGCCAGAAGAATCAGGTTCTAATTTTACCTATTCTTTTCACTATTAGTCACTTCACCACTCCCTGGTCCTGAAGAAAGCCTACTGACCTTTTGGCACTTAAGGCTGAAACATGTCGACCTTTTTAACCACAATTATAAAGTGCGCTTGAATTCATAACAGATTCCACAGCAGCACAATTTTGAATAATTTGTACCCGAATCCAGACCGATTAAAGTACCTTATCTGGCTGTCCGGGTTTTTTAAACAAACTGTCACCACTACCCCACCATCCACTTTTCCACGATCACTACTGCCTTAAACCAAAGGTAAAACCTCCTGGCGGAGGGTGCACACAAAGAATTGACCCAAGGATTACGCACGCACGTGTAAAACAAGAGCGGGGACACATCATATACCGCTACGAGAACCTAAGAACTTTAAAACACGTGTATGAGGGTCTTTTTATTGGGAGACACCCCGTTACGTACCTGTAGACCTTGGTTTGCGCAGGACGAGTGATCCTTTCCCCCACTTGATTATAAATATCCAAACGGAGACTGAAAGGATCCCGACTCTCTCTCCTCAAAATTGATCATACGACTTACCAATGGGACCAGGGAAGGAGCTAGAAGTACTGTCTAGAGGACTGAGAAGGACAAATTACCACTGGGAAAAGAGACAAAACTGCAGCACTGCATAGAGGATGAAGAATGGTGAATTACCACTGGGAACAGAGACACCGCTGCAGCACTGCCTAGAGGATTTAGAATGGGGTAGTTATTTACAGGATCAGAGAAGAAGCTGCAGCACTGTTTAGAGGACGTAGAATGAGGAATTACTGAAGGGACCAGATAAGCAAGTATTAGCACAGTCTAAAGAACTTAAAATGAAGGTGCTACTGTTAGGGCCAGCACTGTCCAAAGGACTTAGAATGAGGAATGACCACTGGGACCACAGGAGCAGCTAATAGCACTGCCTAGAAGACTGAAAATGAGAAATTACCACTGTGACCAGAGACACAGCTGCAGCACTTCCTAGATTAATTAAAAAAGGGGGGTTTACTGACGGGACCTGAGAAGCAGCTTCACCACTGTCTAGAAGACTTAGAATTGTGAAATACCACTGAGTCCAAAGAAGCAGCTGCAGCACTGTCTAGAGGACTAAGAAGACTAAGAAGGGGAATTAATGCTGGTTAAAGAGACACAGCTGCCGCACTGTATAGAGAATTTAGAAAGAAGGAGTTTTGGACTTATAATGGGGGAGTTACTGGCGGGACCGGAGAAGCAGCTGGCAGCACTGTCTAGGGGTTTAAGAATGAAGAATTACCAATGGGAACAGAGACGCAGCTGCATCACTACCAAGAGAAGTTAGAACGGGGTGTTACTGATGGGCCCAGAGAAGCAACTGCAACACTGTTTAGAGGACTTAGAACTAGGAATTACCAATGGGAACAGAGACAAAGTTGCAGCACTGCCTGGTGCATTTACAGAGGAAGAGTTACTGACAGGACCAAAGAAGCAGCTAGCAGCACTGTCTAGAGGTCTTAGAATGATGAAATACCACTGGGAACAGAGACACAGCTGCAGCACCGCCTAGAGAACTTCGAATGGGAGAGTTACTGACAGGACCAGAGAAGCAGCTAGAAGCACTGTCTAGAGGAATGAGAAATTATCACTGTGAACAGAAACACAGCTGCAGCACTGCCTAGAGGTCGTAGAATGGAGGTATTACCGATGGGACTAGAGACGCAGCTAGCAGCACTACCAAGAGGACTAAGAATGAGGAATTATCACTGTGACCACAACACAAATGCAGCACTGCCTACATGATTTAGAATGGGGAGTTACTGACGGACCAGAGAAGCAGCTGCAGCACTGCCTAGAGGAAAGATGAATTATCACTGGGAACAGAGACGCAATTGTAGCGCTGCGTAGAGGATGAAGAATGGGGAATTAGCACGGGAACAGAGACACAGCGGCAGCACAGCCTAGAGGAGTTAGAATGGAGGAGTTACTGACAGCTAACAGCACTGCTGAGAGGACTTAGAATGGGGTAGATACTGACAGGACCAGAGAAGCAGCTAGCAGCACTGTCTAGAGGACTAAGAATGAGGAATTACCACTGAAAAAAGAGACACAGCTGCAGCATTGCCTAAAGGACTTAGAATGGATGAGTTATTGACAAGACCAGAGAAGCAGCTAGCAGCACTGTCTAGAGTACTAAGAATGAGAAACTACCACTGTGACCAGGGACACTGCTACAGCACTGCCTAGTGGACTTAGAATGAGGATTTACCACGGGGACAAGAGAAGCAGCTGCAGCACTGCCTAGAGGACTTAGAATGGAGGTGTTACTGACAGGACAAGAAAAGAAGCTAGGAGCACTGCCTAGAGAACTAAGAATGAGGAATTATCATTGTGACCAGAGACTCAGCTGCAGCACTGATTAAAGAACTAAGAATGAGGAATTACCACTGTGATCAGAGACACAGCTGCAGCCCTTCCTAGATGACTTAAAATGGGGGCGTTACTGAGGTTTACATATTGCGTTTAACATAGCGACAGAGAAGAACTAGTCCATCCTTTATTTTGGCTTTATTTTTCGTGGAGACACACACGAGGAAGTACGCATGCGTCGCGTTCTACTATGCCGATGAACGGGAGCAGGAAAGTCTGATGGGAATTTTACCCTACGAGTGGTCGCTTTGGAGAAAGGTCAAAAGGTAACATTAGGAGAGTTAGATGCCATTATTCAAAGTTTATCGCTCAGTCTAAGCACCTACCTCCACGTGTTTTTGCAGATTGAAGTAATTGGTCACTGCAGACTGGCTAGACTGGGAAGCCGCGCTTCACGGCTACAAGTGTATAACAAGATCAGTTTAAAAGTCGGGCACAATATTTTTTGCCTCACATCGTTTAGTTAACATATTAGAACAAGCATTTACAATGCAATGGTTTCGCCTCTGGAAAAGTTTGAGCTATTGGCATTGTAAATGTAAATGACAAAATGTGTATTTATGTGTTGGTTTTGAAAACAGATAAATAAATGGCAGTCATTTACATTGCCATTAGCTTAATCTCTCGCAAATGTGAGACCTATTGTACCCTACGGACGAGCTCAGCAGACAGCAATTACTAGCACACACACACACACACACACCCAGAGCCACACAAACACACCCAGAGCCAGCCACACACACACACACCCAGAGCCAGCCACACACACACATTTCTGCAGTGAGGGTGAATATGCAGTGCTGCAGAGGAGGCCACAGTGTGCAGTGCTGCAGAGGAGAAGACAATGTGCAGTGCTGCAGAGGAGAAGACAATGTGCAGTGCTGCAGAGGAGGCCACAGTGTGCAGTGCTGCAGAGGAGGAGACCATGTGCAGTGCTGCAGAGGAGGCCACAGTGTGCAGTGCTGCAGAGGAGGAGACAGTGTGCAGTGCTGCAGAGGAGGCCACAGTGTGCAGTGCTGCAGAGGAGGAGACAGTGTGCAGTGCTGCAGAGGAGGCGAAAGTGTGCAGTGCTGCAGAGGAGGCGACAGTGTGCAGTGCTGCAGAGGAGGCCACAGTGTGCAGTGCTGCAGAGGAGGCCACAGTTCCTAGATCAACTAAGGGGGGGAGGGGACGATTTACGTCGTGTGTGGATCTCCCAGCTGTTGGGGGGGGGAGGTCTGGTTAGGTTCAGAGTGGTGATAGGGGTCGTTGGATTTAGCAGAGATCACCTTCTTGAGTGTAGGGAAGATGTTGGCCATCATGGTTAGATTGGCATTAGAGGTTTGGATAAGGCACACACAATCTACACTTTCACTTCACATTACAGAAGATCTCCGATAAAGAGCCCCTGAAAGGGTGCCCGTCAGGCATTGCAGGGCCGGCCTGACTAGGAGCAAGCCCTAGGATTAAGCATGACACCCTGCCAGGTATGTGAGGGCCCCAGTTCCACAAGGAGGAGACCCCATCTCCAACCTTAGGACATATATGGATACAGACCAATCCTCTAATTCGCTCTTCCTATATCCTAAGGAACTGCATACCTTTTTGATATAATTGACATATTCTAGGGACTCATATGCTGGACCTATAAGCGCCCTGTCTTCTCCTTTTTGTTGATATATTTATGGGAAAGCGTGACATCTTAAAGTCTTCAGTGTGACATTGTCTACATACCAGCTCGAGTGCCAACCAGTTCACTTAATATTTTATTTCTCTTACTGCAAAGATATAGGATTTTGTAAACACCAATCCCCATGGCAAAATAAGCAGAAATTTGTAAGTAGACATACGCTGGCATGTGACCTCAGTCTATGAATGCACAATAAATGTGACAAGATAGAAACAAGATTTAAAGGCATCTTCACTGCTCATTCACTTTCTGAATGAAGAGAACACCTGTTCTTTGTCAGCGAGTTTCTCACAAGGCCGAGCCAAAACGTTCTAAAAATAGCTTGCCCTGATTAAATCTAACTCACCATATCGAGAAGATCTCTCGAGGCCTGATAGAGAACAGAGTCGCCCAGCAGTGTCCAACTCTCACTCTTTAAGCCCTCCACGGGGGAAGGGTCATGTACACTTCAGTTTACGAAGCACCTTCACCGTAAGAGCAGGTAATACAGAATATGAGCACTAAAATCAGTGAATGAAAACCATCCTGGTGGGTCTGCCCTAGGAATATGCTTTGTGTTACTGGTTTCATTAAGCATGTGTCAAAGTGCTTACATATACCTAGGTAAGTGAACAGATTAGAAGGGAGAGTAAGGATTTGCCCAAGATCAAACAGTTTGTTAATGTAGGAAAAACAGCACAACTTGCTCCAGAGGTAGTTACTTACCACCATATTACATTTTGGTAGGACAATCCGATCTGGCACTGTTCTCCAGCCAGTCCAGTTTTCCCCCCATACACTTACAAGTAACTTTCAGTACAGAGTTCGGTTTTAAATACAGCCATGCAAAAAAAATGAAAAGTTCAAAATGAGACTGTCCAATACAATAAAATGTTGTCAAATAGAGAGGCCAGGATTGAAAATTGTGTCTCAATTAGTTTTCAACTAACCAACTAGACCTCAATTGGTAGGGATTCCAATGGCAAGAATAAGGGACTATCAATCCTAGAATTGTGAGCCCTGCTCAGATTAATAATATCGTGTGTATTTCCTGCTTATTGGGGTAAAGCGACAAAGCAGAGATTAGATGTCAAGTTTCTTAGTTCCTAGCATGTGCTTTCTGTATGGAGGCCATTTTTAATGCCCCTAAATATTTTCGTCGCACTGGAAATAGGCATGCTTAGATAGAGACAATTTATTTAGGTGATGGGGTTTTAGGTGGTTACTGGGCAGAACCACTCGTCTTAACACGATTTCTTTCCTTTCGGATCAAGGAGTTATCAATTTCGTAAACTCGGCTCTCCAAAGATAGCTATAGCGAGCAGTCAACTCTTACTCTAGGTGGTAGTAGCAAATTGGAACGCAAATACAGTGTCACACGGTAATCATGTTTGATAAGCTCAAAATACCACAGGGTCACGAATTTTAAAATGGCCCGATTTGGAAGAAAGGAGCTATGGAATGAACCCCCCAAAAATGCACTGTGTCTAAACCCCGCCCCCAAACCCCGAATAGACGTCTCCTGATGCCTCCACACAAGCTTAGCGTCCCTATAAGCAAAGCGTTTCCTGCAAAACACTGATGGAAAATTAGCCTTCCTAATTCCAAGAAGAGGTCTCACTCAACAAGGACAAAGCAGGATGCACCTCATGCAGCAAAGTACAGGCAACGCCTCCTTAAAAGCACACTAAAAACTCTCATATATAGAAACGGGCAAATCCCTCGCGCACTACGAACAGGCAGAGCACCCTGACCACATTACCTACAGGGAATACGCCCCACGTTCTCACATACACTGCCACCTTTCCACCATTGGGTTCAGCCATACTCAGCAGACACCATTAAGTAAAGGCAAATCAGGTCGTGTAACATAATATATGGTTATCGCCCCAAGTCAACGAGCACAGACAACCAAGCCTTCTACCCCCTACGCCCACCAAAAAAAAAACTAAATGTGTCCTTTCTACAACAGTGAGAACGAGCATATTCCCCGGCACCTAAACCAAGCATACCGATGGCCCCACAACATAATAGAGAGTCTTAATATTGCAAGAACTGCCTGAGCTACCCCTTCACGTCACACCCCCAAAAGAGAGGCTCATCCATAGTACCCAGTACCAGCAGCCCCTTTAACAGCATGAAATATGAAAATATTCCCAGGGCAGACCCCGTTCACTGGATCATGCAGATAAACACAAGTACAGGTAGCTCCGAAACCAAGAGACAACTACCACTACCCTTCCGCACCTTCAGTTCCAAGAGTCTGCTCCTCACTCTGCCGGCCTTTAGAGGTCTCGGACTCCCAACCCTCGGCCGGTCCCTGCTCTGCGGCTGGTCTCGGTGCGGCTCTGGGGTCCCGCGCCTCGGAGGAAGCCTTCCGTCTGTTCCCGGTGTTTTGAGACCGTCTCCTCCTCTACTGCTCTAGTGATCGTACTGCCGTCACTCGGCCCTCGCCAGGAAACCCGGATGCAAACAGGCCCGCACAAAGGCTCGAAAGGGGGTTTGAATCCGCTCTGCCAATGGAAAGGTGCGCAGGCGGCTCGGAGGCGGGAGGGGGGCGGGAGAGGACACGGACGGCGGGAGGGGGGCGGGAGAGGACACGAACGGCGGGAGGGGGGCGGGAGAGGACACGGACGGCGGGAGGGGGCGGGAGAGGACACGGACGGCGGGAGGGGGCGGGAGAGGACACGGACGGCGGGAGGGGGCGGGAGAGGACACGGACGGTGGGAAACGTGCACAGGACAGCGAGGGGGGGCGGAAAGGCACACGGAGGGGGCGGGAATGGACAGACTTTCAGTGAAAGGGGAGGGAACGGGAAAAAACGTAACTCCGCCTTGGGAAAAAATCTCGGGAACGCCCCCGAATCTGGTCCGGCCTTGACGGACAGATCCGCCACTCAATGGCTAGCCTCCATTTATGGAGCTAGCCAATGAGAGCCGGGGGACGTTCCCAAAGTCCTTATGGTCAACATAGGATTTCACCTGCGCCGAAAAGCTGCGCAGAGCGCAGCCTTCGGCAGGCGAAACCCAAAAAGGACACTTTTGACAGACCTCTGATTTCTTTCAGATAACAAGCTTTGCATTATTTTCAATTATGGAGTAAAAGATTAGTTTGATACCCGTTTTTTCTTGGCACTATCTTTCTTTGAAACCTTTCTGTCACATTCTCACGGGTCTTCGAAATAGGCGTACAGCGGTTGAATGGTTCCCTGCTATGGCTCAGTAGAGGTCACTATAGAGAATTGGCAGTTCACTGCCTAGCATGTTTACATCAACTACAAGCTTCCTACCTAATCATGGGTCTCAACCCACTAATCTGTACAGCTTCTATTCACAATCTTGTTGCTTTGATATAAGCAGATTTTGGATATTTTTACCCGATGACAAGAAAGTTTTCTAATGTATATACTTAACAGACTGCTTCACCCTAACATGGGTTCTGTTATATGTGAGAGTGTTTACAGACCAAGCCCCTGAAGAAGGGCCGATGGGGCCTGAAATGCATTGGGCGGTTCTCTCAAAATAGCTCTCAAAATATTACTCCGTGATGTAAAGCAAGAAAATGCACAGAAGAAATTGATTGGTGATTTTCATCAAACTAAATTGGTATATGTTTGCAAGGACATTTTTTCGATGTTTTGAATAATGTATTGCTCATTGATATTTCACATGTTGGAGGATTACAATATGAAAGTATAAAGTTTGTTTCAAAACATAACAATCATTTGTTATAGGCAACAGTGCACAGAGGCCAGGTTGAAAAACTTGAATTTCGAATCATATAGGCAATGGCACATTAGGACAGTGTGCTAGCTTCTGTAGCACGCCTGGTTTATTTATTCAAAAAAATCAGTAGTATTATATAAAAAAATAGGAGTGCTCGTTCAGGCCTATTGGAAGTTACTGACGGGACCAGAGAAGCAGCTGCACCACTATCTAGAAGACTTAGAATTAGGACATACCACTGAGACCAGAGAAGTAGCTGCAGCACTGTCTAGAGGACTAAGAAGGAATTACCACTGGGAACATTGACGCACCTGCAGCACTGCCAAGAGGACTAAGAAGGGGAATTACCACTGGGAACAGAGACATGGCTGCAGCACTGCCTAGAGGACTTAGAAAGGAGGAGTTACCGACAGCTAGCAGCTCTGCCTAGAGGACTTACAATAGGTAGTTAGTGAAGGGACCAGAGAAGCAGCTGACAGCACTGTCTAGGTGGTCTAAGAATGAAGAATTATCAATGGGATAAGAGACACAGCTGCAGCACTTACTAGAGGACTTAGAATAGGGAGTTACTGATGGGACCAGAGAAGCAGCTGCAGCACTGATTAGAAGACTAAGAACTAGGAATTACCAGAGAGAACTGAGACACAGTTGATGCACTGCCTAGAGGATTTACAGAGGAGGAGTTACTGATGGGACCAAAGAAGCAGCTAGCAGCACTGTCTAGAGAAGTGAGGAATTATCATTGGGAACTGAGACAGAGCTGCAGCACTGCCTAGAGGTCGTAGAATGGAGGTATTACGGATGGAACGAGATTTGCAGCTAGCAGCACTAGAGGACTAAGAATGAGAATTACCACTGTGACCAGAAACGCAGCACTGCCTAGAGGACGTAAAATAGGGGAGTTAGTGATGTGACCTGAGATGCAGCTAGCAACACTGTCTAGAGGACTAAGAATGAAGAATTGCCACTGAGAGCAGAGAGGCAGCTGCAGCACTATCTGGAGGACTTAGAATAAGGAATTACCACTGCGATCAGAGAAGCAGCTAGTAGCACTGTCTAGAGGAATTAGAATGAGGTATTATAGACGGGACTAGAGATGCAACTAGCAGCACTCTCTAGAGCACTAAGAATGAGAAATTACCATCCGGACTGGAGAACTGCCACTGGGAACAGAGACACAGCTGCAGCACTGCCTAGAGAACTTGGAAAAGAGGTGTTACTGATGGGACTAGAGAAGCAGCCAGCAACACAGCCTAGAGGGTTGAGAATGAGGAATTACCACTGTGACCAGAGACAAAGCTGCAGCGCTGCCTAGCGGACTTATAATGAGGGATTTACCCCCGGGAACAGAGAAGCAGCTGCAGCTCTGTCTAGAGGACTTAGAATGAGGAATTAATGCTGGGACCAGAGAAGCAGCTGCAGCACTGCCTGGAAGACTTAGAATTAAGCATTACCAACTGGACCATAGTAGCAGCTAGAGGCACCATCTAGACAACTTAGAATGAGGAATTACCTCTGGGACCAGAGAAGCAGCTGCAGCACTGTCTAGAAGAGTAAGCATGGGGAATTTCCACTGGGAGCAGAGAGACAGCTGAAGCACTGCCTAGAGGACTTAGAATGGAGGATTTACAGAGGGACCAGAAAAGCAGCTAGCAGCACTCTCTAGAGGGCTTGGAATGAGGAAATACTGACAGGACCAAAGAAGCAGCCAGCAGCACTGTCTAGAGGAGTTGGAAAAGGGAGTTACTGGCGGGACTACAGAAGCAGCTGCACCACTGCTCAGAGGACCTAGAATTCGGAATGACCACTGGAAACAGAAACACAGCTGCAGCACTACCACTGGGACAGAGACACAACTTCAGCACTACCTAGAGGACTTAGAAAGGAGGTGTTACTGATGGGACTAGAGAAGCAGCTAGCAGCACCTTGAGGATAAAGAATGAGGAATTGCCACTGTGACCAGAGACACAACTGCAGCACTGCCTAGAGGACTTAGAATGAAGGAGTCACTGATGGACCAGAGAAGCAGCTAGCAGAACTTTCTACAGGACTTAGAATGGGGAATTACTGACTGGCCCCAAGAAGCAGCTGAAGCATTGCGTGGAGGACTTAGAATTAGGAATTACCGATAAGATCAGAGATTTCATTCTGAAAGCAGTTGCAGATGTGAAGATTGCATCGGTTGCATGCTTGTTGTTGTACAATATAAATCTATTTATATACTACAATAGAATTATGTGTGCACGGTTACAAACACATATTTAAATGTAAACAGCATATCTGGACAGCCCTTTTGTGAAAGGGGTGATACCATGTTATTACGTGTGAAAAGCTGGAAGGGTTGGGCAACGTCAGTGGCACAGGAAGTTCTGTTGTATGTGTAGTTTAGTGCCACAGTCTTATGTTATATTTTATATTTTTATGAGTAATGTAAAGTAATTCAAAAAATTAAACACAAATAACGTGCCCTACACTAACCGATTTCCAGCCCTTCTGTTAAAATCTGGTTTGCGATGTCAACATTATCGGCGCCATCTTGTCCCCTTTCAGACTCACGCACACTTGCAGCAGCAGCCATTTTTTTTAAAACCATGGTCTCTCTGCCCACTGCCAATAGCCAGCGCGTCTCTCCCCCTCACCCCCCGGCCTCGCAAGCATCCCCGCGCACCGACAGCCCCCGGTCTCTCTTGCCTGGGCCATAAACGCACCTCCAGCGCGACCCTGCCTCCGAGCCACATCCCGTGCTGAATCCCCCGCACCCTTTCATCTCATTCATAGAACAGGCCCTTTTGATAACCTCTTCCTCCCTGCCCGATTGTCCGGCCTGATCCCAGGCCATCACCTAGTCCAACAGATACAGTTTATTGCCCCCTACAGTAGGACCTCGCCTCACATCAAAGGAGCGGGGATTAATCAGTGCCTTCACACCCCTAGATCCGTCCGACCGCCCGCATTCCTGTTCCCAGCGGAATGTCCAGCTGCGCGATAGCCATCATGCTGAGATTCGGGTGGGGACCCCTACTGTAGATATGTGTGAGAACGGGCCTGAACCGGGGATTCCAAAGATGCCTTTTTCGTACTTCAAGGCAATACCACGGATTTCATAAATGTAATAAAGCCATAAAACTTGTGTATAAGAGGCCAGGCCTCAGAGATGCGGTTAGAGCACCTCGAGAAGATACCCTGTTGTCTGATTTGACGTGTTCTGATCCGTCAGAATAAACTCCTGTTTCCTGCCTTCCAGTCTCCAGCGCCTGCCTCTTCATTTGGTAACCTTGAGTTGGGTGAGAGGCGGCTATCGCCGGGCAAACCTTGAAAAGGGGTAATCGATCTGACCTGCTTGCGCCCTTTTTCCACAATTGGCGTCCCAAACGTGGGGCCCATCAGTGACACGTGGATCCATTGGGAGAGGTCCCAACGACAGTGTGAACGACTGCAACGATCGGGAAAGAGCTCCTGCCCGATAGACCCTCGTCTGGCAGCCGATCATCCGAACTTCACCGGTTCCGAGCAGACCTCTCTCGAGTGATCTACGGTCCTGACTGGGAACCATCAGGAGTGCCACAGCAATTACGGAGAATAGAGGACGATCAGGCACTGGAAACGGAAGACGAGAAACTGTCGATGCGGTCCGGGTAAGGTCGTGTAACACGACGAATTGCGATTTGATTGTTTGATTGTCTTGGAAAATACTAGTATTACGCATTTGATTGTTTGGTTCTGAGAGATTCTCTGTCTACAAACGAGGAAGGATAGGAGTATTCTCCCTTTGCAGATAGTGAAGGGTAGGTAGCGCAGGCTTTTGCCCCCGTTGTAACCCGTCGCGCCTACTTCCCTCTCCATTGATTGATTGTTTGTTCGAGCATTAACTGTTCGAAATTGGTTCTCTGAAAGGATCTTCTCTGCCTACAAACGAGGAGGAACAGGAATTTCCCTCTCTCTTTGCAGATAGTGAAGGGTAGGTAGCGCAGGCTTTTGCCCCCGTTGTAACCCGTCGCGCCTATTTTATTCCTCATTTGATTGATTGATTGTTTGTCCGAACATTGACTGTTTGGAATTAGTTCTCTCTTTGGGTATTCCCTATTTGCGAATACTGTAGAATAGAAATATTCTGCCTAGTCTTCGCAAAGTAGTGAAGGATAGGTAGTGCAGACTTTTGTCCCCATTGTAACCCGTCATGCCTATCTTCTCCCCATTGTTCAGTAGTTGGTTCAGCCCGGACCGCTTATTAGAGGTGGATCATCCGGCTCCTCTGGAGGGCACCCCTAATAAGGATATGTTTTTAAAGTATGGACTAGTCGCCGTAGCTTATAGTAAGTTATGGCATAAATATACTAATAAGGATCAGGAAAGTCAGTGGCCACTGATAGGATCCTTCGATGATACTAAAATAAGCGTGCTGGAAACAGCCCTTCGTAACCATAAAACAACGCCCACTATGCTTGATAGTTTTGGCATGTGGCGCAAAGAAACAGAACAGCGAAAGAAAAGAAATTAAGTCAGACTAGAAAAAGAATTACGAAAAGCAGCTCATTTAGCCGCGAACAAGTTAAAAGAAGAAATAAAAGAAAGAGAGGAAGCTAACCTAAAACAAGAATCTGAAACATCAAGCCAGTGTCCCGTTAGAACGCCCGCCACGCTTTACCCTGAGCTACCTTCAAAGCAGCGAGCCAACGAGGATCTACTGCTAGGTCCCCCGATCATCTACATGCCCCCTCCATACGCCCCTTCCCAACCCCTAGTGCAACGCACGCAACCCCCAAGCACAGATGAGAGCGGTACCAGAGCCTCGGTCCTCACGGCCTCCGCGCCGGCCGAGCCCCTTGTACTCAGCGCAGCGCAAGCAGCAACAGTAGATGACCCCGACACTGAGAAGAAAGACTCCGCTAGATTAAATCGATTGAGTAAGAATGAACGAGCAGGGATTGATAAAATCATAAAGACGCTAGTGGAACGGAAAGAAAGCGAAGATTACGTAACAGATATATGCAATTCGTATGCCAATAACCACAAACGACACTTTGTTACGCGTTTCTGTTACCACACCCTTAATGCTTATGAAGATCGGTACCAAGCCAAAGGTCCTGAAAGACTAACGACTCTGTATAGAAAGGTCGACATTGGAGACGGAGGTGAGTGTGATGTGACGGACCTCTTCATGCGCACGCTTGAAGTCTCCCGCCACCTCACTGAACAAAGATTTGAAGCTAGCACCACGACCCCTGTAGCGACTGTACCTCAAACCGAGGGAACTAACACCATGATGCCGATAAGAGAAGCAGCTCCTTATTGGGTCCCCTCACGAGGACAGGGAACACACGATGATATTAACCACCAAGATGCGAGGGGGAGGGTAATGTACAACTGGGTCTACCAACCCTGGGATCGGCAAGACATCCTGACTTTTCGAAAGTCCTTGCCTGATCTACGAAAGAACCCCACTGCCTTCTACACAGAATTAGGTACTGCCTTGGGGTCGACGATTATGACCCTAGCGGACATCGACTTGTTTTTCGAGCTATGTCTACCAGCTGATGTGTGGAAGCTAATCCGGAAAGTCGACCACCTTGAGCTGTTCGGACATACCTGGTTACAACTCGATGGCATAGACAAACAACGAGAGCCCGGACAGAAACCTTTGAAATCAATTCTAGACCTGCCAGACAAAATCGTACAAAAACTCAAAACCATAGTCCCGGAAAAGAAGGTGGACTGGTCGATAGTAACGGCCTGCTGCCAGAAACCCCAGGAAGACGTATCAGAATACTTTTCCAGGTTCGAAACGGTGTTCTCCGATTACAGCGGCCAGGACATGACCTCTGCAACCGGACATCACTTATTCGTCCAGAATTACGTAAAGGGCCTGACTCCAGAAGTCTCGCAGAAACTGCAGACTAGTGTAAGTAGTTGGGCTGCCTCCAAGCCCGCGGCTATCCTTCAGATGGCTCAATACTACGAATGACAAAAGAATGAGAACGACAAAGCGACTGAGAGAAAGAAAAAGGACTTGAAAGAACGAGTAATGATCGCTCAATTGCAAGGAGCGACGATAGGTAGGGAACCGTACAAAGGACACTACCAGTCGACTGCCCCTAGAAATCCACCCCCTAAAGACCGTACCCCCGCGCCCTATGCTGGACGGACAGACATTGACGACAACCAGTGTGCGTTCTGCAAGGGATTTGGGCACTGGAAGTCCCAGTGTCCATTCCTGTTAGATATGTACAAAAATAGAGACACAAAAGACGTAGCAGATGGGCCGAAAAATAGAGGACAGGGACGAGGGCACACAAACGACGCTAGCAATGACAGACCAGGCAGACCAAACACTTTTGACCGCCCCCGACAGAACCAATGCCAGCAGGCTGACTGTGACGATGCCCGCGACTTCGCATAGGACTGCCAAGGGCAAGGGAGGGATCCAGTCGAGCTCCATGTTGACCAGCAAGGTCCTTATGTCACCGCTAAGGTCCTAGGTACGAAGTCTCCATTTCTGGCACTGGCGCGACACGTAGTGCGTTATCTAAACGACTGATTCCAAGGGCACCCTTGTCTGGCTCACACATAACATCAATAGGTTTTGATGGAACGCCCTCCACTAATCCCTTGTCCGCACCGATCTCCTTCGACTTGGACAGTAACCTCACTGACACGACGTTTCTGCTTTCCTCCAACACCCCCGATGCCATTATGGGACTTGACTTACTGAAGCATTTCCGAGCTACTATTAGGTGTTCACAGGACGGTGTTCGAGTCATTCTGTACGATAACCCGACTCTGCTCAGACCTTATCCCTTACGACACATGTTCTCCATCTCTGACGCTGACTCATCCTTACTCGACTCTCTACCTCTGTATCTGTGGGCCAAAACTGACGCTGACGTAGGACGCATGATGATTGACCCTGTGCACATAACTGTTCGCCAAGATGCAATACTCCCAAAACTCCAAAAGTATCGGATATCGCCCGAAGGTGAGAAGGCATTGGTAAAGATAATTCAGTCCTTGGTAGAGGCAGGAGTGGTAGAGGAAGTAGTCAGCAATATTTGCAACAGCCCTATCCTACCCATTGTAAAGAAGCAGGGTGAAGGAGATGAGAAAGCGTACCGCTTCATCATCGACCTTCGAGAGGTCAACAAAGTGGTTTTACCTCAGTACCCCGTAGTCTCGGATATCACCACCATTCTGACCCTGATTCCATCCACAGCCACCACCTTCACTGTAATCAATCTCAAGAATGCATTCTTCTCCATCCCCATCCACCCAGACAGCCGCTACCTTTTCGGCTTCACGTTAAAATCCCGCTCATATAGATTTTGTAGAGCTCCCCAAGGTTACACTGAAAGTCCCAGCATCTATAGCCAGGCCCTCAAGAGACAGCTGGACGCCGTTCAGCTGCCGGATGGAGTGGTGTTGATACAATACGTCGATGATATCCTTCTGGCGGCCGACACCACCCCACTTGCAGTCACTACCACTGTCCAACTCCTGCACTTCCTTGCGGAAAATGGCCACAAGGTCTCCAAGAAGAAGTTGCAATTCTGCCAACCCCAGGTCACCTACCTAGGCCACCTCTTGTCCAAAGACGGGAGAAAGCTTACACCCGATCGAATTCAGACCATTCTAGAAACCCCTGTCCCAAAGACCCAGAAACAAGTCCGCTCCCTGGTAGGCCTCACCTCCTTCTGCCGGCAGTGGTTGCCAAACTTCAGCCTCCCATGTAAAGCCGTTGCTTTCTCTACTAGCTAAAGATGTCCCCTTCCCGCTCCCTTGGACCCCCGAATGCCAATCCTCCTTCAAAGAACTTCGAGACGCCCTTTGTTCTGTACCAGTCCTAGGAACCCCCGATTATACCAAACCCTTCTCTCTCTACACTCACGAAAGGGAGGGATGCGCTTTGTCTGTCCTGACTCAAACCATCGGCCCCAAGCAACGACCATGTGCCTATTTCTCTGCCACTCTTGATCCCGTAGCGAGAGCCTTGCCTGCCTGCCTTCGAGCCGTAGCTGCCGCTGCTGTCTCTATCCGACAAAGTGAGGGGATCGTACTCTCGAATTCCCTCACGGTATTAGTGCCCCATGCTGTTGACACCCTCCTGAACCAAACTAAGACGCAACACCTGACCAGCGCACGACTGACTGGATACGAACTGACTCTGCTTGCACCCCACATCACGCTGAAAAGATGCACCACGCTGAACCCAGCCACCTTGTTGCCTCTGCCCGAAAATGACCCAAATGCCCCCCCTATACATGACTGTGTGACCCTCACGGACAAACAGACTAGGAGTAGAGTTGACCTCCGAGACACTGCCTTCCCAAACCCTGACGGAGAGCTATGGGTAGACGGCTCTTGCATTAAACTCCCCGACGGCACCACCTCAGCTGCCTATGCAGTTACCACAGCCCGAACTGTAGTTGAAACCGCCCGCATCACGCAACGATCCGCACAGGCGGCAGAACTGATTGCCCTCACACGAGCATGTATCCTAGCAAAGGGGACGACAGCAAACATTTACACGGACAGGCAGTATGCCTTCGGGGTGGTTCATCATTTTGGGCTCTTATGGAAGGAGAGGGGATTTCTGACATCTCATGGCACACCCATCCTGCACGGAGATCTAGTCTCCGCTCTGACTGAAGCGGTTCTCCTCCCCAAACGACTTGCCATAATAAAATGCCAAGCACACAAAAAGGTGACAGACATCATTGGACAGGGAAATGCACTGGCCGACATCACTGCCCGAACCACAGCTGAGAATAGGACGACGACTCACATGTACGTGACTAGGTCACAAGCAGAAAAATGGACGGACGCTAGAGAAACTATTAGGGACATCCAAATGGCCAGCTCACCACACGAATTGACTGAATGGGCACGGGTGGGATTAAAAGACGATGAAGGCTGCTGGCGGACAAAAGACACGAACAAATGGTTGCTACCCAACTCGTATCTGATCCCCATACTGACTATGGCTCATTCCGCTGCACACATAGGATCTGCCCCTATGACCGAACTTGTCCCCCGAGTTTGGCATAACGATAGAATTGCAGACTCGGCCAAACGATTAGTCCAGCAATGTCTAGTCTGCCTGCAACATAACCCTGGGAAAGGAACTGTCGTACCCCGTGGAGGGTTTGGGGTCCCCAACCATCCATTTGAAGTCCTACAGATGGATTATATCCAATTAGAGAGATGTCAAGAACTGAAGTATGTACTTGTTGTTGTATGCGCTTTTAGCAAATGGGTGGAAGCCTACCCGACGCGTGACAACACGGCCATTGCCACTGCAAAAGTACTACTGAAAGAGTTCTTCCCTCGCTACGGCCTTTGTCGTATTTTATGGAGTGATAATGGCCCCCATTTCGTAGCCGAGGTTATCCAGCTTATCCTGAAGGGGCTGGGGGTACGACAGAAATTCCACGCAGTTTTTCACCCCCAATCAGCTGGACTGGTCGAGCGACACAACGCCACATTGAAACTAAAACTGGCAAAAATAGTGGCTACCACAGGACTAAAATGGCCAGACGCTCTTCCCCTGGCATTGCTGTCAATGCGTTCCACCCCCACCAAACACCACTTGACCCCTTACGAGGTCGTTTTTGGCCGACCCATGAGTATCTGGTCTGCACCCAAACCGACATCTATTCACGACGTCCCGGACGTCCTAATGTCTGACTATCTGTATAACCTAACTAAAACGCTGTCTGTTATTCATCATCAGGTGCTGCATGCCATCCCCGATGCTTCCTGGGGCCCCGGACATACCATCCAGCCTGGAGATTTCGTCCTAATGCGGAACTTCCAGCAGGAGAAGAGTCTGGAACCCCGCTGGACGGGCCCCTGGCAAGTTTTGATCACCACCGAACAGCTCTTCGAGTGGAGGGAAAGCGCAATTGGCTGCACGCACACCACTGCAAGAAGGTCTTGTCGAATCTGACAACAACCGAAGGCGTGACCACGCAAGTAGAGCTCCTGAACAAAGATCGACCATCCCTGAGCTGCTACCCGGAAACAGACGCGCTTGAACTGGCAACATATCCCGACCCCACTGTGCCATCCAGAGAAGGGTACAACCTGCGACGAAAGGAGGGAGCTTCGGCTAAATAGACCACTGACTAAGTTTATATTCTCAGAGCGGTGGCCTAACGCTACTAAGGTCGCCAGGAGAGAAGCCAAATGAAGTTTGTGGTTCTGCCCACTACCGAGCCCCCTTGAAGATGATGGAAGCGCCCGATACGAAGATGATGGAAGCACCCGACTTGAAGATGGTGGAAGCGACCGGATATCCAAAGACCCACTACAGAAACCCAAAGACTGACAAAATGCACAGTTCAAAGACTATTGCCTTCTTCGTTACCCTTCTCTTCTGTCTCCTCCTCATGACCACCCTCTGGATCTTGGAAGAAACCTCACCAGCACAAGAGGCACTTCTAGCCACTGTACTACCTGTCACCGTGAAGGAACACCACCTGATCTCTCTCTCACCTCAACTCCGAGAAAGACGTAAGGAGTTTTGGAATAACTCCTTCGTACAACTTTTGCACCAGCACAACCTTGCCGCCAATGCCACCAACTGCTAAATCTGCGGGTTGCTTCCGCATGCCACTGGTCATTCCATCCCTTTCATCCCCTCACCATTCTCTGTTCATGGCTCCTGCCTCGCCTGGTTGATTCTCCTACAAGAGAGCTACAGAGATAAGACAATCTCCAGCGAAACCATGTCGCACTTTTATCAAGGGGTCTGGCTGAACGAAACAAAAAAAACGACCGCACCCTTTTGCCCACTGACGTCCAACACCTCTGGTCACTTGGACATCCCAGCCAAAGAGCGTGTCGAAATGCAGGTGTTCAACAACCCGGCCAGACCTACCTTCTCCTACCTCCGGAAACGAACAGCAGCCACCCTGACTGTGGCCCTATCTGTTGTCAATATCTCGGGCCTTGTATGCATCAAAGGCCTCTGGACACAATTTGTAGGTCACAGTGCCTGCAACATCACCAGAATCTTGGACACTACTGACCCACCCTCTTTTGTCACTTCTCCAAACATGTACTTTGTCTGCGGTACGAAAGCCTACACCTGGCTCCCAAAAGGCTGGGGAGGTACCTGCTATATTGCCTTCATCCTTCCTCCGACCTATGTGGCATCTGCAAACCACCACCGACAAAAACGAGAGAGAGACATTGAACAAGCCGACTCTGCCGGAGCACAGTTCCTGGACGCAATGAAGGGACTTGTTCCACTCTGGGGTCCAATGGCAAACAGCCGTGCCATCCGACATTTGACCCAGGCAGTTGAAACAACCATGAACATTACAGCTGGCATCCTCACAAATAACACGGCCGAGCTTCAAGCGGTCCGCTTGGTGGCCCTTCAGAACCGCCTTGTTCTAGATGTGGTTCTAGCAGATCGTGGAGGGGCATGCCGCATCATAGGGTCTAGCTGCTGCACCTATATACCGGACAATTCGCCCTCAGTGTACAAAGCCATTGAACATCTCCACAGACTTTCCTCAGAAGTCCACCAGGAACAAGAAGAATGGTCGCTTGGCGGATGGTTCTGGAGTACTGTAAAGAACTGGGGGTGGAGGTTGTTTACAATTATACTGATACCCGTTGTTGTGTTATGTGGGTTCTGCCTAGGAATCCAATGCCTGCCGCCTTTGTGCTCACTATGTGCAAACTGTATCTGCCCAAAGACTCTGGACTTTGACAAGGAACGCATGAGAGCATTGTACGATGTTGAGGTTAAGGATTTAATGAAGATCGATATCGACTAGACAAAATGGCTAGATATGTTGAAAAGGGAGGACTGTTAAAATCTGGTTTGCGATGTCAACATTATCTGCGCCATCTTGTCCCCTTTCAGACTCACGCACACTTGCAGCAGCAGCCATTTTTTTAAAACCATGGTCTCTCTGCCCACTGCCAATAGCCAGCGCGTCTCTCCCCCTCACCCCCCGGCCTCGCAAGCATCCCCGCGCACCGACAGCCCCCGGTCTCTCTTGCCTGGGCCATAAACGCACCTCCAGCGCGACCCTGCCTCCGAGCCACATCCCGTGCTGAATCCCCCACACCCTTTCATCTCATTCATAGAACAGGCCCTTTTGATAACCTCTTCCTCCCTGCCCGATTGTCCGGCCTGATCCCAGGCCATCACCTAGTCCAACAGATACAGTTTATTGCCCCCTACAGTAGGACCTCGCCTCACATCAAAGGAGCGGGGATTAATCAGTGCCTTCACACCCCTAGATCCGTCCGACCGCCCGCATTCCTGTTCCCAGCGGAATGTCCAGCTGCGCGATAGCCATCATGCTGAGATTCGGGTGGGGACCCCTACTGTAGATATGTGTGAGAACGGGCCTGAACCGGGGATTCCAAAGATGCCTTTTTCGTACTTCAAGGCAATACCACGGATGTCATAAATGTAATAAAGCCATAAAACTTGTGTATAAGAGGCCAGGCCTCAGAGATGCGGTTAGAGCACCTCGAGAAGATACCCTGTTGTCTGATTTGACGTGTTCTGCTCCGTCGGAATAAACTCCTGTTTCCTGCCTTTCAGTCTCCAGCGCCTGCCTCTTCATTTGGTAACCTTGAGTTGTGTGAGAGGCGGCTATCGCCGGGCAAACCTTGAAAAGGGGTAATCGATCTGACCTGCTTGCGCCCTTTTTCCACACTTCCAGCCTTTGAGACAGAAAGGTTGCACACTTGTTGTTAAAATAGAAACAGAAAAAGAAGTGCAAAAATGTAACAAAATAGACAGAGGAACAATAATACATGTAAACGAGCTAGCCGCCAGGGACAGGAACCACTCGCCAAAAGGAGGGACAAATGTGAAAACTAGCCACTAAAAGGAAGGGAATTTAGATAAACACAAAAAGGGACTAATGGGGAACAAGGGGTGTGATTAATGCCCTTTGAGGAGATACATTATGCCTCGCAGCGCATGTGCACTGCTAGGCTCGATCTAAAAAACCACATAGCTATACAGACCCAAGGCTGTCAAAAATCCTAAAAAAAGAATTCTTCCTCTCAAAGGCACAGTTTTTACTTCGTTTTTCAATGCCAAAATATCAAAGATCTACAGGGTCAAAGCCTAAGTCTGAAGGTCTTGGTTGCAAAATAAGACTGAAGCAGAAACGTGCTGATTTAACAACTGTCTGGACTTTTTTCCCACTCTTGCATTGTGCAACTTACCCTATGTTTTCTGTGTATTTTTAGTTTAAGGTTTTTGAAGTAGCCAGAGGCTATCATGGGTGGTGGTACTTAAGAGAAGTAAGCTAAACACATTCAGAAATATGCATATCAAATACCAGATACAATAATAAACCGAGTTAATTTATTTTGATTCATAACATATTAAAGTATTAGGTTACACGATTCAAATTAGCCTTCCCCAGCACTGTCGATGACCCATCTTTACCCTGAACACAATCTTCCTCAGTAACATAATTCAGTCATTTCTCTCATCTTCAATTTTTTGATCACAAAACACATGTTGTTTCCTACTATTCCTCAGTAACGGACGCCATGCATGGATGGTAAATCCTCGTTTTCCACCTATCAGTGAATAGATTACCCATTGCCTTACATTTCAAATAGCTTAGGCTGAAATATTTAATTTCATTCCTATAGTGCCTAAAAATTATCTTAGCCATAGATTGCCCTCTAAATTCACTACAGTCATACCAAGATTCCAACACAGCAATGCCAAGTGTCATACACCCATTGACAAAACTAAAAGTACCTGCATTTGTAACCTGCTGGCTTAAAAAAAAAGTTTTTTTAGCTACACTGCACAACATCTGCGATGTTGCGAATTCTGGCAAAAAATATATTTTTTAAGTCTTTGACTTGGCTGATTGCGTCATTTTGTAGGTGTACGCACCTACAAAATGATATGGGTACTTGTCTTTTAGTCATCAATCTGAGTTAGATCGGTAACTGAAAAGAAAATGAAAAACGCAAAAACGAAATTTTTAAGTGGGCTGGTGAGTATAAGCAGAACAGGGGAAGGTGGGGGAACAGTGCAGCAGCATGAGAGGGGTTGAGCGAGTGTTGGGGCAACAGAGAAGCAATAGGGAGGAAGGTGGGTGTGAAAGGCAGAGCAACAGGAGGAGGGTGGGAGGATGGTTGAAGCAACACGAGAGGGGACACGGAAGTGGGGGAGGGCGGGAGCCAAAATGGGGGATGGGGGAATGCTACACAGAGGACCAGGGTGTTAGGAAGCATTAGTGACTAGCATACAGATGAGTGCAAGAGGAACGAGGGTGGGGAGAAGCATTCAAGAACAAGCATTTGCAAAGCAATAGGTCTCGCATTTGCGCTAGTTTGAGCTATTGACATTGCAAATGATAATGCCTTTTATTTTTGTTTTTAAAACATAAATAAAAGGCATTGCCATTTACAATGCCAATAGCAGCGTTTAACATAAATGATGACCCTAGTCAATAATAAAGATGGGCGGGCTTCCAGTACACTTCTAAAATCTACTCTACCACAATATGTCTCGCAGAGCGAGGAGCGCATGCGCGCTGGGTCTGCAAGACCTAAAGATACGACCAGCTTGAACAGACTACTCCCCCTTACCACCATATTTAGGGCCCGGTTAGGATGGCGGACGCCACCCCCGAGGTGGAGGGACCGTCCGCAGGGGCTGCAGCGTTCCCTCCCTCGGAATTAGGATGTGACCGCCACCCTGGCGGTCACATCCCCTATATTTAACATTGAGGCGGATGCTGCTTCAAGCAGCACCGGCCGCAAGGTTAAATGTGCATGTTTACCTTTACCTTTGCATGCACGAAGCGGCAGGCACCGCAGGCGGGGCTGGCTCCCTGACGCCAGAACAGGGGAGGAGTGTTGTTCATTCCTCTAAGTGCACATGACAGTTTGACCAGCCTGAGTGCTTCTGGTGCTTCCAGCAGAGGAGGAGAGGCATACAGTGGGGAAGTTATGTTTTTAATTTTCATTTTTGTTTGTCTCCACTGCGGAAGCATCGCCGGAGGTGCGAGGATCTGCACCAACACCATGCAGCCGTTGCCAGGAACAACACTGATAAATCGCTGCAGCGCATCATCCACTCTGTGGAAGCATTGCCAATTTTGCGAGGCTCGAAACAACACATTGTCTTCAATGTGTCGGCTGTTGATTCACCTGCACCCTGATTCTCGTCTTTGTAAACGACGCAACCAAGATACTTTTCAGCAGACCAACTCTTGTCACTGTATCCGACCAATGCCGACCTTTCTTACCTGTGAAAGAAGGCAAGAACGAAGGAAAAAAGAAGGAAAGACCGAAGGAAAGAAAAACAACAAGAAGGGAAGAAAGAAAGAAGACTAGAAATAATGAAAGAAGGAAGACTTGAAATAATGAAAGAAAGAAGGAAGACACAAAATAATGCAATAACGAAGGCAAGAAAAAAAACGAAAGATGAAGACAGACAGAAGGAAGGAAGATGAGAAAAAGGATAGAAAGACAGAAAGCAAGAACGAAGGAATGAAAGCAGGAAAAAAGTGAAAAAGAGAGAGGGGAAGTGAGAAAGGAAAAAAAAGAAAGAGAAAAGAAAAGAAAAGACAGCAAGAAAGAAATGAAAAAGATAGAAAGAATGAAAGCAAGAAAGAAGGAATGAAAGAAGGACTGACAGCAAGAAAGAAGGAATGATGGAATGAAAGAAAAAAGGAATGAACGCAAGAAAGAAGTTTTCTCCTTGGCACTGCTGATCTCAGTTAGGCATTCATGCATTCAGTGAAAAAGTGCCCATTTTTAAGTCCAATTAAACCAAATGTGTTCTCTCTGAAACATCTAGGAAATGGGAAAAATACTATGGCCAAATTATCTGGACTGGGCATCTCGCCAGTTGCCTTAATCAGATGCTTCTTTGGAAAAATCCCATTAGCTGAAAAGACAAATGGGGTACAGTTTTTATCAAGACAGGTGAGGAAATGCTGGGTTGTATGAATTTTGTGGATAGCTCCAGATTTGAGTAGTTTCAGTCACAAAAATGTGAGGAAAATGTGCAATTTTAGCCAAATCTTGAGGTTTGCAGGGCATGTTGGATAAAAAAAACTTTATGAGAACCATGCAAGTCAGACCACCCTGGCTACCTTGGGTGTTTAGTTTTCAGAAATGTCTGTATTAAGGTATTTTTCTGTGTATGGCAGCCAAACTAGGGCATACATTCTGCTGCTACACCCATTCCCAGAACACGTCTTTTGTTTGGTACAAAATGCTGATGTTTCCATGTTGGCTTTTGGTGCCTTTTGTGTCACGGGGACTAAGCCCAGCCAGGCAAGTGGGGTACTGTTTTTATCAGAGGTAGTGTGGGAACACAGGATAGTATAACATTTGTTACTATGAGTTGACTTTATCTTCGTTATTGGCTGCCAAATGTAAACTAGTGTGCAAGAAACAATACATATTGCAAAATGCCCTCCGAGTTACAATGGATTACCGCAAACTCAGAGCTGTACAAATAGCCCCTATTCCTAAAATGTATATCTAGGATATGTTAAAAAATACATAGCTTTCCTTCACACCCATGTTTCGTTCATTTGATTTTACTATATAACTTGCTGCATGGTGGCTGCACAATAAAAAAATTTAAAAAAATTATAAACTGCAGTTCAGTCCTGGTTCTGAGTGTTGAGTGTATTTGGACGACCAACAAACACTATGGGGTCGATTCCGATTCGGGAAACAAATCTGTACGATGATTCGAATTCGTAGCCGTTTCCGTACGAATCGTACAAATCCGCACGAATTGCGTAGTGCGATCCATAGTAAAAAAAAATACGTCCGAATCGTTGCGAAACGTACGATAAGCAAGGGAAAATCCGTACGATACGGACCCTGAAAGTGAACCGTACGAATCATGCCGTACGACCCAACAAGTACGATCCGGACCGGGGAATGAGTACGCGATTCGTACGGTAAACGTTGTGTATGAGCAATCCATACGGAAAGCCACATAATCACATAGGATACGGTTCGTACACCCCATGATCAGAGGGGTACGGTGCGTACACCTACGATCATGGGGTACGGTTTGTACACCCCATGATCGTAGGGGTATCCCATGATCGTAGGTGTACGAACCGTACCCCTACGGTCATGGGGTGTACGAACCGTACCCAATGATTGTAGGTGTACGAACCGTACCCCTAAGATCATGGGGTGTACGAACCGTACCCCATGATCGTAGGTGTACGAACCGTACCCCTAAGATCATGGGGTGTACGAACTGTACCGGGGGTCCATTTTGCACGCACTTCGAGTCGAATTCTGCTTTTCCGGACATTTAGAGCTCTCGTAAAAAAAGAGTTATACGAATCTTACTTGCTGGCTCTGAAAATGATGCTTCGATCCGTACGGACATTGCGTACTGCCGAATGCGATTCGTACGGATTATTGAGTCGTACAGGCTTTGGTACGATTCGGATGGAGAACTGCTTTGGGTACTCATCGTACTACATCGTACGTACAGGGACGTTCGAGGATACGCACGGGAAAAATGCTCCGTACGGCTATTCGTACGGGATTTTACAGAATCGGAATTGGCCCCTATATATCTGTGCAACTAGAAGGTTCTGATGGATGTAAGAATATATGGATTTTGTGAATTGGTGATCAGTGAAAGAATTCACAGATGGAAACAGAGTCAGCTACTTTTATTTTTTCCTGATTTTATTAGGCTGTTTTTGATTTCAATTACTAATATATTTGGGAAAATCATTAGCAATCTACAAAAATTACCCCTTGCTGAATTTGGAATTGTATTTATTTTTCCTGGAAGGTATACCTTTTCGGGTTCACCCACAGCTGTCAGACCTGCTTTGAACACAAACTGCAAGTAGGTTGAAACCAAGTGAAATAGGACGATTGAACTACAACTTGGACAAATTTAAAAATTGTAGTTAAAAAAAGGTGGTTTATTTTTTACATCTTTGTTTGTTGCTAAAAGCTCAGAAGTTGGTGATCTTAGCACTGAAAACCTTTTGTTGATATCATTTTTAGAAAGAAATTGACGATTTTGTGCACAGCACTTTATTCCCCAAAAATTCAAATGTAGCTATATTTTGACTTTTTTCTTGGTTCAACACAATATTTTTGAATGTACTATAAATCTGTACATCTGACTGAAGCTTCATGATTTTTACCTCTCACCTTGACAGCCAAATGTACACAGGGATCACAGCTCACCCCCTCTGATGACTACAGACCATACAGAATGCCACATCCAGACTCTTTGTGGACAGCTGGTCATGGATCTCCCTAGACAAACCCACTTCACCCCCTAACTCACAGAATTCAACTAGCTCCCTGTGCAGAAATGATTCTAGTTCGAACTTCTGGCTTATAAATTCAAGGCCCTACACCACTGCCGATCTGCCTACTTGAACCACCGCCTGAACTTCCATCAGCCCACCAGACACATCCACTCCTTGTTCCTTTCTCTAACCATCATCCCCGTATCTGACATAGCAGATGCAGAGATCACTCCTTCTCCTACCTTGCAGCAAAGACATGGTATGAGTTGCCCTTTCATCTATGGATCTCCCTGTCTGTCTGGTTCAGAGTTCTGAAAGTAACTCAAGATCTGGCTATTTGACTAAACAATTGGACCATGCCAGCGCCTGGATGCCCTCTCGGGTAAAAAGAAGCACTCTTCAAATCTACTGATTGTATTAATTGAGTGAATGTACCACACATCAGAATGAGACTTTGTGTTAGATGGTCTGCTGCTAGCACCCAGCTCAGAAAAAGGTCCACCAAGGAGGACTGGTGCTCCTATCTGAATAAGCATTTGCAATGCAATAGATCTTGCATTTGTGAAATTTTAGGCTATTGGCATTGTAAATGATGATGCCTTTTAGTCATATGTTTTCAAAACCAACACATAGATAAAAGGTTTGTGATTTACAATGCCAGTAGCTCAAAGTCTTGCAAAGGCGAGACCTATTGCATTGCAAATGTTTGTTAAGTGTGTCATCAATGCACCGTATATACTTGCCCGTGGCGCAAACCACTCAATATTGCAACCGTAAGTCTAGGGTCAATGCTGCTGGTGTCCATTCACTGCTGCCTCGACTGTGCTCTGCCACTGGGATATACAGAGCCCCCCATCTCTAGAGTCCAGTGGACTGGCAGGCATTGGACAGTCTCCAGTGGTTGACATGTTATATATGTTGAGCTTTGCTGCCCATGCCAGTTGCCTCCTTCCCCCATTGCTTTACTCTTCCTCTTCGTGCTTCTTTAGGATTGTACAGCGCTGTTTTGCGGGGTTTATAACCTCATGGCGCTTCAAGCTTTGGTTGCAGAAGGAGATCTGAAAAGGCGAGTTTTCTTGCGCAACTGGTACTTGGTATCTAAGAAGTCGGCGGCAATGGGCGTTCATGCCTATGTGTGTCTGGCATGGTTGTTATTGAACAAAGCATTCTACAGTTACCTCCCTGGGTGTCTCTGTTCTGTGCATACGTGCCGTGTCTTTGGTTCCTATTGGCAGGCGCACGGGGGAGGCTGCAGACCACAGGAGAGCGCAGGACCGAGATGCACAACTGCTGCTGTACAGGTGGGTGTGGCATGGATTGAGGGCCGATCAGATTCTCTGCACAGGGTAGAAGCAAGCTACTGGGCACGCTGGAGGTTGAACATCAAGCGTTTGCATGGAATTATTAGGGGCTTGTGAAAGGGGCTGGCTGTGTTAGTGTTTGATAAACAGGGCCGGGCGTTGTGTAGGACTGCCTGCACAGCAGGGGCGTACAGCATGTGGGGCTGCACATGATTCCACACCATGAGGGGCTGCATAATACTGGGCTGCACTGGAAGGAGGTCCACTGTTCACTCACAGGGTGGCACAGGAAGGTGCTGCACACGATAGCTCTGTGCCAAGCTACGCTGTGCATGCGGGGGCTTTGGGGCGGGGCTGCACCGTGGCTGCCCAGCAGGAGATGTCTGGATAGGAGGCAGCGGCAGGGAGATGGGCGCTCAGGGACAGATTGAGGACTGCATGGGAAATGCATAAGGGGCTTTCACGGGGCAGCTCGATGCCATTCAAAGTTCATTCTTGTGAGTTCCAGTGATGCAGCCGCTTCCAAGTGACTCTTCTGTTTATTCACTGCCCCTTCGCTGCTGTCCTGGCCTTCTGCCTCGTCCTCTCTTTACATATTCCCCCCTTCTCCATCTACCTTCCCCTCCTCAGTGCTTTGTGAATGTGTAACCATCTTTCAGCATAGAGGGATGGAGAGGAGGGGGAAACATAATCGGATAATGCCCGCCCTTTTCCCTGAAAAACAAAGTCTCCTATAATGCCGTCTCTTCCAGATAATGCCGTCTCTGTAGAAGTGCCTCTTCCCGACAACTCCCCCTCCCGTAGAGCTGCTGCACCGACTGCGAGATTTGTCAGTGTCGGAAGTAAACAGATGCCCAATTAGACGGTCTGTCGATGCCCGGTATTCTAAAGGGGTAGTAGTTCTTCGCCATCTTCTGATACTGCCCTCCGTGAAGCGCACAGAGTAATTAAAACACACACATGTAATGCTGAGATCTCCAACAGACACAGCCTCCAACCCCAACTTGAATGCACCTCAGTATTCTTCCTGTTCACTGCACAGTCTCCGTCCCCTCGGTGATAATATTAACAGTCCGAGCTTGTTTACTACTCACATTTTATGGTGGCATCTCGTGATCCTAAATCCAGTGCGGCGGGGGCGGCCCATAGATTCCATATGCCCCTAGAGTCTATTCGATGCATAATGTGAGTTACGTGAGAAGGCAATCGAGTAACAGTTCAAAGCCCTATAATCCAAGCGGTCGGCCAATTTCTTCACCGGTTCCCAGTGGTTTAGCGAGGCCTTCGAGTGCCCAAAAGAGTGCACACAGAGTAATTAAAACACACATGTTTCACTGCAAGTTAAAGATCCAGTTCCGGTGGGCGGGGCATAAAGAGGACAGGGTGGCAACCTGGAGGGACTAAAAACCCTCCGGTCCAATCAACAAACTCTGTTCAACATAATGAATGATGACAAACGACGCACGCCAATCAAAATTACGGGTGGAGCAGAGACACAACTTCTGGAACCGTACTGAGTCCAAGAAGCCCTCGCATGGCGAGAGCGGCACATGCGCGCTGCTAACGCCTGGCGAGACCTTAAATGAGCTTGTCGATTCTGACTATACAGACCTTTACTCAAATAGCAAATTAGTGATGAATGTCACATTTATGAGGTTGCCTTAAACTTCCAGCACAGCCTATCTTAGCACAGTCCAGACATATAGTTACCAATATTCGAAAGGAAACAAATCAGGTATGCAAACAATATACATTAATATATAAGCAAGACAAGTCAATCCTCTGCTTGTATGTATTCTTTTTATTTGTGCTTTTCATCCCAGATTAGCAGAAAAATACAACCTGCGCGTTTCACCTACACAAGGCTTCTTCACGGCACAATAGAATATAAAGGCAAAAATCTCCAATCGGGATACACTCCATCACAGAAAGTAAAAAATCCACACTTGTCTGAAGACAAAGCGGTATAGTTTGTAGAGTCATATTTACTTTTCAGTAGTAGTGTCTGAGTTTAAAAAATGCACGTTCAAACTGTATTTAGTAAATAGTTATGTCAATCATAAGGCTATTTACATATGACGGTTTTTCCCAGAAGTGCACAATTAAGTGTCCAGGTTCAATCAATTAGCATTGTGTCGGTAAGTAACCAGCTGTCAAGTACGACGTGACCGCCGGTTACTTAAGTTCAAGTTCAGGAATTTGTATAGCGCACTACTCACCCAGAGAGTCTCAAGGCGCTTGGGGGAGGGGGTGCATTATTTATCGAATAGCCAGGTTTTAAGTTCCTTTCTGAAGGAAATGTGGTTCTGGGTAAGGCGGAGGTGAGTGGGGAGAGAATTCCAGGTTATGGCCGCCAAGTAGGAGAAGGATCTTCCTCCCATGGTGGATCTGTGGAGGCGCGGAACTGCGGCGAGGGCTTGATTGGAGGATCTTAGTTGACGGGTCGGTGTGTAGAAGGACAGTCGTGTGTTGAGGCATTCGGGTCCCAGTTTGTAGAGGGCCTTGTGTGCGTGGGTGAGGAGGCGGAATGTTATTCTCTTGTTGACGGGAAGCCAGTGGAGGTCTTTCAGGTGACCGGTAATGTGGGCTTGGCGCGGGATGTCCAATATGAGTCTGGCTGATGCGTTTTGGATGCGTTGGAGTTTTTTTTGTAATTTGGATGTGGTTCCGGCATAGAGGGTGTTTCCATAGTCCAGTCGGCTAGTGACCAGTGCGTGGGTGACAGTCTTTCTTGTTTCGGTGGGGATCCAACAAAAGATTTTTTTGAGCATACGAAGTACATTGAAGCAAGAGGATGAGACGGCGTTGACTTGTCTGGTCATCGAGAGGGAGGAGTCTAGGATGAAGCCTAGGTTACGTGCGTGGTCTGTGGGTATGGGTGCTGTGCCCAGTGCCGATGGCCACCATGAGTCGTCGCAGGCAGAGGGGGATGAACCTAGGATGAGGACTTCCGTTTTGTCTGAGTTAAGTTTTAGGCGGCTGTTTTTCATCCATTCGGCTACTTCTTTCATGCCTTCCTGAAGATTGGTTTTGGCGGTGTTAGGGTCTTTGGTAAGGGAAAGGATCAGCTGGGTGTCATCAGCGTAAGAGATGATGTTAAGGTTGTGTTGTCGCGCGATGGATGCGAGGGGGCTCATGTAAACGTTGAAGAGGGTGGGGCTGAGTGATGATCCTTGTGGTACTCCGCAGATGACTTCGGTGGCCTCTGATTTGAATGGGGGGAGTCGGACTCTCTGGGTTCTCCCTGCGATGAACGAGATGATCCAGTCCAAGGCTTTTCCCTGTATGCCGATGTTGCTGAGGCGTTGTATGAGGGTGCTATGACAGACTGTGTCGAAGGCGGCGGAAAGGTCTAGTAGAATGAGGGCAACTGTTTCTCCGTTGTCCAGTAGTGTTCGGATGTCGTCTGTCGCTGCAATAAGGGCTGTTTCGGTGCTGTGTTTGGCCCGAAAGCCGGACTGTGAGGAGTCGAGGGAGTTGTTGGATTCCAGGAAGGCGCGAGCTGTCTATTGACGGCTTTCTCAATGACTTTGAAGGGAATGGGAGGAGGGAGATGGGGCGGTAGTTCTTAAGTTCAGAGGGGTCCGCTGTGGGTTTCTTCAAGAGGGCGTTGAGTTCGGCGTGTTTCCAGCTTTCTGGGAAGGTAGCGGAGTTGAAGGAGCAGTTGATGACATCACGGAGAGGGGGTGCGATGATGGAGTCTGCTTTGTTGAAGATGTGGTGGGGACAGGGGTCGGTTGGCGAGCCTGAATGGATGGAGTTCATTAGGCGGATGTGTCTTCAGTGGTGATTGGGTTCCAGGCGTTAAGGATGTTAGAGGGCGGTTTAGGTTCGGAGGTGGGTGGAGTGGACTGTTCTTTGGGAATGTTCTCAAAGCTGTTATGTATGTCGGCGATTTTGTTGTAGAAGAAAGAGGATAACGAGTCGCAGAGTTCTTGGGAGGGAGTAATGTCGTTTGAGGCTGTGGTGGGGTTGGTAAATTCTTTGACGATGTTGAATAGTTCCTTGCTGTTACGGGCGTTGTTGTCGAGTCGATCCTTGAATGCTGATTTCTTGGTGGATCGGATCAATTGGTGGTGTTTGCGGGTGGCTGTCTTGAAGGTGGTCAGGTTGTCAGTGGTTGTTTTTTTTTCTCCATGTTTTCTCGAGAGTGCGGCATAGTTTCTTGGATTTCTTAAGGTCATCGTTGAGCCAGGGGGCCTTTTTGCTGCCCTGTTTGGTTTGGTGGTTTTTTAAGGGTGCTAAATCTTCAACGCTGTGAGTGATCCATTGTTTGAGTTTGGTGGCAGCTTGGTTTGGGTCCGATGAGAGGGTGGGAGGGTTTTGGTTGAGCGATGTGAGGAGTTGGTCGGTGGTGATTTTGTTCCAGTTTCTTCGCAGAATAGGTTGTGGGGGGTTGTGGGTCGAGGTAGTTTTGTAGCTGAAGTGAACGCAACTATGGTCCGTCCAATGAAGAGCTGTGGTGCGATCGAAGGAGATGTGTTTGCTGGAGGTGAAGATTGGGTCGAGCGTATGTCCGGCAACATGGGTGGGGGTGTCAACAAGTTGTTTGAGTCCGAGATTGGCCAGGTTGTCCAGAAGGGTGGTGGTGTTGCTGTCGTTTTTCTTCTCCAGGTGGAAGTTGAAGTCTCCCAGTAGAATGTAGTTCTCGGAGGCGAGGGCATGTGGGCTGATGAATTCAGTGATGTCTTCGCTGAATTGTTTACGGGTTCCTGGTGGCCTGTAGATGAGGGTGCCTCTAAGTGTGGTCCTGGGGTCGGTGTGGATCTGGAAATGGAGGTGTTCGGCGGTTGCAAGGTTATCGTCGAAGCTGGTCGTGATCCTCATGGTGTTCTTATGGACGATGGCGATGCCTCCTCCTGTTTGGTTGGTGCGGTCTTTTCGGATGATCTTGTAAGCGTCCGGGATGGCTATGGCGATGTCGGGTGCTGGCGATGCGTTCATCCAGGTTTCTGTAAGGAAGGCGATGTCCGGTGAAGCAGTGTCGAGTAGGTCCCAGAGTGGCGTGTCTGTGGACCGAGCGGGTGTTCAGCAGGATGCACTTCAGGTAGTTGGAATCGGAGCTGAGTTTGGAGTTAGGCCATTTGGTGTGGGTCTTGATGCAGGCGAACTTGCAGGAGTGGCAGGTGAAGGGACCGTGGGCACGTCCTGGTGCTGCCTCGTAGCATTGTGGTGTGCGTCCGGGGTTGAGGGCTAGGAGGGTGACGGCGTCATACGTAATGCGGGAGGAGAGCGGGTTGCAGGGGCCAGGGGGTCTGGCGCTGGGCGCGGTCCAGGCGCGGACGGGCGTAGACGGGCTTACCTTCGGCGCGCATGGGGCGCGTCCGCTGCGCGTGAACGCTGCGCGCCAATGCATCTGTCATATGTGGATAGTGGGAGGGGGAGGGGTGAGGGAGGGTCAGCTGGGAGGCGGGAGCGGGGTGGAGACCCGGGCAGGGCGACACAACAACAACAAAATGGCCGGCAGCGTAAAACGGAACAAGCAGCCAATATGATGCAGAAGGCAGTGGCCCCGGTCTAGTCAGGCACGCCTCGAACAGCGCAGCACCAATGATAAGGAAAACTGTACTTGCAGCTCGCCCCGGCGACGCAGCGCTACGATGTCACAAACACAATAACGACATGGCAGTCAAGGCAGCACAGCGACGATACAATGATTCACACAGTGAATTAGCAGGCGAGGTGGTTCAGCGCTATTTAGCAAAGTAATACAAGCAATGCAGCACAAAAATGATTTAGCAGTCAGGGCAGTCTAGCGATGACACAATGATTTACAAGGTGAATTTGCAGCAATTTAAATCGGCAATTTAGTCCAGCAATGTGAATTAGCAATAAGATCTAGCAAAGCAGCGGAGAAGCGCAACGATACCAGGCTGCGAGGCAAGGCAGGTCGGGGAGCAGCGTGGGGAGCGACCGCGTCTGTAGTAAACAGGACGGTCACCGCGCAATCTCGTCAGAGCGGGCCTAATAGTATTAGTGGGAGGGAGGGTCAGCTGGGAGGCGGGAGCGGGGTGGAGACCCGGGCAGGGCGACACAACAACAACAACAACAAAATGGCCGGCAGCGTAAAACGGAACAAGCAGCCAATATGATGCAGAAGGCAGTGGCCCCGGTCTAGTCAGGCACGCCTCGAACAGCGCAGCACCAATGATAAGGAAAACTGTACTTGCAGCTCGCCCCGGCGACGCAGCGCTACGATGTCACAAACACAATAATGATATGGCAGTCAAGGCAGCACAGCGACGATACAATGATTCACACAGTGAATTAGCAGGCTAGTGGTTCAGCGCTATTTAGCAAAGTAATACAAGCAATGCAGCACAAAAATGATTTAGCAGTCAAGGCAGTCTAGTGATGACACAATGATTTACAAGGTGAATTTGCAGCAATTTAAATCGGCAATTTGGTCCAGCAATGTGAATTAGCAATAAGATCTAGCAAAGCAGCGGAGAAGCGCAACGATACCAGGCTGCGAGGCAAGGCAGGTCGGGGAGCAGCGTGGGGAGCGACCGCGTCTGTAGTAAACAGGACGGTAGTGAACAAGGTGCTCATTGATTGAGACTAGACCAATTGGTGGCTGGTCGGTAGAGGTGGGCAATCTTCTTCTATATGGTGGGTACTTCAGGTGGTGCAGATGTGGTCGCCCTAGCTGCCAGAATATATACAGTTTCCAAACCTGTTACACCAGAAAGCAGGGCAGAACAGCCATTGATCACCTTTTTTTTGCCAATGTAAAGCAGGGCAAAACCTGTGGTACAAATTAATATTTTATTTAGGAGTCAGCGTAGACACAGAATGGCACATTAATTCCCTCTAGTATTTTAACTCTTTGCCACCTTTGGAATTACCACACAAACTTCCAGAAGTAGGATAGCAGTATTATACCAGGATATATTGGCCTGAGTATCATATTATAACAGCATAGTGTCCTAAGAATCGTTTACAAAACTACTAATTAATGGGAATAAGAGAAAATCAACAGGCAATAGAGAGTGTTGTCATACTGCTTAAGTCAAAATAATCGTCAAACAATGTTTTTGTTATCGATATTCTGACACAACCGAAAACTAATAATTTAGTGTTTCAGTAGTATGTTCACCTTATAAAGTAGAATGAATGAGACTTGTATATTTTTACCTCTATTTACAATATTTGCTCACATTCTATGAGACACTCTAACAGGCTGCACAAAGCAGGCCTAGCTTTAGTTTATTTGAGTATGAAAATCCTTCTCCAGCTTTCACAAGATATAGGTGCACGCACCGAAAGTGAACACTGTAGCACGTCTCATGGAGCAGTAGATAAAGGTATTCTAGACAAAGGTATTCTGATAATGCAACCCTGATTCCAATTCCAGAAGCGAATAGGTATGATTGTTTTTAACGTAATTTTATTCCCCTAAAAGCAGTCTTGGACCTGGAGTCGAACATAGTTTATCTGGTAATGATCCCAGTATAAGCAAGTAATCATAATACACATCCACATCTTCATTTATGATGACAATTATGGCTCAAATCTATTAATATCAATTCATGCAGGAAAGAAACTTAGATCTTTCTTCCACCTGCCTCCCCTCTGTGTCTGTCAATTTGCATACACTAACATGCAAGGTGCAGCCATATGTCAATGAAGGGTGGTTATGCCACGGTTCATGTCATACACATTTAAACTCTAGCCACCAAACCAAATATAACACAAGACTTTGGTAAATCAAGACCCATGTTTCCAACCCTTTAGCAATCCCGAAGATTTCCATAAACATTCATCAACTCCTTATCTTCCCACAAACATTACTGATAATTCGGGAGCACCAAACCCCAGAACTATATCAATGACGTGCAACTACAGAAGAGGTGTAACTCATTAGCATTTACTTTTTTTCCCTTTTGAGCACCATCTGGAGACTTTAGGATTCAACTTTATTCTTTTCAACGAAGACTAGTATAACTTATATAGGGTTAATAAATGGCTTGTGTTTAATTGAGTTGGCTAGATCAGTGATTGTAACAAATTCATTGACACCCGTCATGTATTTCCCAGCTTCTTTGATACAGTACCACCACATGTTCTGGGATGTGTCCATTGCAAGGTATTCGGGTTCTCTACGTTGCTGTAGATTTGTAGGTACTCATTCGCTTCCCAGAAATATCCTGAAGAATACTCCAAGTGAGTGCTTCTTTTCCGATGCAGAGACTTAAAATCCATGATGCAGCTTGGATGCATTTAAAGAAAAACTATCCTCAGTTATTTACTATAGGTTCTGCAACAAGTGGATTTCAGTTCCTTGTTTATTAAACATATTCCATACAATTAGTATACCAACCTCACGCACAGAAAAATTGAAGGTGTTAGGTAGGCAATGAGGTGTGCTGAAGGGAATCCCCATAAAGGCTAGCGGCGGAAGTAATAAGAGAAATACCCCTTCCTTCTGATAGCAACCAAATACTGACCAATATCTCAACAAATTAAAAATTTGGAGGCACTGAATTTATATAAATACCTGGAACATGACATTGGTTTAAGTTATGTAATGCAACAGGTTGAAAATCATCAAATAGGCCAGCCCTCCTAAAAACAGCGCTATTATAATAGGACTGAAAAAGCGTAATCCCGTTAAACTAATCATCACGGATTGGATTTGACTCACCATCTATTGTAAAACTTAAGATGAATTGTATCAAACAGGGTTATTTTGGAGAGCACTGACATCTTAACAATATTAACCTTGTCAGTAGCAGGTGTTTTCAGTGTCCAAATTGTCCTTTCATATCTTATGTAACTTGATTGATATTGCCATCAGCCATGGCAATGTGTCAGATGTGTTCACTTAAGTACCAGATAAGAACAATAGTTACTTACCTGTAATCTGTGGTTCTCCAGTATTGGTGTCTTTCATAGATTCACATGCCTGAATCATTCCCCGTCGTCGGAGTGGGAGTCACACGGTACATAAAAGAGCAATAATATGCGAATAATCACCAAAAAACCTAGTAATGAACAACCAGGAAGTAACGTAGCCCTAAGCTACAAGAGTAAAAACTTCCACACTCATGACTATCATAGTCATTTTGTATAGTCCAAACTGCAGCCAATCAGGCAACAGCACCCACTAGAATGTTCTTCCCAGAGGCTCAGGCTCTCAGATTTTCTCGCACAGGAGTGGAGCCAACATCATAGCCAAAGAAGCCTCTGAAGGGAGGTGTGTGGGTGCATGTGAATCTATGAAAGACACCAATACTGGAGAACCACAGATTACAGGTAAGTAACTATTGTTCTTCTCCAGTATTGGGGGGGTCTTTCATAGATTCACATGCCTGAATCAGTGTAGATAGCCGTACAAACCATCATGCTCGTTAGACGCTAGTTGCATCACCGTATCAATGTACATACGCATATCATTGCATTATGAACCAAATCTTAAACGTATACAAATACAGTAGTGTTTGCATATGCATACTGGGTAGAATATAAATAACAATATATGAATAAGCGTCAAAAAGGGCACAGTGGAGGAGGGAGAACAGAGGCTCACCTTATTGAAAAAGATTGCGAACTGCTCGTCCCACTGACGTATCTGCATCACTTGCAGTGTCCAAACAGTAGTGTTTGGTAAAAGTGTGTCTGCTGGACCAGGATGCCGCTCTGCAGATTTGATGGAGAGACACCCCAGCAAAGAAAGCTGTGAATGAGGAGATTGCTCTCGTAGAATGTGCTCTCGGCGTGGTGCGTAGAGGCCTTCCTGCCTGTTGATGACACAGACTAATCGTCGAGGACATCCAACGAGCTATGGTCTGTTTGGATACAGAGTAACCCTGACGTAGCCTCCCATACGCTACGAAAAGTTGATCCGATTTTCGAATTGTAGCAGTTCATTGCAGATAGCACTTGAGACATCTCCTGATGTCCAGGGACTGCAAAGCTTTCTCTGCTGTTGTTTGAGGATTTGGAATTTTTTTTTTCAGAATTACCAGTTCATTAAGGTGAAAATATGAAGGAACCTTAGGTATGAAGCTGGGATTGGTACGACGCACCACTGAATTAGATGTGAATTGCAGAAAAGGTGACTTAATCGTGAATGCTTGAATGTAGCTGACCCTGCTTGCTGATGTCAGCGCCAGCAGCAAAGATACCTTCCAAGAAAGGAACTTAAGGTCCACTTTGTGAATAGGTTCAAAGGGGTGTCGCATGAGTTGAGCGAGCACCACATTCAAATGCCAAGATGGAGGTGGACGCCGAATAGGGGGAAACATACGAGACAGCCCTTTAAAAAATTGTTGAATAACTCTAGTAGAGTAGAGAGAGTTAGAACCATCTTGACAGAATCTGGAGAAAGCTGCCAAAAACACTTTTAACGTGGAATGAGATAATCCAGACTTTGCCAATTGAAGAAAGAACGGTAAAATCTGTTCTGGCTTGGCCTGAATGGGATGTAAATTGACAGATTGACACCAAGTGCAGAACCGTTTGCATTTGAGCTTATATGTCTTGATTGTGGCAGGTGCTCGAGCATTGGCTAAAACTTCTTTACACTCTGCGGGAATATCTAAGTGCGCAAATTCAAGGTGTTGAGGAGCCATTCTGCTAAGTTCAAGGATGCTGGGTCCGGGTGACATTCTGACCCTTTTAAATTGACAGAAGGTTTGGTATTGGTGGAAACTGAATGGGATCGCACTCTGATAGGAGGAGAAGCTCGGTAAACCAGTATTGGCAAGGCCATTTGGGGGCAATGAGAATGATGAACTCCCTAAATGTCGATTCAAAATATCGAATGGACAGAATATCGATACAAAAATATAGAATACGCAGAATATCGAATTATCAAAATATAGATAGGACAGAATATCGAAATTGGGATAGGAAATATCGAATTCCACAATATCGAATTTTATAATATAGATCCTCACAATATCGATTTTTATAATACAGATTCCCATAATATCTATTTTTTTTTGTGTTATGTATGGTAGTACATGTGTTAAAATTATGTATTATTTTTCTAATGTATGTTAAATAAAATTTAAGTAATGAATGTTATGTAATTTAATTTTTGCGTAATTTAATTCCGTAGTGTGTTGTGAATTAATAGGGGAATGGGGTGGGAAGTAATTTAATTATATTAAATTAAATAATAATTTTTATTTATATGTATTGATAATTAATTGATTGATAATTAATTATTAATTGGTAATTACATTTTATAAATTGGTAATTTTTTATAATTGATTAATTGATAATTCTGTAAATTTTATTTGTTATTATTAGGAGCGGGTTGTGGGTTTATAGGGGAATAGGGAGGGAAGTAATTTAATTATAGTAAATTAAATATTACATTTTATTTATATGTATTGATAATTAATTGATAACTATTTATTAATTGGTACTTAATGTTTATTAATTGGTAATTAATTTCTATAAATTGGTAAATAATGTTTATTAATTGATTAGTTGATAATTATGTTAATTTTATTTTGTATTAAGAGCGGGTTGTAGGTTTATAGGGGAATTGAGTGGGAAGTAATGTATTTGTAATACAGTTAATATTTATTTTTATTTATTTGTATTGATGATAAATTTTTATTGGTAATTAATTTATTAATTGGTAATACATTTTTTTATTAATTGGTAATTAATTGTTATTAATTGGTCATTATTTTTAATTATTTTTTTATTGGTATTGATAATTTAATCTTATTTTAATATGAAATCATTTCTTTCCCTACTGTAGCACTCTCTGGAGTAGGAATAGTAATTTTTACCCCTACGCTATCCAACGCTTTCCCTACTGTTGCACTCTCTGGAATGGGAATAGTAATTTTTGCCCCTACGCTATCCAACGCTTTCCCTACTGTTGCACTCACTGGAGTGGGAATAGTAATTTTTACCCCTACGCTATCCAACGCTTGCCCTACTGTTGCACTCACTGGAGTGAAAATAGCAATTTCTACCCCTACGGTATGTAAATGTAAATGTAAATGTACAGGAATTTATATAGCGCAAATCACCAAGCGGTTTCTAAGCGCTTGCTTAGGGAACCCGTCCTGGTATTCCCCTGTGAGATAACCCCGGCAGGGTATCCGCAAGGTGAAAGCCAGGCATCCCGCCGCGAGGGGCCGTTGTGGAGATTAAGCAAGCTATTGCCCAGAGTCGCAGAGTGTGAACCCGTGAATCAAGTAGGCACCGGAGCGAGAATTGTCGAGTCCATGGACATTTTAGGACTCAAGACCCCGCTGAGCCGGGAATTGAACCCTGGTCCCGGGCTGACCTCTGCTTCCAGGTCTGCCTCCTCTAACCAGTGAGCCACACTTCTCCACCGCTTTCCCTGCTGTTCCACTCCCTGGAGTGGGAATAGTAATTTTTACCCTCCCGCTATACAACGCTTTCCCTACTGTTGCACTCTCTGGAGTGGGAATAGTAATTTTTACCCCTACGCTATGCAACGTTTTTACTACAGTTGCACTCATTAGTAATTACCATATATATTTTTTATTTTAATTAATTTAATTATTATATTTTATATTGATATAATATGTTTATTTATATATTTATGTCAATTTATGTTTCATTAATGTTCTAAATATTTTATCATTAAGATTAATAATTATGTTATAATATTATTAAGTACATTTATATTAAAAACTATTTTTACATTTCATTTATTATTTTTACATTTTAAGCTTTTTTACATTATTTTAATTATGTTTTATTTAATTATGTTCATCATTTAACTACATTTCTAGTATTTTTAATACATTTTTAAAAAATTATTTTTTAGTTAACTATATTTTACCATTCTATATTTTGGAATCGATATTTTACCTTTTTGTAGATAGGCATTCTATATTCTGTCCCTCGATATTTTGGCGTCGATATTTTGATAATTCGATATTTTGTCCCTCGATATTTCAATACCAATGAGAATGAGGCGACAAGGCTGCTTCTTCATCTTGGAAATAACCTTGAGTATCAGTAGAATTGGAGGAAAGACGTATATTTGTGAACAGTTCATGGAAAGCGCATTCCCACAGTCCCTGTGGGGAAGCCAGCCTGCGAAGTATGGGCATTTGCGGTTCTGGTTGGTCGCAAACAGGTCCAGCTCAGGGCTGCCCCGTTCCCGGAAAACTCAATCCAATCTTGGTTGATGCAAATCCCACTTGTGGTTGGACATCTGAGATCTGCTGAGAGAATCCGCTAGGACATTGGAAATACCTGGAACATGGACCGCAGATCTCCTGGGCTTGCTGAGAGAGAAGGGCCAACCTTGTACCGCCCTGTTTGTTTAGGTAGTGCATACTTGTCGTGTTGTCCATCCGAATCAACACCGATGTCCCTAGTATGATGGGTCGAAAAGACTTTAGGGCCAAGAAAATGGCTCGCAGCTCCAGAAGGTTGATGTGCCATTTCCTTTGTTGGACAGTACACTTTCCGTTGCCTGTCACTCCCTGAAGGTGTGCCCCCCATCCTTCGAGGGAAGTGTCTGTTGTGATTGTGAAACTTGGGACTGACTTCCGATAGGAATGTACATCCCTCTCATAAGTTCTCTATCTGAGTCCCCCACAGCAGTGCTCTTTTCATTCGAGGCATTATGGGAATTATGTCGTTGAACGAACCTGATACCTGCAACAATTGGAGGTTGAATTCTTCTTGCAAATGGGTCTTTCTGAGACGGCGATTTGGTATCAACGGGATGCAGGATGAAATCATCCCCAGGAAAGATTTGAATAGTCTAACTGAAACACACTCTTTTTTTTGCAACAGGTGAGCTAATTTTTGGATCTTGTTCTGCCTCTCTCTTGAGACGAAAGCCTGCGTGAGTTGGGTGTCCAGTGTGGCTCCCAAGAAGGTCTTCCTTTGTGACGGAAGTAGATGAGATTTTTCGAAGTTGATGGAAAGACCGAGAGATTGGAACAGCGATAGACATCTTTGGACGTGTGCTTTTGTCTCTGATAAGGAATTCGCCTTGATAAGGCAGTCATCCAAGTAAAGGAAGATTTGAACGCCTTCCAGGCGAAGGTGTGCGGCCACCGGGGCTAGCACCTTTGTGAATACATGGGGTGCTGACCGTTGTCCAAAGGGAAGGACTTTGAACTGAAAATCCCTGCCAGCCACTCTGAACCGTAAGAACTTTCTGTGCCTGGGGAGGATCGGCACGTTAAAATAAGCTGGAGGATTTCTTGAAGAGTTAAGATCCAAAAGGACAATTTTTTCAGGTATTTGTTGAAGGCGCGCAGGTCGAGGATGGGGCGCCATTTCCCTGTCATCTTGCGAATGAGGAAGAATCTTTTTCAATCGCTCCTTTCCGAATCATTACATTTATCTGGGAGAACAGCTCCTTGAGATGAGCAGGAGGTGGGCCTTTGGGAGGAGAATTTGGAGGGGTTCTGATGAATTCCAAAGTGTGGCCTCTGGACACTATGGCGTCGATTCCGATCCGGTAAAATCCCCGTCCGTACGATTCGTATCCGGAGCCGTTTCCGTACGACTCGTACGGACGCCGTACGACCGGACGATTCCGATCCCGATCGGCCGACCTGGACGCGATTCGTACGGTACACGTCGATTCGTACGGAAAAGCGCACTATCACCTACACACTGTACGGCGCGTACCCCCCATGATCGCAGGGGTACGCGCCGTACCCCTGCGATCATGCGGGGTACATGCCGTACACCCAGCGTACATGGGGTACGTGCCGTACACCCACCGTACATGGGGTACGGTGCGTACCCCATGTACGCTGGGTGTACGGCACGTACCCCGCATGATCACAGGGGTACGGCGCGTACCCCTGCGATCATGGGGGTATGTGCCGTACCCGGGGGGGGCGTTCCGTACCTGTTACGGCGCGAACTCTGTGTTTACGACTGTTTTCGGCTCCCGTAGGAAAAGGGTCGTACGGCGCGTACCCGACACGAATCGTACTTGCTGGGTCGTAAAAACCAGCCGCGAACCGTAGTGATGTCGCGTACAGCCGGTTCCGAGTGAGACTCGTACGGAGATTTGAGTCGTACGGAGTCCTGTACGACTCGTACGGAGTTTGGCACCTGGTACGGATCGTACTTCGTCGTACGTACGGGACGTCTACGGGTACGATTCGTATGGGGAAAAAACTCTCCGTACGACGATTCGGAGCGCATTTTACCGGATCGGAATCGACCCCTATATCTAGGACCCACTTGTCTGTAGTAATCTTGGACCAGTTCCAGTAGAAATGGGATATTTTTCCTCCAACCTTTGATTGGGGAACGGGCAGAGATGGTGGCAGGTGGCATATCTCATTGTTTCTTGGAGGAATCCCGTCCACTATAGGAGGACCTCCTCTTTGATTGCGAGAAGTTGTTACCTCGCTTTCCGTACGTTTGTTGTTTGTATGGTTGATATCTCTGGTTAATTTGAGAAGCTTGGTACGATCTTTGTTGATTGTAGCCCCCTCTCTTGGAGAAGGACCCACGTCCTTTGGCACCACGAAAGGACGACTTCCAAAACTGAAGGCTACCCAGGGATCTTGACGTTTCAATGTCCTTCTTTATTGCCTGCAGGGCCTCGTCGACATGCTGGCCAAAGAGAAACTCCCCATCATACGGAGTCGATGATTTTAGCATGGACCTCTTGGCAAAAGGATGTTGACTTCAGCCAACCCTGCCTTCTTAGTACTGCTGCTCCCGCCAACTGCCTGAAACCTGTAGATGCCATCTACTGCTGCGTCGATCATTTCCGCAGAAGAGCACTCCCCTTCGTGCAAGATCTTCCTAGCTTCGGATCTTTCAGGCTCTGGTAAAAGTTCAATATATGGTGAGATGTCCGACCACATCTGCCTGTCGTATCTCCCTAATATTGCTAGGGAGTTTGCAGCACAAACCATAGTTGCTGCCATAGTGGAGACCTTCTTGCCAATGGCATCCAGACGTCTGCCATCCCTGTCTAGTGGCGCAGTTACTGGTGAAGCGGGGTTCCTGGCCCGTCTCAGAGCCGCTTGAGTGACGACTGAATCAGTCATAGAGTGTCTTATAAGGCATGCAGGTGAGGTATTAGGCGCCTTAAACTTTTTACCCAAGCGAGGCAATACTGCGGGAAGAGAATTGGGCGTTGACATGATCTTCAGCCCCTCTTTTCAGATGAAGTCTATGATGGGAATTGTTCTCACTTGTTTTTGCGGCTGATCTTTAAAATCGTAAAGGAAACAGTCGTCCTTTTTCGTTTCCATAGGAATTAGAAACCTCTTTGTAGCTTGTTCCATTATGAGATGGAAACCAACAATATCTTCAGGCGGAGAGTCCGCAGCAGGTGGAGCAGATGGTGATGGAGTTTGTATTTAATACATACATAAACAAAGTGGAATCCACTCAAGGTGGTGGTGATCCCTAAAGTGTTGGGGAAGCACACAGTGTTGTTTAAATGCCCCTCACACACCAACAGGCCCCTTGGTGTCATGCTTCATCATCGGGGCCTTCGCACCCCTCTACGGGATGCGGCGTGCTACGACTCGCGGATACGCAGGAGCACTTTGAAGTGGACTATGTGTGGGGGTGTGTGTGTATATAGGATCAAAAATGTGAGTGAGGTGAGGTGAAAGGTTAAAAAATACCTGGCACGTGGGAGGAAAAAATATTTTAATTTAATCCCCGGCTGGTATTGTTAAAAAGAAGAAGTGCAGGGCGTGGTTAAATAGATACGAGTTAAGGTATCGAGAACCACTAGTAAAGTGTCAACATGTTTCGGAGGTCACAGCCTCCTTCTTCAGGACAAGGGTTATGCACTTACCCTCCCCTTACTCACATGCAGAATGTTAAAGTGTATTAAAAAAAATTACAAAATTACCACAATGTGTAATATTCCTAACAGTGTTTTAAGTGTTAGCGAATGCAGTTGCGCCCAGTTGGCGAAAGAACCTGCGAAAAGAAATGCATAGGTAAATACATGCAGATGTCACGGATCAATCAAATGGAGAAGAAAAAACCTTCTCTGAGTATCACCAGGTCAACCAAAAATAATGGGACCCTATGAGGTAAAAGAAAAAGAAAAACACACAAGTGGACATAACAACACTGACACACACACATATATAAAACACAGAATTACTCTCTGCTCTGATGGAAAGAGAGCACATAATAAGAAGGAAAAAGTCTTACTTAGAATTCTAAAATATAAGACCTCATGAGCCTAAGCGTATATTGGGGATCCCTCCTTCCTGCTTAGAAAGGACCTAAAAAAATTAACGAACGAGGTTCAGTTGGAAGAGAGGCATGTAATTCAATCTACCAGGCTACAAGATAATATTAGTCACTGACACCCATAAACTCACGGTTACTGCATAAGCAATTTGTATTTAATAGTCATCCCACTCCGATAAGTCAGACTTGTCATCAACTTCTCCTTCTTCCCTGTCCTCATCAGTGTTGATAGCCTCCCTAGAATGGAGTGAGTGTGCCGGAGAAGGTGGACCTGCAGATCTTACTGCGGATACTGGTGCTGAAGAAGTTTGTTGTGGGGATTGGTACGCCAAGACAGATACTTGAGGCATGGGCGTCGAGGGAAGCTACTCAGCCGATTCAGATGGAGGAAACCGGCGATAGTAGTCGTCCAACATATATTGCAAGTTGTTGAGGAGGGTTAATGGCATCTGTGCTGTAGGCACCGTAGAGGGCGCCTGATGTTCAAGGAACTGCTCCTCTTCCTGATCTTCATCCTGATATTTGATGAGCAGCTCAGATGGACTCCTAGCAGTGCCGAACCTGTCATCCACATCTGATTGCTCCTCATCATCTGAAGAGTCCAGTAACTGGTCAGGTAGCTTCAGCGGGGAGAGAGCCGCTAGTGAAGGACCCCTTCTTTGTAACAAAGACGCTTCCGTAGACGGCGGGGCAAAGGAGATCGTAGACGGTGTGGCAGACCAAACTTGTAATTTCTTACAAGACGATAGAAGAGGTGCGACAGTTGTTCCGTCGACGGTGCCGACGATGAAGATGGTGTGAGGATAGTGCCGCCGACGAGACATTCAACTTCGTGGACAGGACAATCGTCGTCAACGATGTTTTCGACGACGAGGCAATCTTTGTCGACGATGCTTTTGACGACAAGGCAATCTTCGTCGACGATGTGGCCGTCGACGATGAGGTAGTCTTCGTCAACGGTGAGGTCGTCGACGGAAAGTTGATCTTCATCGACGAGGAATCCGTCGACGGAGTGGCCTTCGTCGACGAGGCAGCTGTCGTCGAGGTGGTCTTTATCGACGATGAGCCCGTCGATGGGATCTTCTTACCGTTCGTCGCTGACGTTGAAGCATCGACGATAGATGGCATCACTTTCGTCGACGAGATGGGTCGAACTGTCACAGAGACCAGCGTCGACGGAGAAGAGGCCGACGACATTATCATTTTAGGCCTCGGCAACGAAAAGGTGACTGTGAACGTCGAAGTAGCGTCGGCGATGATTATAGTCGACGAAGTAGTCGCCGTCGATGCCGTGGACAACGAAGCCACTTTCTGAGGTAAAACTTTTTCAGGAAGTCTTTTTGAAGCCAGAGACTTTCCAGACTTTCTCGGGGGCGTAACAAGTCTAGATTTTGAAGGTGGAGAAGCCTTTTTTGAGGAAGAAGATGAAGGCAAGCTAGAACCCTTAGTGGATTTTGCTGTTCTCTACACCTTAGCCCCAGCAGAAGATATAGCTTCCTCAGCCATCCTCTTCCTAGAGGATACAGATGACTCAGAAGTCACACTTCCTACCTCAGATAAGTGGTTGTCCTGATCCTTGATCTTTTGCAGCCACAGAAGAAGGCGACCTTCCCTGTCTCTGAGGGTCTTCTGAGGGAAGGTCCTGCAGATCTTACAATCCCTCACCTCGTGATCCGGGTACAGGGAGTAGATGCACTTCTTGTGGGGATCTTCTGAAAAAAGCTGGAGCTTCCCACAAGATTCACAAGGCCTGAAGAGAGATTTTTTTAAAAGATGACATTCTAAAGGTAGGTGAAAACCAGCCAAAAGAGTGAAGTACTGAGCAGAGCTCAGGGAGACTCCCTTCACACAACGTGCAGTAGAAAATCTGAGAGCCTGAGCCTCTGGGGAGAACATTCTAGTGGGTGCTGTCGCCTGATTGGCTATAGTTTGGACTATACAAAATTACTATGATAGTCATGAGTGTGGAAGTTTTTACTCTTGTAGCTTAGGGCTACTTTACTTCCTGGTTGTTTATTACTAGGTTTTTTGGTGATTATTTGCATATTATTGCTTTTTTTATGTACCGTGGGACTCTCACTCCGACGACGGGGAATGATTCAGGCATGTGAATGTATGAAAGACACCCCAATACTGGAGAATAGGTTTTAAAAGATTACAATTATATTGCAAGGTTCATCACTTCATATCCAACTTATCACTGTTGATCTTATAGCCTAAAAGGACCTAACCAGCCAAAGTCTCTTTAGCAACTGAAAACGAAAGTGCAAGTTCCAGTGGATAAAGGATGATGCCATCTGCATAGAAAGCAATCATACTACTTCAGTCCTTTAATGGGTATGGAACTATCCTTTCATTAATTGGGGTGCACTGCACCACACATTCTATATAGATTTCAAACCGTTTGTGTCTCATTTCATGCTTAGCATAGAAATTATCTCTGACAATCACATAAAGGAGAAGACCTTAAGGTCTGAATAGTACTAAAAAGCATTTAAAACAGACTAAAACATGTTGACACCTGTGAAAGATAAATCTAGTAGAACCTGACAAATGTTTGGCATCATCTAATCTAATCCTATGTAGAGGCAACTTATTTGTTGTACTGACATTTATGGCCTTACGTACTTATTGAGTATGATGACACATATTTCTGCTTGGTATAATCCCATTCTTATCCTCATATACAGAGGTCAGGATAACTATGTTAAATCTAGCTACTTTGCCATTCGAAAGCTGTTTTAGAATCCGCACCCAATCTGAAATTAGGTGATATTACTATAGTGTTCAGATTTGACCAGGTTTTAAACATAAGGGCAATCACAGCCTACTCAAAACCAATAAGAACAAGGCATCAAATAAAAAGCACTTGAATAACATCTGTAGTGGGTATACAGGATTATCATTTTTTAAATCCTAAATTCCTGCTGAAAGAGTATCAATACCTGAATGCCTATAGTTTTTAATGTGCGAATGCCTATGTCAGTTCTTGAGGCGAATTATGCTCTTTCAGCTTTGGCATCCGTTCTGGATCTATCTGGGGATCCAGTAAGTATGACCTTTTTCTCAGGAAATAGATCACTATGATATTAGATCATTTGCTGGGATGTAAATTCAATCAACAAGGTTTATTTTATTCTTTGTCTCTCATTTCAATGCCTGTTTCTTTTTTATTAACTTTATAACAAGTTAATTAACAATGCTGCTTTTCACCCCTTAAACACTTAATTACTAGGCAAATAGAAAGTATGCTGATAAAGCCGATATTTTAGATCCTACTATATGCTTTGTTTTCTCCCCACTCTAGACCCAGGGAAACCTTAAAAGCAGCTTATACTACATTTGAAATTGAACCTGAACACATTTGTCAACTGAAGTCTAACCTTTGTAATCACAAATACACCAAGCAGAATTTTTCTTTCCAGAGATCATGCTTGTTCCACCATATGGTTCTTCCCAAACACTTAAAGACAACCTTGCATGGCTGGTAGCCAACTACATTCTACCAGAGCCCGTTTCAGCTCTGCATTATTCAAGCAGTAATCTTTAGAGGAGTGCTTATCATCGTTCTCAGAATAAAAAGAGTAGACAAAGTTCTCCTTGCTTCTGTGTCTGGAAATATGGTCCTTAGCCCGTTCAACAATCACTCTTAAATTACTGATCAATATTATAGGGTCACATATACATATTATAAGGTCAATCACGGGGATTTCTAAAGCATCAAGAGGATCAGCGGTGTTGGTAGTTTGACCATAGAACGCACACAAACATGGCATGCACTAAAGCATACTAGCCAAATGTAAAATTATCTCCCCTATATTTCAGAACGCATTGCATTGATCTTAGAGCCCAACGCTTCTCTAGCAAGGATATCTAGGTCTCTTATTGCACCCTGGTATGGGAACGTTCTGCTTTCTCTCAAAAATGGGGCCCGGTAAACACCCTGGATGTCACTGAGACCCTTATAAGTGTAACTTTATGGGTATTGCGTAATCCATTACAATTGCAGGAGGAGACCTGCAACCTATCTGTTATTCTTATTCCCTAACTTAAAAATATATATTCACTGGTTATAATCATGGTCCATTTTTTGTTCTTTCCTTCTGCTTCCATCCTCATTCTGTGCCTCCCCTTCTCCATCCCCAAACCAATATTAAGGAAGCACCTTCAACCCAATTGAGTATGAAGCTCCCTATCAGTATGAGCAAATCACCCTTTCCAAAAACCACATCAGTCCTGCCTATTGGGAAAAAATAAGCTAATCATCCAGAGCACGACTCCATGCTATTGTTATAATTCAGTTTCTGGGCTTATCACCCTCAACACATTTAAGCAGTAGAAGTTCAGAATCTTATGGGCTGTGTATAGTGTACATCTTGTTCTGTAACATAATCATAAGGAAAGTGGGGAATCATTAAAAAAGCAGACACAGTCCTAACTAAAGCCTTCTAACTAAGACAATTAGCGATAGACCCCTTATGAAGCAGGCACACATAGCAAACGAAGTCACTTTCTCATTCACATTCTGAATTAAAGATTAGATTTAATACAGGACTTGTGAAGGACAGTCCTGTAGGACAGACACATATGAAACAATAAGAGCACCTCAGACTGATAAAGATTCCTTGAAACGTCATACATGAGAAGATGAAAGGCATAGACTTCAGGGGAGGAGAAGGAAATAGATAATTTAAGATGGGTTTATTCCAGCACAGACCTTCCCTTGACTAATGGCGAAATTGCATTTCCTTTTGGGTGCAACGATCTTCGATCAATCAGGAAAACAGCAACAAAAGTAGATAGAATTGGAAATTGGTAGTAAACTCTTAAGCACAGTGACACTCAACTTAAACTGTTACCACAAACCACAATTTTAATCACTAGGTGACAGAATCCACATGAATTTACATATTCAAATATTATTTTGATATCAATTTTTAGTAACACTGGAGATTATTCTGACCTGAGAGCTGCGCGAGTGTAATTATTTTTCATGTTCATTCAATTGCTTGAAAAATCTGCAGATAACCAGCAGGTGTGATGCATGGAAATGTGTATGTTGCCCATTGCCTCTTCCTTGAAAAGGTTGCACTCAATATAGAAAACATTCTTGGAGATTGCACCAGGCCTGTGGGGATTCGAACGGCCCAGGTGACCTTGTAATGAAGTAAGCAAATTTGAATTGAGTGGCGTTTTAGTAGTACATCAAGGACAATACTTTATCCCCGTGAGCTTAAAAAACAACACTAAAGTCTTAATAATGCACTCTTTTTGACTCATATGACCACCATTTCATTAGATTGTATTAGATCAATTAAAATGCCTTAATAGAATCATGTTAGGTGTTTTTACATAGCTTATCATCTTAATAGTTTTAGGGGTGGCCATACTTCCTCGATGCTCACAAGTGAACAATATGCTAGAAATGTTCACAGAAGATGACATTTAGGGGTCGATTCCGATCCGGTAAAAAAAAAGGCCGTACGAATCGTATCCGGAGCCCTCTCCGTACGGCTCGTACACACGCCGTACGACCCGACAAGTACGATCCGGACCGGGGCATCAGGACGCGATCCGTACGGTCCACGTCAGGTAAGGGCGACTCGTACGGAAAAGCGCACAATCACATACACACCATACGGTGCGTACCCCCCATGATCGCAGGGGTACGCCCCGTACACCCAGCGTACATGGGGTACGGGGCTTACCCCTGCGATCATGGGAGGTACACACCGTACCCCATGTACGCTGGGTATACGGGGCGTACCCCTGGGATCATGGGGGGTACGCACCGTACCCAATTTACGCTGGGTATACGAGGCGTACCTCTGCGATCATGGGGGATACGCATCGTACCCGGGGGGGGGTCCGTACCTGTTTCGGCGCGAACTCTGCTTTTACAGCTGTTTTTAGCTCCTGTAAAAAAAGGGTCTTACGGGGCGTACCCGACACGTATCGTACTTGCTGGGTCGTATAAAACAGCCGCGAGCCGTACATATGTCGCGTACAGCGGGTTCCGACGGAGACTCGTACGGGGATTCGAGTCGTACGGTCTCTGTACGATTCGTACGGAGTCTGGCTCCTGGTACGAATCGTACTTCGACGTACGTACGCGGGACGTTGCAGGGTACGATTCGTAGGGGAAAAACGCTCCGAACGGCTATTCAGAGCGGTTTTTCCCGAAACGGAATCGACCCCTTAGTGTACCAAATAAAGTTTCACTGGGACGAAATGCTTTTTGAGACTGAAAAGGTATTTGCATTAATCCTGCTAAGAAAATCCACTGAATAGGGCTGGCAGAAGTATTATCCCCTGGGGTGAATATGGATTTAAGTCCTAATTGACAGCAAAGAAAAACGCTAACCAAGTTAAGGAGGTTTAATGAAACACAACAATTCCGAAAATACAAAAAGATATAACACGTTTTCTAATTGGAAAGAGTATATACCCTTATTTAAAATCAAATTTCTACTCAAAAGCTGATCAATTAGCAGATCTTAAGGAAGACCGAGGCAGATCAAAGAAACTACATATTCTCCCATTTGAGCACTGAAAGAACTCCAGGAGCAGGTATTAAATCAAGCACTGATCCAGCCCAGATAAGAACTGAAACACAATAGAGGGATTATCTTTTTTTTTGCGAGAGCGGAATTTGATTTTGACAGAATTGTGGTAAGGCGAGTTAAGAACAAGATCATGGACATTCAGGTAGTGAACATGAGCCTCGATATTATTCTTTCGATCCAACTAGTTAATGACGTAGAAACAAGACTTTTGTCAAAATGCTAATTTTGTTCTATTTCAGGGGGAAAATATTTCATTCTTTTTTGGTAATATTTTGAAGATAAGTTTGCCTGATTAAGAAGGTAGGCGAAGAAAAACCCAAAACATTGACCTTCATTTCACAAAGTTATTAAATCCCAACCCAGATACTGATATTTGAGAAAGCATTGTGGCATGCACTGTTCACCTTGGAAAACATAAATACGCTAAACCTTACTAAATATCAGTTTAATGCATTACAAACACTCAAAATGAAAGGAAGAGGAATTAGCAGAGATATATACAAATCATCAGTGAATACTAACCAAGCTACACCGGAGACAGGCTTCCATGTACCTGAGAGAGCACAAGTTTGAAAAAAAATGTATAAGTACGCCATATTTACAAGCACGTAGTTAGTTTAAACATGTTTTGCACACGAGTGTTTTATATTCAATAGCGAAATGTATAGAATGTTAAGTAGAGTAACCATAAGTATAACGGTGTGAGATTAAATGTAGAAATATGTGAAAACCTCATGTTCTCATGTTAAAAAGAGTCATGTCCAAATTAAATGTAACTTTGGATTCCAGTATTTTGTGTAGGCCTTAGGGCAATTCACAGCAAACCTGAACGTGCTGCTAAAATAATGTGAGATAAAGTTGACATGGTTCTTTCAAAATGTACTATTGAACTTAGGGTTAAAAGTATATGCTTTATAGATGTGTTATTTTAGAAACGTCTGCTAGTTAAGAATGTTTGCTGTTTAAATCAAGTTAACGTTTTAAGAGTGCAGGAACCTGCTGCATGTAAATCAAGTAGGCCAGAACAGATAATGTCATGTAGTTTAAATCGTCATGTGCTCGTTAGAGGAGAGGTCGTGAGGTGTCCAGTATGGAGCTCTGAGAGTGTTTTATGGCCTAAGATATGGTGAAGTCTGGAATTTGAGGCCCACTGCAGGACGAGCTGTATGCAGGTGCGAGGGTCCTAATCAGCTCGAATGAAAGGGACTTTGTTCAGTGGCGCCTTGCGCAGGCCTGTAGGAGTTTCCAGGAATTTCAGGGGGTATCAGCGCACGGAAGAAGGAGCCTGGGAACCAAGGTCAACTATAACGAGGGTCTTCAAGAGTACCATCATGGAGTTTACCGCGCAAAGATGTACCACGTGAGGGGCGTCCCAAGGGGCGTTTCTATTGGAAATGTGATTTGGTATTAGGGAAAGTGACCCGGGAGGAGAGCAGAGCAGATGATTTTGGGAGCCTAAGGAAGCGGATGGGTAGGCAGATAGGCTGATCAGGAGAGACCCATTATCAGAGAAGAGACAAAGAGAAGTGCGTGATCTTCTTAGGAAATCACCACGGCTGACACCTAGAGGGTAAAGATCTTGTTAAGTAGGGATGTCATTTAGTGTAGTGTAGGGACAGACTAACCTTAATTTTCTTTTCTGTAATGACTTTGAGGTTGCAACTTGTATCCATTTTGGCAAACCTGATGGTTTTCGAACATGTACTTATTATTCTGTTTTTCAGACTCAGACTATTCAAAAAGTTCATGTTCATAGTGATACCGATCTACCTCTTGAATCTCATTTTGAGAAGTTTGTATCTTCAGTTATCTTTGACTTTATATTAAATCTTTAAAACTTAATTTTGGTCAGTGGTCATTTAGAGTGGTGTAAGTTCTTAAATTGATTGTTTACTGCGAGATTACCTTTTACTCAAGACAGGTACCAACGATTCAGTCGACAGGAAATGGGATTTGGTAAGATAATTAGTAACCAGTAATCCCGCGTTAGCAGTTGGTAGCAGAGTGAGGATGGTTATCTTCTTGAGGAAGGTAATCTAGAGAGGTTAGTTTACCCCAAGGCCCGAGACGCCGAGAGACGAGCAGCGGAAGAATCGTGTGCCGAAAGGTGCAGACGGTGCGAGAAAAGCAGCAGTATCGGAGAGTGAGTATAAAAAGGGTCATGCGTGAACAGATTGCGGTGTTTTGTGTTGTATTTGTATTGTAATGTCTTGCGGAGTTGAATGCCTGTAGTGTGAATGAGAGAAGGTTGTGAGCGCGCGCAACCTGGTAAACTGGTAACCTGGTAAACGGGTTAACTGGTGAAATCTTAAGTTCAGGCCAGAGCTTAAGTGGTTTTGGGTGTATCGAACATCCAGGGTAGTTGTCGACCATAGTACGGAGGTCACGAGGTACCATTGACCGCCGTGGATCCAAGATAGGGGGAGTGTAAGAGTGTGTGTATGAGTAACGGACGCTGGTCGAAAGTTACTGTGTGTGAGTAACCTATCGGAGAAGGCGATTGTCTGGAAGTAATCGGAAAGACATTTCGCCAAGTTAGGGTGACAACTACAGAAAGACTGTGGGCGTACAGTCAAAGAAAGGTGATCGCTTGGACGGAAGTAATCATTTTTCAGAGTATGAATGGGATGCGTGCATGACCGAGGAGACGAGCTGAGAAAGGAGGGGAACTGCTGCGAAGGGGGACGGGTGACGTCGGCTAGAGCCGCGCTCTGATTGAGCGGTTGGTGTGACGTTAGCTAGAGCCGCGCTCTGGTTGGGCGGCTAGAGTGACGTCGGAGGAAAGCCGCGTACGGATAGGCCAGTTAGTAAGAACGGGGCTGAGATTGGTGGAATATCATCAGGAAGTAAACAAACGCGGAGAAAAGAGAAATCATGAAGTGTTTTAAGTGTTTGAAAGGGATTTTTAAACGTAAACGAAGTGAACATTATTACGGGGAAGAGGCTCCCCCAGAGGGTACGCCAGCTCATTATATGGCAACGAATGTGGGGCTGCATACGATATTGTGGATTGGGGCTTGGAATAAGCTTACGGAAGGAAATGAGGAAATGCAGTTCCCGAAGTATGGAACGTTTAAGTTAGAGGTGTTACATCGGCTAAAAGCAACCATGTCCTCATTGAAACCCTCACCTAGACCAACACAGTTTGAGGCTCTTAATGCATGGATTAAGGCTGCACACGACCGAAATTTGAACAGGCGTCAACAAAGGCTGACGCGATCGGTAAGGGCAGTGCGAGATTCCAAATGGGATGAGGAGGAAAAGCGTTGGAGGGTACAGACTATTGAGGTGGAAAAAATGTATCCGATGAGGGAGGTGTCAGGAGGAGGAAACCTCATGGAAGAAGACGAGGAAAGCGAGTCGGAGGACAATCTGATAAACAGATTGTTAATGGATAGACCACCTCCGAGAGTGGAGTTGATAGAAGATAGAGGGCTCGCAAGGGAAGATGGGAATGAGATAGAGGGATATACACCACTCCCTATATCGGAATGGACACCTAGCAAAGGCGGAGAAACACCTCCAAACAACACTGTACAGAGTGTAGTGGGAAGGTTTGTGGTGCAGAAAACGCCAACCACAGAAAGGGTTGAGTCTGTGGGATTGCCAGACGCTCTTCAAGTGCCTGTTACCATAGGACCCATAGTTTCGATCTATAATTCTGAGAGAGATAAAGGGGAACAACAAAGGCAATTGGATAGGGAAAGGGTTGAGATGGAAAGGAGGAATAATGTGACGAATGCATGGAAACAATTGCCAGGTTCGGTAACATGGAATACCCCATTAGACACAACTGTCGGTCCCAATTCAGAACAGGGAGGTCCGAGAGGACCAATGGATCTAAGGGGACCGCGGCCAAGATCTTTTTCAGAGTTAAGAGCTGATTTGAGGGAATGGGACGGGTCCATAGTATCTCCGAGTAACAGGACAAGAACGGAACCAGAGTGGGAAAGCAGGGGTAACGGGACTGTATCTCATTGTGGGGCCAGCGAAAGCAGTCAGGGCCGGGAAGGCCAAAGTCAAGAGAATAGAGGGGATGCATGTCCTACAAATCAGAGAGAACAGCCGGAACAAAATACTAGGATTGTAGAATGTGAGGAAATGTCCCGTCTCTGGGGGAACGGAGGAGATGAGGCGGTACGGGCTTTTCAGAATAGGTTTAGGTGCCTTCATCATACACTCGGGGAAGACGTTCAACATTGGAGAAAGGAGAACAGCGATAGGTCCCGCCACGCCTCGAATAATCAGGAATCACAGGGAAGTAGGGAAGAAAGAGGGAGTAATAGAACCTCTTACCCTCTATCCCGTGAAACTAGCCAGGATGGAGAGAGAGAGGCTGGGAGGCATGAAGGAGTGTTTCACCACCCACCCCGAGAAGATGGAAAGGCATGGGACTTAGAGAGATGGGAACAGGGGAGGACTCCCTATAATTCACCAATACCTAAACGTAGATCTCGGAGCTGGGATGGGAGAGATGCGGATGGAGGAGCTAAATTGAGTGTCTTGAAAGCTGAAATAAAGGCAAAAAGGCTTGATGTTACCAGTTTAAAATCAGATGTTGATGAGATAATAGATGGAACATTGCCTTTGGAAAGGATAGAATTGTATGAACAGGATGAGTTATTGTTCATGGCAAAGGATATTACTAGGAAAGCTAGAGCGTTTCATGAAAAACTGACTGATTTGGCAGACAAGTATGCCGTGGATTTGTCTAGGACAAGGGCATTGCAGAGCAACCACAGATTACAGTACGCAGACCAAGATCTAGATGAGAAGAGAACTACTGGATTAAAAACACACATAAGAGAGTTGGTAACAGGGATAAGAGTGTGGAGAGAACTGGATAAATGGGAAGAAAGGTGGTCGAAAAAGGGCACGGTTAGGCGAAGTACAAATGTGATGACCCCTGAGGGAAGGGTAATGCAGATGGAGGCATTCCCTTTGCGAGAAATATCAAATGGAAATTATGTACATGTGCCCTGGAGTAGAGGAGACTTAGCCGCATTTACCAACTCATTTCCGAAGTTGCGGGACAATCCAGTCGAATGGTATAAGCAGGTAGAGAGGTTCGTTAAAATCTCGAAAGTACTGTGGATAGATTTGAACACGTTGTTTGACATCGTGGTCCCATCTGATCTATGGACCCCTTGTAAGACTAGTGTCGAATGGCCAAATGCTGAACCATTGAGGGATGCTCGAACAAATGGACCATCTGAGATTGTCATGCGAAAGTATGAAAGGGTAATAGCATGGCTGAAAGATAAGGTACCACCACAGGATATAGATTGGGTAAAAATAGACCGAACAAGGCAGGAACCCAAGGAGACAGTTCACGAGTTCTATGAAAGATTGTTGAAAACATTCAAGCAATACAGTGGACTAGATGTAATGGATCCCAAAGACATAGGGCAGTTCGTGTCAAAGTTTGTCTTGGGGTTGAGACCTGATATTTGTTTGATGATACAGCAACATTTAATCTGTTGGCAGAACAAACCACTAGATGAGATTTTACGATATGCGAGGTACTGCAGTGACGAGATAGATTCTAAAGCCAAGAATCTAAAGGAGAAATTGATGGTGGTGCAAATGCAGTCCGCTGGGAAGGGTGGCCAGCAGAAGCAGGGGATGGGACGAAAACCAAATGGTCAGAACAAAGATAATGAAGAAGGGCAGAGACCTAGGATAGACTTTGCCACTTTAAAGAAAACGACAAAGTGTCATCTGTGTCATCAGGTGGGGCATTGGCGACGCGAGTGTCCCTTTAACCCTGAAAACGGAGAGCTAGAAGTAGAAGAGCAGGTCCAAGAAGACCCAGTGCAAAAAGTGACAGTCCCAAGCAGTAAGGTGGCCAAAGGGGGGACTTCGGCTCCACGGGCCCAATTCCCACAGCCACCGAAGATAGCAGCTGGAGGAAAGGTCTTTAAACAAATGCCTCTGTTTATCGAGGAAGAAAAATGTTATTACATTGATCCATTGACAGGACAACGGGTGAGCAGTGAAGAAGACTGTACCCTCGGGGCAGTTCTAGAAGTGGATCAGAGAGGGCCATTTGTTGAGGCAGAAGTGGCAGGGTGTCCCACTACGTTCTTAGTGGACACTGGGGCTACTCGTTCGACTCTGAGATCAGCGGTAGTTCCAGACTTACCAATGTCAGGGGAAACAATTCAAGTGGTAGGAGTCGCAAATAAAAGAATGACTAGTCCCTTGACAGAACCAGTGTCTGTGAAAATTGGAAACCACATGAACGAACATCAGTTTGTGGTTTGTGACTCGAGTCCGGTATGTCTGTTAGGTAGGGATTTGTTATGCAAATTGAATTGCACCATATACTGCACCCCACAAGGAGTGGAGGTACAGACTACCGACGATGATGCTACCTTTAAGGTGGCCAATTCAAAATTCTGTGTAGAACTATATCCTACTCTGACTGTAGAAGATCTTCCACAAGACTTAAGAGATGCAGTGGCGTCAGAGGTGTGGGATTTCACAGGAGAAGATATAGGATTGATTAAAGGGGTAGAACCGGTAAAAATTCTGGTAAAACCAAATGTTGAGTTTCCAAGAACGCCTCAATACAAATTGTCCCAGGAAACGATTGCGGGAATAAAGCCTGTGATCGAGTCAATGATACAGCAGGGAATACTGAAGGAAATCGTGGGCAGTCCTTGTAACTCCCCGATTATGGGTTTGCAGAAACCTAGCGGGAAGTTTAGGATAGTTCAGGATTTACGAAAAATTAACAACATAGTCGTTTCATGTTGTCCCGTGGTACCGAATCCATCAGTAATATTGTTTCAAATACCATGTCAAGCAGAATGGTTCACAGTGATAGATCTTTGTCAGGCTTTCTTTTCAATCCCATTGGATGAAGAGAGCAGGTACCTTTTTGCGTTTAAAATGGAAGATCGCGTTTTAACATGGTGTCGAATCCCACAAGGATTCACAGACAGTCCATCCATCTTTAATCAGTTGTTGAAAAAGAATCTTGAGAATCTAGTACTGCCACAGAACTCGGTTCTGGTACAGTACATAGATGACCTACTTGTTGCGTCAGAAACAGAGGAAGCTTGTAAAGCAGATTCAATTGCCTTACTGAATCATTTAGCTGAAAATGGACATAAGGTATCTCCGAGCAAGTTACAGTATTGTCTGACAGAGGTACAGTATCTAGGGCACAGGTTGGAAAAAGGGAAACGTAAGGTGTCCCCAGAGAGGATTGAGGCGATAATGAAAATGAATGCGCCTACAACTCAGAGAGAGGTTAGAATGTTCCTAGGAATGGTGGGTTACTGCCGACAGTGGATAGTTAACTTTTCACTGAAAGCAAAGCCCTTACAGAAACTGACGCACAAGGAGGTGAGTGATCCGGTACCATGGGATGAAGAATGTCTGGTGGCGTTTTTACAGCTGAGAGACGATTTATGTCGTGCTCCGGCTCTGGGAATGCCAGATTACGAAAAGTCATTTTCACTCTATTGCTGTGAGAGAGAGGGATGTGCTTTGTCAGTCTTGGCACAGACCCACGGTAATGCCCGTAGACCAGTTGCATATTTTTCGGCTACATTAGATCCAGTAGCCGCAGCGTTGCCCGGATGTCTCAAATCCGTTGCTGCAACGGGTGTCAGCATTGAAAGGAGCGAAAGTATTGTAATGGGACATCCAGTGGTGGTGTATGTACCGCATTCAGTTGAATTGTTAATGACCAGGACGAAGACGCAGCATCTGACCAATAGTAGGCTCACGCGCTACGAGCAAGTTATTCTTGCCGCGGAGAACGTGACCCTCAGGAGATGCTCTGTCTTGAATCCTGCTACTTTGATGCCATTACCTACTGTAATAGAAGGCGAAGGATGTGAAGACCACGATTGCCTTGATGTGACTGAACTATGCACGAAACCCAGACCAGATATTGTGGATGAGCCATTGTCTGACCCCGATGAAATTTACTTTGTTGATGGCTCATGTTTAAGAGACGATACTGGTCGGTTGAGAGCAGCTTATGCTGTTTGTACCATTACTGGAGTTGTGGAAGCCGCTTGCCTGGAAGGAGTACATTCCGCACAGGTAGCAGAGATTATTGCCCTAACTCGTGCCTGCATAGCAGGAAATGGAAAGAGAGTCACCATCTACACGGACAGCCAATATGGTTTCGGTGTGGTTCATGATTTCGGGCAGTTGTGGTCTCAGAGGGGTTACATGACCTCCTCTGGTTCGACCATTCGAAATGGAGAATTTGTGCGATTGCTGATAGAAGCATTACAAGGTCCTGTTGACATTGCAGTAGTGAAGTGTGTAGCTCATACTAAGAATACAGATTTTGTGTCACAAGGTAATAGATATGCTGATGAAGTCGCACGCTATTGTGCGGAACAAAGTTATTCTTTCTCAAAGGTGGAAATAGAAGGTGCAGAAGAAAAGACTGAATTAAGTATGATGTTAGAAACAGTAGACACTTGGGAGGATTTAAGGATAATGCAGGAGAACGCACCTGAAACAGAGAAAAAGGCATGGGAAATAGCAGGCTGTGTGCGAAGTGAAATGGATTTTTGGGTTTCAGCAGATGGGAGAGCTGTGTTACCTGAAGAATTAGCTAATCCCATGGCGAGAGAAATACATGGTCCAGTACATCTAGGAAGGGATGCTATGATGAGAGTTTTTAGGCAGACTTGGTATTGCCCGAAATTCAGAATAGCAGCAGAATCAGTATGTAAGCGATGTGTTACCTGCCAACAACTGAACGTAGGCAAACGAACACCAGTCACACTGAGTCACATTGGGAGGTCGGGGGGGCCTTTCAATAGAATGCAACTAGACTTCATCGAGATGCCAAGAGTCAATCGCCTTCGGTATGTGTTGGTGATTGTATGCGTATTTTCCAGATGGGTTGAAGCGTACCCTACACGTAGGTGCGATACACTCACAGTGGCTAAATTGTTGCTCAGGGAGTTGATACCGCGCTTCGGGGTGCCTGCCTCTTTGGAATCGGACAGAGGAAAACATTTTAACAGCGAAATAGTGAAGATGTTGTGCTCCACACTGAATATCGATCAAAAGCTGCATTGTAGTTATCGACCAGAAGCTTCAGGAATTGTGGAACAAGTGAATGGCACGTTGAAGAATAGATTGGCTAAAGTAGTGGCATCCACATCTTTGAGTTGGCCAGATGCTCTTCCATTAGTGCTCATGAGCATGCGCAGCACGCCAGATAGGAGGACAGGTCTCTCTCCCCACGAGATCCTGATGGGGAGGGCCATGAGACTTCCTACAGTTCCAACTACTGCTCTATTGAATATTACAGATGATCTGATCTTGGATTATTGTAAAGGACTGTCTGACGCCATCCATTCTGTGTCCCTTCAGGTGCATGCGGCTGAAGTTCCAGCAGCGAGGAACCTGTGTCATGACCTGAACCCAGGGGACTGGGTCCTGGTTAAAAAGCACGTCCGGAAGAACTGCCTAGATGTTCGCTGGCGTGGGCCCTTTCAGGTAATCCTGATAACGAACACCGCGGTGAAGTGCGGGGGGCTGCCAAATTGGATCCATGCATCCCATACTAGAAGAGTTCCAGCACCTCTAGAAGGAACAGCTCCCATCCCAGACGAAAGCCCGGAAGTGGAAGAAGAGTCGCAAGAAGGGATTGAGGCAGCTGAGGAGGTGTCGGAAGAAGTTGGGAACGCATCGGATTCAGAAGAAGAGCGAAGGCAGGACGGCAGTGAGACAGAAGACGCAACTGAAGGAGAGAGCAGAAGTGAATACGACTCAGACTCAGATCCGTATCGGAGCGACCAAGAACCAAGTGGGAGGACAAGGAATAGGAGAATAAGGCTTGGAGCTGCCACTTGGCCAGCAAGAAGAAGAAGGCTAAGTTTGAGGTCGGCCCAGGAAGAAACGCTTACTCCTATATCCGAAGACTCAGATCCAGAAGAAGATATCCAGGATCAAGCCGAGGAGGGTCTTAGAAGATCAAGTAGGGTGCGAGTGCCTAGCAGAAGATACTCTACTCCCGATTGGACCTACCTCGTTGCAGATGTCTGGGAGACACAGAACAGGGAGGATCAGGGAAGTGGAACTGATCAGAACTGACCCGATCATCACAGTGCAAATAAAGTTTCTACTGCCAGGAGCGGAGACCGAAAGGTTGCTGACACTCAACATCGTTCATCCTGCTCTTCTGAGTGGAATAAGAAAATTGCTTTTAGAAACAGTTGAGTTTCCAGTTTGCTGTTCACGATATCCAATATTGGAGGGAACTCTTCTTCGTTTGGAAATGCTTGAGCGAGTAGTAGAAATGCTAGGAGCGCTTATTGTTGTGGACTAATACCATATTGTGAATGTCTTCAAAGGGGCGCAGAACTGGAAAGGTGAAGAAAGTGATCTTGATTAGAACGGACCCCTTTGTAATTGTGGATATAGAACTGATAGTACCAGGATTGGAAATTGAAAAAACGCTAACTCTCAATTTCGTCCGTCCACTTGTCTTGAGCGAAATAAGGAGAATAATCCTAGAAAAAGTTGACTTTCCATGGTGTGGTACGAACTGTCCAGAACCTGAGGGAATGATACTTCGGATGGACGTTTATGAAGAAGTAGTGTCACTCCTTGAGTCATACATAACTTCAGACGAAAATAAGACTTTTGAAAAGAAATTGTAAATTGTTGCAAGATAACCTAGCGCCGAGTGGAAGAAGAAAAAAAAATGGTAGGGGTTTCCTTTTAGCGGATGGAGAAGGGCTAGGGTTGTCTATTTTACTGGACTTTGAATTGTTTTGCGGAAATAAATTTGTCAAGCTTCCAAGTGTTCCAAGAAAGACATTGCAAGAGAGAAAGACGTTGTTTGAAAAGAAGAGGAAGTGAATGCTGGAAGATAGTCGAAAACTACACTGTTTGAGAACATGGAGGCTGGCAACCCGAACCGCAGGGCAAAATGTATAGCTGTTACATTTTTAGGAGTAGTGGTTTCTCTTATAATTTTAGTGGTAACTGTTTCATTCCTAGCGGGACACGAAGGGGATGGAACCACAGTTAAGGAGGATAAGGGAGTGTCAACACCGAGAACTACCATTATTAAGGAGAAGGGAAACATCAATGAGAAAGACAAAGCGTTGTTAGATGCAGAAGTAAAAAGGTTACACATGGATGAGTCACAGGGGAATTACAAGTCAAATGCTTATGCTAAGTTGCTTTATGAATATGTTGATGCCATGGAAGTAAAGGATTGTTATGTCTGTATGCAATTACCAATTTCGGTGGAGGAGGGTATCAAATACCATCATCTCCCGTTGACATATGGAATAACGTGCAGTTTATTGTTAAGTATGTTTTATGGACGAGACGGATTTGAGTATTACTTCTCGAATTTCGACTCGACATTACCAGAGGTTCCGAATTTCAAGCATTTGAACAAATGGGACTACTACAAAAGCGAAGACAGGTTACACAAATGGTTTATTCCATGGAGAACGTTAGATACTTCACATGCTCGAATCAACAATCTGACTTGTCAAATATCAGAAGTTGAGAAAAAGTTTATAGCTCAGGTAGATACTAGATACAGGAGGCAGAAGATATTGAAGGCATCAGGACAAGGAGAAACAGATTGGACCAAGGAGGAAAGGGCACAACAACGAAAAGGTAGTATTGGTCCAATTGCTTTGGATAAGGAGAAACGGGGGAAACTGTGCATTCACAGGAGTTACTCCTATTATGAAAACGTTTATGTAGGACAAGTAAATTGTGAACATGCCTTTCAATTGGAGTACTACTCTAAGAACTTCATGAAAGGGATGCAAGCAATACCAAATGTATATTTTGTATGTGGAAGATATGCCTATGTGAAGTTACCAGATAATTGGTACGGATCATGCTATCTGGCTGTTGTCTTTCCTAAAATATATCATGTTGAGAATTTAGACACGCCTAAGAAAGAAATATCAACTAGATGGAAGCGAGGGCTGGGTGCAGCAGAAGTAGTTGGAGATGTAATAGGTGCTGCATTCCCTTTCTTAGGATTGATAATGAATGACATTAAGATCAGGAGGTTAGCTACAGTCGTAGATAGGCTATCTGCCAGTACTGCAAGATCCTTGATGCTGATAGAAGGGGAGATGCAATCGATTAGGGCAATGGTTCTTCAGAACCGACTTGCTTTAGATGTTCTGTTAGCAAAAGAGGGAGGAGTCTGTAGGGCCTTGAAGGTACAGGAATGCTGTACTTACATTCCAGACAATTCAAAGCCTCTAGAGAAGTATATACAAAACATTACTGCCATACACTACGAAATTGAGGACCTGGCAAAGGTAAATGTGTGGGAAAAAGTAGGTCATGGAATGGGTAAAGTTGGAAGTTGGTTTGCCAACTTAGGAAAGGGTATCGTTTGGTACATATTGAAGCCCATCATCATAGTAATGATTTGTGTAATCACTTTGTGGGGATTGGTGCGTTTGTATCAATGGTATAGAGCAAATAGGTTACAGAGAGCTATGAAGAAACAGGAAGAAGAGTTGACAGCGATGCAGGACACTCAATATAAGAGTCTGAAAGCATTAGAGAGTATGAAAAGAAGTGGTACTACCCTGTCTTCACTTTAAAGGTTCTACATTTTAGTGTCATGGTAATGATGACCCCTAAAGGTCATCAAAGGGGGGACTGAGAGAGCACAAGTTTGAAAAAAAATGTATAAGTACGCCATATTTACAAGCACGTAGTTAGTTTAAACATGTTTTGCACACGAGTGTTTTATATTCAATAGCGAAATGTATAGAATGTTAAGTAGAGTAACCATAAGTATAACGGTGTGAGATTAAATGTAGAAATGTTGGAGTATATGTGAAAACCTCATGTTCTCATGTTAAAAAGAGTCATGTCCAAATTAAATGTAACTTTGGATTCCAGTATTTTGTGTAGGCCTTAGGGCAATTCACAGCAAACCTGAACGTGCTGCTAAAATAATGTGAGATAAAGTTGACATGGTTCTTTCAAAATGTACTATTGAACTTAGGGTTAAAAGTATATGCTTTATAGATGTGTTATTTTAGAAACGTCTGCTAGTTAAGAATGTTTGCTGTTTAAATCAAGTTAACGTTTTAAGAGTGCAGGAACCTGCTGCATGTAAATCAAGTAGGCCAGAACAGATAATGTCATGTAGTTTAAATCGTCATGTGCTCGTTAGAGGAGAGGTCGTGAGGTGTCCAGTATGGAGCTCTGAGAGTGTTTTATGGCCTAAGATATGGTGAAGTCTGGAATTTGAGGCCCACTGCAGGACGAGCTGTATGCAGGTGCGAGGGTCCTAATCAGCTCGAATGAAAGGGACTTTGTTCAGTGGCGCCTTGCGCAGGCCTGTAGGAGTTTCCAGGAATTTCAGGGGGTATCAGCGCACGGAAGAAGGAGCCTGGGAACCAAGGTCAACTATAACGAGGGTCTTCAAGAGTACCATCATGGAGTTTACCGCGCAAAGATGTACCACGTGAGGGGCGTCCCAAGGGGCGTTTCTATTGGAAATGTGATTTGGTATTAGGGAAAGTGACCCGGGAGGAGAGCAGAGCAGATGATTTTGGGAGCCTAAGGAAGCGGATGGGTAGGCAGATAGGCTGATCAGGAGAGACCCATTATCAGAGAAGAGACAAAGAGAAGTGCGTGATCTTCTTAGGAAATCACCACGGCTGACACCTAGAGGGTAAAGATCTTGTTAAGTAGGGATGTCATTTAGTGTAGTGTAGGGACAGACTAACCTTAATTTTCTTTTCTGTAATGACTTTGAGGTTGCAACTTGTATCCATTTTGGCAAACCTGATGGTTTTCGAACTTGTACTTATTATTCTGTTTTTCAGACTCAGACTATTCAAAAAGTTCATGTTCATAGTGATACCGATCTACCTCTTGAATCTCATTTTGAGAAGTTTGTATCTTCAGTTATCTTTGACTTTATATTAAATCTTTAAAACTTAATTTTGGTCAGTGGTCATTTAGAGTGGTGTAAGTTCTTAAATTGATTGTTTACTGCGAGATTACCTTTTACTCAAGACAGGTACCAACGATTCAGTCGACAGGAAATGGGATTTGGTAAGATAATTAGTAACCAGTAATCCCGCGTTAGCATACCTGTGCAATACTGATAACCGAAAACTAAAGTAGATATATAGCTGGAGAAAACTAACACATAAAAAGATTAAAAACGGGCAGCCCACTCCTACTCGATGCCCAAAGAGAATGGAGCGAGGCACTTCCACAAGCGGCGCCAGAGCGCATACAAGGAAATGAATAATGAATAGCATGGTCTACACAGATCTCGTCACAGGCTGCGCGGACGTGCTCTATGCCTTCTTAAAAAGCCCGTCATATGGAGGGGTTTGTCTAAAACCCCGCGCTGCTACAGCGCTCGCCGAAAACAGGTGAGGGAAAATAAAAAAGCAAACTGGGGTCCAGCAACCCCCTACACCAGAGACAGGCTCCCCTGTACCCGTGCAATACTTGTAACAGAAAACTAAAGCAAATAGTAGTTGGAGGAAGCGAACACATAAAACGATTAAAAACGGGCAGGCCACTACTCTGTTTGCCAGTCTTACTCAGATTAATTATACTCCAAACTTCACAAGTGTGTGTGCTTTCAGTGTGCACAGAGTGTGGGATCTACCTGGAAAGAAGCTTTTTGTCTCTGCTAGGCAATCTACACGAGTGAAGCCAAGAAAAGGTAAATGCCCCATGGAGCCACATGACTACAGGAGAATGCAAATAGATGTTGCCATTTAGAACTCCTAGACTGTCCGTTGTCTACATCGTCTCTGCTATACAATCGAGATAGGTAGTTGCTGTAGCTGCGATCTTGCTGATTTTTTAAACTTAGGAGAGGGTTAGTCTTTGGAGGCTGGTGAGAAAATGAACTGGATAATATTGTATTAACTTAGGTTGGGAAGTCATCGTTTGCTGTTAGTTTAACTATATAAAAATAATGTGCACTTATTATGATGCAGTTTACGAACCTGTGACTTTGAAAGCAATTCAACCCACAGACACATTAGTACAGCACTGAAGCTAGTTTTCTATTGTGGTATACCCATAAAAGTTCAGAATAATCTTTGCACATTTTACATACATTTTAATTGTGTTTCAGTTCTAGGAAGCTACAGTTTCACTATACCATTGAGAGTCAGGAATACTCAGATTGTTAAAAGGTAGATGATAATGCAATATGAGTAATGGAATCTCGGAGTTAGAATGATAAGATCAGTAAAATCCTTCTCTTGTTTTTATATATGAATGCTACTGAAGTACAGACTGCGTCCAGCTGCGTGACCAGGTATGGTAACAATATCTAGTGTCTTCGTTTCTCTCTATTATCCACATCTTATTTCTCTTAGAATACCTCAAGCCAACATATTATCACTGTTCGATTGGCAGCGAATTCGTACATGTGTGGAAATTGTACCCGGATTTCAAGCCTAGTGCATTCTGACAAATAGCTCTTAGCAAAAGTGAATATTAATTTGTGCTGAGCAGCTGTGGCATGTGGAATCGTTTTTGAAATTCATGCGATTGATTGAAAATTACGTACAAAAGAAAAGAAAAATAGCAGCTCAGTGACAACAACCAGCTATATTATGATTCAATGTACTTAAAACATACAACTTAATAATCTATGTAGTCCCAATTGTTTGAAAATATTTCCAACATGCAGAACACACAGCTTGTACCTGAAAGATTAAGCAGGAGCCAGTATCATAGAGGGCAAGAAACAAGAATCAAAACCCTGTTTGCCTTTTCTTATTTATGACACAGACAGAAATAAAGTTTTTGCCAGGAATGCCACTGCACAATCTCAGATATGCACAAATTAGGGCCGACGCACTGCATTCACTCATGCCTAGACATCATCACAGCTCCATCAGTCTTCTCCAATGGCCACAGGTAAATTTGCCGCCAAATTGCTGGGGAAGTAAGACCTTTGCGTGAAATTACACGTTGATGGCAGATATCAGTATAGCAGTGTAATCATCCCAGGCTGAGGTCCCTCTTCAAGTCAGCACTTCCACCCTGTGGGCTACCTGGCAGAATGTGGAGCTGGCAAACATATCACTAGGTTGCCTGCACAGGTGAATCTACATGCACAGGAGGGGAGAGAAGCATCTGCCACATTATTTTATGTCTCAGATATGCAACTGGTGGGGAAGAGGGGGAGGGGGCTGTGTTCAGTCTTGTCACTGAACCAGACACAGTGCTCCTTAAATGAAGTGGAAGGCTGGCTTGACTGTCACTTCAAATTACAGGGCGGTGGGATGGAAATACATATTCATTTAAGTCAACTGGTGTACGCAAAGCATAACACCCTCATGAGGAACTCGCTTCAATAATACCTACCTTGACCGTTTTTGTCCCTGGTGTTATGAAATTGTCCCACACTTGATAAGAAGGATTTGCCTCATCCATTTCATAATATTTACTTGTTTCAAACATTTGAAATTCTGGTCATATAGGGGTTCAGTGAAAACTCATAAATGAATATTTGAGTCAAGTCAAGTCAAAACCACTTTAATCGATTAACTAAAATCACATCACACAATTCATAGTATAATTGAAATATTACAAATATTAAAAGTGCAAAATATTGACATCCATAAAATAAAATTAAAAAAAGACGCGGATCATACAATCATATTTAGGCGACTTAATTTTTTCAACCTACCAGCTGCTACAAAATAGCTTGCAATATTAAAAATATTCCAGGGGTTGTCCAGCAATTGTAAATACAGTAAAGCAGGCTTAGCCCGTAGAAACCCCTTCCCCTTTAATAGTGGTATTATAAATTTGGCTCTGATTTCACAGTAGTAATCGCAAAAAAGTGTAAAGTACATTGTGTCTTGTATTGAACTACTGTCACAGTTACAGGGTACACTATCCTCAGGGTTAGTCCATCCTTCAAAGGATCCCAGACAAAAAAAATGAATCAGGTTAAAGCGAAATTTAGTTAGCAACCAGCGATGATATGGCCTAGTTACTAACTTTAAGTAGGGCTCAATGGATGGTGAAGTAACCAGTAAAAAATGAGCCCTAACAAGAGGTTTTTTTAATTCCTCTTCCTCCCGATCCTGGGACCTTTGGGACAGGAATTGCACTTTGACCCAATTGATATCCCCTCTCACAATACCCTAAGGATTTTCAAAAATATCTACACGCCCAAGTTTCGCAAACATTGTTTTTATATAAAAAAGCCACTGTATTTCATTCCCCTTTTCTAACTTGACACAATCGTTAATAATCTGTCGATTTAATATCAGTTCTGGGTTAAGCCATGTTTTTATCCAATTGATAAGAGGGGCCATGCCTATCTGATCACATAAGTACCCCATCCCCAGTTCCTGGTGGGTAGCACACGTGGGTGAAGATTGGGGAATCGATAAGAGTGAGCGGAGGAATTTGTTTTCCACCTTTTGTATTTCTTCCACATGTTTGTATCCCCAGATAGCTGCACCATACAACACTGCAGCCAGGCATTTTGCTTTATAAATAGAGAGGATCGCTTCACATGGTCTTTCTCCTAGCCGCTGAGCAAAATTTAAAACAGCTGAAGTTGATCTTCCCAATGCAGTTTTTTTTTGCTAAAAACTGGGGAGCCCAGGAGCAACGATCATCAAACAGGACCCCTAAATAAGTAAAAGCCCTCACCCTTGTGACTTCCACCCCCTTGCAATAAAAAGTCCTTACTTTGTTTTTGCAAAACCCCATGGACATGGTATGAGATTTCCCACTATTTACTACCAGGTCCATAGAGTCCATAAACTCCCCAAAGGCATTCAATAGTCTCTGTAGACCTATCGGGGTGCGGGCTAATAGGACCGCATCGTCCCCGTATAGGAGAACCGGGATGGTACTGTCCCCTATACGCGGAACGTCCAGGGTAGCAGTGTCCAGGGATTTAACTATGGCATTAATATACAGAGTAAAAAGTAGAGGGGCCAATATACATCCTTGACGGACCCCTCTACCAGATTTAAAATGTCTCGAACAAGTACCAGCATGAGACAGCCTGACCGATGCCAATAAATCTCGGTGTAGGTCTACTAAAAAGTAGACCAGGCCAGGATCGATCCCTATATCAAGTAGAAGCGTCCACAGCTTTGACCTGTTTACCAAATCAAACGCTGTGGATAAATCCATGAAGGCTAAATACAAAGACCCCCTGGATGCCACTGTGTATTTATTAATTAACAGATACAGGTTTTGGCACTGATCTATCGTACTTCTGCCAGGCCTGAAACCATATTGGAAATCGGTTAAGATACTATTGTCAGTCACCCACTCAGAAATCTTTGCCAATATAACCTTACCCAAGATTTTGACAGAGGAGTCTATTAAAGAAATGGGCCTGTAACATCTTGGGTCCCCTCTCTGCCCTTTTTTAAATATAGGTATAATAATAGAGTGGGCCCAAGAGGCAGGAAACCCCAAAATAACCGAGGAGTTAAAAACATGTGTTAAAGTTTTCGCCCATAGTTTAGAATTACTCTTATAAAGGTTCATAGGAACTCCATCCGGGCCAGGGGCCTTATTACTCGCAGACTCAATTATTGCAAGCTCCACATCCTCCTCCTCAAACACTAATCTAGAGGGGGTAGGACTACTGGTAGGGGCTACAAATGGATCAAACATCTCATTACTTGCATATATATTTTTAAAATGAGACAGCCACTCCTTCTCAGGAATATTAGTTTCCAGTAAACCATTCTCATCCCCTGTAAACAAGGGGCTGTTTACAATCGCCCAAAACTTAGCGCTATCCTTAAGGACTTCTTTTGTCATTAAACTTTCCCAAGCCTCTGTTTTGATTTCATTTTTACGAATTTGTAAGGTTTGTTCATATTCTTTTCTAAGGCTAGCTATCAAAGTTTTGTCCCTAGGTTTAGTTTTCAGCGATTTTGCCAGTTTTTGGTGAGCCCTTGAACATTTTGAATCAAACCATCTTTTTACTGGGTATGATTTTGGCCTGGGGATGACACCTTACAAATTGTTTCAAATGCTGCTATAATTTCCCCATCCCCAGTAGAACAATCAATACATTTTCGGATTTCAGTGTTAACCTTTGCACTCAGGCTAATAAAGAAATGATCTGGGACTATTTTTGCCCATTTTAGCCTCCTCCCTCGCTCTTGAGTTTTGATGTGGCTAGGGCCTTTACTATTTGCCGTGGTATCTGAGAGTGCAGAACCATTGTCTAGCAATAATATCACCGGATTATGGTCACTAAAAGGGGAATATGTAGCATTATAAAAAAATACATGCCCTAATAGAGCAGGGGATAGGAATATAAAATCAATATTCGACTCTCTTTCTCGGCCCTTAAATGTTGCTACCCTCTCTTTAGTGTCAAAAGAATTTGGTTCGTAGAGGTCAGGCGAAGCCAGGAGTTCTTCCAGGGCCTCCCCCTTATATGTATGTTCAAAATGCGGCAGTGATGCATGGGTGGGCCCCTGATTTAACTTAATACAACAGTTAGCATTACATAAGTGAATATTGAAATCCCCCATAAAAACAATATAAACAAAAGTGGTTTGCTGTATTTTATATCATTCTAAAAACCTTGACACAAAGCGGAGATGTTCATTACAATACTCACTCTCTTCCGCATTATAGAAATTAATTAACAAGGTTTTGCGCTATTCACATTAGTGATTTCCACTATTAGACAATTTGGGGAGGCAACATCTAGTATTTTTACCACTCCCTTCAGTCTTACTGAAACAAGGAGCATCAAACCCCCCTTAGCTCTCCCTGCAGAGGTTGGATGAGCTGGCTGAAAATAGGATTTAAAACCATCCACCCAGAAATCATTTTCCTTATCCCAGGCCTCTTGGAGGGTGACAACCTCACAGGCTGCTACTAGCTTAAGCCAATTTTGATCGTCCCTTTTCGAACGTATGCCTGCAATATTCCAGCTCATCAATCGATGGTATTTAGCACCCTCAGGGATAGATTCATGTTCGGGAGAGAGAGGCCGAGAGATCTCCTGTGTAGGACTTAGTCAGTCAATCTCATTTATTTGAGACAAAGGTGAAAACCTATTAGATAATAACAGAGAATCGTCTCTCAAAGATACCTGAGCACACAAAGATCTAGGGGTAGGAACAGAGTCCGTGCTAACCTTATTATGGCTAAAATCCCTAACTGTGCTTTTGTGAGTTGGCCAGTCTGTCGTTCTTGGGTTTTTGCCTAACCCAGGACCAAATCTAGGGTGTTCCTTAAACCCTCTTATAGGGGGATAGAAATAGCCCAGGGATAATGCCCTGATTTTGCCTTCCTCTCTCTGTAAATCAGAGGCGTCCCACAACAGCCGGAGGGCGTCGTGGGAATTGTTAAAGTTTACAATAACACAATCACCCTTATTTGTCTTCTGGGTGCATCCTAGCCAACCCACCCGTCTTGCCATTGTAATATTTGCGGAGATTTCTGAGCCACCCGTACAATTATGGTTGCACCATTTTTTAGTTGTGGCAAGAAGAGCGTCTGTAGATTCAATTTCGCCCTCCACTAGCGGTGGAAACCTTACTAATACTACCACCAAAGGGGCTGCTTCAGGGGTTAGATTAATACTTGGTTGGATAACAGTTTTTTCCCTGTGCTGTGAGTTCCAGCCTAACCCCTGCTCCCTGCAAGAATGTTGTTTTCTTTCCAGCTCCACTTTTCTGGTTTGGCTAAACTGAGGGTCCTCAACCCCTTTTTTGCCAATAGTTCCCACAGTCAGACTATGTCTCTGTCTGGACTTTTCGACCTGTGAGGGACATTGCGCTCCATGTCCTCCCCCTTGTCCCCGTCTTCCCCATAGCAGATTTGGAAGAACATGAAGGGGGCCCAATAGTTGGAACTAGCCCTGAATCACATTTATGCATATTTAAAACTGTATTTATCCGCTCACATTTATCCAAAAGGTTAGCAACACAGGTGTTCAGGGTATCAATAATGTCCTTAGCTATAGTAGATAAAGCCTGCTCAAAACAGGATGTGAAAAGTTCCTCCATCATGTCCCGTACATTAGACTGTGTGATATTTGTTAAAGCCGGACTGCGAATCTGTATGGGATTTTTTAGTTCTTTTTCCCGTCTGTTCGTTTTTTTAGGGATTTCTTTGGGACAGTACATTGCTTCTTGGATTGGCCTTTGTTATTTTTCACCTGAATAGGGGAGCCGCCAAAGTCGTCAATTATGGGACATTGGGCTGTAACCACGGGACCAACGGGGTCTATTTTCTCTATGCCAGATTGCTTGTTAATAATCACTCGTGGTTCCAAGGGGATATGTTTTCCACTAGAGGTTACCAGGGTGGGGTACTTAATATTTGGGCGGTAGTTGCATCCAAACCAAGTTCCCTTTCTTCAGACTCGATTTCCGATGTTAACACTTCCACCGCCGAAGTCAAGTAAGAGATAATTGAAGATGACTTCCTAGGGACTTTTGCTTTTACTCCCCCCTGATCCTGAGAAGTATGGAGTTTCCGCTTACCCATACTAGATGTTCACGTCAAAGAGCAGTGTTTTAAGCCCTCGGCGTTTACGCGGGAGGCTCGAGCAGTGTTTTAAGCCCTCGGCGTTTCAGGGAGGGGCTGTCAGTCCGTCGCGTCCCCCGGAGCCTCCTGGATGTTGTAGTTGACTGCTCAGCCCACAGCGCTCCCACAAGCAGCGTTGAGTCTCCCGCGGAGCGGGAGGCTCGAGCAGTGTTTTAAGCCCTCGGCGTTTCAGGGAGGGGCTGTCAGTCCGTCGCAGCCTCCAGAGCCTCCTGGATGTTGCAGGCGCTTGCTCAGCCCACAGCGCTCCCACAAGCAGATTATTTGAGTCTTTTCTTAAGGCTTTTACATTTTGAGATTGTTTAATCACCAATTGAAGTAGATTTCTCAGCTAACCATCTGACACCCAGGGATTTTTGCCACCAAACTGTTTCTGTGGGACGTTGGAACACCCTGTGCCACATATCTAATCTTCATAGTTTATAAATAAAACATGAATTTAATCCTCCTTAGGCACTGAAGCATTCTGACTCTCCAGGCAACAGCAAGATCTCTGATATCAAGTTTGGGGACAAAAGGCAGCCACCTGCCATTAACTGCTGCACGATTCTGAATCTGATGGTGACACCGATTTGGCTTTCTTGGCACCACAATGAACATGCAGATGCTGTCCTCAAGGTTCAAGCCTTAAATACACTATATTGTTCTATCTAGTTTATCTCTTTTACTTTCTTCCAGGAACAGGCACAGCTAGGCAAATATTGTGTTTAGTAGACAACATTTTTAACCAGGTAGTTTACTTAACACATAGCTTTAGTTAATAAAACGGCACTGTTGACGGTGACGGAGGAGGCAAGGAGGCTACTGGACCAAAGGGGAACAGCTGCCATCATCCTCCTGGACCTCAGTGCCACGTTCGACATGGTCAATCATAACATTCTTGCCCACCGACTTAAAAGTATGGGAGTGTTGGGTGCGGCGCGGACCTGGTTCCAATCCTTTCTCAGTGACCGTTACTTCCAGGTCTGTGAGAGGGGATGTGGTGTCCTCCAGGCTACCCCTTAGATGTGGGGTTCCTCAGGGCTCTGCCCTGAGCCCCACGCTTTTTAATATCTATATGCGTCCTCTGGCAGGGATTGTCCATCCATTCGGCATTGAGATCATCACCTATGCAGACGACACTCAGCTAGTGGTATCCTTAAATCACGCTGAGGGTCGTCTAGCAGGCGGTGGCCGAGTGGATGGAACTCTCATGCCTTAGGCTCAACGGGGACAAAACAGAAATTATGCTTCTGGGCAATCCTTCATCCTCTGTCCCCGCTCCCCTGTGGCCAGCTTGCTTGGGCCCCCCTCAACCCCCAAAGACACTGATAAAGAGCCTTGGCATGTGGCTCGATAGCTCTCTTGACTGCTCCTGCCAGGCCACCAAACTGTCTGCCACCTGCTATGGTCTGATGAGAATGCTGCGTAAAATCATTCCACTCCTCCTATTCCAGGCGAGAAGAGTCATGGTTGAGGCCCTTATACTCTCTCGCCTGGACTATGGGAATGCTTTATATCTTGGAGCTCCACAATCTACGATCAATAAAATGCAAGTAACGCAGAACTGTGCAGCCCGGATGCTTTTCCAGACTTCGCGCTGGCAGTCTGCAAGACCAGCACTGAGGAAAGTTCACTGGCTCCCCATTTCAGCCAGGATACAGTTTAAGGCTATGTGCCTGGCTCATAAAGCCATCAGGAAGACTGGTCCGGCGATTATGCACCCTCTGGTCACCTCCTATCTTCCTCAAAGAGCCCTGCGCTCCGGTTCCCTGCGCCTAGCCTCCACCAAGAAGATACGAAAAGCGAGATGGGGCGGACGCTCGTTCTCGTTTAATGCTGCAAAAATCTGGAACTCCCTCCCCCTTGCCCTGCAAAAAAAACAACAATCTTCTGGCTTTCCAGAAGCTTTTGAAAACTCATCTGTTCGGGACGCACCCATAGCACTGTGGCTGTTTCTTCCTGCCCTTCTATCACTCAGCGCTGGGAGACCTCAGGGTTGCAATGCAGTATACAAATCGAATCTCATTCATTCAATAAGGTAGGTGAGATCAGAACTCCATTATCATGACTTTTGCACGAGGGATGGCAGATTTTGTCCCACATACAACTTACATGTATGGTGTTCCTAACTCAGCAATACCACTTCATGGGGAGGGCGAGGTTTGAGGGGGGGGGGGGGTTAATATCAGCTTTGTTTTCCCAGTGAGTAAAACTCCCTGGACTTAGGATAGCAAAAGTCTTAGGGTCAGGACATCAGATTCCTTGAAAAGATTTTCAAACACTATTCTTTACCTTCCTTAGGGCTAGTTACAGTGTGATAATATGTTTGAAGAGACTCATTCAACAGCCAAATCAGATTACTTTATCAGTGGTGGGCATCCCCAAATAAAAGAATAGCTCAACAATATGCATTTTGAAGGTTTCTCCAGCACTCTCTACCACAACACCAACTAAATCATAATTATAGAAGGATTCCATTATGCTAAGTTATGCTATGTCGTATGCAATGGATTAAATTCTTCCTTCTAACTCAATCATCCTCCTCCAAATGATTGGGCAATGTCCTGATCAGAAGCTTCCCAGAAATCCCCATCACCGTCCTCAAAGGTTGCCTTCCTCACACATTTCATCTCTAGCCAAAACAAGTTTCAACCACTGCCTCAACTGGCACTAAACCACGTGCCCGCCGCGCTCTCCTACAACTCTGCGAGCACTTCTCTCGCTTAGATATTGGGCGCAGGCGCAACCCATCCCACACAGAATACTTGCATTACGCTGGCCAACACAACACCTGGACTAGAATCGACTATAGGCTTGTTTCTTCTGGCATCTCCAGCTGGGTCCATTCCCCTGTGACTGTACCAAGGACTTACTCGGATCATTTCCCGGTTAAACTTCTTCTTAGGGTTCTCCGACCTGAAAGATTCGAACGGCAATGGCGCTTCCCAAGTCGCGCCCTTAATGAGGACCTTTTCCATTCAGAAGTGTGCAAAGCTATTGAAGAATACTTCACTATCAATACGGGCTCAGTTGACACTTGGTAATTCTCTGGGAGGGCTTCAAGGCATTCATCAGAGGTGTTTGCATCGCCAAACATGCTGGAGTGCTCAGGGACCTCGGTACTACGCTTTCACACTTGGAGCACGACCTGACAGAACTGGACACTTCAACACTCACTCCTGACACAGACACAGCAGGCAAATGGTTAGCCCTTCTTACCGAGTACAGGGACAACGCGGATCGCGAAATACTTTATCTTGGCAAATACTCGACTGCAATACGGCAAAGGTGAGCGTCCGGGCCGTGTGTTGGCTCAGATGCTTCGCCCCCATACAGCAGGCCCTACATCACTGAGCTCCGATCTCCAATGACAAGCTGCTCTCCAGCACCCCGGTAATTTGTGATGAATTTCTCAACTTTTTTACATCACTTTACACTTCCCGTGTGGGGCGTGACCCCTCAGCCCAGGAAGCTTATTTATCGGAGATCGCATTGGTATACTTGAAATAACACATGCAGGACTTCTCCGGAGCCAACCTCTGAGGCCGATGTCCTTGACGCCATTGATAATCTACGATGCTCTTCTGCCCCTGGGCAGGACGGCTTTACAGGGGAGTTTTAAAAGCGTACAAAGACCTTTTGGCTCCGCAACTTATTGAAGTGTACGCAGAAGCCCTCGAGAAACAAATTCTTCCCCCCACTCTCCGTGAGGCGGTCGTCATACTTCTTCCTAAACCAAGCAAAGACCCCTCACTATGTGGGTCATATAGGCCCTGTCCCTTCTGAATTTGGATTATAAAATTTTAGCGAAGATAATCGCCAACCGCCTGTCCCAACTGATGGAATTTATCATCTCGCCAACCCAGTACAGCTTTGTCCCCTGTAGATCGACTTTGCTGAATCTCAGGGCGCTGCTCTCTGTCCTCCACAGGATTAACCCCAAGGTCCCTGCCACAGCAATCCTACTGGACACCGAGAAGGCTTTTGATTCGATGGAGTGGCCTTTCTTTATTGAGGTTATTGGACCGATGGGAATGCCGGTAGGATTTATTGCCACCACTGCACTATTATATTGCCGCCTTACGGCGAGACTTTGCTTGAATGCATGCTCTCCCGTCCTTTCTCACTCTCATGCAGCACCCGGCAGGGGTGTCCTCTGTCCCCATTATTGTTCATTTCACCTATGGACCCCTTAATTCTACATTTTCAGGATAGGCACCTTCAGAGAAGCCTTCAGTTTAACACCGGCCCTCTTCTGGTCTCACTTTATGCAGACAACATCATCCTTTATGTCAGAGAGCCCCAAGTGACTTTGGAGCCGCTCATTAGAGAGATCATCCGATTCAGTCAACACTCCGGCCTGGGTATCAACTGGCGTAAGTCGGTTATTTTTCCCTTAACATCCAATACGACTTCTTGGGACTGTGAATTCCCCCTGGAATGGTGTTCTGACTCTGTCAAGTATTTCGGCATACATATCTATCTGGAGACTGCTCAAATCCTCCGCCTTAATCGCGGGCGGGCAATCGGGGCCTTTGAGGCCCAAGTGGAAAGATGGATGTGGCTTCCATTGTCTATTGCTGGCAGGGAGGCAATCATTAAGATGGTTGTGCTCCCTAAATTTCTATATCTTTTCAACAATATTCCCATATCCCTCTCGAACAGTTTCTTTTCAACGTTACGGTCTCACCTTATCAGATTGGTCTGGGGGGGCGGGGGGGTAAACAGGCCGGCATGCGCAGGCAGGTACTCACCCTACCGTATGAGAGTGGAGCGTTTGGTGTTCCGGATTCCCACTTGTACTATTTGGTAGCCCAATGCAGCTATGCCTTTGCATGGTATAACCCTGAGGCTGATTTCGTCCTTCCCGAGCAGTTATTTACTGTGTTACCCCAGGGCTTACCCAGAGACCCTAATGATATTCAGACCGCCTCCACCACCAGCTGGGCCTGGGATAAGCTGAGATGCCTCATCGGCGCCTCCACACTGTATACCTCGGCTGTCCCTGTCCCTAACGCCCGTTGGTTGCCAATCATAGGGGGAAAACTGGTGCAGCACACTTTGGCCAAATTAGACATCTCGAAACTGTGTGATTTATACCCGATGACCACATCTTCTCTCCAACAGAGGATGGCCGCTTCCACAACACCACTTTTTATGGACAGCTTTGCTTTAGGCCGGATTCGCTCAGCGCTCTGTGCCACTCTACCTGGTTAGCTGATTGAACCAGACTCGTTTACACCACTCTCGCTCATCATTAAAAACGACAGTGGGGTTCATCTTATATCTAAATTATATAAGGCATGCTCTGCGATGATCCAGATTAATGACTATAAGACCCGCAAACATTGGGAGGACGATGTAGGCCGCCCCATCACTGACGACCAGTAGGCTAAATGCAGTGGGGTAACAAAGGAAGTGTCTTTCAACAGCAGGTATAAACTTCTACACTTTTTTAGGTTCCTACGCAGGATATACATCACCCCTGCCAAGACCCACAGACTGGACCCTTCCAGACCCCATACTTGCCTTAAATGTGATGCCCCTCATGCTGATTTTGTACACCTCACTTGGCCCTGCCCAAAACTACAGTCATACTGGGAGGGGGTGCATAGTGCACTGGGCGACATGACCGAGTTGTCCCTCGTCCCCCACAACTGAAGTGGCACTTCTGTGGTACGTGTTCAATTTTCCTAAAAGAATCCGGAGGTTTGCATCCCTCAGCCTGTTGCTAGCCAAGAGGGAAATAGCTATTCACTGGGGCTGACGGTCAACTCCCACTTTACAAGGCTGACTGAACAGTCTGGCCTATTAAAACATCAACAGCGAAATATATTCAAGTACACTGCCTGGCTCTTCCAGCCCCAAGGACATCTGGGGTCCATACAGGTCTTATGTGGAAAAAGCTAGACGGGCCACTGATTCCCAACTGGAATGGGGCATTGTCCCTACAGGGGTAGGGTAATTAGCTTCACTCTTTCCGACTAATTGATTTCCCTTGCTTCATGACACCTCGGTGTTTCTGTTTTTTTTTGTATATGTTACTTGAATCTATGAGGCTGGGAATGTGCTAGCGTGTGGTCCTGCTACAGGGGGGGGAGGGGGGAGAATGCTCTTGCTGTGGTGGGATGGGCCCTCTGGACTGTATTTCTTTGATGATTAGCTAGTATGTTTGCATCGATAGTCACTACTCATGTTAGACATTGCTATGATGTTTGGTCCTCCATATCATCCATCACAATTGTAATTTAATGACAGATACCACTCATGACTATATCTCTTCGTTGTACTACAATTGTAAACAAAGTTAAAAAAAACATGTTCAAACACATTACTCTTACCATTTGAGACCTTTACTTGCTCTCCCTCCTGTGAGGTGTTTACCATTAACAAGGTTAGTCATACTAGTATGCACAATCTACTAGCTGAAACCCCCTCTCTCCGTGCTTCTGACCCACTTGCAGCATGCACCTTATGAATGTGGAGATCTAATTAGAATGGAAAGAAAAAGGACAGGCCTTCTCTTCCTATACTGTCACATCCTGAGCAATCAATCTCTTCACTCTTGTGCTCTCGAAGGAACTAAAACTCTTCCTCTTTTCCAGCCACACACCTCATGCCCTCTGAGGTCCATACCTTTCCACCCCCGACAAGTAAATACATGACTTGAACCAAAAACACTAACAAATAAGCAGCCAGAAGCTGATACTAACAAACATAAAGAATACGAGGCATGTGAAGGCCAACACATGAAAGAAATCAAGGACTCAAATGAGCCTGCATCAGGATTTAAGGCCTCCTTTAGGGTTTGGCGGAACAGAAAACCTGCCATAAATAGGTAAGTCTTTCATCCAACCCCATAGTTCCTGCTTTGAGTAGAGTCCAGGAAACCGTTTGGTCTCTGATGGGAAAGCCTCAGATGATACCACCATCAGAAACCTATGACATGACAGCAAATCTGACATACTACTGCCAGGTGAATGCATAAGAAGGACTGCCCTATTTTGGAATAACAGACCCAGGGAGGAACCAGACCACAAGCCAGGCATCCGAAAATGTTGAAGATATGGAAAAGGGACCTTAGACATATCAATACAGCTGAACTAGCAACCCAATGTAAATCTGCCCTCTCCTCCCAAGCTGACATGCCAGAGGTTCATTTACTCACTGAATTTTACAACTCTACTATCTCAAGTATCTTGGACTCCATTGCCCCACTCCAACAAAAAAAGTGTCAACAAAAATCTCCAAACCATGGTTCAATGATAGCTTAAACTCTGAACGTCGCAACCTAAGAGCAATTGACCGATCTTGGAGATCCAAACCATCCTCTAATCTGCTAAAAGTCCTTAGAACAGTAAGGAGCACTTATAACAAACAAATTAAGAGCACCAAGGCTGATTACTTCAGACTTCAACTCATTCAAGCTTCAAATCGCCCCTAGAATCTTTTTGAAATTATTAAAACAACAATCGGTTGAAGCTCCCAATCGCATTGACCCAGGACTCAGCCCACCCTCAAGTGACGCTCTGGCTGCTTTCTTTACTGAGAAATCAAGACTCATCAATATCTAACTGAATTCTAAGAAGGCCTCTTTGCCATCCTTTTGGCTTGCGCACCCTCCGGCCCTCTTCGAACAGCTCAAACCAACTAGTCTGAGCACCAAGAATAATGCTGCATGGGCCACCTTCACTCCCTTCAGCGAAAGAGCCGTTAACAAGATTCTTCAGAGTATCAACCCATCCAATCATTTTAGCGACCATTACCACCCTCCGTCTTCAAAGAAATCAAGGAAGTCATCATCCCCCTTTGGAAAAGGATTATCAATGCTTCTTCGTCTCAAGGTACCATCCCTGATTGCCTAAAGGTAGCTCAGGTCTCACCTTTACTAAAAAACTGACTAATGCTGATAGTGTTGACCTGAACACCTTCCGCCCTATCTCCAACATCACTACTCTGGCCAAACTCCTTGAAAAATGTGTTCAATCACAACTTTGCGCGCACATTGAGAATTTCCAACTCCTAGACCGACACCAATCTGGCTTTCGGAGTGGACACAGGACTGAATCGGCTCTCATTCATATTATGGATGACATGCTAAAAAGGCTTTACCAAAATGAATCGTGCCTCCTAATCCTCCTTGACCTCTCCTCTGAGTTCAACACTAAATCACGTCATCCTCTTAGCTATTTTGGAGCTCAGGATGGGCCTCTCTGGTCTGGTGTTGCAATGGTTCTCGTCCTACCTCCATCACAGATCCAAAGAATAAAGGTGAACCACTTCCCAGCCCACACCATTATCCACAGGGGACCCACAAGGGCCCGCCTTATCTCCCATACTCTTCAACTTATTCCTGGAACCACTAGCTAATGCACTAAATACAATGAACATTCTCTTCCATATGTACGCGGATGATACGCAGCTCTATCTGAAAATCTCCCCCCCCCGGAAAATCTTATATTGTAATTGTATTGTAATTGCATTTATATAGCGCTTACTACCCCTGATGAGGCGTCAAAGCGCTTTTTTGGCGAGTAGCACACTACTCAGGGACCCACAGATGATTAGTGTTGAATTAGTATAGTGAAACATGCAAGTACATTTTAAGTGGTGGATAGGTTAGTCAGTTATTTGGAATGATAGCAGAAGAATAGAGGAGGACAAAGGTTTGGAGTTATATAGCGCTTGTTGACGCACGCTATTCAGGAAGCCTACAAAGGATTTGTGGTGAATTAATATGGTGAAATATTAAGTAATTTCAGTGGTGGATATTAGTCAGTTACTCAGAGTAAGAAGGATAGCGGAGGGATAAAAGGGGAAGAAAGATTTGCATTCATATAGCACGTGTTACCCCTGATGGGTGTTGAAGCGCTTTTCTGGCGAGTAGCATGCCACTCCAGAACCCATAAATGATTACTGTTGAAAATTAGTACAGTAAAAAAATATGAAGTAATTTGAGTAGTGGATATGTTATTCAGTTATTTGGGTAGTATATTAGTATAGTTTAATATGGAATTTGAGAAGTGAACATGTTAGTCTGTTAATTTCGATTGAAAAGGATATTGGAGGGATAAAAGAGTGATTTTTTTTTTTAGGTCTTAGCAACAGGAGGAGGCTTTTGGATGAGTAAAAGGGAGTTTTGGAGAGGAGGACTCAGAGGAAAAAGTTTAGAAAGGTTTGTTTTAGGGGATGATGCAAGGAGGGGTAGAGTAGGAGAGAGACTTGAAAGGGATATTTCGGCAATCATAGTAGTTGTATGGGGTTTGGGATAAATGAGAGAGTGGATGTTTAGGATATATTGATAGATGTATAGAATGAGAGACAGGGTAGTGCATTGGAAGGAGTAGTAGAAGAAGTTTGAGATGAGTCAGAAGGTTGGGCTAAAAGATATATTGAGCAAAGTATAGGCTGAGAAATAGGGTAGTGCGTTGGAAATGCTAAATTAGAAGAAAGTGATAAATATATAGATCCATAATTACATTGACAGTATATAGATACATAAAGGAGGTAAGTATATGTAGATTAAAGATATTGATCGAGGCACAGGATGAGAAATAGGGTAGTGCATTGGATATGCTTTTTCAGGAGAAAAGTAACAGACACACAGATCCAAGTACATGTAAGGTACATAGATGCAAAATGGAAGTATGTACAAGTAGACCAAAGATGATTTTTATTTATTTATTATTATTATTTTTTCTCTCAACAACATAATTATTTTACATGTTTATACAAAGTACTACACACAGATAGGTACATATCTGTAGTGAAAACAATGCTCGTATACAGAGGGATATGCTGTAAATTTCTGTTTGCGTATGCTGCTTATGTGTGGAAGAGCCAAATCTTGAGTAGTTTTCTGAAGATAAGGTGGTTGTCGGTGGGCCTTATGTTGGGGGTAAAGAGTTCCATAGTTTGGCTGCTTGAACAGAGAAAGATGTGCCACCCATGGTTTTTTTCTTGTATGGTGGTATTTTGAGGCGAGATGCTCCTTTAGAGCGAAGGTTCCTTTGTTGAATGTGTTTGGTGATTTTATTCCTGATGAAGAGCGGTCCCATTCCATGACACTACCCTCATGAATACTCAAACTGCCTAACCGAGAACCACCTCCTACTCAACTCTTCCAAAACCGAATTTCTGCTCATTTCTCCTCTGAACCATACCCTTAAGATAGAACTCTGGATGACCCATCTTACTGCCTTCAACTGCTCCCCCCACATCATTGATTCAGCCAAATTTCTCGGAATCACCCTGGACAAGCATTTAAATATGAAGAATCAAGGTTTGCAAGGGAGGGAACCACCAGATGAGACTACTCAGGAATCTCAAACCTTTCCTTCCACAAGCGGACTTCAAGCAGGTGGTCCAAGCGCTGGTTTTGCCGAGGCTAGACTATGGCAGTGCTACACTCTGTGGCCTCCCTAAATATACCTTGGCCCCACTCAGGGCTGCCTTGAATGCTGCGACCAGACTGACTACGGGTCCAAAAAGAAATGCGCACATGACCCCAGTCTTAAAATCTCTTATTTGCTGCCTCCTGAAGCAAGAATACAGCTAAAAGTTGCCTGCCTGTCTCTCAAAGCTCTCCATTTCAAACCCCCCAGGTATCTAGTCCAAAATCTAGAATTATCTGGAGGTGGTAGACCCTCAAGAAGTGTGAACTCCTTCCTCCTGAAACCACAGACCTTTCGCAAAAAGAGAACTTGTCAAAAAGCGTTCTCTGTTTCTCCCCTGAGGATCTGGAACTCTCTCTCGCCTGAAGTGTGCAGAATCTCCTCTATGGTTGCTTCCAAATAGGAAGTAAAAAGATTCCTTATGAACAAGTTCTTACCTTAATTGGGTTTGGATCATCTGCTATATGATACTGGACTTACACCTTTACGTCCTGAATTGATTTGCTATATTTCCTTAATTATTCTTTTCTTCTCCTCCCAGATTCGCTATTTGTTATCTATTGTGATGTGCTTTGATACACCCTTTATAACTATTTAGTTTGATATGTATTTGATGCCTGTACATCCCTGATCATCTTCCCCCCTTAAGTGTGAAGCGCTCTGATATCCCTCAAGATCATGTTCGAGCTATAAAGAAACTTGATAAATAAATACCAGTAGATCACCTGTCGAATGATAAATTAGATCCTTAAAGTACACTAGATAGCGAAAAACAATATTCATTCAAGAGTGCATTATTCATGCACCCATTCACTCATCCTTTTATACAATCATTAACTCTTTCATACATTCTCATTCATTCACAGTGGCATAAAGAAACTTCAGGGCCCCTCCTGCAAAATACATGAAGGGGGCACCTCCATGCTCCGGAGCTAGTCAGGAACTCTCAGGCACGTGGCCCACCACCAGTACACAGTGCTGGAGGGGGCCCCCTGGAGCTTGAGGGCCCCTCTTACCGCAGAGGCTGTTGTTATGCCACTGTTCATTCGTCCATTGCTTCTACCATGAGCTCATCTAATCACCCAGCCACCCCTCATATACTAAAAATTACTGACTGGGTGCACTGATATTTTGGAGCAGGCGCTACTAATGATCGTGGCAATGGATCATTTTAACTGCATTTAGGCTAATTTTACTGTCTGGCCAGTATTGGTGCGCATTACATCCCGGGACAATTGATGTTAATTACTGCTTTGGGACAATAGTACTTTTATTACCAACCGGGGCCGATGTGGATGGATACCAGTAGGCTTGTGTTCAAAGGTATTTTTTTATAATCGCTCTCGCGCATGGTATATGTCAATATATGCCTAGGTATTGTGTGCACGTGTACATGCTTCCTAGGACCCGCCAAAAGCCAAATGTCGCTTTGACAGTGCATGTTTACTTTAGGACACAAGGAAATACTCTAAAATGCAGTTGTAAAGGGGACATTACATTGCTCTGAGCGCTAATAGCCAGTTGAAAGCTTGCTGACATTTTTTTATTTGTAGTGTGAAGTCTGCGGCCATAAAATGTAGCCCTTTCCATTCGGACTAAAATTCGGACTAAAATGTGTCTGAATACTAATCACTAAGTGAGGCAGGGACGTAACTGACCACTTAGCACGTGTAGGTCTTGCCGCCATTTACAATAAGCCAGATTCAACGAAGTCATGCCAACAGTGAGCTTGGCACAAGTTGAAAGGCGACACGGCAGGAAATTACCGTGAACTCAACCATTGAAAAGCAAGACTGGCATGCGTGGGGGAAGCTCTGCTGGAGGAATATAGTGCAAGTATTGGGAGGCAGGACTGCCGCGGAACTGACTCACTGTCACCCCTGAAGGAGGAAAGCCCACAGGGAAAATACAAGACATAAGACTGATTTTACCCTGCTGCAAGGAATGGTAAATAGATTCTTGTTTACTTGGGAACTGGGGCCAGAAGAAAGAACAAAAGAGACATATGAAAGCTACATTGCGCCCATTCATGCAAATACATTAAACAACAATTAAAACGCTATAGTTAAAATATCATTTTAATGTCCTGTTTAAATTAAACTATCGAATTCGAACATTGATCCTGAGCACTACAGTGAACCTATTTTATAGGAGTGTGTTATGGCAGTTTTAAGCACACAAGGGTGAAGTATTTCACAAACATTAATGAAATATAATTTGCTCTTATTAACATTGTTTCACTCTTATTCGCGCAAATATAACGCACTTGCAAATGCCAAAATGAAAAGGGAATTGTGCTTGAGTGTTTTTCCTCGGAGTGATAAGTCGAGTCCCAAAATAGACTGTTTTAATAAATGCTTACAAAATGTATAACGCTATTGCAACCATTCGTAGCATTGCAAAATGTACCCAGTGGTTTCCATGACATCCTGAAAGCCCAGCCTGCACCAGAGTTCTATCGCACATTTCCAATCAAGCTGTTCATAGCACACCTAAGCGCATCGATTGCTTCTATGCATAATTACTGTTCATAGCCTACCCGTAAGCACTGCTTGCTTATATTAATAATATCTGTTCACAGCACACCTATACGCAACTATTGCTTCTATACATTCCTGTTTATACCCAATGGAATTAAGAGATGGTGTGGATGTTACGCTTTTTGTCTGATTCTGGATGAACAACACTTGCAACATACTGAACGAACCATTTACTGCAACTTGTGCAGACTTCAACCACAAAATTATTTCTAGCTCAAAATTATGAAAAGTTGTTATGCAAAGCACCACACGTGATGGAGCTCGTTGGAAAATCTTTACAAAGGTTGCCTGGTCACATTTCAGTTCCTAATATCAGTGGCAGTTTGACTGAACGCTGTGTATTATACAAGCATAAACCAAGCGTTCAGATTTATTTGGATTCCATACAGTCACTCTCTGCTAAAATAGTATATATCAAGTTCATATTGAGCATATTGACCTCGGCTACCTTTATACTGAATTGGTCTATTCACTTAGAATTCAGTAGGCACCTGGACACCTAGCTTGTCACTTGCCTGTGGCTTCCAGTTCCTGCTTATTCCAGACTTATCCAGTGACACCACAGCTGCCTGGGTTTTCACAACCGGGTTGGCCCACTCACCATTCATCCTCCAACAGAGTACCTGCCCACCCCAGGACCTTCTTAATGAAGGCCACAGCGCGACCACATCAGTAAGCACCTGTACGCCTAGCTTGCCACTTGCCTGTGGCCTCCAGTTCCTACTTGTTTCAGACTGATCTAGTGACCCGGGATTTTCCACTGGGGTTTTCCCAAATGGGCTTTCTCACTCACCGTTCTTCCCGCCAACATAAGCCCTGCCCACCCCAGGACCTACTTAATGCAGGATGAAGCGCATCTGTGCCACTGGTGCACCAAATACAAGCCTGTCTTCACCCACTGGAGCCTGGAGAGCACCCAGTGCCATGAGCCTTGACCCTCCCGCCCCCCGAAGATACACCATCAGCTAGCTCTATACCCTCGATCCCAGACGCCGCAACCAATACTGCCACCGCGCCAACCCATGGTCCATGGTAGGACCTTTCACCTGCACCCACTGCCACTTAACCTGCCACTGCACACACACCAGCCCATCGACCAGCCCCACTTCGAACACACCACAGACACTACCTAGACAAAAAAAAACTCGCATGCACCCTTGTCAACACACGCTCCGTATGCCATTATTGCACTGAATTATGGAACCTCATTGCCACCCTCACACCCAACATCGTCTTCCTCATTGAGACCTGGCTCAACCCCACATTCACCCCGGACACTGCCACAGCGATCCCCATCAGATATAATAGTACCTTTTGATATCTGGGGTTACTTTTTTATGCAGGAGGCTCATGAAAACAGCAGATAAACCTTAGAAATGATCAGTTCACAAAGTCCATTAACGCACTTTTTGATTCTTTTTCACATAAAGTGGGGGGAAAAAAATCCTGAAGGTAAGGTGTATCTGTTTATAGCACACTTGAGTGCATTGCTTCATTCCTTTGTTTGCACATGTATTTAATACACATGCAACTGTATATACTATTTGTTTGAATGCTCTCTTCTACTAATTTATGCTGTTACACTCATCTTTCTTATCCCATCTTTTGACTGGCACACTACCAATTCGCCAATCAAGCACCAAAGACAGCAATGAAGACTGTTAAAATCTACATTATGAAATCAATAATTAGTTAGATCCTCCAAAAGCAGCAAAGAGAAACTAGGGGTGATATCACTGAAGAGGTCCATTAAGACACAGGGCATTATTTCTGGGGAAAGCTGGCTAAAATGCTGCTTTGATGCACTGTATATACTGTTAATCTTTTAAAGAATTATCTGTGAATTCATAATACATTGTCGAAAATGTTCTTCCATGAACCCACCATAGCACTTGGAAGCTTTATTAGAAAAGATGCCGGACTTGAAACATTCCTTTTTCTGTAACGCTCAAGTTGCTGGTGGAGTGGTGGAGCTGGTGAAGGAGTGAATTGACTAGGATCTGAGTAACAATTATCGCCCAGCAACAACCTGTTGGCAAAAGCTAATAACAAGATGGCTCTGTAGAGTCCCACAGGATGTTAAAGGAGAGTGTGGCACATAGGTGAGATAAACAACTGCACACTAAGAATTGAAAGTGAAAAACATGTAATAATTTCCCCAAATGCCTAAAAAAATTTCAAACATGCTTTGGAATGTAGAAGGTGATCACTGAGCTCTCTAGACTACTCTTATGACATTTCATGTAAAGAAGAGGACAAAAGGCATAAAGCCTCCCCGGCATCAGAAATCAAACAGGATTAATGTGGAATAACTCCAAAAGGCATGAGGTAGCTTAAAGGCTGTAAGAGTTCGAGATTATGCATTTAAAGAAAAAGGTCACCCTAACTCCCAGGTGGCAAACCGAGGACAAACAACTCACGAATTATGCATGTCTAGAATTAGTGGAAATGTATAGGCACCTGGATGACCCATTTATCTTTGATTCACTATCTTTGGATCTTTTTGAGTGGCAGGGGGATCTAATAATTATGGGTGATTTAATTGTACTATGAACTCACACAGAGACTCAACTAATCAAGGAGCCTCAATTAGAATGAGGAAGGTCAGGGCTGCTATTACGGAAATGGCTCGACTGGATGATTTGAAGGATATATGGCGCCTATTGTATCCTTTAATACCTGGTTATACTTACTATATCATACCTCACCGACAATACTCAAGAATTGATATGATTTTTGTTAGTAATTCTATCCTTAATAAAGCCAAATGTGAAATCTGCCTCAAGATAGCCTCCGATCATAATCCCCCGAGACTGACACTCACATTTAGTTAATCTAATAAACAAATACGTCAATTTTCTTTCCCTCGCTATCTGATGACAGATATAGAATATCAATCTTATATGAAGGAGAGTAGTAACAACTTTTCAGCTGATAATGAAGGTTCTGCTTCCCTTTTTTTCTGTCTGGGACTCACTTAAAGCTTTCATAAGAGGAGCTACCCAACAGTATGTCTGGAGACAAAATCGCATTAAACATCAGACAAGTGAGGACACTAGAGCAGAAATCCGACAGCTAGAAATAGCACATTCGGACCAAATTAGGCGAGACCTTAGCTCTCACACATTCTCAAATATATCTACTTCTAATTGAGAAACGTGCTGTATTAGGGCGGTCTCTAAAAGATCAAACTGCGGCTTACTATAATAAAAATAGAGCTCTCCAATATGAGTATGGCGAACAAGTAGGCAAAGTGCTTGCACACCAACTCTCTGATAAAAGGGCAGGATGAGTAATAAAAAGTATAAGAGGAGCTGGTGGATTACTTTATACACACCCAGAAGAGATAATAGAGCAATTCTCCAACTTTTATCAGGCACTTTATAGCAACCCTAACATGTTAGACGTAAGGAAATGTATCGAATATATGGATACATGTAAATTATGTGAAACTATCCACAGATTAGAAATAGATCAGGTACAAGATTTTAATTTAGATATTACAGCCGAGGAAATATTTGATGCTACCGATGCACTTCCGTCAGGTAAAGTGGCAGGAGAAGACAAAATTCAGTTGGAATTCTATAAAATATTTAAGACCAGCTTAGCCCCTATCATGTCCCAGTTTATGCATCATGTTGGTGTAAAGGGGATGGCGCCAAATTCGTGGGATACGACAAATATTGTCTTCTTTCTGAAAAAGAGCAAGCCGATGGAAGAATGTGGGTCATATCGACCGATTTCATTAATCAAGGCTGACGCGAAAATCTTCTCAAAAATACTGGCTAAGCGCCTTGCACCTTATATGGCACATTTAGTCTCTGACCAACAACATGGATTCATACCTGGCAGGGACACAACTTCACATGTGAATACAGCTCTAGTTGCTTTTGATGCTGCCTCTAAATGTAATAAGGGCTTAAGAATGAGCATGCTTGATGCTGAGAAAGCATTTGATCGTGTAACTCGGGATTGTCTTTGGGATATACTCTCAGCATATAACATCCATGGCCGCTTCTAGGACTGGATTCGTGCTCTGTACAAAAGCCCAGTAGTTAAATTAATCTATTTAAATGATCAGTCTGCTCCTTTCTCTACACTGAGGGGTATTCGGCAAGGGTGCGCTCTATCACCTTTATTATTTGCTTTCTACATAGAGCCATTTATCAGATCATTAATTACTAACCCACAAATTCTTCCAGCCATACTAGGCTCTGAAGAATTAAGAGTGACGGCCTACGCTGACGACATTGCCGTTTTCTCTGCGGACTCACCCAGGGCTATAGTGGCTATTCAAATTGAAACTAGCACATTTGGAGATTTCTCTGGGTATAAATTAAATGTTAATAAGACCCAGATTATTTCTAACATTTGGGCAAACAGGGCAATGATTGAGATTGTCATGACAGCAACCTATCTAGGAGTACAGATTTCCGCAGGCCTGGGACAGGTCATCAAACGGAACTATGAGCCTTTATTTAAAGATATGGTTACTAAAATGAAGGAATGGCATAAGCTTCCTATCAGTATTATAGGTTGTTGCAATATCGTTAAGATAATTATTTTGCCTAAATTTCTTTATTTATTTAGGGCAATACCACTGCGTGTCCCAAATTATTTCTTTAAAAAATTGGAGGGGCTACTAACAGTTTCATTTGGAGTTATAAACAACCAAGACGTGCTATAAAATCCTTAAAATTAACTTACATATATGGAGGATTACAATTACACGATTTTAAAACATACTTATGGGCCTCTTTTGCAGGACGCATTAGCGACCTCCTCGCTTCAAACAAGCTACACTGTTGCTACAGCCTTGCTGTTGGTAATGATAGTACTATTTTTTATACAGGATCCACGACCCAAACTACTTTGAGAAAGTAAAATTCAAGACAATGAGGGGCATAGCGCACATATGGCGGGATATAACAGCTAGGTGCAATCTACCTTTGACGCATCTTTGCATGCCATTATGGAGCAACCTCTTGCTACCGGAAATTATTCATGATATGCAAGCTAAATCTTGGAACATATATGGAATTAATCAACTCAATCATCTATATAATGCTACTGGCTTCCTTACGTTCTCAGACCTTCAGAAGTCATATGGTATCCCCAAAAATATGTTATATAAATATCTACAGATTAGAGGCTGTCTATGGGGGAGTAGAGAAATCAGGCACCCTAACGGTTCAGACATTCTGAATTATCTACACTCAGAGGGAAAATTGACCATCAGTAAGGTTTACCAACTATTTTCTCAAATATTGGAGAACAATAGCCTTAAAATTGCGACTAAATGGAGTGAGATATTGAGACAAGACGTAGTGCCTGTTGATATTGAAGAATCATTGGAGTGCTTAGATACTGCAATATGTTCTATTAATTTAAAGTTGCAACAATTTAAAACTGTATATATGCTCTATCACACCCCAGAAGTTATTGCTACATGGGGACAGGGCCCATTGGTATCAATTCAAATGACAAATGCAAATGCGCCAAATGCGGACTGGTTGCTGCTAATATCCTACATATGTTTATTACTTGTCCTGGCTTGACTGATTTCTGGAAGGATGTCTTTTGTATAATAATTTCCCGTTTAAAAATGAATGTACACTTAACGGATAAAGATCTGCTACTTGGCTATAAGCCCTACGTAGTTCTGGGATTAAGATCTTTTATCTCAATTATTATAGCAACAGCAAGACTTTGAATTGCCAGCGCATGGATATCTAAATTTCCACCCAAAACTTATGAATGGTGGGCAATGCTAAGGGGGGTCTTCGAAAGGGAGATGGGTATAGCTAAAAGCAGAGGTATTCGCTCTGGAAAGAAGTTTAATCGAATTTGGGGCCCTATGTTAAAGTGACTAATTGTCCCATGTTAAAACATTGTATTTCTCTTTTTCTCTGCCATTCCCCCTCCGTTCTCTTTTGCTCACTTCTTATTTGTTCATTTGTGTAATGTAGCATGATTCTTTTTAAAAGCTCGGGGGTTATTTATTTGTTTATTCTTCTGTTCTTTCCTTTGTTACTTACTCCTTTTGATGAATAAAAACTTATTTAAATGTAGATTTTTTTTTTTTAAACGAAATGTATAGGCACTAGATATCACAGCCTCTTATGCCCAGAGTTCCAAATAATAAATATATGAGGCAATCTTCAAACTCCTATACTGTGGCTCACGGAAAACAATAGCCTTTAGAGGTCTTGCATAAAGGATCTGTCCAAGATAAAATAACAACAAGATAGATGTATAAACAAGTGATTAACAACAAAATAGAAGTCTGGGAAAGAAAATAGCAAGAATTGGAGATTCACAAATCTAAAACCCATCTATTTCTTTAACCCCTTTGACGCTGATGACGAGCTGGGCTCGTCATGAGGTAGCCTCCTCGCACGCTCATGACGAGCCCAGCTCGTCATGAATAATGGGAATCATCAAATCTCAGCACAGGAGGGGAATACCATCAGCATTGATGTGGTTAAAGAGTTAGTGATCATCTGATTTACAGCACAACATATTCAGTCCTCAATCGATATTAAAGAATCAAGAAAAGCTTTAAACGAGGAATTATCATTACAGGGAGCCTCTTTTAAAAAAGTGAAAGAATTCCAATACCTACTGTACTCCTGGCTCTCAAAATGTGGGCGGAGCCAAAACTTCTGTAGAGATGCTCACATATTTGTCTGGCGACAGCTGCGCTGTGAAGCCCGCTCATAAAACCAGAATATAACAAGGTTTCTATTTTATGAGCAGTATGCAATTGTAACGAAAGCAGTGATCATCTTCCTCAAGACGTGAATACATTTAAAAGAAATGCAGGAAAAATAGAATGGTCCCGAATAAGCCATATGTCAGCCTATTTTTCTTCAAAACGTTTGCTGCCTAAAAGGACGCCAGAAGGTGCTTTAGACGAAAACATACTACCACTAACTGCAAATATTAGCTACCCTAAACACTGGGAGTACGCATGCTACGATAGACCAAAGATGAACTAATATGAGTTTCCATGATTTCCAACTTCCAGAGAGGTGTGTTTTCCATTTTGGGAACAGCAGAAATGGAGAAACAATCTTTAATTAATCTTAACTTCTATTTGTCAACCTTTCCTTTCCGGAACGAAACGAAACGCGATGCGACTAAATTTTGAATTATTTCATTAATATAATTTCAAAATGAGGACTATAAGTAACATGTGTGCTTTTACTGCCTATCTAATGTAGATGACAAATGTGAATTGTGATTTTTTTTTTACAAAATAATCAATCATTAGTCACCCTTTCTGCCCTTGATACTATCATGCAGAAAAGGAACTGCTATTCTGTGAAGCAATTGTGTTTAAAATCATAATTTACCTTTCCTGCTGGCCCGAAGGGCAGCAGATTCCTTGCGATAGTTCCTGGCATGTAAGCCTGGTATGTGGTAGATGACAGGCTTGTACTTTTTGTTAAGGGGATGTTTTCGACAGTGTGTAGTGGCCAATCATGGCTAGTTGATTTCAGAGTAACCTACAGCTAGACTGTACGGACACTGACACTGTCCCAAAGGTAACATTCTCCTTAAACTTGTAGTATGTATCAAACAGCACAAAAGTAAAGTAAAACATGTCACATTGATCACTACATCATAGAGATGTTGCCAGACACCAGGATCTTGGACATGTGTCAGAGATGGTGAGAGGGAAAAGAATTGTAAAATAGTGAGGGAGATATAATTATTGTATTCCTAGCAAGATAAATTGTCTTATGTTGTACTTGAAGGAATTGTTCAATAAGCAGGTATCCTACGATGAATGAGGCTTCCTGATGCTGAAAATATGTTTCTTGTATTTTCATTTGCCCACAGCCAGCAAGTCTAGGTTGATAAAGTGGCTTGAGAATTCTCTTGCATTGTGCTGTGTAAACATATGCATCCTCTAGGATGCTGAGTGGCTAAAAAGGATTGTAGTGTGAGGAGCTTGCTAAAGGAGAAAACACTAGCTTGTATCTCTGACTGCCTCGTACCACACACGTTTGTGAAGTGTGTCAATTGGTGTGGCTCACATCCCTGTAATGATTGTTAAAATGCATCTGGAACTTTTAATAATGTCTTGCTTTGCTTTATTTGCCCTATAATAATAATCATAATAATAACAATAATAATACTTATAAAGCACATGGCTACCTCAAACAAGGCGTCCCAGTGCTAGACTTCAGGCTCCCATGTGATATGCAGTCGCAACAGCGGCAGATCAATTCTGTCTAACCAGCCAGGTTTTCAATCTTTTTCGATAAAGATGTTCTGAAGGGCTCTGTCGCACAGATATAGTTCCAAAGTTTTAATGCTAAAAAAAGGAAAGGAGCTGCCACCGAGGCGCAATATTCTTACTCTCGAAATACACACCCTACGTACCCCTGAGGATCGAAGATTCCTCAGAGGAGTATAGGGATGAATGAAAGGATGTATATAGCGAGGGCAACTGTTAGTCAAAGCTATATAATAGTAGCATAATGCCTTAAACAAGATCCTTCATTTCAACGGAAGCCAATGTCACTTGACAAGTGAGGATCCCATGGAGACAGGCTTCAGAAGATTAAGTAGCAGACGAGCCGCTGCGTTCTGCACTCATTGGAGACGAATATGTGACACCCCTAAATATAACACTTTGCAGTAGTTTAGTCTCAAATTAATTAAGGCCTGGGCCACAGTTTTCAATGCAGCTTCTGGGAGCACATCCAGGATCTTTTTCAAGGTTTTAAGGACTCCAAAGCATATCCCAGCCAACACTGTTATTTTGGCGATCAGAGGACAGTTTCTGATCAAACCATATACCCAAGTTTTTTACCTTGGGCTTAGGACTGGGTAAAGGGGCCATGGATTTGAGGCCAATAAGAAAAAAACAAAGACAAGAGGCGTTTGACAAATCAGGAACAATTGGTTTAATTAAACACTGTGACTGGGAGCACAACATGCAAGAACGGGTCTGAGGACTGACTCAAAGTACAATCGTTTTGAGCACCTTTATATACATTTCTTGGAGCATATTAAAACAATTCCTAGATCCGTTTTACGGAGAAGAATGTGGGCCTAGTTATGGACCCGTACATCTTCCCATATGATAACAAATGCACTTGACTCTTGACCTTGCGTGGACACAATGTAGGCCAGTGGGTAACATGCCCCGATGTCTGGCATGGGGAGTGTGTGATCACTGTACGTACTGTGTCCTGATTGAATGAGTGTTGCTAACTGCACATGGCATCTAACTCTATGGTGTTGTGGGAACGCGTCCCCCTCCAGCCATGTGTGTTCTATTGGGGCCAAACTCCCCCGAACATTGTGGTATTGCCGCCTTTCTATGGGACTAATCTGGGTTTTTCCGGTTTGTGTGTTTGTTCCTCTAGTTACATGTCACCCCACCTGTTATCTGTCAATCAGATACCTCAGGCCTAAGTCTCAGGGCCTGCCTGACCACATATTTTTGACCCTGGGTTAATGGAGAGGTAATAGCGGGTGATTTCGACAACAGTGATTCAATTTCGTTTTCATGCCCACATGTATATTTGCGTACATCAGTATCAATATTAACATTACCTGGAAAAAAATACCTCTGAAATGTAACATGGTGCGGGAGACATCACCATTAGTAAATATTCCTAGCAATTGGGATTGTCCTATGTAGTACTGGAAGGATTTGTAAAATGTGAGGATATGCTAGGACCGGGGAAAACAAGCCAAAGGTGATGAAGTGCTACTGTAAAACAAGATGTATGCATTGTTAAACACACCCACGGGGTTTAACTGCTATTAATTACACACCAAGTATGTATGGGCCAAATCTGCATGCAAGTTCATAAGAGCCATTAGGTGAGGACAATAAGGCTATTTGTACCTGTCACGCACGCTCACCCACAATACAGAGCACTGTGGAAGAATTACCAGCTTTCCACCTCAATGTTTGGGTGGAAAATCTCCATCCTCAGCAAATACATTCTCAGCCTTTTCTCTAGCAGCTTCCCTTTCACAGACCATTGTTTTGGCTCCTGACGTTTTATTTGCAAAATAGCACCCAGCAAGGGTTAGTACAATCATGTATCTCTTTAGGATTTCCCTGGGAGGATGGAGAGATTGGATGCTAGATTGTGGACACCAACATATGCTGCTGGACCTCTTGTCGCTTTCTCCAGCTTCCCAGACCTTATTGCAGCTGGCAGAGCAAGACTCCAAGAGGATGGAAATAGAGAAAGTAGTGAGGGACAGAATGTTAGGAAGGAGATAAAGGATGGAGAGAGATCAAGGAAAGTGGAGAGTAGGAAAAAGAGAGAGGGAGAGAGATTGGAAGAAGTGGTAGGAAGGGAGTGGCCTGATTTGAAATATTTTGCCAGGGCTACTTTTTAGTTCCCCGTTTCACCCTGCACCTGCTGAGAAAAAACTTCCACCGGTTAGAATATAGAACATTGGTGGAAAGTGTTATATCTCTTTTAAAAACATGATCTCAACTTCTAGGTCGATTTCCTAGACCTTCACATTTGGGTGCAGTTGAGACTTCGGAAAGCAGCTGGTTCCTTATAGGAGGGCCAAGGAAGCCCCACGATGAATGCCAGAACATTTGGTTACCAAAACCTCTTCATCAAATAGTGTGCAATAAGGATCACTCAGGTTGAATGTTCTCTAATCTTCTGAATCAACAAGAGAAAGAGTGGACGTTGTGAGAAGGCATAGTGTTGAAACAGCGAGTTTGTCAGAGAGTCATTTACTAGGGATTTTCCCAACGGTACTTCACTGAACAAAGGATCTCACAATTCCAATTAAGGAACAGTCAAAGAGTTCCACCTTCTGTATCTCCCATGATCGAAAGATGCAAGTGTTTACTCTTACTTCTGATTTTCTATGAATAATAAGCTAAGAGAGTCTAATTTCAGGTTTGGAACTGCTGATAGATATGTAGCAGAGATCCCAGTTTCTCTATGTGTTGAACTTTCAGCAGAAAGGCTGCTTGACCGGATACCTACTCCTTTGTTAACCTAGTACACAGCAAAGTCATTGTCCACAATACGAATCGGAACTGAGTTAATAAACAAATGGTAAACTTTCCACACTAGATGCACAATTCTTAGCTATAGAAGATTCATGTGCTGAAACCTCTAATATACCATCCAAAATCCAGTGCCTGATCTGCACTCCAGCTGTGTCCCTTACTACAGTAGTGATGCATCCATCACTATAGCTAATTCATGAACTAGGGGAGGACTTTGTCTGGTAACGTTATCTGTTAAATTACAAAAGCAATCATAAAACGCTCCCTTGAACTTACTCCAATCACTCCCCTGTACTGCTACACCTTCTGATCCCCCGTCCTGAGGGCTTTGAATGGCACTTCCCCAGCTGTGCGTTACATGACAAACTGTTTAAGGCAGAAATTAGTGAGGCCATTGAAGAGTATTTTTCCATTAATATCGGCTCGGTAGACTCCTTTGCGTTTCTTTGGGAGGGATTCAAAGCGGTTATCAGGGGCACCTGCATTGCCAAACACTCCGGGGTCCTTAAGGATCTCCGAAACACTCTATCACGCATCGAACGCGAGCTTGCAACGCTCGACGGTGCCTCAGCTCAGTATTTGAGCCACGCTGAGGAAGGGCAGCACTTGACTCTGTTGACTGACTTCAGGGAAACAGCAGAGCGGGAAATTTTATACCTGGGCAAATACCAGTCTGCTAGACGATACGGGGAAAGTAAGAGGCCCGGTAGGGTTCTGGCCCAGATGCTTCATCCGCCTTATAATAAAGCATTTATTACTGAGATTCGAGCTGCAGACGACTGCTCCCTCACTTCCACTCTTGACATTCATAACAAAATCAAGGCTTATTTCTCAACCCTGTATGCCTACAAGTTAGGGAGCTCCCATGAAGCACAAGAACAATATCTTGACGAGATTGCTCTGGTTTACCTTGAAAAACATGCAAGACTTCTTGGCAGATCTCATCTCTGTAGCTAGGTGCCAACAATACCCTTCGTGGCTCGACCGCCCCCGGGTTGGATGGCTTCACTGGGGACTTCTACAAGGAGTATAAAGATTTACTTGCACCCCAACTCATAGCGATGTACACAGAAGCTCTAAAAAACTATTGCTTCCCCCTACACTTCAAGAGGCGGTCATAGTCCTCCTCCCCAAACCTGATTAAGATGCTTTGCAGTGTGGATCCTATAGGCCTCTGTCCCTGCTCAATTTGGACTGTAACATTTTAGGCAAAATTCTAGCAAATCGCCTGTCCCAGCTAATGGAATTTATTATATACACTGGGGCCGGAAATCAGCACCCACTGCAGAGGGCTGGCTCCGCAGCCTAGCATACTGCAATGTCCATAGCAAAAATTACGCAAACATAATGCCCAGCACATCACGTCCCAGAGATATATGGGGTCCATATCATTCATATGTGGAAAACATGTCTTGCACAACCAACTCTCCCGTAGAACAGGGCATTATTCCGACAGGTGTGGGGTGATCCTCCTGACCCGATCCTCTCTGGCAATCTGCCAACACCCGACAGTTGTGATGAGCGCTGGCATAGGAAGGGCAACCCTACACAATTAACTATCAGAATGCATTCAGAAGTTGTGGTTTTGAGGAGTCGATAATGCTCGTTGTACATTGCAAATGTTCCTTAGATGTTTAACTTCTTTTATTCCGACCTGGAACTGTACTATTTTTTATTTTTTTCTCCTTTCTGTAATATTGGACAGCGACAATGTATAACAATTGACAAGTGAATGGATTAGCATATGTGTATTCTCTATATGTACGTAAATGGAAAATAAAGTTAAAAATAATAATTTCTAGAACCTGCCCAACAGCCTGCTAAAAATGTGATTCCTATTTTGTCATGCACTATAATATTCTCATGCATAGGTGCACAGGTTTGAGCAGAGAGCAGCAAAGGTCATCCTGCCAAAGAGTAAAAGAACTGATCAGGCTGACTGCTGTGTAAGGATAGACAGCTGAATATGTGTGTGCTGGATATCCTGAATTCATCGCAGGAATGGAAAATAACAAAGGAGTGTTGAAACTAAAATGATTCCAATTAATTTCAACAACTGTGTTTGAATCTTTGTGAATTTGTGCAAAATTATCAATATACCCAAGTCACAAAAAAGGCACATTAGGGCTTGCACGTCTGGTATGGACCAGTTCTAAGAAGGGGATACCATCAAAAAATCATCCAGGCTTGGGCAGCCATAAGTTACCTCTCTTTGGAGGTGATCTAGCATAGCCACCATCAAATTGATGAAAATCCCAAGGTGAATCAAATGCCAGAAGAGAGAATTAGAATCTGGAAGGAACTTCCAGTGAAACTCCTAAAAGGTGGTACAGAAGTATCATTTTAAAGATGCAAGGAAACACATTTTGAAGATTCTTAAGCATCTGCTTAATGATCACTAGCTTGAACCTTTGTGCTTTCAAAAATGTGATAGGAATCAAAGACTGTGAATGGTCTGAGACTTCTGCATTTATGATGGACCAGGACATTTTTTAATAGCAACCTTTCTCCTCTAGGCATCAGAAACTCTCTCCGCTGATCTTTTCTTGAGAAGGCTGAGAAACTGTCATTAAGATGTATGTGTGAGTAGAGGAGGAATGAAGTGGACTTGCACAGTGGCATTGGCATGACCAGGCCGTAAAAGACCTTTAATAGCGTTTGGTCAAAATACCAAATTAGGCCAAAGGTGCTTTCTGTAGAATTGAGCGAGTGTCCAAAACAGTTTGAAGGACACACCGAGATAATCTGCCCAACAAATCCCTCTCTTTGGCATTACCAGAGTGCAGTGGTACTTTTCAACGAAGAGCTGTTTAGAGGTGGGTGGCTTCAGATGGAGGAGGAGAGGTGCTACTGTTCACTGCCTGGCCTCTAGCCCTCTGGTCCTGTGTAGATGAAATAAGCAGAGGCCATTTACGATGACGCAGTGCAATGCTGATAGCATCAATCTCATCACTGCATTCCCTCGTTCCAGTCCTATGTTCAAAGCATATTGTGCTGAATTAGTTAAAATCATTTATGAGCTGAATAAATGACCTCTGAAAATGTTATGAAGTTGGCCAAACCTTCTATCTCCCACAAGGCATGACAGTAATGCACCATCAAGTAGCATGTATTGTAGGAAAGTGTGGCATCAGAATACAATTGTTAGAATGTCACATGACATAATTAAGGAGTCTAAATATTGTCTACAAAAATATCACAGTATTGGAGGTAATAATGAACTATATACACTAAAAGGAAAAGTATTTTAGTAAACAACATTTAGGACACAAGGTTTATGTCAGACAATATTTATGTATACAATATTCTGACATACAACCCCCCCCTAAATGAAAGACTTTACCTTTGCCAGGTATCTATTCTCTTTGTCTTATGACCCAACTGTGTCATGGAGATCGTTTTATGTCTAAGATTGCTAGAGTACTGCTGAACATCTAGGCTCTCTAGTAATGGATGGATGATCAGACATGTAAGATGCACAAATTTAGTTTTACTTCTTGTTGCCTGTCTGCCACCTGCACCACAGGGCGTGTCTTCTCTCATCCAGCATATATCATTGTTGTAGGAGGCTGGCTTAGTATATGGTGCACACTTATTTAAGTGAAGCACCATGCACTAATCCAGAAAACCTATATGGCAACTTTAGTGGTCTTAGACACCGTAGAAAGCTCTCTAAGTGGTATCCGTGGAGAGCAGCCTTTAGGCTAAGTCCAGAATGAGTGTTAAGCAGCTTGTTTTACCAGTACTGGTCATATAGTATAGGTTAAGTGAAAAAGAACCACACAGTGTAGTTATAAAAATAGGTATTTAATATAAACACTCACTAACTCATTGGTATATCTCCTACCCAGAGATATATTCACAATACACACAATACTTCACTGGTTGAAGAGGTAAGTTCCACAAATGCACAGTGGTCTCCAAGGGGAGACCAAGCCATATACTAATAAAGTGGAGTGCGAACTGTGACCGAAGTCGAGACTTAACCCAGAGGACTTAGAAGAGCTGGGGACCCAAGGACCCACCCAAGGTAAGCACCCAGGAACCCCATAGAGGCAGTGTGCAGAGTGGAAAGACTTAATGCAAGTCAGTGGAGAGGTGTGGCTCACTGGTAAGAGGCGGCAGACCTGTAAGCAGAGAACGGCCCGGGACCAGGGTTCAATTCCCGACGCGGCAGGGTCTTGGACCAGGGTCAACGGACTCGATAATTCTCGCCTAAGTGCATACTCTAACCAGGGGACACACTCGGTAACTCTGGGCATTAAGCTTGCCTCATCTCTACAACGGCCCCCCACAGACGCCGGGGATGCCTGGTTTCACCCTGGAGATACCCAGAAAGGGACCATCTCACAGGGAAAACCAGGACGGGTTCCCCAGCGGTCTACAGCGCCAGGACACTCGGGTAGAGTAACAGTGCGCTTTACAAGTATCCCACATTTACATTTACAAAGGGGAAGTTGCAGTTGTAGTTTTCAAGAAGGACCCTTCCCAGAGGACCCTGAAGAAACACTGTGGAAGATGAAAGGTTGGAGAGTCACCCCACTCATAGTTACTCCAGGAACCAGTTCACCTATACCAGGGAAGCAGGATTCATAGGTGCTAAGTGACGTCGGAAACTGCAGTAGACCACAATGGAGGACTTCAGTGAAGATGCCGCTGGAGAAGAAGGTGAAAAAGTCTGGTATATCCAAGGGTGGATTCTTGAAGAGGAGTACCTGCAAGCAGAGGGGACAGAGTCTATGCCACTCTGGATGACTAGGAGGCCCGGAAGACTGATGGCCACTGATGATGGAAGATACAGGAGGGTCGACGGTGAACTTGTCGCTGCAGCTGTGAGGACCAGGCTACGATGTGGAAGATCATGGCCCGTTAACGAGCTGTCCCACGTTGGAAGTCGAGAACCAGGGGGTCGGTGTCCGGCGAGAGCACCAACAAGCCTTGATAGCGGCAACAAGATGTGGAAAACGAAGAAGGTGCAGTGTTGGGACCAGCAAGGTCCAAGGGACCTACCAAGTGTAGAAGGGTAAGAGCAGGCCCTGAGCAAGCATTGGAGCCCACTGGATCCAAAGACGACTCTCAAGAGGACTCACAGGCTAAGGTACACGAGTCGCAAGAGGACCTAGAGCTGCTCACCAAAGATACAGGCTCACGTTGCAGAGGATGTGGTGAGGATGAAGATCTTGGTAGAAAGAGATGCTGTGAGCTAGAGCATGTTTGGGCCTAAAGATCTCTGGCGGGGAGAGTTAACAAGCCTTGGCAATGGCAAGTCAACGAGGTTCACAGGAGTGTGGTTCCAGCAGTTCCAACGAAGGGTACTGGCCTCAAACTCGGTGAGAAGAAATTGCAGGCCTCGAGGCAGTTGCAGAACCACCCCCTCTGTTGCTGGGCCTTTCGAAGGCCGGAGGACGTCAGGAGCAGCAGACCGGTCAACTTAGTTGCAGTGCCTGCAGAAGCAGGGGAGTGACTCCTTCACTCCAAGGGAGATTCCTTCAGTGTCTTTGATGCCCACAGGCTTGGAGAAGAACCTGGATGAAGCACAGGCACAGACAATGCAGAAGACTGGCAGGACAACAAGACCATGAGCAGCAGGAACCTTCCCAGATGCAGTCTCGGTTCCGAAAGTGAAGTCCAACAAACCTGAAGAGCCACCCACAGGTAAGCCCTTAAGGGCCCAATGGAAAGGGTTGGGACGATTCAGGGGTTCCTCCCAGAGGAGGGGCTGGACAGGGGGGGATACACCCATGTCCTTTGTCCAGTTTCACACCAGAGTGGGAGTCAACGGCTCCCTGAACTGGTTTCATCTGGAGTATGCAAGGAGAGCACCAAATGTGCCCTTCAAAGCAGTCTGGTGGTGCTGGCAAGCACCTCCACCCCAGCCCAATACGCTATGTCCTCTCTAGTAGGTGGTCATACCTCCCTGTGACAGAAACCCATTGCTCTACCTTCCCCTGCTCGAACCTGGCTCAGCAGCAGGAGGGCAAATACGAGTCTGTGGTCAGTAGCAGCACTAGCTTGTTGTTAGACCCTGAAATGCTGGTACAAGAAATACAGGGGGGTTTCCTCGGGGGGCCTTCCAGTACATGGGATCCTACATCTAACACTGGAATCGGTGTTTCGGTAGAATTCCAACATGTTGGTTACTAAACATGACTGGTTTTGGTGCAGCCAATATATAGTTAGACATCTCGTAATTGACTTGATGTCCACTATATGTATAAAATGGCTGAACGCACTTGCAAAGCCTAGAGAATCGACTCCTGGGTTTGTAGGGGGTATCCTGCTCATGCAGGGCACCCTCACACTTAGAATCAAGCACCCTGCCTTCCTTATTTAAAGGCCGACCTTAGGGGTGACTTATATGTTTTAAGTGCAATGACCCCAGGTATAAGGAAACTTATATCTGTGGTGAGTGGTGCTAGCACCAGCTCACACAGGATGCAATGTCTGGCCTGTAGTCACAGTTTGAGTGGTCTCTTATGGGTGGCACAATACATGCTGCAGCCCATGGGGCACCCCAGGTGTACCTATGCCCTGGTACCTTAGTACAATATAATCAGAATGGTACACCAGGAGCCAATTAGGAAGGTACTAAAGTACTTACCATTGTCAAATTTAGGGTGTAAGCACAGTGACTGAGTCCGTTGATAGCTATTATCAAGTCACATAACATTGGTCTTGTGAATTATGCTGATGATACTCAGCTTGGAAGGGGATCATGCTGTTTCTTTAGGAAATGTTCACACCTGTGTGCATGAAATGTCAAACTGGCTGAGAGATAACTCCCTGCAATTTAATAGTGATAAAACTGAGATTCTGTATTGCGGGGTAGGTAAAGTGCCTCCTGCACTTCCAACTGGCTTTTGGCCAATCCCCATGGATGCTCCTCTGGTACCCGTGGAGACGGTACATAACCTGGGAATCAGTCTCAATGGTAAGCTGAACATAGAGACTCAAGTCAACAAGCTTGTGGGGAGTAGCTTCTCTCTTATCAGAGTACTTTGGAAGATTCTTCTGATGCTACCAATTCAGGCCAGAGCGTTAGTGTTAAGGACTGTCACTCTGAGCCGTCTGGATTACTGCAATGCTCTGCTACTGGAGTCCCCTAGGTTTTTGATTGGGAGACTCCAGGGAATTCAGTCTGCGGCAGCAATGCTTACGTTCATGAGACCACGATGGTCATCTGCGTCTAAGGCCTTGGCGGAGCTGCACTGGCTCCCGGTATTGCAGAGGATACAATTTAAGTCACTCTGTATTGTTTTCAAGGCATTGCATGGGTTTGGGCCTAAAGCGCTGCAGAGTAGATTTGGCTGGTATACTCCTGCACGTAGTATCCGTTCTTCTTCAGCCAACCTAGTAAAAATACCAAGAATTAAAAGAGCTAAATCGGGGGGAAGAGCTTTCAGTATCGCAGTTGCACGCCTATGGAATGGTCTTCCCACTGAACTGAGACAGGTGCAGGATCTGTTGCTGTTTCGTAAGAACATAAAAACTTGGCTCTTTCCCAGAGCATAAGTATTTTTAATACAGTTTGACTTTTCTGCAGTACATCTTGTTGGCAGTGTACGTGTATCTTAGCGCCAGGATGCCCGTAGGGTTACAGTGCGCTTTACAAGTATAAATATTAATAACAATAACAATATGAATTCTTAAAGATTCAAGTAAAAATAGTTAAAAAAAAGCTCAAACCACCAATTGTGGTCAATAGTAATGGTGAAAGGAGACATGAACCTATGCGCAATTTGAGACCGACCTCGATGGTGCACAAGTTAGATACAGTTAAGTAGATTGGCCCCACTGGGTCCTGGAATTAGGAAATTTCGAAAAAGATTTTTCTTAGGAAGACAAACCTGAAATGCCAGTATTTGTTACAGCTAACAGAGTTCCACAAAAATATGTGCCACCGGTGAGCACATTTTATTACCTATCCTCTACAAATCATATTTGCATTCACCCAGCTACTTCTAAACTACATTAACATCAGACAAAAATCCATCTTCCAATTTTACGTCCTCACAACAAAAGCTGATTCAGTTCATTTGTTTTAGCTCTCCGAAATAGGAAAGAGAATAGGAAAGGTTGCACCGCATGTGCTTACAACGCATGCCATTACAACGCGGTCATTATAATGACTGTTTTGTTACGACGCATAACATTACAGCGCAAGTCATTACAACGACTTGCTGGGGGGGGCTGCAGTTTGGAATAGTATCATTTACTAATCCAACTCCAGTCTGTGCAACAGTAGGGAAGGTGTTGGATTTTAAATCCAACACCTTCAGCCCCCTACAGCAAGTCATTGTAACAACTTGCATAGTAATGGTATGCAATGTAACAACGCGGTTGTTGTAATGACCGCATTGTAATGGCATGCGTTGTAAATGATGTTTACCTCGGAAAGATTATACATAACTGACTATCACCAATAGCTTACAATCACTGGCCCAATTAAAGGATATATGTAGGTTTGCAATATGTGTTTAGAATCTGTGACTAATATGTTTTGCGTCATTATCGAAGAAAACCTTCAACACATGCATTCTTCTGGAATCTGGATAGGGATTTTTACCTTGCTAACCACTATCCAATGAAACACCTCTAAACAATGCTAAATATAATCAAATGCATTGCCAACAGGGCACTTTAACGTAAATGATACCTGGGCCCCAAAAATACTGCAAGACCATATAAGTAGTAGATATGTACTATACAAATACAAATAACATGCGGCCCTCTCCAAAAAGCCAATGGATCGAAGACCCTCCTGAAAATAATAAAGATGTATTTTTTGTTTAAGTATTAGTCACTGATGAAGAGCCGCAATTTATAAATGCTATGAACCTATCTGATGAGTGATTAAAAGTGACCAAAAGGCTTACATTCACGCAAATACATTACATTGACCTGATTTTCTATTTCTGAACAAATGGTATCTGATACAAAGTGAGTGCAGGAAATAAACATGGAAGTTGTAGGGAGTCGTACCTACTACACGATGCACAAATTGAGTACAAATATGGACGAGACTGCACAGCTCCTTTTGCAGGTGTGAACAATGCTGTACTATGTTCCCGCAGTTATTTCAAAACACAGCAATCACAAGGGACATTTCCAAGTAAAGAAGAGTCATGATATTTTTCACTGAAGGCCAGAGGTAAAAAAAATGGTGGTGTTATATTCACTTTACCTCGACTCCCACAGCCCTAGACAGAAGGCATATATCTTCCAGTCCCACCACAAATTATAAAATTGTATACTTTACGTTGCCTCGCGGGAGGTTAAAATAGCACATAAACCTCTTGGCCAATGCGCTCCAGTCAGAAATAGCGCTAATGAGAGAGCGAAGATGATGGTGGAAGACTACCCCAAATCATATCATAAAACTCACATTTGTAGATTACACGTTTCATATCATATAATGCGACCATCCCTCAACCATCAGCTTCAGTACCCAAAAGAAATCAAGCTTCCTGAGCCCAAAAACCTTTGGAGGTCACAAACCTCACAGAAGCCTTATAATTCAGAGTCAGCCACCGCACCACGGTCAGCTTTAATATAGCCCAGAAAGATCTGGGTAGAGTTCACTGTAAGAAACATAGGGACTCTCTCTTTATGTACTAACTTGTGTCCTGCTGGATACAACACAGAAGCTTCGAGGCCCAGTCCCAGGGAGTTCTTCCACAAGTGTTGTACATTTTCAGATTCTCTCTCCTCAGATCTAGAAAAATGAGCATCATATTCTCCCTCTACACATGTGGGACTTTCTGTGGATTGCAGCTAGGAGGGCCACTTCTTTCCTTCACTTAAACTCATCACCACAATAATTGTTTCACCCCACATGGAGATGCCCCCATGCTCCATGTGATGATCGGGAACACTAGGCAGCAACATAGAATGTTCATCTTCCAGATCAGTCAGTTCTTAACAATCCTGGAGGGGCATAAAACACCAAGATTTTCAAATTAACATATTTAGCCTGATTTCCAAGACACTGTACCTTTGCCTCAAATTGCAGCATGGAGTAGATTGCATAACTTATTTCACTCATTTTGAAGTTTTCTCATCTCGAGTCAATATTTCTTTCTCCCGCAATCTCTTAGGAGAGTAACACAAACCACTTTCCATGTAGTCCAGTCCAGCTTGTATTTTCTCCAGTTGTCTTCCAATTGACATTACCTTTCGTTTTATATTGCATGTAATGGACTGTAAAACCTTCATCACAGCTCTAATGAGGGATTCCCTCTGCCAGAAAAATATCTTCCTCCTCAAATCCATGTCAGGACCTTAGGGTTTGAAAGAACAACTTATTTTTACATGAGATAGCTGTAATGCCCTCTATGAACAAACTCCCCATGTCAAGCAAACTTAGTTCAGAGAAGTTCGCCCTCCTCTCTCTCTACTGCCACAGGTTAGGACACCAGTGGGAAAATCAATTGTACTCGAGTATACCTTTGTGATTGCATCAGCTGAAGAACCTACCTGCACCATCTTCCAAACATTGCAACGCCACGGTTCGAGTCACATGCTAGATACATTCTTTAGGGTCAGTTAGTACCATCTTTGGTCTCCTCACACGACAGATGGAGGCCTATAACTAACCTCTCAGGTGAGCAAAAAAAGAGTTACAGAGTCAGAAAGCAGCAAAAGTCCCCACAAGAGACAAGCCCACAAGCTCCATGTGAAAGACCTCCATTGGTAGAGCCTGTCTAGTTGTTCGCGCTGGAGTTAGGAATGATGGCACCCTCTTCCCAACACTGCTAGCACCATCTCCACACATTCCATTTTTAAATGTGTAATCTAAATCTTCAGCAGTGACATTTTGGAGAAACTGACAACTGACCTATTTGCCTCCGCTTGGAAGCGGTCAGTTGGTGAGTGACACCAATTTGGTGGGAAGAAACAGTTTACTGCAATACATAGGATCTATTCTTATACTTCTTAGAATTACATCAATATGTGCAGGATGCATAGACTACAAACTGGGGCTTTAGAAAAGTGCCTTTGATTAAGAAAACCTGCAGATGGACATACATTGATGAGACTGACTCAAACATGCCTATTCCAAATATACCTCAACGGTATGCAGAGATGGTAAGGCAGAACCCAAATGTAATGGCTATAGAACATATATGATAACAAAGCTTCCACTCTACAGAGTAATGGAAGGACAACTAGGTCTATTTGTCAGCCTTCTTGAGGGACCTAGCATTGATAGTTTGCAAAAGGATCTAAACTGAGCAGATCTTGAATCAAGTCATGTAATACCAAGGGTGCTGGGCTCAGCAGACCACCATGTCTGGGGCTGCTTTTAAATAAAGCAGGTTTAAAAAAAAAATGCAGCCCGTTTTCCTTAAAGGAAAACTGTATGCATTAAAAAAAAAAAGTTTTCGGTTCATTTTTTAAGGGAAGGTAGTGGTCCCTTGGCCCACTGTCTGCCCTTAGAAAATATTTTTAGAGCTAGTCACAAAGAGGAAGGGTTCCCCTGGGGACCCCTTCCAATTCGGTCTGGACTGTTCCCATGAGGCACAGGGTAAAGACTGATTTGCATATGGCATGTCTGAATTGGGGTGGCTTGGTGAGCAAACTAACGATGGATTAAACCCAGATCTGTGACTGGGGGTGAATGTTTTGCCATTGTGCAACGTTCCGTCCATCATCTTGTGTGTTTTGCTGCTCACCCTAAGTGGCAAAGGTATGCCCAGATGTGGGTCCCGTGCACACTAGGCCACTGGAGTCAAGCTAATCTGGCTGATGAAGGCTGATAGCCAGAAAACGGTCCTAGGATGCTTGATTCCGGTCCAGGCATACCCTTCCCACATAGGGTGAACAACAAAACACACAAGATGATGGACGGGATGTTGCACAATGGCAAAACATTCATCCCAGTCACAGATCTAGGTTTAACCCATTGTTTTTTTGCTCACCAAGCCACCCCATTTCAGATCCAGGGAAGACATGGCTTGGCAGTTCGGTCTGGACTGTTCCCATGAGGCACAGGGTCAAGACTGATTTGCATTTGGCAATGCCTGAATTGGGGTGGCTTGGTGAGAAAAAGAACGTTGGATTAAACCAAGATCTGTGACTGGGGGTGAATGTTTTGCCATTGTGCAGCGTTCCGTCCATCATCTTGTGTGTTTTGCTGTTCACCCTAAGAGGGAAGTGTATGCCCAGACGTGGGTCCCATGCTCACTAGGCCACTGGAGTCAAGCTATCCTGGCTGATAGCCAGAAACCGGTCCTAGGATGCTTGATTCCGGTCCAGGGAAGACATGGCTTGGCAGTTCGGTCTGGACTGTTCCCATGAGGCACAAGGTCAAGACTGATTTGCACATGGCCATGTCTGAACCGGGGTGGCTTGGTGAGCAAAATAACGATGGATTAAACCCAGATCTGTGACTGGGGGTGAATGTTTTGCCATTGTGCAACGTTCCGTCCATCATCTTGTGTGTTTTGCTACCATTATTCATAAACATATTTTTCACCACTTCTGAGCAGCAAACACTTAAAAGGTCCAAGCATTACAACACAACATGAACTCTCATAAACTTCATAAAAAACATATTCTTCCTCTTTTATAGCTGCCATATCTAGACAGTATGTTCCAAAGACTTCAATATATCTCTGAGATAAATCCAACCAATGCTTTGAAATCCATCAATTCCAAATAACAACATTATCAATACTTATACCAAACAATTCTCATTTTCAACAATATCAATACATATACCTTCAAAACAGAAAAATATATGAGCTCTCACATTAACTTCATCCCCAAACCTTACACCAATAAGGGTGGGAGGGAGGGATACTGTAATTCTCTGTGCAGTAATCCTCTGAGAATCTACATTTCATGGAAAAACAGGAGGCTTGCATTTAGCATGTTTAAAGCCTTGTAACACAAAGCCTGAAACATGTTCAATTGGCTTAAAATAAAATGTCTTAAAAACCTCAGCATTAGACTAATCTGCAGCCTTCATTATTTCTTCTTGCTGTCCTCCAGCGTTAAAAACCTACATAGCCATTTCTCCCCTCATTGAATGAGCTTTAAACAAAAAAGATTCACTTCTGCTTCCTTCATAACATTTTTAACCCATCTAGCAATAGTTGCAAAAGAAACTGCAGCAAAAGGTTTTACATATCAAGTCAAGAACTGATCCACCCCTCATTCCTATGCTCGCTAACTCTTGATGCATACTCTCTAATACACCTCACAACACAAAGTTTTGGTACTTGTCAAATCTAGGATAAAACAATGATTTTGACATATTTTAAGTCCTCTTCCCAAAAAAATTTTGAAACACCATGAGGTTGATCACGCCTATTACTTGACTCCAGAACTCTCATGTCTGACACTCTTTTAAAAGAAATCAAACATAATAAAGTTCCTAAATTCCAAGATAAATCTCTAGTATTCACAAATCTATTACCATGCCAATTCTCAAGCAATCTAAAAATAAACTCAGCATCAAAAAGTGTTTCGTACCTAGATTAAGAAGGCCTGTAGGCCTTATTCCTTTTCATGACTACAAATGACTTCAGCCAATTGACATGCCATCCAGAAGCAAATATCCTGTTGCTATTGCAGATCTGTAGCAATCAGCCCCCACAGGATCCAAATCCCATGCCAAGCACCAACGAAACCAGACTTTCCAAGCACACCTATATTTTGTCCTTGTTCCTGGAGCCCATGACTCATTGAGCAGGCCTGAAGCTTCTCTAGAAAGTTTAGAGAATCTTTCTGAATTCCTGACATCTTCCAACTAGAAGGCTGAGCACTCCTGACTCTATTAAAGTAGGCTCCTCTGCGTCTATACCCACCAATAATCATTTTCAAGCCCATACCAGAAATGGTGCTTCCACCACCAATTCCATCACTGATGGAACTGCGCCTGAGTTGTCCGAAACGGCTTCACCAGTAATAGTGCGAACTGAGCCCAAATTTTTCCTGTCATTTATATATTATAAGCCCTATTTGCTGCGCTTCTCAGTGATGGAATTTGGAGATTTGTATTAGGAGTCATGGAATAAGTTAGACATTTCAAACTTAATTTCGTTAATGGTTTAAGTTCAATCAATGATGAGAGTTGTATTGTTGTTATTTAGTTATTCCATCAATCAAATACATTTACAGAAATCTCTTCAAAAAGAATGGTTAGAATAAAGCATCCTTATTATATAATTGCATTAAGCGTGTTCCGTGAAGTAACAAGTTCCCTTTCTATAGAATCAAGATCAGAGCTTTAGAATTTAAGAACCCATGAAGAGTTCAGATTCAATGGAAAAGAGTGAAACCAAAGGAGCATGTAGCTTCGGAGCCAAATTAGATTAGCAGAACTTCACATAAAGAGAATTTCACAAGTCTCAGACGAGTCTCAATAAATCCAAATCAGGGCTCGATAATCAGTACAAGCTATTTTTAGGGCCTACTCGCCTGTTCTGGTGAGCTGACAACATGTGTTCTACTTGATCACAAAGTGAATGGGCAATAAAGATGCCTATAAATCTAATCTTGTTATATTTGCTGGCTTTGAGAGACAGAGGTCAAAAGTCAGATTGTCTTCCGACATTTACTTTTCTTTCTGTGACTGAAGTTAGAGGATTTTGTAAAGTGAACTGTGTGACACTGGGATGTGCAAAACGTGTGAAATGAAAGGCTGTAAGAATTCAGGATTTTTTTACAAACAACACTGAAATAGATAATAAGTGAACTGTTCAAACATTTCAAATATATTTCACTAGTTATGAAGACGTATTTTTGTAACCCTGTGGTAAAAAAGAAGATTTTTATAGGATCAAAACAAATCAGAACACTTTCTTGGTGATGTGCAAATTTTAAATATTTTTGCTGAAACCCAATTTCCAAAAATTGTTTATGCGCCATATAGTTTTATCAGTAAAACTACGTTAGTGGGAAACATTTGTGGCCATTTAAATGGAAAATGTGCTTTCTGTAAATGACAGTGCACTCCAAATCAAGTTTTAGTAATATATTATTGAAAAGTGAGTTTTTAAAAATGAACTGGGAAATATTCCTGCTCCTGCCCAGATGACAATGCTATTAGTGAACTAAGAGGCGAGGCAGGGATCATGTGTACCCTATATGTGGGCTTGATTCTGATTATACATGGAGCAAACGTTGAGTCTAGTAAATAAAGAGGTTTTTTATACAGCAGAAATAGTGAACTTTTATATTTGAAGGTGCTCCCTAATGTGTTAATGACGAAAAAGGTGGCTCGACAAGACAAAATATTTGCTTTGGATCACGTAATTTGAGGCGAGTTCATGGGTCAAGTACATTATGCAGTTAGGTTAAGTAGATTTTTCAAGTTACTAGACCTGCAGGTCTAGTATATGTATATGATTTTTTGAGCCCTGCAAATAGGTCAGCATACATTTGAAGTAGCAAACTCCCAATTCAAAATAGCAAAGTAAGGCAAAGAGGAAAACAGTAGCAGCAGTAGCCACAACTGTCACAGATCTAGGTCTGAGGCAATCCACCAAAGAAAACATGTTGAAACTACCTAGGAACACGCACTAATATAAAAGTCAAGAAAACATATTGTTCACATTGTAGCAGGCCTCTTCTTCCACGAGGCAATCAGGAGACAGAGTTCTTCAGTAAGCAGGTTCAGCTCCTCCATTCCCATGGACATACATGCAGATTAAACTTTTTATAGTATGCGCAATGAGATTCTGGAAACACCAAGCATAGCTCCCATAGGCTTTAAACACAGATCGACCTTCAGCATATATATTTTTTTCACTGCAAGAACAATGAACTACTAATTAAAAAGCAAAATCACTGTTAGGTAATTCATTCTTTTACACTATGAATTAATCACGATTGTTTAAATACACAAATTAATATATTCAAGCTTTGTATGAAACATATGAAAGTAGAAAGTTCATGACATTCAAGAAACAAAATGTTGCTTAGTAAAGTAATTTTTTTTGTTAAACCGAATGATTCTGCAGTTATGACATCATGTCATTCAAGAGTCAAGCTTCTAAATCTCGATCAGCACATTTCAGCAATATCGAGTTTCCTTCTAGCTAGGAAATAACTTGTTTCATGGCCTTACTAAGGCTTACATGAGTGACAATGATTGCCTATTGAGAGTTATTACATTTCAGTTTACCGTTAAGTTTTACTCCTAATGACACCTTTAGCTTATTAAGATAATTAATTTTCCATCCTAATTAATTGACTCTATTACCAACACCAACTGACAAATGTCTCCTTACCTGCAACAGCATCCTTCACATCATCGAGAAAGATGGAAAAGCATAAGCCTTCATGTTCTCCAAATTCAGCCCCTGGATCTAGTTACCAACTCACATACATTCTTATCTGAAAAGTTAAATGAGAAGCAAATGGATTCACCTCTAGAGGACCAAACCACCATTTAATTTCCTGCAACAACAACTACTTCAGCTTTCAATCACTGAAATCCACCACCTTGCGAGAACTCTAGTCCACCATGACATTTTCCTTCTCTGGTAAATTCAGAACTCTCAGACTTATTTTGTGTCCCTAACAATACTCCCACATCTCCTTTGCTAACTCTGATAGGTTCTTTGATCTGCTTCCTCCCAACCTGGTTATGTAAGTTGCAGCAGAAATGTTGTCTATATTCAATTAAACAGAATGCCCTGAATCTGTTTCTTAAAACTGCAAATTGTAATAATACCGGCTCTCATCTTCAAACAGTTGATAAGAGCCTACTTCTCTACTAAACTCCATTTGCCTTCTGTAACTTGATCCTCTGAACACACTTCCCACAATAACTTGTTCACATCGGATTCCAAAATATAGTCTGAGATTGAACCGAAAATAGCTCAAACATTACAAACCTGTACAATCTCCATCCATCAAACCAACTTTGGTCGAGCCTCTTGAGACAACATCACCTTCTCATCTTCCAAAGACCTTTTGACAAACTGGACCTTTTCCGATGCTGCAACACCCTGTAAAGTATGGTATCTGGAAAAACTGCCTGAATTAGGAAAGACAAAAGCCCAACTACTTAATCCAACTGAATTCAATAAATGTCCTACTTCCCGTTTTGTCAATTAAATTTTCTTCTCCGGTAATTGAAGCTGTACCTTCACCATTCCTATCCGAACACCCAAAAAGTCCATCTTCTGTGAAGGAATCAGGAATGACTTCTCCTGATTTATTATAAAACCCACAGACTCTAACATATTCTTTGTCATGTGCAACTGAGTCTTCAATACCTCCACATCCTGATTGATTATCAAAATGTGGTCCAAATAAATGATCAACCATACTCCTCTTTCTCTCAGACACCCTACAGCAGGTCTCATTACCTCTGAAAAACACCAAGGGGTTGAAGAAAGACCAAAAGGAAGATGCCTGAATTGGTATAAATGCCCTTCCCATCTGAACTGAAGAAAACTTTGAATCTCTAAAGCAATTGAAACTGAGGAATAAGCATTCTTCAGATCAGTTTTTACCATCCAATCCAAATCCTGCAAAACATCTCTCAACACTTGAATCCCTTCCGTTTTAAAATGCCTCTCCATCACAAAGTGATATTTAAATTCTTAAATAGGTCATGAAGGAAATGTGCAGTTTCTGACTAGTCACTTCATATTTTTCACCTTTTGCAGGACCCTATATTTTTGTTGTTTAGAACTCTGTTAACCCTGCTAACCAGTGCTAAAGTGCATGTGCTCTGACATTTAACATGTTTAAATTGGCATATTCCTAATCGACATCCATAACTTACTTTTAAGGCCCTAATATACAGTACAACATGTACCTAGGGAGTATAAGTTTATTGCAGCACCGTTGCACCATCCACTATAATGAAAGGGTAAAACATGACTTCAAGCCTACCACTGGAGCTTGATTGAGGCAGTTTAAACAGTGAAATTCTGTCTGTCAAAATAAACCCTTTTGACAGGTCAAAACCTCCCCTTTAAATATTTTTAAGTAGCCCCATCTAGGCCTTGTAGTGCACCAGGCAGAGTGCTTAGTATTTAAAAGTAAGACATGTAGAAATGTAGGGCCTCATTATGATGGCGGTCGGACGAGCGTCTGCACGCCATTGCCACAGGCAAGAAACGTCCGACATGGAGTCGGCCGTCCTGCTCTCCATATTAGGATTTGACTGCCGTGTAGGCGGTCGCAAATACTATTTTCTAGAACAGCTTGTGCTGTGGCCCAGGAAAAGGGCTGCAGCACAATTCGCACTAGAAAAAAGCATTTTGTGCACATTCATGCACTGGGTGGCACGGATGTGTGGAAGGGCACTACATGTGCCCCCGGGTCACTAAGCTGTGGCCCACGGGGTATGAGGGCAGCTTGAAAGGGATATCCTAATTCCTAGGCACTGCCTCCATAGTAGGGTTAGGAATTGGACCACCGTCCCAATGGGATCTTTTCTCAACATTATCACTCCAAACACATGCATCGTAATGCAGAGGTCGGACGCTCTGGTTGTTGGGCAGACCGCCACCGACGGCCTGTCAGTGGCGGTCCGACTGACATTATAATGATGCCCTATGTTTAAACATGTCTTTACAGTGACAAGGAACTAAAAACATGCTTTCAATGTGGCAGGTGCAGCTGTCCAATGTAGAAATCCTGAATACAGATTCAAATTGTAGCACCGTATTTCGGAAATGGAACTAGTCAGAAGCATAATTAAATGACAACTATTTTTAATAGTTAGTAAAAATCCAATACAATAGTGAAGTCAGATTTTTAATAAATATTAAGGAAAGGTAACTTTCAGGAAGATTAACTTTTACTACCTGAAGGTTCTGGAGATGAATTTGCATTTGCTCTCCAACTTCTACCAGTCAGTAATTAGCAATTGACTGGGTGTGAATGATGTGTGAAATTCCTCCCAGGAGCTACACAACAGGTTACTATGATTGAAAGGTTGACCTGAATGAACAGGGATGACTTCTTATACCTCAGCAGAAGGGTGTCGGCTCTGAGCATCCTTTTGATATTACAGTGTCAAATCCCGCTGGAATGTAAAATGCTGCTTGACAAGTCTACTGGGTTTACTTATAATACATGGGGCACATGTGAGAGGTAGAGTACAGGATGCCAAGACGATTCCTGTGTATCCATCAGCCACGGCCGGCAGTGGGAGTACCTGCAGGGCGGTGACGTGGGGAGGGGCAGGGTGGGGGGTAGTAATGTATGGATTATGGAGCTTCCCAAGTAAGTAAACATTTAAATGAATAAAATGAATTTCGTTGAGTGCACTGCATCCCCAAATGCAATGCAGTGCACGCAACGAAATGCGTTTTTATTTATTTAAATGTTTACTTATCTGTAAAACTCCGTAATCCATACATTACTACCCCCCACCCTGCCCCTCCCCTCCCCACGTCACCCCCTGCAGGTACTCCCACTGCCGGCCATGGCTGGTATCCATTATCTGGTTGCTGCAAAAGCCTTATTTGTTCCACCAGACATCTGTCTATGAGGTTTATTGGGTGTATAGTGGCTGCTTGAAAATATATTTTGGTTTTGAATGTGGGAAGTCAGTAGGATTACCCTAGTACACTGCCCAACATACACCCAGCACTCAGAATCAAAATTTCGGGCCAGCTGTATGCCATCTTGAAAATGCCTAAAGAGGGTAGGGTGGGCCCTGTGAACTTTCACTGCAAGGGTTAGAGTGTGCCCAGGAGTCATTTCCACCCACTAGCCCGTGCTAGGTATAAATGTGATATTTCCAGTCACCCACATCAGAACACTGCTGGACCTAAGGAAGTGCAGAGGAGCTGTGAAGAACTGGACACCCTCCCTCTTACACCAGGTCAGAGAAATGGACTTCAAGAGCCATACGGCTGACCTGTTCAAGCTGCAGGGATGCATAAAGCCTTTCCTGCAAATGGTGGATTGAAGCTGACCACCCCCGGCCTTACACAAAGTAGAGCATACTAACAAACTAGAGCTCTCAAATTAGCCGGTCCCAAGAAGAGTGAGTAGCCGGTCCAAAGAGAATGAGTGAGTATGTTATCCGTGCAAGGTTTCTTTTATTTTGTATTGCATGCCACATACTCGCTGTTTTAGTGCATGAAAAAGGCCACTCTTTTGAAAACCGGTGCAAATTACAAGTTTACCCTTCACCTTAGCCTTACAAAACTAAACCTCACTATACAACTATTATCGTATCTAGTTATCCCCCTCCCTTTATTGTCCCGTCCCCCTTACATTTTAACTTGCCACTTTGTAACACCTATCTTGTTATTACAGGCTATAATTTCTATTAATCACATACACAGGTCAGAACAAAATGATCTTTAAAAGTTTGAACTTCATATGAAACAGTTTGGGAAAGTCTGAGCAAAATTAAGGATAGCATTGTTATGGATACATTGGTTAAAACGGTTTTCTCCAAAGATTGTAATTTAACTAAGAGCATAAATAGATTGGTGAGACAACAATGTCTGTATTACTCTAGATCAGTCTTTCCCAAACTGTAGGCTGCAACCCACTGTTGGTTTGTGAGTTGATTTTTGGTGGGTGAGGAAAGTCTGAGCAACAACTAAAGATAATCAGCAATCAGCCGGTGACTAGACACTCTAGGCAACCTCCTCTATGTGTACCAATTTGTATGCAGAATTATTAATCTCTGAATGGTGTTCTTAGGGAGGGGCTAGAGGCCGCCAAATACATTTAGCAAGACCACAAGGATTCCATTAATTAACAAAAAGACCCCCGAGCAGCCCAAGTTATAGAAAGTTCAATAGCCAAGTTGGATCAAGATTCAAATTTCTTTATTTTGGTCTCTGTAATGAATCCTAAGGGGCTTCTTCAGTTTCACAAGACCTCTCAGTTCCATAAACACACTAAGCCAACATGTGTTTATTCGTTATGGCACATAAACCTCCGACTTCATCAGACCTACAAATAAACATGAATATACATAAATGTACTATTTATAGATCAAATATAATCATTACCACCACCAAGCATAAAAGTACAGCTAAGGGCATGCAACTGTGTGCATATTAAACATAAAAGTAAATACTCAATAAGTAGTATCCAAGGAAATCCTAAGTACAATTGAATAAGGTGCAACCAAATCTCACAATGTTTATGTAATCAATGAAATTATTAAATTATACATAGTTCTCAACAAATATTCCCATCCACTAATAATCAGAATAAGTGAATTAAATAACACAAATCACACCCACATGTAATGTGACACATCTAATAAAAAGTACCTCATTCCAAAGTAATATCGATCCAGAAATCACTTCTGATTAGAGTAAAAAGATAATAAAGTCCTATCATTATAACCCTACACCCAATAAACCAACCCTTTTGGTATCCAAGTAATCTCAAACATTACTTTACCTAATTTTAAAGGTAAATATTCATCCCTCAGTATTTTTCATATGGCAAAGGTAATTATTTTAGAAAGTCCTGTAATAAAAACACCACAAGAAATACTTAAATTCATGTGATAACAGTCCATTAGGTTACAGTAATAACACTTCGGGCCTGATTACAAGTTTGGAGAATGGGCTACTTCATCACAAACTTTACGAATATTCTATTTGCCGCATTATGACTTCTATTATGTTCCATTGGGTATAATGGATCTCGTAATATGGCGGATGTGATATCCGTCATGTTTGTGATGGAATAACCTGTCCGCCAAACTCATATTCAGGCCTTTAGCGGTCTATGAAAGTCTGCATCATCAATTCCCAAAACATCATCGTAAACAACATTCATTTGCAACCATATTCCCACATAAGAAACAAAATTACCTAAACCACATATTTTGTTCAATATCTCTACATTCATTATATATCTAAATCATACACATACTGTATTCTTCTCCAGCACCAAAAACCGACCTAGAGATATACTTAAATAAGATCATACAAGTGCTTATCTGTGGCCAGAAACATAGTTCCAAAGCACCATTACTGTATGCATGCATGATCGTAATAAGGAAATGTAAAGTAGTTTTAGCGTTCTTCAATTAATAGCGAAATTCCAATCAAACACTTTAACCAAAAGGGACAATATCCCTGGATCAAACAAATGTACCCCCATAACTCACCATGAAGTCTACGAGAGAAGAGGGTTCTCCATCTCAAACTATGTGCGTGCTCAGCGTAAATGCCGCACCCCATCTTGGAAGGATATTTATATCCATGCCCAAACAAGGAATTAAAACAAGGCCGCAAGCAAAATCAAAAAAGGACCCCTGCACTTTGAGGTACCAGCCATTGTACTGGAAATTCCAACTACGCGCCATGTTTGTAAAGCAAATGTATCTTCATGACTCACCATAGAGCCTACGAGAGAGGGGTTCTCCATCTCAAACCGCATGTGTGCTTGGCGTGTATGTCACGTGCCATCCTGGGCGAATATTTATAACTGTGCACGAAAAATAGGAATCATAAGGATCACAAGCAAAATTGAAAGAGGACCCCGCGCATTTAAGCATCAGCCATTATATTAAAAAAGCCCAAACTCTTAAGTTTACATAGGCAAAATGCACTATCTGCCAACATTCTTTTACTTCATATGATGGTCAAACACCATTGGAACTGTGAGGGCTTGTGAAACCGAAAAAAACCCTTTGGATTTGTTCTGGACACCGAAATAAAGAAAAATGGAACTTCATTGGACTTGACCATTGAACTTTCGATAACTTGGGATGCTTAATGGGTCTTTTTGTCAACAAATAAAGATGACTTTAAATTCTGTATTTATATTGTCACATTTGCCAGTGCTTTGAAGACAGATGTCAAATGGCAGGCTATGTCTTCTGACAAATTATTCCTTATTCTCTTAACATGGGGAATGGGATTCACTTTCCTTTCTCTAACTGAAGAGTGAGAGAAGTTTTTAAAGTGAATTATGTGACAATCTTGCTTAAGTACAGGGAGTGTGAAAGAAAAGGCTGTAGGGTGTGTCGCAATACCCAACAAAATATAAATGCCTGTTACTACTTTATGCATTCAGAAGTTAAGAAAATAAAAATGAAGCACATTTGTTGTAATTTTGAAGTGTGTTGGAAAGAGATTTTAATAGGATCAGATTGGGTAAAACTTTATTCGGCCATGAGGCCATAAAAGATGCACAGCATAAAATACTCACAAAACATATTAAAATAAATATTACAAACGTTCAAAAAGACTCATGATGAGCACAAATCAATGTCGCATATCTTTCCTGATCTTAACAGAAGCACAGCATGACAGACAATCTCAGACGATAAACACTGTAAAAGTTCAAGACTCTGTTTGGCAGAATGACATTCAAGAGAACATAAAATTGGGCAGTATAAGAACTACACAAGAACATAAAATGTAAACAAGATTGCTGGCTAGTATCATTACAGGGACAGCACAATAAGGAAGGAAACCTACTTCCCTGTAAAGTGTGAGCTACAGAGAAAGGTTCAACCTGCAATTTGTTCAATAAAAGCGGTGCTCAGGGTTAGGTATCCATCCAAATAAGATCCAGATCCAACCGGAAAGACAATCTCCATATGGTAACTCACCATTGCCATCTCCAAATTTTTTGTAGAGTGATTTATAGGACTAATTCCAGAAAAAAAGGATCTAATCAAGGCTTTTGAGTTACCGTTGATCTCATTAGGCGAATAAAAAGGTTTGGGCGCACCCAAGTCTATAAGAGATTTTCTAAAGTGGAGAGGAGAGGAGTTGGCCTAACGGCTAGGGCGCTCGCCCTCGGACCTGGGGATCTGGGTTCGAGTCTCGGTAACGACGCCAAAACCTCCTGTGATTCTGGGCAAATCACTTAATCTCCCCGTGCCTAAAATGAATGTGTGTCTGTCCTCATGTAATGTAACTGGTGCTATGTAAAGTGCTCTGATACCTGATTCGGTTCGGGTCTAGTTCGCGCTATATGAAAGTGCAAAAAAAACAAGCATTGGAAATGCAATAGGTCTCGCAGCATTAGAGTTAGTGCTTTTAGAATTGTTTATGGGTTTTTTTGTAAATCTTTAGCATTTTTGTTTCCTGTAGCCAATGCTAAAGAATTAAAAAAAAAAAGCCATAAACATTTCTAAAAGCTCTAACTCAAATGCTCCGAGACCTATTGCACTGTGTGAGGGTGAGGGGTTGAGGGTGAGGGTGAGTGGGGGTAGAGGGTGAGTGAGGGTGAGGGTGAGTGAGGGTGGGTGAGGGTGAGTGAGGGTAGAGGGTGAGTGAGGGTGAGAGTGAGGGTGAGTGAGGGTGAGGGTGAGTGAGGGTGAGGGTGGGTGAGGGTGAGTGAGGGATTGAGGGTGAGTGAGGGTAGAGGGTGAGAGAGGGTGAGGGTGAGTGAGCTATTGAGGGTGAGTGAGGGTAGAGGGTGAGAGAGGGTGAGGGTGAGTGAGTGTGAGGTGATCTTCTAGGTATGTATGTGCAAAGACTCAAAGACCTACGCATCATTTGTGCCTGCCATGCCAGTAATCTTGTAGTCCACACCTTGCCTTGCCTTCTGCCGCCACATTGCTTGTTGGAGTTCATGTTTTAATGAGGAATTGTTTCTAGTACAGTGTGGGTGAGTGGGGTGAACAACAAGCTAATTTTACAGCTACAGTTTCTGCACTAACATAGCTTTTCTGCTTTTGTAGTGCAACTCTCCAAAATAGCGAGTGCATCGCAAACTCAATTTTGCTGCAAAACTACAGTGCTGTAACAATTAACGTCTGTTCTTTGTTGTGAAAACACACTTCTGTGCTCCAGTCAGTATTTTTGTGTGTCAAATGACTCAATATCTTTCAGAAGTGAAAGGTGGGGGGGCTTCCGAACGTCATTTTAAAACTCAGTTTGGGCCGGGTCTACACTATACTAGTCTGCCAACTTGAACTCACATTAAGCAGGACGCTTCCAAACTCACTACATGTGGCGTCATACAAAGTAAATAACTGCATTTGGTCCTGTGGGGGGTAGGGGCAGTCTACAACAGCCTGCGTAACCTTTTTTTTCCAAATTAAATTCCACGTGACCACGCCCCGGCACACGCACCGCAAGAGTCATTTCCGCCAGAGTTCAGCACGACGTGGAGGCGGGCACTGTTCTTGGAGCAGCAGCAGTATTTAGCAGGCCTCTTATAAAGGCAGTGCCACCAGTAAAGTAAACCTGTGAGTAAAAATGAAAAACCAAACCATTCTACGCAATTGTATATTAGCGTTATTTTCTCCTCAAGCGAAAGGATCGGAGACACGACAGTCTAAGAGCATTTGTCGTGTGCTAGTGCACTGCAGTCCTGCTGGCCATTTAATTCCATGGAGCCAGGCGGCTGCATCGCTGTCGTGGGGCTCTGTGGACCAGCTCGCCCTTTTCGACCAGCTCGGCTGAGCTGACGGTGGTGCGGTTCTGTATGGGATGTCGGACATTGGAGCATTTTGTGCAGACTCGTCCCAGTCTGGAGCAGCCGCCTTCTCTTTTGTCAGTGTGCTCTGGCCTTTGCTGGTTGACTTATGACGGGTGGATTTGATAGCCTGGTGATGGCACATGCGTGTTGTTCGGGTTTACGTTCAGAGTTGTGTGTTGGCGGCTGCTGTTTGTACGAGGTAATTGCCATTGTGGTGCTCCGTTGGGGGTCACAGCATTCCTTTTGGTGGTGCGTGCTGGGGGGCGGGTGTTTGCTCTGCCATTTCGAGTGAAGTGATGCATTGATTGTCAGCATTGGGGCGCTTGAGCTCGGCGAGGCTCACGTGTACTGTGCCGCAATTGTATATTAGCGTTATTTTCTCCTCAAGCGAAAGGATCGGAGACACGGCAGGTAAAATAAACAACAAGAAATGCCAGTAACAGACGGAAAAACAGCGATGTAACTGTAAGCATCAGTGCGTTCAAAAGCAGAAAGATAAAAGCGCAGTTACAAATGGTCATATACGTATCTTCAAATACACACGCATACCTACACAATATTTTGTTCCGTCCAAAAAACAACATAAACGTGATATTGCAGAGGGGCTACTTTTATCAGACGCACTCGTATTACACAAAAATCGCGCTACGAGGTAACTTCGAGCGCTGTGAGGTAACCAGATGGGCGGGAGTAAAGACAACATGGAAAATGCGAGGGGTAGAGGGGTACTGGGGTAAAAACACAAACAGGAGGGTGCGGGAAGAAATTGAACGGGGACAACGGGCGGTGGGGGTCTGGAAAGGCAACACAAACTACCAAGGGGAGAGGGCCGTAGCAAAGTGAACACGGATAACGGGAAGGAGCAAAGAAAACGGGGACAGATAGCGCAACTGGAAAGTTACAATGCAAGCTGAGGCATGATGCAATTTAGCTGTGACCTGGAAGCATTTTAAAGGTCTTAAAAGTGCAAGCAGCAGCTCTAAAATACAAGACGGAGGGAAGAGAGGGGAGGGGGGAGGAGAAATGCGACACGGCGGGAAGGGGAGGGGGCGGAGCGGGTACAATAAACAAGACGGAGGGAAGAGAGGGGAGGGGGGAGGAGAAGTGCGACAGGGGAAATGCGAGACGGCGGGAAGGGGAGGGGGCGGAGCGGGTACAATAAACAAGACGGAGGGAAGAGAGGGGAGGGGGGAGGAGAAGTGCGACAGGGGAAATGCGAGACGGCGGGAAGGGGAGGGGGCGGAGCGGGTAAACAAAGACGGACGTGCACGCGCTTTTAAGCTCAATGCGCATGCGCATTGAGCTTAAAAGTCACGGGCACTGCAAGGAATCGCCACGATTCCTTGCAGTGTGGATAAAGAGCGGATAAGTCCCAATACTCTCGCCTTGCTCGATGCGCATGCGCATCGACAGGCGAGACCTAAAAAAGAAAAAAAAAAGTAGGCCAGCCAGGGGATATTTTGGCTGTGATCTATGGTAATACAAGCAGAAAGGACAAGGTGGGAGAACTTAGTATAAGATGAGCTCCAGATTTTTACCCAGAGTAAAAGTAGGGCTAGTTTAACTGTGTCCTCAAACTATGGCAAATTTACCTCAGCATGAGTGATATATTTAGAAGTATACATGGGGACTGCTAATAAGCTGGAAAGAAATGTCTTTTCTACCGTTTGTAAATGGGTAGAATTGGCATACCAGCAAATATATATAGGACCCCCTGCTAATGCTCTAGAACTCCTAGGGCAGGACAATAGTATAATTCAAGGCAAAAACCCTAGGCAGTCAAAAATGGTCACTCAAATTAGCAACTCATGAAGAACAGACAGACATGATAGAGAGAACTCAGTGTGTACACCTAATAGCTATATTAAAACATATATACATTTTATTTAGTTTGTTTTAAAAAATTACTTTTTCCACAAATAATCAAACAATACAGAACTACAATACAACATGATGTCACTAATTCATATAAATCATATAAAAGACAAAACAATCAAAAGGTTGGACAAACATCAATACATTTTTATAAATCTAAAGTCAGAAGTAGTGGCTCACTCACTCCTAAGGGCCTTCACAAACACCTAAATTGCTAAGATAAATACTACTAAAAGTTAAATTGTGATATTTAAGAGTAAGAGATTTCAGAAGATAATAAATCATAAATGTCATATTAGAAATCAAGAATTGGAATTAGGATTCTTTTCTTTTTATTTAAATGAAAATGAACAAATTCAACCAGAAAAGTGATGTCATATGCTAATTGCCTTAGATTATTTTATAATGCCATGGGCTGTAGACATGTTTCTCATCTTTTGTCAGAGTATCAGCTGAAGGTCTCTCCGAATCTTTCATAAGCAGTTGGAATCCCGGTTGTTCAGAGTTGTTCATTTATGAATATTATACAGGGAAAAACGTTATTTTGAGGGCATCGCCTTATTCATGATGAGGAGAATTCATAACATAGTTTATTGCATTCAGAACTATTTATGCACAAAAGAAACTCGTATTGGTATTACTAATTTGTATTATACAGTGGATCACTTTCACATGCAAAAAGACGATTTGGTGGAAATGTTCCTGTCACATCTGAAGAATCATTTTTAATCACTGGTTGAATTTTTAATTATAAGGAAATTGCATACTGTGTAAATAAAGGAAAGATTTGTTTTGACACTTTTTCCTGCGAAGAGTAAAATCCACATGACATCTGACATGCAATCTGAACCATTAAGTGTGTTGTTTAATTTGAAAAGGATCATGGCAAAAAACTGAATCTTAGCGACAGATAATGTGTTGGAAATGCTCGCTCTTACAAGTTAAAAGATTAAACCAAGGTAAGCACATTTTTCGACAATCATTGACAATCATTGAGGACAAAAAGTTCTTTTTTTCCCACAAAAATATATATTTTTTCTCATATCACCAAAGAGCGTCTGCAATAATCAATAAACCACACTGTCAAACTATCCGCCCGGTGGTCACTGCATTCGCCAAGGTTCTATTACCTTGCCGGACCATCACCTTTGCCAGTAATCGAAACACAGAGAGCTGCTGCACCAGATTAGGAAATCCGTCCATATATCCAGATTAGGGTTTTTCACCGTACGTTGATCCTGCCAGCAAACCCTAATAGCCTCGGAGGCAAAGGGTCCCTCCATTTCATACAGATCTCTCTTCTGGTGATTAGGATCATGTAGAATACCAACCTTCGGTGTGACTGCCTCAGCAGCCTGCTTATTTTTTCATCACACCGGAGGATAACAAGCATTGCATTCAGTTAAATCTCCAGACCAAAGATACCTTTTAAAGCACGTTCTATTCCACCCCAAAAGTCACTCAGCCTCGGGCATTCAACAAAGATATGGACATTGTTAGCTCCTAAGCAGCCACACCTTACACACTTAGGGAGAGGGTGGGGGCAAACTTGGTTATTTTATATAGAGTCCAATAGAGACGGATGATGGTGAAAAAATTATTCCTTTTCAGGTGGTTTGACAGTTGAGTAGAGAAACCTCAAGGAATTATCCCATACTGTTTTAATACCTCCCTCAAAGAAGGTTCCACTCCATACTGAATAAGGGGGTGTTATCTTGTTTTCCTCTGCTGCCAAAAGCCTCGCATACAACCTTGCAGCCTCCTTACTCCTAGATCTAATGTCTTGAAGAGAGAGCACCAACTCCCAGTCGCCCCCAATTTACTTTTTTGATGCCACAAACCAGGAGGATAGTTGAATAAACCTAAATCTGGACAGGTCATTCAATACCAGTCTTAGCCTTTAATACTTCACATGGATACACTCCCTCCGATGACAGCAGGTCTGACCATGTTATAACCCAGCCCTCTTAAGCGGAAGATTTAAGCAGTCTTTCAAACATTTCGGGGTTCCGGGAGAGTCCCAGACTGGAGCTAAGTCTGAAAAATAACCAATGCCCCACCTCCTCCTGACATTATACCATAGATTTAAAGCAGATCCTAATACTTTTAATCAGACTTTATTGAAGAACCTGGGGATACCAAACTTATAAAGGAGGCCCTCCACGCTCCACTGATTGAGGACAAAAGTTTGTTTTTGTAAATTGTGGTCCATAAATATATAGGTTTTACAAAAGTTAGTATGAAAAGCTATTGCATCCATCAATAGTAAACAAGCTTCCATTAACTTCTTAAGGCCGTTTTGTGTTCATGCCATAAATTTGGGCCATCAACATTCAGTAAGAGGGGGGTGGCTTTATTACCCACCCGTGGGTGTCTTGTCCATATCTCCTTGTAGAAGTCTCTAGTTCGTTTGTGTATAATGCAAAAAGGGGGAGGGGGAGACAAGACACAACTCTGGCGAAGCACCCTAGTTATATTTACATTCCCAACCTACACCAAATTTCCTGTAAGGTACAAATGCAGTTGACCAAGAAAATCAATGATATTACTACGCCCATAAATATTACGTTTAATCCTGTTGACCCGGTCGTTAACAGAACTCTGGAGCATGTACATTTGTTAACCAACAGATTTAGGATGAGACATTATTTGATGGTGCCTAGATCCGTCCTAAAACCATATGGGCTTTCTGCAAATATGCCTTTTGCTTTAATTTGCTCCTGGATTCTTTTCATAATAACTCTGAAATTGGATGGTAACATGTATTGCTCTTGTTCCTTTTCCTAAAAAATAGTGACTATAAGAGATTGAGAGCATGATGGAGGAATAACAGAGTTGCTTGCAGCATCCAAAACACAAGACGCAACGTGGGCCAGAGAGCCACATTATTCATACAGAGATCTATAGTTTCACTGTTAGGGCCATGTGCTTTGCCTCCTTGGCTGGTCTTAATGGCCACAGCAACCTCCTGCAGAATAAATTGTAATTTGGTATTGTTGATAATTGGCTCCTCAGTGTTGTTTTCACATGTACTTAAAATGCAGATAATGTGCATCTTCCATATTATGTTTATCCATTAGTTACCTTGCATATTTCACTATATGCCAAAAGGCTCTGGAATTGTTGCGTGTGCTAACACACTTATTAAATTACTTTCACTCACGAGCATGTGTGTTGAAACCATCTGTTGCCCTTAGAAATGGACAGGTTTTTTCCGGTACTTAAAATGTTATGGACAGCATGACAAATATTATTGTAAGTACCCAAGATAGCCTCAAGGCTGTTGGAGTCTCAAATTCATAACGCTATTCTATCATAGGAGGCCTTCCCCGATTTCCTCAGGTCGATGTCAGGATCTATCAATTCACAATGCAGTCACAGATCACCCCTCCTCACCACCAAACTGTGAGAAACTTTGTCAAAGCCCTTTATGTAGTTACTGTAGGAATTATAGAATGATCCCTTATGCACTTTGTCAAATTACCAGAAACAAAAATATAATCAATAATACTGCCACAACCTCAAACAAAGTATGAAATAATGAGACAGGTGGATATAAAGCTAATTTTAATTCACAAGGATCCATTTTGCAAGATGATCTAGCAAACACTCACTCTAGGCTATCTACTTCGTTCAACTGTTGAACATCATATTTGACCACTTAACCATGGCCATTATTCTCATAAAATATGTTACCGGCTCCTATTTTGGTATTAAAATCATGCTCCAAAATATTTTTTTAAAACCTCTACCACTCTCTGTTTATTGATAAGGTATGACAACCGGTTGACGTTGAGAGATTGCAAGGGAAGGAAACTGCTGTTACGAAAGTTAATCAAAAAGCATATAACTGCTTCTGAAATTAAGAATAAGAACCTGTATCTTAAAAAATCCAGAAGATAAAACTCTGAGACAATAACTGAGGAATGTGGCTACCAATATATTCCAGCCACTCTTTCACTCTCCCAAAGGAAGCGAGTGGTGTGGTCAGAACCATCTAGGTGGTATAGCAATCCAGTTTATATTCTAAAGCCCAAGTGTCCTGAAAAAGAATAATGTACTGCTTGATAAACTTAATGCTTGATAAACTTAATCCATTCCTCAATGACTATTTTACAATGAACACCCACAATGTTCCAGGAAACTAGTTATAGGGTCCTGCTACATGCATAGACTACCTCGCACATTGAATCTACAAAAAGACTCTTGCCAGATGTATATATTTTAATATCTATGCCCCACGGAGCGCGTACATTGGACAGTAAATCAATGGAATCAAGAGAATCCAGGGGAGCAACTCTATTGGAAGTGGAGCAAGAAACAGACAGTAAGCCATGGGTAATTACCAACTAATCAAGGTCACATTACAGTGGGAATTTTACTGGGGGCATGTGTTTGAAATGAGTTGATAAAAATAACCAAGAGGTACTACTTTGATCATAGACTGCGATCTGTTTTCGCAAATAATAAAATCATACCGAAGACGCAGCAGAATAGGATTTAAACAATTAATCACCTTGAATTATTTTAAGTGAGGAAAACACCTAGGAAACAAGCCTCACCACGTTTGCTTCTTCATACCTTAAGGGTCTGCTCTCAAATTCCCTAATAACTAATATGATGTTTTACACTTTGGCTGGTCATGACTTTCTCTCTGTGGTTGAGTCAAAGGAGGCACATCAACAAGCACCATAACATAGGAAGAAACTACAGAGGAAAAATGAAAAAAGGTTAGTGCTACATCATTTGAAACAGAAGCATTCATACCTGACACAAGATCACTGCGACAATTCAGAAGTCCAATTTGATTGGACGACTCTTTTAAAAGTGATGGCATATAGGAGAATAATAAATTCTGAAAGCCCTGAATAATTCTTTCACCAGGCGAAACAGATGTCACACAAGATTCCAAGTAATGCTGCACGGATTGTTTATCACACTGAACCATAGATTTGATAGAGCGCTCGCCGCTCCTAAATTTGTAAGGGGTTTATTATATTCATGTGCAAACTGCACTAGTATTTATTCAATGTTTGGTTGAACTTTTTGCATATTAAAATGACGTTTATATATCATCCTATGAAAATCTGTAGAATGAAATTGTGATGCTATTTACGTGATTGATTAGTATTTTGCACGTATTTAGAAAAATCATGTAATTGTGCACGTATATAATGACTAGTAGGTAACCCAAATGTATTCACTGTTATAAGATTCATATAAAGGCCTGTGTAACTAGTGCATATTAAAAGAATGATCTTAGGTTAGCCAGAAATGTAGGACTAACTCTCGTTTTCTTAAAGGTTTCATTTCTCCTCGTTTGCTCCTAGGTCAGAAGCTAATAAAAATGAATGTGTGTATAAAGTTGTTTTTTTCATCCCTACTGCAGGTGCAGGAATTTGACCTCGTTATTTTAGATATAAGAAGATACATGGTAGGGAAGGAATGCCTTTGAGGAGCTCAGGCAGAGAGAAGGGAGGCAGGACTTCTGTTTTTGCCTGAGGAAAGAGTGCGTCTTAGAACGAGCTCTGAAGCTTTATGGTACTTGACCCATTTAACGTGAGTACACTTCTTCAGAATTCAACACGTGCTGACACCTTTTGGGAAATCCTTCAAAGGAAACTAGGAAGGGATGCCACTTTAGAAGAAAAGAAGGGACAGATTATTCTTTAATTCGGAAATACAATTGTAAAAGGATTTGGACGCAGCATCTATACTCAGCTGTATTCTGATTTTTGGGAATTTATTGTTCTGTGCTTATTGTGCCGTATGAACTATATTCATAGATTGGGCTCTGTATTAGTTTTCATGTAGCTTTACACTTTGATTTTGAGGTGTGTCTATATTCTGTTGTTCCTGGCTTTGTAATAAATCTACAAAAGCTCATTTCAGAGTTCGTAGTTATTGGAAGGTGATGGGTGGGGAGATGTATAATTGGTCAAATGTTTTCTTCCCTCCACACTTCTTAGCAGGCAAAATAAAGACTATCGGCCAGACATTCTTAAGTAAATCTAGGAAACAGAATTCGGCCCCATCAGATTCAAATGGTGTCAACATTTTGTCAGTCCTCTTATGAAGGTTACAAATCCTTGCTGAGACAAAGAGAGTGCAAACTGAAGAATGTCAGACAAACGAGCCTTCAAGGGGTCAATGGACTTCTCTCCACACCATGAGACAAACTTGGACCACCTATAAAAATAGATAGACTTGGTGGAGTGCCGCCTGGCCAATAAAATAACATCCACCTCGTCAGGTGGGAGAGAAAAAGAATTCAGGTTGCCCTGTTCAATCTGCAGGCATGAAGGTGTAAGCTCTGGAGGTGGGGGTGTAGAACCTGCCCCTGCGACTGCGAGAGGAGGTCTGCCCTTAGAGGAAGACGGAGCGGCGGGCACGAGGAGAGGTGGAGAAGATCTGTGTACTATACCCTTCTTGGCCAATCCGGAGCAATCAATATGACTTGGGCTCGGTCTTGGCGAATCTTTCTCAGAACCCTGCGGAATCAAGGGTATGGGAGGAAATGCGTAAAGGAGTTGTGAGCCCAAACTCAACTGAAACACGTCCCCCAAAGCTCCCTGCATCGGATACTGCAGACTGCAGAATGATGGGCAGTGAGCGTTCTCGTGAGTAGCGAACAGGTCCACCTGAGGAGTTTCCCACGTCAGAAAGACCGGATCAAGCCTCCACTCGTGGTCAGCTGAGAACTGCCGACTGAGACTGTCTGCACGTACGTTCAGGACTCCGACCAGATGATTTGCCATCAGACAAATCTGATGGTGCTGAACCCAGGACCAGAGACGCAGAGCCTCTCTGCAAAAACAATATGATCCCACTCCTCCCTGTTTGTTGATATACCACATCCTGGTAGCGTTGTCCGTTAGGACTTAAACCGACTGACCACGAAGGGAAGGGAGGAAGGCCTTGCGCGCTAAACGAATTGCCCGCAACTCTAGAAGTTTGATGTGAAGCAACCTCTCCTCCGGAGACCAAAGACCTTTGATCTCTAGATCCCCCAGAGGAGCACCCCACCCTAGGGTGGATGTATCCGTTATCACTGTAGCCACCGATGGAGGCAGATGAAAAGGCTTCCCTTGAGACAGATTACCTGCCACGCTCCACCAAGATAGAACCGCCGCAGCTTCTCTGGAGATCCTCACTGACACTCTGAGATCTCCATTGTGCTGATACCACTGCCTGCGGAGACACCACTGGAGTGCCCTCATGTGCCAGCACGCATGGACGACCAACAGAATACAGGAAGCCATCAGACCGAGCAGACGAAGGACCTTCAGGACTGGAACAACCGCTCCATTGTAAAATAAAGGAATCGTTTCCTGTTTGTCGAGAATCCTTTGTGGAGGAGGGAATGCCCGACACACAGTGGTAACCAGTACCGCACCTATGAACAGGTTGCGCTGAGAGGGCACCAGGTGAGACTTGGGCGCCTTAATCGAGAAACAGAACCTGTACAACAACTGAGTTGTAACCTGTAGATTTTGGAGCACCTTCTCTGGAGACTGTGCTTTGATCAGCCAGTCATCCAGATAAGGGAATACTGGAATCCCCGACCTTCTGAGGTGAGCTGCCACCACCGGCATCACCTTGGTGAAGACTCGAGGTGCAGTAGTAAGACCAAACGGAAGAACCGCAAACTGGTAATGTTGCGGTCCTACCGTAAAACGGAGATACTTCCTGTGCGACTTCAGGATTGGAATGTGGAAATACACATCCTGTAAGTCGATCAACACCATCCAGTCCTTTTGCTGCAGCGCTTGAAGAACCTGCGCAAGGGTGAGCATCTTGAACTTCTCCTGTTTCAGAAAAAGGTTCAAGATCCTGAGTTCCAGAATTGGAGGAAGTCTGCCATCCTTCTTGGGTATCAAGAAATAGCGGGAGTAGCATCCCTGACCCCTTTCCTGGTCCGGAACCACCTCTATCGCACCTTATCTCAGTAATGCCAGAACTTCCTCCTGTAGGAGAAGTAGGTGGTTCCTCGAGCAAAAACCTTGACAAGGAGGGTAATTTAGGGGAAATTCCCGAAAGGGAAGAGCATATCCATTTTCTACAAGATTGAGAACCCAAAGGTCCGATGTGACCGATTCCCAATCCTGTAGAAAATGAGTAAGCCGACCCCCTACAGGACCAACATGATTCGGAATGGGGGATCTAGGGCTGCTTTGCTGTGGCAGGAGGGGGGTGGGAAGAGGAAGAGTAGGAGGAGGAAGGGGAGGCCTGACGTCCTCGACCACGGGTCCTGTTCCTGCCTCTGTACGATTTGTACAGGGAATTCTTCTGCTGCTGCTGTTGCTGTGGCTGCTTGTAAGAACGAAAGGAAGACCTTCCAAAACCTCTGAATCTCTTGTTTGAAGATCCTCTGGTTTGTAGGCCCAAAGACCTAGCTGTCGCCTTGCTGTCTTTGAATCTTTCCAAGGCCGCATCAGCCTTCTTGCCAAACAGACCCGATCCATCAAAAGGAAGATCTATCAATGGCGCCTGTACATCAGGTGAAAACTCTGAAGACTTCAGCCAAGCAGCCCTTCTTGTGGCAGCAGAAGAACCCATAACCCTTGCCACAGAGTCAGTCGTATCCAATCCACTCTGTATTACCTGACGAGCGGCAGCCTGCGTGTCAGCTAGAACCTCAACAAAGTTCTGTCTATCATCTACAGGTAATTTTGTGACCAACTGCTTCGCAGAATCCATAAGAGCGTGGATATAACGCCTCAGAAGGCATGTCGCATTTGTAGATTTCAAAGCCATGCTGGCTGATGAGAAAACCTTCTTGGCTGATTGGTCCAATTTCTTTGATTCCCTATCACTTGGAACCTGAGGAAAGGAACAGGTAGATTTCTTGGAGCAGGCTGCCTGAACCACCAGACACTCAGGGGATGGATGTGATGACAAAAAGTCCGGATCCCCAGGAGCAACCCTATATCTACTTGCAACAGTCCTTGATACTGCAGGAGAAGAAACGGGCTTATGCCATATCTCCAAAACTGACTCAGTAATAGCCTCGTTGAATGGCAACATTGGTTCCACAACCGAAGAAGGGGAATGAAGCACCTCCGTTAAGATGTTCGATTTAAACTCTGCAGTAGGCAGACTCAAATCCAAAAGCTCAGCCGCTTTTCTAATGACCGTGTGATACGGTACAACAGCCTTTGAAGGAGCATCAGAAGTCGAAGAGAGCTCCCATTCCGGAAATAATTCTAATCCACTTGCCTCTTTAAGCTCATCAAAAAAGTCCTCTTGTAATTCTCCCTCCTCCATCGCCTCTGCTCGATACCTTTGCTCCTCCAAAAGCCTTTGAGCCTCACACCTAGACCTCATCCTCGGAATCGGCGTTGATGGAACTACAACCGATTCCGATGGAGCCGGAGCCGGTGTCGAGCTCGGATCCGGTGGAACAGTCTGGAATGTACGAGGTCGAGAATGAACCGGAACCGGAGAAGATGGAATCGACGTCGAAGACTTCGGCGCCTGTGGAACATTAAGATTGAAGGCCATTGGACCTATGGGACCAGAAGGTGCTCCAGAGGGGTACATGGCTCTTGAGAAGACGCCGTACATCGCATTCAAATAATGCGCCGGTTCTTGCCCCGGGCCTGGAAAGGGAGGGTATGGACCCATAGGCTGCTCCTGTCGAGGTAAAATAGGAGTGGGGTCAACCCTTCAGGTAATGGAGCTTCAACCTCCTCTCGAGACGGCTCACCTAGCGACACCCGATTCGATGGAACAGGAGGAGAGATATAGTCCTTCCGATGTCGATGCTTCGGAGACTTCAACTTCGACTTCGGAGCAGAGTGACGTCGCGATCCATGCTTCTTCTTCTTATGCTTCCTCTTAGATCGAGAAGCATGTCCCGAAGTCGACCGCGAAGCCGGCCTCGATCTCGTACAGGATCTCAAAAGTCTCCTACCTCTCTTCTCCTTTATTTTCGCTACAAGTAGCTTTGCCTCTCTTTCTCGAAGCACTTTAGGGTTGATCTTCATACAGCTGGAGCATCCTTGGACGTCGTGGTCAGACCAAAGGCACCAAACGCAGTCCTCGTGCGGATCCGTGATGAACATGAACTTCCCGCATGCCCCACAGGGCTTGAGGCCTGATTTCCTTGAAGACATGGCAAAAGGAAACTAAATTTCTCGAAACAAGAAACAGTAACAAAGTAACAAACGAGCTACTGTTGATCCCAAGAAAAAAACATTAGCATCGACGACGCGGAAAAAAAGGTACTGATGTCATCACACCGACGGGGTCCTATTTTGGATTCAGTGATGTCAGCGGAGCCGCACGCCATGTCGTGCTTCTGTGACATCGTCCACGTCGGCGTGACGAGCTACGAAATAATTTTCCGAATGTTGCTGAAGCAGGGCATATTCACAAGGTGAGGAATCCACTGGCAGATGTATCCATCAGAAGCCTTTATACTTGAGATTTGACTAGAACAGTATCCTCAGTGATGTTATCACTTCCGGCGCCAATACAGTTCATAGACAATTGGTTAATTGCTCAGACAGCCAAAGGTTCCAAGAAGTCCCTCCTATAATTAGCTCTTGTACTGCATTGAAGTGTTGTTATTTGTGCAGGTTCATGGGTAGTTGCCAATATGGCTCGATATAGGCAGCTGTCAATGATCACAAAGGAAGAGTGCTGTTTCTTAACCGGTTGGCTCTGGAGAGGCATTTTGGGCCTTCCTTATCCCATGGCCCAGTGTTGATTAAGCTAAAAGCAAAGACCAAGATAATGGGCCTAGCCTGGACTTTGATGACCCCGCCCATGACCCTGGTGTACCCATACGCAACCCGCCCTGTGCCATCCACCTTTTGACTCAATAATGTTGACCAGGGCTACACCAACACAAGGGATTCTGTGACTTTGGTTCTTTGAGTTCTCCTTGGCCCAAGTGCACAGCAAACTGTAACACACTGCACTGCACCCACTGAGATAATGGGTGGGGCTTCAACAGCATACGCGCTTTCAGAGATCACTAACTGGGTTCTTGTATAATTTAACTTTAGATGGTTCAGGGGCATTCTAGTAATAACTTATTTCCTAAACAAAAACAAAACACAGCCTTTTTCTTCATGGAGCCCAGGCTGACTCACTTGTATTTACTGCTCATAGAAGCAAGCTGGAAATAGATTATACCTCCTCTTACACTGGAATGTGGATCATTTTATTTGTAAGCTCAGGCAAACAGTTTTTAGTGTCTGCACGCAGACTAATTGTTTCCAGTACATAACATAGATCTAGAAAGTACATTGGGAGTGCCCCCTGCTCGTGATTGAATTGCTTTGTTGCTTATCTAGATTGTGTGCTCTAGTTTCAATGGCTTTCCTCCCTATTTGTGTCCCAACCAGGACCACTTCAGTCTCAAAGTATTCTGCCTGTATGAGTTGTAGCCTGCAGCTGCATACTTAAGAGCAGTTATTTTAAATGTAACACTTGGGGGTGCATATTTTCTTACTCTCTCTTCTGCGTTTTTCTTCTTTCCAAAAGTGTGCTTCTTTCATACCACCCTACCTAATGATCTAACTTCTCCTTCCAATCTCTCTCCGTGTGATTTATTTATTTTTTAACTATTTTCCATCTCCCTTTCACATTCTCCTTTAAATCCATTCCTTCCTCTCTCTCCTGCTCCCTGATCTTTTCCTGACAAGCTCTCCTTCCTGCTACTCAACCTAATCCCCATAATTAATGTTATTTTCTTTCGAGGATTTGGCATCTATAGAGTACTGCCAGTCCACTCGCTCCCTATTTCTTCTGTTTTTTACTTTTAATTTACTAACCATACTAACAAGGCAGTTCTCTATGTGGGAGCAGTAGATAACAAGCATTTGCAATGCAATAGGTCTCGCATTTGCGCATTAGCATTGTAAAGGACTATGGGCCAGATGTAGGTGTCCAAATACCGAGCGGTAATGCAGAAATTCGCAGAATTTCTGCGTTTCCGACCGGTATTTGGCTGAGAACTATGTAGGTGAGTTTAAACCTACTTGCAAAATAAGGAATCGCAAAATTGTGATTCCTTATTTTGCTTTTGCATTTAAGGAATCGGAAATTGCGATTCCTTAAATGCAATGTAAGTAGCACAAAAAAAGTGCACTTCAGCCTTAATGAATCGCTGATTACCACCAACTTGAAGTTGGTGGTAATTAGCGATTTCCTTTAAAAGTGCACTTTTTTACTTTTTTAACAGTGCCATTTGGCACACATCCATGCTCTTAAGGCATGTATGTGCGCCACATGTGCACACATGCACATTTCAGGGGTGCACCAGGGTGTCCTTTTGACACCCTGGCACCCTTGAAATAGCGAATTCACTAAGGAGCCCGAGGGGTACTATATAGACCAGGTCAGCCCCCCACTCACTGAAGCAAAACACAATTAAGACCTGGCCTAAAAACTAGAACCAATGCATGTGGACCTGATATCAGTCAGTAGCTGCCACAATTGTGTGTGCTGCTTGGGCAGTGAATCCTACACTGTCTATCTCTATAAGTCACTGTTCTACGTAAAAAAGTGTTACTCTAGCACTAAAAAACTGACCCCATGAAGTAGATCCTACTATGTAGGGACCACTTTATGTTTTAAAAATGAGCTACAACCAACACTAGCTAGCCACTTTTATTCTGTGCTGCGGGTTTGCTCACATTAAAAGGACACTCTGCTGCCTCCTTATATCATAGAGAGGCAACATGTTTCATTGCCTGTTGATTTAAAGGCAATTTCTTCAGGGCATGGGTCAGTACCACCACTCTGCTTTTCTTTCACAAACGTATATATTCCTGGGAAACAATTAAAAATACAAACAACACATAATTAATATCACATTGGCAAGTCTCCTATGGAACAGTTATTACACTGAGCCATTGGTCACTCGACCACTCCCCCCATAGTTACCTCTTGGGTGCTCAGTCTGAGCATACCGGTGACCTCCTTTCTCTTATGTGTCACTGTTGCGGGTCTCTCCCCTGCTACTGTTGTTAGCCTGTGGGAAAAGGCACATACATTACCCTCATATGTCAAGGTACATGTGCGGACTTGGGTATAACCTAGTTTGAAGTGTCCATTAAAACCTTATGGGTGTCTCTTCACATTGGACTGCTCGACCTGAAAAACCTTTTGGGCACAATTTTACAAACAATCGCTCAACCTGTATATTTGTCCTGTACTGTGCTCACTCGTAATTACGTGAGTCTCCACAGACCATGTTTCCCAATCATACCCCGTACATGTACTCGCCTCGCCAATCCCATGCTCATTAAGGGTTGCAGCGTAAATGAATAATTGGGAAAAGGAATAAAAGAGTAAAGGACCGGTAGAAAGACGGGGGGAAAAAAAGATGGAAAACCACCTGTTGTCACCCGGTAAATGTAACTGCCTCCAACTCAAGTACCGGTAACCTCCCTCGCTCCCTGCTCTGCCGTGTTTTTACAGCAAAAACAAGTCGGTGTATCTGTTGGATATCTACGTAAAAGACAAAAAAATCATGATGACTGTCCACCAGAAGCCCACAGACAAAAACTCTTTGCTGCACTACAACTCCTTCCACCCCCGCGCTCTCTGTGACAACCTGCCGGTGGGGCAGTTCCAGCGTTACCGCAGGAACTGCGACCAGGCTGAAAATTTTGTGGAACAATCGGATGAGTTGTCGGCCAGATTGGAACAGCGGGCATACCCTCCTAGGGTAATCAAACAGGCCAGGAAGAGAGCACTCAACACCCCTAGATCGGCCCTTCTTAAAAGCAATAAACGTGACACCAATAAATGCATTCCTGTAGTTACCACCTATGACCCACTGTCGACCAAAATCCGGGGGATCATTAGGAAACATTGGCACATTCTGAATACTGCAAACATGAAAATGCCACCACCCAGATTTGCTTTTAAGCGTTCTTGCAACCTCCGTGAAAAATTGGTACACACTCGCCCCATCACCAACAGCAGAGATACAGGTCAACCTAGGGGGCACTATCCATGTCGGGGATGTTCGGTGTGTGCTCTTACCGAACCAACGAAACATGTTAGACTAACTAATGGAAAGGTTTGGCATCTAAACAACCTTAGCAATTGTAATACAACTAATGTTGTATATAGACTCACATGCCCATGCCAACTGCATTATATAGGTCTCACCACACGCAAAGTGAAAATCAGAATGCAGGAACACCTCAGTACCCTGAAAGCAAGGAAACTCACTACCAAATTGGTCCAACAGTTTGCACAACAGAATCATCACCACAAGAGTTTCAAGTGGACCATATTGGAAAAGGCGACTGGGGACAAATTTAATATGGAACTCAGATTGACCAACAAAGAAGCATGCTGGATCTACCAGAAGGGGACAGACAATCGAGGCCTCAATGATTCCATTGAGTGGAACTGAATTGGCTCGTGATATTCACCTACATAAGGGCAGCCAATAATCAGCAACTATTTCTGTTTCCCCACAGGCAGCCCTCATTACACATCAGGCAGTTATAACATGTATACTAATCAGTAAGGGTCACTATGCTGAAGTACGTAGGGACGCCGATGGTAGTACCAGCCAGGAAAATGCCAGAGTATATACATCACTGGATTTCCTTTTATTTTTGGTGACATTCCCGTGCGGGTATTGACCACCTCAGAATTATCTCACTTACGCCACAAGCTATTTTTATTGGATTGCAGTTATATATAAAGGAAACCTTACTACATAATCCCCAATTTACATTGACCGGGATTTTATATAGACAATTTTACACAGTCTTGAGCCTTAGCCAATAGTATACACAGTCCTAAGATGGTGCCCGTTTTTACTTGTGAATCCCCACCGGCTACAAACAGGAAGTCGGAGGTTGGACTTCCGTGTAAACACCGTAGGGCGGGTCGAGCGTTTTCAATCCCGCGCCGATAAGTCCTTAAAAGATGCAGCCGTCGACGAGATGGCATGGACGAGCAATTACGCGGCACCAGCGTGTCCCGGGTAAGGATCAGGGAGCGAGGGAGGTTACCGGTACTTGAGTTGGAGGCAGTTACATTTACCGGGTGACAACAGGTGGTTTTACATCTTTTTTCCCCCGTCTTTCTACCGGTCCTTTACTCTTTTATTCCTTTTCCCAATTATTCATTTACGCTGCAACCCTGAATGAGCATGGGATTGGCGAGGCGAGTAAATGTCCGCGGTATGATTGGGAAACATGGACTGTAGAGACTCACGTAATTACGAGTGAGCGCAGTACAGGACAAATATACAGGTTGAGCGACCGTTTGTAAAATTGTGCCCAAAAGGTTTTTCAGGTCGAGCAGTCCAATGTGAAGAGACACCCATAAGGTTTTAATGGAGACTTCGAACTAGGTTATAGCCAAGTCCACACATGTACCTTGACATATGAGCGTAATATACGTGCCTTTTCCCGGAGGCTAACAACAGTAGCAGGGGAGCAGGGGAGAGACCCGCAACAGTGACACATAAGAGAAAGGAGGTCACCGGTATGCTTAGACTGAGCACCCAAGCGGTAATTATGGGGGGAGTGGTCGAGTGACTAATGGCTCAGTGTAATAACTGTTCCATTGGAGACTTGCTAATGTGCTATTAATTATGTGTTGTTTGTATTTTGAATTGTTTCACAGGAATACATACATTTGTGAAAGAAAAGCAGAGTGGTGGTACTGACCCATGCCCTGAAGAAATTGCCTTTGAATCAACAGGCAATGAAACATGTTGGCTCTCTATAATATAAGGAGGCAGCAGAGTGTCCTTTTAATGTGAGCAAACCCGCAGCACAGAATAAAGGTGGTTAGCTAGTGTTGGTTGTAGCTCACTTTTAAAACATAAAGTGGTTCCTACATGGTAGGATCTACTTTATGGGGTCAGTTTTTTAGTGCTTAGAGTAACACTTAAGTACACGCAACTAGTAAATTCACTACTGGTTCTATTGCACACATGCACATCACTATCACCATTATTCATTGGTCTTTATCCTTATTTTTCTTTATGGTATGGATGTGCTGATGATGAGAACCTGAGTCCACTGGTGAGTACCAACCAGTAAGACTCCCATGGTGTTACTTCCGTGAGGCACCCCATACCTTTTCACACATTTTTCCTGCACAATCGGTACTACCTGGGAACATTTTTTACATAGAACAGGGACCTATAGAGATAGACAGTGTAGGATTCACTACCCAAGCAGCACACAAAATTGTGGCAGCTACTGACTGATATCAGGTCCACATGCATTGGTTCTAGTTTTTAGGCCAGGTCTTAATTGTGTTTCACCCTTGAAATAGCTTCCGCTATTTGCGATTCTTTAATACCGATTCGCAAATAGTGAATATCTTCCCATTCATTCCTATGGGCCTCCTAGCCCATAGTAATGAATGGCTAGGTTTTCCTTATTAACAAATCTCAATTAGCGATTCGTTATTAAGGAATATTAAGAAATCGATAATATTTTGGAGATTCCCACCTACATTCAATTTAGAGAGTCCTTAATAGCAATTCGGTAAAAATCGCTATTAAGGACTCGCTAAATTGAATTTACCTACATCTGGCCCTATGCCTTTTATTTATGTTTTAAAAACCAAAACATATATAAAAGACATGGTCCTTTACAATGCCAATAGCTCAAACTAGCATAAATGCTAGACCTATTGCATTGCAAATGCTTTTTACAGTTGTGCATTCAAAAAGAATAGGCAGATCCGCATACTTTGGCCACATACACATATATATTTATAGATGGCCTGAGTTTGATCTAATGCTTTATTGTCATAGATATCATTTATTCTCTTTTTTGTAGTAATATTTATATAAAAATGTGAATGCTTTCTTCTCCTTTCTCTCCGGTGGTGGCTGGTGAAATGTAAAAGTGGTGTGGCGTAAGACAAAGCCATTACCCAGATCACCCTTGCCAAATTTCCCATGTCTGTATGTGGTTACCTGTTCCAGAAGACAGACTAGGTTTTTTTAATTTGCATTCTGGAACTTGGTGTTTTCTTAATCCTCATATATGAAACCAGGACTACGAGTACCAGAATGCAAAGATTCTGAGGTAGAGAAGCTAATCACACAGAGTTGCAATATATGTAGCCTCACTCACTTTTGTTACAACTGCACATAACACATAGGCGTAGGATGTCAGCGAGTAGGGGATGCGGGACGAACAGAGACTGGGCAGGGAGGGCATGGTGCGAGCTAGAGATGGGGAGCGGAGCAGAGATAGTGGCAGGGAGTGGTGCGGGGTAGATAGAAGTAAAAGAATAGTGAGTTTGGCTGGGGAGTGGAGGCTGACCGTGAGACGACGGGACAAAAGCTAGGAAGAAAGCCTATCACTGGACTCTCTGTGACCCCATGTCCAGTGTCCCTCCATGGCTTGTAAGGTAGGGACGGGCTCTGCGCCTACTCCCTTCACAGGCTCATCTCTTCTGATTCCTACTCCTCCTTCACACACTGAACGTTTTTTTAAAGTTGTCAGATCTGTAATGTACCATAACAATGACGTCAGAAGGATGCTAGAGTGCCTAGTTACCTTTGTAAGACATTCCGAAAGCAAGAGAGTAAAAAGTATCAGTATTCAAGTGAGAGAAGATTTCCGCACGAGTGGCGTCGCCGGCATCACTTCTTGCGTTGCATTCCTAGCTGAGCGCGCTCCATTCAGAACCAGGCGTTGCAAAAGTAATGCTGAGGGCGCTGTCAAGATGTGTTTAACTCCACTCGTCACATCTCCACGCTTTCCTGAATGTCTGTGAGCCACACGGATGAATAAGTCGGCGTTTGATGGGCAGTACTGATCCCCGGGTTACTTAACTGCTTTTAATTTTCCGCTGTGTTTCAAGAGCTTAATCAAAGACGGTGTTTCGTTTCAAAACTAAGAAGCAGTGGGTTTATCTGGTCTGTTTGTGGAAATACAATGCAAAAAAGGTGGGAGCGGGCGAAAGTGAAAGAGCGGTGGGAGCGCGCAAAAGTGAACGAGCGCCATGCACCCACTGTGATGAAAACAGATGCCCGCTGGACTGCAGAAAATAAGGCGAGCAGGAGACAGGGAGGTAACAAAAGTGAAAGCGCACCATGAGCGCACACCGTACGTGTGCACATCTCCTGTCCAGGCAGGCACGGCGAGAAGGAGGCAGGGAGGCAACAAAACATTCCTCCCTTCCAATGAAAATCACACATTATGGACATGCACCAATCAGAAGCATGGGTGGAGCTTCCACCCCACTTCCGAAGCTAAGACGACGGCAATAGATCTTGCAAGCGGGCAGCGCATGTGCTGCATCGCTAGGCGAGACCTAAAAATGGCCACTGTGCATTACCAGACATGAGCATGCATGTCATCATGCCAACAAATAAGGTCCACAAGCTAGCAAGATAGTTCATAAAATAATTTCTCGCTGTGAACATCTCCCATGATCTGCAGGTCATCAGTCTCTATCAAGGGTGTGTCAACTCAGCTTCCCATCTTTACAAGGTTGGTAAATGAATTATCATGCAACCGGGTAAAAGTGATACCAGTTGGTTTTGGGTTGTATGGATACGGAAGGGACCGTCTACGGACTTATGTGAGCGTGTGAATGTGACAGGGCAGTGCTTCGGTGAGTGAGCACCAGTAACACCAGTGAAGAATAGTCTCCTACTATCAGCAAGAAAATGTGAATGCTAGGGGCTCAGACTTTTGCAAGCACTTAATTTGTTATTTTTCTACTTTGCCAAAATAACTGTGATCGTCTATTCACTTATTCTTTCATCCATCCAGGCACTCACTTAACGGTTTATCCATCCCTAATCAACAGCATATCATTTAACAACCCACACCTACTCATGATGTAAAAGATTAAGGCTATTAAAATCACCTTAACACATATATATTTATATATACACATTCGTATGCTGCCAAGCACTGCTGGGACTTTCTCCCACTGGATAGTAGCATATGATTTTACAACACTAACCCTCATTTAAAGGAATTAGGTTGCTCTGTTCCCACACCATTGTATAACTTCAATTTCTGCGGTATCCAGTGGCCATGATGATACTAATTCCTTTGACCCCAACAGCAAAGATGCGATTCGTACAGATAACACAGTACAAGCTCTGCTCAACAGCAAGGACAGAAAGGTATAGGCAGAGCAGAAGGCCCCTTCTCTCAGAAACAATACGCTCTGTCATAAGCCGTCTAAGTGGAAATGCTTAGAAACATGGTATCCCAGGTATTAAGCTGTCAATAAAAAATGGTGTAAAGTAAAGTAAGTTTATTTTGTTGATTAATTAAAACCATTACAAACAGCAAAGAGCAAATTCAGTTTACAACCTGATTTAAAAAAAGCAATATAAACACAGACCCAGATTATCCAGCACTCATATACATACTTAGTTCAGCTGTAGTAGGATGATCAATAAACAGTTTAGCAGCAAAAGTGAAATAAAGTGCAACGAGTTGTTAATGAACGAATTAGCAGCAAAAGTTAAATAAAGTGCAATGTGCGCTCTAGATCCACAACAAATACTTTAGATGCTAATCAAAGAATTCTGATAAAACCATATTAGTGTTAGAATAATAATTAATATACTATCTCCCCAACTGATTGATATACTTTAAGGCAACGAATTAGAAAATCATATACTTACAACAAATATTATCTATAAAATGAAATAATACTTTTATAACAATTAAATTAAAAAATTTCTATAAAATTTCATCATGATCCCTAAAAACATTTACTATTATAGAGTCATTGACATTTTAAATAGCATTCATTACATGAATTTCATCGATTGCAGAGTCTTCCTTACATAATTTTGATTCCACTATGAGGATATATTTAACAAACTGATGAACTAATCTAGGTGTAATACCTCTTAGACATACAATGATTGCAGTTCTGCACGTTCTTACTCCCATTTCCTTAAAAAGTGGTTTTAAAAACATCTTACGTTCAACAAGCAATCTTGGGCACAAAGTTACAATATGCTGTAGAGTTTCTTCGGTTTTACCACATAATCTACAGACATTAGAGGGCCAATTTTTTTTCCCATTTTGGGATTCCATCTTTGGTTGGGTATCTCCCAAACCGTAGCAGCATAAATTTATTTTTAATATAAAGTTTTAAATAAAATTTCAAATAGGGCTGGGGATACAAATTGTTAAAAGAGTTTGCTATTGTCCAAAGATGTTTTTTTCCCTTAAATCGTCTTTATCCGTTATACAAGACAAAAGTGCTGCTGATTGATTGATTGTTTTTTTAAAGACCATTTTACACCTTGTTTCCTCCTCTAGGTTTGGGCAATCAAAAGCAAGCAAACACTCGTTTAAATAAAATCGCCACCTTCCCGAATAGGCCCCTCTTTGAATCTCTAGCCAACAAAGGTTGGCCAGCGAGCCTTCCTCTGATCTGGATAATAACAGTAAAGATTTTAAAAATGTAGATTGCCTAACGAGACACTGTTTCTTCAGACCAAATTCCAGTCTAACATTCGCTCGACTAATGTTTTTTGGGATTCTAAATACCGATTTATATGATCTTATTTCAATATCATCTAAAAGTTTCGCATCTTTGCCCCGAAAAATAACAGAACCATAGTCCAATGAAGGAATTAACTTCACTTTCATGGCCTTCATCAAATGGTCATGATTTGGGCATAATAACTTATCCCTCAATTGTCTAAAGGCAAATGTAAGAGATGAGCCTTTAGCTTCTAGGTTGTTAAAATGTTTCCTGAACGATAAATTGTGATCAAATGTTATACCCAAATATTTATAGGTTTTTACACAGTCAACAACCATACCGTTGATATTCCATTCTTTAACACCTAGTTTACCTTTTCCCATGGTCATTATTTTTGTTTTTTTAATATTTATTTTTAGACCATTCCTTGCAACATAGATGTTAAAAGAGTCTATTAATCTTTTAAGGCCAATAACTGTCTGACTTAATAAAATAGTATCGTCAGCATATTGTAAATATTTAATCTCTTGGCCCATCACAAAAGGGGAATGAGCGTTAATATCCTTAAAATGGGCAGGGAGATCGGACATAAAAAGATTAAAAAGGCAAGGGGCCAAAACGCAACCTTGTTTCAAGCCAATGTTTGTTTCCAGGCGTCGGGTTATATGACTGCCGTCGCCTACTTTAATCTGGACCCAGGTATCCGAATATAGCAGTTTAATCATTTTTAAAAGTGCGTCGGATATTCCCCAATTATCTAATTTCGACCATAATATGTCGAAGGCTGCTTTTAAATCAATAAAACATATATACAGATTTTGTTTCCTAATTTTGGCTCTTTCGCCTAATAGAGTTAATAATACTAAATTTGAGTAGGTTGATTCTCCCTTTCTGAAGCCGGTTTGTAAATTTGGTATCAGTTTTTCTTTTGAGGCCCATAATTCCAATTCCTCTAACAAGCAGGTTGCAAATATTTTAGCATCAACGTCAGTTAGAGCTATCAATCTGTAATTTGCTGGATTATCTTGAGGGCCGCTTTTATAGATTGGTTGGACGATACTACCCTGCCAAGAGTCTGGAATTTTACTAGTTCTAAGCACATCATTAAACAGCAGGGTAAGAACCTCTGGCCAATCCTTCAAGGCAGCTTTGAATATGGCATTTGGCATGCCGTTAGGACCAGGCGCACCATTTGATCGAATCCTATGTACTACTTTTTTTACTTTATCAACTGTCCAAGGCTCAATAACCGGGATATTTGTCGGGGGTTGCCCAGATATTACGGTTATCTCTGGACATTTATTACGCATAAGAATAGATTTGTCTTCAACAAACTGAGGGCCTAATTGAGCCGTTTTAGAGTTATTTAGAAAAGATACCCAAGTTGATTCATCAATATTTGCACTATTGCTTCTATTGTTTCCATTTTCTAAATTATTAATTAAACTCCAAAAGAGCCTAGGGTCTTTCGATTTGCAGGCGTGATGTAATTTGGCCCAAATTGTTTCATAATAGACTTGTTTGGACTTCCAAATTTCATTCCTGTAAATCTTTTTTAATTGTCTAATTTGTTGAGCGACCACAGCACAAATAGACCCCTTCGCTTTCCTATATAATGATCTTATGGTTTTGTTGAGTTTTCTTTTAAGATGTTTTACGCGAGGGGAAAACCATCCTGGGTTCTTTTGAGTTGACGTCTTACCACCTGTAGATTTCAATTTAGAAAAATGTGACAAAAGTGCATTACATAAACCAGGCCAAAGGTCTACCGGATTTTTTCCCTCAGGTATCGCATCTTGTAAATCAACAATTAGGCCAGCTAGAAAGTCCAAGATATTCTTTTTAATTTTATCATTCCATATGAGCCTTTTTAAATTAAAAGCGGTAGTTGAAGTTCTAAATGTTTTTGACTCGGGCAGATAATTAAACGCTAAAGCAAGAGTAAAAACTTGTGGGTTATGGTCGCTCTCGATTCTTGGTACAACTTGATAGCTTTGGACTGCCTTTACAAGATTTTCTGAAATTATGCTGTAGTCAATTATCGAAAGACTAGCACTTTTCCTAAATGTAGGAGTATTATCAGCATCTTTGAGAATATTTAAGTTATATTTTCTGAACTCGCAATTAGACCATTCTAAGAGGGTGGATGATGGTACCATTCCTTTTTTATATGAGAAAAGATGCATATTAAAATCCCCAGTTATAATGAACATTGAGTCCAAATGGTCGTAATATAACAATTTTATCATTTCCCATAATAGATCAAGTTGTGAGGACCTTATCTTTTTCTTTGAACTCAAATAGACATTTAGGAAGATAAATGATTGTTTGGCAATAAATTTAACACACAAGATCCATTTTACTTGGAGGTCTATCTCAAAATGTTTAACATCGAGATTTAAGGAAACATATATGGAGAGACCACCACTAGGGCAACCTATAGAGGCCTCACGAGTTGCCTCGTTCAGATATTCGTAATAGCCAATAATAGGTTCACTACACATTTGCCAGGTCTCCTGCAATATTAAAATATCAAAGGAGTACAAAAAACTCGTTACACTCGGATCCTCAAGTAGAGTTTTGAAACCATTTACGTTCCAAGAACAAAACTTTAGAGATTTAAATGTTTTTTCAGAGGAAGATAGGCTTCAGTCCTTCTTTGCAGAGTTAACCTTTGATAGTATTGAAGGAAGCCAACTCCAATCCTCAGTTGGATTAGGTGTGGACGTAATTCAACACAAACTCGGGATCCAGACTGGGAGCTCTTAATCTTAATGGTGGAACTAACAATTTTTTTTTACAAACTGCTTTTATTGTATATGTCGCCTTCTGTCCTAAACTCATTGGCGTCTCCATGGTATCCAAATTAGAAACCACTCCCCTTATTCCCTCAGCAAACAACGGTTCTTTTACACTCGGATGATCAAGGAATAAAAGATTGTGATCCCGGAGCAATACCCAAGAAGGGCTCAACTTGGGAGAAGTGCCGCTGAAAGGGAACATTCTCTCCTTTCCAGCGGTACCCGTCCAGCACCAATCCGTGCTTGAAGGCAGAGTATGCACCCGAGCACTGATCAAAGTGAAAGCACTGCGTCTCACAGTAAACAAGACAAAAAACTTTTCCTTCACGTCCTAACTTTGATTTTTACCGAGAAAATTGATTTTCGGAAGTATTGTATTTGACGTCCTGCTGATACTAGACAGGTAATGAGGACGTCACCAACAGGCTGTTCAAGCAGTTAGATTACGTTTCTTTTAGTGGGAAAGCATTCTTTAAAAAGTGGCTTCTCCATTCACCAAATAGTACTCTGGTTGGCTATGGTTGTAGACAACATGAGGCAAATTGAGGTCAATGGGGATGCAAGGGAACTGGTGTCACTTTACATACCCGCTACATTTAATGTGGTTGATCATGGCGAGGTCTCCCCTGGAAGAAATTGAAATACTAGGTTAGATAGCCAAATGGTTTAATAACGTCTTTCTGCAAGATCACACACAATCTATCAGTTTACCTCTCCGCAGATTAGACATCTCAGCAATATATAGTGGTGTCGCCCAGAGTTCGCCGTCTTCTATACTATTTAACATTCACATTAAAGCCCTTTCTTTGTCAGCTGATCAGATCACAATAGGTTCCTAGCTGTTTCATATGCTGATGATACCCCAATCCTGATCTGATTTGATAGGAGTAGTTCCTTCGCTTCAATAAAATTTCAAGCCTGTTAAACTCGGGGTTAAATGTGTAAAAATGTTCACAAACTTGATGGAGGCAAGAATGAATTGCTTGTAGAAGAGAAGCATTATAATGGATGGTTGGACTTTTACTCGCAATTATGATCATGTTAAGATCTTGGGGTTCTCACTGATCAACACTCTAACTTTCAATCACAGATAATAAAGTTTTGTTTTCCTCACATAACGTCAATCAATATTATTGTCCCGTTCATTCCAAAACGTAGTCATGCTAAAGTCAGAACACCCCATGTTTTCTATGAAATCGACAACCGCAACAGATTCTGTATTTAAGTCTTCCTGAATATGGCCTGGAAAAATTACAACTAATACTACATTTTGAAATTAAAAAAGCTATTTTTTAAACCTCCTCGTTAATGCACATACCAAGATAACGTGTTAAACACAAAACACAAATTTGTCAAACACAACACAGGCAGACCCCTTTGCCCAGACAGAGATTTTACGCAATGTCCCAAAATAAATCGACTTGGGGGCTGCCCTGTCAGGTATCTAGGACCCTGCACTTTGAATCAATATCAGATTTCTTTACAGTCAACAATGAATGATAGTTCTTTTAGGATAGGCCTCAAGACCCACTTTTTTTGTTGATTTGCTGATCTTATGTTTTCCCCTTTAGTCCTTAATGTTGCTTAGAGTCAAGATTCTCCTGTGGAAATATAGTCTGTGCTTTATAAATAATGAATAAAAACAAAAATAGTCACCAGCTGCTCTGCTCCTGAAGCAATTAACCTCCATGCATTTCAGTGGAAGCACTTCCTGGGTGGTGAAATAACAAACCTAACAGCTGATCCAAGATGGGATTGAGACTGTCTTAAAGCAGGCAGTGCTTAATTTGTAAAACAAAAAGTGACAGGGCCCTTTTCAGGCAGCCACTGCAGTTTGTATCACACATTGCGCCTACCAGTGCTGTCAATGATAGGACTAACATAACTACTTGCCATCAGGCTCCTCAAACAAGTGTGACAATTCCAACCATTTCAGGCCCCCAAAGCTATAAGAATGGTTTGGGCAGCATGTATTAGTCATTTTTACGTATCTTGAAGTAATAAACACCTGCTATTGTGCTCATCCATAAATTAGACAAATAGTTCCACCATGTGGCAGACTGTCATGAGTGCCGGTGTTGACAGTGCCGGTTCCGAGCACTGGAAACCACCAACTCATATTAAGCACCGGAGTGATGGCCGGAGGAGGTTGAACCAATCAAAGCAACACTGAAGGGGTCTGGAAAGTGAAATTCCAGGGGTGATTTTCAGACATTTGTTTTTTGCAATCATTTGCAATCAGAATAGGTCAAATCATCAGAAACGCAGAATGGTTCATACATGTGCAATCCTCCTGAAGCATTTGCTGTGCAACTGCGCCTACACAGACTCCCTTTTACCTCTTTACAAATGTTGCAAACCTGGCTGTAGTTTACAGTGCACGGTATCAGATGAAGGAAGCATTCTTAATATTTTTCCCAGATGAACTCTGTGAGAAACTAGGTTATTGGTTGAGGGGTTTGAAAGCCTACTCAAACAGCAACCACAAACCTTCTCAGGTTAAGGCACAAGCCCAACTGTCAAGCACGCCCAGCCATGTGACTAAGAGACAGGCTGCAGGCACTAAATGGCTAAGGCAGGAAAATGACAATTTTCTCAAAGTAGCATTTTCAAAATTGTAATTCAAAATCCGACTTTACCATGAGAGATAATTTTTCATACAATTCCAAAGACACCAAACATCATCTTACCTGCTCCCATTTGGAAAATATCACTTATTAGATGTAATAAGGTAACTCCATGTCATCCTATGGGAAAGGTAGGCCTTGCAGTAGTGAAAAACTAATTTAAGAGTTTTCCAATACCTGGACATGTAAAACGTAAAATTACCTTTTCCACTTTTTAAATACACTGGATCCTGTCCTCTGGGCTCCCTAGGGCCTACCCTAGGGGTGACTTACATGTTTTGAAAAGGAAGGTGCGGGCCTGGCAAAAGATTTATTTTGCTTGGTTGTTATGGCAGGTTAAAAAATGCACACACAGACTGCAATGGCAGGCCTGAAACATGTTTCAAATTCAACTTAAGTAGGTTGCACAATCAGTGCTGCAGGTCCACTAGTCACATTTAATTAACTGGCCGTGGGCACAAATAGTGTAGCCTTACTATGGAGTTACAAGTAAATTAAACATGCCAATTGGGTATAAGCCAACTCTATGTTTTAAGGAGAGAGCACTGGTTAGCACTGGTAAAGTGTGCACAGTTCTAAAGGCAGCAAAAACAAAGTCAGCAAAACAGGAGGGTTGTGGGCAAAAAGTAAGTGGGAAAACCACGCCAAGAATGCCAGGTCTAACAAACTCCTTCTCATACAGTTTCATCAAACAGTAGTATTTGTACCTCCACACAAGGAGCCAAATCAAGAAATCCCTTTGTTCTAAAACAAGATAACTGCACTGTCAAAACCTGTCTGTCTTTAACTTCATAAATCAATACCAAGATGAGACATAATAGTACCATGCAACATTTTTTAGTTTAAGGAAAACAGACTAATTAATGGAGTTGTTTAGGTTGCAGTTTACCAGAAAGCACAGCTGTCTGGTTTGCCAAAGACATCTTGGGGACATTCAGAAAGATGAACTAGGAATGCATTCCACCCATTGCTTTGTGATTTGTAACTCACGTTTTCTGGCTTTCGATCTGCTGGCTTTATCTGCTTTAGGTCAGTGATACTCAAAGTACTGCCCAGGGGCCGCATGCGGCCCTCCTGACCTTTACATGCCCCTCACTGAGCAGCAGCACTGGGCTGCTGTTTACTCGACTTAGTACTGGCATTTAAAAAAATGTTAAATATACAGAGAACACTTATTTAAAGTTTAATTGCAGTTAAACAAAAGGAAGTAACTAGACCCTTCACTTTAGGAACACCTTAGTTTTTAAAGGTAAAAATACTAAAGTCTTTTCAAAAGTGAAAAGGTGTATTTCATTGACCTGCAGAACCATTTCACCGTAGTAAATCAAATTATAGTAGTGCATTCAGCAATATTTTTTTTAAGTGATTGTTTACAAACATGAATTTAGAAGCGTTCATACTTTCCACCCACCCCCCCCCCCACCACCCCCTGACAACAATGACATTAGCGATTACATCCAAGCACAGGAGATGGTTTTAAACAGCACACATCTTGAAGTCGTGTATTTCGAGGTACTTTTATATGTGATAATGAAGAAACAGGAGGGAAATTGAAATAAATTAATTGCCCAGGGTCACACGATTTGGTCTAGTGGAGAAGCCGGGATTCATCCCAAGTTTTCTGGTTTCACATGGCAACTGATTTCAGCCAGTAGATATAAATGCTTCCCTTCCCCTACACCCACTATACAATCCACCTCCCCTGCTGGATCAGAGACACCAAAGACCAAATTTTGCGGCCCCGGAAAAATGTTTGTGAGTACCCATGCTTTAGGGTGTCCAGCTCAAGTTCGTCCCTCCGTTGCCCAAACATTCTTTACAGTATTCTTCCATGAACTTGTTTTCTGTAAACAGGCCTTTAAATCTTGCTCTTATCTTGACACATTTACTGCGCATTCAAAGACAGAGGTTAAGAGTAAGGCTGTGTCTTCCAGCTTGGTGTTTATTTTTCTTCCTCCGACTTCAAAGTGAAAGGATTTATGTGACAATCATGCTAGCTAGTGGGTCTGCTTGAGGAAGGCGTTGCAGATGTTATTTTATTTCTAGCACATAGCAGAGTTTAAATGTCTGTAAATGAACTGTGCTGACGATCAAATAAATACATTTGGTGATGACATTTCCACACAATATCATTTGTGCACCGTATACTTGTATCAGCAAAACTGTGAGTAAAAATGAATTGGTCATTTCAAATGCAGATGTGTGGTCTGTAATGGCAGTAAGGTACCATACCATATAGACTGCACTCCACTGTGCTCTGCACTACTCCACGCCACTGTCCTCTACTCTGAACCACTCCACCCTACGCCAACCCACACTGCACTTTTCTCTGCACCACTCCACACCTCTCTACTCTACACCACTCCACTCTACTCCATGCTAGTGCACTCTACCCCACACTACTCTACTATGCACCACTGCACTCTCGCCACTGCACTTCCACACCACTCCACGCCACTCCAGTCTATGCCACCCTACTCTGCAATGCTGCACTCTATGCCACTGTACTCTATGCCAATGCACTCTACACCACTTTACTCAAAACCAACACACTCTATACCAATCTACTCTGCACCAAATCACTCTACGCCACTATAATCTATGCCACTCTCTTCTACTCAGTATCACTGCACTCTACGCCACTCTATTCTACTCTGCACCACTGTCCCCTATGCCACTGCTCTCTATGCCACTCTACTCTTCTCCTCTGTACCACTCTGCTCTGCGCCAATGCACTACATGCAACTCTACTATACACCACTGCACTCTACGGAAGTAAATGCTGCAACACTGCGCTCTCTGCCACTCTACTTTATGCCACTCTATGCCACTGAACTCTACACCACTGCACTCTATGCCACTCTACTCTACACCACTGCACTCTACAACACTCTATTCTATACCACTGCACTCTACGCCACTTCACTCTACTTTGAAACAATCTACTCTGCCACTGATGATTATGCCACTCAATTGCACTCTGCACCACTGCACTTAATGCCAATCTACTCTGCACCACTGAACTGTATGCCGCTATGTTCTACTCTATGCCACTGCACTCTACACCACTCTACACCATTGCACTCTATGTCACTTTACTCTACACCACTGTAAGGCGCTGTACTCTACACCAATGAACTCTATGCCACTCTACTCTACATCCCTTCACTCAACACTCTATTCTGCAGCACTGAACTCTATGCCACTCTACTCTGTGCCACTCTACTATGCACCACTGTTCTCAGAGACACTGTTAACAGAGCCACTGCACCCTGCTCTGCACCACCCTTCATACTTTAAGCCAATGCCCTCTATGCCACTCTAATCTACTGTGCACAATTGCACTCTGACACTGCACTCTATGTCACTTTACTCTATCCCTCTCTACTCTACTCTGCACCACTCTACTCTATGCCAATGCATTCTACCCCACTCTACTATGCATTACTGCCCTCTTCACCACTGCTCTCTACACTACTCCATGTCATTCCACTCCGGAACACTGCACTTTACGCCAATGCACTTTATGTCCCTGATCTATACCATTCTACTCAACCCTGTACCATTCCATGCCACTTCACATTCTACTCTACACCAATGTACTCTATGCCACTGCACTTACTGCCACTCTGTGCCACTCACTCTACACCACTACAATCAACACTGCACCACTTTACTCTATGCCACCACACTATGTCACTGCACTCTACCCTACACCACTATATTCTACTCAGCTCCACTCCACTTCACTCTACTCTGAAACAATCTACTCTACACAACTGCACTCTATGTTGTGCCACTCTACACCACTGCACTCTAAGCCACACTACTCTACTGTAAACCACTGCTGTCTACACCAATTTACTCTTCACCACTTTATTCAAAACCAATGCACCCTGTGCCACTGTACCTATGCCAACTACTTTGCACCACTGCACTTTATGTCACTATACACTACAACATTCTACTCTATACCATTGCATGCTATGTCACTCTACACCATTGTGCTCTACATCACTGCACTCTATGCCACTCTGTTCTATTCTGCACCACTGTACTCTGCGTCAATGCTCTCTGCACCACTCTACTCTGCACCACACTAAAACTCTGCTTTCCATGACTGCACTCTACACCACTGCACTCTACACTATTGCACTCTACACTATTGCACTCTATGCCAATGCACTCTACACCACTCTACACCACTGCCCTCTACGACATTCTACTCAGCAGCACTACACTCTTTGTTACTGAACCCTAGGCCTCTCTACTCTATGCCACTCTACTCTGCGCCACTTTACTCCAAGTCACTGCAGTCTACTCTACACCACTCTACACCAATGCACTCCACGCCCCTCTAATCTACTGTGCACCACTGTACTCTGACTCTGCACTCTACACCACTCTAGTCTAGACCACTCCACTCTACATCACCACACACCACCCCACTCTGCAATACTCCACTCTATGCTACTACTCTATACCACTCCACTATACCCTGCAGCACATCATTCTACCCTGCAGCACTCCACTCTACACCACTTCACTTCACTCTACACTTCCTACACTTTATTCCACTACACTTTACGCCACTCTACTCCACTCTGAGCAACTCCACTCTATGCCACTGCAATTAATGCTGTGCCACTCTACACCATTCTACTCTATACCACTGTACTCTACAACATAACCGCTATACTCTACTCTGCACCACCCCACTCTACTCTGAAACAATCTGCTATATGCCACTGAACTCTACACCACTGAACTCTATGCCACTGAACCCTACGCCACTGCCCTTTTTGCTGCATCACTTTATGCCACTGCAGTCTAGCTATGCCACTCTACTCTAAACCATTGCACCCTAAGCCACTTCACTCTACATCACTTTACTCAAAACCAATGCACCCTATGCCACTGTACCTGTGCCAACTACTTTGCACCACTGCACTTTATGCCACTCTACCCTACAGCATTCTACTCTGTACCACTGCACACTACATCACTCTACAACAATGCACTCTATGTCACTGCACTCTATGCCACTCTAAGACCCTGCACTGTGCTCTATACCACTTTATAACACTCTAGGATACTGCACTCTATGACACACTACTCAACTCTGACACTGTATTCTACTCTACAGCACTCAACTCTATGCCTTTCCACTCTACGACACTCTACTGCCTCCACAACACTCCACAACGTGTTCAGACAAAATATTGGAAATAAAAAATCAGAAGATAGAAATATTGAGTACGAAATATCCTCATACAGAAATATTGTATACAAGAATATTGTTTTAAGGTACGTAATATCGATTTAAACAATATCAAAATTGTTAATATAGTTAGCAACAATTTCGAAATCATTAATATAGTTTACAAAAAATTTCATTATTAAGAATATTGTTCGTAATTATTTTTATGTATTTAGTAAGTTTTTCAATTGTAAATGTTATAAAATGCTTGCATAATTATTAATAATGTTTTAATATAGTTTTTTATTTGTTAGCAGTTTTGAAATTTTATTTCATATTAAATTTTTTATTTTTAGTACCATAGCAGGTTGTGAGGTTTATAGGGTTACAGAGTAGGAAGTAAACTAATTATAATTAATTAATAATTATTTTTTAATTCATAGTTTTTGTGTAAATAATAATTATTTATTATACTTGTATAATTATTGTTTTTAATTAACTTTTAGGTACGGGTTGTGTTTTGTGGAGTTATAGTGTGGGAAGTAAATTATACATAATTTAGTAAATATGTTTTATTATTAATAATTAATTGATAATTAATATTAATTAAACATTATTTATAAATTATAATTAATTATGTTAATTGTATAACTAGATGTGTCAGGTACAGGTTGTGGACAAATCAAATAAACTTTATTCGACAATTACGTCATAAAAGTGAAACATAAAATCACATTTTCCAATGATTTAAAAATATCATTAAAAAGATTATACAATAAATATATTTAAAAAGAATTAAACACCAAAAGAATATTGCCGAATATCACATAGCTAAAAACACATCCTTAAAATTTAAAAAACTCATCAGTTGTGTGGGTCAGATGCTATATTGCAAGGCTCATGTCCCAGCTACATCCCGGCGTATACAATGCAAATAAACAGTTTAGATGGTATTCTCAATCTAATTTGATAGAGCTCTTGCCCGGATTATCCATGCCCATTTTAAAAATGTTGCCACTGCTATGGCAATTGGGGGATTGGGGTCTGTACACAAGATTCGTAGCGCCTCCTCATGTCTGCGGATACCTATTAATTCACATATTGGTTTAATCCACATCTTTCTAGGGGCCACATAGAGGGGACAGAAAAAAAGGAGATGACTTATCGTCTCTTGTTCTTCTCTACACCTAGGGCATTTATCAGGATGATTTTCGCCTACCCAATTAGCTGTGAATTACCTTGTTGGAAGGGAGCCTACTCTAGTTTGAAAGTAGAGTTTACGGTCCAGCTGCTTTTCGATGGCATCCCAATACGATTCCAGCTTAGGGTATCCCTTGAATTCCAGGAAGCGACCTGTAAGGTGCAGGGAGAGGCCCTTCGTTCTTGCATTTAGTGTAACCATCTCCCAATATTTTATCTTCAAATCTTTTTTAGAGGGAAAAACCGCATTTATCAGGTCATCCCAAAGTTCCCTCATCCCCAGGCTAATTAGCAGAGACTTTATGGCCTTTAGCCAACGTGTTTTGTAGGGGTACAGGGTGGGAAGTAAAATAATTTTAATTAATTAATAAATAATGTATAATTATGTATGCTAATTGTATAATTTTTTTTATCAAGTTTCAGATGCAGGTTATGTATTTTGTAGGGGTATAGTGTTGGAAGTAAATTTACTATAAATCATTAATAATTAATTTGTAATTAATATTGATAATCTAATTGATAATTGATTATGTAAATTGTGTAATACATTTTGTGGGGTGTGTGTTGTTTTTGTATGGGTAGAGGGTGTGTAGGAAATTAATTATAATCATTAATTAATAATGTAAATTTACAATAATTATTGAAATGATAAATATAATTATGTAAAATATGTAATTAAGATATTATTTACGTTATATATTAGGTGTGAGTTGTGGCATTTGTAGGAGTAAAGGGCACCACTCCATAACACTCTACTTTACAACACTCCATTCCACTCCACGCCACTCTCCTTTACCCTACTTTTAGCCATGCTGAACAGCTGCCACTCTGGTGTACGACATTGCTAAAACATATTATTATTATTAATTATTTGTAGAACGCAACTATCACCCAACAGGCATCTTGGCGCTGGTAACTGATCAGTAAAGCGGAGAATCTGTTAGAAGGTTACACTGGGTCAATTTGATACAGCAATCTATTGCTGGGGAAAAAGCCAGGCTTTAAGTTTTTCCTGAAACTCAACCGGTTGGTGTCAGTTCTAAAAGAGAGCGGGAGATCCTTTCATAATTGAGCAGCTCTGACCTGGAAAGCTCTCCCTCCAAATTGTGTCTTTTTAAAAGAAGGTACAGACACTAGGAAGGCATAGGATGAGCTCAAGGTGTGTGCAGGCCTATAGTTATATAATATACAACCGTGTGTTGTAGAGACTTGGGCCTCATGCCATGTAATGTCCTATGCAGAATGGATAGAGCCTTAAAAAGGCGCCTTTCCTTTCCTGGAAGCAAGTGAAGTTCCAGCAGCATCGTATTTGCAGAGTCCAGTCTTCCTTTCTTTAGCACTAGAATGGCAGCCTGTTTGAGCAAATAATCTGGGCTACATAGAAGCAATGAATGACAGTAATCCAGTTTGCTCAGTACAGTGGCCTGTACTACTAGTTTCCTAAAAGGCAGTGAAAGCATAGGGACAATGTTCTTCATATATTTTGTAGGAGCCCATGGTATACTGCTACCGTTTTATTGACGTGAGTCTCCATTGAGAGTCTACCATCAATTTGGACTCCAAGATTTTGCACCGAGTGTGATATGTCCAGATCCGAGTTCTTAGGCCATGACAAAGCCAATAGCTCTTGCATAGGCAAGACCTATTAGCTTTGTTAATGCTTTTTGAGAAAGGTAGTTGTCTGAACCTTTTACCGAAGACACTAAACTTGATACGCAAGTGCTAAAAGTTCAAGCCACTCAGTGATCAATACTGTCTAGGGAGGGGTGCCCCGAACCCGGTCATTTTTCTGATGGATTCTTACTAGCTGTTGCAGGGTGGCAGGACTAATGAATCAAGTGGTTCCTCCGTCCAACAGATTCAGCATGCTTTTAAATCAATTGTGCACTTTAAAGGACCCAACTAATGTAAATGCTTCCAGGAGGGAGTGATGGGAAAGGGAACTGTCAGAGCGTCCACAAATCTACTGGCAGGCAGCATTTTTGAATAGGCAAAGAACCACATACTACAGCACTGTAAGGGATAAATCAATGCAAACCGCCTTGAATTTACTGTATATGGAACCGTGATCCTGCATCTATTTTCAGAGTTAGCATGCTTAAAATCAAGACTTCAAATCGCGGAGTCAACTATCAATCACATTCCCACCACTCCAGTTCCAGTTCCTATGAGAAGCACAACTGAGGCGTCTGTTAGTAGTCGTGTAAAACAGGGATTGCGTAGGGAGGTGCATTTTATACTGGAACGAATCGGATCCTGCACCATGGAACTTCCACAATAACCTTGCTTTTCATCTGCTGTGTTAATTCTAGCTAAACAAGCTTGCCTCGTGAGCCACTGCAGTGTTACGAAAGAGCGGCAATCCATTTTAACAGTAGAAAACAGGCGTGCACTGAACACTAGAAAGTCAAGCAGCCAATGCACTTATAAAAGGAAAGGGTATACCTGGATACTGTGTCAAGCACTACACATATGTATTCTTGTAAAGAATGGCATGGGACATCACATAACGGCTGCTGACTCCTACGTCAGGATACACAAAAAAGTTCAACATATTAGACACCAACAGTTGTTTGTGTATATCGGGTGTCATGCTACCAGGTGTAAATCGTGTAGAAAGAATGGATACTATAGTAAAGAGCACCTGCTGTTCACTTGTGGTGGGCCATAAAACTTAACACATGAGGCACACCTCCTGTACATGCTGGATCAGAATATGGACATACTTTCTTTGTCATCATGATACGCAGTGGTCGAAGTGGGCGGGATCGGCAGGGCCCCTACGAAAAGGACTCTTTTCCTTCTTGCCCAGAGAAGACAATGACAGTGTCCACTTCTGCTCTGCTGCTGGAAACTGCCCCCTCTCTTTATTCCTCGTCTTCCCTCTCTTTCTTTCTAGCTCCTCTTCACTTACTGAAAACCAGGACTTCAAGAAACTGTTCTCACCCTCTCTTTCCTCCTTTCGTTTATTTGTTCCCCTGTGAAATGGATCCAAAAAAGAAAAACACTTTTGCTGGAAATGTCATCTATTTTTGACATTTTTCTTTTCCAAAGTGCAGCTTCGGAAATTAAAGTTTCAAAATATGAAAAATAAATAAATAACTACATAACGCAAAACAGAGTGGTCGCAAAGTGTCCAGATTTATTTTATGTGCAAACCAAACACAACAGTGTCACTTGACAGAGTTTGCCATGAAGCACTACTTTTATTTTCTTGTCTTTCTTTGAATAGCATTGTTTTACCCAGGTGGAGAAGTGCACCAGTCCTGGAGGTACTACAATGCCTGATTGATAGATAGTTTGGAAAACAAAACGTGTACTGCAGCTTTGTATTCATGGATGTGGTATTTTTAAAAGCAATGGACATTAAGTGGGATTCTTCCTGCCCTTAACTTTAGAGACAACAACACTCACTGATTTTTGATTAATGAGTGTAAAAGCGTTAAGGTAACCATGTTATTTCTGCTTACAATTTCACATGCTTTACTTGATCTTGCATTCCCTATTAGTGTTTGCTTTTTCCAGGATGTTGTTACTTTTTTTTAGGCAGGCATATTACTCATATCTAGTGTGTAATTTGAATCCAGTCACATCCAGGTGTTTATAGCAGGGCACAATTGTGTTGTCGTTGAAGGCAGTGTGAGCTTCTTTCAGTGGGCAGAAAGGTGTTTGGGGGGTGGGGGGGAGGATGTGGCAACATGGCCAGATCAATGTAACAAACAAGGGAGGTACCCTAATATTTAAATAGGGACAGGGTGAGTTCAGAAGTAAAAAAAAGTCCCAACTTAGAGGCACAAAGTTCCCCAGGCTATATCACAAACCTTGTGAAGCAAACTATTGCCTACTCTAGGTTTTACAAGTTAAGGTACGACAGCAACAACACAATATTGTGTTTTTGTTGCACAAGGTTTGTGATATACCCTGGGGAACTTTGTGCCTCTAAGTTGGGACTTTTTTTTTACTTCTGAACATGGCCCGATCTACAGAATTTGGAACTGGGGAACTAGGTTCAGCCAATATGACCAGTCCACCAGACCACTCTCAAGAGGGGGCACATTCCCATGCTAGACCTTAGAAGGCCCACAAGGTCTTAGAAACCCTGGTTTCTTAGCATCTGTAGGTGGACCCTAGTGGTGGCCAAGTCTGGGTTAACCTTGAAGGCTTGTCCACCACAATCCATAATGAAGTTCACCTCCAGTCTAGCAGACAGGCTATGAAGCAGCACACCGTAAAGTGACAGTGACTCTGTCACTGAGATCACAGGACCCTTGAGAAGGGCCGACTCTAGGGCGGTGCAATCGCACCGGGCGCTGACTTTGGGTGGGGGCGTCATGTTTGCAAGTATATTGTTTCTAAAAGCACCTGCTGCCTCCTTCCTGGCCTCCAGCATTTTTTGGAAACATTAAAAATATAATGATAACTCTGGTGATTAATGTTCTTCCTAGATAGAGGTCAGAGTTTTGTCTAGTGGAAGTTTTGGCTCATAGAAAGGTAGCACAGAGGGGTAATGTGCCTCCTGAAAAGAACATTTACCATGCAGATCACAAACTGCACATAATGTATATTGGTCTGTGGGTGGCTGCTTTTGTCAGAGAGATCCTTTTGTTACTTGCAGTTTATACCTTAAGGTCCTGTCAGAAGAGTGAGCTATTAACTATCATCTAAGAGCTGCAATCAATCTGCAAGGTATACATTAGAGCGTTATGGTTTTTTACCCCAGTCTTTGATTATCCTAATGTTGCAAAAAGTGTTCATCTGGACAGAAATCAATTCTGATTGTTAAAGAGAACCCGCATCCATGGTATTATGTTTTAAATTCTGAGTTTGTATTTCTCCAGATCAATCACTACTAAACTTATACTGTCTACTAGTATGGCTTTCATGTGACTCCTACACCTTGTAGTCCTTAGTCTTACGTAACACCAACCACCTGTACATTGTTGCACAGGGAGCCACCAGAGATACAGCCAGCCCTGCCCTTGAGGCCAGTCCACCTCACCCATTGGTACCTCCATTGGCATTGTTTCAGCAGTAGTAGCAGCAACTCACCAGGGATCGGCAATGCAGTATTTGCATGCACACCAAACGAAGTTTGCAAACTTCACAGTCTCTCTGGTTCATGCACAAGCACTTTTAACATGTGATGCCTGCTTTGGGGGTCACTGGAATTTACAGAAAATAAGGACAAAATGACGCCGCAGTGATGAATAAATTATGCAACAAAAAAAGAGGCTGCAGCGTTGCAGTATTTTATCTGGTACCTTATTTTGACATTTTTACACATGCTAACAGTCTCTGCAAAGTAATTGCTTTATTAGTATCAGTGTAACATACAAATGCAGCAGTGAGAAAGGTGATCAGCCAACCTGTACAAAGGGCGGTCCACTTCGCAGCAACACAAGTCACATTTTTAAGTAACTTTTGATTAGTTTGAGCTACAAACAATTTATCAGTTAAAATTGTCAGTTTATGTAGCAGATGTTGTATTATGTGGCAAGTATGGCAGAGCCATAATTATAAAGAAAACATTTGCAAACTAGGATATTTTGCCATTCATATTTGAACTGCTTTTGTGGAAAAAGGGAGGAGAAGTGCTGATGACAGAAACTCCATGGCTTGTACTTCCACTTTTAAGAGTACTTGGGACCAATAACTCATATTAAACCTTGAATAATCATGTGTATCCATTGGTTGAATTTAAAAACATAATAAACTGTAACTGGTCAGTGAAATGCAAACAAATACGAGAAATTTGAATGTTGCGCACATTCTGGCCACACATCTGACTCAGCCCACTGATCCCAACTTCGGGTTATTCCCACCCTCTGATTCTCTATCCACAGTTCCCCTACTTTTTTTCCCCACTTCGACCACTGATGATACGTGAATATCTTATGAAGGAGCAATGCTGAAAAGTCTGTTAATGAGCACATTCTGGCACCAACGATTCAGCAGAACGCGCTATTCAAACACATTCTTGAGTTTCTCTCTATGCACTGTCTGCAGATGGAAGGCGTTCAGGACAAATGAACATTGAACATTAATGACAGCAGATTCAGCGCACAATCTTTGGTGGAAGTTACACCTCGGGGAGCCCGTTTTTCTTGCCGCCACTCTATTGCTGTGCCCAAACTTACCTGTTGCCTGCTACTTGCCACGGGATACTGCCCCGAGCACAGCACTGCTTTTCCCAACTGGACGCTGCAACTTCGCCGCCATCACCGGGGATGTCAGGGGACTACATCCCCCAGCACTCCAAGCGGCAGTCTCGCCGCGCACCGCGAGAGTGAGCACCAGGAGGTTCTCATAAGGGGGCCAGGGCTCCCACAGCGCGGGAGCCCGTCTTTCTTGCCGCCACTCTATTGCTGTGCCCAAACTTATCTGTTGCCTGCTACTTGCCACGGGATACTGCCCCGAGCACAGTGCTGCTTTTTCCAACTGGACGCTGCAACTTCGCCGCCATCACCGGAGACGTCAGGGGACTACATCCCCCAGCACTCCAAGCAGCAGTCTCGCCGCGCACCACGAGAGTGAGCACCAGGAGGTGCTCATAAGGGGGCCAGGGCTCCCGCAGCAAGGGACGCGCGCGGGCGTGCCCGCGATGCACGCGGGCGAAGCCCGGGACAAGGGCGTGCCCGTCTGCGCCCGTCAGAGCCTGGAGGAGGCTGGGCTGGGCCACCCCTTTTTCAACGAATTTCCAGTGATCCAGGCACCTCTTGTTAGCATTTAATACTCATTTATGTACATTGCTACATGTGTGTATAGATTTGGAATACTGATGTGTTCTTTCTATTCTCACAAATAAGTATGTCCAAGGCTAATTGCAGGGGAGTGGTTGGAACTGGGGTCGCGGGCACCCTGGATGCTTTTCTTACTCGTGCTGAGTCGGTTCTCATGCATGAGATTGAGCTCACTGGAAGGAGACTCTATTTAGATCCTCATCGAGTCTCGACTGGAGCTTTTTCATCTAGCCTCCCATCCACTGAGGTTCGAGCTGTTGATTGTACTCCCTTGGTCTCTTCCCAGCCACACCCTTCCCAAATAAGTAACCATCTTACAAATGTAAGCAATTTATCCCCTGATCCTTCCCCCTCTCCTAAGATACTCACACGGCACCAGAGATCTGAGCAGAAAAAGGTGGGGGAGGTTCATACTAAAAAACGGAAGGCGCGTGGGCAGCCGCAAAATACATCTCAGGCTAGAAAGGTGGCTAAAACAAGAGGGAAATGCCCAGGTAACAAGGGGGGTCAGAAAGTTGCTTCACCATCAGGCAACTCTTGCTCAATAGGAGATAAGGATGAGGATAGAGCCTATGCTAAACAGTTGTTTAGGGAGTTTGAAAAGGCTATCCTCGCCAAAATGGGTGAAAAAATTGTAGTTATGTTAGATCCCCTATTAACCAAGCTGACAGAAATAGACATGAGGTTGTCTAAAATAGAGCATCATCTATTGCTACCGGTGTTAACTCAGGGAAAGGAAATTAACGGACAGCCAACTGAATCAAGACTAGCTTCAATGTATAGTAAAAGTCAACCTCTTAACGAGTCAGGTACCAGTGATGGTATCATAGTACCAGCCCCTAATGCCATCGTAAGTAGTTTACACACTACACTTACTAATGATGCTCGCACAAGGGAACATCAGGGGTGTCGTGATCTAAGTATGCCACGCGGTGGGAATATCGATCCTAGCAAATTTCTCAATCTTCCACCAGAAGCCACACCATATACCATTGTTCTCTCTAACGTGCCAGCACCTTCCACAGGTAGTTTTGAACTGGGTGTCACTAAAGAACAAAGCGCTACACTTGTTAAACACCAGAACTGGGTTGGGTGATTGCTTATTCCGGGAATTCAAAATGATCCGAAGAGTTGCTTGGGTAGGGCAAACTCAGAAATCTTTTAGAGGCGATTGTGTGGTGCTGAGTTTTGGGTCCCCATTTCTTGTTCAAACAATCTTGGAAAGGGCAGTCTCTAGGGTTCTGAGTGAGGACAATATTCACATCTTGCCCCTGGGTTTTTTTATCGGGCTTTACCACTGCATACAACAGAAAGGGAAAGCTCAAGGGACATTGCTCAGGCTTGAGGTCCCTATGACTATGTAGTCACCACACTAAATAGATTTGAGCTCCTCTCCACATTGGAGGATATTGACTGACTACACCCTGTAGCAGAGTGTAATATGACCTCTCAGTCACTACCCACTCCGGGAGGGGGAGATGGGGTTTTAGATTGCACGATGCCAGGCAACCCCCTCCAATCATCGTTGGCAGGATTGGGGCTCAAAAAGTTAGTGGGCAGGTCTAGAAGGGACACGGGTAGGGATAAATACAGGAGCCCACCAGACAATCCTATGTCTGAAGTAGCTTGTGTTGCTGGGATGGCGAATGATCCATGTGGCCAGCCAGGTCATGGTAAATACCCTTGTGATGTGACAGGACTAAAGCTCGTTTCCTGGAATATTGCAGGGCTTTTAAACAGAACAGTCTCTGCAGACTGGTCTAATTTTATTGAGCGGGCTGACATATTGTTTTTTCAAGAAACATGGGCTATTGACGCAGTATTTCGTCAAGGTTATTTAAACTTTGCGAAAGCTGCGGATAAAGGACAGCGTGGCAGACCCAAGGGGGGATGGACCACATGGGTCAGACACAGTGAGCAGTATTCTGCTGAGGAGCTCCTTATTGATTCCAGGGACATACTTATAATTAGGTTATCTAGAGTAAATGTCCCTGATATTTTACTTATTAATGTTTATTACCGAGGTCTGCAAGGGGGGAAAGCTTCCCCTACTGTTGCCTCTTTAGATACGTTTTTACTAGACCACAGAGCTGATAACAATGTCATAATAGCTGGTGATTTTAACTGTACAGTCGAACCTCTGGACATTCATGATGTAAACCTTGGCACTGAAGAGGATGCCCAGTGGTCCATTCCCCTGTTAGATATTCCTGCAAAAAAAAATGGTCCAGTGCAGCTCTCCAATTAAAACTACTTTGCCTGGAACACGGGGTAAGGGCTGCAAATGGAAGATCAAATTCAGATAAATCAGGTTCTCACACCTCTAACAACGGATTACGCATTAGCAGAATAGACTTTGTCTTACTAAACAAGGAGTTTTGGTCCAACCTGGTAGACATGGTGGTCTGTGAAAGACCCGAGAGTGACCATAACCCTCTTTTGCTATCTATATTACCCTTGTCGGTAGTATGTGGAGTTAGCCCGGCTCCAAAAAGCAAAGAGCATCTGGATGAGATGAGTAGTCTGTTAGTTAACACTTTAGGTATGTTACAGACCTGTGTTACGCAGGGGGAGTTAAATGCCAAAATTGAACAGGTCCATGAGGAATTGATTTTAAAGCTTAAAAGTTATTTTACTAAAAAAAGTAAGAACCCCATTCCCCAACTAGACCTCAAAGCTGCAGCCTGGTACGGCACTTCTTGTCATCAGGCATATAGAAATCTTGCAGCAGCAATTAGATCAAAGGATAGGGACGAAATTTGCAAGGCCAGGGCCGACTATAGGAGTGCGCAGTATTGTGCCAAAAGGGTTTGGGACGAACAGCACTGGACGGATTTGCTGGAAGCATCCTTAGGGAGGAACATGAGTGCTTTTTTGCATTTGGTGAGATGGGGTAATGGGGTCCCTAACAATGTCCCTCAAAACCATATGGAGCCCGATAGGTGGGTCTCCCATTTTATGACACAGTTTTCAAGTGCAGGGGCTAATTTAGATTTTCAAGTTACTCCATTTCCGGCCTCCAGCCTATATTTTACCAAGAAAGAGGTGGAAAATGCACTTCAGCTAGTACCAAGAGGTAGGGCACCTGGGCCCGATTGCATCCCCGCTGACCTGTTCCTTCAGGATTTACCAAATTGGGCGTCATATATCCAGCTCCTAGCAAATGCAGTAGCTAGTGGAGCACCTATGCCCAGCACAAGGGCTGGAGCAGAAATGTTACCCATTTTTAAAAAAGGGGATAGCACTATACCAGGGAATTACAGGCCCATAAGCCTTATCGATTGTATACAAAAGGTTCTGGCAAGAATGGTACTAAGCAGAATCCAGTCATGGCCGGAGGAATGCAACATCCTGTCCCACTTACAGGCGGGTTTTCGGTCATGTACAAGTACCATAGACCAGATGTTCAGATTTATTCTGGTCTACTGGCGCATCGTGGTTATAGGGGGAGGCACTTTATATGCAGCCTTTGTCGATTTGAAGTCGGCCTTCGATCTTGTTTCCCGAGCCAAGATGTGGCGTTCTTTTTTACAGTTAGGCATGCCATCTGAAATTCTGGCACTCTTGGTGAAGTTACATACCGCAAGCTACGCACAGGTGAGATGGGATGCACAGGGAAGTATCACCCGCAAGTTTTCAGTAGAGAAGGGGGTTAGGCAGGGGTGCGTTTTAGCACCCACCCTCTTCTTTTTATATATAAATGGGGTGGTGAACTACTTTAAGAACTTTCATACTGATGCACCTTCCCTAGCAGGGGGCAGGATCCGTTTACTCTTGTTTGCCGACGACACCCTCATCCTTTCGAAAACAAGAAAGGGCCTTCAAAGTGCCCTTTCCAGGTTTGAGGAGTTTTGTGAGGACCATGAACAAATTGTTAACGTGGACAAAACTACGTTTTTTTTTTCTCGGCGCTGTGAACGTGGCAGAAAAAAGGGGGGAAGATTATTGATTGAACAGCAGGGTTTTGATTTTTCTCCTGAAAGCTAACAAGGTGGGGCTGGACCTGATGTCCAGATCGAGGGAGTTCCAGAGTCTGGCTGTGGAAACCGTAAAGTGACGATCACCCCAAGAGGCCGTTTTAGTGCGTGGCACTGACATCAGGAGGGCATTGGTTGATCGTAGAGATCGGTTAGGAACATGAAAAGCTAGGGAGTTAAGGAGGAAACGGGGTCCTTGCTTGCGTGAGGCTTTGTAGGCAATACAAAGAGCCTTGAATTTGATTCGGTTTTTAACGGCTAACCAATGGTAGCTTTTGATGATATGGGCTATAGGTTTAAACTTGGGAGTACCTGAAAGCATTCTTGCAGACGATTGTCAGTAGAGTTGAAATGAAGGATGGTACATTGGAACAAACTGCATTTTTTCTTACCTGGGGGTGCACATAGATAGAACAGTTAGCTGGAAACCGCAAGTAGAACTGCTCACAGTTAAGCATGCCCAAGTGTCGGGTGTATTGATCAAGGAGCATAAATCTTCATATACAAAACCCATTGCTCCTGTCCTCCAAATTTATCACACCAAAATTGGTGCCTCAAACCTTTACGGTTACATGTAATGGGGTGACCCTGTAACCCTCAGAACCCGGGTGGGTAATACAGTGAATAATAATGGTTCTGTCGGACAGAAATACACAGTAATATAGTATTCCAATTACGTTATTTGCACACTTCGTCCCTAATGAGGATACAAAGACAATGGTATCTATACCAGTATACTTAAACACACTGACCAAAAAGTTTTAAGTGAAGTTTTACTCATACACTTTCATATTATTTATATTTGAATCAAAATATTCATGTTGCTGTCCAATTATAAAACATAAAATATACATATTCTGTGCAGAACTGTTACACCATTAAAACAACATATAAAATTGTTACTTCATGGACTTATTAGCGACGACAACTATATGTACAATAATCTAGTAGGTGCATCAATTAATTCTTGGGTCCTAGAGTATTTTTAATAGTTGGTTCGTGCAAGAAGGGAATGCGTCGACGTTTCGACCCTGGGAAGGATGCGCTGATTTTGCGCATCAGAAGCGGGTCTTCATCAGGACTGTGGTGATGTAGGACAGCCTTTTGCGGACCTTGACTCAATTTGGTCCTGTTTGAGTAGAACTGCTGGTCAGCCGACTCAGGCAATATAGGGAAATTCCTTCGATCTCTGTATTCGTTAGTTATACAGGAGGTGGGATGAGGAAGGCGTGATGTCCTTGATTTGTTTGCTTTTTAAACAACCGCTCTCCGTGTCTGTCTCCTTCTCACTTTTACGGGGCTAAGCTGTGGGGCTACGCTAATTTGATTTCCTTGGTGCTAGCGCAAAATAAGTTCTTGCGGTCCTTAATTGGCCTCCCACAGTCCACCCCGTTACTACCACTATATCTGGATTTGGGCTGTCACTCCATTAGGGATGTGACACATTACAGGCCAGTTGCTTATTGGAGGAGGCTTTGGGTGACTCCCGAGCTCAAGCACTACGCATTGGCATTAAAAGATGTTAAAGAGGCGGATGTCTCTAATAAAATTTAATGGCTAAGGTGTGTAAAGAATACACTTAGTGAGATGGGGATGAGCCGCCTATGGACTACCCCGGGTGATATTGTTTTCCCATCTAAAGCAGAGTTTAAGGTAGCATATTGGAACATGGTTGTAACTAGGTGCTTTGCGGCCCTTACTGCTCCTTCTCTGCCCAGAGCGTTTCTTGGTTTAAAACATAAAGCAAACTAAGAAGGTTATTTGGACTTAATCACCGCCCCTAAAGACAGAAAACTATACCACCAGTTTAGAGTGGGTTCACTCCCTACTAATGTATTTACAAAGAAATGCAGTGGCTCGAATACTAGTGTATGCCCCCACTGTCCAGACGCGATAGAGACAGTGATACATATTTTCATCGCTTGTTCAGCCTATCGAAAACCTAGGCTAAGATGGTTGAAACATGTATGTTGGAACATGGGAACCAGGTCCAGCAATCAGGCTCTTAGGATTCTAAATACATCAATGGAAGAGTCCATTGTGGTCGCTGTCGCTAAGTTCTTGGGATGGGTGTGGGTAATTCGCTCGAAAACTAGTAGTTAAAAGTAGACGACTAGGTGTTTTGCACCTGCACTTTACACTTTGCACTTTAGCGGCCAGAAGGACACTAACACAGGCTTTGGTGACCTCGCGGTTGGACTACGGAAACATTTTGTTCCTAGGGGCAACCGAGGGCAGCCTAGGCCGCCTACAAGTCATACAGAACTCCGCCGCCAGATTGGTGTTAAGAAGACCGAGGAGAGCCAACCCGCAAAAGGCGCTGGATGCACTTCATTGGCTGCCTGTGAAGAAACGTGTGATGTTTAAGTGCCTCCTCTTCTGTCACCGTATCATCTGGGACAGGTCGCCTGCGTACCTAAGGGATTTAGTCAGTCGATATGAACCTACGAGGTCCCTCCGTTCAGAGGGTGCCGGTCTGCTAACAGTCCCCAGGATAAGGAAGGCTAGATTAGGCGGACGATCCTTTGCGCTACAAGCAGCTCAACAATGGAACAAACTTCCCCTTGACTTGAGACGGGAGAGCAGTGAAGCGCGGTTTAGGGCCATGCTTAAAACACAACTATATACTGCGTAGATCATAGGCTCCTAGGCTGTTTCACGGATAGCTTCAGCGCGGGGACACGCCGTGATGGCGTTACTGAGCGCTCTATAAGCTCGTTATTATTATTATTATTATTATTATATCACTGGTATTGTGCACCACTAAAGCTGTAACTGCCTATTGCTGACTGATCAAATTTGAAATTATAATTGTTTATTCAGCTAGGGGCTTCTTTTTTTACAAGTTTTTAACGTAGTTTTTTTTATCCTTTTAGATCAGTTGTTCACATATTTACGACTTGATTGAATAACTGTATTGTACGCATGTTTTGAAATGTTAGAGTTGTTTTTAACTTCACCGCTATATGTGTCATGTACCAACTTTTGTGATTTTTAACATCGAAATAAAGTTTATGAACTGAACTTAATATCTTACGAAAAGGGGATCCGAACCTCCACTATGAACTTTGTGTGCTTTCCACAATGGTGATTACGGATATACAGATAGTCACTAACGTCAGATTGCAAGACAGCCAATCTAGCACATACTACTACAGTATATTGCTAAACAGATGCTTTTGTGAGTGTAAAACACTTCCCTTGCACAAAAATAGTCTCTGAAAGATTGCAGCGTTTATGGAACCTGTCTCTTCAACATGCATTCACCACCAGCCACGCATGGGAGGCTCCGTACAAAAGAGGGCTGTAAACGATGCCACTCCATGGATGATGATGAGGAGATAACCGCAACGGAATTTGGCAAGCCCGTAAATAATTATCACGCCCAGGGCCCTCATTCATGCTCTGGAAGAAAACAGGGTTACTTTAGGTGATGAGTTTGTCAAGAGTTAGGTTATTTTTTTATAGAGTTTTAGTTTCCTCAGTAGGTTCTACAGCGTTGCACTGCTTTACAACTAGGCTAAGGCTCGACATAACCACACAGGCATCTTTCCTTGAATCATATCCCCTCTAATATCTGATACATGTGCCCCTGCCAACTGAACTCCACCTTCTGGCAGCACTACCCATTATTCAGCTTTGGCCTTCTTGCAATCCTGACCCTGCTCGGACAGACGCATGTCTTCCCTGAAATCTTAAACACATGCCAATCGTCTATCAAAACTATCCGCCCAATCCTTTATTTTCTCTACTCTTTCTTTGTTCACTAGCTCTCTCGCTTCCTCCCTTCAGTGCATATATTGTTTCGAAACATTTACACTTAAACAGGTTCTCCCTTCATCAACAAATTATTGGATGCTGTGATTTGCATAAAGGCAGTAACCACCAAAAGGAAATTCCCGGCACCTTGGCAGGTTGTTGAGCACGGCCATGTGAGCGATTAGTCATTTGTTTCTATCAATAGAACAGTGATTCATGGTCCCGGCCACAAAACAGATCATGAAAGACACCCTGACATGCTAGATTATTTTGACTTGCTTCCTTCTGCATCCTCTCTTGAGTTCTAATTACACCATATAAAAACAACCGACAGCATCTACCTCGCAAAAGCTAACCTCTACTTTAGATCCTTGAGCAACACTGAGATAATAATAACGCATGTAACACATATACCTTGAAGTTGTATTCCTGTGGTACTATGAACTACTTACAAACTCTAGCAGTATATACATATGTGTGCATCTACAGTGCTATCTCTACACCTGAGCATCAAGCTCATGAGTGTCAAATTAAATATTTCTAAATATCTAGTGGTGAGCAGTGAAATAAAAACAATTAGGGCTGAATAGTTTACATCTTATTAGCCCTCTGAGCATCAAAACGTGTGATAAGAGGGCAACTAGCCAATTCCCACAATACTGTGCACTTTGTGATAAGAGTGCAACTAGCCAATTCCCACAATACTGTGCACTTTGACCTTATGTCTATATGGACTTTTTTATTCTCTTGTACAGAGATAGTGCACTATGTTAAGCTGTAATATTCATAATTTGTGTCCAAATGAACATTATTGTTCATTTGAGATCCCTTTGAGCATTATTCTTTTTGATCACGTTTTTCAAATGTGCACTCTTGCAGGTCGGCACAAATGATATTATTTGATCCTATGGCAAATGCTTCTACCAAAATCTTCCTGCTTTATGTATTATTCTCTCAAAGGTGTAAAGGTTCATTTACAGAGAGCAAAAACAGTTATCATTGGATGTTTCTGGTAATATTATTAATGTCTTCATGAACCTTTCTACCATACAAGTTGAAAACTGTACTCAGATTAACAAAAATCCTTAGATCCAAATTTTTTGGCTATTTACTATTCTAATTGTCAGACAACACGTGTTTCACCCTATATGATAGCGTGAAGGTCAACAGCTTTTTCAAGGCTAAGATATTATTCAGGCTCCATTAGGAATTTTGAGTAATTTGACTAATCTAGTAGTAGCAGAGTCCAAAATTATAGTCAAATGTAATTTATAGATATAAAAAGAAAATTCTGAGGTCCCATGTACTATGTACTGGAGAATACTTTAAAACAGACTAGGTGTTTAATAGATCTCCTTTGTTATCCTTCCAGTACTGGTAGTTTCACAAAGTAAGGCTGCGATCTCATAGAGCAAGTGTAAGAACTGGTCAAATGGCCTCTCTTGGACAAGTAGGTCAGTGTGGGACAAGCGCATCTCAAGCATAGTCACAAGAACCTTAAATTTAACCACACTTACATACAAAGAATGAGACCTGTATCTTTAAACATACTAGGCAAACAAACATATTTACTGCCCCAGAAAGTAGGCTAGGTGTTATTAACACACCTTTGAAAGGATATTCTTAACGGTCCACATTTTATTAAGAAAAATCTGGTCACAGGCAGCAGTTTAGATAATGGTCTCTGGCTCAGGCCAGAAGCATCAAAGGTTGCTTGTGTTCTGGTTAAAATGGGTTATCAGTTCGGTATGGACTGACAACAAAGAGGCCAGGGGATGTTTGTTCAAAAAAATGTGCATGTGGTTGGGTTTTGTCTGGATTAGTACAAACAAGCTAAAGAATTATGGAAAGTAGAGCATACATAGTAATTACCAGTGGTTCAGTTTAATTCAAGCATTTTCATCCATCACTTTGGTGTTCTCAAGCTCATGTCATTGCTGTTGGAGGGAACACAATCAGCAGCAGTTAGATAGATGCTAATTTCCTCTCCTACTTATGGTATACATACTGAAAGAATAGTGATACTGTTGGTGAAAATAGCTCTGAGGCGCATTAAGGTCACCAGACTAATATTTACACATCAGTGGCTTCTACTCAAGGAATTCTCGGCATTAAAGCCTGCTGCACAGAGCTTTAAATATTAGTTATCAGCCCACTAATATGGGATAAATGTGAGGAATCAAAATGAGAATAGGGCAAATATCAGCTATGTGTGCCCAGCAGCATATGGCTAATAAGGCTATTAATACTTCAAAACCATGCCACCCAACACAGGCAATTAAACATGATCACTACCGCTGTCTACTTTATCTCACAGCCACTGAACCTAGAAAGTAAATGACAGTAGTCAGATACAGAAATATTAGCACTTAGATTGGATGAACCACTATCAGCATTGCAAAAAGGAAGCGAACATGCCGTTACTTAAAGGTATGAGTGTGGGGTATTCAACATTAATATGACAATCCATCCTTTGAATTACTTTCCCACAAACTTACTATTGTAATTATATAGTTTGGAACTGTTAAATATGTATACGAATCGCCTTACTATCCTCGACCAACCACCATCACTGAAGCGTTCTCTTGTTTATCCCCCAGACTGACACAGATTTATGTACATAGATCTCGTTCAACGAACGACAGGTGTTATTCTGCCAAATACAAATGTATACTGAATCCATGCAAGGTGGAAAAGCTGACATCACTTGTGTTATCGCGAAGCCCGCTTCCCTCCAAACGTGAATAATGGTGTACACGAAACAGATAGCTTAGGTACAATCTCGATAGTCTTTCCCTCCCTGGTAAACCCTAACTACAACATGTAGAAGAAAATGCACATTAGCAGGATTTGTATGGATATGCTAGTCGACTCTGGAAACAAAAACTATAAACGATTAGGCAAAAATAAAAAATAAAAAAAATGTGCATCCATTGAGGACAAGATGGGGTGCCAGGGGTTGCCTCCAACGTGCACAGCAGTCAGTTTGTAGACGGCAGCACATCTGCTCCGATCATTCAAGTCACAAAAGGTGAAGAGCGGTTAAAAACTGCAAACCTGTTCACACCCCTATCCACAATGAAAGCGAAGACAGGTTCGTTTTATTAGCTGTCTCGGAGCTTCTGACCACAATGCTGCTGTTATTTAGCGATTATATAGAGCACAAACAAAATGAAACCTGTTCAGCATCGAAGCACTTTCGATGGTCCGAGCACTAGGTACTGAATATTGATAATCCTAACTAGCAATTGTTCCAGGGTTTCTAAGCACAGGGTCAATGTTTTTAGCATCTATACAGCAAACAGCCTGCCATTAGTACAGCATGGCAGCGCTTTCGTTGGTCCAGGTGCCGCAGAAAGGGCATCAAGCTGAATGAGGCATGGTGACTGTCACGCCCGCCTTCTCTTCGACATGAATGATCCATTTAATGGAGTATTCGATATCTAGCGCTTGCTCGCTCTTGGGAGTAAATAATCTGCGTCTTCGTGCAGTGCTGCTAATTTTGGGTTTCACGTCAGAACCGATCTCCTAAAACAACAGCGGGGCATCCCGTTTTTAGGAATGTAATCCTGGCTGAGAAAACGAAACCCCTCCTCAGATGATCTGTAGGGCCATAGAGGTCAACAGCTCTGTCATAAAATGAATCCACTCCCATAAAGATTCCTGTGCAACCCGTGCCTCAAAACAACTGCACTAGCGTCTGCAGAGGTACCTGTCTGCATCAGTGACTGCAACCCTGCCATGGTGAGTCCTATCTTACCCAGATGAGTGCTGCATTGCACTCTGAGTGCAATGTGGTTTGAGGCAGCGAGTCTGGCTGAGTGACTACAGCCCTGTACGAAAGGCTGCAATCCTCCCCGGATACTGTAATAACGTCCCAGTGTTTATGGGTCAAACCAGAAGCCGCTAGAGATGCTCCCGAATAACAGGAGCAAGGATCCCTCAAGCTGGCCAGAGAAAAGAGGCATATACATGCACTGCATGGTAAACAAAATCAATAGAGATAGAACAAGTCAGGCAGCAAACACGCTCAAAAACTTCGAACAAATGTAACAGTAGGAAAGCGATTTGGAGACTTTCAGGAAGATATGGTTCTGACTGCGGCCCTGCCTTGGTGAGGATAGACCTGTCTGAGTGACTTGAATCAGCCTCACTGACGGCAATCTTACTCCACAGTCATCGACCCTACTTGCGCGCAGCAATACTACCAGAGTGGTAGCAATTTTGTGAGAGTAGCAGACAGTACTTCTACTTCCAAGAGTGACCACAATCGTGTTACTGAGTGTGATCCTGATTCAGGGGGCGCAGTTCTGCCAGAGTGACAGAATCTTGTATTCATTCCTAGTTAATAAGTGAAATCCAGAGAAACTGCAGTCAGTCTTGTTAAAGTGAAAACATACCTGCTTTAGTGCCCGAAGTTCTAGTTTAACTTTAGTACAGAAAACAGAACGAATGCACTTTTTTGTCAGTGACAGCAAACCTCTCCCTTAGTCACTATAATTCTGCTAGACTGCAATCGTGTCAATGTCAGCGAACATGCCTTAGTGTGTACAATCCGTCTTTGGTGACTGCAACCACGTCCTAATTAGTGCATTCCTATGTTAGGAACCGCTATTTTGCCCCAGTGACAACAAACCTGCATTAAACACATTAGTGACAGCACCCGTGCCTGTCTGAGTATAATGGTTAAAGCGCTACTTGAGGTCCATTGGAACCCACCTCTCAAGCCATAGCGTGTACACTTATATATTCCCAGACTGCTCCCGAGTGCTTCCCTATGCCCAGTCTGAACACTCACCTGCAGGAAACAGTCAGCTCCACTTTGGTGGCCGGAATGCTAGCGCTGAAGGGGCTAAAGTCTCCGCTGGGCGCCGGAACCCTGAATCCATAGTCCATCATATCCAGGGCGGGCTTGTCCGATCCGTACATGGGGGCGGCCGGGGAAGCCGCGCGGCGGCTGGGGAAGAGGGAGCCTGTGCAGCGCGAGGCGCAGCGCGTGCAGCAGCGCGTGCAGCTGCTGCTGGCAGCCGGGGGCGGGGCGGCGCGCGCTCCTTCCTCTCGCGGAGCTGCCTCCGCCGCTCGGGGCAGGGCGAGCCCGGAGACTGGAACTCAAACAGCTGCTGCGCCACCGCACTTCGGAACAGTGGCAGCTGCCGCGCGACGTTACTCCAAAACACCAACAGCTGCTGTACGACGTCACTTCATAACGTTAACTGCTGCCTCGTGACGACACAACTGCCGCGAGTCGTCATTCCAGAGAGGCTGTCGCGTGGTGGTGTCACTTCATAAGTCTTAAACTGCCACCTGACGCACGATTATGCTACGTGAAGCAAACCAAGAAACTCCTTCTGGAGCGCTCAGCAGTCCGCGGGGCGGGGTCTAATTACAACACCGCTGGCCAACTGCTGAGAGCAGCACTCGGGGAGAACCGACCCCCACCGCTGGAAATGCCAGGACAGCCCTCGATCCGCTCACAGGCTGCAGCACGAGGTTTCATCAGTCTCGAGCTGCTCGAATCAACGGGCAGAGAAACTGGCTCTGCCCTCTGTTGATTTAAGAAACTTGCAGCGCACCCGCTGGAACAATGTAGAGGAAGTTGCTCTGAAGAGTACAGGATGTGCTCTGGAGGTTGTTGGCCAAACGTTTGTAGTTTGCAGCGAAAGGGACACAAAGCAACGGGTTGAACTCCATGAAAACAACAAGGGAAACGACGGTTGGAACGGTGTAGTTGTGTGCATAAGCCTTCCCAGCAGTCAGCGTGCAGCTCATCAGTTTCAGTACACCATTATAAAAACACGTCCATCTCTTAATCACCTCTTAAAATGCAACCTCACCGTGAATCTCTCTCTGCTGCTTCTATGCTGTTGATGGCGACAGCTCTGGTAAATTTGTGTTTTAACTGCTTTTAGAATGAGAAGGTTGAGTACCACCATCACAGCTGCTACAACATAGACACACAGGGGTGTAGCTTCATGGGTGTGTTTGGGGTGAGTGACACCCCCAAATATATGTATTCTTGGTTTTGAGTTGGGTCTAGGGGCCCTGAGTCAGGTCAGCTATGTGTGTCTGTTTTTATTGTTGTGAGTCAAGAATAAATGACAAGAATAAATGACTAATAGTGAAATTTGTTGAAAATGAGACACAGAGATACCTGTCTGGTGGCTTCATTTCAAAATGTTATAACAGATAACCTGAAATCAATACCGCCTTCCGTGCTTGTCCAAAGTGTATGATCCTAGGCAAATATTTTATTTCACAGAGCCTCCTTTTCTTTTGTCACATATAAGTGCACTGTTGCTTTAGATCAGGAAGTGTGTTGTAGCAGTACCTCTTATATTTCATTTAATCAACTATACAGTTGCTCCATGTATAATAAGAATATAGGCCAAAGTTAGGGTTAGCATGACTACTCACTGGCTTTTTAATCCACTAATGGCATATTTGTTGGGTGACAATGTTGGCTTCCCGTGGCGGACAGAGTTAAATTTAAATCATTGGTTCTGGCCCACCATGCTCTCCATGGCTGCGGCCCTCTCTATCTGCAGAGACGCTTTTGTTTTTATGTCCCTTCGCGAGCCCTTTAATCCATGTCCCTTTGCCTTGCCCAGGTCCCTAGGGGGCAGCTCCTTTGTTGTGAAGGCTGGTGTGGCCTGGAATGCCCTTCCTCTTGACCTGCCGTTTATTCAGGATCCAGCTGTGTTTAAAAGGAAATTGAAGACTCACTTCTTTGTCTGATAGTCTCTCTCCATACCCCTTTGGCTTCGCGCTGGGACACTCATGAGTATCTGTGTGCGCTATAAATATATGTAACATAACATAACATAATTTACCTAAGCTTGTTTGGTGCCACATGTGGACTTTGACTCTTGCAGAGTTCCACATGACGGTTGTTATATGAAGCTGGGTTCAGAGCCGGACTGGAAACCAAAACTGGCCCTGGCAAAGTGCTCGGCTGCCCCCTCCCCCCCGGGGGCGTTGGGGGTGCCGCCAAGCTCTTTGCCAGGGCCGTTTTTCGGCCGTTTTTGTTACAGCTATGCTGCAAAAACGGCCCTGAAACAAAAATGACCCCCAGGGTCCCAAAACCGTCCCTCACCCGTGTGGCCAACGGAGGATTGCCCAGTACCCGCTACTGCCAGTCTGGCCCTGGCTGGGTTCCATTCTGGCAGTTGACCTGGCCAGAAGGGGACCGGGTCTTCCTTAACTGACAATCCAATAAAGTCCTTACCTCGTTATGACGCGCTGTCTGTCGAGTCATTTACAACATTTTATGGCGACGAGGATGGGATCATAATGTTTGATAATTGCTTGGAGTCTTTAGATGGACAAGATTTCCATCCATCTAGGAAAAGAGCGTTGTTATTATGTGCATTAGGAAGTGAATAACTAATAATATTTCGTTTTTTGCCTTAAGCTGCAGAGCCAAGTGGACAAACATTGCTAGATGTTTTCGAAGAAGCTAAGCACAGACTGGAGGTTAGTTTCGCAAAGGAGGAAATGTAGTCATGACACGCTACACATTTTATACCCAACCACAGAGGGTAGATGAGTCAATTGATTCATTTGTTTCAAGATTGCATGAACTGTCCATAAAGTATAAATTTAGAGTTATGACCGAGGCATTAATAAGGGATCAATTATTAGTTCAGTGCAGAGAGAAGAAAATGTAGATTTTCCACAGCCATGGCAGGCTGAAAATCTGGATTTTATTAAGGACACGGAGGCTAATATTATTATGATTTATTGTTTTTTGGAATGTTGTAAAAGGTTCTTGATTCTTTATTCTGAGAACCTTTTTCTCTTGTGCTGCTGAGTTGTGACAATAAAGGATTTATTGCATAATATTGGCCTCCGTGTCGTGCTATAAAATTCAAGAACGATTGTGGGCAGCTAAAAATCCAACGTTGAGGGAGGCCATTGGCATGGCTAAGGTTTTAGAACAGTCTGCTTCTTCCATGCGTGAACTTGAAAGGAGAAAACAGGAGGGAGATATCTCTGAAGTAGCTTCTGTTAGTGAAGCAGTAGAGTCTGTTGCCACATTCAAGCACACTAGCAAATCCAACAAGTATGATTGGACTGTTAAACCGGGCAGCACGGTTTGCAACTGTTGTGGCACTACTAATCATTCATCAGACTCTAAATTCTGTTTTACCAATAACAGGGAATGCAGAAAGTGTGGCCGCTTGGGCCATTTCGTGAAAATGTGCAGAATCGGTAATCGCAATAGAATGTCGTTAGTATCTGAGAGTGGTGTGTGTCCTGTTGAGTCTAGCAACAGAATTCTTATGGTGAGCGATGTTGAAGAATTGGTGCAAGAGGGACAAAGAAAGAATAGGCCCAAGGCAATGTTTGTCATAAACTATTGCGAAGTTGAACTCATGGTCGACACGGGATCAATGTATACCCTCATTCCAAAGTCTGTATATGATCAGTGGTGGGCAGGTTGTACACTAAGACCCAAGGATATATCTCCAAGTGGTTACCAAGGGGAGTCTATTAACATCTTGGGGTTCATGGATGCAAAAATTTAATTTGAGGGCAGGTTCATCGAGGGTAAAGTGTATGTAGCTGAATGTGGGCCATCAATTCTGGAATGGCTTCATCAGTATGATTTGCACATTATTATCAATCCTAGGGCACCTTCTCAGGTGATGGTGGTTGAACAGTAATGTATTGAGGACATATTTTGTGTAAACAGTCGAGTGTTCAAGGAAAGCTTGGGTTTCTTGAAGTGGTATGCTCATAAGATCATTTTGAAGGAGGATGCCGTCCCTGTACAGCATAAACTGAGGAGGGTCCCTATGGTGGTCTCTACTATCTGGTCTTCCAGATAGTATAGTTCATAATCTAGGACCCCCAGCCTCCTCCAGGAATAGGCAATCTGGGTTTTGCAAGTATCACATTGCATCTCCCAGTATTCCAGATCAAGCCTAGAAGTAGTATGTAGCTCCTGGAAAGTTTTCTGAATGGTCTTTATGAGTAGTGTAGTGAAGTAATAGAGTAGCCTGGGCAGGGCCACCATCTCTGATAAGGGAATGTATTAAAAAGATTGCTTCCTGATGTCAGCAAATTATCTCCAATTGAACTCCGGCAAGATGGAGATTCTGCTTTGTTTGAAAAGTTAATTTCATGTGGTCCAGTGACTGTTGGCCCTTAGAATTGGGGTTAGGCCCTCCCCCAAAAAAGGTAATTAGAAATTTGGGTGTCCTAATAGACAAACATCTCTAAATGAAAGAACATGTAAACTCGTTGTCTGGATCCTGTTTGGTTGTGATGCGCCTTCTTAGGAAAACCTTACAATGGCCACCTTTACAGACCAGGAAATCACTCACCCAGGCACTTATTGTAAGTCGACTTGAGTACGGTAATGCCTTAATGATTGCAATGATTGAGGTCCTCTTAGCCAAACTCCAGGTGGTAGAGAACACTGCTACCTGCCTTGTCTGTAACCTGCCACCCGATCCCCTTAGTAACCCTTGCTCAAATCTTTGCATTGGTGACCAATAAAAAAGCACACCCTCTTTACATTTATTTGTCTAGTACAAAAGTCTCTACATGGAAGTGCCACCCGCTATCAGTAAAATAAACTACAGCTTTACCTTCCAACACACCATCTCAGATCTAGTGAACAACTTTTACTACTTCCTTGGCCTATACATATGGCCAGGTATCGGGCCAATCATTTTTATTTCTGGCCCCCAACATTGGAACCAGCTACTCCTGCATATACGCTCCTGCTCTGATCCAGCTCTATTTAAAAAAATCCCTCAAAATGTGGCTTTTTCTAATTTCTGCTGATCTTAATCTCTCACCTGTGTGGGGTGCATCAATGCTGAGAGATCCAGTCTAGGGTGATTCGTTGCTCTTAACAAATAATAATAATAGCAAAAAGTTACTGGCTCCCATCTTATTCGCTGACACGTCACAGGTGACATGTTTTTACTTGAAGCGAGAAGTGGCAGAAATATTCCGAACTTGCTCCAATTCGCTTTGATGCTAAACAGTCTGCTAAACTCCCTCAGATCGGTTATAGCTTGGTCAATTTCATCGCAGGTGGGATTTAAGAACAGTATTCTGCATTCCGCAAACAGTGAGATATTAAATGTATAATTGTTGTCTATTGACCACTGCACTATATACTTTCAGATTCTAATAATTCATTATTTTCCTATTTGGTTGCCAGTTATACTTTGAGGTCTGAGTTATGCCTGACAACACTCTCGTCAAAAAGCTCTAAGACGCAAAATAACACGTGATGTCAGTCACCAATTACAATGGTTCATCTTTCCAAGCAATAGCGTCATTAAAAATTTTCCACAGTTGTAGTCACAGGGGCACCTGTTACTGTAAATTACTTAGATATATCCATGGCAATGAACATAAGTTTATCCGACAACTTTATTTTACTTTTGTGCCAATGACCAGGCCGCCATTAAAAGTATTTTGTCTTCTGTTCATTCCAGCTGCGTTTACCTTCATGTGCTACATCAGTGAAACACACCACCTTGCTTAAAGAAATACATGTGTTACTTCTCTTCAACAGAGGAGTCAATAGTCAACTCATTAACTACTTTACAACAAATTAGCTAAAGTCCACATGAATTGTCCTTTGACCGTCGCTTCCAAAATATTCCACATTTTTTTTTATAAAGTTCCGTATGCTTCCATGGCAACATTCTACAGATCTTCTGTATTAGCTTTTTCAGTAGTTCTGTGCGTACAATAATGCTGTTAAAAATTCACAGTATTTCAGTACATTAGACTAATTTCTTCTAAGGCCGTCCTGACTGGCAAACCACACATGTTCTTCAAGAGGGGTATATTTTCTCTTGCAAACTAATAATCCTGCAATCTCGCAAGTACGTATCCGTGCAAACTGGCCGTCTTCAAGGCAATCAGACATTTCACAAATTATCCTAATCTGTGGACTTCACAGTGAAGCATAGCGTTGATTGCCCTCCAAGTGTAATGTGTGGCCACAGTAGTTCATCTGCTTAATAGTTTAATTCCCCCTAGTGAGTTGTATTTCTTTCAAGTGAAAACTTAGATAGCTCAAATTTATTTAATGATTTAAATGTGTATAACAAATTGCATTAAGGCTATCTTTGAAGCTTTCTCTAGGAAAACAGTAAGGGAGGTTAAAGTTTAGTAAATTAATTAGTTTTCTTGGTCAAACACAATGTACATTACTTCGTTTTTGTCTCAGCTAGTTCCTATTTATCTCGAGTTCTCACTCTTGGCTTCCCAGAGAAGTAGGGCATAGTGTCTGGACTCTCCAGTTCGTTACTTATAGGTAGGAACCCGTCGTCCCCAGAATAAAGAAAGCAATCAACTTACATCGTATTAGTTGGCTTCTCCCCCACTGACTGAATGGTGCTTCTTATATAGGGGGATGTTCAGACACCCCTTTTTAGTCACTATCTGCCTTCTAGGATTACGGATGTGGACTAATGCTCACATATCCATTTTTATGTTGCTAGGTAGCTGAATGTTGGAAAGACCTCTTGTTTCCAATGCATTTCATATACTCTGAGTGGACTTTGGGTTAGGCCCTTGCTCTTGATTGAATGGCTTTGATGTCCATCTCATTTTCCTACTCCTGATTTGACGGGTCTCCTCCCTATTATTGTAATTTTCTCACCAAGGAGCATTTCGGTCTAACATAGTTCTGACTGGATGATCTATCTTTGCACTGCTGATATCAGACTTTGTTTAGCAGTGCATGAGAGGGACTATTTTGTCTCTTTTCTGCCTGTTCCCTGTCCTCCTCACCCCCCTTTCTTTCCCCCTCCCTCCACCCAGCTTCCTCTTGCCCACAGATACCCTATTGTTTTCGTCTAAAGTTTTTGCCACTTGTCATACTATCAGCAGAAGCCCATCTTCAAATGATTTTCTGACCATTCCTAGATGGACACCTGTATGTGCACTTGCTTGTGCATGCTAGGCATCTGTAAATGGGTTATAGTGTTCATTTAACACATCTCAATGAAACCTAGCCACTGTGAATGATCTTTGAACAGGATTTGTTAAAATAAAAAAACAATATATAACAATAAATGGGCAGTGTTAATACACACACATCTGAAGCAGCCATCCTTTTATGCATTTTTATTAGCATTTTCTAATCGCAGCTATACGGTGGGAAGACATCCCGACAGTTCTTTGTAGTTTACTGCGTCTGCTCATCACTTGTGAATCACTGTTCACTAACTGTCAGCATTCATCAAGTTTTCAATAACTTATTTAAAAACATGTCAAAAGAATACATATGCATATACAGCTAACCATACAAGCGAGCCATAGATCCCACATTTCACTGATGCGCCACCAGCGCATGCCTAACAGGTTGATGGGACATTGGTGCCGTGCGCACCGATGGTGCGTGGTGCAGCACTGGCATCACGGACACACTGGGACATACCGATGTGAACAGCCCTGTTTTATGTTGAAGAGTTAATGGTTGAATTATAGAAAAATGTAAAATGAGACGTCAATTATAGAAATGATCGTGTGCGAAATGCAAAGAGTATGCATAATCTACTAATGACAAGGCACGCCAGACAATGAACGAGACGATGCATAATGCCTTCCCCTGTAACCCTATGTCCCAACAATACACGGACTTCTTGCAGCCGGCCCGCAGGGTTGTAGGCTTTGCTATATGTACTGCACTTTTTTTTCACATTAATAAACGTCTTCAAAAAAAAAAGAAAAAAAAAAAAAAGAATACATATGCATGGTTGTGTCCTATCTCTAAGAGTTGCAAATAAGTATGTGCATTGCATCCACTACAGAGGAGGAGGTGTGCACGGAATCTGTGTCACAGAGAGGGGCGTTTCTCTTCTATGTAGGATTATAGGCTCATGATTTAATTAAGCCTCACTTATTAACAGGTAGCAGCATAGGAACTGGTTTATGCATATCTCCTTCCAAGGGCAAGGAGCATTCTACTACCCCATCTCTGAGTCGTGTCTTGGTGGTGACTTTCTAGGGAGATGTTCAAGGGATGGAGATAGGGTGGTGCGACACCCTAGGCTTTTAGACCCAAGACCTGAAAAAGAGACCAGAGCCAAGTGCTGAGAATGGTACTGTTAGAAATGGGGTTTCTGGTAGGCTTGGGTGTGCACATAAGCCAGGCAGAACCCACCACTCTAGTCAGGGCAAGGGCGTTACACACCTAAGATAACCCCCTTGGTAGCTTGGCAGAGCAGTCTGGCTTATCCCAGAGGCAATGTGTAAAGCGTTTGTGCAACACACACACACACATCAGTGACACACTAGGCACACCACAAAAAGAGACTCCACACAAGGCTGTATAAAAATATCCTTTGTATTGCACATAAAACACATTTAGACCATGATCACATAAATCACTGTGCCACTAAGCACTTGTTATAAGGTCTCATAGATTACAAAAATCCCTTTGACAATTGGGTAGTTGTCATAACCACACCAGCAGTGCGCTATAGAAAATACTGGTAGCATGCACACATCATAAAACCATCATCACATCACGATACATATGGTGCAGCACTGACAATGTAACACAACCTACATAATAACATCAGGGCAAGAATATAAGCCAATTAGAGTGAGGCATGACACATAAGAATCACCCGGATATCCATTACAGTGGTGTTAGAAATGGGGGTCTCTAGTTGGCAACTGTTTGCACATTTGTCCAAGTAGGGACCCTTCTTCCTAGTCAGGGTAAGGGGGATACACTTCTAAAATAACTCCTGTCAACCCCCTTGGTAGCATGGCAGGAGCAGACAGGCTTATCTCAGAGTCATGTGTATAGCATTTGTACACACATACAGTAATACAGTGAAAACACTACAAATGGACAACACATCACCTTAAAAAAATAAGTAATCTTTATCTAAATCAAACAAGACCAAAACAACAAAAATCCACAATACAGTAGTCAAAATGTGACTTTTAAAAGGTAGAAACAGTTCAGTCCATAGCAAATTATAGATGCAACATTTTCAACACATAGTAACTTGGGTGCGTCACAATCTTAAACAAAAACAGCCGGTGCCGCTCGTAGTCAGAGACCTTTGCCTGCCATAATCCTTGCTCGCCTGCTACCTTGGGAAGAGATCTTGAAGCCGATTTGGGACTATCACCGGACCGCGGGACTGCGAGGACCAGGGTTCTTTGCGGCGAGTGACCGACCGCACCTGGGTCCTCTTCCCACCCCGCTTCCCTGCACTTCAAAGCGACTCGCGGCCCCCGCTTCGCAGGAGCCGCTCGTAGTCCGAGACCTTTGCCTGCCATTATCCTTGCTCGCCTGCTACCTTGGTGTTAGACCTAGATTACCCAAGCCTACATATGGTAGCTTGGCACAGTAGTGGTCTACAGCTAACTCAAGGCGTTGGCTAAGTACTTACAAGTCTCACTCACAGTAACTCAGTAATGAACCACTAAAATAAAGACACAACACCTCTGTTTGGAAAAATACCGTTACCTTTTATAAAAATAATATGTTTTTCTGTTATGCTATTTAGTCAGGGATGAAAGTCAATCAAATTACACCTTTTACATGGAATGCAAATCACACTTCAATATTTTTCCTGTTCAGAATTTAAGAATCAAAGGTACATTTAAGGTTTAGAATTATTCAGGACACAATACACTTCACTAGAACTTTACAGAAAGGAAAATGCAGCCTGACAGTGCAATATGTATTTAAAGACTCATTAGCAGGTACATTACCCCACAGCTCTAAAGCACTGCTCAACTCACAGAATGACCTGGATGTAGTTCTTCACTGCATAACCAACCCGCAATGTGACTAAAAAGGGGAGACACAATAATATTAGCCAAGTTCCACTCACTCTAATTTAAAGGCTCAATTTGCTAAAAGGAGATCTATTCCTCCAATTTACCAAGAAACTACAAGGGTTTCTCCCCCAGGAACCCTGTAATTCCCTACACCGCTTCCTCCTCTTTGCTCCAATTACTTTTGGGACACTGTAGTTATTATTAGGCTGAACACAAGCCCGTTTTCTTCACTTGGGCTTCCTGGTGCAGTTCAGTCTAAGTCTCAGTTGTAGCCCCACTGTCTTGTCTCCTTTCCCTGGTGCTGCTGCCTCCCTTTCCCACACTACCAGCTTACTTGTAGGCTTCTGGGTGTGATGCGAGGGCTCTCCCCGCTCGCGCTGAAACCTGGCAGCAATCGGCGGTCGAGGGAGGTTGAGGAAGGCTTCCCTGGCCCCCAGGCTCCTTGCTGTGACGTCCGCTGTGGCGCTTCTGCCTCCTCCGGACGGGGAAACGGCTACCGGTGCTCCGACGCGATCGGCTCTCCTCAGTCGGCACTGCTCAGCTGGGCATGCGCGATCGCGCTCACTCTCCTTCCGCTTCTGCGCGCTGGCTCCCAGGGAGGACGTCGTTCGCCAAGCAGACGCTGCTCTGTCTCCTCCGGGCCTGCTCGAACCTAGGCCCCTCCTGCCTCCACAAAAAGCGTTTACACGCCGGACATGCGCGGAAGCGCCTACCTCCTCACTTGACGCGGCCGGTGCCCCCGGGGTCCCGATGCCGATCGGAGCAGCGCCGCTGCTTCCCTCCAGACACTTCTCACTGTGGCCTCACAGGAAGGATGTCCACACACGGCGCCCTTGCTCCTCAGGTCGCCAGGGTGTCACAGACACTTGCCTACACTTCAGCTGCTCCACAACACCGGTAAGCACAGCGCCGGATAGGGCAGCCAGGAATATCTTCAGATAAGGATATCCTGAGAGGATTTTTCATGTAGCTCCCAGATAGGAGGGACTGCTTCCTCAAGTAGCTCGATTTCTGTGTCAGTAGTTGTTGTCTTTCGGAGAGGGATCGGTCAAAGGCTGAAGGGGGAACAATCTTCTGAAGTAACTGTCAGCCTCAATGACAAACTAGCTGCTCTCAGTGTGTCCACCTCCTCTCACCACTGCCTCACTCCTCTACTCTGGGGTCAGCACAAAATGGCTGCTGGTCACTGGCCTTATATAGGGTGGCCTGAGACCTGCAGAATTCTCTAGGGTATTCTAGAAAGTTCCCTAATGTTAACCTATGGACCTGTCCTCCAGTGGTGTCCGTTATGGCAGTTGGTGGACACCATCTTAGGTCTCTGGAGATCCCTAGATTTTCAAGGGGGCTGACTAGGCCTCACAGGTTATGAGGGAAAAATGGCGTCATCGCCAAGGAACACCTAGCCCCCGGACAGCATTAAAAAATTCCTGATGGACATATGTAAAAATAAAAATAGAAACTCTGGAAGGCTAAGGGGGACAAAAATAAATAATAATGGTTAGAGTCTCTCCAGAAGCAGACAGGTCTAACACGCGTCCCCCCCAGCTGAAAGTGGGGAGAACTACCCAACCCCTTGGGAGTCCTCATCACTAAGGCGGAAATACCTGGATAGACCGTCTGCGTTGGCATGGTCCGCCCCAGGTCGGTGTTCCACCCTAAAGTCCATTCCCTGTAGGGAGATGGACCACCTTAACAACTTGGGATTCTCCCCCTTCATTTGCATCAGCCAACGAAGGGGGCGATGGTCAGTCTGAACTAGGAAGTGCGAACCAAACAGGTATGGTCGCAGCTTCTTCAGAGCCCAAACCACCGCAAAGGCTTCTCTCTCAATTGTACTCCACCTCCTTTCCCTGGGGAGTAGCCTTCTGGACAGGAAGACCACGGGTTGATCCAAGCCCTCATCATTTAGCTGCGATAACACTGCCCCAATGCCATGTTCTGACGCATCTGTTTGGACAATGAATTCTCTAGCAAAATTAGGGGCCTTGAGAATGGGAGCGGAACACAATGCTTGTTTCAAGGTCATGAAGGCTCGCTGGCAAGCCTCTGTCCAGACTACCCGTCGGGGTTGCTTCTTGGAAGTAAGTTCAGTGAGGGGGGCCACGATAGTGCCATACCCCTTCACGAAGCGACGGTAGTATCCAGTGAGGCCCAGGAAGGCTCGGACTTCGGTTTGAGTCTTGGGGGGCTCCCAGGCGATAATGGTCTCAATCTTTGCCTGGAGGGGCTGCACCGTCCCTCTGCCCACCAAGTGACCTAGGTACACCACCGACCCTTGTCCGATCTGACACTTGCTGGCCTTGATGGTCAAGCCAGCCTGTTGCAGGGCATGAAGAACAGCTTGCAGGTGCTGCAAATGGTCCTCCCAGCTGCTGCTGAAGACAGCAATATCGTCCAGGTATGCAGCAGAAAAAGCTTCCATTCCCGAAAGGACCCTGTTCACCAGCCTCTGAAAAGTGGCAGGGGCATTCTTGAGCCCAAAGGGCATCACACGAAATTGGTAGTGTCCCTCAGGTGTAGAGAAGGCTGACCTTTCCTTCGCCTCCTCAGTAAGGGAGATCTGCCAGTACCCTGAAGTTAGGTCAAAGGTACTTAAGTATTGGGCAGCTCCCAGCCGGTCAATAAGCTCATCCGCCCGTGGGATAGGATGTGCATCAGTTTTAGTCACGGAGTTCAAGCCTCGGTAGTCCACACAGAATCTCAATTCAGGTGTGGTGCCTGGTGGGGCAGCTTTTGGTACCAAAACCACCGGGCTAGACCAAGGGCTACCAGAAGGTTCAATCACCCCTAGCTCCAGCATCTTGGCGACTTCACTTTTGATGTTGGCCTTCACCTTGTCCGACAGCCGGTAGATTTTAGATTTCACAGGTGGGCTGTCTCCTGTGTCCACGTCATGGGTACACAGGTGGGTCCTACCTGGGACAAGGGAGAACAGGGGAGAAAATTGCTCCAGGATCTGGCGGCAATCGCTTTGCTGTTCAGAAGTCAGGGATGGCGAGAGAATCACTCCCTCCACTGATCCATCTTTTTCTTTGTACGAGAGAAGATCAGGGAGAGGTTCACTTTCTTCTTCCTCTGCTCCATCGGTCACCAGCATTAAGACAACCTCGGGCCTCTCATGATGTGGCTTGAGGCGATTGGCATGCAGCACCCTGAGGGGCTGCCTCGGGGTCTTAAGATCCACCAAATAGGTAGACTTCCCCTTTTTCTCTAAAACCTCAAAGGGGCCTGTCCAACGGTCCTGGAGGGCATTTAGCTCTCCAGGTTCCATTACCCACACTTTCTGTCCAGGCTCCAGTTCCACTGGGTGAGCGTTGTGGTCATACCACTCTTTCATAACTGCTTGGCTGGCCTCCAAGTTGTCTGAAGCCTGCTTCCACAACTTAGCCATTTGGCTCCGGAAGGCCAGCATGTAGCTCACCACGTCCTGGGGAAGCTTCCTGGGAGTCTGTTCCCATCCGTCTTTCACCAGGCTGAGAGGTCCCCTTACAGGGTGCCCATACAAAAGTTCGAAGGGGCTGAAGCCCACTCCCTTCTGTGGCACTTCCCTGTAGGAAAACAAGAGACAGGGTAGGAGAATGTCCCATTTCTTTCGCAAGCTCTCAGGAAGGCTCCGTATCATACCTTTTAAGGTTTTGTTAAACCTTTCCACAAGACCATTGGTTTGTGGGTGATAGGGAGTAGTAAACCGATAGGTAACGCCGCACTCCTTCCACATGGCCCGCATGTATGCTGAAAGGAAGTTAGTCCCCCTGTCGGAAATGACCTCCTTGGGGAAACCCACTCTGGTGAAAATCCCCATCAGGGCCCTTGCCACTGCAGGTGCAGTGATGGTCCTCAGAGGTATTGCCTCTGGGTACCGGGTGGCATGATCCACCAAAACCAGTATGAACCGATGTCCAGCTGAAGTTGGTGGATCCAATGGCCCTACAATGTCGATGCCCACCCTCTCAAAGGGGGTGCTAACGACGGGTAGTGGTTCCAGGGGAGCTTTTAGCTTCACCCCAGTTTTCCCACTGGCTTGGCAAGACACACACGTCCGACAATATGTATCCGACGCCACTTTCATTCGAGGCCAGTAGAAATGGGGGACAAGCCGGGCAAAGGTCTTGTCCTGTCCTAGGTGTCCTGCCAATGGTATCTCATGAGCCAGTTCCAGTAGAAAGGCTCTAAAGCATTGAGGGACCACCAAGGCTCTGGCTGAACCGTGGCCAGGTGTCTTGGGCTCACTGTAGAGGAGTCCATCCTCCCAGTAAATCTGGTAGCTCCCTTCAATGTTTCCCGCTGCCTGGGCGTTGGCCTGTTGCCGCAGCCCCTCGAGAGTAGGACACTCTTTCTGAGCTTTGCAGAATTCTTCCCGGGAAGGACCTCCCTCCACATGCCATTCAGTTGGGATGGGTAGGTTTTCCAGGGAAGCAACATTCTCCCCGGTGGACTCCAGATCCACCTCCGCAGGTGGTCCAGTTGTCTCACGAGGTGGAGATGTCGAGGCAGGGTCCTCCGGCCTCCTGTCCTTCTCCTCTCTGGCAGCCGGCTGGGCCATTGTTCCAGGCTCCAGCGTCAATGAACTCCCCCTTCGGGCAGTCGCGGACCTTGTGCTGACACAAGTCCAGTCAGGGGGTCCCAGCATCTCAGAGTGAGTCTGGTACTCCACCCTCCTCCAAGCATTGTGCTCCATATCATTCCCTAACAGGCAGTCAACAGGCACGGCAGGGCTTACGGCAACTCGAAGTGGACCTGCAACCCCTCCCCACTCAAAGGGAACCTCAGCCACAGGATAGTGGCCCAATCTGCCGTCAGCCATTACGGCGGGATGGAGTACATCTGGGATGACCTGCTCTGGAGACACCAGCTGACTCCTTACCATAGTCATGCTGGCTCCTGTGTCTCTCAGAGCCTCCCCTCTTCGGCCATTGATGGTGACCCACTGCTCATACTTAGTAGTATTAGAGGGCAGCTGGGTCTTGGGAACCATCTCCTTATCTCCTAGGGACACTAAGGTGACACCCGCCCGCTCCCCCCCATTAACCAAAGGCATCTCCTCCCCGAGCACTACACTAGTGATTCCCGGGGCTTTTCCTCCAGTGGGAGGGGGTGGTCTTTTTGGGCACCTCACATCTCCTTTATAGTGTCCCACACCACCACACTCAAAACAATGAACAACCCTTGGCTGCTGGCTTTGGCCAGGGGTAGGGTTGCGAGGGGGGTTACTCTTGGGGATGAATCCTCTGCCCCTTCCTTGCGAAGTATTTTGTGGCCCTTTTGAGAACTCCCTCTTAGTTTCCCCTCCCTCTTTCCTCTGGGGGGCGCCCTGTCCTTGCTTCTGGGAATTCCCTCCAGTCCCCTTAGTCGACACCCGGGTACTAACCCAGATGTCCGCCTCCTCAGCAAGCTTCCTGGGGCTGGTCAGCTTGCTGTCCACCAGATGCTGTCTTAGTTCGGGAAGACACTTCTCGAGTAGGTGTTCCTTGAGTATGAGGTCATATAGTCCCTCATAGTCTCCTACTTCGCTGCCTCTTACCCAACCCTCCAGGGCCTTCCTGGCGTAGTCCAAGAAATCTACCCAGTTTTGCGTGCCCAGCTTGTAGCTACCCCGGAACTTTTGCCTATATTTCTCAGGGGTCAACCCAAACTTCTTGAGCAGCGCTGATTTCATAGCCGGATAGTAGGTCTGTTCACTCTGGTCAAGAGCCAACAAAGTATCCCTGCCAGTGGGGGGCATGTATTTGTACAACCCACCTCCCCAGTGGACTTCCAGAATCCCATGGGCCCTTAGCGAGACCTCGTAGGCGGCTAGCCACTTAGCAATGTCGTCACTGGGTACATAACAAGCCATAATATCTTTTGGTAGGTACGGTCTAGGTTCTTTGATGTTGGTCTGGGTATCGCTGCCACCATTCTCTGATTTGGGGGATCCTCGGTTTAGGGCTTGTAAATCCATCTCTTTGATGGTTCGCTCATGTGCCAACCTCCTATCCTCCCTTTCCATGTCCATCCTGGCTAGTTCTATTTTCAACCTCCTCTCCTCCCTCCTATCCTCCAGCTCGGCTTCGGTTAAGCCTCTGTCTGAAACACTGCTGCTTGCCCTTGAAGGTAGCCTGGGACCTGTCAGAAGATTCCCTCTCCCCATTTGATTCAGCAATGCAGCCTCAGTAACAGTGTCCCCATCACCCACTTCCATTTCTGGTTCCTCCCTTAGGCGAGCTTCTAACCATGCCCTTATGCTTGTCAGCAACTCTCCTTTCTTGGCACCTTTATTGAAAAATACCCCGTTCTGCTGACACCAATCCCTGAGTTGGGCCACAGTATTGGCTTCCAACTCTTTAAGATTCACCTCCAGCTTTGCCATGGTATAAAATTACTCACAGGAGAAACCCACGAAGTGACTTGAGGTTAACCTCCACCCACCACCAGAAGTAAATTTAGAAAAATCAAAAATATAAATTAGGAGGGCCGCAGGGAGAAAACTCCAGGTGAGGTCTTGTGGTTAGCACTGCGTTACTAATAAGTGAGTGTAAGTACAAATCCGTGATCCCACCGCTGAAACACCAATTATGTTAGACCTAGATTACCCAAGCCTACATATGGTAGCTTGGCACAGTAGTGGTCTACAGCTAACTCAAGGCGTTGGCTAAGTACTTACAAGTCTCACTCACAGTAACTCAGTAATGAACCACTAAAATAAAGACACAACACCTCTGTTTGGAAAAATACCGTTACCTTTTATAAAAATAATATGTTTTTCTGTTATGCTATTTAGTCAGGGATGAAAGTCAATCAAATTACACCTTTTACATGGAATGCAAATCACACTTCAATATTTTTCCTGTTCAGAATTTAAGAATCAAAGGTACATTTAAGGTTTAGAATTATTCAGGACACAATACACTTCACTAGAACTTTACAGAAAGGAAAATGCAGCCTGACAGTGCAATATGTATTTAAAGACTCATTAGCAGGTACATTACCCCACAGCTCTAAAGCACTGCTCAACTCACAGAATGACCTGGATGTAGTTCTTCACTGCATAACCAACCCGCAATGTGACTAAAAAGGGGAGACACAATAATATTAGCCAAGTTCCACTCACTCTAATTTAAAGGCTCAATTTGCTAAAAGGAGATCTATTCCTCCAATTTACCAAGAAACTACAAGGGTTTCTCCCCCAGGAACCCTGTAATTCCCTACACCGCTTCCTCCTCTTTGCTCCAATTACTTTTGGGACACTGTAGTTATTATTAGGCTGAACACAAGCCCGTTTTCTTCACTTGGGCTTCCTGGTGCAGTTCAGTCTAAGTCTCAGTTGTAGCCCCACTGTCTTGTCTCCTTTCCCTGGTGCTGCTGCCTCCCTTTCCCACACTACCAGCTTACTTGTAGGCTTCTGGGTGTGATGCGAGGGCTCTCCCCGCTCGCGCTGAAACCTGGCAGCAATCGGCGGTCGAGGGAGGTTGAGGAAGGCTTCCCTGGCCCCCAGGCTCCTTGCTGTGACGTCCGCTGTGGCGCTTCTGCCTCCTCCGGACGGGGAAACGGCTACCGGTGCTCCGACGCGATCGGCTCTCCTCAGTCGGCACTGCTCAGCTGGGCATGCGCGATCGCGCTCACTCTCCTTCCGCTTCTGCGCGCTGGCTCCCAGGGAGGACGTCGTTCGCCAAGCAGACGCTGCTCTGTCTCCTCCGGGCCTGCTCGAACCTAGGCCCCTCCTGCCTCCACAAAAAGCGTTTACACGCCGGACATGCGCGGAAGCGCCTACCTCCTCACTTGACGCGGCCGGTGCCCCCGGGGTCCCGATGCCGATCGGAGCAGCGCCGCTGCTTCCCTCCAGACACTTCTCACTGTGGCCTCACAGGAAGGATGTCCACACACGGCGCCCTTGCTCCTCAGGTCGCCAGGGTGTCACAGACACTTGCCTACACTTCAGCTGCTCCACAACACCGGTAAGCACAGCGCCGGATAGGGCAGCCAGGAATATCTTCAGATAAGGATATCCTGAGAGGATTTTTCATGTAGCTCCCAGATAGGAGGGACTGCTTCCTCAAGTAGCTCGATTTCTGTGTCAGTAGTTGTTGTCTTTCGGAGAGGGATCGGTCAAAGGCTGAAGGGGGAACAATCTTCTGAAGTAACTGTCAGCCTCAATGACAAACTAGCTGCTCTCAGTGTGTCCACCTCCTCTCACCACTGCCTCACTCCTCTACTCTGGGGTCAGCACAAAATGGCTGCTGGTCACTGGCCTTATATAGGGTGGCCTGAGACCTGCAGAATTCTCTAGGGTATTCTAGAAAGTTCCCTAATGTTAACCTATGGACCTGTCCTCCAGTGGTGTCCGTTATGGCAGTTGGTGGACACCATCTTAGGTCTCTGGAGATCCCTAGATTTTCAAGGGGGCTGACTAGGCCTCACAGGTTATGAGGGAAAAATGGCGTCATCGCCAAGGAACACCTAGCCCCCGGACAGCATTAAAAAATTCCTGATGGACATATGTAAAAATAAAAATAGAAACTCTGGAAGGCTAAGGGGGACAAAAATAAATAATAATGGTTAGAGTCTCTCCAGAAGCAGACAGGTCTAACACTTGGGAAGAGATCTTGACGCCGCTTTGGGACTATCACCGGACCGTGGGAATGTGAGGACCAGGGTTCTTTGCGGCGAGTGACCGGCCGCATCTGGGTCCTCTTCCCGCCCCGCCTCCCTGCACTTCAAAGCGACTCGCGGCCCCCGCTTCGCGGGCGCCGCTCGTAGTCAGAGACCTTTGCCTGCCATAATCCTTGCTCGCCTGCTACCTTGGGAAGAGATCTTGACGCCGATTTGGGACTATCACAGGACCGCGGGACTGCGAGGACCAGGGTTCTTTGTGGCAAATGACCGGCCGCACCTGGGTCCTCTTCCCGCCCTGCCTCCCTGCACTTCAAAGCGACTCGCGGGCGCCGCTCGTAGTCAGAGACCTTTGCCTGCCATAATCCTTGCTCGCCTTCTACCTTGGGAAGAGATCTTGACGCCGATTTGGGACTATCACTGGACCGCGGGACTGCGAGGACCAGGGTTCTTTGCAGCGAGTGACTGGCCACACCTGGGTCCACTTCCCGCCCCGCCTCCCTGCACTTCAAAGCGACTCACGGCCCGCTTCGCGGGAGCCGCTCGTAGTCAGAGACCTTTGCCTGCCATAATCCTTGCTCGCCTGCTACCTTGGGAAGAGATCTTGACACCGATTTGGGACTATCACCGGACCGCGGGACTGCGAGGACCAGGGTTCTTTGCGGCGAGTGACCGGCCGCACCTGGGTCCTCTTCCCGCCCCGCCTCCCTGCACTTCAAAGCGACTCGCGGCCCCCGCTTCGCGGGCGCCGCTCGTAGTCAGAGACCTTTGCCTGCCATAATCCTTGCTCGCCTGCTACTTTGGGAAGAGATCTTGACGCCGATTTGGGACTATCACCGGACCACGGGTGTCAGACTTTCAAAGGATGCTCTTTTCGTAACTGCACGGGAACAGAGATGCTTGCTCCCGAATCCACCCAAAGGCAGTAGCTTAGAGCTCATATAATACGAGACTCCAATCTACTACCCCAGAGGGAGGGTGGAAATTGGATAAAATAAAAAACAACAAGAAGAGATCCTCTTGGATGGCTCCACTCGTCAGTCCGACCTGCAGACCGCTACTGGCCTGAACCCTGAGGGAAAAAATCACAGTTAACCCTATCCTTCTAAACCTCCTCTAACAATTCCTATTATATGTTCTAATTCTCACCTACCATTACTCCCAAGAGTCTTGCCCTCTCTTCTAATTCTTTGTGTAGGCACGGGACGTGGTTGAGCTTCTTTCTAGTTTTATTTTCCTGTAATTCACAATTGCATTTCTGGTTAGTTTCTCTGTACTCCCTACTAGCCTTTATATTCAAACTCTAACTCCTCCCACTCACTTCTTGCCTGTCCTCCTGCTCCGCTATCCTAGGTGCCTTTCTCTGCTTTCCTGGATTCTTCTGCAAACAGTAAAATACAAGTACACTATTGTTATTATCTGATTTGCCTCCCTAGTCTAATAGTTTTTAAATGTGTCTTTTATCTAAAGAATTCTAACTTACTTATTGCCTCTCGTTTTTATTCCTTGTTTATGTCCTCTTATTTGTTTTAGACTAACTTCGGTTTTCTTTCTTCATTTTCCTTTAGGATATCGCTCACTGCCTGCTCCAGCCTGTTTGCCTTTCTCTCTCTCTGTTCTTTTTCGTATTTTCAGATATGTCTAGGTAAGTATATACCTCGGTCTTAGACACGTTAATTTGTCTCTGTACAGTTATACATAATTGTCACTTATCTTCGTATTCTGTTTTCTCCTTTCTTCTCAGAGATTCAGTTGTGCTCAGACGACCTCTGGTTAATATTTCAGCCGCTCTGGAATTCGCTCTCTCCTGCTGCCAAGAACGGCCGACGTCTCCGAGTCTTTCCTGTCAGACGCTATGCTTCGGTAAATATCACAAGTAATTACTTCCTTAGGGATTGGGGGGCTAACACGCACTACCGGGAAACTAGAAACGGGATTGAGGGACTTTACTAAGTTCCGTTTCTTACAAATATCTAAATTCTCCTCACGAAAACTCCGAGCTCCAAAGAAACACTCCTTCTTCCGAAAATGCCGTTAGTGAAGTGCGCAGTCTTCTGTCATCGCCCGTCCCTCCTGGACTCTGCTAGATTAGTTAAACACTGGACTGCTGACCGCGGCCCAAACCGGCGGCCATCTTAAGGTTCCGTCTTTTAACACTTTCAGACCCGGAACCCACAGTTGGTTTAATTTTAATTTGACAACTCCGCACATGGGTTATTGCAGCGACTTGCGGATCGAGGGTTCTGACGGTACCCCCCAACAAGGCAGATCCTCTCCCTCTTGGTTTAGTGGGGAACCGTTGATGAAAAGCCTTAACTAATCTTGGAGCGTGAACGTCCTTTTCTCGTTCCCAAGATCGTTCTTCAGGACCATATCCCTTCCAGTCTATGAGATAAAACAATTTCCCTTTTGAGCATTTTGAATCTAGTATCTCCTTAACTTCGTACTCTGTTCCTGTTTCCAAATGGATGGGCTTTGGAGGCAGTGTCTTCCGCAAATTGATTGGGGCCTTTTTTAACAATGAGATATGGAAAACTGGATGGATCTTCAGTCTTGATGGTAAGGTTAACCTATAAGACACCTGATTTATCCTTTTCTCCACTGTGTAAGGACCAATAAATCGAGGCTGGAACTTTCGGTTTCATTTTAACCTCAAGTTCTTGGTGCTTAACCAGACCTTGTCTCCTTTCTCTAGCTGAGGGCCCTCACGTCTCTTTTTGTCTGCGTAACCCTTATATTTTTCTTTTGCCATCTGTAAACTTTCTATTGCCTCTCGGTGAATTTGTTCAAGGTGGGACACTATATCCTTAACTGCTGGAACTGATATGTCTATCTGCCTGAGGGTAGAATTCGGATGTCTTCCATAATTCATGTAGAAAGGAGAAAAACCCGTGGACACATTCTTAGCATTATTGTGGGCAAACTCCGCTGCCCACAAATAATCTGCCCAGTCCCCATCCTGTTTCAAAAGGAACAGTCTCAAGTATTGTTCCAATTCCTGGTTCACTCGTTCTGTTTGACCATCAGTCTCGGGATGGTAACTGGTGGAATATCTTACTTCAGTTCCTAAACTTTCCATAAAGGATTTCCAGAAACGAGAGATGAACTGAGATCCCCTGTCGGAGATTATTACTTTAGGAATGCCATGTATTTTTACTATGTTTGTACTAAAATGTGTAGTTAACTGTTTAGCAGATGGGACCCCCTGTAATGCTGTGAAGTGTGCCATTTTAGAGAAAGACTCTACCACTACTAATATAGTGTCATAGCCTTTACTAAGTGGTAAGTCAGTGATGAGATCCAATGTGATTGTGTGCCAAGGATAGGGTGGTGTAGCCAGGGGCTGGAGTAATCCTTTTGGGGCATGCCGTTCAGATTTTCCCTGTGCACAAATCTCGCAAGTTTTGACGTAGTCCTCAATATCCTTGTTCATCTCTGGCCACCAGTAATGTCGCTTGATCAGTTCCTTGATCTTTGCCTCTCCCTTATGTCCTGTCAATTTCGCATCATGGCATTCTTGCATAACTTGTTGCTGTAATTCCTTTGTGGGGAGATACAAATTTTCATGAAAATAAGGGAGTTGACGAATAATTTTTCTACCTTCCTTCTCCCGTGCCCAATCTTGCATTGGGTCTTGCGTCATCACTTGCGAAATACTGGTTTCCAAACTGATCGAGGTCGTGACACCAATGATTTTCTCTCTTGGTATGATGGATTGGTTTTCCAATGGCGTCTTTTGATTCTCTGTGCCCATTCTGGACAAGGCGTCCGCCTTTCCATTTTTGTGCACCTGGTCGGAAGGTGATTACAAAATCGTAATCGGCGAAATACAGTGACCATTTCAACTGTCTTGAAATTAACGTCCGGGCAGTTTTCAAAAATTTTAAATTTCGATGGTCAGTAAATACAGTCACTTGATGTTTGGCTCCCATGAGATGATGTCTCCATTCCTTAAAGGCGTCTTTAATCGCCAAAAACTCTTTCTCAGTGATGGTATAGTTACATGCTGCCGGGGACAGCTTCCGTGACCTGTAAGCAACTGGGTGCAATTGTCCAGAAACTTTATTTCGCTGGGATAGAACTCCACCTACTGCTTGGTCAGAGGCGTCCGCTTCTACAACAAGCATTTGCAATGCAATAGGTCTCGCAATTGCGAGATTTGGAGCTATTGGCATTGCAAATGACAATGTCTTTTATTTTTGCTTTTCTTTTTAAAACATAACACATTTAAAATTCCTTTTATCTATCTGATTTGATCATTAATACATAAGTAAAAGGCATCATCATTTACAATGCCAATAGCTCAAAGTATTGATAATTTCTTCAATCTCTGCAAGAAACACAGACAACCTCGACCCTAAATGTGTATCTGCCCCTCTCAGGCCCCGGCTCAATGGCCCTGTCAGATGTATTGTACATTCTACTTGTGTATCACTGTATGTGTGTGTTAGTGTGAGGACGTTTGTGCGTATCTGCGTATAGTAGATGGTAGGTGTATGTATTATTGTGTGTGTGTCTGGGTACGTGTAATGTGTATTTGTGTTTTTGGGCGCATGCTTTGGTATTTATGCGAGTATTTGTTTTTGTGTATGTCTGAGTTTGTGTGCGTGTATATATGTGTATGTAATATCTGAGTAAGCTTAATTGTGTACTATGTGTATGTGAATGTAACCGTGTGTTAGGTTGTGTACTAGTGTGTGTAAGTGGAAGTGTATGTGTGTGTCTCTCTCTCCAAGTCCTTTATGCACCGTGTTGCCTCGGCTGATTTTTCCTATGCAACACCAATACATCAATAAAAGACTGTATGTTAAATCAGCACTAGTGGTACAGACTTACAGTGCGGGCGAGTGGAAGGGGCAGGGTGGGCAGCCAAAAGCATGCTGTGTACAGTGTAGTAAGTGTGGACCCATGCCTGCAGCAGAGAGAGCCTCCTGCGCACTGCCATGTTTGCAAGCCCTCGCCACTGATGTTGTTACCACACAGCCCCCAAATTAGCCGCCTTAGAAATATTCATAACATGCAGCATCTCCGAGGGGTAGGAAGATGATAGGAGTAGATTTCTACAAGTCCTGGCCCACTTGATTGGCATATTCATTAATTCAGCACGTCCCCTAAGAAACACAGCGTTGTCATCAATCTGCCAAGCAAAAAGGACTCTATCAGACTTGAGACCTGAGGAGATCCCTTACATAAGCGGTTGCTTATGTAAACCATTAAGAAGCCAGTGCCTTCAGTGAATGTCTGCTTATGTAGAAACACCACTGCAATTTGATAGATTTTAGCATTGGCTAGTTGGATGCACAGAGCTGCGTGCTTTCTGCGATGTCAACAAAATGTAATGGTCTGGGACAAAGCACCGGATGTAAACAGGCAATATGACCGTAATTAGGACGGTCGGCATGCCTCGTGAAAAACACCTCACAAACGGCTCACAGACTAATGAATGAGGCTTCGTGGCCGAATGAAACACAGTGAAAGAACAAGTCACAGGGGCAGTCTGAGCTGGGGAGAAGCGTGCTCCGTGTGCCGCCGCTGCTGAAAGTTGAGCTTGCAAAACTTCGCTAGAGCCTGACTCTGCCTCCTCCTTGCACTCTCTGTCTCCGTCAGAAACCAGCCCATAGATGTACGACTCCAGTGACCTGCAAGAGCAAACACAGCAGCCTTTAAAAACCAGCAAAACCAGCTCCGACAGCGAAACCGAAACCTTTCTTTGGGGCGGGACTTCCGTCTTCGGAAGCCCGCGCACGCGCCCACGGAGAGAAGCAGTGCTGGTGACGCGGGGCTCCCATGCCCAAGTGAGAGCCCCGCGGAGGCTGCAAGAGTTTAGAATGGCGGTAAGTGGGGCTTGGGGGGGGCGCTTGTATGTATGCGGCGGTGGCGGCGGCCGGGGGGGGCGCTTGTATGTATGCGGTGGCTGCGGTGGCTGCGGTGGCGGTGGCGGCGGCGGCGGCGGGGGGGTATCTGTATGTGTGTGTGCGTGCGTGTGTGTAGGTGCGCTCCTGTGTGTGTGCGGCGGGGGTGCCGGTGAGTGGGGGGAAGTAGGGCGGGTGCGCACGTGTGTGTGTGTGTGCCTTCCTGCCTGCATGTGCATGTGTGTGTTCAGGGAATCTGTGGCAGGGGACGTGCACGGCGCCGGGCTGGGCGTTCGCGCCCACGAGGTCAAATCTCTGCCTCAAAAAGCGCGTGGCAGTCTCCTGTCCACATTCCCCCAAAAGTGACAACATAAGTTGTCGCGCACTAGACAGACAGCAAAAGCTTCGCTTTTGCTTTCGTCTAGGCGAGACCTAAAAAAGGGTTCATTCGGATCCGCATGCTGAAGGATTGGGGCTGTAGTGAAATCTTGCTTCAACGAGTTGAAGGCCCCTTCCGCTTCTTGGGTCCATTCAAATTGAATACCTTTCCTCAGCAATTTAGTAAGCGGCAATATTTTATGAGAGAATTCACTGATGAACCTGCGGTAAAAGTTCGCAAATCCAATGAAGCTTTGGACCTCCTTAACGCTCTCTGGGGACTTCCAATTCATCACCGACTCAATTTTCCGCTGGTCCATAAATATTTCCGTTGTAGAAATAACAAAACCCAAGAATTCCACTTGAGTCACGTTAAAGGCGCACTTTTCCAATTTAACAAACAGTCTGTTTTCCCTCAATCTTTCCAAGACGCCCCGGACCTGATCCTTGTGTCTCTCCTTGTCTGCAGAATAAATCAAACTGTCGTCAATGTATACTATGGCGCATTGATCTATATACTCCTTTAGTACATCGTTGATGAAGTGTTGGAATGCTGCTGGTGCGTTGCAAAGCCCATAGGGCATGACCTGATATTCAAACAATCCGAAACGAGTCCTGAAGGCCGTCTTCCATTCGTCGCCTTCTCTCATCCTGACTAAGTGGTAGGCTCCCCTCAGATCAAGTTTGGTGTATATCTGGGCTCCTTTCACTTGGTCTAACAACTCCGATATAAGAGGCAATGGATGCCTGTTCTTTTTGGTGATTCTGTTGATTGCTCTATAGTCTATACAGGTTCTCAGATCCCCTTCCTTTTTCAGCACAAAAAATAAGGACGACGATACCGGGGATTGGGAAGGTCGAATGAATCCGTTGGCAAGATATTTGTCCAGATACTCTTTAGGTGGTGATGTTCTTTTTCCGTTAATGCATATACCCAACTGCAAGGCAGATTGGAGCCAGGTTCAATTTCTATCTTGCAGTCATAGACTCGGTGTGGGGGCAGTTGTTCAGCTTCCACTTCGTTAAATACATCTTGGAAATCTGCATACTCTTCAGGAATTTCTTGCGCGTTTATCACACATATCGACCCTTCCAGATGACACAAGGAGTGAGACGGGCTGACTTCAACTTCTGGTCTTCCTTCTTTGTTTCCAAAACAATTTTCCATACAATATTTTGAATCTATTCTAATAGTTCTGTTGCTCCAATTGATTGTGGGGTTATGCTCGGTGAGCCAAGGTAGACCAAGGATTAGTTCAAACTAGGGAGCATCTATCAAGTTAAACTGGATCCTTTCTTCATGACCACTACCTGAAACTAGATGGATTACTTCAGTGTGGCTCACTATGGGACCAGATGACAAATTGGTTCCATCCACCGCTCTTACGGGTTCACTTTTATTCTTCATGATCGCCTGTATTCCCACCTTTTGAGCAAACTTTAGATCACAAAAATTTCCCGTGGCACCGGAGTCTATCATTACTGATAGGGCTATGTGTTTGAACTTCACTTCCATTGATAGATTAAGATGAGGAGTAGCTGACTGAAGAGTATTGGCCACTTGATGTTCTTCGGGAGTCTTTTCTTGAATCGCACCCACCTGTTCAACTCCTCCAACCGGTGGTGCTATTAGTTTTCCTTCGGCTTGTAATTTGTCTTGGGCTTCTTTGGGCAATTCCTGACAAAATGCCCTCCAGCTCCGCAATACATACATAAATTACCTGTCCGTCTCTTTTCCTTTTCTTCTATTGACGGGGGCCCACGTATTGTTCCGATTTGCACCCCTGTTGCACCCCTGTTGATCCTTGATTACTTCGACTATTCTCTGATCGGACCCGGTCAAACCTAGGAACCGTCGGTCTGAATTCTCTTCTTTTCTCGCCTTTTCTTTCTCCCTGCCGAAAGTCAATCTCTAGCACAAGGTCCACCAATGCAGATATTTCGGTAGGTCTGTTCGGGATTCCAGCCAAGGCATCTTTCAATTCGTCTTTCAGGCCACGGTAAAACACTGCGGCTCGCTTGCTCTCCGGCCAATTCGTTTCCACTACTAGCTTGTTGAATTGGGCCAAGTAAGATACAAGATCTCGATTCCCTTGCTTTAAATCAAGCAATTCGTTGTCTACGACTTGAGATATTCTCCTCCTGTCGAATATCCGTAAAAACTCGTCCTTAAACTCCTCATAATTTCTTAAGATTGGGTCATTTCTAGTTATGAGTGGCAAGGACCATGCTGCTGCGTCCCCACTCAAGTAAGACAAGGCAAAGGCAACCTTAGATTGTGCGTCAGGGAATATCGAAGGGCAGCACATGTAATGTAAAGAACACTGGGTTATAAATATTTGCACCTTTTGCGGATACCCACTAAATCGCTCTGGAGCTACCAAGGGTAATACTGGGGACAAAGACTGGATCACTTGGGTGGTCACCTTGTTTGTGCTTTCTAACAAAGGGTCCTGAGTGTCTCGTCTCGAACTAAGAGGTTGTCTCAGTCTGTGCTGTTTCCTTTCTGGAGTTCACAATCTCCAATGTTACATTTTAATTTTCCTCCCTAACTGCACTTAACTCTTTTTGTATGGTGTCTAAGATCACTCCTAACCCTTGTATGTCAATTCCCTCTGCCATCTCTGTTCGGGTGCAAGGTGCAACTTGGGCACTTCACTCTGTCAGACTTTCAAAGGATGCTCTTTTTGTAGCTGCACGGGAACAGAGATGCTTGCTCCCAAATCCACCCAAAGGCAGTAGCTTAGAGCTCATATAATATGAGACTCCAATCTACTACCCCAGAGGGAAGGGGGAAATTGGATAAAATAAAAAACAACAAGAAGAGATCCTCTTGGATGGCTCCACTCGTCAGTCCGACCTGCAGACCGCTACTGGCTTGAATCCTGAGGGAAAAAATCACAGTTAACCCTATACTTCTAAACCTCCTCTACCTATTCCTATTATCTGTTCTAATTCTCACCTACCATTACTCCCAAAAGTCTTGCCCTCTCTTCTATTTCTTTGTGTAGGCACGGGACGTGACTGAGCTTCTTTCTAGTTTTATTTTCCTGTAATTCACAATTGCATTTCTGGTTAGTTTCTCTGTACTCCCTACTAGCCTTTATATTCAAACTCTAACTCCTCCCACTCACTTCTTGCCTGTCCTCCTGCTCCGCTATCCTAGGTGCCTTTATCTGCTTTCCTGGATTCTTCTGCAAACAGTAAAATACAAGTACACTATTGTTATTATCTGATTTGCCTCCCTAGTCTAATAGTTTTTAAATGTGTCTTTTATCTAAAGAATTCTAACTTACTTATTGCCTCTCGTTTTCATTCCCCTCTTATTTGTTTTTTGACTAACTTCTGTTTTCTTTCTTCCTTTTCCTTTAGGATATCGCTCACTGCCTGCTCCAGCCTGTTTGCCTTTCTCTCTCTCTGTTCTTTTTCGTATTTTCAGATATGTCTAGGTAAGTATATACCTCGGTCTTAGACACGTTAATTTGTCTCTGTACAATTATACATAATTGTCACTTATCTTCGTATTCTGTTTTCTCCTTTCTTCTCAGAGATTCAGTTGTGCTCCGACGACCTCTGGTTAATATTTCCGCCGCTCTGGAATTCGCTCTCTCCTGCTGCCAAGAACGGCTGACGTCACCGAGTCTTTCCTGTCAGACGCTATGCTTCGGTAAATATCACAAGTAATTACTTCCTTAGGGATTGGGGGGCTAACACGCACTACCGGGAAACTAGAAACGGGATTGAGGGACTTTACTAAGTTCCGTTTCTTACATATATCTAAATTCTCCTCACGAAAACTCCGAGCTCCAAAGAAACACTCCTTCTTTCGAAAATGCCGTTAGTGAAGTGTGCAGTCTTCTGTCATCGCGCGCCCCACCTGGACTCTGCTAGATTAGTTAAACACTGGACTGCTGACCGTGGCCCAAACCGGCGGCCATCTTAAGGTTCCGTCTTTTAACACTTTCAGACCAGGAAACCACAGTTGGTTTAATTTTAATTTGACAACTCCGCACATGGGTTATTGCAGCGACTTGCGGATCGAGGGTTCTGACAGCGGGACTGCGAGGACCAGGGTTCTTTGCGGCGAGTGACCGGCCGCACCTGGGTCCTCTTCCCGCCCCGCCTCCCTGCACTTCAAAGCGACTCGTGGCCCCCGCTTCGCGGGAGCCGCTTGTAGTCAGAGACCTTTGCCTGCCATAATCCTTGCTTGCCTGCTACCTTGGGAAGAGATCTTGACGCCGATTTGGGACTATCACCGGACCGCGGGACTGCGAGGACCAGGGTTTTTTGCGGCGAGTGACCGGCCGCACCTGGGTCCTCTTCCCGCCCCGCCTCCCTGCACTTCAAAGCGACTCGTGGCCCCCGCTTCGCGGGAGCCGCTTGTAGTCAGAGACCTTTGCCTGCCATAATCCTTGCTTGCCTGCTACCTTGGGAAGAGATCTTGACGCCGATTTGGGACTATCACCGGACCGCGGGACTGCGAGGACCAGGGTTTTTTGCGGCGAGTGACCGGCCGCACCTGGGTCCTCTTCCCGCCCCGCCTCCCTGCACTTCTAAGTGACTCGCGGCCCCCGCTTCGCGGGCGCCGCTCGTAGTCAGAGACCTTTGCCTGCCATAATCCTTGCTCGCCTGCTACCTTGGGAAGAGATCTTGACGCCGATTTGGGACTATCACCGGACCGCGGGTCTGCGAGGACCAGGGTTCTGTGTGGCGAGTGACCGGCCGCACCTGGGTCCTCTTCCCGCCCCACATTCCTATTTAGTCACGCCCACTTCCACGTTCGCGGGACGCGCGTTGGCGCGTGCCGGGCGAAGCCCGGGCCAAGGGCGGGCCCGTTATAGCCCGTTCGAACCCGAAAGAGACTGGACTGGGCTCACCCTCTTGAGTTGTTTATCGAAGATTTGCTTGCACCCACTGATTAATTAGTAAATTCTAATTACAACGTATTGCTTACTATGTCTACACGCGGGGGCAAGAATAAAAGTGCGGTAGGGGGATGCCTTCTAACTGGAAGTTTAGACAATTTTATAACAAGGGCAAATTCCGTAATAGATCAGGGGATTACATTGATGGAACGGCGGGTTTCTCAGGATTTGGCAATGGCGAAAAGATCTTCAATGGGCCATCTTGCGAATGCCCGCACCCCTGAAAACCCTCTAAGAAACAACATAGTAGAAATCCAGGCACTTGTACATAGTTTACCCACCACAATAGATCAGTCTGATATTCAGTCAATTACTGATTTAAATCTCTCACAAACAACTGAGGATAATATAGATGCCACCGGGGGGGACGATACAGAAATAGTAAAAATGCAATTACGTGAAAGGAAAGATGGAGCGAAACCTAAAAGAAAAAGAGCAAATACAACAGTAGGGGGAGGAAGAAAAGCGAAAGTAGCTAAGGGTGTGAGTAGTATGGTTGAACCCCAACAACAGAAAGATACTGAGGTAAGGGTTTTCCCTCTGTTATCAGCAACACAGGGTGATGGTCCAGCCCCTGACTTAACGATAGAAATTACAGAAACAGGAGATGAGGCCCTTGATCCATTATTATTAAAATGTGGGCCATTATTAAAAATCTTGCTTGCCCCATTGGAAAATAGGCTCAAGAGGATTAAACAACTCTCCAGCTTGGAAGTAAATTCCAGGGGTTGGACTTAGTCGATGAAAGGAAAAACAGTACCACAATCTACAACATTTAAAACCATTAAACCCGTGGTACATAAGACCAACAACATAACGACTTCTGTACAATACCCGAATAAAAATGCCATAAACCCAGCAACACAGAATCTCCTGGTTAAACCAACAACTGAAGGTAAACCTGTAGAGGGAGTCGATAAAGCAGAGATTAACCCAGCTAAAGGGGTTTTAACGCTGGGAGTACCGCCGAGAAGGCACACTATAAATTTACCCCTTGAAGCTAGCCCTTATATGATTGTATTAACAGGTGTACCAGAGTTGAGAGCACCCAACGAGGAATACTTTACAACCTTAAAGAATAAAGCGCTGCATTGGTTAAATACTAACCGGCCCTTGCCGCCCCTTTCAGCTAGCAGAATATTAATGGTGCGTAGAGCAGCCTTGGTGGGTACCACCACTAAAACAATCCCGGGTGACTGTGTATTGGTTAGTTTTAGTGACACCCACACGGCTGAGCATATCTGTAACTGGAACAGCTGGAGTGATCATAGCGTCCGGACACCTATAGAAGTCCGACCCTTATCATATTTTTACCCACGAAATACTTTACCAAGATATGAGAATGAATGGACAAGGGTCACACATCATACAAGGGGCAGGGTGCAAAACCATGTATATAAGCCTGAGGAGATGTGGAGAGGTACCCACATAGATAATCGCTTTAGCTGCCTAGAAATGGTGGATTGACGTCAGGGTTTAAAAAAGAAATCTCTGGGGACCAGACAGGCTAACACGAAAGAATCCCGCCAAAATCCAACAAATAGATCATGCCCATTAAATCAGAGGAGAGAAATTGGACAGGTGAGAGAGGATGCATCAGTATTAGACGGAAATACATGCCTCTGGGGAAATTGCTCCTTGGAGGACCAGATAAATTCTTTGCCCAGACAAAGACCATATGTACAGGGACAAGGGAGTAGGGTATATCTTGGGGGAGCGGACACAATCATAGCAACTATTCCCGGATATACAAACAAGGTAGAGGCCTCAAATAAAAAATTGAGGGCCGAAAACGACCCTATTACCTTTATGTCCTGGAACATAGCAGGGCTATCTAGTAAAATAGAGGAACCAGTGTTTGTACCCTATATAGAACAATTCACTATTATTTGCTTCCAAGAATGCTGGGATACGGAGCAGACCCATTTAAATGGTTTCCGTACCTTCTTTTCACCTGCCAAGCTGTCAAAGAGGGGTAGAAATGCGGGGGGTCTTTGTATTTATATAGCCAATACTGCAAATATTGAGGTTAAAAAGAGTCTATTAGGATCAGATTACTACCAAATTTTGATATTATCTTTGGGTGGCAAACAAACCATCACCTTGATCAATATATATAACAATATTCCTAGGGACGACGTAAATAAGATACTGGAGAGTCTCGTACAAAGCCTGCAACACCTAGGGGAAAACTCACACGGTGATGAATGTGTGATTTTAATGGGGGATTTAAACTGTCATTTATGCACCCAAAGCAAACTAGGTGTTTGTGGGATGGTAAATCTGAAGGGCGATTCTTGCACTCACTTCGAACACTCAAGTACCGGGAGTGTCTTTAATTCCCTGATTCACCTTTTGGACTTAGGGTTTGGAAACAAACTTTGTAGTCCGCAAGTCCCCTTCTTACCAACTTTTATTGGAAGGGGTTGCACAACGGTGATTGACTTCGCTCTGATTTCAAATAGTCACTCCTGTTACGTACATAGTTGCCGTAGAGGAGAGCTTGTATTAAGTGATCACTATCCCATTTATCTCTCTACGACATTTTCCCAGAAGAATAAAAAGCATAGCAACGTAGTTGGAAATCTCTATAACCATAGGGTAGCACTTGCCAGACAAAACGGGTACAACATAAAATGGAATAGAGTAGACCCTACGAAGTTTATGGAATCTCTATTAAAGGAGTACCAAAATGACTTCATGACCTGCCTTTCAGAGACTAGTGATAGTACACAAATATTGGCAGCCTTCCAGAAGATTTCTGGTGAAATTCATAAGATATTAACCAGATCATCTAAGAAGGGTCCAAAAAAAGAGGGGGAGGGATGGTTTGATATAACCTGCAGCAAAGCTCATACAGCTTTAAAATCGACCCTCAAGAAAGAGCCAAAAAATGCCGTTAAGATTAGACAGGCTAGAGCGAGGTATTATTCCGCAATTAAAATCAGGAAAACTGAACTGAAACAGGAGGCCTGGAGAACATTACACCAAGCATGCATTTTGAGGGACACAGTTGGCTTTTGGAAAGCAGTGAATGCTCCTTTTTTTATTGAAAGAAAGACAGACTCCATGGAAGTAGCCATAGACGAAATAACATGGGTAGACCATTTTACAGATCTTTACAAAAAAGATGAGAGAGCGGTAGTAGCATGTAACGATATTCAAGAGAGGGAAGAGGCCAGTATCCAAAGTTTGTTTCCTCTGAGCATTATTTTTACTTTACCTGAAATTGAGCTAGCTATAGCAGAAAGCGCGTCAGGAAAAGCGGCTGGCCCAGATGGGGTGCCCGTAGATATTTATAAACATGATATAAAATTATGGGCACCGCTCCTGACAAATGTTCTTAACAGTAGTAATGAAATAGGCTTTATTGATACCTGGCAGGAGGCGGTGGTGGTCCCAATTTTTAAGAAGGGGGACCGCAACGACCCTAAATGCTATAGGTCAATCTCTCTCCTGGATGCTCTCATGAAAGTGGCAGGACGAGCATTACTGAATAGGTTGCAATTATGGGCGGTTGAGACAGGAATTCTTTCTAAATTTCAGTACGGCTTTAAGGCAGTTTTAGGAACTGTGGAGCAAGGATTAAATCTGGCTATTTGTGTAGGAAAATATGTGGTGGCAAAAAAGGGCAATCTCTTTTTATCCTTTGTCGACCTGAGTTCGGCATTCGATTGCCTAAGCCATGAAATTGCAACTCGGCATAGAAACTACTCTTTTGAATTTCATTAAAGAACTTTATCGAGGGGCGGGAGCTAAAGTACGCTTTGGGAATAGTGGGGAATGCACATCCGTTTTTCCTATAAGGAAAGGAGTTCGGCAGGGCTGCATTCTTGCGCCCTTTTTATTTAATCTTTATATTAATAGCGTGGCCAATCATTTAACAATGGTCAAAACGGATTTCCCACAAATTAAAGGTACCCCAGCCCCCATACTATTATATGCTGATGATGCGGTCATCATGTCAAGAACTCAGGTGGGCCTCCAGAACGCACTCTCTGCTTTTGCAGAATATATGGGAGCCAGAGGATTAAAAATCAACATCGGCAAAACTTTTAATATGTGCTGTACTTTAAAGAAAAATGTCTCATGCAACACTTTTTTTAAAAAGTCTAAGATAGCGTCAACCGATAAATTTTCCTATTTAGGAATAGTTTTTAATAAAAAGGGAACTTGGGCATCGGCAGCCGACGCGAGGAAACTAGCCTTCTCTCGCGCTATCAGAGCCGTTAAAAAATTTGCTAACAAATTGGGGGCCGCCCGGTGCATATTCTTATTGACATATATAAATCGAAATGTGTCTCCACCGTAACGTACGGTGCAGGGATATGGGGAATCGCTGACACTAGAGACATTCAAATCTGTGAAAATGCTTTTCCGTGATTTTTGTTAGCGCTCCCAAATTTGACATCAAGCTATGTATGTCACAAAGAATTAGGTCTGACCTATGTGTCTGACCTAATTAAAGTAAGCCCGGCTTTACTCTGGCATAAAGTCTGGAACTCACAAGAAACTGGTCTTAATAGAGAGATCATACAGGATTACTTAGAGCTCCAGGGGGGAAAAAAACAATGGTTTGTTTATGTGAAGTCCTTTTTAGAAGAGATTGGACATCCTGAATATTTTGCTTCTCCCAGTACCTTAAGCTCCATTTCTAGAAAAAAGCTGAAAGAACTGTGTTTGGAACTATTAGAGTCCAAATAGTGGCAAATAGACGGAAAAAAGAGGTCTGTAATTCGGAATCATTTAATGGTGCAGGGATGTGGTTTACAAAGGTATTTAATCCTGGTGCAGCGCAGCTTCTCTAGGATGCTCTTAGCGCGTTTTAGAGTAAAAAGTTTAGATATACTGGTAACCTTCCCAGAAATAAATTCATGGTCGAAATACTTACCACCGTGCCCATGCGATGATTTTTCTGAACAATACACCACCCATTGTGTGTTATTCTGCAAATTTTACTCTTTTGCCCGGAATAAATATTTAATGATTTTATTTAAAAAATGGGGTCTGAGACAGTGCAGACCGGCTTTTCTGAAACTTCAGATGTTGGAAGACGAAATGTCAATGTATCTTAAGTCCAATTTTCTCAAAAATGTGATTAGATGTAGGCAATCCATGAACTGACCATTTACTTATTTAACTGCAAATTGCCCCCTTTTGTACCCTTTTCGGTAAACTGATGCGAAATCAATTGTAATGCATTTATTATTATTTTTTGTAATTGCTTTTATGATTTTTAAAGTTTAAAATCGAATAAAGCTATCTTTGACTTTGACTTTGAAACAAAAACAGCCTTATGGAAGGTGATGCGTAGGTTCCTTATGCCCAGGGAAGGTGATGCGTCTGTTCCTTACTCCAGGGGAGGTGATGCGTTGTTGCCTTACTGCCACGCAGGAGCGGTGATGCCTCTGTTCCTTACTGAAGGGGAGGTGATGCGTCGGCTTCTTACTGTGTGGGGAGGTGATGCATCGGTTTCTTACTGCGGCCCAGCGTTCTTGTAACCTGACGCCCTCAATTTGGCGGTGGCAATGGAGCTGAATTGGTCTCTCCAGCCACAGTCCCACAATGCGTTGGTTCTTGCAGCCGCACTGCAGGGCCTGCGTCGGAATTGGTGCAGTGATCCTGGACTTCGGAGATTCGGCGTGCAGTGATTTCTCCAGCCATGGGCAGGCGTTGCGTTGGTTTCTTCTGTGATGCATCGGAAACAGGTGCAGATGTGTCACACTTCTTGAAATTGCGTTTCTTTACAGTTCCCAACAGCAGGCACAACCACCAGAGGCCCAACTCAGCAACAGGCACCTCTTGGCAGGTCAGAACTCCCAGCAAGGAAGTTCGGGGGAGCTGCTGGTGAACACTTTGTATCCATGAAACTTCAAAACAGGAGGTAAGCTCTACTTCAAGCCCTTGGAGATCTTACTCAAGCAGGAGACACAGCACACAGCAAAGTCTTTATCCTCTCATCGGCAGAAACAGCCACTGCAGGCCAACCTCAGACAGCACACAGCATAGGGGCAGTACTTCTCCCTCAGTTTTACCAGTTGTTCTCCTTTGCAGAGGTTCCTATTGAATTCCAAAAGTAATCTAAAGTGCAGGGGTCAGGGCCCCAATATTTATAGTCCATTTTCTCTTTGTTCTCTGGTAGCAGAAAGACTTTGTGCTCAGTCAAAACCAGTTGTGTCCTCGCTGGTGCAGCTTCCCAGCAGGAGGTGAAGACAGCATTGTGTAAGGAGGCAGACCAGGCCCAGTCAGGTGAAAGGAAAGTGAAAGGAAATTTCCTCCCCTAATCTAAATGCAGCCCAGGTCTATTCAGCACAGCACTGACTCATTCCGGAAAGGCAGGACACACCTCAACCCCCCCCAGTGGCTGTCTAGAGTGAATGCACATCCCCAGCCCCAATCACTCCAAAGCCAGACAGCCAATTCACAAACCAGCAGAGGCACACAAGATGGCTAAGCAATAACATACACACTTTCTAAAAGTGGTATTTTCAATCACAGAATGTAAAAATCATCCTTACTAAAAGATATTGATTTATATTTTGAGTTCAGGCATGCTAAACATTACCTTCCTATCTTGTCCCAATGGAAAGTTATATTTATAAGATGTTATAAATAAACTCTAATTCTATCCTATGGGACTGATAGCATTACAATAGTGAAAAGAGAAATTCCCTGTAGTTCACTATCAGGACATGTTACACACATCAAATCATGTCCTACCTTTCAGAGACACTGCACTCTGCCCACAGGGGGACCTTGGGCCTACCTTAGGGGTGACTCACATGTCAGAAAAGGGAAGGTTAGGGCCTGGCAAGTGGGTGCACATGCCAGGTCGACATGGCAATACCAAACTGCTCACCGATACTGCTGTGGCAGGTCTGAGAACCTTTTGCAGAGCTGCTTGTGTGGGTGGCACAATCAGTGCTGCAAGCTCACTAGCAGCATTTGACTTACAGGCCCTGGGCACACACAGTGCACAGTACTAGGGACTTAGTAGTGAGTCAGACAAGCCAATCATGGAAACACCAATCCATACTCACAATTTACATAGAGAGCATATGCAATTTAGCACTGATCAGCAGTGGAAAAGTGCCCAGAGTCCTAACACCAACAAAAACAGGAGGCCAAAAAGCAAAAAGTCTGGGGATAAACCCACTGAAAAAGATAGGTCTAACACATGGGTTACCACAACATTAATAGCAACCCCTGCTCTCCTACTACAGGTCATGCAGTAACTCAGTTCCCTTTCTTGTGAGCTTCTGGGTCATCTGCACACCTACAACAGGTAAGGCAGTTATTATTCTGGTGCTGCTAAAGCACCCGGTGGGATCTAAAAATGGCCCATCAGGCCCGGAAAACAACAGTGCAGCCATTCCTCACACAACACAAGGGGGGCCTACTCTCACCCCTGGGCTTGCTGCCGTGGAAGGGCTTCTCTTGCAGCACCATGCCCTCAGTGGGGGGATACGGAGTGAAGTCTTTGTCGGCTCCACTTCGCTTGGGGACTCCCCCGAGGGGCCGCTGATGATGCAGTCTCCTCGTGGGCTTCTGAGGGCGTGGCTGGGTAACACCAGGAACTCTGGTCGGGCACGCTGGTTGCCTAGGAATGCTGTTAACTTACTTGCGCTGGTCTCACTGACGAGTGGCCGCATTGGGACAGACATCTCCATACCACCTTGGACTCTGCATACCATGGCAAAGTCGCCGCTCCCTTAAGGGTTCAACGAGTGCAATGCCAAGCCTCTGGTAATACAGAGCATATGCTCCAGAACTTTCCCAGTGCAAAGGGAAAGTGCACAGAAAAAAAGTGCTCACCCCACACTACTTTTTCTGAGTACCTCAGGGCAGGATACCCAGCTCTGGGAGATCACTGAGGCACACCAACAGGGAGCAGGCGACAGGCCAGTACGCAGGGGCCATTGCAGGGAAAAAAGAGGCAGTACTTCCAGCAGGGCAGCACAGCAAAGCAAAGTTCCAGTCGCAGTTTTTCTAGACAGCATGAGCTTCTCCTTTGCCAGATGCAGTGTGTAGAGCCAGCAGGGTCTGGTTACAAATCCACACAGTGTCTACTTCATGGGGTTACAACCCCTGTACTTATAGTCAGAAAGTCTTTGTTCTGGGTGGCACTTCAAACACTATTTATAAGTGCACAACACCCACATTCACATTTCAAGCCCAGGCCCCAGACATACTGTGGGAATTAATGTATTAGTAATTATTTATCATTTGGTTGTTAATGATTATTAATTAATTAACTGGTAATTCATTATGTTAATTGTGTCATTTTTTCAGGAGCTGGTGGTGGGGTTTATAGGGGATTAGGGTGGGAAGTAATTTATATATAATTAATTAATAATTGTCTGTAATTAATGCTAATTAGTTAATTAAAATTTAAATATGGCAATTGTGTAATTCATTTAGATGTAAGTTGTGAGGTTTATAGTGGTAAAATGTAGGGAGTAAATTCTTTTAAATTAATTAATAAGTTGTTAATTGATACTAATCTAATAATGTAAAATGAGTTATGGAAATTATGTAATGATTTTTAGGTGCGGGTTGTGGTGTTTATTGGGGTAGAGGGTGGAATGTAATTTATGTTTAATTAATAATTAGTTGATTATTAAGATTGAATCATCAAGTGATAAATATTTATGGTAATTGTTTATTTTTATTTTGTGTGTGGGTTTTGTTTTTATAGGGGTAACGTTTGGGGAGTAAATACATTTTTATCTTTTAAAAAAAAAATTAATTGATAATATTTCTTTAATGTTCATGTTCATGTTTATGTTTAGGGGATTTATAGAGCGCATGGCTGCCCTGGGGTTTCCCAGCGCTAAGGAGAAAGAGGCAGTCTAGGAGCAAAGGAGTTAGGGAAAGAACCTGGTTTTAAGTCCTTTCCTTAATGCCAGTTCATCGGTTACCCTGTGCAGTTCCAGAGGCAGGGTATTCCATAGTCCAGGGGCCAGGTGCATGAAGGATCTCCCTCCCCATCTGGATCTCTTTATCGTGGTCGAATTCATGTGTAGGTCTGTCGAGGATCTAAGATTTCTAACTGGCACAATATCAGGTGACAAGCTTTTTTATTATGGCAGGACCTTTGTTATTCATTGCTCTAAGAGCACTACAAAGTGTCTTGAACTTAACTCTTGCCTGAACCGGGAGCCAGTGTAACTTCTCCAGGGCTGCCCTAGCTGATTCTTGTCTAGGGATTCGCAGCAACAGCCTTGCTGCGGCGTTCTGGACTACCTGCAGCCGGTTTAAAACGTATTTTAGTGACCTAGATACAGAGAGTTGCTGTAGTCTAGTTTTGACACTACTAGGGCCTGGACCACGGTTCTGCGGGATTCTGCTCTGCTACTTTATTAATCCAGGCTGCCACAGCTTCTCTGAATCTTCCATGTTATATGGCAGGCAAGGGGCTTGGGCTTCTAGTTCATTCCTCACACTGTCCTGTAAGAGTCTTGCGCATTTGTGCCTAGTTCTGGTGGTTCTAGGACATATAGTAGGTTCCTGAGGTTTATCTAGTGTAAAGGATATAAAGTGATGATCGGGATTCCTAATTTTAGATTGGGTTCGTTGGAAAATATGGCATCCAGTAAGTGCCCTTTTTCTTGTGTGCCTGCACTTACTAATTGCTTTAGTTGCATGGCTTCTATGTCTTGGATGAGTCTAATCGATGTAGTGCAGTCAATTTTGTCTAAATGGGTAATTCATTATGCTAATTATGGAGGTATATATTTTTTTAATTTACATGTGTTTTGTGAATTGTGTGGTTATAGAGTAGGAATAAAAAAGATTACATTTATGTTTTTTTTGTTTATAAATAAATTCGATTAAAAATGTTTTTTTGTCTGTAAATTATTTTTACATTTTTTAAATAATCCTGCTAGGTATTTGTTAGATCTTTTTACCTTATAATCTGTTTCTATCTTGTGTAACATTTGATATTTTTATATATGTTTTATTTTTTTGTATTTTAACATCTTTTGTGTTGTTGTTGATATTTTGTTTATTTTAAATTTTGAACTGACTCCAGTGGAAATATTAAATGTTACACCTCTGTTATCCAACACTTTCCCTATTGTGGCACTAACGAGAATGGGAATAGTAATTTTTACCCCTCCACTATCCAACACTTTCCCTATTGTTGCACTAACTGGAGTGGGGATAGTCATTTTGACCTCTGTGCTGTCCAACACTTTCCCTACTGTTGCACTCACTGGAGTTGGAATTGTAATTTTTATCCCTTCACTATCCAACACTTTTCCTACTGGAATGGGATTAATCATTTTTACTAGTCTGCTATCCAACATTTTCCCTATGGTTGCACTAACTGGAGTGGCAATAGTAATTTTTACCCCTTTGCTATCCAACTCTTTCCCTACTGTTGCACTCAATGGAGTGCAAAATTTAAGTTTAAAGACTATTAAATATTTTAATGTTTCAATTTATAATATAATGTTTTTTATTAGATGTTATAAGTGTATGTATATATATTTATTTGTAAATTTGTATATATTTATAGAATTATAAAATAAATTAAAATGAATAGTTTATTTATTGTTTTAAAGTAAATAGACATATATATTACATTTTATATATGTATGTTTAAATATTTTTTTAATTAAATGTATTTTTTATATTTGTCAAAATGTATATTAAATCTAAATAATTTTCAAAGTTAATTGTAATATTTAATTTAATATATTTAACATTAATTTTTAAATAAATAAAAAACGATGTTTTGTACATCTATATTTTTTTACATAAATATTTTTATACTTACCATTATAAATATAGAATGTCGATATTTTTGACATTGATTTTTTTTAATTAAATGTATTTTTTATATTTGTCAAAATGTATATTAAATCTAAATCATTTTCAAAGTTAATTGTATTATTTAATTTAATATATTTAACATAAATTTTTATATAAATAAAAAACGATGTTTTGTACATCTATATTTTTTTACATAAATATTTTTATACTTACCATTATAAATATAGAATGTCGATATTTTTGACGTTGATATTTATGTTTATAATATTTTATTCAGCACATCATACAAAGACCAACATGCATCATCATGGGACATTCTGTTCAGGCGGGAAGAGCCCCAGCTCCAGCCGGAACTTTTAGGCGCAGTGTATGTGTACCAGTCCCCCCGGCTATACCTGGAGTGCAGTGTCACAGTATGAGATAACATTTCCATTTCAAACTCCCCCCCAGGACCCAACAATCCAACTCCCGGATCCCAACCCCCCTCTCCCCCCTCCCTCTACGTCCAGTGCATCGACACTATTCAAGGTGGACATCAAGGCTACCGCCTGCAGGGGAAGTGGGTCTCCCACCAAGTCACAGGACTTGTGCTGCTGGACTCGTGAGCCGCATGAGGCGGAGGTACTTGGGACAGGTAATGTCTTTAAATTCTGTCAGCAACAGGGAATGAAATGGCTGCCAAAGTTCAGAAAATTGCGTTATATCCCCCGCCGCTGTTAGCGACAACTTCTCCATGCCCAGCACATCCCACAATCTATGGAGCCAGCCCGTGACAGAGGGTATCGTGGTAGTGCGCCAATGTATCAGGATATTTTGAACTGCTGAGCCCAGCGCAATGGCAATCTGTCTGCCTCTACGGGATCTGAGGGGGTACATTAGTCCATTCGGGAGCCCTAGTAAGGTGTAAGCGGGGAAGCGTGGCAGTTCAATGCCAAAATGTGTATCAATGTCGTCCAGCACCTCCCTCCAGTACGTGTCCAGGAGTGGGCAATCCCATAGAATGTGTGTAAGTGTACCTCGGTGCCCACACCCTCTCCAACATGTGTCCCCCTTGCTGCGGTCAAATTCGTGCACCCGTTCTGGTGTGTAGTACCAATAGGTGGAGACCTTAGTTAATGTGTCAGTGAGACCCATATGGTACGCCGAATGCCTTGCTCTATAGGATATGTCCTCCCATTCCTTAGGGCTCAGTGTCCTCCCCAACTGCCTTTCCCATCGTTCTCTTCCCGGGTTATAGAAGTGCGTGGACGGTGGTTGTAGTAACTTATAAAGATATGTAATCAATTTGGAGTCCGAAGTACGCGTAAACAGCCACTGTTCATAAGGTAAAAAGCGCCTATCCGCAGTCTCCCTCACTTGTGGCTGAAGAGCCCAGTGGCGGGCCTGCATATAACGGTGCCTCTCAGTCTCAGGAAGAGAAAACTCCTGGCGAAACTGCGTGAAGGGGATCACTCCTTCCTGGTCGTACATATGACACAGGGCCCTACACCCTGCCTGTCTCCAATGTGTGAATGCTCCCCGTTCCATACCTGGGGTGAAGTCTGGGTTGTCCACCAGCGGCGTGAGCGGCGACGGGAAAGAGGTGAGGCCGCACGAGGTGGCAGTGGCATCCCAAACCCGTAGTGGCACTCTCGTAACAAAGGAGGCGTACAAATTTTTGGGTCGGTGAATCCGGCGCAGAAACGGGACCTCCTGCAAGGGCCGCCCCGCCACCGCTTATTCCTGGAAGAGCCAGTGCTTGTCGGACTCCCACCTACTCCATTCTACGAGGTAACGTAACTGCGCCGCCCGGCAGTACCTACGAAAGTCAGGTATCCCCAACCCTCCCGCCTCAGGGGCCAATAATGAGAGGGTTCTACGCATTCTGGGCTTCTTCCCCTGCCAGATAAAGCGCGAAACGTCCGCTTGTAGCTGCGGGATCCACCCAACCGGCGGCTGGAGCGGCAGGGCCCGAAACAAATGAAGCACCTGCGGTAGGACCGCCATTTTAACAGCGGCTATCCTGCCTAACCAGGAGAGAGTGCCGCGGTTCCAACGGCCCAGATCCTCCTTGATTTTAGCACCTAGTGCCGTGTAGTTGGCCGACACCATGGCTGGCAAGGTGGGGGCTATCTGGATCCCCAGATAGGGTATCGCCGCTGACGACCAAATCATGGGGAATCGGCCCTGCAGGTATGTCCTGGTGGCTGGTTCAAGGGAGACATCTAGAGCCACCGACTTCCCCATATTCAATTTAAACCCCGCGACCACGCCAAAGGAGGCCAGCTCCTCGACGCAGGCCGGTAGGGCTGTCTGGGGCTCGTCAAGCGACAGTATGACATCGTCAGCGTAGAGGCTTATAGCGTGTGTAAAACCTCCCATCCGTACCCCCGCCACCGCTGGGTTGCTCCGCACCCGTTGGGCGAACGGCTCCATATAAAGAGCAAAGAGCAGGGGCGAGAGTGGACATCCCTGTCTAGTGCCCCTTTCGATGTTAAAATCTCGAGAGCCATACCCATTCACATGAACCACTGCAGTCGGCCGTCTGTAGCAATTGAAGATCATGGAGCGGAATTTGTCCCCTATACCCGCCTTCACCAGCACTTGTTCCAGGTAAGGCCAGTGCACTCGGTCGAACGCCTTCTCCGCATCCACCGCTAACATCATTCGTTCCCCCGGGATTCGGGAGGCTTTCTCAAGCAGGTGGACGATCCGTTTTGTGTTGTCAACCGTCTGTCTCCCCGGAACAAAACCGGCCTGATCAGGATCTATAAGACCGGATAAGTGAGGGGCCAAGCGAGCGGCTAGGATCCCCGTGTACAATTTTAGATCAACATTCAGAAGTGATATCGGCCTGTAAGATCCACAGTGCTTCGGGTCTTTCCCGGGTTTGGGGATTACTGCGACGGAAGCCCGCAAAAGATCAGGCGGAATGGCCCCCGGCGCTGCAAACGAGTTGAAAAGACGAGTAAGGATAGGGGCCAGCGACGTGCAAAACGTTTTGTAGAAGAGCGTGGTATACCCATCCGGGCCTGGCGCTTTGCCATGTTTAAGCCCAGCAATGGCGGAGATCACCTCTTCTATCCTGACATCCCGGTCCAGGTGTTCCGCCTGCAGGGGGTCCAGGGAAGGCAAAGCGACCGAGTCTAAATATGCGGCTATGGCCAGTTCATCCAGCGGCTCCCCAGCGTAGAGATCTTCGTAAAACCCGTGGAAAACGGCCACGATGGGAGCGTCCTCCGTCTCCACGGTCCCCGTAGGGCTAGAGATCTCCTTCACTAGCTGACTCTGGCGCGCCACTCGGAGTCTGTTGGCCAGCAACTTGCCACAACGGTCTCCTCCTGTGTGAAAGGTGTGGCGCAGCCGGAGTGCGGCGTACTCCGCTCGGTCCAAGTCCAGAGCCGCTAGGGCCTTTCTTGCCCCTTTGAGCTGGCGCCATATTCTAGGGGCCCCCGTTCTGCGATGGATCTGTTCAAGCTCGCGGACTTTATCGGTGAGTTCTTCCCTCTTAGCCTGCCTCTCTTTATTTTCGGGCGAGGAGATTGCTAAGAACTCTCCCCTAAGGACCGCTTTCAGAGCCGCCCACTGTGTAGCCCGGGCGGTGTCAGAGTTGTCATTGTGCATCAGGAATTCCCGGATTGCGCCCTCAATACGATCCACCACCACCTTCCTGTGCGGCAGGGTGTCACGTAGGCGCCACATCCGGGGGGGGAGAGCCGCCGGAGGCAAACATAACGTGGCATCGACCGGAGCGTGATCTGAGAGGGACAGCACTCCCATGTCCGATCCCGAGACTAGCGCCTGCACTGGAGACGTGACCAGCAGGTGGTCTAGCCTCGCGTACGTCTTGTGCGCGTGGGAGTAGTACGAATAGTCTCTGTCCGCTGGGTGCAAGTGACGCCAGAGGTCAAGGAGACCCACTTCCACCAGCCACTCCTTACAGTCGGCCGAGAGCTCCCCGACCTGCGGGTAGCGCTGCGCCGACCTGTCCGTAGCAGAATCAAAGACCATATTAAAGTCTCCCCCGATAATAACATGTCTGTCTTGTGAGGCAGTGATATCCTCCACCGCCGATCTTAGGAAACATTCCTGTCGTTCATTAGGGCTATACAGGGATCCAATTGTAAAAATAAGACCCCCAATTCTAAACCGATACGCTAACAGTCTACCCTTCTGTTCTGTAAGCTTGTGGAGGACCTCCCCTTTAAAGTGACTGGCTACCAGTATTGCCACCCCCGCTGTCTTAGTGGTGCTAGATGAGAAAAACTGTGACAGGAACTTACGGGAACGCAGTCTATGCGTGTCTTGCAGCAGCAGGTGCGTCTCTTGAAGGAGGCATATGTCTGCGTGTGTATTCTCAAGGAGAGAGAGCACCGCTCGCCATTTGACAGGATTGTTCAGACCCCTGACGTTCAGGGTAACCACCTTAAAAGTGTTAGGGGGCAGAGAAAGAATTAAGGTAGGAAGCACGGGGAACCCGCCCGTAGAAGGCGGGGCGCAGAGGCGCTCAAAATGGTACCAAAAGCAGCAAGGCAAATTAAGAAATGTATGTGTGCGTGCAGCTTCCTGGCTTAGGCAAACTAAGTTGTGTGACCACCTCCAGAACCTCCAACAACCGTACTGTGCACTGGACGACCCTCCCCCCCCCTCCCAGCTCCCGGATCCCTTCCCCTTCCCTCAACTCCCCAACCACCCCCAACCCGCAACCAGAACCACCCCAACAACCCCGACCCCCCCTTCCCTGGTTCCCCAACTGTCCCCAAGATCCCATTGTCCCAGTCCGGTCCTCAACGGACAAGTCTGTGGAAAAGTACAAAAGTGGACGTCCAGTCACTACGCATCAACCCGCCCCCCCTCCCCCGGACCCTCAAACCTGCATTACAGTGGAAGCGATGTCGATCTCCCCCCGGAGTTCTTCTCAAGCAGTCCGTGCAACATCACCGGACGCCGTGTCCCTGGCCACTCCCCGCACTGCGCTGTCCATCTCAGCTCGAATAGTGGGTGAATCCGGCTGCGTGGAAGAGGCAGAGGATCGGCGACCAGAGACCGCTTGCCAGCCATCTCTAGTGATGCTCCTGCGGTTCGGAGTCGGTGCTTCCTCGTCCCCAAGATCCCATTGTCCCAGTCCGGTCCTCAACGGACAAGTCTGTGGAAAAGTACAAAAGTGAACGTCCAGCCACTACGCATCAACCCGCCCCCCCCCCTCTCCCGGACCCTCAAACCTGCATTACAGTGGACGCGATGTCGATCTCCCCCCGGAGTTCTTCTCAAGCAGTCCGTGCAACATCACCGGACGCCGTGTCCCTGGCCACTCCCCGCACTGCGCTGTCCATCTCAGCTCGAATAGTGGGTGAATCCGGCCGCGCGGAAGAGGCAGAGGATCGGCGACCAGAGACCGCTTGCCAGCCATCTCTAGTGACGCGCCTGCGGTTCGGAGTCGGTGCTTCCTCGTCCGTCGCAGTGATTCCCAGCACTCCACAAGTGTCCTGGAGAGAGCGTAACTGATGCAAGGTCCCGTTCCAGCGGAAAATGATGTGGAAGGGGTGGTCCCATGAATACCGAGTGTCATGCTCCCGCAGGAAGTCTGTCGCGATCTTGAAGGCCCGGCGCTTCTGCAGCGTGATCGCCGACAGGTCCTGGAAGAGGGCCACCTGATGACCTCGAAAATCCAAGGAAGGTTTCGATTGCGCTTCTCGGAGGATCCTTTTCTTCAGAGGGTAGTCCGGCAGGAATGCTAGGATATCCGGAGGAGGTGCCGAAGATCGGCGCCGCAGGCCCACTCTATGCGCCCTATCTATCCGAATGGGGAAATCGGCCGGCTCCCCCAGGACCTCTCTGAACAAGTCTCTCAAGTAACCAGCCACGTCTTCCTCCTCTGCTCAGGAAGGAACTCCACCGACTCGAATGTTGTTTCTCCGGGACCGGTTCTCAAGGTCCTCGGCCTGTGCTTGAAGATCGATTTGCTGGTCCCGTAGCCGTACCACTTCCTGCTGCAGCTGTGAGATCTCCTCGTCCCGGGCTTGTCCGGCCTCCTCCATTGTGGCCACCCTCTCACCCAGACCGTCAACCTCTCGTCGTACCTCTCGCACTTCTCCAGCCACCTCCCGCTTCAGTGTCTGAAAGTCCTCCCTTAGGGAGCTGAAGAGGGATTCCAGGAAAGATCTGGTGACCGGGGGTTCCCCTCCATGCGCTTCCTAGGAGCCACCCGGTGGGCTCGAAGATTGCTGCCCTCGATCTTGCCTCGCAGTGCTTTTGCTCAACATCTCTGGCAGGGTTCGTTCCCCCTTCTTGGTCCCTTTGTTGCCGGCCATCCTGCGCGCTATGGCGTACTCCCGGGCCGTCTATGACATCGCCAGTCCGGCGCTGACGCTCCCCTCACCTCCTGGGCACTGCAGGCTGGCCGTCGCCGCTTTCCGGGTCGTGCAGCCCCTCAGCCACGCGCACCGTGTCCCGCTCACCTCAACTTCCGGGCCGGATAGCGCTTCTGTGCCTTTAGTCTCGGTGCTGGGCCGGGCCCGGTGCGGCCACGAGAGGAACACCACACTGTCCCTCCTGTCCGCCCAGTGGTCTTCTGGGCTCTCGGGAGCCCTGCCCGCCGCGTAGGCCTCCTCCAGGTCTTGCCGACTGCCAAAGGCCCTCCGGAGCCGTAGGCCAGGTACTCAAGTCAGACTTTCGAGTCCTTAGGGGTCATGGGCCATCAGTTTGTTAATAACGTAGGCTCGGCACAGGCAGCCCACCTCCCCTTCTGACAGTGATCGCGCAGAGGGGTAGCCCACTCCGCTGCGTCTGCTCACAGCGTCACCACCGGGCAGGCCTAGTCAGCGCCAGGCCGCCTTCAAGCTTCGTCCTTTCAAAGCACCAACTCCGCAGCCAGGGCCGAATTCAACAGTGGAGAGGCCGAGCCCCACCCGGGGGGGGCGCCAGGCCGGAAGCAACCCACGACGTAGCACCCGGGTCCGGGTGGTAGGCCGCAGCTGCTGTGTCTCGTGTCACCACCCGGGTAGCAATGCCAGAATCCGTTATCGACCCCCTCGGGCGTTCGTCACGTCGCCGTAGTCACCTCCTGCGTCAGCTAGTGTGTGGCTGGCCGAGGCGCTCCCGAACCCCCACCAAGGCCCGCGTGCAGGCCGCAACCCCGGCCTCTCGTAGTTCCTCCCGCCGGGGTACGCACCTCAGTCTCTCCGCCCTCGGGCGCCAGCCTCCTCGGGGCTCCGGGGCCTCCCGCGAGGTCGGGTCTGCGCCGCCGTCATCACAAAGCAGGTCACGCCGGTTCTGATACCTCCGGGCCGCGCCACTTTCACGAGGCAGCTCCCGTCTCCGCCTCGGGCCCGTGCTCCGGGCTGCCGTCCCTCTCAGCAGCGCCTGCGGAGTTTCTCCCCGCAGCCACAGGGTCCGTCTTCGGTCCAGGCGACATCGCTGGGATCTCTCTATCTCCGGCCGCCGAATCTCGGCAGCGTGGGGGGAGATCAGTGCTGAATGGCCGTCCAAGGGCCCAGGCTCAGAGGAGCTCGCGGCAGATGCGACTACTCACTCCGCCATCTTGGCCACGCCCCTGACGTTGATATTTAAAACTCGATATTTGTGTATGGGGATATTCTGGGCATCAATAGTCTATCAGTGAACCCATACCCGGCACACTAAGGGCAGCACACACACTGGAGTAGTGTGGCTCACTGGTTAGAGGCGGCAGACCCGGGAGCAGAAGTCGGCCCGGGACCAGGGTTCAATTCCCGACGCGGCAGGGTCGTGGACTTGGGTCAGTGGACTCGATAATTCTCACTTCGGTGCTTACTCTAATCAGGGGTTCCACTCGGCAACACTGGGCATTAGCTTGCATAATCTCCACAACAGCCCCATCAACTCCGGGGATGCCTGGCTCCACCTTGGGGACTCCCAGCAGGGACCATCCCACAGGGAAAGCCAGGACGGGTTCCCCAGAGTTATACAGCACCAGGAAACCTACGGACGGGTAGCAGTGCGCTTTACACGCTCAAATACATACATACATACATACATACATACATACAAACACAACAAGGTGATGGATTGAATGCTTGAATTAATCTCAACTCCCGACTTGGAAGACTCGGCAGCTACCCTACGGCCCCCGGATTCACTCGGCGGCACACACATTCTCTATTTAAGGTACCCGCTCCGGGACCCCGGCAGTGGATCGTTGTTACGACCCTGCTCCTATCTTCTCCCTGACCCGGCCGGAGGTACACAGCGGATCGGGGCTCCACCGAGCGCCTCCGCCCACCATCGGTTTCGAGTTGACCACCATTCATTACAATACGGATTCAAGTTCTCCCGATCAACCCTGCACAGTACATGACCCCCAGCTTGCTACTATTTTCCCACATCACGTTCCAAAATTGGCAACCCGGTCCTGATGATGATCCTGACTTGATAGGATCAAAACGCCGCCGACCCAGCATACAGCGCAACTCAAGGCGCACTCTCAACTTTGGTTCATAAACGACTATCTGCTCTCCATTCATTGATGACGAACCATTACTTTTCTTTATATTGCTCTTCACCTTGTCACTTTGCGTCCTTCGCAGTGTTTTCCCACCCGTCACTCGTGCCATCACTCTTTGTTTCACGAGCACCAAGTGCACAAAGCCCCCTTGGGTTGCCACTGCATTTTATGCCAACAGTGCTGTTATAACTGTACTGTATAAAGTGTGAATTCAATATATGATGCTACATGCACTGTTTCCAAAATGACATTGGGAGTCTCTCCTTCTTTCGCTACCTTGTAATGTCTTGTACGTGCATGTGTATTTGCCTCGCTCACTGAATCCGGTTGAGATATTGTTGCTAAAAACGTATAAATACCCAGATCTCAAAACGGTGTATGGGTTATACTTCTGTTGTTCTCTACTATACTGAATTAATCTCAGCCACCTGCGTTCGCTTGGGCCACCTTCCAATCCATCATTATTTGCCCACTGTTGGAAAAAGGCATTCTTTGAAGGGTCACCCCAAGCTTTTTGTCTTTCTTCTCCTCTTTCTGCTTAATTATTTTTGTTGGCTTTAAGACTCTAAGCAGTTTACCACTGCTGACCAGTGCTAAAGTGCATGTGCTATTTCCTCTAAACAGGGTACAATTGGTTTACACCTGTTTGGCATATTTACTTTAGTTATAAGTCCCTTGCAAATTAAATGCTACTAGTGGGCGTGTAGCACTGATTGTGCCATCAGCACCAGTAGCACTGTAAACATGTCTCAGGCCTGCCACTGCAGAGCATGTGTGTGCAGTTTACTATCACTTCAACTTTTCATCTATAATCCTTTCCCAAGCATTGACGTTTAAAAGTGATTGGGTGTAATCCTTGGTTTGAATTCCAATGAGCTTCTTCTTGAAGGGTTCTGTCACTCTTTCTTGCACTAAGGGCCTAATTTACAAAGATTTGTCATAGGGCAGCGCTGCAAGTCTTTTTGATGCGGTGCCCTACACCAAATCGAAAGGACAGGAATGGACCGTATCTACGAGATACGGCGCATTCCTCTCCTTTCAACCGGCGCACAATTTGGTGCCTAGCGCTAATACAGGCACCCCTGTTCTGTGTTTGGCAGGATTGTTTTTGTGCAGGAAGGGACACCTTCCTGCACAAAACAATCCATGGAGGCGTTGTCCTCGGTCTATGTGTGCTACAGAATGCGGCACATATGGAAAGTATAAAAAACTAAGAGAAATTAAAACATTTCTCCTCGTTATGCCTGCTCTGGGGAGGCGTAAGGTATTGGCACTGCCCAGGTTTATGTGACTTTGTAAATCTGGGGCAGCATCAAAATCCCTGGGTGTTGCATGGGAACACCAATTGCAATGCCACTGGAACGCATCCTTGACACAGATTAAGGCATTCAGCGTTTTGTGCTGCCTTGTCTTACTCCATATCTATGAGGCCATACAAAGCCACGCACTGTGGCTTTGCGTTGCCACATAGATATGATTGAGAGGCCTGTGTCACTGGAGCATCTAAAAAGGTGACGCTCTGGTGGCGCAGGCCTCTTGTAAATATCCCCCTTAGTTTACTGTCTCACTTTGACTCACTCAGTCGCATTCTGTCTCACTAATTCATGCAGTTTCACTCATTCTACTCTGGCCAACTCTGTTTCACTCAGTCCCACTCATTCTCACTCATTGTGAATTAGTCAGTCTTACTGAGCCTCACACACAATAATACTCAGTTACACTCACTGTCATTCACCCACACACACTCGCATTGATTCGCACACATACTTGTCCTGACTGCAGCTCATTCTCACTCACTCTGACTTACTCCTTCAATTACTCTCTCACACTTTAACACACACATATTTATATATTGATATCACACATGCATGCTCACAGTACAGGAATTTTGCTGACACCCTCATGCACCTATGTCAGCAATCAAACAATGTCACACGCTGTCTCACTTTGTTGCTGGACCTGAAGTGGGTCTGCATTTTATTTTATTGTACTAAGAGTGAATAATTATTCACTCTTAATGTAATGTAAATGGACCACAAAATGAGGAGGGTGTAGTGTAGCTGCGGAGCACATAAAGGAGAGCCACCAATGGTCCAGGGACACCCATCCATCAAACCAATCTATCCACTCAATCATCTATCCTTTCACTTGATCCACCCCCCTTTTATCCATCCTTTCGCTTATCCATCCGCCTTTTGACTACATCTATCCATCCTTTCACTCCAGCCATCCATCATCCTCCCTTTGACTCATCCATCTATCCTCCCTTTCACTCAGCCATCCATCCATACACCCATCCATACACCTGTTGTGACATCCTTCCATCCTCTCATACATCCTTCCATTTTCCCTTTCACTCAGCCATCCATCCTTTCACTGACTCATCCTTCTATTCATCCATGCATCCGTCCAGCCATTTACTCATCGATCATTTCATTCAGAAATCCCTTCTACCCTGCCTTTAATTCATCCATCCATTGTTTTACTAATCCATCTTTACATACATCCTTTCACTCATCCAACTTTTTGCTTATCCATTCATATTTCCATTCCATCCATTCATCCACTCATCTATCCATCCTTTCACTCATTTTTCCATCCACCCTTTCTCTCATAATCCATTGATTCCATCCTTTTACTTCTCCAATCATCGTACACCCTCTCTCCCTTTCACTATTCCATTCTTACATACATCCACTCATTCATTCATGCATCTATCCATCCCCCATTCCATTCATCCATCCACCCATCCTTCCTTTCACTCACTCACTCTCCCAAGTTCATTATGAGCCTTTGTCTGCAAAGCCACATACAGAAGAACCCCATTCCCTCTGTAGCTGCTAAAGCAGGGAGGGGGTAGGGCGTGGGTGCGGGTGACGATGCCCCTGATGCAGAGGCTTCACTGCACACTTACCCCTTAGTCAACTAGTGCAATTGTTTTAAGCGGCTGGTTCCTTCCTTCTCTTGGGCCTCTACGGTAGAGATAAGGAGCACTCTGTGTGCTCAGCTCCACAATGTTTTTTTCAAAGTGAAACTAAATGTAGTACTAAACATGTGTTACTGCCAGGAGAGCAGCCCCCTGCACTCCTCCTACAACCTGAACCTCTGTGATAATCAACAAATTGTTGCCCCCCTCTCCCTTCTTGTCCTCATCGGCCTGCCCAACCACGAGCCATTGAAATGCATGGAGGTTTGTAACTCCTCCCAGGGCCATTGTTGATGCGCCCCAAAAGCTACTGTATCCATGGCATTCTAATTCAGCTCTCTCTGTCATGTGAAGTCACTGCTGTAGCTTTTGCCTGCAGGTTGAAGATAACCTTATCACTGGCGCGTGCACAGTTGAACATCTACAAAGTTCACTAGAGTTCTCCCAGGAGATTCAGCACACCACCTCAAAGCAGTAATTTCTTTTCAGATGCTCTGTGTTTATTTTCTCTGTTCTGGCCTCTTCCCTGAGGGTGGCAGGGCAACACCCCTTTTGCCTATGAACACCAATCGCCCAGTCCATTGGGCAGGATGCTGTATAAGTGTAAGAAAAACATATACTAATGATTTCTGCATGTCCTGGTACTGAAAAACACCTACATTTGTTTTTCACTACTGTGAGGCCTACTCATCTCATAGGTTAACAATGGAAAATCCTTGAAACACTTTTGAGCTGTAATTCTTGATTAGAAAAGAGTAGCTTTCTCATGTGTTATATAATTGGAATGATAATGATAAATCCTCTTTACTAGTAAAGTTGAATTTAACATAACTATTTTAGAAATGCCACATTTAGAAAGTGCTATATTTGAAAGGCAACGACCTAGGCAATTAGTATTCGGATAACAATAATAATAACATGAATAAACAACTGGCTATGGCTTACTGAAAGAGTTGGATTATTTATTAAACAATTAACATAAAATAGCAAATCATTTGCATGACATCATCATAGAAGTTAAAAATCATACATAACATGTAGTTTATTAAAAAAATACACAAACCAATAAAGGTACAAATTAAAAACTATAGTTATCTATAATAGATAAGTGGCGAGAATGTGTCTCTACGCGCGTTTCGGCGGCCAGCGCCTTCTTCATGGAGTAGCCACACAATTTCTATAAAGTAAAAATACATAGGTTACATATTTGTAAAATTAAATTAAAAACGACATAGTTATACAGTTTTATAAGACAAATCTAACATCAAATGTTATAATTAAGCAGCCAATTAGTCCAGTTTCTATTTTTGAAAACATAATTTGTTTCCCATGGTCTTTCTTATCTTTGTCATTTCCTTACATGATCTGTCTCAATCCACAAACACAATGATTTGGAGGGGGATTAGAAAATAGGGGATTGATGGATTTAGCGGAAAATGATTTGTTATGTATACATAGCGGTAGTCATGAATATACCAATCCTGTATCATGGAGGTTTAGATAATGGTAAGATAATTTTTGATGGCCACAAAGTGTGGACCCAACCAAGAGAAAGAGGGGACGGTTTTCCCAACGCTAGCTATTCAAGAAGTATGATTGGTAGATAGATACCGGACAAGGTCAATACTTTGGTTTCCTTAGAAAAATAGAGAATGCAGTCTTTCACTTTTTCTATTGTGGTTGTCTAACAATTGTTACTCTCTTGGTGTTGTTTTTCTAAGATACTTACTCTAAAGATCTATTTTATAGCACCGGTTAGATCGATTTTTCTGTTTCTTTTGTGCTTCTTTTGTAAACAAGTAAGTCAGAAGCTTAGATAAAAAGAGAATATAATTATTTCTAGCTTTTATTAATAATTTTAACAATTAAATACATATATTTATATTTGTTTTTATACCTGGTTACTAGGAGGATGAGTCATTAATTCCCGCCGACCGGAACCCTTGGTATGGAGAAGTGCTGGATAGAAATCAGAGAGTCGAGTTCTTCACAAGTGATTTCTAGGCATCTAATTAGTCGGGGGAGTATAAAACCAAAAGATATATATCTCCGCTTTTCTTATACATAGTGATTTCAGTTAGGCGCGGTATCTTATAGGATAACAGACTTATAATATACTAATCGTGTTGACTAGACTAGATATGTTCTTACCTATGGATTCAATATTATTGTTTTCGATTTCTTGGCCCCAACTTGTGATCTTATGATGCGATCTGTTATAAGTTGAGCTCTTTTGGGTGGCTTCTAGGTGATCCACAGAGGGAAGAAGAGGAACGCACAGGATTAGATCCAAATATTGTAATTTCTCCTATGGCGAGTTTAAGTTAAAGGTCAAAAAAACTCTTTGAATTCTTCTGCTCTTACCTAAGGAAGCTGGATCTTATGTTCCGGGTGATTTTCAAATAATGTTGTTAGAAGGGGTAGGTAATGTTAAAAGATCTCCCTGCCTGTGGGTGTAAATAGGGACGATTATTAGGCTCTGTTTAAGTGACATGAGGAAAGGAGTTTAGATTTTGGTATAGGGCAATTTATTTAATCCGGTGTCTTACCTCAGGATAATGGGCAGGGCTCAGTACGTCCGGCGGCGGGATGGTCCGTCTAGTGATTCGAAAGCGCGCGAAATGCGGGAAATTATAATTAATGGCACGTTAGGGGATCGCGTTTATATATTGATGTTAATTGGTGAGAATTATTCACACCTGTTTTATCGCTCTGATTGGTTTGCCTGGCATGACATTATCGGCACAGGTTTTTCCGATGTAAACATGCAATGGCGGCGTGATTCGGTATGCCTCACTGATTGGTTGTAGAACGCTCGCGTTGTTGTAGTTCGCGAGTGAAGACAGACTTCGTTTTGTAGTTTAATTAGCGGATTCTTTTTAGTCTGTCATCGTGTGTGTTTTCATGCTGGAGACCAGGCGTTTGTATAGTATTAGTCTTGTCACGCTCGAGTAGCTGATATTCGCAAGTGAAGAAAGATTAATTTTTCTAATTTTAATTGGAGGAATCTATTTATTCTTTCATTGTATGTTTTTTTAAAAATAAAAGAAATCGGGCTTTTTCAATATCTAAGCCTATGGAATATATAGAGAGTTTGAAAAAGTTCCAATACCATAGTTTATAATTAGTTTTTCTTTGTGTTGATTCAACACTTCTATTCTATGCGTTTGTCGCGGATGAAAAACCCTTATCAAGGATATATTAATTTTTATTACGTGGATTTGAAATTAATAATTCACAGGTAGCTTATTTATTTCATTCCAGAGCCTGTATTGGTCTTGTATTATAGCTGTTAATGGCAATGGGCCTCAGAAAAACCATATATATATTCCTTTAGTCATACAGGCCCCAAAAATTTTTTTAAAAGATATATCGCACTCTTATTATTTTTGAAATATTGTCATATACGTATGGTTTCTTTCTTTATAGTTATTAGAGGCATTGTTATTCTGGTAAAACCTAATTATATTCATGAATGACTTGAATATATATGTCTACCTTAATTAAATAGATACCTATATTTTGTTTCAGTAAGGGGGGATTTATCAGCAGATTGTATGTTCCCACGGAACTTCATTATCAACAGATTGCGTGTTCCCACGGAATTTCATTATTCAATCCTTGGCGAAAAGTGTTAAAAATAAAAATCCAAAAGACTTCCCTTTTCTTTCGGATAGCTGTACCACCTTTGGAGTCTGGGGTATGGATTTTTTCTAGGATTCTCCATTTGAAGTCATCAGCACAATGGCCCTTCTCTATAAAGTGCTTTACCATAGGGAAAGCAATCTTTTTGGTTCTTATGGCTGAGCGGTGTTCGCTCAGGCGTGTCTGGACCATACGTGAGGTTTCTCCCACGTATCCTAGGAGGCAAGGACACTGTATGAAATAAACCACATTGGTTGATTTACAGTTCCACATTTCCTTTGCTCTTGTTTTGTGTTCGTTGTGTTCAAATTCTTCGCCTCGTAAAATATTTCCACATGAAATACATGAGGAACAGGGAAAAGTCCCTTTTAGTGGATGATTTGTTAGGATTGATCTTTGACTGAAATTTTCTTCTCTGATGCTGTTTTTAAAGCGGGAGTGAACAATGAATTCTTTTATATTTTTATTTCTCTTGTGAGCAAAGAGTGGTTTCATCAATTTTTGTTCATTGTAGCTGTTGCTATTGAGTATATGCCAATTCGAGTTTATAACCTGTTTTACTTTTTCATTTATTGTTGAGTGTTTTGTTATACAGACTATTTGTTCGTTGGGTTTTGGTGATTTAGTTCTCAGAAGACAATCCCGATCATAGTATCGTGCTCGTTTGTAGGACTCTCTCACAAGACGGTGGGGATATCCTCTATCAATGAATTTAGTTCTCATTATAGCAGCTTGCCTGTCAAAATCATTGAGGTTCGTACAGTTACGCCTGACGCGTAAGAACTGGGAAAAGGGGATGCTATTTTTTTGTGCCCTTGGGTGGAAGCTGCGATAGTCTAGTAGTGTATTCCTTGCTGTAGGTTTTATGTGGAGGTCTACTTTTAGAGTGCCAGCATCATTCATAATTTCAATATCCAGAAATTCTACTTTCTCGTTACTTATGTGTGAAGTGAAATGGAGATTAGGGTTTGCTGCATTTATCCATTGGAGGAATTCCTCCAGGGTTTCTCTCCCATCGGTCCAGACAAAAAAGATGTCATCAATGTATCTGGACCAATGGGAGATGGACTCAAAAAAGGGGGCAATCTCATTTTGAATGAATTCTTTCTCGAAGGCTGCCATGAAGATATTAGCTATTGATGGGGCTACTGAAGCACCCATGCTTACTCCTTTGATCTGGCGAAAAATGTGCGTCCCGAATTCAAATATATTTTCTGTCAATACGATCTCTAGGCAAGCAAGTAGGAATTCTTTGGGGCATGGAATGTTGTGTAAATCAATAAACCAATTAGTGGTTCTCATGGCGTCAGTCAAAGGGATATTGCTGTAAAGGGACTCTACGTCCATTGTAACTAGCAGCTCATTATTACAATTGAATGCAATTCCCTCAATCTTCTGTATCATGTTGCCTGTATCGCGTATGTATGAGTCAATTTTAGGGATAAAAGGACGTAGATAATTGTCCACGTATTTTGAGAGTGGTTCAGTTGCAGTACCTATGGTGGAGACAATGGGACGATAAGGGGGGTTAGTGGCATGCTTATGTATTTTGGGGAGACCATAAATACAAGCAGTCTTTCCCTGATTATGGTTAAGGAAGTCAAATTCTTTGACTGTAATAAACCCGTCTTCTAAGGCATTTTGGGTTAGAGACATAATTTTCTTAGAAAGATTTGTCATAGAATAAGATCTCAAGGGGACATAAAACGTAGAGTCATCTAACATTTTGAGCATATTGGTTTCATAATCGATTGTGTCGATAATCACTATGCCACCTCCTTTATCGCACCCCTTAAAAGTTAAGTTTTTGTTAGTTGACAGGGATGTTAGGGCTAGGTGTTCTTCCTTTTCTAAATTATAAATTGGTTTCGGGATAAACCTTAAGGCTTGATCTAGTTTTTTTAGAACTACTAACTCGAAAGTAGCTACTTCAGGCCCTAATTGTTCAAGGCCTGGACTGAAAGTCGATGGAAGGCATAGAGGTTTTATAGAGGGGTGTTCTTCATCTGATATGGTGTTCAGAGCAAAGAACTTTTTTAATCTAATTTTGCGGAAGAAAGAGATTATATCACAATATAACTCAAATAAATTGACTGTGGAATTGGGGCTTTTCCTGTTGGTGATGGTGCTGTCACCATCACCAACAGGAAGAGCCCCAATTTGTCCGCGAGACCAGAAGCAGACAGTATTGGAAACAAGGAATGTGATTCCAATATTTAATTTAACAAATTTAGAATTAGATGACCATAGCAACAACCTACTATCTAAAGGTTTATCCTACGTCCCACATTCCACAGTCAATTTATTTGAGTTATATTGTGATATAATCTCTTTCTTCTGCAAAATTAGTTAAAAAAAGTTCTTTGCTCTGAACACCATATCAGATGAACAACACCCCTCTATAAAACCTCTATGCCTTCCATCGACTTTCAGTCCAGGCCTTGAACAATTAGGGCCTGAAGTAGCTACTTTCGAGTTAGTAGTTCTAAAAAAACTAGATCAAGCCTTAAGGTTTATCCCGAAACCAATTTATAATTTAGAAAAGGAAGAACACCTAGCCCTAACATCCCTGTCAACTAACAAAAACTTAACTTTTAAGGGGTGCGATAAAGGAGGTGGCATAGTGATTATCGACACAATCGATTATGAAACCAATATGCTCAAAATGTTAGATGACTCTACGTTTTATGTCCCCTTGAGATCTTATTCTATGACAAATCTTTCTAAGAAAATTATGTCTCTAACCCAAAATGCCTTAGAAGACGGGTTTATTACAGTCAAAGAATTTGACTTCCTTAACCATAATCAGGGAAAGACTGCTTGTATTTATGGTCTCCCCAAAATACATAAGCATGCCACTAACCCCCCTTATCGTCCCATTGTCTCCACCATAGGTACTGCAACTGAACCACTCTCAAAATACGTGGACAATTATCTACGTCCTTTTATCCCTAAAATTGACTCATACATACGCGATACAGGCAACATGATACAGAAGATTGAGGGAATTGCATTCAATTGTAATAATGAGCTGCTAGTTACAATGGACGTAGAGTCCCTTTACAGCAATATCCCTTTGACTGACGCCATGAGAACCACTAATTGGTTTATTGATTTACACAACATTCCATGCCCCAAAGAATTCCTACTTGCTTGCCTAGAGATCGTATTGACAGAAAATATATTTGAATTCGGGACGCACATTTATCGCCAGATCAAAGGAGTAAGCATGGGTGCTTCAGTAGCCCCATCAATAGCTAATATCTTCATGGCAGCCTTCGAGAAAGAATTCATTCAAAATGAGATTGCCCCCTTTTTTGAGTCCATCTCCCATTGGTCCAGATACATTGATGACATCTTTTTTGTCTGGACCGATGGGAGAGAAACCCTGGAGGAATTCCTCCAATGGATAAATGCAGCAAACCCTAATCTCCATTTCACTTCACACATAAGTAACGAGAAAGTAGAATTTCTGGATATTGAAATTATGAATGATGCTGGCACTCTAAAAGTAGACCTCCACATAAAACCTACAGCAAGGAATACACTACTAGACTATCGCAGCTTCCACCCAAGGGCACAAAAAAATAGCATCCCCTTTTCCCAGTTCTTACGCGTCAGGCGTAACTGTACGAACCTCAATGATTTTGACAGGCAAGCTGCTATAATGAGAACTAAATTCATTGATAGAGGATATCCCCACCGTCTTGTGAGAGAGTCCTACAAACGAGCACGATACTATGATCGGGATTGTCTTCTGAGAACTAAATCACCAAAACCCAACGAACAAATAGTCTGTATAACAAAACACTCAACAATAAATGAAAAAGTAAAACAGGTTATAAACTCGAATTGGCATATACTCAATAGCAACAGCTACAATGAACAAAAATTGATGAAACCACTCTTTGCTCACAAGAGAAATAAAAATATAAAAGAATTCATTGTTCACTCCCGCTTTAAAAACAGCATCAGAGAAGAAAATTTCAGTCAAAGATCAATCCTAACAAATCATCCACTAAAAGGGACTTTTCCCTGTTCCTCATGTATTTCATGTGGAAATATTTTACGAGGCGAAGAATTTGAACACAACGAACACAAAACAAGAGCAAAGGAAATGTGGAACTGTAAATCAACCAATGTGGTTTATTTCATACAGTGTCCTTGCCTCCTAGGATACGTGGGAGAAACCTCACGTATGGTCCAGACACGCCTGAGCGAACACCGCTCAGCCATAAGAACCAAAAAGATTGCTTGCCCTATGGTAAAGCACTTTATAGAGAAGGGCCATTGTGCTGATGACTTCAAATGGAGAATCCTAGAAAAAATCCATACCCCAGACTCCAAAGGTGGTACAGCTATCCGAAAGAAAAGGGAAGTCTTTTGGATTTTTATTTTTAACACTTTTCGCCAAGGATTGAATAATGAAATTCCGTGGGAACACGCAATCTGTTGATAATGAAGTTCCGTGGGAACATACAATCTGCTGATAAATCCCCCCTTACTGAAACAAAATATAGGTATCTATTTAATTAAGGTAGACATATATATTCAAGTCATTCATGAATATAATTAGGTTTTACCAGAATAACAATGCCTCTAATAACTATAAAGAAAGAAACCATACGTATATGACAATATTTCAAAAATAATAAGAGTGCGATATATCTTTAAAAAATTTTTTTTGGGCCTGTATGACTAAAGGAATATATATATGGTTTTTCTGAGGCCCATTGCCATTAACAGCTATAATACAAGACCAATACAGGCTCTGGAATGAAATAAATAAGCTACCTGTGAATTATTAATTTCAAATCCACGTAATAAAAATTAATATATCCTTGATAAGGGTTTTTCATCCGCGACAAACGCATAGAATAGAAGTGTTGAATCAACACAAAGAAAAACTAATTATAAACTATGGTATTGGAACTTTTTCAAACTCTCTATATATTCCATAGGCTTAGATATTGAAAAAGCCCGATTTCTTTTATTTTTAAAAAAACATACAATGAAAGAATAAATAGATTCCTCCAATTAAAATTAGAAAAATTAATCTTTCTTCACTTGCGAATATCAGCTACTCGAGCGTGACAAGACTAATACTATACAAACGCCTGGTCTCCAGCATGAAAACACACACGATGACAGACTAAAAAGAATCCGCTAATTAAACTACAAAACGAAGTCTGTCTTCACTCGCGAACTACAACAACGCGAGCGTTCTACAACCAATCAGTGAGGCATACCGAATCACGCCGCCATTGCATGTTTACATCGGAAAAACCTGTGCCGATAATGTCATGCCAGGCAAACCAATCAGAGCGATAAAACAGGTGTGAATAATTCTCACCAATTAACATCAATATATTAACGCAATCCCCTAACGTGCCATTAATTATCATTTCCCGCATTTCGCGCGCTTTCCAATCACTAGACGGACCATCCCGCCGCCGGACGTACTGAGCCCTGCCCATTATCCTGAGGTCAGACACCGGATTAAATAAATTGCCCTATACCAAAATCTAAACTCCTTTCCTCATGTCACTTAAACAGAGCCTAATAATCGTCCCTATTTACACCCACAGGCAGGGAGATCTTTTAACATTACCTACCCCTTCTAACAACATTATTTGAAAATCACCCGGAACATAAGATCCAGCTTCCTTAGGTAAGAGCAGAAGAATTCAAAGAGTTTTTTTGACCTTTAACTTAAACTCGCCATAGGAGAAATTACAATATTTGGATCTAATCCTGTGCGTTCCTCTTCTTCCCTCTGTGGATCACCTAGAAGCCACCCAAAAGAGCTCAACTTATAACAGATCGCATCATAAGATCACAAGTTGGGGCCAAGAAATCGAAAACAATAATATTGAATCCATAGGTAAGAACATATCTAGTCTAGTCAACACGATTAGTATATTATAAGTCTGTTATCCCATAAGATACCGCGCCTAACTGAAATCACTATGTATAAGAAAAGCGGAGATATATATCTTTTGGTTTTATACTCCCCCGACTAATTAGATGCCTAGAAATCACTTGTGAAGAACTCGACTCTCTGATTTCTATCCAGCACTTCTCCATACCAAGGGTTCCGGTCGGCGGGAATTAATGACTCATCCTCCTAGTAACCAGGTATAAAAACAAATATAAATATATGTATTTAATTGTTAAAATTATTAATAAAAGCTAGAAATAATTATATTCTCTTTTTATCTAAGCTTCTGACTTACTTGTTTACAAAAGAAGCACAAAAGAAACAGAAAAATCGATCTAACCGGTGCTATAAAATAGATCTTTAGAGTAAGTATCTTAGAAAAACAACACCAAGAGAGTAACAATTGTTAGACAACCACAATAGAAAAAGTGAAAGACTGCATTCTCTATTTTTCTAAGGAAACCAAAGTATTGACCTTGTCCGGTATCTATCTACCAATCATACTTCTTGAATAGCTAGCGTTGGGAAAACCGTCCCCTCTTTCTCTTGGTTGGGTCCACACTTTGTGGCCATCAAAAATTATCTTACCATTATCTAAACCTCCATGATACAGGATTGGTATATTCATGACTACCGCTATGTATACATAACAAATCATTTTCCGCTAAATCCATCAATCCCCTATTTTCTAATCCCCCTCCAAATCATTGTGTTTGTGGATTGAGACAGATCATGTAAGGAAATGACAAAGATAAGAAAGACCATGGGAAACAAATTATGTTTTCAAAAATAGAAACTGGACTAATTGGCTGCTTAATTATAACATTTGATGTTAGATTTGTCTTATAAAACTGTATAACTATGTCGTTTTTAATTTAATTTTACAAATATGTAACCTATGTATTTTTACTTTATAGAAATTGTGTGGCTACTCCATGAAGAAGGCGCTGGCCGCCGAAACGCGCGTAGAGACACATTCTCGCCACTTATCTATTATAGATAACTATAGTTTTTAATTTGTACCTTTATTGGTTTGTGTATTTTTTTAATAAACTACATGTTATGTATGATTTTTAACTTCTATGATGATGTCATGCAAATGATTTGCTATTTTATGTTAATTGTTTAATAAATAATCCAACTCTTTCAGTAAGCCATAGCCAGTTGTTTATTCATGTTATTATTATTGTTATCCGAATACTAATTGCCTAGGTCGTTGCCTTTCAAATATATTACTTTCCCTGATCTAGGAATCATACTCAGGGGGTCCTTGTTAAATATACGACATTTAGAAAGTGCTACAAAAGGGGGTGGTGATGGACGGAGCATCTGACCCAATCAAACACTCCCACCCAGTCAACAGATCTGGGTTAAGCCATCACCGTTCTTTAACCCACTCTGCCACCCCAGTTCAGACATGGCCATATGCAAATCAGTCTGACCCTGAGCCTCATGGGAACAGTCCAGCCTGAACTGCCAAGCCATGCCTTCCCTGGACTGTAAGCCATCACAGTTCTTTAGCCCACTCTGCCACCCCAGTTCAGACATGGCCATATGCAAATCAGTCTGACCCTGAGCCTCATGGGAACAGTCCAGCCCGAACTGCCAAGCCATGCCTTCCCTGGACTGTAAACAAGCTTCCTAGGACCGGTTTCTGGCATTCCAGCCGTCTTCAGCCAGGCTTGCTTGAGTCCAGTGGCAAAGTGAGCAAGGGACTCACGTCTGAGCATACCCTGCCAACTTATGGCGAACAAAGCGGTACAAAAAGTGGTGATAATAGACGGAACATCTGAACCAATTAAACACTCACACCCATTCAACAGATCTGGGTTAAGCCATCACCGTTCTTTAGCCCACTCTGCCACCCCAGTTCAGACATGGCCATATGCAAATCAGTCTGACCCTTAGCCTCATGGGAACAGTCCAGTCCGAACTGCCAAGCCAGGCCTTCTCTGGAGCGTAAACAAGCTTCCTAGGACCGGTTTCTGGCATTACAGCAGTCTTCAGCCAGGCTTGCTTGAGTCCAGTGGCAAAGTGAGCAAGGGACTCACGTCTGAGCATACCCTGCCAAATTATGGCGAACAAAGCGGTACAAAAGGGGGTGGCGATGGACGGACCATCTGACCCAATCAAACACTCACACCCAGTCAACAGATCTGGGTTAAGCCATCACCGTTCTTTAGCCCACTCTGCCACCCCAGTTCAGACATGGCCATATGCAAATCAGTCTGACCCTGAGCCTCATGGGAACAGTCCCGCCCGAACTGCCAAGCCATGCCTTCCCTGGAGCGTAAACAAGCTTCCTAGGACCGGTTTCTGGCATTACAGCCGTCTTCAGCCAGGCTTGCTTGAGTCTAGTGGCAAAGTGAGCAAGGGACTCACGTCTGAGCATATCCTGCCTACTTATGGTGAACAAAGCGGTACAAAAGGGGGTGGTGATGGACGGAGCATCTGAACCAATCAAACACTCCCACCCAGTCAACAGATCTGGGATAAGCCATCACCGTTCTTTAGCCCACTCTGCCACCCCAGTTCAGACATGGCCATATGCAAATCAGTCTGACCCTGAGCCTCATGGGAACAGTCTAGCCCGAACTGCCAAGCCATGCCTTCCCTGGACCGTAAACAAGCTTCACCGTTCTTTAGCACACTCTGCCACCCCAGTTCAGACATGGCCATATGCAAATCAGTCTGAGCCTGAGCCTCATGGGAACAGTCCAGCCCGAACTGCAAAGCCATGCCTTCCTTGGACCGTAAACAAGCTTCCTAGGACCGGTTTCTGGCATTACAGCCGTCTTCAGCCAGGCTTGCTTGAGTCCAGTGGCAAAGTGAGCAAGGGACTCACGTCTGAGCATACCCTGCCAACTTATGGCGAACAAAGCGGTACAAAAGGGGGTGGTGATGGACGGAGCATCTGAACCAATCAAACACTCCCACCCAGTCAACAGATCTGAGTTAAGCCATCACCGTTCTATAGCCCACTCTGCCACCCCAGTTCAGACATGGCCATATGCAAATCAGTCTGACCCTGAGCCTCATGGGAACAGTCCAGCCCGAACTGCCAAGCCATGCCTTCCCTGGACCGTAAACAAGCTTCCTAGGACCGGTTTCTGGCATTACAGCCATCTTCAGGCAGGCTTGCTTGAGTCCAGTGGCAAAGTGAGCAAGGGACTCACGTCTGAGCATACCCTGCCAACTTATGGCGAACAAAGCGGTACAAAAGGGGGTGGTGATGGAGGGAGCATCTGAACCAATCAAACACTCACACCCAGTCAACAGATCTGGGTTAAACCATCACTGTTCTTTAGCCCACTCTGCCACTCCAGTTCAGACATGGCCATATGCAAATCAGTCTGAACTGGGGTGGCGGAGTGAGCTAAAGAACGGTGATGGATTAAACCCAGATCAGTGTACTGGGGGTGAGTGTTTGCATTGTCAACGCTCCGTCCATCACCACCTTTGGTTTTTCTTTGTTCGCCCTAAGTTGGCAGGGTATGCTCAGACGTGAGTCCCTTGCTCACTTTGCCACTGGAGTCAAGCAAGCCCGGCTGAAGACGGCAGTAATGCCAGAAACCGGTCCTGGGAAGCTTGATTCCGGTCCAGGGAAGACATGGCTTGGCAGTTCGGGCTGGACTGTTCCCATGAGGCACAGGGTCAGACTGATTTGCATATGGCCATGTCTGAACTGGGGTGGCGGAGTGAGCTAAAGAACGGTGATGGATTAAACCCAGATCAGTTGACTGGGGGTGAGTGTTTGTATTCTCAACGCTCCGTCCATCACTACCTTTGGTTTTTCTTTGATCGCCCTAAGTTGGCAGGGTATGCTCAGACGTGAGTCCCTTGCTCACTTTGCCCCTGGAGTCAAGCAAACCCGGCTGAAGACGGCTGTAATGCCAGAAACCGGTCCTGGGAAGCTTGATTCCGGTCCAGGGAAGACATGGCTTGGGAGTTCGGGCTGGACTGTTCCCATGAGGCACAGGGTCAGACTGATTTGCATATGGCCATGTCTGAACTGGGGTGGCGGAGTGAGCTAAAGAACGGTGATGGATTAAACCCAGATCAGTTGACGGGGGGTGAGTGTTTGTATTGTCAACGCTCCATCCATCACCACCTTTGGTTTTTCTTTGTTCGCCCTAAGTTGGCAGGGTATGCTCAGATGTGAGTCCCTTGCTCACTTTGCCACTGGAGTCAAGCAAGCCCGGCTGAAGACGGCTGTAATGCCAGATACCGGTCCTGGGAAGCTGGATTCCGGTCCAGTGAAGACATGGCTTGGCAGTTCAGGCTGGACTGTTCCCATGAGTCACAGGGTCAGACTGATTTGCATATGGCCATGTCTGAACTGGGGTGGCGGAGTGAGCTAAAGAACGGTGATCGATTAAACCCAGATCAGTTGACTGGTGGTGAGTGTTTGTATTGTCAACGCTCCGTCCATCACCACCTTTGGCTTTTCTTTGTTCGCCCTAAGTTGGCTGGGTATGCTCAGACGTGAGTCCCTTGCTCACTTTGCCCCTGGAGTCAAGCAAGCCCGGTGAAGACAGCTGTAATGCCAGAAACCGGTCCTGGGAAGCTTGATTCCGGTCCAGGGAAGACATGGCTTGGCAGTTCGGGCTGGACTGTTCCCATGAGGCACAGGGTCAGACTGATTTGCATATGGCCATGTCTGAACTGGGGTGGCGGAGTGAGCTAAAGAACGGTGATGGATTAAACCCAGAGCAGTTGACTGGGGGTGAGTGTTTGTATTGTCAACGCTCCGTCCATCACCACCTTTGGTTTTTCTCTACATTTAGAAAGTGGGCATTTCTCTACTCTTACTGTTGCTGTAAGTACCTGCAGCCTGTCTCCACGACATGTCTGGGGTGGTGACAGCTTAACTTAGTGCATTCCCTCTAGACAGCCACAGACACTGGAAGCTTAGGTGTGTCTGAGCACTCATCCACATTCTGATGGCCCTTCCTGGGCAGGAAAGGAGGGAGGAACTGAAATTTGTACATGAATAGGCAATGTCCTGTCCCCACACAAAGGGCAATTTACCCCTTACTGATAGTCTGGATCCAGACCTGGGAAGAAAGAACCTATGTGAACTTCAAAGACCCTTCTTTGAAGTCACCCCCACTTCAAAGGCACAACTGGTTGTAAGTACTAGGACACTGACCCTACCAAATCAGACACTTCTCTGAACCAATGCATAGCCTCCACATCCCAATGCATCGGAACCACGTATCGCTGCTGCATCAGTCTTCAGAGAGCGTTCCATCACTAGACTGTGTGGAGAAACGCAGCACATCGCACTTCGGAACCAACTCATCTCAGCTCAGTGCTTTATCTTCAGAACCTGCACATTGCCTTCACTGCATGAAGAAAATCAACGCATCACCTCACCTGCGGGAATTACATTGACACATCACTTTGCACATTGCTCAACTGCCCCCCCGCATTTGGCAGTTGTGACCAGGATATGATACTTTGTTCACTGGGGCCTGCTTGGGTCCCGTAGATGGCCTGTGCTCCATCGTAGTCAGCCCGAACGTTTGACTTTGCACGGTCTAGCGCAACCAGATAACCCCCCCCATAGACGATTATTGCTTCTAAGCGCTAGAACTCTTTTTAATCTTTAAAAATTCATATCTCTGCTTATTGGACTTTTTTTTGTCTTGATTTATTTATAAAATTATTGTCTATTTTTCTATTCTGTTGTGTAGTCTTTATGTGGTGTTTTAATTTTGTTATTATGTGTTCATGTGTGTTGCACAAATACTTTACACAATGCCTGTTTAGATAGGCCTGCCAGCTGTGTTCAAAGTTCCCGAGGATGAGCACACGTTATCTTTTAGTGTGTACCTAGCTTACCTTGACTAGTAGTTCCTGCTTGGCGAGGATGCATCCCTTTGGCAGCCAGAAACCCAGTTTCTAACACCCACCTTGCCACCTCAGTTTGGACCCAGCTATATGCAAATCAGTCTTGACTCTGCTCCTCATGGGAACAGCCCACTCTGAGCTGCCAGGCCAGGTCCAACCTGAACCAGAACATGAGCAACCTAGGACCGGATTCACCCTAGTTAGGGCTCTTCAGACAGGTATAGTTCATGTATGGGTGAGTGACTGGTTATGTGAATTTTTGTATCAGTCTGGTAGTTGATGCCTAAGTGGCTGTATGGGTGTGTGAGTGGCTGTATGGGTGACTGATTGGTTATCTGTGTACCTGTATGGATGTCTGACTGTATGTGTGAGTGTGTGAGGGTGTGTGTGATTGTATGGAAGAGTGAGTGGGTGAGTCAGTGGCTGCATAGACTAGTGGGTGTGTGTGAGGGGCTTTATGGTTGAGTGTATGTATGCCTGTGTGGGTGAGGGGATTTGTCAGTGGTATATGAGTGAGTAACTTGGTATGTGAAAGACAGCATGGGTAAGTGATAGGGAATATGAGTGACTGTATGGGTGAGCGAGTGAATGTGAGTGGCTGTAGAGGTGAGTGTGTGCTTGTGTCCGTGACTGTATAGGTGAGTGGGGATGTGTTAGTATCTGTATGAATAAGTAAGTGGATATGTGTGTGTAACTGTGTGGTTGAGTAAGTGACTGTGTGATTGACCCTTTGGGTGAGTGAGTAGGTGTGTGAGTAGCTCAATGGGTGACTGACTCTCTGTGTGTATGGCTGTATGGGTGTATAAGTGGATAAATCAGAGGCTGTATTAGGGAGTGAGTGGGTGTATGAGTGGCAGTATGGGTAAGGGAGTGGATTTGTGTATAGATCTATGAATCAGTGAGTGGGTTTGTAAGTACTGGTATGGCTCTTTGAATGGGTTTGCGATTGGTTGTGTGAGAGTAGGTGTATGAAAGGTTCTATAGGAGTGTGAGAAGGTAGGTTAGTAATGTTGTGGATGATGTCATCAGTGATGTCACTGCCCATGTCATGAATGAGGCAATATGGGAGGTTATAAGCAAGCATTGCGGCGGTGCGAGTTATAGTTAGTTCAGCTAACTATAACTGCTGAATTTTGCTGGTTTTGTACAAGTGAAATCTGACCCTAACTATAACAACCCTGCAACCTTTGTTTTTTCAGTAAATTTCTAAGTTTTTTAAAATGCTAATTTCTAACTTTATTGTCCATGTAACCTTTGTTTTTTACAGTGAATTTCCAATGTTTTTTAACTAGTAGTTGTGTTTGCAGAGTGGTGGAGAAAGGGGGACTGGGCCTTCGACCAGCACTTAGAAATTCCACTGTGTAGGACTTACAGGAGGTATCAGGAGTACTTCTTGGCCTACAAGGTCCCTCAGCAGTAAAGTGGACGTCATGCCCCAGCAAGTAGTGCATCACGAGCTGCGTTTGCAGAGTGATGGAGCAAGAGGGCATGGCCTCCGAAGACCTCTTAGCATTCCTCCTGTGTGGGACTTACTGGAGGTGTCCTTAGGGGCCAACTACCCCTCCTGTTACCTCCAGTAAGTCTCACACAGTAACATTGCTGAGACCTGGTAGGAGGCCATGCCCCCTTTCTCCAGCACGCTGCAAATGTACCTCCTGGTGCATTACTAGTAGTGGGATGAAGTCCCATGGGCTATTGAGGAACCTTGGGAGCAAACTACCCCTCTTGATACCTCCAGCAAGTCCCACACAGTGGGTTTGCTGGGAGATTTTTGGTGGCCGCGCCCCGTTCTCGACCACTCTGCAAACTTGCATCCTGACGCACTACTATTTGGTGGATGAAGTCCCCCGGGCTCTTTTGGGTCCTTTGGGGGCCAACTAGACTTCCTGTTATCTCTAGTAAGACCCAAACGGCTATATTGCTCAGAGGTGGTCAGAGGCCATGCCCCCTTTCCCCACCACTCTGCAAACACACCTTCTAGTGCACTTCTGCTTAGGGAAAGAAATCCACGTTAGTCCTGAGGCCCTCAGGAGGCCAGTGGACCTCATACCCCCACCAGCAGTGCACCTGGAGGCGTGTTTGTAGAGTGGTGGAGAAAGGGGGAGTGGCCTTTGATCACCTCTCAGCAATCCCACTGTGTGGTGCTTAGTGGAGGTAATTGTAGGTCTTTTGGCTCCTAAGAACCGTCAGCTGCCAAGAGAACTTGATCGCCCAACCAGGAGTGTGCCAGGAGGCACGTTTAAGGAGTAGTGAAGAAAGGGGGCAGGGCCTCCTGCGAGTTGACAGTTTTTTTTCATTTTTTAGGAAGGGGGCCATGTGGCTCTCCTTCCCTGGACCATTGTGGGCAAAAAGACCCCATCCCCTGGGGCCTGACACATTTTTTTTTTAAATAAAATAAAATGGGAGGGGCCAATCTGAGCCCTGGGGACCCCAGCTCCATGGTCCGGCCTTTGTTGATTCCTTTTAACACACAAAGGGAGTGGGCCAAGCGCCTCCGAGCCATTTTTGGCTCTGGGGATTCTATACTCCTGGCTTGCCTCTTTTTCAAATTTTTATATTTTTTAAGAAAAGGGAGGAAGTGCACAGCCCCCCTCCCGAGGTCCTATTGCATCCCCTGCATAAAAAAAGTGTGCCCCAGGGAAGTGGCGGTCGCCAGGGCATGGGTGTCAACGAGCCCCTGCACATAACTGCAATTAGCCTTGGGTGGTGGGTGTCCCCAGGGCAGTGGGGGGGCCCAGTGGCTGGCCCGCTTTCATATTGAAAAGTGCCCTGGCGAGGTGGCGGTTCCCAGGGGCTTTGTTATGCTCATGGAGGGGGCCCGTGCAGCACCCTGCTATATTCATCATATGCCCCCAGGACCTGCCCTCCCAGGGGTTATTGTTAAATGAGCGTGTGAGGCTGCATTGCTTTTTTATGCTGCAAATTGACAATTCTCACAATTTCGCAGCAATTATTTAATAGAAAATGCTTTTGTGCCATGGCAGGCTCCCAGGGGGACCCCTAGACCATGGCTTGGCATCAGAGTACTCCTACCCTGCCCGAATTTCTTTATTTTCACTTTTTTTGTGGACTCTGTGAAGACAAGTCAAGATAGCTGCCAACACTTCCTAGTTAAAGTGTTGGCAGCCATTCAGAGTGGTGCATTTCCCTGCACGAGCTCATCTTTTTTGTCGTAGGTTCGCGACCAGAGATAGATCTATCTTTTTCTGCCTACATTTCTGAAAAAATACTGAACCCATTCACACCAAATTAAAAAAAGAACAATCTACCCTGCTGTCAAATTTGGTGTAATTCTGTCCAGCAGTTCGGGCTGTTGGTTTCAACAACACGTACCTATGGGAATTAACATTACAAATGCACCCTTATTTTGTAGCCCTATTTCTCGCTCCTCACTGCATGGATCACCCCCACACTTTCCATGACACAGAATCTACATTGACACCTTTTTTTGGAAAAGTTCATGAACACATATATATATATATATATATATATATATATATATATATATATATATATATATATATATATATATATATATATATATATATATATATATATATTTATATAGTTGTCTCAAGGAACTCTAACTGCTGCCCTAAGTTAACTATAACTCACGCCCCCACCGTGCACAGTTCTCTAATCAATAATTTCACTGCAAATGTTGCAGTAATATTATCAATGATGTCATACAAGATGTCATGAGTGATGTAATATGTGGGGAAATTAGCAGTGCATGGTGAGGGTGTGAGTTATAGTTACACAGTATCAAGAGGGAGGGACGGGGAGCGTTTATGAAAGAAGAGACAAGGTGGTCCAGCACCTATGCTCCCAAGAATGAATATTAACCCAATGGAAGGTAGCTGTTCCTAAAGAAATGGGGGGGACTCTACAACCTCTGTTTAGTCACCAAGGGGTGATTAATAACATACTAAACTGAATTATCGGTTCACCATCACCGTAAAATACGACAGATCATTATCAATTTGTTGCAAGGCAGCCCACCCGTCCATGCTTGATATTTTTATTTACTTATATATGCTTATCCACAACAAAACAAAATGTGTCAATGAGCATTATAAGTATGGGCTGGTTATGCCGCAGGAACACAGTATGTGTTATTCCGCAGCAATACCAGCCATTATTTTCTGCAAGCTACCATCACATACAGTAATGCCTGTCCACTAACATTGCGGCTCATTAAACTGAGTTTGCTGTAAAGTCTCTTGTGGTAGAGATGCATCACCACGATATATCTGTCCTTGTATGTACTAAGATACTGAATGCTGTTTTTTTGTTGTTTTGTATTATGTTACCCTTCTGTGTCTCCATTAGGTTGGGATCACAAGAATACGGAAAATATATATTTCTTAGCCCTAAGACGCATGTTGGCCTTAATATAGGTATGGTGGTAGTACAGGGTGTCTTCCCCTGACTCCCATGGTTTTATCATCACTTTTATTCACGGTCCTGACGAAGCGCACAGAGGATCCATTAGGGACCCGTTACAAGCGCGAAACATGTTGACCTCACTTTACCAGCACATGATTTTCATGGACAGAGAGCAGCGGGAGCATACTTATCGACCCTATATATTTGTTGTTTAGGATTAGCTCCAGTCCTTCATATTTTAATTTATCTTCCGGACCCTTGAATAAAGTTTCATTGCGATTCTGGTTCGATCATTTTATTATCACACACACACATCTTCACGAAACCCACACACCCACATGCACAACTGTGGCACCTCCTACAAAAGATCTCCGATAAAGAGCCCTCTCGCTGGGCCCGTGGGAGACTGCACCCCCACCCCCACGAGGACCAAGGCCCGATGATGTAGCACGACACCCTCAAGGGTGTGTGAGGGCACCAATTTTGAAAGGAGGAATTCCCCCACCTTTATCTTGATCCCACCAATTTATCTTTCTGGACACAACACCTTCCAACCAAAATAGGTTGCAGAGTTTTTTTCCCTCTCCTTTCTTTAGGAACAGCTACCTCCCATTGAGTTAATGTGAGTTATAGTTACCTGAGGGCACAAGTTATAGTTAACTGAGATAAATATAACCATAACTGTTTTCATACGGTTTTGTGTGTGTAAAATCTGAACATAACTATAACGTCCATGTAACCTTTGCTTTTTTCAGTGAATTTCTAACGTTTTTAAATTTTTATTTCCTAGCTATAACCTTCTTGAAACCATTGGTTTTTCCGTGCATTTCTATGATTTGTTAATGCTATTTCCTAACTATAATGTCCTGGCAAACTGGCTGTGTGAGGAAGTGTGTGAGTGGTTGTGTGGGTGTGTCCGTGGGTATGTGAATTATTGTGTGAAAGCTATGTGGGTTTATGAATGGATTTGTGAGCAGTTTTGAAGGTCTATGAGTGGGTCTGTGAGTGGCTGTATGGGTGTGTGAGTGAGTGTGTGAGTGATTGTGTAAGTGGGTGTGTGAACGTGTAAATAGGTATGTGGATCTGTGAGTGAGTATATGTTCTTTTTTGAATTGGGGTCTGGATCCGTGGATCCACCCTAGTCCACCCAAAACTAGGAGGTTCCGCAGATGTGGTTAAAAAAAGGTTTGTGTGGTTAAAAAAAAATTTTGAGACAATTTCTTGCCTATGATGGGTCCCTCACAGACCCCTCCATTAGTCCCATGGGTTCAGGGTACCTCTAACCTGACCCCTTCTATCACCTTTTCACTTTATTTTCCACACTGGAAACCGAGTCCCGGTGCACAAAATTGCAGGCGCAACTTTCCTCTCAGGTTGTGTCCAGCCAATCATGGCAATGCTGTTGGCATGTGGATTCACAAATCCAAGGAGGATCCGCCTCCCTAGATATACAAATTTGGATTTCAGTTAATATCTCCAAAACTACTGGACAAATTTACACCAAATCACAAAAGGTCACTTCCTGGAACAAGATCTACCTTTCTATCAAATTTGGTGTAATTCGGTTCAGCAGTTCGGGTTGTTGTTGTGCCTAAAATCTCTATGGGAAATTGCATGGGGAAAACACGTTTTGGTACCCAACACTGTTTCTCTGCCACAATTCATCCCAAAACTATCCAACAGCAGCTGAAGTGAGCGGTGTCATAATATTGAACATTGTGTGAAGATTCGTCTAATGGTGCCAAAGTTATTGGAAAAAAATGCTCTTCTATGGAAAAAAGGTCCTAACTATAATTACCTACTGGCAACCACCAGTGGGTAACGGATTTTTAGTGCTATCCCAAACCTACCTTTTGTGACTAAAACAGGCCTGACCAGAATGCACCAAGAGGGACATCAGGTCTTCTAGTTGCATGACTAGGATTTTGGTGTAGATTTTTGCATCTACATTCAAAAGGAGCTAGTGCAGTACGAGGCACATTCTTCCAGACACTTGCCCGGCTTCGATAATACAGTTATTGTAGATTCAGGAAGTAACTACCCCTGAGTCCACTATACTTTGGAAAAGTTCTGTCATGAAGCGTAGTAATCTCGACCAAAGGATTTATAAAATGTGGAAGGGAACCCATCGGGTCCCAGCTCTTTCTGCAGTTTAAGGCTTTTTATCACTTTACTATAATTGAATTCCTCTATTGGTGCATCAGCTCTTCCATCTTTTCCGTAGAGATCTCTTAAAGACCTATTGTATTCTGAGATATTTGCCTTTTTGATCTGCTCTTGCCATTATAGTTACAACTAAAAATCCCTTTTGGTGAAATACCTTCATGTTTCTTCTCTTTATTGCTGCCACTAAGTCTGGGCCTGACTCTTTCTAAATTTCGCTGATAGAAAGCAACCAAATTTACAGTTGTAAAAAAACATAATGACTGCGGCTAAGGCAGACATAGTAAAGGATACGCTTACAGGTATGGGACAAAGTTCACTGTAGTATCACTGACGCCAACATTGGAGGTTGACACAAAGGTGAGCATTTCTAATTCCAAAGCTATACATCATGATTGGGGGATGAATGTTGCAAAACACTCAGCATCTGATGTAGACCTTTAATATGATGCAACACTAAGAATGATGAGTTCCTACCACACAAGCAAGCTGTACTGTACACCTCACATGTTACCTACCATACTATATGTTATAGAGATAGGTCTGCTCAGATAGATAGTGTGACTGTAGTAAAGTGTACTACAGGCACAGAGTGCATGCATTCTGTTGCTAATGCACTCCTGGAGAGGACGTTTGAAACTACTGAATTCAAACCCTTTAGATATATACAATAAATGTGATTTGTTGAAGAGATCGTGGCGAAACTTTATGTTTACAATGGCTTCCAGGAATCCGACTAAACATTGACAGGCAAATGATTTCAAAGATTCGAAGGGAAGGCTTTTAAAAGCTTAACAGTTTTGGGCGTAGGCGACCTTACTGCAAAATAAACTGCCCTTTGCACAAGTGCATCACGCAATGGCACGCCCAAATAACAGAAAACACTGTGCAGGTAATGTTGAAGGGGGCTGTGCTACGAGAATGACTGTAACCACCTGAAAAACTGCAGCTGTAACAAGCTCGCAAACTAAACTAAATCCTGAAATGTCATTAGCAGCAATACAGATTATCAATACGGCTGCCGTTATTAACACAGAAGCCATCAACAACGCTCCCTTTTAAGTTTAAATAGACTCTGGTGGGATATGAGGGGAATCCAACCGTTTCTGTTCCTGGGATTACAGATAATAACATTCCTAGCAAACTCATCAAGGCTACCCGCAAAGGGCTGATCTATGCCCATGCTGGAGCAACTACAACAAAGGCTTTTGTTTCAGATATTCTAGTGACAATTGATGACTGAAAACAATAGAATAGATATGTCTTACATTGACTGGTTTGCTCGTTAATTCAACCTTCCACAAGAGTAAGATTGAAGCTCACCACTCATCAAAGCTTTATTGGTGTGGCCAGGTTGCATAGTCAGTGCTCATGTATTTGCAAAACATTTGCTGCTCTTACTAGCAATGGACGGAATTCACTTCATACATTCATACAAAGGCCTGCTTTGGCTGTAAAATCTCTAGCAGAGGTTATTTCTGCTCTGCTGCGGGGGTGCAATTATGATTGTCACATGCATTCCAGCCTCAGAGCAACGGAATTTTTGAGAGAGTGTATGAAACTTTAAACCAATTCTTGACCTGTTGACATGCTATATTTAAATGTATCCAGGTATCCTGTCATGCATGACTTAGAGTTTGCTCTTAAAAACTTGGTGAGACACGTACTCCAAGTAAGCCATGGAAGCAAATGCTACTTGGCATTCCTAAGAGGGACTCAAAAGCCACGCAACTTAGTTCAGGAGACTCATGAAAACAACCATTCAGCCACATGTAAGACATGCTTCTACACATATTCTAAGTGAAACGAACAAAAACTGTCATTTTGTCATTGTTGCTATGTTTTAAAACAAATCACCAGATTTTGACTGACTTCGTAAAGCCTTACCATGGGGCTGCTTTTCTTGGGCTTACCTTCAACACCATGATGCCTTCAGTTTGTTCCCCAATGGAACATAGCGCTCAATGAACCGGCACTGTTCATAGAGAAGATAGATAATTTTGCAGTCATGGTGAATGACAAGGTTGATACTGACTCAGCCGGTTCCCTTTCTATAGCAGAAAACACAGAGGAACTCAGGACAGAGGCTTTGAAGGCACCTGCATCCCACGTGTTTCTCATTGCATAGACGATACATCAAGGGTATTTTCTTGACTATTCAACTCCTGCCCATGTCAGCATGGAACTTCTTCCATATTTATTCAGATTCCAGTTTTTGAAGGAAAGATCACCTGTTAATATTACAGCCAAGCCTCTAAAAGATGATGTCTGTTGGACAAGCATCAACTATCCTATATGAAATGGTACCGATACTGCATTCAGTGGCGACTCCTCTGTAATAGCGGAGGAGTGTCGCCCCACTGCCTGGAGCTAGCAGATGATAAATAAAATGATAATACATAATGTTAATAGCATTTCATTTATCACTGTCTGAGTTGGCAATGAGTATATGGAAAGGCGGGGCTGGGCATGGCAGGGAGGAAGAGTAGTGTGTATCTATAATTGCGTATGTCGGTTTGGTCAGTTGTCGCAGAATGGCCAAACGGACATGTGTGCTTATGTTTCTCCAACCCAGCTGTGTTGTACAGCCAGGTTGGAGAAAAGCTACAGGCTCCCAGGCACTGTCTTAGTGGCAAATGAGGCTGCTCAGACCACCAATTCTGGCACTGCTCTCATGTAGAGAGTAGTATCTGGATTGGGTGAGTTGCCTGTGTGTTGAGGCCCATCCATTTCCGGGCCAGACAAGAGGAGCAACGAGGCTGCCAGCAGCGCCAACGGGAGTGGAGAGGCAGGTACGTTTTATATATTTTTTAATTTTATTCCCCAGCCCCATCTTGCAGGATGTAGGAGGAGGATAGGAAGTGTTCACATAGGTAGCAGTTGCTACATGCACTTGGCCGATTTTAAAGGACTGCATCTTTCACCACTGTACCTCTAATGCAAGAGCACTATTTTTCTCCTTCTCTACGTGTCAGGACTAGGGAAAACATTAGCGGCGGAACTTGATACAGGACTCCTCCTGTGTCTGAGATTAGGTATTGCAAACAAGGCAAGATTCAATGGAGCAAGAACACCTTGAGATGTCATGTATTCCTATAGGTTCTGAATCGATCCCCCTATTCCTGACCCTATTCTGGTTAAACTAACTATCAAGTTAACTAACAGTCAGCCCATGAGGCAAGAAAAGCCCCCATGATGCAGATACCGTTATCTGACGCAGTCACACTACGGCACAGGAACGTGTTATCTGATTAGGTCATAACGCTTGAGATCTAATTAGACAAGCGACATTCCTCCAGCCCCTGATAAGGCATACGACGTTCTCATAACAAATCAAACCTATGACAACCTGGAAAATCCGTGCGGCCATTGTTTTGATTTCACAGAGAACTTCAGTAAAAGAATGTGCTAACGAGCAAGTCGTATGACATCTTTATTGACGTATCTATGTCCATCCTTACGTCAATCTCGGCACCTTTAAGGTATAAATATTGCCGATCTTGCCCTATGCAAACACACGCGTGGTGACGAGACGGAGCAGCCATACTTGCCGAAGCCCAGAAGCAGAGCAGACCCCGCTGGCAGCAGCCCCGCCTTCCTGACGCGCTGAGAGACGCGCTGCTTTCTCCTGCCGAGAATCCAGCACCGGCGTTTCTGGGCAGCCCTCGCAGGCAGCCTGGAATATCGAGAGCAGAGAAAGAGATACCATTCCTCATTCATCCTAACTTCCAGGTACAGAACTGAATAACCCCTCACAGAGAATTCTTTAGTTATTCACTTGGCAAAAACAAACTTAACTTAAACTGTAACTTTCTATTCCCGCCCACGCATTAGACTTAGGTCAGGTACACGGGGTAGGCGTATTTAGAAACACCAGTTGAGTACGTTTAGTCAAATGTATATGTGTATGTAAATATATTTTAATCATTTTAAACATCATATGGCTCAGAAACCATATCAATGTTTTTACAGTATTATTTTATACTATTGCTTTTAATGTATGCACTTTACTTAACTATAAGTATTGCAATAATATCGATCCATTTCTCTTGTACGAGAAATAGAGACTGATCAATAAATAACACCTTTTTATTGAACACGCCCGTCTCTTCCTTTTCTCTACAAACTGATGAGACTAAGAATGCACGTACTGACTGAGTAAAATAATTGCCTTGTGCTCACACGACTCTGGAGATACACTCTTGATTAGGGGAGAGCAAAGTTGTCATGTTCTATGGTTGTCAGAAACTAAATCCCTTCTTGTCTAATCAGGGGAGTTAATTCTTTCCTGAACATTCGAGAAAGTTTCTAGCGAACTCTGAGCTACGCTGGCAAACCCAAAACTTAAGTCTAGTATCGACAGTAGTAGACCTAGTTAACGTCTGGCCTAGGCCTTTACTGCTGTAGGTATTATTCCAATGCGCAGAGCCTATTGGGAAGATAGGAACTACACTACAGAGAATTCTTGTTCTAGCACTGAGCAAAAACAAGCATTGGAAAAGCCAATAGGTTTTGCCTAGCTGAGAGCTATTGGCTTCGCCAATGTCCTTTAGCCATGTTGTAAAGCAGCGTGGCAGGGCATAGAGGATATTGCAGTGTAGTGTTGTGTATGGAGTGGTGTAGAGTAGAGCAGACTGAAGTGGAGTGGAGTGTTGTAGAATAGAGTAATGTGCAGTGGTGTCAAGTGGAGTGGTGTAGAGTGGAGTGGCATAGAGTGGCATAGAATAGAGTAGCATAAAGTAAAGTGATGTAGAGTAGAGTGGCATAGAGTGAAGTGAAGTAGAGTGCAATAGAGTGGCATAGAATAGAGTGGTGTATAAGGGAGGAGATTGGAGTAGCATAGAGTGGAGTGGCATAGAGAGGAGTGGCGTAAAGTGACAGAGAGTGGGGTGGAGTGGAGCAGACTGGTGTAGAGAAGAGTAGAGCTGAGTGGAGAGGTGGAGAGTATAGTGGCGTGGAATGGAATGGAGTGGAGTGGTGTAGAATATAGTGACACGTTGTGGCTTGGAATGACAGAGTGAAGTGGGATAGAGTATAGCGGCCTAGAGTACAGTGGCATAGAGTACAGGAGCATAGAGTACAGTGGCATAGAGTACAATACAGTGGCATAGAGTCGAGTGGTGTACAGGGGAGTAAAGTGGAGTGGCATAGAGTGGAGTAGTGTAGAGTGAAGTGGTGCAGAGTAGAGTGGCATAGAGAGGAGTTGCATAGAGTAGCAGAGAGTGTGGTGGAGTGGAACAGAGTGGCTTAGAGTGGCATGGAGTAGAGTCGTGTGGCATAGAGTAAATTGGCATAGCGTGGGGTGGAGTGGAGTGGATTTGAAGAAGTGGCATAGAGCTGAGTAGAGTAGAGAGGAGTACAGTGAAGTGGTGTATATCAATCAATCAATCAATTAATCTTCATTCAAATATAAATATATCCATAAAAGCACAGATAAAATACCAGCATTAAAATACGTCAGACTATAAAACTACACAAATATAAGAACACAAACTAAAAGTGGTGTATAGTGGAGTGGCATAGAGTAGAGAGGTGTAGAATGGCATTGTGTGGAGAGGCGTACAATGGAGTGGAGTGCTATAGACTATAGTGGTGTAGAGTGGCACTGTGTGGAGAGGCACAGATTAGAGTGGAGTGGTGTGGTGTGGTGTGTAGTAGCTTGGAGTAGAGTGGAGTGGTAAAGAGTGGAGTGGTGTAGAAGGAAGTGTTGTAGAGTGACATAGAGTAGTGTAGAGCTGAGTGACCTAGAGCAGTACAGTTGTGGGTGTGAGTAACTAAATCATCAAGAGCGATAGCAGGTAGCGTGAAAGCAACATAAATCGGAAGCTGCATACCTCTGTAGGAAAGCACAATGCACATCCAGTAATAATACTGAAATGCTTAAAAAATAAAGCAAAACAAATATGATGAAAAATACAAGGAAGAACAAAGATGAGGAAGAACACATGAACTTGGTCCAAGCTCCAGTGAAGAGCTAACACGGAAAGGAAGGGAAGCCAATGGGAGCTAGGCAATTAAAAGATTGCTAATGAGAGTGACCATGAAAACAAGTAATGGTGTGCTATGCGCAGATTGTAATCCCACCGAATTGTAAACAACACTTCTTGCAGCCCTGAGCCCTGTGTAGGCGAGACCTAATGACTTCTGCACAGGAATTTCCTGCATGGGAGTGGTATATTCGAAAGATGGTAACCAGAGAATGCAGAGCTCAGGTATTGGAGGTTGAGAAGAAGAAGGTGATGTAAAACATTGGAAAATACAGTTGCAAGAAAACTGTAAGAGGACTTGATGCAAGGTAAGTTTTCAAGAAATAGAATACAAGTAGCTTCCAAGCAACACTGGAAATGAAGTTGTGAAGCATCTTCCTAGGAGCATGTAACTCATTTTGTAGTGTTCACAAGAATGGAGCATGCTCTGTGTGTGCTTTAGCTGCATAACTGTACTTTCTCTCACATATGCACTTCAAACAAAACTGCAGTAGAGAAGAAACTCGGGCTATTTAAAATCTTGCTAAAAATAATTCCATCTTAATAAAGCCAGCTGACAAGGGAAGTTGTATAGTTGTGCTAGAGAGTAAGAAATATGATCAGAAAAGTGTATGCCAACTGAATAACCCAATACACTACCGGTTGATCAAAGAGAACCCCTCTACAGAGTTAGCGGGCAGAATTAAGGAAATCACACAACTAGCAGGAGATGACGGATGTATCTGTAAAAAAGAGTTTGAATTTCGGAATAGGAAGAACCTCAGAACTCCAGTTATATACATCCTTCCCAAACTCCATAAGGACACCAACATCCCCAGGCCGACCTATCATTTCAGCCTGTATGTCCCTCCTGGAACCACTGACACAGTATATAGATCACTTTTTTAAACCCTCGGTTACAAGCACAGAAGCTTAAATAAGAGATTTCATGAATATCATCAATAAAATACAAGAACTTTCTTATGACAAAAACAGTAAATGTTTGACATAGAGGACCTCTGTACAAATATTCTGCAAGATGAGGCCTTAAATGTAATTAAAGATAATATAATTAAGACCAGTGCCCCACAAAGTTCTGACTGAATTTTTGGTGACCTTGTCCTCTATATGCAAAAAGAACGAAGACGGCTTATATCTGCAGGGCGTTGTGATGGGGTGTAGCTTCGCTCCTGAGGTAGAGGAGCTCTTTATGTCTTTTTTTTAAAGAAAGTGGGTGTAAAACATTGAAAACCCTTTTAGAAATGTACGGCATTGGTTCAGCTATATTGATGACATGCTCATGATCTGGAGTGGTACCAAACAGACACTTTCTGCATTTCTCGACTGGCTAAAACACAGAACAACAGATCTCAAATTCACTTTGTCGTATGACGACATGAAAATTGATTTTTTAGATTTGTGGGTGGAAGGAGGAGAAGGCAAAAATAGAAGTAAGTGTTTATACCAAGCCCACAGACTGTAACGCTCTGATGTACTTCACAAGTGGTCATCCCCGTTCTCTTAAAGAGAATTTGCTGTATGGACAATTTCTCCGTGTTCAGAGAAATTGTTATGATAAGGTAGATAATTTCCAAAGCAACAGTATTTTGGTGAATAATCTCACCAATAGAGGGTACCATAGGAATTGATGAAAAGCTGTGGCAAACAGAAATTGCTATACACCTAAGGAGACACTAAAATCAGGAAAGAAGAGAACCTGAAATGTGTAATAACCTATAATACAAAGGAGAATAAAGTAAATAAAAGACCATTCAAAAAAACTAGAAAATGTTGCTAATCTACAGATCTCCAAACCTTAATTCTCATTCAAGAAGTTTATGCAACAGTCAGCTAAAGGGGAAACATCCTTTACCACGCGGATTTTACTCTGCGTGGCCTTTACAACGCGTCCGTTACAACGCAAGTCATAACCACGACTTGCGCTGGGGGCGCTAGAGGATTAAAAATAGTATATTTACTATTCCAACACCTTCCCTAGTGTCCACTGGGACTGGTGTTAGAATAGTAAATTATACTATTCGAAATCCGCGCCCCCAACGCAAGTCGTGGTAACGACTTGCGTTGTAAGGAACGCGTTGTAAAGGAATGCGTTGTGACGGTACGCGTCGTACCGTCATACATCCCAGTTAAAGCAGCCCAGCCAGTGGACAGAAAGAAAGAAGTGCTTGAGATGCTTGGTTTACCCAGGCGCAGCCCGTGCAGGTAAATGCGGTGGGGCGGGAGGAGGGGGAGTTGATAGACGGCGACGAGGGAAACTTAAATTTAATAAAAATGAAAACCACTTATCTTTGTAAGTTTCCCTCGTTGTCATCTGTTGACTCCCCCCACCTGCTCCCTGCCCCACTGCTCTTACCTGCACGGGCTGAACCTGGGTTTACCCCCGGTGACAAGACACTAAAGATGTAATAACTGTTTAGCCAGTTAGTTCACCAACACGGTTACACTTAATTGAGTGCCACACCAACAAGCTATGTTTACAAACTGTAACAAAAAAAATGTAGTGTACTGTGTTACATGTCCATGTGAATTGGTAGATGTTGGACAAACCACTCAGCCAGTTAATGCACATATTCTACAACACAGATCGATGATTTTTGGGTGCTAGAAGGCCCCCCGGCCACAGTGTGGGTGGTCGCAGCCATTTGTGTTGAGAAGCTGCCACTCATGTAGAAAATCTACATGAGTGGAAGAAAGAAGAAGCCCCCTCTGACGTATGCAATTGTGTCGTTTGCACTAATTTAGGAGCGCGGCACAAGCTCCCAGTGCCAAAATCAGCACGAGCAGTGTGGCGTGGTGAATTCCAGCTAGTGAGTCTCACTGAGTTTTTATGCGGAATAAAACTATGCGATGTCCACCCTCCCCTATTTAATATTCATAAGCCAGGTCATCCTGAGAATCCCTACGACTACAGATTTTGAGATGAGACCTATTAATAAATGAGTTCTATGGCACATCTTATGACTAGTTACCAATTCTTCTCAATTTAGAATCATTGTTAATGACCAGTCTTTTAGTACAATGGCCCCATGTTACTTAGAAATTATGGTTGTATGTCATTACCATGCATTCCTTTACTGTGCATCCTTTACCACACAATGCCTTTACCACACATTACCTTCACCACGCAGATCTTTACCACACATATACCTTTACCACACATGCCTTTACAATGAAATTGTAAGGATATATCAGGTAAGTGAACACTGCAGCATACAACAATGTCAAGTTTCCTTGTGTATATGAATCATAGTATTTTGTTGGTCTCTATGATTGCAATCTTGTATTTCTGGAGGACATTAGAAGCATGTTTTTTACTTTGAGAAAGGCTTCTAAGAAGCCAAACATGTCAGTACTAAGCACTAATAAAGATGTCCAAACCTACTTTGTAGTGCCGCATCTGATTGCTCCATATTGTTAGGACATGAGCGATGTATGCATATATATATTTACTGAAAAAACTGAAGGTTACAGGGATGTTATAGTTAGGCTCAGATTTCACTCATCCATAACCAGTGAAATTCAGAAATTATAGTTACCTGAGCGAACTAAAACTTACGCCTTACGCCCCCGAAATGCACTGCTTATGGCTTCACATATTACATCACTCATGACATTGTAATAATTAAGCTGGTTCTCACTCCAGTTCCCCCTATGACAGTTCTCCTGTCCAGCTTGCCCACAGTCCATTACCCTCTGCTGCCTTTCTACTTGCTGTCCTCTGTTTGTGCCCTCTTTTAAATTCTATTTCCTAACTATTACATCCCTGTAACCTTTGTTTTTTTCAGTGAATTTCTAAGGTTTTTTAAAAGTTATTTGCTAACTATAATGTCCATGTAGTCTTTGTTTTTTTAATGTTATTTCCTAACTACAACGTCCCAGAAACCTTTGGATTTTAAAGTACCCAGGTAAGAAATACTTTATTCAATTAATTAAAACTTAGAATACATCACTGTACGATGTCAGTAGCTGTTGTGAGTGGCTGCATGGGTGAGTGACTGGTTGTATGATCAGGCCTATGACTAAGTGAGTCGGTGTGTTAGTGGCTCTACGGATAAGTGAGTGGTTGTGTAAGTTCTTGTATGGGTCTGTGCATGGGTATGTAAGTGGTTATGTGGGTGTGTGAGTGGGCATATGAGAGGTTGTGGGGGAGTGAGTGGGTGTGTGAGTGGTTCTTTGGATGGTGTCATCAGTGATGTCATTTGAGATGTCATAAGTGATGTCACTGACCATGTCATGAGTGATGGAATTTGTGAGGTCATAACCAGGTCATTACGGGGGTGTAAGTTATAGTTAGATCAGGTAACTATAACTGCTGAATTTCTCTGTATTTGTACGAGTGAAATCTGAGCCTAACTATAATGCACCTGTAACCTATGTTTTTTTTCTGTGAATTTCTAAGGTGTTTTAAATTCTATTTCCTCTCTGTAACTTCCCTGTAACCTTTGTTTTTTTCAATGAATAACTGCATTAAATAAATTCTATTACCTAACTGTAATGTACCTGTAACCTGTGGTTTTTGAAGTGAATTCCTAAGGTTTTTTAAATTGTAATTCCTAACTTTACCCTGTAACCTATGAGAGTGAGTGTGTGAGTGAGTGAGTGAATGTGTGTCTCAGTGGGGGTGTCAGTGGGTGTGTAAGTGTCTTGGTGGTCAGAGAGTGGCTGCATAAGTGACTTACGGTGAGTCTGAGTGGGTGTGTGAGTGGTTGAGTGGGTCTGTGAGTGGCTGTGTGAGTGGGTGGGTGTCTGAGTGGGTTTGCGAGTACCTTAATGAGTGTGAGAGTTAGCCTGTGAGTGAGTTCATGAATGGCTGAGTGAGTCAGTGCATGAGTCTCTGTGTGAGGGTATGCGAGAGTATGAGAGTATGAGTGGTTCTGCAAGTGGGTGCATGAATGGGTCTGTGAGTGGATTGTAGATGTCTGAGTGGGTCTGTGAGTGGGTGTATGAGTGCTTGAGAGGGTCTGTGAGTGGGTGCAAGAGTGTATGAATCGGTCGATGAGTGCGGGTGATAGTGTCTGAGTAGGTCTGTGAGTGGGTGTGTCAGTGGGTCCATAAGTGGGTGTATCAGTGTCTGAGTGGGTCTGACAGTGGGTGTGTGAGTACCTGAGTGTGTGAGTGTGTATCTAAATGTCTGTGAGTAGTGTGTCAGTAGCTGTGTCAATAACTGCACCACCACGAAACCCACCTGCCTCTTTATCCAAAAAGAGTCCACAGTTTTACAAAAAAGTCTACCCAACTGAAGTACGTTTTATTGGTTAATTAGTAAGTGCTACATCCTTGGGTAAATGTCCTGTACGTATTCTACACTACAGCTGCAAAGTGGAGCACAAGGAAATGTCACCAGTGACCTTGTGTGCATTTTGGAAATGTGATTGTTTATCGTGCTTATTTATCCAGAAATTTGTGATAACATGAATTTTCTTATAGAGAAGGTGATGAGAGTATATAAAGAACATAGGTTTCAGCCACGTTACAGTTAGGAATTAGCATTTAAAAAACCTTAGAAATTCACTGAAAAAAACATAGGTTTCATACATGTTATAGTTAGCTGGACATTTCACTCATACAAAACCATTGAAATTCCCCAGTTATAGTTAGTTTAGCTAACTATAACTCGCGCGCCCGCAATGCACTGCTGATGACGTCACATATTACATCACTCATGACATGGTCAGTGACATCACTCATGACATCTCAAATGACATCACTGATGACATCATCCAGTGAATGTGTGTCTTTTTGAAAAATAAATATTTTTTATATATGTATATCTAAAGGTCGATGGAAGAATAAATGGGTAAATAAGTGTCTAAATGGATGTTTTTTTGTAAAATAGATTGTATAACTGACTTATTAAGTGTATCTTAGTGAATACATGTGTTAGCGAGTAATGTTTAAATATGTAAATATCTGTATCAGGGTCTCACTTTGTGTATAAATGGCTGCATGTGTTGGTGAGTAGCTACATGAGTGTCTAAATGGGATATTAGTTGGTTTTTTGAGTATCAGAATGAGTGTCTGTATGGTTTGGTGGGGGGTATTACTTAGCGCACAGATGCATGAATGACTGACTCACTGTTTGTATGTGTTTTGAAGACAGCATGAGTGCAGGACTGTACGGGTGGATGAATGTGTGTATGGGTGTGTTAGTGAGTGAATGACTCTCAATAGTATCTTTATGAGTAACTACATATGTTTTAAACTAGTATATGTGAGTTTTGATGTATGTAAGTGAGTATATGTGACAGTGAGAGATTGGAAGAGTTCCTGTATAAATATGTATGTGTTTCTATAAGTGAGTGTTTAAGAAGTAAGTTTCTGTAGAAGTAAGTGTAGTGGTGTGTGTATAGCTGTATATGCAAGTAAATGGATGTTTGATAGTTTATTTGCATGTGTGAGTATGTGTGTGAGTAACTCTATGGATGAGTATCGGTGTGTAACAGGATGTATAGGTGTATGAGTACATATGATGAGTGAGTACATGTATGAGTGACTATATAGAACTGTTGGTGAATGAGTAGATGTGTATGTAGATGTTGGAATTACTGAATAGGTTATTGTAACTGGTATTGGTATCTCCATTTTTTTGAAAATCTTAGTTTCTATTTTTGAATGTGTATATCAAAGGTTATATTAGAGTGAGAGGAGGTCTGCCACTCTTTCACAAGGATGATGTCATCTGTGATGTCATTTGAGATGTCATCTGTGATGTCATTATTGATGTCACTGACCATGTCATGAGTGATGTAATATATGACGTCATCAGCAGTGCATTGCGGGCGCGCGAGTTATAGTTAGCTGAACTAATTATAACAGGGGAATTTCAATGGTTTTGTATGAGTGAAATGTCCAGCTAACTATAACATGTGTGAAACCTATGGTTTATTCAGTGAATTTCTAAGATTTTTTAAATGCTAATTCCTAACTATAAAGTGGCTAAAACCTATGTTTTTTTCAGTGAATTTGCAAGGTTTTTTAAATGCTAATTCCTAACTATAATGTGCGTAAAGCCTATGTTTTTTTTCAGTGAATTTCATAGGTTTTGTAAATGCCAATTTTTAAATGTATTAATTGTTATATTTATTTCTTTTTATACTAATTTCCTACATTTTTGTAATAATTATTTTTAGTTATGTTATTTTTTAAATTACATTACATATTTTAATGTAAAATTATTAAAAAAATGAATTCAATAAATATTTATTTTTTTTAAACATTTTTTTTCAATATATAAAAATTATATTCTATATATTTAGTTTTTGCATTTTTTTTGTCGTAAACGTATGGTACGCGTACGGTGATCGAGCCATCCGTGTATCTGTAATCATACTGTACGCGTACCCACGCATACGTTACGATTATATCTTGAAGTTCCGTGTCGCATCGGCGCTTTTGCGTGACGTCATGTACAGCGCTTCGCACACATACTCCGTGAATCTTTTTAATGTTTAAAAAGATATATCTATGTATTTAATGTTAATATTAAGGGAAGACATTATTTGAGATAATCATGAAAATAGTTTTTTTTAACTTTCAATAAGCGTATATAACTTTTAAAAGCAATTACGCAAATCGCTGCGGTATGTCGTCCGTACGCGCACCGTAAGCGTACCGTGCGCGTACGTAAAGCCATGTGACTTCAAAACAAGATATTTGATTGGTTTGTAATGCTTCCTATTCTAACTCTTGAAGGACCGCACCCATTTTAATCTTTCTTCTTTGACTTTCATTGAAGGAACTCCTTTTTCTGAAGGAGCTGTGTCTTCATTGTTTTATCATGGCTGCCCAGCAAGAAGACACTTCAGAACACTCTTCTGAGGAAGAATTTGTGGCAGAAGATCCACCCACTAAAAGAAAAGAGGCACTAATATGGAATTTTTTTTCATTTCCAGCAGGTGAAAAAAAGGTAAATGCCTGAAAAGTAACCTGCAAAATCTGCACTGTTGTGCTATCTAGAGGGAATCTGAACAAACATTATTCCTTCGGGACTGCAAGCATGGTGAGGCATGTCAAGAACCAGTACCCTCTAAATTATGCCAGTGCTGCATGCACCAGAGTCAGGGAGGACATTCCACCAGCAGAACCAAGTACTTCAACAGGATATGCAAGTCCACATCCGGACATCCGTCAGGATTTCGCAAATTTAATAATTCAATGCAAATTTTGTAAAGAAATATTATGCTACGGCGAGCAGTCAATTGATTTAATTTGCAGGAGGAAACAGCAGGACCAGTGCTCTCGGTGTTGATTTTTTTTTTATTTGTTCCTGTTTGAGACCTTTTTGTTTGCAGTTCCTTTTTTTCTAACCAAAAAAACAAACAAAAAAATGTTACTTGATAGATATCTGTAAGACAGACGACTTAGGAACCTCACACCATACATTGTACGGCCGCGCATGGTACGCGTACTGTAAATTTACCGTAAAAAACAAATTGCCCCTATCACTAATTTTTATTATCCTCGGGGACCCCATCCCCTGGGGCTCAAACAAAACGTTGGGGACCGTGGGGGGAGCCCCAACGCCCCCACGGTCACAGCCGGCTCCCCGCGTCCTTTGGGAGCCGGCATTGCTTTTCGTCAGAGAGAGCAGCTTACATGCTGCTCTCCCTGACGAAAAGCAATATGCTTTCCTAGTTGAAAGAGAGAGCAGGTTTCCTACTCTCTCTTCCAAATAGCAATGCAGTTTGCTATGGTAGGGCGGGAACGGCGAGGCTCCCGCCCTACCATAGCAATCAGCAGTGTCATGGGGGTGGGCACCCCGGGACACTGCAGGAGCCCCTCCCAACAATCAAAAGCCCCGGGGGGTGGTGGTACCCCCCAGGGAGGTAGCGGTCCCTGGGGTGTATGGGAGGGCTTGACCCACCCACACAGGTTTTTTTTTTTTTTTTTTTTTTTAAAAGATGCCCCAGGGGGTGGCGGTCCCCGGGGTTGCAGGGGGGCGTGAGCCCCCCGCATACATATTGTTAAAGACCCAGGGGGTGGCGGTCCCTCTGGGCCCCCCATTATAAATTAAAATATTGCCCCAGTGATTTGTTAATTAATAATAAAGCGGGCTTCCTGTTTTTTTTTCTATTTCACGGCGTACTCGTACCCTATGCGTATCCCGCGATTTAAAAAAAAAATCTTTCTCCTAGGGGGTCCTTGTGGGACCCCCTAAGCAGGCCTAGGGGGTCAGGGTGTTTCTACCCTGCCCCCTTTTTGCGTTTTTCGCATTTCTTTTTCTGTTTTCTTGTGCCTCGGTTCTACCGAGATGTCTGATATCTCTGCCCTGCACTGTGAAAGGAGAGAAGGAATTATGTCAACAGAGTACTCCAGAGCTGTATCTTCCCTCCCCTGTGCTGGCTCCACCTCCTGTGGGGCGGCTGATGTCTCTGCCCTGCACAGCGAAAGGAAGAAGAGAGTCATGTAAACAAAGTGCTCACAAACTGGTTTGAACTAGGCAGAGGCCTTAATGCCTTCAGAGAACAAATAATTGTGGGGTATAACTATTGAGACCCTGATCCCAAGTAATTAGATCACTTCTGGAACAAGAAACCTTTTGCCAAGGAGAAGAAACAAGGAAGCTGCAGGAGTTTTACTGCCTCTCTGCCAGTGTGCTGTTTGCTGGGTTGGCCTGCAGTGGTTGTTTCATTGCCAAGGAAAGGAGAAGGAACTTTTTAAGGACTTTCATCTACAAAATGTTCTCCAAGGGCTTGAACTGTGCTTGCCTCCTGCTGAAGTCTCAGGGACAAGAGACTTCACCTCCAGCTCCCCTCTCAATTTCTTTGCTGGGAATTCTCAACTCCGGACATTTGCGCCTCGCTGGGAGCTGGAAGCGCGACGCATCGAGAGGAAGCGTGTCGCCGCCACAGCTGAAATCGTCGCATCGCTGGAGAAGCGAGCCTTTGCCGCATCTCCCTGGAAGCGTGTGTTCATTGAAGCTGTCACATCACCGGAGAAGCGTGACGCCATCGAGAGAGTCGCCATCGCATCACCGGAGAAGCATGTCACAGGACCTGTCGCGGCTCCAAAGTACAGAGTCGTTGCAAGGCTGGCAGGGCGTCTACGTATCCTCATCACATCACCACATCAAGGGCGCCATCTTTTCGCATCGCAACTGGATCATCGCATCGCATGAAGGCGCCATCTTGCGCACTGCAACAGGCCCGCAGGCCGAGAATCTACGCATCACCTCCGAACCGGTAAGGATCGCACGACGCATCATCTCCCCCGGATCACGGAACCAACACATCTCCCCTTTTGCACCCTTTTGTTTACTTTGCATTACACATCCAGGTACTTTGTTGAGAACTTTGTCCCATTTATCATCTACTTGAACTAAGCAACATTTAATCATCTTTAACTAATCTTAAGTGTGGATCACTGACATAATATCGAAGGACATAATGCCCAGTTGAAAAAATATCGTTGACAAAATATCGACAGACAGAATATCGAGTTTGTATCTACAAACAGGTAAGTACAAAAATATCGACTACAAAATATTGTTTACAAAAATATAGTTAATTAAAATATCGACTTTATTAAAAACAGTGTTAAATTAAATTAATCTTAAAAATTAATTACTAAAATATACTTAAAAATACTTAAATTACCATATAATATTTGAATAATTAATGAAAGTTATAAAAAAAATGTTGACAATCATATTTGTTAAAACATATATATAGTAACATAATATAATTAAATAATAATCAATATTATTACCGTAGGATAGCGTAAGTGTAAAAATTACTATTCCCACTCCAGAGAGTGCAACAGTAGGGAAAGCGTTGGATAGCGTAGGGGTAAAAATTACTATTCCCACTCCAGTGAGTGCAACAGTAGGGAAAGCGTTGGATAGCGTAGGGGTAAAAATGACTATTCCCACTCCAAAGAGTGCAACAGTAGGGAAAGCGTTGGATAGCGTAGGGGTAAAAATTACTATTCCCACTCCAGTGAGTGCAACAGTAGGGAAAGCGTTGGATAGCGTAGGGGTAAAAATTACTATTCCCACTCCAGTGGGTGCAACAGTAGGGAAAGCGTTGGATAGCGTAGAGGTAAAAATTACTATTCCCACTCCAGTGGGTGCAACAGTAGGGAAAGCGTTGGATAGCATAGGGGTTAAAATTACTATTCCTACTCCAGTGAGTGCAACAGTAAAGAAAGCGTTGGATAGCGTAGAGGTAAAAATTACTATTCCCACTCCAGTGGGTGCAACAGTAGGGAAAGCGTTGGATAGCGTAGGGGTAAAAATTACTATTCCCACTCCAGTGAGTGCAACAGTAGGGAAAGCGTTGGATAGCGTAGGGGTAAAAATTACTATTCCCACTCCAAAGAGTGCAACAGTAGGGAAAGCGTTGGATAGCGTAGGGGTAAAAATTACTATTCCACTCCAAAGAGTGCAACAGTAGGGAAAGCGTTGGATAGCGTAGGGGTTAAAATTACTATTCCCACTCCAAAGAGTGCAACAGTAGGGAAAGCATTGGATAGCGTTGGGGTAAAAATTACTATTCCCACTCCAAAGAGTGCAACAGTAGGGAAAGCGTTGGATAGCGTAGGGGTAAAAATTACTATTCCCACTCCAGAGTGTGCAACAGTAGGGAAATTAAATACTTCATATGTTATTTTAAAAAATATAAATTAATATCTATAACAAATTATTTTAAAGTAATTACCAATTAATTTTAATATAACAATGAATCAATTAAAATTACAAATTAAAATTAATTATTATTATTTGTTAGCTATTAATCCAAATTAATGACAAATTAAAATGAATTTAATTAACAATTAAAACTTATTTATCTATTATTTCAAATTAAATACAATTAAATACATTGAATTATTTAATTAATTATCAATAAATTACTTCCCACCCTATTCCCCTATAAACCCAGAACCCGCTACTGAAAATAAATAAGTAAAGTTAACATAATTAGCAATTAATCAATTAAATAAAATTAATTGCCAATTAAAATTTAATTAATTACCCATAAAATTTTAATTAACAATTAATTCTAAAAAAATACAAATACATTTTTTAACATATTCAATTAATTTTAATTAAATTACTTCACACCCAAATCCCCTATAAACCCACAACCCGCTACGGAAAATAAATTAGTAAAATTAACATAATTAGCAATTATTCAATTAATTAAAATTAATTGCCAATTAAAATTTAATTATTTACCAAATATAAATTAATTAACAATTAATTAAAAAATAATACCAATAAATAAATTTACATATTTAATTAATTATAATTAAATTACTTCCCACCCTATTCCCCTATAAACCCACAACCCGCTGCAGAATTTAATTACGCAAAAAATAAAAAAACAAATTTCATTATTTAAAATTATTTATAACATAAATACACAATTTTCACACATATAATAACATAAAAAACATTATAAAAAAATAGATACTATTAAAAATTAGATATTTTTAATTACCTATATTATATACTTCGATATTTTAACTGTCTATATTTTTAACATTCGATATTACATTATTTACCTTAAAACGATATTTTTGATGTCTATATTCTGTCCAGTCGATATTTTGTCCAGTCTATATTTTGAACTCGATATTATGTCTGTTTACCCTTAAGTGTAGTATTGTAGATTTTTGTTGTTTGTGGTCTTGTGTTAAGTCTATATAAAGAATACTTATTTTTATAAAACCTGTGTTGTGTTCATCTGTAGTGTTTTCACTGTATTATTTTGTATATTCACAAATGCTTAACACACTGCCTCTGAGATAAGCCTGTCTGCTCGTGCCAAGCTACCAAGGGGGTGAGCAGGGGTTATTAAGGAGTGTAATCCCCTTATCCTGATTTAAAAGTAAGGGTCCCTATTTGGACAAAGGTGAATGCCATTGCCAACTAGAGACCCCCAGATCTAACAGCCACCAATACCCAGGCCAAAAGGGAGAACACACACACACCGGGGGCATCATGTAACACACATTTGTTTTTTGATGTAACGTTTGAGATGCATGGCCATCACACGTGGAAGGCTAATGTACAGGCCATGAATATTGATCAAGATGATCGTTGCATGTTGTGTGTAGTATAAGATATGTGTATAGAGGAAAAAGTTTTCAAAAAAGCTCTCTAAGCAGAAGAGGTGTCTCTCATCAAACGCTGTGGAGAGAATGCCTAAAATGGGTGGGGTCCTCTAACTTTTACAATGGGGAATGTTATATGTAGGAAGGTGGCTACCTGACTATGGTTACCCCAGATTTTTGTTGCCTTGTGTTTAGCTGGTTTTTGACTTAGTTGGCCTGGTTCCCTGCTAATCAGGGCCCCAGGCTATCTGCTCTCTCTGTAAAATGGATTCCATGTACCCTAGGTACATACCACAATTGGAAATGGACTCCTTGTCAGCCCCTGTACCATGCACTATAGGTGCTCAGGGCATAGGTGCCAGCAAGGCCTACCAGGGGCTGCAGCATATCTTTTGCCACCCCTGGCTGGTTCTTAAATTGACACAACTGGCTGATCACTCAGCTGGGGCAAGATGGTGTAATCACCTCTTGCTTAGATATAGTATACCTATATCTAAACCTATATCTGGACACATATAAACCTGTGAGCCACTCCTATGGAAGGCCTTATCAATTCTGGAGGCAGAGTGCGTGGTTTAATGTGAGATGGAGCTCTAGCATGAGCTGAGCCTGTCTGCAGCCGTCGGGAACAAATCCCTAAGCTGTTTCAGGATAATGCCATACCATATACTATTAAGTGCATTATAATCCTCGCGGTTATATAGCAACTTTGGTTTGGCTTTATCAAAACATGTCGTGTAAGGTGTCATACGATTTGGAATACTATCCCCTCGCCAGTTCTGGCGACGGGGATAGCCTTCCACCCCTCTAGAGGGGTAAGACATGTTACTTTACTGAAATGCGGTTAAATTCTAAAAGAGCCTCAGATCCACAAAATGGATGCTTCTGCCACAGACACAAGTCTGACCCCCTGAAGCTGACCGAAACTCAGCCAAGGGGGCCTGGACAAAGGGTTTATTTCGCAGGGAGGTGTCACACACCCCCAGACAGGAGATAGTGGATTGTAGCAGGGAGGTTTGAAAGAAACCAGACACTGCATGGGGAGCACAAGGCTGCCCCTTGCATAATCCGGTCAAACCGGTTCTGGGGCACACCAGCCCCAGTCCCAGCGTGGCCTGGATCAAAGGAAAGGGGTGTATCCACCCCCTTCCTGGGTCCCGCCCATAGGAGGGGACCTAGCAGGTAATCCAGCCCCCCAGATTCGAATAAGAGTGGGAGCAGTGCCAATGCACTTCAGATTATCCTGATGAAACACAAGAAACAAAACTCTGGACCCTTCGACATCCTACTCAACGTAGAAGACTGAAGAATCTCCCTTGTGGTCAAGGAGTGACCACCCTGTGCAAACAGGCACCATCCAGCACCTCAATGTCTGCTTTGTTGCAGTTCCTGCCGGAACTCGAGCGACAGAGATCAATGGGATCAAGCTTGCCTGCCTTCTAACAGCCCGATCCACAGTCCCTGCAGAGCTAAGACCCGTGGAGGCGACCGAAAGCGTGGGGCACGCCATCTTGAAAAGACCACGAGACGCTGACCGTGCAGCCCACGAGTAACCCTCGAAGCTGTACACCGGGGTTTGAGAAGCCCCAACCCTGAGCCACTCTTGCACCGAAGTTCAGCCCTCCACACTCGACGAGTGCTGCGTGGGGCCCTTCTGCTTCTTTTGGCTCAACACGTTGGCCAGTCCCTTGCCAGCTGGCTTGTGGCCCCTGTGCCAACGAAAAACGAAATACGACTTGTGATTCTGGTTGCTCCAGATTTGCACCCACTCCCCTGAAAAGGAGTACCCACTCTGACCCTTCTGGTCCGAGTGAGAAGCAATCTCCCGGTTCCGCGTGGATTGCTTTTGCCAAGTGTTGTTTGCCCCAATCTTGAAGCCGACAGCGCCGACGGCGAGAGCTTTTGTGGGACAGATCGTGACCCACTCCTGGACTTTGTAGATGCCCCAGAGCCCACGTGACAGCGGAGAGAAGCTCCTCAACAACCACCTGATTGCGCCCGACATTGCCTGGTTCCATCCTGGTTCCACCCTGGTCCCTGCTGAGTGACCCAGACTCTGTCCCCTCTGCTTTCAGGTACTTTTCGACTTCGATCCACCCTTGGATCCCACCGGACACTTCTCCTTCCCAGCGCCTGCAGCCTCTTCAGCTTCAAGCACCAAGAACCAGCGTGACGAAACCCGACACTACTTCAACCCTGTGCACCCGCTTCCTGTGGGTGAGGTAACATTGCAAAGCCGGTGTTCCCACACTGGTACACACCTCTAGGGTCTGTGTCTTAAGTTTTGTCTTTCTAGGTTCAGCGGAAGTGTCCTAAAACTCTATTTGCTTAACTTTTACGTACCATTGACTTGCATTGGTGCATGCGTGTGCTTTCAGCACTGCACCCGAATCCCGCGGGCTTTTCCCGACTTCAGCATTGCTTGTCCCGACTGCTCCCAGCGATTCCCTAGGCCCTAGGCCTAACCACTGTTCGATTGGTATCTCTTATACCACTTTCTTAGTATATGGTCTGAGTGGCCCCTCGCCCTCATCCATAATTGTGCAACTTTGTATGTTATACTGTGCTTTTGATTTAACGCTTGTGCTCCTTTGTTCATAAAGAATACTGGGGATTATTTTGAGTAATAAATACATATATTTTTATAATATATACTTGTGTGGTGTCCTTTCATTTGATATTACAGGACTGTAATTGGTAAAACAGCTCGCTTAACACGACCTCTTGAGTTAAGCCTTTAAGGCTGCTTAGTCTATGCTACCATTAAGATAGCTTGTCTACAAGGTTGACTTACAACCAGACACCATAAGGGACTGCTTGGACTGATACAAGGTGATTCCAGAATTGGAAGCATCATATATCAGGCCAACTTCTCACATTGGTGCGCAGCGGTGCGGATTTGAGCTTGCTGTTGTTTTACCATTGCAATCTTTTTATCAAATTGAAAGATCACATCAAGTACCTTAGGTACATATAAATCAAAAGCTTAGCATATTAAGTTCTACTGAACTTAGTAGTTGTAGATTAAAGGGATTAGCACACCCTGACTACAACTCACTAGCAAGGTACAGTAGGAAAACACTTAGTGTAGGTAAGTGCACCACTTACACCTCACTAGCAGTCATGTCTGGCACAGGTGAGACTCCAAGTTCTCTGCCTGTGACAGTTGACCTTACCAAGGCAACTTCCAGCTATGACAAACTTAGTCACAAAGACGTGTGTGCCTTGTGCATATCAAGAGGGCTAAAAAGGGGCAGAGGTCCCACCATTCCTACCCTGATAGCCATTCTAGAACAGGATGACTTAGCTAAGGCGAGTGCAGCTCCCCTAGATTCAGGAGATGGAGTGAACCCCCCTGTAACTGATACCACTCCAGAGGAGGAAGAAGAAGAAGAGGTGGAGGAGGAGGATGACTCATAGGTAGAGGATCTTGAAGATCAGGATCAGAGGGGTAGCCAGGTTATAGTTGCCAGGCTTAACCAGGCCAACTTAAACCTACTGGGGAATGGAGAGGGCCAGCACCTCCCCAGATCCCAAAATATCATTCTCCCAGGCAACAGGAGAGTGAGATCTCCATCAGGGGACTCTCACATTTCTAGTGCCTCAAGAGAATCTCAGAGAGGGATGACTTCCTCTCAGAAGATAGAACATAGAGCCAGGATGAGGGCTGTCAAACTCCAGATAGAGAGGGAGGAGGTAGCCCTGGCTCAAGCTAGACTTGCCTTGGCAAGAGAACAGAAAATGTGTGGCTTAGATGCCACTGGTGGCAGCAATATTCCTAGAGAGAAACCCAGGTCCTATGATAGTAGAAACCGGACAAAGATTGTGCCCCCCTACAAGGAAGGGAATGACATCCACAAATGGATGACTGCTCTAGAAAGAGCCTGCATGGTACAGCAGGTTCCTGAAGAACAGTGGGCTGCAATTCTATGGTACTCCTTTTCTGAGAAAGGGAGAGATAAGCTCCTCACTGTCAGACATGAGGATGCAAACAATTACAAAGTCCTGAAGAGTGTTCTGATAGATGGGTTTGGCTTAACCACTGAACAGTACAGGTTAAGGTTCAGAGACACCCAGAAGACACAGACTCAGGACTGGACTGATTTTGTAGATTGTGCTACTAAGGCTCTGGAGGATTGGCTACATGGCAGCAAAGTGCATGACTTCACAGGATTGTATAATTTGATTATGAGGGAGCAGATCCTAAGTAATTGTCAGAACCAGAACCAGCTCTTACACCAGCACCTGGTGGACTCAGGTTTGACTTCTCCCCAAGAATTGGGAAAGAAGGCAGATAAATGGGTCAGAACCAGGATTAGGCCTAAGAATCAGGACAATAACCAGAAGAAGGAGTCTACCAAGCCTCAAGAAAAGGGTGGGGATTAAAGTAAGGAAAAGACTTCCCCAGGGCCCCAAAACTCCAAGGATGGGGGTGGGGGTGGGTCCCAAGACACTACTTCAACTCAGAAAAAGCCTTCTTGTCATGTCTGTAAACAGATTGGGCATTACAAAACAGACAACTGTTGTCCCAAGAATGGCAATAAAGAGAATATACCTCCAAAGCCAGTTCCCACACCTCCTGTTACTGTCAGCAGTAATCCCCCAGGAAGTGGGAGCACACCCAGGAATCTGGGTGGGTTTACTTTTGGAGCCCAGGTGGACCCTGGCCTATCCAGGTCCCCATCACCCAATAATCTTGTTTATGAGACTGGCATGGGGTTTGCCAACTTCTCTGATTGCCCAAATACCTTGAGCAAATATAGACAAGAACCCATCATCAATGGTTTGAAAGTTGAAGCCTTTAGAGACACAGGGGCTAGCATCACCATGGTGGCTGACTGGATAGTCCCCTCTAAGCAACTTTTACAAGGTGCCACATACCAGGTAACAAACATTGATGGAATCCAAACAAATCATCCCATGGCAGTAGTAAGTCTCAGCTGGGGAGGTGTCACTGGCCCAAGGAGAGTGGCAGTGTCATCAAACTTGCCTGTAGACTGCCTACTTGGTAATGATTTAGAAATCTCAGCCTGGGCTGAGGTTGAACAGGAAACCCATTCTAGAATGGTAAATTCCAATGGAAAGGTTAGTGGGGCTGTAATGGCTACAGCCCCAATTCAAGATGTCCTTCCTGAAAAGGTTGGTAGGGCTGAGCAACTCTCTGCCCCATCTTTAGCAGAAGCTCTTCCTGAACAGAATAGCAAAGCTGTTATGATAACAGCAGAAACCCAAACTGAGTCCCCTCCTGAAAAGGTTGGTGGGGCTGTGATGGCCACAGCCCAAACTCAAACTGATATGTGTGTTGTGAAACCTGAAATGATGGATAACTCCACACAAACTGAGAGCACAGAGGAGGACAAAAAATCTCCCCCTCACCAGACTTTAGGAATGGATCAGCCTCCTCGGGGAACTGATCTAACCCCTGATGAAGGAACTGCCCCAGAGGTGGTTGGGCCTAGCCTGACAGAGCCTCTGATGTCAGTGGACCCTTCTCAGGTGGGACCAAGTCTGGAGCAGGTAACCTGCCCCTCTCTACCTTGCCTTAGTCATCCCAGGGCTGCAGAGGGCAAGAAGGACAGTGAGACCCAGAGGGCCCCCTGTCAAATAAAGCACCCCCATCAACAGATTAGGGGCACCAAAACTAGTAGCCCTAGTAAGGTGAAAACTTTAAAAACTCCTGAGGGAGCCCCCTTAAAAATAATTAGGGACCTCCCACAGATGGATTCTGTTGGGCACAGCCAAACCTGGGACCCAAAGTGCCCAAACCTGAACTGTCCCTCCAGCAAGCCAAACAGAGGGACCCAGCCTCCAGCTTTAGGTAGCCAGAGGTTGACCCTGAGAGCACAGTGCAACTCAGTTGAAGAAAGAAAGGCACACATGGTGGAAGATAATTGGAGGAAGCTGAGCCCTAAATTAGTGGAGCCTCACTTCAATACTCCCTATGGTGGAGACCCTCTAATACCCCAAGGGTGAGGGACTGCTTAGTGGACCATGAGACAGGGGTACCCATGCTAGTGCAGGTACTTCCTTATATGGCCACTCAGGCAATATAGGCTTACCTGGCCAAGGATAGCCGTATCTCCTTTCGTTTGGGGAGGGGGTTATGTAGGAAGGTGGCTACCTGACTATGGTTACCCCAGATTTTTTTGCCTTGTGTTTAGCTGGTTTTTGACTTAGTTGGCCTGGTTCCCTGCTAATCAGGGCCCCAGGCTATCTGCTCTCTCTGTAAAATGGATTCCATGTACCCTAGGTACATACCACAATTGGAAATGGACTCCTTGTCAGCCCCTGTACCATGCACTATAGGTGCTCAGGGCATAGGTGCCACGAAGGCCTACCAGGGGTTGCAGCATATCTTTTGCCACTCCTGGCTTGTTCTTAAATTGACACAACTGGCTGATCACTCAGCTGGGGCAAGATGGTGTAATCACCTATTGCTTAGATATAGTATACCTATATCTAAACCTATATCTGGACACATATAAACCTGTGAGCCACTCCTATGGAAGGCCTTATCAATTCCGGAGGCAGAGTGCGTGGTTTAATGTGAGATGGAGTTCTAGCATGAGCTGAGCCTGTCTGCAGCCGTCGGGAACAAATCCCTAAGCTGTTTCAGGATAATGCCATACCATATACTATTAAGTGCATTATAATCCTCGCGGTTATATAGCAACTTTGGTTTGGCTTTATCAAAACATGTCGTGTAAGGTGTCATACGATTTGGAATACTATCCCCTCGCCAGTTCTGGCGACGGGGATAGCATTCCACCCCTCTAGAGGGGTAAGACATGTTACTTTACTGAAATGCGGTTAAATTCTAAAAGAATGAAGAAGGGTGGGGTAACACATGTCACCCCAAAACCAGTCGCAGCTGCCATCGTTGCGCCTTCTGGCAAAATTCATCCATGTTTTTCCGTTTCCAAATCTTCCATAGTTTTAACCATAATATTCCACATTTTATCACATTTTCTGTATTACTCTGTCCTTTTACTTCACATTCAGGCTGTATGCTGCCATTTTCCAGATTTCAAATGCTTGAACCGTGCCCTCCGGACCTCATTTTCAAACATGATCAACGCAGTGGTTCGTCCAAAGCAATATTTATAATAAATATTGCTTTGGACGAACCACTGCGTTGATCATGTTTGAAAATGAGGTCCGGAGGGCACGGTTCAAGCATTTGAAATCTGGAAAATGGCAGCATACAGCCTGAATGTGAAGTAAAAGGACAGAGTAATACAGAAAATGTGATAAACATGATCAACGCAGTGGTTCGTCCAAAGCAATATTTATAATAAATATTGCTTTGGACGAACCACTGCGTTGATCATGTTTGAAAATGAGGTCCGGAGGGCACGGTTCAAGCATTTGAAATCTGGAAAATGGCAGCATACAGCCTGAATGTGAAGTAAAAGGACAGAGTAATACAGAAAATGTGATAAAATGTGGAATATTATGGTTAAAACTATGGAAGATTTGGAAACGGAAAAACATGGATGAATTTTTGCCAGAAGGCGCAACGATGGCAGCTGCGACTGGTTTTGGGGTGACATGTGTTACCCCACCCTTCTTCATTGATTCAAAGGTGTCACCGGGGGAGGCACAAAAACCAGTATTGCACGCCGTGAATGATTAATTTTGGACAACCAGAAGATATTTAAATATTGACTTTTAAAAAATAAGTAAAAAAAAGGTGTGCATCCCACCCTCATTCATATAAATTCTAAAAGAGCCTCAGATCCACAAAATGGATGCTTCTGCCACAGACACAAGTCTGACCCCCTGAAGCTGACCGAAACTCAGCCAAGGGGGCCTGGACAAAGGGTTTCCTGTCGCAGGGAGGTGTCACACACCCCCAGACAGGAGATAGTGGATTGTAGCAGGGAGGTTTGAAAGAAACCAGACACTGCATGGGTAGCACAAGGCTGCCCCTTGCATAATCCGGTCAAACCGGTTCTGGGGCACACCAGCCCCAGTCCCAGCGCAGCCTGGATCAAAGGAAAGGGGTGTATCCACCCCCTTCCTGGGTCCCACCCATAGGAGGGGACCTAGCAGGTAATCCAGCCCCCCAGATTCGAATAAGAGTGGGAGCAGTGCCAATGCACTTCAGATTATCCTGATGAAACATAAGAAACGAAACTCTGGACCCTTCGACATCCTACTCAACATAGAAGACTGAAGAATCTCCCTTGTGGTCAAGGAGTGACCACCCTGTGCAAACAGGCACCATCCAGCACCTCGACGTCTGCTTTGTTGCAGTTCCTGCCGGAACTCGAGCGACAGAGATCGACGAGATCAAGCTTGTCTGCCTTCTAACAGCCCGATCCACAGTCCCTGCAGAGCTGAGACCCGTGGAGGCGACCGGAAGCGTGGGGCACGCCATCTTGAAAAGACCACGAGACGCTGACCGTGCAGCACATGAGTGACCCTCGAAGCTGTACACTGGGGTTTTAGAAGCCCCAACCCTGAGCCACTCTTGCACGGAAGTTCAGCCCTCCACACTCGACGAGTGCTGTGTGGGGCCCTTCTGCTTCTTTAGGCTCAACGCGTTGGCCAGTCCCTTGCCAGCTGGCTTGTGGCCCCTGTGCCGACGAAAAACAAAATACGACTTGTGATTCTGGTTGCTCCAGATTTGCACCCACTCCCCTGAAAAGGAGTACCAATCTGACCCTCCTGGTCCGAGTGAGAAGCAATCTCCCGGTTCCGCGTGGATTGCTTTTGCCAAGTGTTGTTTGCTCCAATCTTGAAGCCGACAGCGCCGACAGCGAGAGCCTTTGTGGGACAGATCGTGACCCGCTCCTGGACTTCGTAGATGCCCCAGAGCCCACGTGACAGCGGAGAGAAGCTTCTCGACAACCACCTGATTGCGCCCGACATTGCCTGGTTCCATCCTGGTTCCACCCTGGTCACTGCTGAGTGACCCAGACTCTGTCCCCTCTGCTTTCAGGTACTTTTCGACTTCGATCCACCCTTGGATCCCACCGGACACTTCTCCTTCCCAGCGCCTGCAGCCTCTTCAGCTTCAAGCACCAAGAACCAGCGTGACGAAACCCGACACTACTTCGACCCTGTGCACCCGCTTCCTGTGGGTGAGGTAACATTGCAACGCCGGTGTTCCCACACTGGTACACACCTCTAGGGTCTGTGTCTTAAGTTTTGTCTTTCTAGGTTCAGCGGAAGTGTCCTAAAACTCTATTTGCTTAACTTTTACGCACCATTGACTTGCATTGGTGCATGCGTGTGCTTTCAGCACTGCACCCGAATCCCGAGGGCTTTTCCCGACTTCAGCATTGCTTGTCCCGACTGCTCCCAGCGATTCCCTAGGCCCTAGGCCTAACCACTGTTCGATTGGTATCTCTTATACCACTTTCTTAGTATATGGTCTGAGTGGCCCCTCGCCCTGTTATGTTATGTTATGTTATGTTATGTTACTGTTAGTTTTATAGAGCGCTCAGCTGCTCCGAAGAGCGTCCCGGCGCTAAAGATCATCACACCAAATACCAGCAACTAACACACCTCCGTGACGGCACCAAAAATAACCATAGTGGCATTACAGGACAAAAAGATGGGTCTTAAGTCCCTTTCTAAAGACCGAAAGATTGGAACATGTCCGCAGCGCCAGGGGCAGCGTGTTCCAGAGACGGGGTGCAAGGTAACTGAAGGAGCGACCTCCACTGCGAGCACGTTTCACTGTTGGGACGATGGCATTTGCCTGGGCAGCAGACCTCAAAGGTCGCGATGGAAGATAAAAGTTGACCCTTCTCTGCAAATATCTAGCGCCGACATTGTGAAGCGCCTTAAAAGCTGTAGTTAAAGTCTTGAAGAAGATGCGCTTACGGATCGGCAGCCAATGCAGGGAGACAAGGAGGTTGCTGGCCCTGGCTCTTCTAGTTAAACCAAAGATTGCCCTGGCTGCTGAATTTTGAACTATCTGCAGACGGGTCAACAGATATTCAGGAAGACCTAAGTAAAGGATGTTAGCGTAGTCTAGGCGAGAGCCTATTAGTGCTTGCACCGTGATCTTCTTGTGCTCCAAAGATAGATATGGCAAAAACTTACGCAGCATCCTTAGGATGGCAAAGCACTTCCCAGTCAGGCCAGCCACCTGGGCTTTGAAGGAAGGAGTGTTATCAACCATCATACCCAGATTCTTTGCTGTAACCGAATCGCTAGCAGGGGGGAACATAGCCAAAGGCCACCATTGCTTCCATCTCAGGTCTGCCGGACAACCAAAGAACAATATCTCGGATTTGTCGGAGTTGCATTTGAGGCCACTTTTCCCGAACCAATCAAACACAAACTCCAGACACTTCCGGATAGCTGCTCCGTCAAAGTCACAGCCCCTGTCACAAGTGAACAAGAGCTGTGTATCATCCGCCCAGATCGTTTGTCTCCGGTCGGCCAAAAAAAGATTGAAACCATGCGAACACCGTTCCCCGCAGGCCAATCTCCCAGAGTCTTGTTAGGAGGAGGTCGTGGGGAACGGTGTCAAAGGCCGCTGACAGATCAAGCATGATAAGCAGGGCCTTTCCACCCCTGTCGAGAGTCTCCTTCACAGCCTCGGTTACCTCAAGTAGAGCGGTTTCAGTGCTCAGGTTAGATCTAAACCCGGACTGTGACTGATGTAATAGGGAGTTTCCCTATAAAAAGTTGGTCAGGGTCGTATGAACATGCTTTTCCGTAATTTTGGCCAAAGCCGGAAGCAACGAGATTGGCCTGTAGTTAGAATGCAGTTTAGCATCTGCATTCGGTTTTTTAATGAGGGGAAGAACTAAAGCCTGTTTCCACGACGAGGGGACTTTGCCCGAATTCAGAGAGGCATTGATGATAGGATTGATGATCGGGTTAAGAGCAGGTGCCAGGGTCGCAAGATACTTGGCGGGACAAGGGTCCAGTGGAGAGCCAGATTTCAGGCTAGACAGAAGATCGAGCGAGGCCTGAAGCTCTATGGAGGGGAAACAGTGCAAGGTAGGACCCAAAGAGTCCATATGCGAGGCCAATGGATGTAACCAAGGGAAAAAAGAGCCGTCGACCATAGAGCCCACAATCGAGATGTTATGGGTTCCTTGCAAGGCTGCCTGGATGGTACGTATTTTATTAGTAAAAAATACTGCAAGCTCCTTGATCCATGGTTCCGAGAAAGCAGACGTAGGAGTGCAACAGGAGGGAGAGATGAATTCCTTAACAATCTTAAAGATCTCTTTGCAGGAGCTATCTGCTTCCTCGATCCTTTTAGCTAAAAAGGATTTTTTCGCTGCAGTGATCTCTCTGTGATATTCTTTCACTGCTTCTCTGTAGGACTGCTTAGCAGATGTATCGTACTGCCTCCTCCAAATTCTCTCCAGCTGCTTACAGTGCCTTCTCTTAGTAGCCAGGGTAGCAGAAAACCACGGGGCTGATGCTCTTGCCAGTTCTGATCTAGCTAGGCGGGGTGGTGCCAAGACTTCCAAGCGTGTAGTGAGCCAGTGCTGAAAATACCTAACATCGTCCTCCAGTCTACCCGTGAGAGCACAAGGATGGGTCTCTAAAGCCTGGGTGAAAATGGCCGGGGTGACTTTGTGGAAGGCTCTAGAGTTACGAGCTGTTTGCCGCTGCGAAATGCGAACGGCTACTGGCTGATGTACTATCGTGAAATCCGCTAGGAAATGGTCCGACCAGAGAACTGGGGCAAGGGATGAGAGGGCAACCGGAACGGTCGAGAAAATTTGGTCTAGAATATGCCCTTTCTCATGTGTAGGAGACTGCAGGTACATATGAAGTCCCACCGAAGATGTCATGTCCAAAAATGTTTGCACTTCAGAATCCTCACCCTTGTCCATATGGATGTTAAAGTCCCCGAGGATCAGGCAGTGATTTGTCCTAAGACTTAGAGTGGAGATGATTGATAGCAAATCCTCAATAAAGGAGCCTAGAGGGCCAGGCGGTCTATAAAGCAAGACGCCCCAAACAAGATTGATGAGGGGAGAGGGCCAGGGAGAAGGCAAGGGTCTCACAACCTGGTAAATCATCCATCGACAAGATGGTACAGGGAATGTGCCTCTTGATGATAAGTGCCACTCCGCCTCCCCTTCCCTTGCATCTATCTCGACGGAAAATAGCAAAAGAAGGAGAGATGGCAATAGCCAGATCAGGTTCCGATCCCTCACCGAGCCATGTTTCCGTGAGAAAGAGACAGTCCATATCATCGTGTGTTAAAAGATTATGAATGTCAAGAGCGTGCTGAGGAAGGGACCTGGTGTTTAACAAAGCACATTTACTACCTAATGGGGGAAGCTTGCCCGGAAAGGAATTGATAGGGACAGGCAACCACCCACACGTGGGGCACTTGGTAATAACCCCTGCAGAGTAGGGGATAGCTCGCTGACATAGAGCAGTGTGTACATTATAAGACAAAAGTTCCTCTCTTGTGTACATCTAGCCGAGTGCTCAGTGAGACCCACCAGGCTCGCGTCCGTGCGTTTCCGAGACGCTGATGGGCGCAGACGGGCTGACTCAGGCGAGACTCCGGCGCTAGGGACGGTGCTCCCGCAAACGCGACTGCTAGCGCGGTAGAGCATCCGTTTCCTTTTATGTGATCCACTAGAGCGCTCTCACCGCTCTGGGCCACACTCAAGATGGCCGCCGTGGAATGATTTCACTAACCCCAAATAAAGCCCAAAAACGGCCGCTAGAGCCGTGGAATGATGGCGAAAATGCGTGCAGGAGGCCTAGGGGTGTGCTGTCTGCATCACAGGGTGAAAAACACAATTTTTTAAAATGACGATTTTTATGATTAAAAAGCCTCAAACAACTAACATAAACAGCAATATTTGGTAGCCCTTAGCAGGTAGCGCTTCCAGATAGTATTTGGCAAAGAATCTCGCGAGCGCTGACACAGGGCTCCTTTTATGTGATCCACTAGAGCGCTCTCACCGCTCTGGGCCACACTCAAGATGGCCGCCGTGGAATGATTTCACTAACCCCAAATAAAGCCCAAAAACGGCCGCTAGAGCCGTGGAATGATGGCGAAAATGCGTGCAGGAGGCCTAGGGGTGTGCTGTCTGCATCACAGGGTGAATTGTGCAACTTTGTATGTTATACTGTGCTTTTGATTTAACGCTTGTGCTCCTTTGTTCATAAAGAATACTGGGGATTATTTTGAGTAATAAATACATATATTTTTATAATATATACTTGTGTGGTGTCCTTTCATTTGATATTACAGGACTGTGATTGGTAAAACAGCTCGCTTAACACGACCTCTTGAGTTAAGCCTTTAAGGCTGCTTAGTCTATGCTACCATTAGGATAGCTTGTCTACAAGGTTGACTTACAACCAGACACCATAAGGGATTGCTTGGACTGATACAAGGTGATTCCAGAATTGGAAGCATCATATATCAGGCCAACTTCTCACATTATAAACAAATCTAATGCTTTGTTTTAAGGTCACATGGCAATCACACGCCGAGCGCAAGGAGGCCGCACCCGACGCAATTTTGACAAAGTATATTTATCAAAATATAAGTTTATTACAGTAGAAATATATAAATATTTTAGACTATCTCTTGCTCTCATATACACTTTAAAGTTATTTAGATATACTTTTGAGACAAAAAAAACGATGGAATGGCGTACCCGGCACAACACTATACGTGTGTGACGTAACACAGGGCCTGGCAGTGTGTACTCATTGCATACACAACGCACAGCGGCTGCAACCCCATACATACATGATGTAACGCGTGGCTTTGTACTGCGTACCTGTCGGATACCAAAGTAGCAGCTGGGGCGACTTCATGCGTATATGATGTTATGCGGGACGTGGTGCCACGAACTTGTCAGATACAAAAAGTGCATCATTTACGAGTTTAGCAATATGGTGGATCGGATACACGTGCTGATGGAGATTGGCACACTACATGTATGGGAGTGCAGTTTTCTAAAAAAATTAATTTTCAAAAATACATAATTTGGGGGAAGATATAAAACATGACATAATTATTAAAGTTAAATAAAAAAAGTATAATAGAATTCCAAAATATTAAAAAAAGTTATAGAAAAAATATAGGTTTTATAAACATTAAAATATGAAATTAAAATTTAAAAAAACGTTTGAAGTTCACTGGAAAAAAACATAGGTTTTACAGATGGTATAGTTAGGAATTAGCATTAAAAAACCTTTGAAATTCACAAAAAAACATAGGTTTCAGAGAGGTTATAGTTAGTAGGACATTTGGCTCATAAAAAAACAGAGAAATTCGCCTGTTATAGTTAGTTGTGCTAACTGTCATCAGTGATGTCACTGACCATGTCATGAGTGATGTAATATGTGACATCATCAGCAGTGCATTGCGGGCTCGCAAGTTTAAGTTAGCTCAACTAACTATAACAGGCAAATTTCTCTGGTTTTATATGAGTCAAATGTCAAACTAACTATAACGTCCCTGAAACCTATGATTTTTATAGTGAATTTCAAAGGTTTTATAAATGTTAATTCCTAACTATAACATCTGTAAAACCTATGGTTCAGTCAAGCGTCAAAGTACATTTAACTGAATACCGGGAGAGGGGATACGGGAGAATAATAGATAACGCAGTAGTGGAGGCGTTCATGAACGAGCCCATTTAAAGCTGCAGTGCATATCAAAAAAATCTCACACATAAGCTGAAATGGCTGAAGCAGCTGACGAGCTTCGTGACCGAGAAGAAATGGCAGAAGCCTTGTTCTCTAACATACCTAATATTGATAAAAACAAACAAAGTGCCAATGTGCAGGAAAACAGGAAAGAAACTAATGTCAAGACAGTTTTAAAAAAATTAGAAAAGCTACAAAAAAATGAACTAACCAAGTGGTGGGAGAGCAAGTCTCTCCAAAAGTATAAAGAAGCCGGGAGAGTACCTAGGGGGTTGAGGGTATTGATACCGCCATCTTTTGAAAAACCCAACCCCCTAATGCTACAGGAATGGGCAACTAACAACTTAGATGCATCCATGAACATGGTTTGCATGCTCATCAAGTACGCCGAGATAGATAGAGCAGAAATAGTCAAGGAGATTGACGCTCTATTATTGGAGTTGGGCACCTTCGAAAATCAAGAAATGATTAAAAAGGAAAAGAAATCATGAAAAAAACGTTTGGACAAACATCAGGAGATAATCAAAGAAAGAAAAGTCTATAAATTTGCCAGAGACAGAAGGGACTATGAGATCGGAAGAATATTCACCTTCTCTAGAAAATTCGATAATGTAAAGAGAAAGGCATTAACCTTTTGAATGCTATGGGGATTTTTCCCCTGTGCTGGAAAATCATGATCACCATTATTCATGACGAGCTGGGCTCGTCATGAGCGTAGCAGGAGGCTACTGCATGACGAGCCCAGCTCGTCATGAGCGTCGAAGGGGTTAACAGCCAAAGTGACATTAAAGCTGTCTGTAACATCAATGGGAGCTGCAACTAATGAGTTGTCATCTCAAGAGGAAACTAATTCCACGAATTCATTCAGCAGCAATGTGGAATCAGAGGACCACGTGATAGCAAACTTGGGACACGCCAGTTTTACTCCATCTGAGGAACTGGGGTTTATCGAAGAGGATCGCAGGCAAACACTGCGACCCCGGATACCACAACAACAACAACAAAAAATACAAGGTCCAAACGTACCCAACATCGCAACAAGAGGCGGAAACGCAAGAGGGAATTGGAGAGGCAAAGGAGGGAGAGGGAAAAAGCAGTAAGAACGGAAAAGGTTGAAAACAGCAACACAGTAATAAACCTCAGCAATCTGGATTTGGACACTGCGGAATTACAATTATTGGCACTAGGTCTCTCTTTTTGTCCCAAAACCGGCTTCAAATGCACCCAGACAAGAATAGATGTTTTTAAATTCATCCGGAAACTGAAGCTGATCAAATTCCACAAATTAAAAAAAGCCAATGAACGAGCAACTAAGATCATTGATAAAAGTGCACCCAGCAAGATTTTACAGGTTTCTGATATCTCGGGATTGAGAATAGCGCAATCTTTGGCATGCGATGATGAAGAGACTGAATATGAAAATACACAACAGGAATTGGGAAGCATGGGCATTGCGTGTAGTAGCTCTGCCTTGAGTCCATTCAAGCCCACTTCAACGTTCATGCCGGTCATGCCACGGGATGCAATTGACATTTTTAGTAATGTTGTTGTAGAGGATTTAAAGAAACTGAATAGAGAGATGGTAAACAAAATACCTAACAGGAGTTATAAGGAAAAACAATATACTAAATTGATGAAGAAAATGAAGGATAACAACAGTATCATTGTCAAAAACGCAGATAAAGGTGGAAAAATGATCCTGTGGCCGAGAGATATTTACATAGAAGAAGCAAACAAACACTTGGATGATGCATTGTGTTATAAAAAGGTCACGTTTAACGAATTGAATAAAGGTAAGGAATTGGTATTCAAAGAGTTAGCCCAATGGAAATGGATGGGCTTAATAAATAAGGAAGAATATAACTTTTTGAAAATAGACCATCCTATGACCCCCACGCTACACTTTATACCTAAGGTACACAAACAAATAAATCCAGTACCTGGAAGACCGATTATATCAACGCTAGGGGGTTTAATGGAACCAATTTCTAAATACGTTGACTTTTTTATTAGAGACTATGTGGAAAATTTGGAGTCATACATAAAAGACACAGGACATTTCTTGAAAAAGCTGAATGAACTAGTCTGGTGTGACTATTATTGTTTTATTGTGATGGATATTTGTGCTCTATGTACAAGCATAGATCATGAAAAAGGTCTGACAGGAGTACAATATTATTTATCCAAACGCAATATCAAATATTATGAACACAATAAAATGATACTGCATATGATCAGGTTATGCTTATATAACAATCTTTTCCTATTCAATTCATCTGTATACCAACAACTCCGAGGTGTGGCCATGGGGGCATGCTTTGCCCCCAGCTTTGCATGCTTGTGTGTGGGCTGGTGGGAGGAGCATGTCCTGAGGCGCATCCTGTTGGAGTCCTTTCCTGATCAGGTTATTGCCTGGTGGCGTTTTATAGACAATGTCTGTGTAGTTTGGCAGGGCTCTGTTGAATCTGCGCAGGCACAATTAATGTCAATGATATAAATCTCAGTTTCACGGCTAATATTAACAGGGAAAAAGTAGAATTTCTTGATGTTGAGATATACATTAAAGACAATAAGATCAATATGAAGCTCCATAGAAAAGCCACGGCTGGAAATTCCATCCTCCATGCCAGTAGCACCCACCCAAGACATCTAATAAAAAGTATACCCTACGGGTAATTTTTAAGGATTAAGCGTATCTGCAGTAACAGTCATGATTTAAAAATATGTCTAGATGAATCTGTGCAAAGATTTTTAGCCAGAGGCTATAAGATAGAGGACCTTAAGAAGTCCTTATCCAAGCTTGATACCATAGGGACTGGCCAAAACCCCAATGAGGTCCAATTAGATGCCTCCAGTGATCTCAACAGGATAGGTCTTCACCAAAAGGCACCCGTCAGGTTAATAACGACATACAATTGTCAACACAAACGTGTCAGACAAATTATAACCAAAAGTTGGCCCATTCTGAAATCAGATATGATTTTATCAACTGAAATAGATGACTCTCCAAGTATCATCTACAGGAGAGCCCCATCAATGAGGGATTCTTTGGATAGAGCCATGCCTGAGACCCAGACTAAAATCATAACTAAAAGTGATTGGTTAACCAAGAGAAAAGGGTTTGTGAAATGCAGCTCATGTCGAGCGCGTAAATTTGGGATAAATACAAGGGAGGTCCAGGATGCGTTTTCGACTGATTTATATCAATTGAACAGTCTCTTCAACTGCAAAACGGAGTTTGCGGTTTACGTTTTAGAATGTACCTGCAAACTAAAATATATAGGCAGCACAAAGTTACCTGTGTCTACATGTATTTTACAGCACTTACGTGCCATTGTTAATTCGGACGCCAGCTACCCTGTGGCCCGCCATTTTAAACTTGTTCATAATAATGATCTTAAAGACCTAACTTATTTTGTTTTAGATGCGGTGCCATAAGAGATAAGGGGTTGTAACAGGGACAAAAAGTTGCGCCAGCTGGAAAGTCGATACATTATGCAGTTTGACACTAAAATGCCTAACGGTGTGAATACAGGGGAAGATTTATATACCTTTCTATAGCCATCTGAGCTGTTTATTATTGTTAGTAAGTCACACTCTGTTACATGTTGATCAGCAGCATCCACTGGGACCAGTGGATGCACTATGAATTGTCTTATTTTTATTTGTGAGGTTTTATGTGTTATTTGATATCCATTTTTATCTTGTTGTTTTTATGGGTGTTGATGTCACGGCGGTTGAGCTTTCGACTTGTTTTTACTGGATTTTAACAAGTTTTACTTATTAGTTTTACTGGTTTTTATTTGGTGTCTATGAGTGGGAGGTTTCCTGTTTTGTAATTTGCACGTGTAGTAACAATAAGATGGAAGTATAGTATCGGCTTCATAGATAGATGAATTTTTAAATTCTTTAATACATCATGATGTATTTCCTTGCGTCTTGCACTTGGCACTTTAGAGCATTTCCCTATTTAAGAGATAAAATTAATGTCATGAAATCCTTAAATCAACAATTTAATATGAGCCTAAGGGGTGTAAAGAAGAAAATATATTTTCGCTTTGGTTCTCATGTGATTTCATAATAATGCTCACGATTGTTATTTTATCATTTAAGATTAACCTGTTTTTTAATTATCACTGGTTTCTGGTTTAGCACTAAAACGTTATTATATCTGTTCCACGCATAAAATCAAGGGGAAAATATGGCAATCACAATTTTCAATTATGCTCATGAGAAATAGAGTATAATAGGGATAATTTGGGCACTGGCCCTTCATTTTTTTAAATTTTTACATTGTTTTATGGTTCTTACATATATTTGTGATAATCTGATGCATATAGGATATAGAGGCACTGGTCTATGATTTTATGCATAACATCTCACGTATAATTCATTATAAGATTATATATATGTTTTTACATATCTTTGTTAGGGGTGAGCGGATTTTGCGCATTGGCAATCCGCAGATTTGCGTAGTTGCGTATTTGCGTATTTCGAAAATACGCAAAATCCGCGGATCCTAGCGTATATTTTTTTTTTGTGTTCGCACGGGTTTCTGCAAGTTCGCGAGGGTTTTATTGTACAAAACGCTCGCGAACGTGCAGAAACCCGTGCGAACACAATGTGCCTACTCATGGGTATTGCGCTCGTGAAAGTCAAGGATGCGAAGTCTATCCAGCATCACAGCTGATTTTCCACGGTAGATTTGGTAAAGAAGGCACATTGCCCAGCCTCGACGACGCTATCGATTGTTTCTGGGCTGATGAATGAGTCACTGCATTTGAGCTTCAACTAGTTCCAGCGACCATGTGTGTGTTACTATGCAATCGCGCCGAAGGGCGCAGGGGTCTCTTGAGTGAGCTGCTGTTGCTGTAGTATTTTACAATGGCGCCAGCAAGCTGCCTGCGCCGTTGTAAAATAGTTACAAAGTTAGCTTGCACAGGAAGCACTTAGATAAAATCAAGCAGCACCTGCTTCGTTTTATCTAGTGGTTCCTGTGCAAGCTAACTTTGTAACTATTTTACAACGGCGCTGGCAGCTTGCTGGCGCCATTGTAAAATAGTTACATGAGTGGGGGTTCAACTTTTGAACCCGTTACATCCGCGGATTTTTTTTGGATTTTGTGGAAAATACGTAAAATACGCGGATTGCGTATTCACTAAAAATCCGAAAAATCCGCAGACGTAACGGATTTTCCGCTCGTGCTTAATCTTTGTATGATGCAGTAAAATGTGATTAGCGAAGTCTGTTTTCCATACCCATGAGAGAGAGGGGGAGGAGCATACTATGCTGTGGAATGGTAGTTAAGCACTTTGGGGGTCACAACATGTCATGTGATCAAGTCCGGGAGCACCGGGCGAAACGCGTCATGTCTGCATAGAAAAATAAAAAGAAGCACTTTATTCCTACCTGCCGTGTGGTCCGTGTCCTGATTTCTGGTCGTCCTGGTGGCGGTTGAGTTGGAAGTTCGTGACTCAACCGCCACCAGGACGACCAGAAATCAGGACACGGACCACACGGCCGTTAGGAATAAAGTGCTTCTTTTTATTTCTCTCTCTCTCTCTCTCTATATATATATATATATATATATATATATTACCTACTGGCGGTCGCCAGTAGGTATATATAGTTAGGATTTTTTCTCTATGGGTTTTTTGAAAATTCTATGTCTAATAACTTTGGCGTTTGTGGACGGAATTGGCTGAAATTTTCAGGAAAATGGCACATTTTGTTTCTGAGCAGCCCTTGAAAATTTGGGGGGGGTTCGTCCAGTGGGGGCCGAGAAAAAAGGGGGGTCCCAAAACGTGTTTTTAACATTGAGTTTTCCATAGGGCGGTTGGCCTCACTTTTAGCCCGAACGGCTGAATGGATTTGCACGAAACTTGGCAAAATTGTAGGGACTGGTAGCCCGATGTGCCTTTTGTAGGTCTCAATATATGTGCTCCAGTGGATTTTGAGAAATTAACGTTTTAAAAAAGATATATATCTGTAACAGCGGACCGGTTAGCGCTCTGGTTCGCGGACTTTTCGCGCAACGGAGCTTTGTGAAGCGAAGCTGATTGGTTCTCCGGCGTCTGTCAACATTCCAAACAGTCCGTAGCGGCCGCCATCTTGTCTCTCGGTAGGATCGAGAGACAAGAGGAGGTCAAAACAAAGGGGGAAATAACTATAAGGGGGCATAGTAGATCCTCGCTGACCCCCTAGGTTTGATGTGGAGGTTTTAAAAGGGCCCCGCGGGGCAAAAAAAAATAATAAAAATAATAATTGAACGGCTGAATGGATTTGCACGAAACTTGGCAAAATATTAGGGACTGGTAGCCCGATGTGCCTTTGCTAGGTCTCAATATATGTGCTCCAGTGGATTTTGAGAAATTAACGTTCAAAAAAAGATATATATCTGTAACAGCGCTCCGCTTCGCGTAACGGAGGTTTGCGAAGCTGATTGGTCATTCTGTCACTGGGCTATAGTTGGGCTACATCTGGCTGATATTTGGGCTACATTTGTTTTTTTGTGTGTCTGGCGGCCATCTTTGGGCTACATTGGGCTACATTGGGCTTCATTGGGCTACATTCGGCTAATTAGCAAATAGCTCATCGCAAACTAGGAATGGTAAAGAATCGCTATTTATTCCTTAAAGTTCGCTATTTAGGAAATGCAAATAACTTTGATGATACATATGGCGGTTCATCTCTAACAAGATAAGAAGCATAGGGATAGATTTATGATGACTGGCGCATCACCAGGGATGTGTTAGTCATTCTGTGCCGCTGTTCCGTCACCTATGGTGTGCTGCATTTACAATGCGGCGCATCACGGGGCAAAAACAGCACAGATGCGTGATGTATCTGTGCCGTAAAGGTGGCGCATTGCTGGAGTTGTATCGCAAGTGTGATGAAGGTCCAGCAAGGGTCGGGGGTGCCCCTGTCGCAGGGTTTCTGTTCTCACACAGAACTGTGGACAGAGGATTGGAACCTCGGCGAATTAGGGTGTCCCAAAACTCACGTTAGTAATCAAAAACTATTTAGCAAGCTAGGTACAGTGTCACATTGGATATAACAAACTCTCAATGTTTAGACAATCCAGAATATGAACTTATAGTACCTCAGGATACGTGGAACTCATGAACAGTCGGTCGTTATATATTTCTTAGAAACCAGAACATGGAGTTAAGAAGAACACATGTGTATTTGAAATGTTTATTTACTAATGCCGTCTTCTCAGGCGTAGTACCTTAGATAATAAAAGTACACATATTATCAGTAGCAAAATTACCAGCATAGTTACTAGTACATAAAAAGTGAATGGTGATAGTATGTTAACATGCTGTAAATGAATAAGAGTTAGCAACACTTATAAGCAGCCGCGGGCCGTGGAGGGAGTTACGGTGAGGCAGGGAGGCGGGGAGGGGGAGAAGCAGGGTGGAGAATACAAGTACACATATTATCAGTAGCAAAATTACCAGCATAGTTACTAGTACATAAAAAGCGAATGGTGACAGTATGTTAACATGCTGTAAATGAATAAGAGTTAGCAACACTTATAAGCAGCCGCGGGCCGTGGAGGGAGTTACGGTGGGGCAGGGAGGCGGGGAGGGGGAGGGGCAAGGTAGAGAGGGCTCCACCCTGCTTCTCCCCCTCCCCGCCTCCCTGCCTCACCGTAACTCCCTCCACGGCCCGCGGCTGCTTATATCTCACCCTCCCTAATACACATATTATATTATTTGCTAAGAAGGTCTCTTTGTGTTGGTTTAGGGCGTGCCCATACTTTAGTGTCTTAGATTTGAAGGAATCACATCAGCATACACCAGCTCTCTCTTCATGTGAACCGCATCAACTGTTGTGTATGTGTGTTCGGCAAAGCAATATAAAACCCGCCTCATGCCCAGAATTGGCAGAAGTTGCACTTATGTTATGAGTATGAAGTCGTGGAGATCAGACCTCATAACAATTCTGTATCGTGTTGTTCTTGAAACTTTAGCACTCGCTGTACAGATATAGTTTAACAAGTAAAGCAGATAGTAGACCAATAACATATTATTCTCATGTAAACCACGATGAACTACTAGGTGGAAAGCTAAAGCAACAACTAAATGTCGTGTGCAGAAGTTGCAAAAAAGGAAAAATGGCGTTTAAACCGTTAATGAGCCCATGCTAACTTAACACGGTGTAAAGATATCCAGGACCTAGATGACACCTCCTCATGATCCGGAAACGAACTGAATAAGATAATAGAAGTGCCATCTCATGAGAGCAGATTGCAAGTTTATATGTGGACGGTCCGCAAGGTAAAGCATTAAAAACTAGGAAAATTCAATGCTAAAGAAAAATAAAACAGCCAAGTACTTTATCGAGTCTTAAGCCAATAGGCAAGGTAAATAATAAAAACTTGACAATTAAGTCAATGAATTGTCAATGAAATTCTAGTACTCAGCATATGAAACATGAAAAAGGTCTATGACATAACTGTGTATGCAAAATAAGCTGCAACAGCCTCCAACAGGAAGTCACCGTCTTCATCCGAAAACAGTTCAGCCATCCAATTTAAAAGCGGAAAAGAACATACGTGCTCTCCCAGCACCGGATCCTCTATCACCATCAGAGGACAGCTCGGTGGGTTTTCAAGAAAGCTGTGTTCCAAGAAAGACTGTGCTGCCGCCAGTAAATTCCAGGGACCAAGTAGTCCATGCATCAATGCCACAGCCATAATCCTTTCGCCAGGACAAATCAACTCGTGAGTAATGATAGGAGTCATCAGCTGATTAAAGTCGACGTCAGGAGAAACCGGTCCGCAGAGACACAAATCAATGGCCCAATCGAAATCACAGGTCAGGCAGTGAAATACAGGCTGGACACAGGTGAAGTAGGAGAACCGAAAAGATAATCCATATGCCGTGCTTAATATCGCCAACGGCATTGTGCCATAATATTCTAGCATGCGATTGCGGAACAGTGTCAGCAGCTGCAGGGTCGGAGGTTGCATAGGAGGGACATCCATATTTAAAAATGTAAAAAAGCACAAGAGCGTCCGCTGGTAATGCAAGTAAAAATGCAATCCACGAACCAGAGTGGAGAAAATGGAATGAAAGGGAGCAGGGATGACTCCAAAGATTTTCTCAAATGAAGTCACGAGACCACTGGTAACAACTTTAAAAAAGTGTGCCAGGGATTTTGTGGAGGATGCGTTAAAGATAGTCGGAAACATGTTGCTGAAATTGAAAGGCAAATCTGTGTACGGGTGTTCGCTATGTGAAGTACGAAAGTTTCACGGGCCGAACTCAAGGCCACCTCTCTCTGAGACAAAAGAGCTCTTATTCTTGTCATGCCGTTGAAACGTGTCCCAAGGTTGGTATTTGTGGCCAGATTGAAAACTCCCTATGTTCATGTGTGGGAGGAAATAGAACATTTCTGCAGCAAATAACCCGTTCACTTACTGTTACGATAAAAGGAATACTTTTAATTAACTCAGAACAATCTTCATTATTGAGCATCAAATAACTACCATTTTCCAACAACTTGAACGTGGGGATGATAGCAGGAACTGGCGTGCCTTGCAACACGCAAGCCATATTTGGTCGGTGTTTGTTGCATGAATCGTGTAACTGTATGTGCCTACACATTAGTGAATGATCTGGCGTCTCAGTGCATTCCTCTCCATTCAGATAAACTTCTTGATCATCTTTGAAACATCTGTATGTGTATGGAAGCGACCAGACCTCATGAACAAAAGCACTACCTAAAGGTTCATAAAGACCTATTGGTATATATTTCATACAATTTGAAAACTTATATAAAGCAAAAGGCAGCGTTATTAAACCGTGGATAAGGCATGTTGCCAAAAAACCCGCAATCCTCTGCTGATGATGTCACTGAGCATGTCATGAATGATGTAATATGTGACATCATCAGTAGTGGATTATGGGTAATAGTATCTCTAGTTTACTCCCCTATAGCTGTCTTTCTTTTAACATAAGTGTGTGTTTCCTTCCCTTATACTTACTGTTTTTGGTTCGCTTCCAGTTCGCGTACCAGCGAGCGAACTAGGAAGCGAACTAAGAGAAATAGAGGTTGGCACAGTTCCAAATATTGTACCAATTTTTTAATAACGGGGAGGTAGTTCTGAAAAGAACTTTTTTTTTTATTTTTCTGAACATTTTTTTAATGTTTTTGAATTTTTCGGAACAGTTTTATATTTTTTTGGGTTTTTCTTGGAGGGGGCAATGAAAACGATTCATTGTAAAGGGCTCAACAGGAGCAACAAAACAAAAAAAAGAAGTATTTATTATTTTGGGCGTTTCGGACAAACTTGCATATGATAGTCAATAGCTCTGTTGATCAGAGTGATGCTTCTTTCTCCGTAGGAAATGAATCCATCGCAAAATACGCAGGTGTGTTTTACTTCACCAAATCTCATTTGTATATTTGGCACCATCTCCCTGCCCTCTGGTCCCGTTACTTCCGGTACAACAGATCTTCTGGCCATAATAGGGAGATTATCTAGGTCGTTCCGAAACTGTGCAGCACTGTAGTTGTTAGGATGCCACCTAGTCATATGGCGATGCATTGTGTAGTTTCCGAAACTGTATTTTTTGTCGGTCCCTCTGGACAGTCTATCTTGACATATAAGGCAAGTAACGTATCTTGCATTTACTTTTTTCTGACCTTTGGGAATTTTAAAAAATTGCCAAATGAAGTTTTCTTTCCGGTGAGACGTCTTGGGCTGCTCAGGCAAAAACTGCCTCTCTTCGTGCTCGTCCTCCTGTTCCTCTTCTTCTTCTTCTTGTTGAATTACAACTTGAGCAGGTGGTCCACTCTTCCTTGGATGTGGTGGAGGTGGTGGGGAAGCACCAGCTGAAGCTACTAAAGAAGCCATTGCTCAGTGATCACAAAGGGTCTTTCTCTCACAATGATGAAAGTCAGAGTGAGGAAAGAAGGAGGGATTTTCATCATTTGGGAAAAACAAGAGTTCTCAACCAATCAAAAGTGTTCATTTTAGATTATATGACCTAGTCTTACATCATTAGGAAACCAAAAGTGAAATGAACCAATGAAAAGTGTTATTACCAAGTCACATGACTTGCTGTGTTTACGTTAAGCGCTTTGCAGGGCCTCCCGGTTTGCTTCCAGAAACCTGCGCTTTGGCACTCGCTTCGCGTACCAGTTCGCTAACGTAGCACGTCATATGACGTATCACGCGACAACGTGGAACGTCATGCGGACGGGAGGCGTCACGATGTTGTTTTCTAACGCGGCACTTGCGGTAAAGAAACGTTTACCGGCTCGCGGTCTATTTCGCGGCATCAAGGTCAGCTAACGGGAAGCTTCCCGATTCGCGAAGCGGGAACGAAGAAAAAAAAATATTTAAAAAAAAAGTTATTAATAAACATATAAAATATATTTTTGGATTTAAAGAAGAATACATTTTACAGCTACAGATATTAGCTGTTAAAAAACCAATGAAATTCACTGAAAAAACCATAGGTTATAGACCATATATAGTTAGGAATTAGCATTTACAAAACCTTGAAAATTCACTGAAAAAACCATAGGTTATAGACCATATATAGTTAGGAATTAGCATTTAAAAAACCTTATTTTACTCACACAAAACCATTGAAATTCCATATATAGTTAGTTGCACTAACTATATATCGCGCACCCGCAATCCACTGCTGATGATGTCACATATTACATCATTCATGACATGGTCAGTGACATCACTGATGACATCACTGATGACAACATCCAGTGATTATGTGTTTCTGTAAAGTTTAAATATGTTTTACATATTGAAGAATGAGTGGATGTATAAGTGTCTGAATGAAGGTTTTAGTAGGTGCGTGATTGACTGTATGAGTGAGTGATTAAATGCGTCTTACTGAATGCACGGGTTAGTGACTAAACTGTCTAAAAGTGTGCATCAGTATGTCTGTTGTTGTGCAAGCTGCTGCATGTGTTGATCAGTAGCTATATAAGTAGCTATATGGGTTATTGATTGGTTGCACAAGTATTTGTATGGGAGACTGAGTGTGTGTATGGCTGGCTGGGAGGTGTGTGACTCTGTGCAGATCAATGTGTACTTGTATCAGTGATTCTATAAGAGAGTAACTATGTGTTAGTATATGTTTCAAAAATGTAAGGTGTTCTGTGTTTAACTGTATAGATGAGAAAATGGAAGTGTGATTGATTCTTTTCAGGACTGACTAGGTGTGTGAGTAACTCCATGGATGAGTGGCAGAGTGTGAGTGTCTGTATAGGTGTATGAGTGCATATGATAGTGTTGTAAAGATGAGTGATTGTATGTATGAATGATTGTATGAGTGAATGTGTGTGTAGACATAGGAATCAGTGAGTGCGTATGTAGTAACTAGTATTGGTGTGTCAATGGTTTCAAAAATGATACTCTCTATTTAACACTGGGTGTAACGGAGGTTATATTAGAGTGTGAGGAGATGCATTGTATTATCACATGAATGATATCATCAGTGATGTGATCATTGATGTCAAGTGAGATGTCATCAGTGATGTCATCAGTGATGTCACTGACCATGTCATGAATGATGTAATATGTGACATCATCAGCAGTGGATTGCGGGTGCGCGATATATAGTTAGTGCAACTAACTATATATGGAATTTCAATGGTTTTGTGTGAGTAAAATAAGGTTTTTTAAATGCTAATTCCTAACTATATATGGTCTATAACCTATGGTTTTTTCAGTGAATATATATATATATATATCAGTTGTAGTCCAGAGTGGTGTCGGCGCTCTATTTTCAGCGTGGTGCAGTTTTCTACGACTGAGCCAGTCATTTTTATATAGCTGCAAATGCCCCAAGGGGGCAATGAAAACGCACTCTCTCGCCTCAGTTTAAATGATAGCGGTTTATTTAGTAACCAGTACCCAACGCGTTTCGCTTCTTACAAAGCTTGCTCACGGGAGGAAGCTTTGTAAGAAGCGAAACGCGTTGTGTACTGGTTACTAAATAAACCGCTATCATTTAAACTGAGGCGAGAGAGTGCGTTTTCATTGCCCCCTTGGGGCATTTGCAGCTATATATATATATATATATATATATATATATATATATACATATATATATATATACCTACTGGTGGTTATTAAATGAAAACCAAATGTGCATATATAGGGACATGACCCCTCTAGGAATCCTACCAATCTCCTGCAGATCTTGTGCAGATATCTTGTGTGTGAAAGAGGCAACAGAAGTCCAGAAAGATGAAGAAAGGTGCAGAAAGAAGCACGATATATGCAGAAAGAACCAACAGAGGTGCAGAAAGAAGCCTTGTTGCAAAGTTATCCTGTGCCCCAAACTTTTTGCGGACTGGTACTGGTGGTAACTGACTAACCAGGCCCAGAGCCAGTGCTATGCTGAAAGACACTTAGAATACAGTGAAAACACCTACATACACTAGGGTACACTATGGGTTGGGGTACACCTGTGATTGGCATGACCTCCCTTGTAAAGCCCTAGTACATAATAGGACAGGGGGACTAAAACTATCTCTAAGTCAGGGGTGCAGAAAGTGGGAAGAGAAGTGCAGAAAGAAGAAACAGGTACAAAACAGGCAAGAGAGGTGCAGAAGGAAGCAAGTGAAGTGCAGAAAGAGGCAAGAAAGGTGCCGAAAGAGACAGGAGGGATGCAGAAAGAAGGAAGAGAACTACAGAAAGAGGCAAGAGAATTGCTGAAAGAAGCAACAGAGGTATAGAAGGAAGCAAGAGAATTACGGAAAGAGGCAAGTGAGGTGCAGAAAGAAGCAAAAGCAGTGCAGAAAGAACCAACAGAGGTGCAAAAAGAGACAAGAGGGATGCAGAAAAAGAAAGGAAAAGTACAGAAAGAGGCAGGAGGGGTGCAGAAAGAAGGAGGAGAAGTGCAGAAGAACCAACAGAGGGTCAGAAAGTGGCAAGAGGGGTACAGCAAAAGGAAAGAAAAGTACAGAAAGACGCAAGGGAACTACAGAAAATGGCAAGCGAGGTGCAGAAAGAGGCAGGAGAGGTGCACAAAGACGCAAAAGAGATACAGAAAGAGGCAAGAGGAGTGCAGAAAGAAGCAAGAGAGGTGGAGAAATAGGGAAGAGGAGTACAGAAAGAGGCATGAGGGATGCACAAATTTGCAAAAGAGGTGCAGAAAGAAGCAAGGTCAGTGTAGAAAGAACCAACAGAGGTGCAAAAAGAGGCAAGAGGGGTGCAGAGAGAGGTAGGAGAGGTACACAAAGAGTCAAGAAGGGTACAGAAAGAGGCAGGAGGAGTGCCGAAAGAAAGAAGAGAAGTACAGAAAGGAGCAACGGAGGTCCTGAAAGAGGTGTGAAGGGTGCAGAAAGAGGTAAGAGAAATGCTGAAAGAAGCAACGGAGGTACAGAAAGGCAAGAGAGGTGCAGAATCAGGCGGGAAAGGTACAAAAAGAGGGAACGGGGATGCAGAAAGAGGCAAGAGAAGTGCAGAAAGAGGTGTGCAGAAAGAGGCAAGAGGGTACAGAATGAAGCAAGTGAGGTACAGAAATAGGCAACAGAGGCGCAGAAAGACACAAGAGAGGTGCAGAAACAAACAAGGGAAGAGTAGAAAGAGGAAGAGAATTGCTGAAAGAAGCAACAGAGGTGTAGAAAGAAGCAAAAGAAGTGCAGAAAGAGGCAAGTGAGGTTCATACAGAAGCAAGAACAATGCAGTACGAACCAACAGCGGTACAAAAAGAGGCAAGAGAGGTGTAGAAAGAGGTAGGACAGGTGCACAAAGACGCAAGTGAGATGTACAGAAAGAGGCAGGAGGGGTGCAGAAAGAAGGAAGAGAAGTGCATAAAGAGGCAAGAGAATTGCTGAAAGAAGCAACTGAGGTGTAGAAAGAAGCAGGAGAAGTTCAGAAATAGGCAAGTGAGGTGCAGGAAGAAGCAAGAGCAGTGCAGAAAGATCCAACAGAGGTGCTAAAAGAGGCCAGAGGGGTGCAAAAAGGTATAAAATGTGCACAAAGAGGCAAGAGAGGTACAGAAAGAGGCAGGAGGGGTGCAGAAAGAAGGAAGAGAAGTACAGAAAAAAGCAACAGAGGTGCAGATAAAGGCAAGAGAACAGCAGAAAAAGGCAAGAGAGGTACAGAAAGAGACAGTAGGGGTGCAGTAAGAAAGAAAAAAAGGCAAGATAATTGCTGAAAGAAGCAACAGAGGTGTAGAAAGAAGCAAGAGAAGTTCAGAAAGAGGCAAGTGAGGTGAAGGAAGAAGCAAGAGCAGTACAGAAAGTGCTGTAATAGACAAGAGGGGTGCAGAAAGAGGTAAGAGGGTTGCTCAAAGAGGCAGGAGGGGTACAGAAAGAGAAGTGCAGAAAAAAGCAACAGAGGTGCTGAAAGAGGCAAGACAGGTACAGAAAGAGGCAACAGAAGTGCAGAACAAAGCAACAGAGGTGCAGACAAAGGCAAGAGAGGTGCAGAAACAGGCAGGAAATGTGCAGAAAGAGGGAACAGGGGTACAGAAAGAGGCAATAGGGATACAGAAATGTGCAAAAGAGGTGCAGAAAGAAGAAAGAGCAGTGCAGAAAAAACCAAGAAAGGTACAAAAAAGGCAAGAGGGGTGTAGAGATTTGCAAAAGAGGTGCAGAAAGAAGCAAGAGCAGTGCAGAAAGAACTGACAGAGGTGCAGAAAGAGGCAAGAAAGGTAAAGAAAGAGGCAAGACAAGGGCAGAAAGAAGCAAAAAAGGGGCAGGAAGAAGCAAAAGAGGTGCTGAGAGAGGCAAGAGGGGTACAGAAAGAGGCAGGAGTGGTGCAGAAAGAAGGAAGAGCAGTGCAGAAAGAACCAACAGAGGTGCAGGAAGAGGCAAGAGGGGTGCACAAAGAGGTAGGAGGGGTGCACAAAGAGGCAAGAAAGTTACAGAAAGAGGCAAGAGGGGTGCAAAAAAGGAATAGAAGTGCAGAAAGAAGTAATAGAGGTGATGAAAGGGGCGTGAAGGATGCAGAAAGATCAAGAGAAATGCAGAAAGAAGCAACAGAGGTACAGAAAGAGGCAAGAGAGGTGCAGAAACAGGCAGGAAAGGTGCAGAAAGAGTGAACAGGGGTGCAGAAAGAGGTACAAAGGATGCAGAAATTTGCAAAAGAGGTGCAGCAAAGGAGCAAGAGCAGTGCAAAAAGAACCAACAGAGGTGCAGAAAGACGCAAGAGGGGTATAGAAAGAGGTAGGAGAGGTGCACAAAGAGGCAAGAGGGATACAGAAAGAGGCAAGAGGGGTGCAGAAAGAAGAAAGAGAAGTGCAGAAAGAAGCAACAGAGGTGCTGAAAGAGACAAGTAGGGTACAGAGAGAGGGAAGAGAAGTGCATAAAGAAGCAACAAATTTGCAAAGAGAGGCAATAGAGGTGCAGAAAGAGGCAAGAGAGGTGCATAAAGAAGCAAGTGAGATGCAGAAAGAGGCAAGAGAGGTACAGAAAGTGGCAGGTAAGGTTCAAAAAGAGGCAGGAGAGGTATAGGAAGAGGCATGATAAGTGTAGAAAAAGGCAAGAGAAGTGCATAAAGAGGCACTTGAGCTGCAGAAAGAGGCAAGAGAGGTATAGAAAGAGGCTCGAGAAGTGCAGAAAGAGGCAAGAGAAGTATAGAAAGAGGCAAGAGAAGTGCAGAAGGAAGAGAGTGAGGTGCAGAAACAGGCAAGTGAGGTGCAGAAAGAGGCAAGAGAGGTATAGAAAGAGGCAAGGGAAGTGTAGAAACGGGCAAGACAAATTAACAAAGAGGCAAGAGAGGAGCAGAAAGAGGCAAGAGAGGTGTAGAAAGAAGCAAGAGAAGTGTAGAAAGAGGCAAGTGAGCTGCAGAAAGAGGCAAGTGAGGTGGAGAAAGAGGCAAGAGATCTGCAGAAAAAGCAACGGAAGTGCTCAAATAGGCAAGTGAGATGCAGAAAGAGGTCAGGAAGGCAAAGAAAGAAGAGAGGTTTGGTCACCATGAGTACCAATTTAACACCCACATTTAGCAATAAGTCACACATGACCATTCCAGCTTTGCAAAGGGCCTTCCGCCATGCTGTACCATGTGACGCTGCATTTTTGGGAACATTTGAGCCATTTGAGCTAGAAACAAGCCTTTTTTTGTTCAAATCTGAAGATTAGGCAGCAGATGATGGAATATTTGGCAAATGTAGAAAATGTTTAATTATGTGAGAATCTGTGCAACCGAATAGTCACATAATTCCAGTGACCCTGCTCATACCTCCGACAAGGTCCAGAACTGCTCCTCAGTGGTTCCTGATTTTTTGTGTCTCATTGAGTTTATAGTTTAGCTTCTATGGAAACGAGAAAGACTAAACCTGAGGTTACCCACTACACAACACAGACTACAATACCACAAAATTACTCTCCAAAGCACATAATCCCATTCCACCTAATTCCTATGCACTAAATACCAGATACTTTCTATCCACATAATTTCACCGCACAACATACCACATAATTCCATACACACAAAGTACATTCACTCCACTCCAAAAAACATTAGTAAAAAAGTTTACATTTAGAACGCCAATAGCTCTAACTCTCGCAAATGTGAGACCTATTACATTACAAATGCTTTTTTAACTGGTAGTCGCATTTGCAGAGTGGTGCAGAAAGGGGGCTGGGCCTCCGACCAGCACTCAGGAATTCTACTGCGTAGGACACAGGAGATACCAGGAGGGCTTCATAGCCCCCAAAGTCCCTCAGGCGTAAAGTGGACTTCATCCCCCAGTCAGTACTGTGCCAGGAGGTGCGTTTGCAGAGTGGTGGAGAAAAGGGGGCATGTCCTCTGAAGACCTCTTAGCAATCCCACTGTGTGAGACTTAGTGGAGATAATAGGAGGGGTAGTTGGCCCCCAAGGACAATGCTGGGGGCCAACTACCCTTCCTATTACTTCCAGTAAGTTCCACACAGCGGGATTGCTAAGTTGTCATAGGAGGCCATGCCCCCTTTCCCCACCACTCTGCAAACGCACTCCCTGCCGTGGTCTTGGATGGTGACTAAAGTCCCCTTCGCTGCTGGGGGTACTTAGGGGCCAACTAGCCTAATTGATACCTCAAGTAAGCCCAGATAGTGGGATTGCTGATAGGTGGACACAGGCCACACCCCCTTTGTCCATCACTCTGCAAACGCGCCTCCTGGCATGTTCTAAGTTGGGGGATTGAGTCCCCTTCATTCCTGAGGGTCCCCAGGGACATGCTAGCCCACCAGGTACCTCCAGGAAGCCCCACACCGCTGGATTGCTGAGAGTGGTCCGATGCCACACACCCTTTTTACACCACTCTGCAAACGCACCTCCTGGCGCACTGTTGCTTCGGGGATGAAATCCTCTTGTGTCCTGAGGCCCTCAGGACCTAAGAGGATCTCCTCACCCCACCAGCAGTGCACCAAGAGGTGCGTTTGCAGAGTGGTGTAAAAAGGGGCATGGCCTCGGACCACCTCACAGCAATCCCACAATGTGGGGCTGACTAGAGGTACCTGGTAGGCTAATTGGCCCCCAGGGACCCTCAGAAATTAAGGGGACTAAACCCCCCCAACTTAGAACTTGCCAGGGGGTGCGTTTGCAGAGTGGTACACGGAGGGGGTGGGGCCTCCGGCGAGATGCCGGCTTTTCTTTTTAAAAAATATTGTTAGAAGGGGGGCTGTGTGGCTCCCCTTCTTTTAGTATTGTTTGGGCCCTGGGACCCCATCCCCCAGGGCCTGACCTTTTAAAAAAAAAAAAAAAAAAACCAGAAAGGGGCCGCGTGGCCCCCCTTCCCTTGGCCACTTCTGTCCCTGGGGACCCCGTCCCACGGGGCCTGGCCAGCCTGGATTTTCTATTTATGAAGGGGGCCGCGTGGCCCCCCTCCTAAGGCCATACCTCAAGCCGGCCTTCCTTTTTAAAAATAAATAAATACTGTTCCGGCTCCTGGGACCCCATCCCTCAGTGCCTGGCCTCTTTGATGGGGACCATGGGGGGGGTGGCAATGCCCCCACGGTCCCTGACGCCTTCCTGCCTCCTGTGGGATCCGGCATTGCTTTTGGACAAGGGGAGCTGCTAATATGCATAGGTCCCCATATCTGGTGGCCCGGACAATTATTTTTTTATGGGAGGGGGGCCGAGTGGCCCATTCCCTATGCCGATTTTGGCTCCAGGTACCCCTTCCCCCGAGGCCTGGCCATTTTTCATTTAAATAAAAAAAGGGAGGGGGCGGTCATTTTGGCCCTGGGGACCCCATCCCCCAGGGGTTTGGGCATAACAAGGCCCCCGCAGTCCCTGCCAGATCCCTGCCTCCTGCGGGAGCCGGCATTGCTTTTGGGCAGAGGGAGCTGCTAACATGCAGCTCCCTCTGCCCCAAACCAATTCTGCTTTGCTTCATGCAAGCAAGAGCATCTTTTCTGCTCTCACTTCCATGAGGCGAAGCAGAGTTTGCTATGGCATGGCGGGAGCAGTGCTCCCACCATGCCATAGCAAACTGCAGTGTCTTGGGGGTGGGCACCCCAGGACATTTCTAGAGCTGGCCCTGGGGGGTGGCAGTCCCCAGGACCATGTGGGGCCATGGAGGGCTCCTGAAGGGAAGCCGTGCCACCCCCTCCCATCGATATAGAGCCCCGGGGAGGTGGTGGTCCCCGGAGGTCCGCAACAGACCACTGCATTCACTCAATTTATGCCCTGGGGAGGTGGGGCCTCCCCACACTCCATTTTTAAACATAACCCCTTAATGATTTCATGAACATAGCCCCAGGGTGGTGGTGGTCCCCAGGGATGCGGGGCCTGCGCGGGCCCATTCATATCTAATGACAATTGCCCCCGGGACCTGGCCCACCCGTGGGCTGAAAAGTAAGGAAGTGTGAAAGTCTGCGCTTCTTCTTTTTTGGGCCCTGGGGGTCTTGAGTAGACCTAGGGGGTCAGGGTGTTTCTACCCTGTCCCCTTTTTTTGTTTTTTATCCATTTTTTTACCTTTTTTTGTGACTCGGTTCAACCGAGTCACAAGATGGCTGCCAACACTTCCTGGTTGTAACTGTTGGCCGCCAATCTGATCGCATGGTCAAGATCAGGACTGTTCGCGGATCCTCCAAGGGCATATTTGTATATTTGAGAAATGTTTACATTTCTCAGGAACTACTGAATAGATTTACACCATTTCACACTGTTCTCACTTACTTATGCCGACACTGCTCTCATGCTACGGCGACCTGAGCGGGCTGAAAAGATGCTCTGCTCAAGCACAGGAGTCTGTGGAGTTTCTCCAGCCCAGCTGTTCAATTCAGCCGGTTAGGAGAAATCTAAGTGCGCATGTGTGTTCGGCCGGCCTGAGACAGCTGACCAAACACACATTTGTACTTAAAGTGCACATAGCATTCCTCCTCTCCCCTCGCATGTCCCATCCCTGCCCCTCCTTGCATACGCTGATTTAGAGCCGGCAAATGAAAAATAAAACAATGACAGAAAATTGTTCTTTTTTCATCTGCTGGCTCTGAGCCAGTGGGGCGATGCTCCTCCACAACTGCCACCCAGGTGAGGATATGTCCAGCATGCCCTAGCACCCACCCCCTGGGGGCAGATTGACCATTTTGTAGGCTGATCTGAACTCTGTGGGGGTAGAAAGCCACTAGACACTAGGGATTTGTTTATTTATCTGTAAAGGAAGCGACCCCTTGAGCAAAGGATTCTCCCCTTGAAGAGCACATTTTTCCTTGTTTTAGCCCCCTGGGGGAAGATCTGCCATTTTGTAGGCTGATCTGCTCCCAAGGGGGAGTATGGAAAACCACTAGACACCAGGGAATTTTATTCAGACAATCGTGGAGCTACCCGTTGGGCAAGGGTCACTCCCCAAAAATCAATAAAACATGTTTTTGCTGTTTTCCACCACCCTGAGGCAGATCAGCCACTTATTTGGCCATTCTGCTAACAAGGGGGTGGAATACGACAAGACACCAGGGATTCATTTTATTTATGCATGTTTGGGAGCAGCCCTTTAGGCAAAGGTCCCTTCCCAAAAATATTGGGGCATGTTTTGGGCATTCCTATCCCCCTGGGGGCACAGTGGCTATTTTTTAGGCTGATCTGCTCCCAAGGGGGTGGAAAACCGCTAGACACCAGGGATATTGTATTTATAGTTGTTGGGAAAGTGGCCCCTTAGGCAAGGGGCACTTCCCAGAGTTGCCTACACCTCTCTTTTCAGTTGCGTGCTTTCAGCATATCAGATGTTTTTGTATGCCTAGCTGCCCACAGGGGTGGCTGAACCAATGGACTCAAGGGACACATTTTTATGTGGAGAACTGGTGTTTGGTTGGCAGTTTGTGGACTGATGTGTGCCTGGTTGTTTGGCTAGCGTTTGGCTGGTGGTGTGTGAACTGGTGTTTGGCTTGCATTTGGCTAGTGGCTAGAGTAAGGGTCACTCTGTACTGGGATACCACATTTTTACCTTTGATCTGTGCTCACCTTCGGGGCAGATTGAACAGTTGTGACGCTGATCTGTCCCCAGGGCAAACTTCATTGTGTTTTGTGATGTTAATTGTTTTATACCATGTCATCATATCCATTTGTCAACATAATGTTTTATTTCTTTTTATTGTGGTACAAAGCTTTTGATTTCCTTAGTAGTGACTCCTACTTGCAGTTTTGTCATTGATATATCTGCAGTTTGTATAGTTGCGTGTGTTTGGTTACAAAACCTTTTTTGGACTTTTTACTTTAAATGAGTATCATTGCCCTGCATGAATTTGTGTTTTTTAATGGCGTAATAATTGCAGCATATTTAGCGTCTGTTTTAATGTGCGCTAAATTCATTTTGGATTTGTGCAAGATGTGTATTGTGTTGTCTTGTGTGTAATTTTCTTTGGTTTTTACTTTCCTAGATTGATGCTACATTGATGCTTGCTGTGCCTGTGCAGAGTAGGTGCAGCTGATCCTCAGGCGAGCTGTCTGGCAAGTGAGAAGTATTTTTTGGAATATAAGGTTCATTGTGTAGTTTGTATTTATAGTTTTTTCGAGATCTCTATGTGTCAATAGTCATATGTACTGTTTGATACAGCTACAGTTTGTTGAGTTTGAATTTGGCACAGTGTTATTTTGTAGTGTTTTGTTGTTGTCTTCCATTAGTAAGCATTATGGCTGCCCATAACCTGACTCCCCAGCAAGGTGTTGGTTTTGCTTTTTGAATCTGCCTCTGGACATGACTGAGACTGCCTCTGTGGCAGGGGATCAAATTAAAAATTCTGGCAATTAATTTTCTGTCCGAGAGGAATTATTTGATGTTGAATCCACTATTAGTGCTGATGACGTGCCTATTTTAGAGGAGGACACTGATATGGTAGTAATGGATGTATGACGTTACAACGCATACTTTTACAACGACTACCATTACAACGAATTTTTTACAACGCAAAAACTTTTACAACGCATACCATTACAACGCAAGATTTTACAACGCAAGTACCTTTACAACGCATACCATTACAACGTAAATATTGGTAGGTATATAATATTTTTTTAATATAAATTATTTTAAATTATTAAAATATAATTAAATTTTATGTAATTTTATTTAATTAATTTAATTTAAATATAATTTTAATTTATTTTTACAAATTAACTCTGTGCCCCAAAAACCCTAAACTGACCCTGAACCCTAAAAATATTTTTTTTAATTTAAATTAATTTAAATTATTAAAATATAAATAATTTTTATTTAATTACATTTAATTAATTTAATTTAAATATAATTTTATTTTATTTTTACAAATTAACCCTGTACCCCAAAAACTGAAAACTGACCCTGAACCCTAAAAATACCCCTTTACCCAAAAACTGAAAACTGACCCTGAACCCTAAAAATACCCCTTTACCCAAAAACTGAAAACTTACCCTGAACCCTAAAAATACCCCTTTACCCAAAAACTGAAAACTGACCCTGAACCCTAAAAATACCCCTTTATCCAAAAACTGAAAACTGACCCTGAACCCTAAAAATACCCCTTTACCCAAAAACTGAAAACTGACCCTGAACCCTAAAAATACCCCTTTACCCAAAAACTGAAAACTGACCCTGAACCCTAAAAATACCCCTTTACCCAAAAACTGAAAACTGACCCTGAACCCTAAAAATACCCCTTTACCCAAAAACTGAAAACTGACCCTGAACCCTAAAAATACCCCTTTACCCAAAAACCCAAACATATAATATTTTAAAAATAATTATATACTTACCAATACTTACGTTGTAATGGTATGCGTTGTAAAGGTACTTGCGTTGTAAAATTCTGCGTTGTAATGGTATGCGTTGTAAAAGTTTTTGCGTTGTAAAAGTTTCGTTGTAATGGTAGTTCGTTGTAAAAGTTGCGTTGTAAATGTTGTTTCCCGGTAGTAATACAGCGAGGGCAAACTAGATTGCTGACATGGGTTGGAAGGATTCCCATTGGAAGTGCTAAACCTTGGGTTGCCCCTAATACGGTGCAGACAGTTTTCTCTGCTTTTAATGGTGTTGCAGCATGTGGCGTCAATACAGAGAACTTAAATCTTAACCGCATGCGCGCTAGCGATTTTCCCGCTGCGCGCTGCGTTTTTAAAAAAGCCGTGTTACATGACGAGCTCAGCTCGTCATCAGCGTGCGAGCGGCGTAACTCATGACGAGCTGAGCTCGTCATGAGCGCCGAAGTGGTTAAAGGAGAGACCTTGCGAACTGGTGAGGAGAACTTTTTACTTTTGGAGACATCAAGTGCCCTTGGAGTGAGTTAGCGCCACAGCTCGCCGTCAGGAGGGAGCACTGACCTGAGGAAACGCTGCTAATTCGAACCTGGGGCGGTAGTGCGCTGAAAAGGAACTGGGCACATAACGCTAGCAGGGACTCAATCAACCAGGAGCCCCTGCTTCACCACGCACACCTGGTCCTGCGTTGTGCCGCCAGCCACGCCCACAGGACACCAGAACAAGGATAACATCTTCTGGCGCTTTAATCCTTTGGGAGAGACCTTGCGAACTGGTGAGGAGAACTTTTTACTTTTGGAGACAAGTGCCCTTGGAGTGACTTAGCGCCACAGGTCGCCGCAACCGCTTCGCGGGTGTCGCATTGCCGTCAGGAGGGAGCACTGACCTGAGGAAACGCTGCTAATTCGAACCTGGGGCGGTAGTGCGCTGAAAAAGAACTGGGCACATAACGCTAGCAGAGACTCGATCAACCAGGAGCCCCTGCTTCACCACGCACACCTGGTCCCGCGTTGTGCCGCCAGCCACGCCCACAGGACGCCAGAACAAGGATAAAATCTTCTGGCGCTCTAATCCTTTGGGAGAGACCTTGCGAACTGGTGAGGAGAACTTTTTACTTTTGGATACAACAAGTGCCCTTGGAGTGACTTAGCGCCACAGCTCGCCGCACCCGCTTCGCGGGTGCCGCATCGCCGTCAGGAGGGAGCACTGACCTGAGGAAACGCTGCTAATTCGAACCTGGGGCGGTAGTGCGCTGAAAAAGAACTGGGCACATAACGCTAGCAGGGACTCGATCAACCAGGAGCCCCTGCTTCACCACGCACACCGGGTCCTGCGTTGTGCCGCCAGCCACGGCCTCATAACAAACACAAACAACCGCTGCGCGGGAGCGTCCCGGGAGAAGCCCGGGACAAGGGCGGGACCGTTTGTAGCCATTGGTGGCCGGGGGAGGCCGGGCTGGGCCACCCCTCTTGGGCTTGTGCGTTTGCGTTTGTAATGATAGCTATCATGTCCAGCAAGTTGTAATATTTATTTAGCACTTACTGTGTGGGTGGTGATATCCTCTATTGCTCTCTATTGAGGTGCTGCTTGTGTGGTATGTGCAAGTGCTAGCCGACTAGCTAGCATTTGTGTATATACTTGCTTGCTTGGGTTCTTTCATTTTCCTACCGATAGCAAAATATGGGGAAATGTAACCCCGCACCGCTTGCCCCTGCCCCAAAGACAAAAGCAGCTGGGAATCTCCAACTTTCAAGTTTGACAGCAATAGATCACATGCTGCAAAAAATTATAGGGGTGGTGGCTACTGACATTGAAAACACAGAGCGTCGTTTTTCGCTCCCAGCGGGCTCCCTTCCCCCTTTGCCCTCCTCTAATATATCGACATTTACTACAAATTCCCAGGACTCGATATTGGCGCCATCTTTTGTTGCTCTTCCTGGGGTCGGGTATATTCCAATATCCCAAGATCTAGTATTAACGGGGGATAATGCATCTCCTGAGACTCCATCTCCTGTGACACTCTCCCCCCAGCAAGACTGTCAATGACCCGTTCTATTTTTTGTGATGAGGCTGTTATGGACTTGTCTTCCCAGGCAGCTGCCTTTAATGACAATGGGCGTTGTAATACGTCTTTAATTAACTACTCGGCCACTGATTCACATCTTAATATAAGCAGCGATGGCCCATCAATAACAACTAGAGGGCAGCTGGCTAGGCGTAAGTCTAGGCATGACACTAAGGAATGCCCAGCCGTAAAAAATTGCAAAGGGAACAAAGGTGGGACTAAATGTAAGAAAGTGGTTGTTAAGCGTAACACAACAAAGGAGAAGAATGCTAGCAGTAATGCAGCGGGCACCAAAACGTCTAAAATAAATGACATAGGCCCACCAGGTGATGCACAAGTACGGGAAAGATCTGGGACCCCATTGGAGTCTCTTATGGAGAAATCTCCTAACAACTTAGTAAGCAGTGGTCCCATTACTAGCAATACTGCCACGGCACCTAACATCAGCGTAAACTCAGTGCACTTTCCAAATTCTGCAAAAGAAGCCCCACTCATTACCCACATTGAGCAAATTATGAAGTCCTTCATGCTACCAGTACTTGAAAGAATTAAAACCCTATCAGAAAGACTGGATCGCTTTGAGCAAGGGACACTTGATAATTTCTTCTCTGTAAAAGCTTTGATCAAGCTTCAAGCTAAGAATAGCCTTGAAATAGCTGCTCAGAAGAAAAATCCATTGGGGGAATTGCCACAGATAGGTACCCTTCTGTCCTCAAACCAACAAGGTCCTTCAAGGATCTTGACTGGAATTAAATCCCCAGTGTCAATAGTAACACCAAAGGCCAGTAAAATAGTAACATCAAAGGCCAGCAAAATTGTTAAACAACCATTGACTAAAGGGGACAAAAGAGCTAGCGAAAGTGTATCCACACATAGGCAGAAAGGTGACCACACTAACAGCAATGTAGAGACACAGAGAAAAGATCTATCTCTAAAATCAGACTCAGTTCATAACCCTGATACTTGTTCTTCTCATCCCAATCTGCTTCCAGCCTGCATGCCTTATGTAGTTGTCTTGGCGGGAGTTCCTGGGCTAATGTCAGGCAAACCAGAGTCTCTCTTCGAACTCAAAAACAAAACCACATTCTGGCTAAATAAAAACAGGCCACTCCCGAGGCAATTGGATGGTCATATTCTTTCTGTCAGACGAGTTAGCTGGGTGGGAAGCAGGACCAAGGATATTCCAGGTGATTGTATCCTGGTTAATTTTAGGGATGTACGAGTTGCAAGCTTTACTTGTAACCAGCAGAGTCTATATGGTGATGGAGGCATCAGTACCCATAGTTTCGGCTATTTTTACCCACGATCAGCCGGTTGGCACCAGGGACAGAGAGAAGGAAACCATTTTTGGGGAGTATTTGGTGGTGACTTCTATTCTTATCCAAATCCTGCCTATCCAAATTCTGCTTTCTTCAGAGGCCCTGTACGCTATGGAATGGATAACGGATATTGACGTAGCGTTTATCTCTATATTAACCATTTGTCAGCCCCTGTCGGTAATAAAAAGCCTCATTGGAATAGCTTCCTAATTATACCCCCTAGGAAATCTCTTACACCCCTTAATCTATTTGCTGTGGAAACAATACACTCAGGGAAAAGGCTAGGGTTACCACCCCAAATTGAGGAGGCCGATTGCTGGTCTACCATTGGGGAGGAAGTAGAGAAATATCCTATGTCCAAGCCTGTTGCAGCTAACGGCCGGGTTGCATATAAAGTCCCTACAAACACCCATACGCCCCCAGCAGTTCCATCTTCCGACCAGAGCAACGCTTCTCCGCAGCATGCCCCTTCGCCATCGTCTTTGGCGACTGAGCCTGTAGGGGAGGAGAAGATAATATCTGGTGAATGGATAACTTGTTCTCAGGACCAAGTAGAGGCTGATGGACTAACGATGAAGATCATTAGTTGGAATTTAGCAGGTATTGGCAAAAAGATAGACCTCCCTGACTGGAATGCTCTGGTCGAGTCCCACATGATTTGCATTTTCCAGGAGACTTGGAGTCTGGAACCCAATCACAGAGTTGGTTATACCGCGTATTTCCTACCTGCAGTCCTGCCGGTGTCTGGGAAGGGCCGACCCTCGGGCGGGCTCCTTATTTGGGTAAATATTTCTTTGGGTTGTAGCATTATGCAAAAGCAGTGCAATTCGTTGGATATTCTTGGGATCTCACTAAGAAGACCAGGTAGAGGGAGAACCCTTGATATATTTAACATATATGCTAGAGGCACTAAAGGTGGCTCCGTTTCCCCAACAATTGCATTATTAGAAGGGGTACTTAGAGACTGCCGTGAGGGTACGCAGGTTTTGGTCGCAGGGGACTTTAATTGTACATTCGAGCCCCTTGCGTCAGAGGATATCCTGGACCTTACTGAGGACGATGAAAGGAGGGGCATACCAACATTAGCAATCGATCCTATAAAAAGATGGTCACAAAGGGCAATCCAAATGAATGCTCTGACCATGGAGTTCGGCCTAAGAGCAGCAAATGGAAGAACAGCCTCAGACCCCCTAGGCGCTCACACATATAACAGGGCCAACCATACGTCTAGGATCGATTATATCCTCCTGGACATAATGCTTTGCCAAAGTGTCCAGGATATGGTAATATTACCTACTGTCGATAGCGACCATAATTCACTCTCGTTAAGCTTAAAAAATTTGTGGCCAAGCAAAAATGGCCCAGTCGTCCCATAGGAGGTCAATTATACCTCTAAGGTTTTGCCCTTTAATTGTGGTAGGCGTCTTAAGTGGAGCAAAGTAGCTCTAGACGAAAATAAACTCCTGACTATAGCAACTCTGTTGGAAGCCTCACAAAGTGAGCTAGATAAGATCTCTCTGGAACACCTAGACCCCTCTAGAGTAACTGTAGTATTCCAGGACACTGTTAAATCAATAGGAAATTTGTTCCTGCTAAAGATGAGAGGGCGCTGGATGGAAAAGCACCAGAAGCCTAAGACGAAGCGGGGGTGGTATACACCCAAATGCAGACAAAAGAAGTCTGCTTTAATTAAGGCAGTTAAGGCAAAACTTCAACCCTTGATCAAGCAAGCTAGGAACGAATACAACCAGGTGATAGCAAATGCAAAGAAGGAGTGGGAGGATTTGTACTGGCTAAAACTAAAAGAGGCTAGCGCTAGGAGGTATGCGGGTTGCTTCTGGAGCACCATACGAAATAGGAATAGGCCTGCTAGCAATCTCATCACATGTAATGACACTGGTGAGGTATAGTTCGCCCACTTTTCCAAACTGTATACATGTCAAACAGGAGTTATTACTGGTGCTGTACAATATAGTCCCCTTATACTTCCACGAGAAAGAATCTTGTTTCCGTTTACAATTAAGGAAGTAGAATATGCGGTTAGTTGTATAGTGCCCCAAAAGGCAGCTGGACCGGACGGAATCCCTGGGGATCTGCTCCGCTCCGATCTGCCTAAATGGGGAAAGCTCATCCATTCTATCCTCATCGCTATTGACAATGGTGCCGCCATCCCCGAATCATGAAAGGGGGCTCAGGTCGTCCCTATCTTTAAAAAGGGGCTTAGGGACGACCCTTCCAACTACCGCCCAATAAGTCTAATAGATACCACTCAAAAGGTAGTTGGAAAGGTGGTACTTGAGAGAATCTTGTAATGGGCTAAAGAAAACGAGATTCTCTCTGACTACCAAGCGGGCTTTAGGGCTGGCACCGGGACTATTGAGCAGGTCTTTAGATTATTATTAATCTATTGGAAAGTGGTTGTCATAGGCAAAGGCAGTCTTTATTTCACATTTATAGATCTAAGGACTGCCTTTGACCTTGTGCCCAGAGAACGCCTGTGGGGAGTGTTGGCTGCTATGGGGATTCCTCACAATATCTTGTCCATTCTAGTGAGGTTCCACGAAGGAAACTTTGCGCATGTCAGGTGGGGCACTGAGGGTCAAAAAAACAACAGAATTCCGGTGGAGAGAGGGGTCCGCCAGGGATGTGTTCTTGCTCCCACTCTTTTTTCACTTTATGTGAATGGTGTGGTTGAGCATTTGTTGAAAAAACCATCAGACGCCCCATCCCTGGAGGGGGAGCGAATCCCAACCCTCCTATTTGCCGATTATACGCTTTTAATATCTAAGACCCCAGTGGGACTCCAAAGCCTTTTAGACAATTTCCAGGACTTTTGTACTCAACGAGGCTTAGTAATGTACACAGATAAAACAAAGTACCTGGTCATGAACCCCCCAAAAAAACTCGGTCGTCCACCAGTACTAAACCAAATAGCCCTGGAAAGGGTCACTGTTTTCGACTATCTAGGTATTCGAATTTCAGATACCATGCAGTGGACCCCACATCTTTGTAAAATGTTGCTAAGTCACAAGAGGGTAACGGGGGTGCTCCTTAAGGAACAGCGGTCTTCCCTCGTAAGACCGATTGCCCCTGTCATTGACATTTATAAAGCAAAGGGAGTCAGCTCAGCTCTCTACGGGGCAGAACTGTGGGGTACCTTTAACAAAGACCACCTGACAAGTTCCGAAAATAGGTTTTAAGGGACCTAATGTCACTCCCCCAGATCACCCCAATGCTACCTTTGTTGCTAGATCTAGTTTGTCATCGTATTAAAGATCTGGCAAAACTACGGCCGCTGCTATTATGGGCCCGGCTGTGGCGAGTACCAGAGCTTGCCAAGTATGCAAAGGGGTTAGCAGAACTCATGGCAATGACGGGATGGCATAAAATAAAGTGGCTAAAAGATGTGAGATCCCTGCTTGGTAAATTAGGCCTCAATGAAGCCTGGGATAGTCGGTCCTCCCCCCCGAAGGCAACCCTAAAGATTCTATATTGGAAATGGGTTGCCTCTAGAATCAGCAGTGATCCAACTATTGGTAGGATAACGGTAGAGTTCCTGAGGTTTATAGATCTGCCATCCCGGGAACCCTACCTAGATATTATATGTAAACCAGCAGATAGGGCCTTGTATTTTACGTTTAGGGCAGGGGTCCTCCCAGTGCGCGCCCTAACTTCCCGCTGGAAACCCCCAACCCAAACAACACCTTTTTGCCCTATCTGTCCAACCAAAACTGAATCTGTAGCCCACATCCTATTTGCTTGTCCGGCATACGCGAACTCGAGGAAAATGTGGCTTAAACCTATATGTCGACTTTTGGGCACGAGGCATTCTAATGAGGCACTTCGTATTTTAATTTCAGATACATGCCCGTTGTTTGTTTGTGGACTTGCGAAGTTTTTATCTTGGGCATGGTCTATTAGAGCAAAAAGGCTTATTCAATGTGTTTAATTTGTATTTTAAAATTCTTATTTATTGCCCTATCTTCCTTGTTTATAGAGCTCAGAAAAAACAAACATTTGGTGTAAATGCATTCTTGAAAATTCTTTTCTATGTATAAATGTGTTTTCTAAATATGGGATGCTTTTATGATATGTTTTTATATCTAAATAAAGCCTAATGAAATGAAACTTAAATCAATTATTTTTTCCAAGCTGTTTATTGATGATGTGTTTTTGAATGTGTTAGAAATTGAGTTTCTGGTTGGCAGAGGTATGTACCCTGTCCAAGCAGGATCCACGAGCTAATCGGGGTAAGTCACACCACACCCTAAATTATCCTGTGCTCACCCACTGGTAGCTTGGCACCGAGCAGTCAGGCTTAACTTAAGAGGCACTGTGTAAAGTATTCGCACAACACTTCAAACAGTAACACAGTGAAAACACCATAGAAAGACCCCACACCAGATTAGGAAATAGAGCTTAATTTTATAAATAAGACAAGACAAAAATGACAAAAATCCAATAAGTAGAAGTCGATATATGAATTTTTAAAGAATAAACTATAAAATAGTGCTTGGAAGCAATAATCGCTTATTTGGGATATCTGGTTGTGCTGGGAAAAAGTCAAAAGATCAGGCTGACCACCATGGAGTGCAGGGTGATACAGGTGCCCAGTTAGGCCAGCTGAACAAAAGTACCTTGATCCAGGCTGTGTCAACGTCAGCGAAAATGCATGGTGTGTCCGATACGATGCGTCGGTGTCGATCCTCACAATGGCGGCGATGCGCTGGTCCTGGTCTCTGCAACAGAGGCAATGCATTGACTCCTCTGAGCGCAGGGGCTGCGTTGCAGAGTACTTGGTGTCATGATCAAGGCTGTCATCATCGAAGATACGGAGTCCTTGAGCCGGGATGAGCGTCGCGCTGTGCTGGTTCTGAAGGCAATGCATTGTGGTCGATCCTCGCAGCAGAGGCGATGAGCTGGTTCTGGTCACGCAACAGGGGTGATGCATCAGTTTTGATGCATCAGTTTTGATCCACACAATTGTGCTGATGGGCTGGTTCTTAAGAGAATGTATGGATTTTGTTGAAACAAGCACCTTGGCCTCACTTCCAAGAGTCCAGGACTGGGGTGGCACCACATGGCAGACCAGACTCACATATGACAAAGTACAGGTGCTACAGTAGAAGAATTGGAAGTATTTTATGGCCCTGGGACTTCAGATCAGGAGTCAAGCCAGAAAGCCCTTGGAGTCACTCTGGGTTCCAGTGATGCAGGTCCAGTCCATCTCACCCAGGCAGGGGAACAGCAGGCAGCAGGGCAGCAAAGCAAGGCAGAAGTCCAGCAAAGCAGCAGTCCAGCAGAGTGGCAGTCCTTTAGCAGCACACAAGTCCTTCTTCCTGGCAGAGTCTTCACAGGTCCAGAAGTGTACTGAAGTGGTGGTGTCATAGGTCCAGTACGTATACCAAGTTGTGCCTTCGAAGTGGGAGAGACTTAAAAGAAAGTGTAGTGTAGTTCCTATATCCCTGATAGGCTCTGCACATTGGAATAATATACACTACAGTTTTGACAGAGGACTGAGGTCAGTATGTCTGTATCGAGCACATTAAACTTAACTACTTGTGTGTGCCAGCTAACTCAGAGGTCACTAGAAACTTCTCGAATGAACAAGAAGGGATTAGTTTCTGACAACCGCATAAACATGACAACTTTGTATCCCTTAGAATCGGAACAATCTCAGAATCGTGGAAACAATAGATAACAGTTTCGCTCAGTCAATCGTGCATGCTTCGTTTCTATAGAGTTTGCAAAGAAATAGAGAGATGGGTGTTTCAATAAAAAGGGTTTATTGAACAGTCTTATTTCTCATGCAAGAGATATGAACTGCTACAATTGTAAGACAGAATGCGAAGTATAATACGAACAGCGTTAGCAGTGAGATAAAATAATACTGCAATAGCATGGTCTGTAGCTATGACAGATATATAAAAATACATACATAAATAACACAGGCTAAAATACTCAACTGGTGCTTCTAAAATAATCCTACCCCAGTGTACCTAACATAAGTGTAGTACAAGGGAAGAAGTATGTGCTGTTTAGTTTCTAGTCTAGTTTTGTTTTGCCAAGAGTTGCCAAAAGTTTCTCTAGGTTCTAGTCTGCTCCATGCCTTAGAATGAGAGAGTTTGGTATATCTTTTCCGGCACTCGATCTCTAACACCCCGCAAGGGGAGTTAGAAACACTGGAGCTGGGTTCTCTGCGAGGAGGATGACTGCGTCTGGCCAGTGCGTCAGTTGGGGACTTGACTTCCTTCCGAACTTCCTGTGGCGAGCCACGTCATGCAAGTAGGTAGCCGAATTGCACCATGGTGTGCCATGGCAAGTGAAGGTATATTTATACCTTGAAGGTGTTTAGGAATGCCAGTATTGACTTACAAGTTGGGAATAAGAAGGTCTTGAATGAACCCCTGAGGAATAGATGTTCATGCATAATAAACGAGTTCTTGGAGAAATCAATATCCAGGCAAGGGGAAGTCCTAAAGGCTTAAGAGTATGGTTTTCCAAGAATTCGTTGTGACGAAGATGAACGGATGTAGTTGACCATGCCTGTATTTGGTTAGCATGAGTAATTCCTAAATAAGGGCTGGATTTCTAGGCCTAAATAATGGCAATGTGAATTGTACCTATATAAGGGCATGAATCGGGAAATCTATATACGGTATCTAAATCGACACACAACAAAAGGTCCCTTCCTGGCCTGGCTCCAGACTCACTTCAGAGGTGTATGACACAACCTCTTCAGGTGGAAGTGTGAGATGGTGCCCAGCTTCTACCTCCCATCTCCCAGGATGGTCCATCAGTCACATTTAAGCTCCCTTTGTGTGCGACTGTCTAAAGGGAATACGCAAAGCCCAGATGTCACCCACCCCGGACTGAATAGAAACAGGCAGCAGGCACAAGGCGAAGTGGCATTTTTAGAGCTGAAATTGAAAATCTGACTTCACCATAAGTTGTGATTTTAAATTGTGATTCCGGAGACACCAAACTTGGCAAGTCTATTTCTTCACAATTGGGAATTAAATTTAAAATATATAATAAGGTAATCCCAATGTTATCAAAAGGGAGAGATAGTCCTTGCTGTAGTGAAAAATAATTTTTGGGAAGTTTGTCACAACCAGAGCATGTAAAACTGAAAGAACATGTCCTGCCTTTTAGCTACATTGTACCGTGCTTGTTTGTTTAAAATGTGCAGGTTTGTTAGATTTCCCAGAGTGCCGGCTGAGTAGGGCACAAAATCCACGGCTAGGCACATTGCAAAAAAAAGGGTTAGTTGTCAGTAGAAAAATGTGTTGTGTCCATGTTGCATTTTGGGCCCTTTCCTGTCACAGGCACTAGTCCTACCACACAAGTGAGGTGCCATCAAAGAGACTTGGGAGAGTGCTGAGTGGTAGGAAATGTGAGTCCATAACCCACTAGGGGCCTTATTACCACTGCACCACTAATTCTGATGAGGCTGGGACAGGAGTTCAGGTCTGGATCTGCGGTAACTCCATGGGACCAGAGTTTTTAATCCAAACACTTCGCCTGTTCAAAGCAGATGACAAACCAAGGTGAAATATAGGGGAAACCTGTGGGAATCAGTGTGGAAATACTGGTTCCAACTTGCTATTCATAAAAGGGATTAAAGTCGCCCCAGAGATATAGATGTTCATTATATTGGAAATTTCACGGTGAGCAGGAATGGGAGATGAATTACTGGACCTTTTTCTAACCTGCTTGCAATGGACACCTAAATCTTTGCCTGGCTCCTGACATATGACTGTACTATCTTAGACCTAGGGCAAGTGCAACCCTGGCATTTTGTACCAGCTCTAATTTCGGTAGGATACTTTTAGGCATTCCTTAATATTAGGGGTTAGTCAATGCTTAATTTGTAAATGAAGAAGTGCCAGTGCCCAAAGTACAGCTCAGATACCCGAAGCTGGTGCAATCAAATCTTGGCGCTCTTAATACCAAGGCTGCTTAGGTTTGAATCTACCTCATGCCTCTTTAATCCATTGCCTGACGCTCCCTAACCATTTATCTCTCTCTTGCAGGATACTGCTTTTTCCCTGGTTGACCAATTTTATGTCTTTCTCTTACTTTGTCATTTTGTTTTGTGTGTTTTTCTGTCTGGTGCTATCGGTAAACATCTAATGAAGAAAAATAAGTGCCCGTCCCCAAAAATGAGTGCCAGTAGCCCCCACCAGCTACCACCAGGTTAAATTAAGCACTTGAGTTAGTATAGTCTAATTTAGAGTTAAGTATTGAGTCCACTTCTAGACACTTAAGTGTAGTAGGTAAGGAAAATATTCTTCTGAGTGATGAAAGGAGAAATAAAATAATACTGCTGATTTTATAGTTCACTTGGGTGTTCGTGGAGAGGCACAAATTCAACTGGACTCCAATATTTTTTACCTTATTGGTAGTCAACTGAATGACTTGGTGTCTCATTTAAAGAATGGTGGGATGTACTATGTTCTGCCAAGTCACTGGAGGAATATTCTCTGCTGCATTAGCAGAGCATAGTTTGCTATATTTAGTGGTCTTGGATAGGCACTTAGGCAGGTGGAGATCTCTGTGCCTTCACCCTAGCCGCAGACATAGAACAGAGGCTTCGCTGAAGGCAGTGAAGCTTTGCTGTGCAGTCACCATTTATAAAATACCTGTACAGAATTATTTTTTGTATTTAAAAAAAACTCCTACAGTAAGAGTTTGTTTTTTAAAATCAAATAAATAATGCCCCTGATGTATTGGCAGTTGTTTCCCAGCACGTGGGTCATTAATACTGTTTAGGGCAGATGTTCTGAACCTATTCACTTTTAAGCTGGACCTTCATTGAAAGGTTTCTGCTGGTGGAGCCTAAGCTTTCTGAAACATGGTGGATCCTCAACTCTAAAGAGAGTGGAGAACCCAGAATTTAGTAGACAGGGTTCTCTGCCATGGTTTTGACAGAGTGACTTTTTCTGCAAACTTCTTAACACTTTTTTTATTAGCATTTAGTAAACACTTCGGTACAGTACAGGAGTTCTTAAGCAGGTACTTTTTACCTTGCAACAATGACAATGCTCCCATCAGTAAGCATGTACGTTCCTTGCTAACTCTTGTAACATAATCTGGACCAGCCTATTTTGCTTGGTTGGGTTACAATTACAGTGCCAGGAAATCCAAGTTCAAGCAAGCAATAAGAAAAAACAAAACAAAAAACCATGAGAAATAACACACTAACTGTAATTGTGTTCATGCCTACCCTGTCATCTCTGTGGGTGGAATATTAGTTCATTATTAGTGACAAAAAGCGTGGGGGTGTAGCCCTAGGGGGTGGGGGGGTCATCACCACCAGTACACGGGGGCCGTGAAGTAACTCTCTTAAGTCCTTTTCCTTCGCCCCTGGGTGCAGTCTGGGGTGGAAATCCGTCTGTTCTCACCATCTCAGCCAATCTGAGTGTCTGGTTCTTGGTTGGGTCCTATCTCTACCACCTGACCCCCACCCTCAACCTACGGCAACTCATCTTCTGTCATGGAGCCTGTCATTCATCCACCACTTCTGACCATAGGGGTGCTATAGCTCTACGACGGATTCCCTGTGCCTATTCCCAGGGCATCCCCAAGATTTGGGTTGCTGGAGACCTTTTGAGGGTATGCCAATATCCTCTTCCACTCCGCATCCATCAAGTTTCGGCTGAAGTCAATAGACCAGAGGTTTCCCTGCCTGGGCATTCAGTGCTCTATAGAACCACGTGACCAGGGGTCTGCTGGTTCATAGTGCCAGGAGAGGCTGAAGAATCCATCCTAAGAGTTGGAAGTTCCATGTCCGCTGACCCCCACAGGTCCCAAAGAGCACGGGTAAGTGTTTCATAGATAAGGAATTAACCAAGGGTAAGCCAGTTTGTTCTGATAAACCTCTGAGGGGAACTAGGATGCTTGCCTGAAAACAGTCGCCCGGAAGCTTGTCTCCTTTCTGGTGAAGAATTGGCTTGGTAGTTTGGTCTGCCCTGTTCCAATGATGCACTGGGCCAGGGACAGACTAATTTGCATTTAGCCAGGTTCTGAGGAGGGATGGGGCAGTGAGCTAAATAACGGTGATGGATCAAGCCCTGATCTTTGGACTGGGTAAGAGTGGTCTGCTTAATTCAGACACTCTGTTCATCACCACCCCCTGTTCTGAATTGAAAACAGTCCCCCAGCATCACCAGCCCTACCTCTGTCCATGACCCCACCTGTCCTGCTGTGAAATAGGTCAGTGGGTTGCCATGGGGCAGTCCCACCAGCTGTAATTCTGAGGCATGGGGGTCTCCCTAGTAGTCTGTGCCGCCAGCAGGACAAAACAGCAAACACAAGTATACCGAGTGGTGGATTCCGCAGAATAGCCCTTGGTTGGGTTCAGTACCCATCGGGACAAGTTCTGACAGACCCATTCCATCCAACCATTTAGTTATCCCAAATTATTTCCCGAAGGAGGACATTGAGTTTCTGAAACCAAACTACAGTAAACTTCACTGGAAGGTTCACAAAGAAATAAAGGAGCCATCGGAGCACTGCCATTTTAGAAAGCGCTATAAGCGCCATGACGGGAAGTTTGAGTGAGAGCCAAAAGGGGGCACAGGATTTAAGGGACTGAAAAGCCTTTCACAGATTACACTCCTGCAGGTCCACTAATTTGAGGAAGATCTGAATGTCCAGATATCTGAAAGTGCACAAGGCCCAGAGTATATCAGGGAGCAAGAAGCATATGCCGCTGACAACTGAGAACACACATGTCCTACTGTGATTAACTCGAAAGCCCAAATACAGGCTGAAGTCAGCAAGATGCTGCAGCACCCAAGGGATATCTCTTATACCATCTCAAATATAAATATTGAGATCATCCACATACTGTGAGATGGTATGGAAGGAGTTGTCCATTTTGGTGCCCCTTTCCACCCCGTTTGTCCAAAATCTCTCCTCGAGGGGTTCAATGACTATGGCGAATAGTAGGGGAGAGAGGGGGCATCAAGAGATTGCAACCCTGCCTAAGTACCCTGAATATTTTTTAGTCTTCAGAGATCGTTTTCCCTGTTTTAACTCTCACAACTGGGCAGGTATAATGTAGTTCTACCCATCTCGCTCATCGTGTTCCCAGGCCCAACTGTAACATGGCTGCCTCCAAGAAGTCCCTCTGTACCGTGTTGAATGCTTTCAAAGTCAACCGACATGATCACGGCAGCAGGGCCAGAGAATAAAGTCTGCAGAGGTTAAGGGATGTATTTCAAGTTAGGATAAACCTGTTTTGGTTTGTATGAATCAGGGTTTGCAGGTGGGGCAATAGACAGGAGGCCAGCACCTTGCTAAGTATTTTATAGTCAGAATTAAACATTGAGAGGGGTCGATAGTCGGAGAATGATACATCCCAAGATGTGTATTTGGGCAGGGGGGCTACCAAAGTCTCTCAGGTCATAGCCGGGACTATTCCCATTTCGTAAGCATTTGCATACATGTCCGCTAATCTTGGTGCTAACACCGCCATGAAAGCAGCATAGAACTCCGAAGAGAGGCCATCATCTCCCGGCGTTTTACCCAATGCCATGGCTTTAATAGGATCATGGATCTCTGGTTCCATAATCAGGGACCCCATTGACTTCTTGTAGGTGGCGGATAGTAACCGAGGAGCGAGGCGGTCCTTGTCTGCCAAACTCTTAATATGCTTCTTCATCCAATGTGGGTAGTGTTTGCAGAATGTTAGCAGGCAATTTTAGTTGGTCTGGGGAGCCTGCGAATAGTATTTCTGTCATCTGAATGTCCACATATAAATGGTTTTCCTTCATCCACATTTTAATACACATAATGGAGTGTTGTAGTAGATCAAATCACATCCAAAGAATTTTGTGGGTTTGCTTATTGATCTGCACATCTATTGACATACTATGTCTAGGTGTTGATTTTTAATCGTACCACTAAGGGGTGCTCATATGATGTTGCAATACCCTCCCACCGTGGTATTTTTATTTCTAGGACTACAAAGTCTAGAACAATGGTCAATCACGGTACATCAGAGCACACCCGATCAGCGTTCAGCTGATAGTCACATCTACGAACACAGACAGCTAAGACACAGAACGGACGTATCTAGGTCTGAAAAACGCACACAAGCTTTTAAGAATGGTAGCGATCCTCAGGATCAGGAGGTAGCTTCCGAAACAATTGCACAGTTGGAAACCATTTCACGCTGCTCTACCACAGGCCAAACGTTACTTGCTACTGTTTCTGCAACAATCTATCACGGAAGCCTCTCATCATTAAGCCGGGCCAGCGTTGATTGGCAACGGAAATAAAACGATAAATATTCAATTCAGAGCCTTGAAAAAGCCAAGTGGGCGAAACGTGCGTCGGCTGCTATTCTTTGTGTGTTTGGAAAATCGGAAATAAATGTCAAACGGAAAAGACCTGATTCAGGATTGTGCTTGAAACTTTATTGAAAGGACATTTGACAAGAACAATTGGAATGCATCTTGTGTCTCATTATCTTGTTGGATCATAGATATAGTGATCAGGTGTGCTCTGATGTACCGTGATTGACCATTGTAGTAGATCAACCGAGATATGTATGAGAGCTTCTTAAATTAGATACGTTAAGCCTCACATTCGGATGATGTTACAGAGAGGGCAAATATTGATGTTAAATAAACAATTTGACAGTGGGGATCCTTGAATAATCCCACTGTCTATGGGCAGAGGTATTGAATTCAAGGATCTAAATTTAGGGTTGTAATCTGAGTGCTGAAAACTGATTCGCACCAGTTAATTCCCTTTTACTAATGCCAGCCAAAGTAGATAAGCTGCTCAGATGGATGGCGTGATTGGCTGCTGACAATCCTAACAGAACAAGATTGCCCAGGTATTTCTGTAATCTGCTGGATGCTGTCAGTAACTCCAAGTAGTTGAGTCTTTGCCCTGTGAAGGGGCCAGAAGGCAGATTATCCCTAGAAGTTTGCAGAGAATGGATAAGCCAGTAAGGGTCATAAGGAGTTGTACTAGGGTACCAGGGTTTTTTAGGTCTCGCCTAGCGTTGCAGCACGCTTGCGCCGCTCGCTCTGCAAGGCATATTGTGGTAGGGTATATTTTAGAAGTCGAGTGGAAGCCCCGCCCATCTTTTTCATTGGCTGGCATCATCCTTCATGGTAAACGCTGGCTTCCAATTAAAAATAAGGCTTCCTAGTCCCTCCTTGTTACCGCCCTGTCTCCTTTTGGGACCGTCCATCAGGACTGAATCGTTTACTCGTCTCCTTCATTAGTCAGTAGGTACTATGTCTTTTCGGTCGCCTTTGGCAAGGGTGGTCGTGTGTTTATTTTTGCACCGGGGAGATTAAGCAATTCGTCCAGAATCACAGGATGATTGAGCCTCTACCCGGACTCGAACCTGGTTCCCGAGCTTCAGGGCCAGCCTTCTAGCCGTTAAACCAGGTCCGGGGCACAGTTTGGAAATGGTGCTTTTACTTTGTTAAAGTGTCCGATTTGTCAGTAACTCTTTGATTAATGATGACGTCCACTTCACGTAGAATTAGCACCCCCTGAGCAGACTGCAAAGGCATCTCTCAAGAATCCAGTCACACAGCACTCCACCGAGGTCCCACTCTGTGGTGTAAAGCCCTGGTGAGCAAGGCTTGAAGTGAAGCACTAAGACGGCATCCCGCTCTGAGGCGCTCTGGCCTGGGGATGGAGGTGGGGTGCAATCCCAAGATGATAAGGAGCACGGCTTGAAGTGCAGGGCTGCGCCGGGATCCTGATCTGCATTGCACAACCCTGTGAGCAAGGCTTGAAGTGCAGGACGGCACAGTGAACAATCTCTGCTGTAAAATCCTGGTGAGCAAGGCTTGAAGTGCAGCGCTAAGACGGCATCCCGGTCTGCGGAGCACAACAGTGGTGAGCAAGGCCTGAAGTGCAGCGTGGCACAGTGAACACTCTCTGTGGTGCACAACCTTGGAGGAGCAAGGGTAAAAGGGCAGTGCGGCACAGTGAAGACTCTTTGTGGTGCACAAGCTTGCTGAGCGTGGCTTGAAGTGCAGGGTTTCCCAGTATCGCATTTGAGGATGCAGTGCACGCAACAACATTCTTTTTATTAATTTATATGTTTATTTACCTGTAAAGCTCCGTAATCCATAGATTACTACCCCCCCCACTTCCCCTCCCCCTCCCCAAGTCACCGCCCTGCAGGTACACACATTACCGACCGCGGCTGGTTATTGCGTCGCAACAAATAATACGGGTGAAGTGGGCAGTAAAGGCAAAGATCCCCTGGCGTTTTCATTTGGTTTTATTGAAGAATACAAACTATGCAGTTTTGGGCTTCCAGAGAAAAAAATCAAACAATAAAGAAAGCGTGGCAAAAGAGTGGCTTTACTTCTCTAGAGCTTGGGGCTGAACAAATCGCCTCTATGCACTATGAACAGACATACTCGGGTCGGTCCTTGTGTTTCTCTGGCTTGGTGTGGACAGTGACCCCTCCTGTCTTGAAGTGCGGCGACAACAAACTGTGCACGTACAACTCACTTCTCATCTAGGCATACTGTAGAAACCTCCCCATGAATACAAAACTATACACAGTGCAGGGGACCTCAGTAGCTCATGTGAACACCCCTTTGCTATGCCCCCCCACCCCCGCACACACACCTGATCTCTGATAATGACAGCCTGACACCTCCTTCGTAGATAAGACAAACTCTTGCAGCGCTCTTGGCTCCATGCGGCGAGATGCCGCCAGCGCCTTTGGTAGGTTTGCGGCACTTTGAAAACAAGCATTTGCAATGCAATAGGTCTCGCATTTACGCCTGATAATTTATGTTTTAAAAACCAAACATAAATAAAAGGAATTGTCATTTACAATGCTAATAGCTCAAACCCGCGAAATGCAAGACCTATTGCATTGCAAATGCTTGTTTTTTTTAGCTAGGAGTACCTGATATGTTTAAAGCTTAAAGGGATGGACTTCTAGTCCAGTCAAGAAATTACGAATTTAGAAACAGTAGAGGAAATGCATCTCCATATAATGCCATTGATCAGCCTACTGCTGTATCCATCGGTGTGCTTTACCTTTGATATCGAATACATTAGTCTTCCAGGCTAATTGGGGAAAAGATGAACAAAGGGGTGGGTATAAATGTCTGAAACAGTGGAATCGATGTCTACTGTTGAGCTGCTCGTTTATCAGTCGCCTGGAGAACTTTTGTAGTACCTGATCGTTTGTCTTTGAAAAGATTATCAATCTGATCACAAGAGGTTTGAGAACAATAGCCTGAGTGTTTGTGAGAATGTGGGAATGTGGTGTAAAGCAAGACGGTGACCATTTGGAACAATGTTTTGGAAATATTAACATCAGAGTTGATTTTGTTACACCAAAATTCTATTTTGCCTTTATCAATTGCATGTTATTAGGATTTCAAATGGGCGTATTGGGGAACAGCCCATGTGTGTGACTAAGATTTTACTTTCTTTTCTGCAAATATTATTTCACCATACATTTTGACGATTTTTCATGTTTTCCACAGAAGTTTGAATTTTAAAAATGTTCTAGCAAATTTACTATGCCTGAATATCGTGGCTGAGAGAAAAAGGAAGAATGAATGACTGAAGTCAAAGAGGCAGAGCTACAGTGGCAGTTATTAGTAGGCTTGAAGTGTTGCAGACACCAAGTTGCTAATTCATTTTAATAGCAGCAGAGCTGTATTACAGACTGGGCCGAAAAGACTGGGCCGAAAAGCTGTCAATAGTGAGTATTTGCAGGGAAGCAATCTAGATTCAATCCCCTATAGCTGAATGCAGGAAGCATGGTTGCGCTCTTTGGTGTACAAAATGCAGAGGGCCCTGAGAAAGGGCGAGTGGGGTGCACAAACAGGCACCCGGATACAAAAAGGCTACAGAAAAATATGCGGAGGAAGGCATAAGCGAGAGAGGAGGCTTTCCATTGGGACTTCAAAATAGCTGAAGAGAGATGTGTGTGAGGCGTGGGTCTCTCTTTCTTCCTGATATTGTCAAAAAATTGTGAACAATGTAAGCATTCTTTCTTATTCCTTCTTCTTTGCTCTATTCCTATTCCAGGTTTCTCTGTATCTTATGTTGCTTCAGTTTGTTTTCTTTTTCCATATTATTCTGATCCAGTCGTTCCCGGACAGGTAGTTGGTAGTTCCTCGCTCAGAAACTTAAAAGTTAGAAGGATGTCCTAGTTACATCTACAATTAATTTACAAAATGGCAGTGTATAATAATACTGGGAAATCTCACAGCTCACGGTGTTCAATATCAGCAGTTGTAGGTGTGGTGTTCACACTCGCTTTCACATCACCCCGAGGCAGCAGATATAAACTTTAGACCTTCTTTCCGAAGTATGAAAGAAGAGTTTCAATGTGCCAGTCCAGCTCCACTTCTGCACACCTTATAGATACACTATCTGTATTCCAGTTACTGGGCGAGCCTGTGTAATGTGCTCTTCCTATTATGCCAAGCACTGATCCGCTATTCCGCTCTGTCGAAAAAAGGGTAAGATATATAAATTATTGTGCAAAAAAAAGCATGGAATATAAAAGTGTCCATTGCGAGGAGCAGAAATGTTGGGATGAGAATACACAACTTGGGAGGTCAAAGCAGGCTATGGAGATCCATGGTTGGTTGAAAGTAACAAACGAGCAATGGCAACGTTACACTCATGATTAAATAATACATCTGGCAGCTCAGAATACATTGCAGCCCTTTAATCTTCGAACTTTGGTGAGGAAAAAATAGGACTTGGAAAGATTATTGCCATTGTGTTTTCAGCCATGAAAAGCGCCTATCCTTTAATAGCTGAGAAATACATTTGCACTCTCGGTTCAAAGTTGAGTAAAGAAACGCTGGGCAAGAGGTGAAGACAGACCTGTTCTGAAGAGAAGAGATGGAAAACTGGCCAATTGTGCATTTAGGAGAAAGGGGTGTGAGCAACAGGGGCGTAGCTTAGTCAGCAAGATATGGGATGTGTGAGTTTCAGATTTTCCAATAATATATTGTTAAAATACATTATACCACAAGCAGGGCGCATGAGAGGGGCTTAAAGGGCAGTGAAAATGCAGAGGAATGCGAATTGGTAGAAGTATTAAGTGAGAGAAATCACAATATTTAGTGAAATAACCAACATTTTTAATACTTTCAGAACCGAGAGAGGGGGAGAGTGTTTGCCTTTTTGTCCATGTGTATGCTAAATGTCGTGGTGAAGTCCGACAGACACCTCAACATACCCAACTAAAAGCACCTTTACCCAAGTATTTACCGGAAAATGCATTTATTAGAGGGTGCTGTAACACCCCAAACACCCCCCTCCGCCCCGAAGCTACACCCCTGTGGAAGAATGGGGCAAAGTATGCAAACAACGTATTTATGGTCTATACAGGGCTTCAGTCTGACAAAGACCAGCCAGCAATAGCTAGAATCTGCTCTGCTAAATGGCCACTTCCTGAAATATTGCAACCTGTGATAAACACTTTAACACAATTGATAATTACTTTGTGAGTAGTCTCTTCTACAGGAAATTCCAGGTGAAAATAGTGGTAATTATCACTAAAAATAAGACCAGCTCTCACCTGCTTTTCAATATTGTCATACCTAGTTCCAAACATTTAGTTGTAAGTTAGGTGCAGTCAATATATATGCCTGAAAAACATCACAGCTGCATGCTTGCAGGGATGCAAAACTTCAAGAGATTTAAAAGGAGCAACACCAACACAGCTACTTTCCAGGAGCGGATGTTCCTGCTGGAGCAGTATTGTACCACCAGTAGTAACTCTTCTGTATTAGTGCCAGTGAACAGCTATGCCTAGGTTAAGGTGGTCCTAAATTATTAACTAGCAAAGAGGGGACCATACACCGCTGGCAGACGGGATGCTATTATTTCTGTGAAAGAACACATTGGTGTTCCTCCAGTGTAATTGTACTGATAATAAAGGGCAGATATCAACATTGTACTAGACTGGAGATACGAAAATGTAAAATCTGTGACGTTGATAGAAAGACCACACGACCTTTAAACACAACTGCATTGTATTGCCCACACAATTTACCCTACCGGTGTAGAAGTGTTTCTAAAATAACTTTCAGACCATAGTCAAACTCAACCCAGTAGGTTCTCATTTTCACGCCCAAGATATTACATTAAGGATATGTGTGACAATCCTTAAGGAAGTTTTCAAACCAGAGAAACACAGGAGGGCAAATTAATTCAATATAATGTAAATTTGTGGATCACTGCAAACGGGGTCAATAAAGGGGGGTTCATGTTCCACTACCCAAGATGAACCACAATTGCTTCACCGCTTCCAAAATTTGGATAATCTGCAACAAATGCATGGACGAAAGGCTACCCCCACCCTTGTTTACATAGTGAATGCCAAGGCAGTCTTTTGATTCAAAGGGGAATGCTAATCCGTAACTTCGGTACTGAACAGCTAACAATTAGGAGAGGCCTTTCCTGTTCAGAATAGGTTATTGTTATACAAAGGTGCTCACAACTAGACTATTCTAAATTGCTAGCTATGTATTGCAGGTAATTGCTCTCAACGATGGCATAATGTAATATCCAATTATTCATATGTTGACTCTAGCCTCCTCTTACACAAACTCAATTTCCCCTAAATACACTATAAAATATAGCTGTCATGTTATGTCTGCCTACACGCAGCCCATTCATTATGAGGGTGAGTTTTTATTCGGGAAACAGGCTACCAAGACAGTCATTTATATTAATCTAAAGGTGCCATTTAAATCCTCGTGGGTTGTCTTCTAGGCTGCTGGGGTGGCAGAGACACAACCCGTAGCAGACTACCTGCAATACTTGGTGTTGCCCACCCCTGCTGTGAAGATGATCTGAGGAAAGTGCTTCCACAGACATGATAGCAGCACTTTCATCATAAAAGTAATGCCTGGGGCGCCGCCATGTCATGGCTACCTCTATGGCACTTTTTCAAAAATCTATCGCAATGTGGGAATTAATTTTTTTTAAACAAAAAGACAAATGGCCATGATGCACATGTAGCTCCCTCCTCCCCTCAGGCAGGAAAAAAAATGCACTGGAAGGCCCAACTTAATAAGGCAGCCATCTGACACATAGGCCAAGCCCATTCTAGATGGTCTTCAGGAAAAGGTTTTCTCACCCCCCTCTGAATGAGGTGGAAGAACCATGAGTTTACAAGGGAAGAAGTCCCACTGAGTTACAAAAGGACCACTGCTGTGACAAAATCCCAAATGGTCTCCAGAATGTTTTCCCCTTCTTCCTTGCCTTTCGGAGTTAAATATCGGACTTGTCGTCCAGAGGTCCTTTCTATCTGTGGTGGATGCTGCTCTGCATCTAGCTGAGTTGTGCTTCTTCTCTTTCTTTGTTTTACATATTTGTTTTATTTGGGATGTTTTGTGCAGGAGCTATGCTTGTGGTGTAATTGTTTGCCTAAATATTAAAACACATTTGGTTTATTTATTCCTTGTTTATTGTAATGGGCCTTACACACGTGCAGCTTTTCATCTCCATTGTCCTTTTCTGTGAGGACCTCTGTAGTAGAGTAGAAAAAGTGTTCTATCTTCATTGTGACTTTTTGTGAAGACCTCTATTGTTAGTACAATGTAGCCTCATGTTTCCATCTCCATGGCACCCTTCTGTGAGGACCTGTTAGTAGCGGAGCACAACAAGTTTTCCATCTACATTGTACTCTTCTGTGAGGACCCTGGTTGGTAGTACAGTGCAACTGCTGCTTTCTAACAAGCACAGTGCATCAGAGTAGCAAGAGTGTATATGCAAATTTCTATGTTAAAGCAACACCTTCTCATCTTGGTGGTTGACATTTCATGCAATAATATCTGCCATGGGAGAGCTCTCTTGCAACGACTTGAGGAACTGCAGCAGCTTTGTAGCCCTTGTACTTCTTTCGGAAACACTGTTGTTGTAGCTACATGTATTCATCGGGTGCCAAATTTCCAGGATGTTTGAGTAAACCAGGTATATATGTGCAGTTGCCATTCTCCATTGGGATACAATTCATAAAAAGATAAACAAAGTTTAATGATGGAAGTCAATCCATGGCAGAAGTTAATATTTTTGGTTATTGCACTTGTTTAAGGAAAACCTGAATTAATGTGCAAAGCAGTATTGTGTTTATCTTCTCAAGATGTCAACATTAAGTGCTTTTGGCATGGCTCAGTCTTCCAAAGTGTTAGCATTCACCCAGATAGTGCTATGACTTCATTGTACTCTTCTGCGAGGACCTCTGATGGTAGTGTATTGCATCTCAACTGCATCGTTCCATCTCAATCTCCATTGCACTCTTCTTTGAGGACTTCTGTTGATAGAAGAGTGGGATCATTTTCCATTTACACTGTACCTTTCTGTGAGGACCTCTATTGGTAGGATAGCTCAACTGCAGATTTTCATGTTCATTGTACTCTTGAAGACATCTGTTGGTAGAATAATACAGCATACGTTTTCAAGGGCCCTTTTATTTTCCTCTGAGAACAACTCTTTGCAGTACAGTGCATCAAGATTTCCCTCTCTATTGCACTCTTCTGCGAGCGCAACTGGAGGCTGCATAGTGACACTTCAGCTTTCCAGCATTTGTCTTAGACTATGGAAAACTTGAACCTAGATGCAGGACAATACAGTATGATTTTCTCCAAATGTCAACTTTGTCAGTGCGCATTCATACCTTTGTTAAGGATGGTGCTGCACATATGGCGACACAATTACACCAAATAAATACAGAGTTTCATATCTCACTTTTCCAAACGCTTATGTTTGAATAGTGCAGAAGGCTAGATTTGTTTGTTCTTTGGTGTAGTCCTGCTATTCCTCTTTATAGTTATTAATAAAAGATTGCAAATAACAGGATGCAGGGCAAAGGCTGAACAGGATCAACCATTATGTGTTCAACCAGGATACGCTGGACACTCATAAAGTGCTGCCATTCTCTGAAATTTGTACCAACTCATGCCCTCATTCAGCATTCATCTTTTATAAGAGAATGTTTTGCACAGCTCCATTTCTGTATTTTCCTACATTATCATTTTATGTGCGCACACTCTGTTCTCTGTAGTACAACTGCACTTCTCTATCTTCTGTGAGGACATCTGTTGGTGGTACAGCGCAACTGTAGCTTTCCATCTCCATTCTATTCTTCTCTGAGTACATCTTTTGGCTATATAGTGCAACTTCATCTTTCAAGCGATTGCATTCTCCTTTGAAGACACCTGTCGGCTGTATAGTATAACATCAGCTTTCCCAGTCCTAGCATAGTTGCCAGTAGCAACCACATGGCAATCCGGGTAAAAAAAGACGAGCATTTAACATCTTTGGGTTGCAAAGATGCTTGAGTCTCCTAGTTTCCATATGTCACTAACCAGTCCATCGCAGTGTTCACAGGGTCAACTGTGCACTTTACCTTTGAGATCAACGAAATGAGTCTTATGGGTTAAAAGAGGAGAAGATGAAGAAAGGAGAAGTGATAAATGTCTGGGCCAGTGGAATCAACGTTTCCTGCTGAGCAGCTGGCTTATCAGTCATCTGCAGACCATTCCGTGTACTTGATTTTTATTTTAAAATAAGGAGCAATCTGATCAGATAAAGTTTGAAAACTGGGGCCCAAGAGCTTGTGAGCATGAAAGGCAGAGACTGTTTGGAACAATCTTTTGGAAATATTCATCAAAGTGCCATTCTGCGAATTTCAAATTGCGAAAAATAGCTAATCGCAATTTGAAAATCGCAGAATGGCATTCATGAAGAAAAGCGATAGAAAAATGTGAATCGCAATCAGCCGCAATTACCGATTGCGATTGTGCCACAATCGCGTAAAATTTGCAGATTCGCCCGTTTCCCATGTTGAAATTGCGATCTCGCAATTAGCGAAATCGCAATTTGCGATCTCGCTAACTGAGAGATTGCAAAAACGGGAAGTCGCATTTCGAGCCCATTGATGACATCACAACCAGGAAGTAGGCTTTTCCCTCCCACAAACAGATCACTGAGCCAGCCAGTGGAAGCAGCATTGTGAAGAGCTCAACTACAGTGATTTTGCAGCACCCCAGCAGGACACATACCACCAACATGTCCCAGGAAGCAGCAGGGAGCAGTGGCCAAGGCAGGAAGAAAAAAATTAAGTTCTCAGAACAAGAACTTGAGCACCTCATAGAGGGGGTCTGCAATGACCATGGACGCCTCTTTGGCAAGGACTCCCGGAGGGTGCCAGAGGCAGACAAGCGCCGGATCTGGCTGCTCATCCGCGCGAAAGTGAATGCAGTCGGGGTGACCCAGCTGTCAATCGACGACTTAAAGAAGCGCTGGTACGACCTGAGAGGTCGTGCAAAGGAGCGCTTTGCGGAGAGGCTTGGGGAGCAAGTTGCCACCGGCGGAGGGGATCCAATTGCCACACCAAGCACTCCATTGGAGGACCATGTCGAGGACACCCTCACACCAGAAGCCTGCGTCGGTGTAACTCAGTTGGACTCGTCCTGACCCAGCAAACAATCACAAGGTAAGTGCCATGCGACTGCGACCCCCTCCCCTAACAATGCCCATGACTCCTGTGCTAGCAATATGACATCCCCAGTAATGCAGGCCATGCACACCTGAAATGCCCCAATGCATTGTGGTAGTTGTAGTGTAATCATAATTCCCCAGATATCCCAACACAGCCAGACCTGTCAAATCAAAGTCATTCCAAAAGCCAGTCAGGGAAAGCAAGCCTGCATGCATGTAGCAACATCTCATGTGCAAGATACATATCATTAATCATGCACCCTTTCACATCACAGGTGCTGTCGACCAACCCAGCACTGACAGCGAGGCCCTGCATATTGAGGAGTTACCGGAGGACACTGAGGGTGAGGGCCAATCTGACCAACAACCAGGTCCATCCCAGCCACCTGCAGTGATTCCACCACCACCACCCCGTGTGGACAGGGCCACCCCTGCAGCCACAGGTGTCCTGCCACCGCCCCAACAGACACCCACGGCAGTTGTACAGGCCACACCACCAGCGGCTAGGAGGCAGACGAGGCGCACCGCCGGAGCAAAATCCCAGTCCAGCGGACTGAGGCGCCAGCAGCGTCAAGCCTCAACAGGCAAGGGCAGGGCACTCCATCTACCTGATCCTGGCCTGGCCATTGAACACCAGGATGTGGCTAGGTCACTGGAACAGCTGACTGCAAGCAGTGCTCAGCATGCAGCCCACTGCCCATGGTGAACCAGGGGGGTGACGATGTCAGCGAGGTTGCGTCCACCAACAGCAGCATGTCCTTGCCGCCGGTGCCCGAACGCCGCCGCAGCAGCAGGCCCACAGCAGGATCACGGGCCAACACCGTCCCTCAGGACCCTGAGAGACGACTCGGCGCATCTGTACGTAGGCGCCAGTGACATTCTGAACACTGTGTGTGGGGCCATGCTGGGCACCTATGCAAGCCCTCTACCCCTACATGGGGAGGTATGAAGCAATACTGTCCTCATGTGACACCAAGGAAATCAAATTACAAAAAACAGTGGTCCCTACATGTGGACAAGATAACATACAAAAATCATTAATCATACACCTGATAAGTAGTATGTCTTTTGTCCAGCCGGACGAATTTTTTTTATTTTAAATGTTCTGGTTGTGAATTTTAAGAACCAAAAAAGATAACAAGTGGGCACAGCCGTGACCCACAACAATCAAGACAAAACAACAACAACAAGCTTCCGGGGACCGGTTTCTGGCATTACCACCCCCTTTTTGAAATATTTTTGGCTACCATGAGTGTGGAAGGGTATGCTCAGACATGAGTCCCTTGCTCACTGCACCATCAGGATTCAAGCAAGCCGGGCCGAAGACGGCTGTAATGCCAGAAACCGGTCCCCGGAAGCTTGTTTCCTTTCCAGTGAAGAATTGGCTTGGTAGTTTGGTCTGCCCTGTTCCCATGATGCACTGGGCCAGGGCCAGACTAATTTGCATATAGCCAGGTTCTGAACTGGGATGGTGCAGGGAGCTAAAAAACGGTGATGGATCAAGCCCTGATCTGTTGACTGGGTAGGAGTGTTCTGATTAACTCAGATACTCTGTCCATCACCACCCCCTTTTTGAAATATTTTTGGCCACCATGAGTGTGGAAGGGTATGCTCAGACATGAGTCCCTTGCCCACTGCACCATCAGGATTCAAGCAAGCCGGGCCGAAGACGGCTGTAATGCCAGAAACCGGTCCCCGGAAGCTTGTTTCCTTTCCAGTGAAGAATTGGCTTGGTAGTTTGGTCTGCCCTGTTCCCATGATGCACTGGGCCAGGGACAGACTAATTTGCATATAGCCAGGTTCTGAACTGGGATGGTGCAGTGAGCTAAAAAACGGTGATGGATCAAGCTCTGATCTGTTGACTGGGTAGGAGTGTTCTAATTAACTCAGATACTCTGTCCATCACCACCCCCTTTTTGAAATATTTTTGGCCATCATGCCTGTGTCCTTCAGCAGGATTTTCCCCGCGTGCATGACGCACATGTGGAGGTGGGCGGTTGTCCCCTTCCAACTCACTGCCAGATATCTCCACTGGTATCCTGCGCTTGGTAGCAATGTTGTGGAGTATTGCACACACGGCCACGATGCGGCAGCAGACCTCAGGCGTGTATTTGATGGCCCCACCAGTCTTGTGAAGTATGCGGAAACGGCTCTTCAAAAGGCCAAATGTCCTCTCAATGCAATTTCTTGTGAGTATGTGTGCAGCATTGTAACGCCGTTGCTGTGGTGTGGCAGGGTTGAGGTATGGGGTGAGGATGTACTCACGGAGACCGTAGGCACTGTCACCTGAAGGAAAGGAGCACAAGGTGAGTGCTTGTTCTGCGCAGATACATGATCACAGTGTACTATTTGGGGGCATGTGTACTTACCTAGTAGGTTTCCTTCGCCAAAAAAGCTCCCCTGGCCAGTCGTGTGTGCATGCCGCTGTGCCGGAATATGAAGGAGTCATGTGTGCTCCCTGGATATTGTGCCACTATGTCCATGATGATTGTCTTGGCGTTGCACACCATCTGGATATTGAGGGAGTGGTATGACTTGCGGTTGCGGTACATGTATTCCGTTTGTGCTGGTGGGCAGATGTGAATGTGGGTACAGTCGATGCATCCTAATACATGTGGGAATTGCGCGATGTTGTAGAACTGAAGCTTGGTGTCATTCAAGTCCTGTTGGATGGTCGGGAATGAGATGTAGTGGTGTAGCCGGCTCAGCATTGCCTCCAGGCAACACTTTAGGCAGCGGGACATGGTGGGCTCGGATATCCCCCCTGCAACTGCGACTATCCCCTGGAAGCTTCCGGAGGCCAGTAGGTGCAGGCTGCACAAGACCTGGACATGGGTGGGCACGGCATTGGTCCTCCTTGTTGTGTGCTGCATCAGGGGGTCTAGGTCCCGGATCAGCTTTATGATCATTGCCCCATTCAGGCGGTACTTAGAGTAAATTTGCTCATCAGTTTGGCCCAGAAGGGTGACCCACTGGCGGAATATTCGCTCCTGGATCCTGCGTCTGTTCCCTGCTGCTCGCTGTAGCCTTCGCCGCCTGACCACCATGTAGATTCCTGGCATTGTGAGAGTCCTCATGCTCCAGCTGGGTATCCTTAAGTGTGTTTGGTCAGGCCTGCACCTGTTGGTAATTTGTTAAAGTATTTATTTATTTATTTATTTATTTTCCTTAATGGTTACCACCTGGTTTGGGTTCTGCTTAAATTGCGCGTCGCTAATAGCGATTTTCGGGTTTTTCGCAATTTGCGATTTTTCTTGAATAGCGATAGCGATTATTTAGCGATTTCGCAACTCAATTCGCAGAATCCATGGTTTCTCGCTATTTCCGATTCGCTAATGACCTTCTTCCTGGATTCTGCTAATTACTTTGCGATATCGCAATTTTTATTTTGCGAATTCGCCATTTGTGAGTTTTCACTGTCATGAATTGCTTTTCTTCAATTTGCGATCGCAATTGCTGATTCGCAGCAATTGCGATCGCAATTTGGCTTCATGAATCTGGCTGTATGTCCCTTATATCTATCTGACAGCAGCAAGCATGTTTGCTATCTTTGTTGTACAAATAGGTGAAGCCGGCTGAGGAAAAGTGAGAGAGGGCGCCCAGCCCAGGCATTCGGACACAGACTGGCTATTGAAAGTATGTGAAGCTTGGCATTACGACTCAAATAGCTGGAAGGAGATGTGTGCGAGACATATAGACCAAACATAAATTAATTACATTTGATTTACTTTTCACAACATTAATGCTGTTAGTCTAGAAACATACATGTGATGGTTAGCCAACTTTAGCGAAATAATTCCCCCCGTTTTCCTGCACAAATGTGAATTTGTTTTGCAGATGTTTAGATATATTTATGCAGATATAGATTTTCTCTGCATCATTCCCCTTTGACTAGGGCATCATATGTTATTACTCCATTCAGGCTCCAAATATCTTCTGTATTGCTTCAGTGTTTCAAATTCCTCTGCAAACGATGTTGTCTGGTGAGTTTGGCTACAAATTGACTGGATAGGAATGCATTCATTTAATTGTGCATAGGAATATGTTATGTTAACTAAATTACAAATGAAATGTATTTCATTGTATAAATTGTGCTTCCATGTATAGTTTGCAAAAATAACAATTGAGGGACGGAATGCTGAACAATGTCCAACATTCACCCCAGTACAGAGATCCGGGCCTAAATCCATTGTTTTTTTGTCCCACATGCCACTCCAGTTTAAACCCAGCCATATGCAAATTAGTCTTTACCCTGCACTCCCATGGTAACAGTTCAGCCCGTACTGCCAGGCCCTGTTCTCCTTGGAATGGAAACAAGCATCCTGGGTCCAGTTTCGGGGTATCACCCCTCATCAGCCAGGTAAGCTTGACTACAGTGGCATGAAGAGCATGGGACCCAAGTCTGAGCAAACTCATCCCACTCGTGGTGACAAATACAAAAAGAACAATTAATGGTCAGAATGTTGAACAATGTCAAACAGATCTCTAGACTGAGAGCGAATGTTTCATTTGTTCCGCATTCCGTCCATCATTTGTGTGCCTTTTGCTTCGATGTTTAGTTTGGCATTAATCTTTGTGTACTGGTCAGTAAAAGAGAAATTTTTATTGGAGTTCAATTTTTTGTGCCACAGAATTGATGAATGGACCATTTGCCAAGGTTTTGCATATTATAGATATTCTATTTCTGAATAGAGTTTGAGATTGTGGATTTCATGTGCATAAGCCAATGCTGAACAAGTCTTTAATGTACCCATGCTGGACATATTTAAACATGAGGCATAATTATCAGAAAGTGGTTTATAAGTCGGATCGATTGGTGTCCACGACAAGTAATAAATTCACTATCTTCTTAAATGCAGCTGAAGATTTCAGTATTTTTAAGCTGGCTCAACACCAGCTAACTGTGACAGAGAAGACATGCTTAACTTAGAAAAAATGTGTAAAGCATTTAGAAGTCCCAAACAGTTAAAATTACAAAGCATAGCACAATTAAAATCCCACTCCAATAAATATGACAAGAACAACATTTAATAATGAAAATGACACCAAAACAACATCAATTCAAAAAGGAGAACTGGAGACATGAATGTTCAAATGTTTAAGTGCAAATAGTGCCAAAAAATGCAAACTGCCAATGGTAGTCCAAGGTTACAGTAGAGTGGGGCCCAGGCACTATTTAAGGCTGACTGTGATGGAGCATGAGTCGGATGAACCAAGTTGATTGGCACCCCAGTTCCTGGAAGTAGGGAAGTCCACAAAAGTGTCTAAATTCCAATCTGAAAATGGACTTTGTGGTTTTTCTGAAGAAACACTCTTCTCCATGCTGGACAAACCTGGAATTCAATGTTTTGAAAAAGTTCACAAACTTCTTTTGGTACTCAAGAAACTACAGAAGTGTACTTTCAAGGCAACCAGGACTGCAGGAGAAATGTCAGGCAGAGGCCAACAACAAAGTCCAATCTAGGTCTGTTTGCCACTCGTCACTGAGATATTTCAGAGGAATGTCCTCTTCACATTGGAGCCACCCAGGGGATCAGTATTATGATCATTGGAAATCTGTCTGTCATTGGATGTCAAGCTAAAGGGCGTTCATCCACCTCATGTTCTTCTCACAGATCACAGATGGCAAGTGCTGCATTTCAGTCCACCTGGTATCCTTTTGCAAGTCCAGCAGAGTTCTGAGGAAGGGTAAGCGAGGGTCAGCTTTGAAGAGTTCACCAGTCTGTGGGTGGGAAACACCCTAGGACACATCTTTTCCCTCTCTAACCAATGGAGCCATTGTTCGGGGCCACGATCTACCTTCTTTTTACACTTAAAAGATGTTTAAGGCAATATCAATGTTAAAATATGGGAGGGATAGGCCTTGCAGTAGTGAAAAACGAAATTAAGAGTATTTCACTACCAGGACATGTAAAACCTAAAAGTACATGTCCTGATTTTGAAATCCACTGCACCCTGCCCATGTGGCTACCTACAGCCTACCTTAGGGGTTACTCACATGTAATAAAAAGGAAGATTTGGGCCTGGCAAGTAGGTTAGCATTCCAGGTGGAAAGGGCAGTTTAAAAGTGCACACACAGGCTGTGCAATGGCAGGTCTGAGCCATGCTGAAAGGGCTACTAAAGTGGGTGGCACAATCAGTGCTGCACACCCACTAGTCCCAAACAATATAGTTTTCGGCCCTCAATTAGTAAAGCTAGGCCTCTATTAATCTCACCAACACAGCAACTTGCCAATACTGATAGTCATAAACATCCTCATTCAAACTAGATGATCACATGTCTTAATCGATCATTACATGATTTAATATTTAGAAAAAAGTTTATTTTGAGTTTTTTTTCGTTGATTTTAAGTTTTTGCACCAAATCTTTAATTTTGTCATGATTATTTTCAAAAATGTACATAACACAGGGACACAACACATATAAGTTACACCACATAGAACAATACATACAGACGCTGTATATTAAATATCAAGCTTTCTAAAACATCTAAATCCAAAACAAATCTAAACTCCTGGTTCTGTACACTTTAAAGAATTTGAAAGGAAACAATCAATTGCCCCTGCTGTAATCAATTCCCTATTATGCATTTCAGTTCTGTAAGGGCAGTGACCAAACAGTCGTCCTACAGGGCTCGTCTAAACATACTTGTTGAATTGACATTTCCTTTTTTAATGAGACACAGTGGAATGACATAGTAGACCACTTGTTTGGTAAACAGTAGCAGTCAACGTGTTATGAACCCTTCTCAACTAATTTGAGGGTTTTCACCAGGACTCAGAACTCAGGGAGAGCTGGAAAAATAAAAAAACACAAAACAATAGCAATTTATGCTATTATCATCAAGCACTCCAGATCCTTTAATATGGGCCGCACTTCATTCTTACCTCTCTTCCTCTAAAAAGTCTCTCTTTTCTGACTAAATCCTGCCGAAATCTGAGAATTTAACATAAGGGCTAGTCAGAATTATAATTCTTTTTTTATTCTAACCTTCCCTAGCAAGCTATATAGCACAACTGCAAAACATACTTTTGTTGCAGGTATTCTAAAAATGACGGTCCGCCAAATTTATCCTAATTCGTCAACCTTCTACGATGTATCTGTTGAAAAACATAACCAAATTGTGCAAATTGAGTCTTTAAAAATGTGTTAGAACACAAGACACCCCTTATTCCAATGTGAGTATTGCTTGACTGTATTGTCTCCTCATTACTTTGTGTGCCTGAATCTGGATGAAAAGCTCATCCCAGCAGACGAAAGATACTTTTCTTTCTAAAGAGTCCTACTGTCTGTGATGTTGTTGATCGGCCAGCTTGTCCCAATTGTTTAAAAATAAAGTTTTGTACGTTTGAATGTGCATTCAGTAGTGGCAACAGGAATCCGTTATTTTATTTTGGAACAATAATTTATTCACCCCTTTGTCCGTTGCCAAGCCTGTGTTTGACTGTGCTTGTTCGAATTGGCTAAATATGCCAATGTTGGTCAATAAAGTTTCCTGATTGAGCGACAGGAATCCGTTGTTTGACTGTATTTTGTTGGAAAGAATACTCAATTGACCCCCTCGTCCTACGTCCGGCCCGTGTTAACAGCACTCACTGAACTTGCACAATCCAAGAAGAAATACTTCGAGCTTTCTTCAGACTGCAGTCCTCTTTACGTGCATCCTCCATACTAACTTCACGGGTTGTATTCAATCCCTGTTTCACTCTAATATTTAAAGGGGTAGTACTTCTGGGTTGTCATGATCACCAGAATTTTTTCTTGTGCATTCAAATGTTTGTGGGGAAATTTGGAAAATAACTGAAACCTACTGGAAAGTGCTAGTAAGATGGCCCTTAAGTGACCCAACGCAGTGAACATATTTGAAAAAGTGCTACTAAAACAACCTGGCCTATGCTGATGGTGTGAAAACCCAGAATGCTGGTTTATGGGAATTGAAGTCCAGATCTGCATGTTGTGTGTGTTACTTTGTTTCACACCGACCTTAGTGCTGAATTTGAATTGGAACTGTAAGCGCACATAGAAATTGGATGGCCGTGAGGTGGCATGGCTTTTTTATGGTTGATGAGGGTGATTATATTTCCCAATAGAGACTAGTATGTTGTCCTGGTTATTAGTTGTTGGTGTGTGGTTAAAGGAGATATATATGCAAGGATTAAAATGTTTGAAATGTGTGTGGAGGTGCAGGGTGAAAGGCTCATTTTGACGCAACGTATACACTTTCTTACAGAGTAATAGGACTAGTCCTAAAAAAAACTATTGAGTGACAGGTTTTGAAGTCCTGTTATTTCATTTAGACCCTCCAGGGTCATATTGAACTTCACTATTATAAAGGCTTCTCTTTGGTTGAGGTGTCTTTCCTGATTTTCACCCCGGTTGTCTTGCTCCATTTTCTGAGTGTTTTACATTTAACCAGTGGGCTACCAATGGAGCAGTTAAGACCTTTTTTGGATGTGCCACTTATGTTGTGTTATCCTTTGGTGAACTTCTTGGTTGTTTTTTTTAATGTATATCCTCTTACATGGATAGATGATAACATATATTAAATTTTTAGATTTACAGTTGGTAAATGTGTTATGTTTCCAAGACCCATTCCCGTGTGTGAACACACTTCCCTTAATAATTTGACTGCAGCAAGTGCATGTCCCACATTTATGGTGTCCTTGGATGGTGGTAAATTTAGAAGCTGAAATATCCTACTTTTGTTTAGAGGTGTCGGGAGTGCCTCCTGAACAATTTGGTTCCGGATGCTTTTCTCTTTTTTGAAAGCAAATAATGGTCTAGAAAAGGAATGATCAAAGTTTGAAATTAAATGGCAGTTTAGGTTTATTATCTATTTCAACTGGTTGGACTTAGTGCAGAATGTTGATACGCACACCAGGCGTTCTGCCACTGACTTATCTTTTATCTTTAGTAATTCCTCTCTCTGCGTCCACCATGCTGTTTTCATAGGATGTTTGAGCAGATTTTTTGGGATAGCTGCAATCTTTTAATTTGTTAACTAGCTTAGTCACTTGGATTTGATAATCTGCTTCCAAAGAACAATTCCTTCTAATCCTTAAAAACTGCCCAAAAGACAAGTTGTCTCTCACACTTCTAGGATGTTGGCTAGAGTAGTGCAACGCTTTGTTCCTGTCTGTTGGTTTTGTGTGTAATGTAGTTAGTAGTACTCCTTCTGATACATATCCTCCTTTTCCATAAACTTGATCTTTGATGTGTTCTTATGTGCACTGAATTTTATGTCTGCTGATCTTTGATTTATCCAACAGTGGAACTGTTCCAGAGAAGTTTCATGTCCTGTCCATATGAAGAATATATTCTTTTCCATGTCATTAATGGCTGATTAAACAGTCTGTTCAAATGTCAAAATCTCTTTTGGAATCTTATTTTGGGGGGGTGGGGGGCAGAAGGTAGATTTATTTCGGAGTCCTGAGGTATCATTCTTTTGTTGGAACTCGTTTTGAAGGAAGAATGCAGTTTTTTTTCAAAAGAATTAAATAACTTTTGCTTTCATTTTTATAAAGTCTGTTTCTTTGTTGGTACAAATGACAGGTTTTTCTTTAGGATACTTTCCTCTATCTTGGATAATGAGCGATCATACAGATTAAAAATGGGAGAGATGGCTAAGTTTTGTAATATTGTCATGTCGTTGTCATTTCCCATGGTTGAGTCATGTATCTGTTCTTCCCTCGTGGTCACTACTGACTTCTCCCTAAAAAAGATTGCTGTTGTGCTTGTTGGTTTCTTCCTTTTCTGTTTAGATTTGAAGTACCTTCTCATGAATCTGATTCACTAGTTGATGAGGATGAGGTGTCTGAAATTTAAATTAATTTATTCCTTGACCTGCCTTGATAGTCTGGTAGGAATCTTCTAGAGTACGAGTGTGTATAGAAGTCTGTTTGTAAATAGGTGTATGTTGTTTCCAAAGAGAAATTCTTTTTGTCTTTCTCTAATTTGGAACTTTTTTCGATAAATGGTGAAATTGTTAAACTCCGAGATTTCATTATCCATTTTTGCCAATAGAGTTTTGCCATCTGTTATAGTTTGGCTGTTTTTTATCTCTTGTTCCAAAGTTGCAATCTCTGATAGTTGTTGTTGGGATAATCTTTGTGTTGTTTCTATTGTGAGGACCATTAGGTATCTACTACATTTTGTACCAATGCAACTGTAGCCCTTTTTGTATATTGGATCTTCCGTGAAGATCACAAGGACATTCCGTATTTGTAATCCAACTGGTATTGTTCCTGCTTTTAGATGTTCCAAGAGGAAATGTCACACCCACTAGCAGCATTTAATTTACAGGCCTTGGCACATATTGTGCACATTAGTAGGGACTTATAAGTAAATTAAATATGCCAATGTTACCATGTTTTGAATACACAGTATATGCACTTTAACACTGGTTAGCAGTGGTAAAGTTCCCAGAGTTTTAAAGCCTGCAAGAATGAAGTCAGCAAGACAGAAGGTCAGAAGGCAAAACGTCAGGGGAACCATGCCAAGGATGCAAGGTCTAACAGTCATGAATCAGGATGTGTGGGGTACCAAGACCGTGTCTACCTACACAATCCCTAATTCACTTGCAGTATCTTTGCATAGCTGTCACTAGTTGCACTATGGGAAATATGTTCTCGCAGAACTAATACTGAATAGGTCTAAAAGGCCAGTCAACCCATCTGACCAGGCTGCCACCAGCTGAAAGAACTATGGGGTTGATTAGGATGGCGGACGGACAAAGTCTGTCTGCCATCCTGTCTGGGGCAGGTACCGTCAGCCACAAGGGCGGAGGAACCATGCCCCCAATTAGGAAGCACCCGCCACAGTGGCGGGTGCATCCCGCATTTTTAATATTGCGGCGGACGGTGCATAAAGCACCGGCCGCCGCAATGTGAAAAATTCATTTTGTGCGTTTCCTGCCATGTTGTGCTGTGAAACGCAGGGGGGTACCATAGGTACCCCCCATGTGCACCCACCACCCCCCTCTTCACCCTGGGTGCCCGCAATGGGCCCCCAAAGAAGGAACCGTATGCCTTTTTGTGGCGGCATTGCCACCATGGAAAGGCATTCCCCTCAGGCCATCCTGATAGACACCGCCATCATATTAGAGCTTTTCCACCACGGTCGCAAGCCGACCGCGGCGGAAAAGCGGCGGACGGTCTTCCCGTCCGCCACGGTCCCCCCCGCCATTGTAATATGGCAGGGGGAAAAAAGGTGGCGGATGGGCAAGGATGGTGGACGGATCGACACCGCCTGCGTGGCGGTGACGATCCGTCCGCCATCCTAATGGACCCCAAAGTTAAATAACTATGCAAGACATAGGGCCTGCTTTGGAGTCTGGCTACTCTGTCACAAACTTGGTGACTGTCCCATCTGCCTTATTACAAGTGAATCTGAATATAATGCACTTGTAAAAAGGAGGTGTGTGTAGCATCTAGATTATGTGACAAAAATAGACACAACCTTCTTGCCACCGAGCCTGTTCTAATGCATCATTCATTTATGTTAGAATGTAATAGGGTTCTCCTTCTTCCTGTTGTCGGAACTTGTTGGTGAACAAGTTATGCATTCATAAGGCCTTACATTTTCAATAATTCTCTATTGAATACTGTCTTCCTTTTTCCTTTCCTCTTTATTCTTTTCTACGTCTGCTATTCCATGTTTCTCTGCATCTTACGTCGTTCCAACTTGTTTTCTATTCCAATATCAGTCCGTTTTTCCCCAAAACTAAATAAGTTAGTCTCCCAGAGATAGCTTGTAGTTCATCACTTAGAAACTTAAGTTAGAAGGGTGTCCTAGTTACATATACAATTAATTAAAAAAAATGACAGTGTATAATAATACTGAGAAATCTCACAGCTCAGAGTGTTCAATATCAACAATCTTAGGTGTGGTGATCACACTCACATTCGCATCACCTTGAGGCAGCACGTATACATGTTAGTCCTTAACAACCTTGCAAAGTTCTGAATGTGAGTTTCAGTATACCAGTGCCAGCTCCTTGTCTGCCCACAGCCTAGGTACACAATCTGCATTCAATTTATTGGACGAGTATGTGGAATGTGCTCTTACAGTTAAGCCTAACATTGATCCGCTCTGCAGAAACAACGAGATTTATACATTATTTGTTTGGAAAAAATTTGTCAAAGCATGCGATTTTTAAGTTACCTTTTCAAGGAACCCAAATGTTGGGACGATAACTCCTCACTTCAGAGGTCAAAGCAGAGTAAGGAGACACATGACCGAATGGAAGTAGGAAGATAAGCAATGCTAAAATTAAAGGCATGTTTAATACACTTTACAGCCCGATTAGATTCCTGCCTAGGAATTTGGACTCGAGAATCAACTAAATATGTATTTGGTTAATGAAGAAACGCCGGTTCAGGGGAGAAGGCTGGACAGACAGGCAGGGAGAGAAGGGTTGGAAAAGCCGGCCAATTGTATACATAGGAGGAAAGTGTGTGCGGGAGGGGTTCGAGCATGCCAATGAATTATTTATGATGTAGTTAGGACTTCAGCCAAAGACAGGGCACCCATTGGTAATTTCCGCACTGCTAGCTTACATTCCAACCCGTGATAAACAGTTTACCATCAATGATAATTACAGTATTGGTAATGCCTGCTGGAGGGAATTCCTGCAAAAAAAAAATGGCAGGTATTACCACTGAAAATTAGATCAGTTCTGACCTGCTCTTACATATTTTCATGACTAGCATCAAGCAATTTGGCTGTAAATTAGGTGCAGTCAACAAACATGCAGGCAGGACATCACAACATGAATGCAATACTTCAAGAGATTAAAAAACTTCTAAACCATCAGAGCTGCTGCCAGGGGTGGCGTTCTCGCTGGAGCAGTACAGTACCTTCAGTGATATGTCTTCTGTATTGGTGCCCTGATCAGCAACGTTTCGCTTATGATGAACTTAGATTATCAACTAGCGATGAAATATCTATACACTGCTGGCAGAGGGGATGCTATTCCTTCTGTTAAAGCTCACACTGTGGAATCGTACGGATACACACATCAGCGCTGTCCTATACTGGAGATAAGAAACAGGTGAAATATGTGACGTTAATAGAAAGAACACACAAACATAACTCAGCTGCGATGTATTGTCCACACAATTAACTCTACCTCTGTAGAAATACTTGCAAAATAAACTCTTGTACTTTCAGACTACAGTCCAATTCATTTCAGCTGGTGCTAATTTTCAAACCGAGGACCTCACATTAAGGATATTAAGTGTAACAATCCTTAAAGAAACAGGGCGGCAAATGAATTCATCATAATGCACATAAGTGGATCACTACCAACTGGTTCGATGAAGGACAGGGGGTATATGTTCCACTAGCCAAAATGAACCACAGTTGCTCCACCGCTTCCAAACTTTGGACAATCTGCAACACATACATGACCAAAAAGATAACCCACACCCTTGTTTCCATGGTGTAATGATGGTTTCTCTTTTATGGCATTGAGGCTGTTAATTCGTCTCTAAGTAAGCATAATGTGATATTCAATTAGTCACATATTGACTCTTGCTTCCTCTTACATAAACTTTCAGTTCCTCAAAAGGCACTGTAAAATGCAAATGTCATGTTGTCCTTCTGCCTTATCACAGCCCTTATATTATGAGGGTTAGTCATAGCTGGCAAAAAGGCTCCCATGCCAGCCCTATACTTGGAACTAAAGATGTCATTTAGACTCTTGCGGGTGGTCCACTAGGCTACTGGTGTGGCAGATGTACCGCCATGTGTCAAACTGCCCACTGTATTTAGTTTTTCCTGTTGCAACGGCGGGGTCTTTCTGATGAAAGTGCTTCCATGGACTTGGTAGGAGCACTTTCTTCATAAATGTAATGTCTGGTAGACCGCCATGTCTTGGGGCATCCCTCAACACAATTTATTTTCTCCCAGAAACAGACCCAAAACAGGGTTGTATTTTGAGCAACAAAACAAACAATGGTCTCGATGAACAGGGAGCTCTCTCCTTGCCTTGCATTATGGTCCTGGGCAGAAAAATTGTAGTGGAAGGCCCTACCTAAATAAGGCTGCCAACTGAAGCATAGATGGGTCACTAGGTCATGGTTTCTCAAGATAGAGCTAGCCGAGCGTCCACCAATGGAAACCTAATCATTGACCCCTCTAACTGAGGCAGAAGAACCATGGATGTAATGGTGCAGAAATCCCACAGAACTTAAAGTGGGCTCTTGTTCTGCCAAACCCCAAATGATCTCCAACATTCTTTTCTCTTCTCCCAAGAAATGAGGCCATAAATACCTGACCCTTTACTCGAATGTCTTGTTTATCTGTGCTGGAAGCTGCATGCATATAGCTAGGTTGCGTTTCATCTGTTTCTTTGTTTAACATACTTCACATGCTTGCTTTGTCTTTTTTTAGCAGAAATTATGATTCTGCTGTCCTTGGTTGCTCACAAACAAAAACTACATTTGGAGTCTTTATTTTTTTGTTTGTTTCCATGGGCCTTGGAATGCAGACTGCTCTTCTAGAGGCTTGATAAACCTTTGCATTGATTATTACATCACTTTGAAATTAATTTTGTGAAAATATTACCGTAGTAATTAAGGTTGAAGAGCTATTTTGCACTATTTTATTCCAAACTCTCAGGGCATTTTTTAGGAATTTCTGGTTTCATCATGGAATGGTATTCTTTAAAAGGATGGGAATGTAATAATGTCTGTTTTTATGGAGTTTCATTCCCTTGATTGCCCCCCCTCAAAACCAGATGAATTGATTTCGAGATTTTGAACCATAAAATGTGGCCTTTTCAGAAAGAGGTTCATGATCTGAAGGAGATTTTGTCAGCTAGATATGATCATTTTGAGGCGAAGGAAATTGGCAGTTGACAAATACCATGCATATCACCTCCTTAGAGAGCTAATCCTGAGAGTACACAATGGGTGTAATATTTACGAAATGTGTTCGCTTGTGGGCAGCCAGGAACGTAAAATGTAATTCGGGAATTTCTATGAGTAGGTACCCACCATAGTTGATTACTAGTTTGAAGCTTTGTTTCTCAATAAAACGCATGGTTCCACAGAATAGTCTTGAGTTGAAATGATGCCTCTTTGCCACTCCATTATTGTCCTGAAATGTTAAGGTATTTGTCCAGGGAGAAGCAAAATATGTGTGCACTTTACAATTGAGTGGGTACAGTTTAAAAGTGTGAGCGAGATGGTCTATGTTTGACTCAGGGAGGGTCAACTGGGTGTGGATAACAGGAGAACTGCATGTAAAGAGGATTAAACTTTAGGCGATGCTCTCAGCCACTTTGGTCATTTTTAGGTAGAGCATTCGAGACCTCTTGTATACTTTAGTATACTTCTCTTGTGGGCTTAAATCCATGCCCTTTATTTTCATTTGTTTGTTTCAGTGTCCTTTATAAATTCTTGCTTGCTAGTGGTCAGATCTGCCTCTTTGTCCGTCCTTTTGTCTTGGTTTCCTCCCACTGGAGTAGTGGCAGAGTACTGTATGTTAAGGCCTTGGTTGTTCATCTGTTGTTTGGGGGACTTTTTTTATTTCTTCTCTGCTCCTGTTACAATGTGGATGTGGATGTAGGGGAGAGGATGTAGTCTGACAGCTAGAATGCCGACTTTGGAGCTGGGAAACCAATCTTCGAGCCTCAGGATCGCAACCACATACTGTGATTCTGGGCAAATCACTTAATCTCCCCATGCCTACCCAAAAAAATAATGTGTCCTTGTGTAACGTAAAGCGCTCCAATACATTTGGGTCGAGTTTGCGATATGTAAATCTGCACAAAAAAAAAAGTATGTTTAGCTTCTGCCCGTATTTTATCGCATCTTTCTTTTCCCTTTGTGTAAGAGCACTCCACATCAAGGGTCCACTTAGTGCATTTTCTGTAAACACGACTATAAAACTTGTGGAACTTGGGCCCCTCTTCATGTTATGTTTCATGTCTGGTTTAGCTGGTTTCCACGTCACCTCCTGCATCGCTTAGTCACTATCCTCCCTTTCTCTGGAGCAATGCTGCTCCCCACCTTGTGCCGCCACAGACAGCCCTTTTGTGCACTCAGACACTACACAGAGCCTTTCACAACAGGCTGTCTGAAGATCTCAGTACAAAATGTTTGTGCTGGAATCATACAGTTGGTAATTGGAGATTGATATACGCTATTGCCGTGCTGTGTTTTAACATACAATAAACTTGTTTTGGAAAGATTACTCCTTCTTATTACAGCATCCAGCCAGGTTCGAGACTAGGCCTCAGCTCAAAGTCCTGTGATTCTGTGCAAATCATTTCATCTCTCTTGGTGGGAAGTGAATAAATGTGTACTGTAATGGAACTGGTTCTTGTGTAAAGCGCTCCAATACCTTCTGGTCAAGTTTGCGCTATGATAAACTGCAAAAACAAAAGCAGCCCGATGATGTCACGTGTAAAAGGTACGGGTGGCTGTTGGTGCTGTTGACACCTAAGATCTCCATAGCTACAGTCTGGCATAGAACGTGCTGCATCTCAGAACTGAGAAGAACGACACTAGGCCTACTTGAACTTTGATGAACTGCCGCTGGCACCGTCTGCACTCTGGGAGTTGTAGTATGTGGTTCCTCCTACACTGGGAGGTGGGCGAGGGTGTTCAGAATTCTATCGGGGATGGGGTTTCTCTCAGTCCTGCCAAATGAATCCCTGGAAGCATGGCGATCATACATTTTCACTTTCACTATGACTGCAGAAATATCGCTCCCTGCCTGTTGTCTGTGTTTCTGTCCCCCTCTCTCTCGAGGGCTGTGTAGGATGCGCTCTAGTCTATGAGCGTGAACGCGATGACGCGTCACGCCATAGACAGGAGCGCGATGCGCGCGCATGCGCAGTAGGCGCCAGAGTGAAGGCGCGAACGGGGAAAAACGGCGGTTGGCGACCGGAGCAGTCGCTGTGTAGACGCTCGGCGCCCTTGTGCTCAAATTACTTGTTTTAAATATCGAAATAAAGATAAAGCATTCACACCTACCTGGACTCAGTGCATAGTGTGGGCAAAGCAACATTACATTGGCGACGAGGCTGGGACCACGAACACCAGGCACTACAGTGGTCAGGAGCAGACACTCCATGACAGCCCCACACCTCCAGCAGTAGGACAACAGCGACAAGGAAAACAAAAAGACGAGCAGAGGGCGTGGCAGTAGCTGAAAAGCACGGGAACCATCCAATCCAGCTCCAACAACCAGGTCAGTGCTGGGCAAGGGAAGGAGAGCACAGCCAGCACCCTGGCAGCCAAAGGCAGTGACCCCAAGACAGAGGGAGGGGCGCAAACCGACGACCCCACGCAGACTAGAAGGGATAGCACACCAGGCAGCCCCAGAGGGCAAGGGAACACGGCAGGGAGTGCAGGAGCATCCGGTGTACCCAGTCAACACAGTGCCCAGGCGGTCGACCCCAGAGGTGAGGCTAGAATGGCAAATCAAGCGTCTGCTCTGATGGCCCCTGTTCCATTCCTGCCTAGACCGGGCGAACCACAGTTAAAATGGGAGGACTGGAAGGAATATTTTCAAAACTATATTGAAGCACTCGAAGATGAAAATGAAGGGGCATTCACCCCGGAAAGGAAGAAGAGACTATTACTCCACAACCTGGGCCCGGAGGGGGTGAGAGTGTTCAAGAATCTGGTGCCCAAGGAGAGGGGAGCGACTGAAACAGATGTCTTTAAAAACGCACTGGATGACTTGGACAGCCATTACCGTCCAGCAGTTTGTGTCTCCATAGACAGGTATAATTTCCAACAGCGGAAGCAGGAGGCTGGTGAATCGATTGATGATTATGTGGCAGCGCTCCGACGCTTGGCCATCACGTGCCAGTATGGAGGTCTTCAGGAGGAATATATAAAAGACCAAATCGTCATGCACACCACGTGCAGGTCTGTCCAGGACAAACTGTGGGCGCAGAGTGAGACATCCCTTAAAGAAGTTGTTGCGATGGTCAAAAAGGCTGAGATGTCAAGGCGCGGTGCGGAGGCAGCCAAACGTGAGAACGCACCGAGGCAGTTGGTCAACAAGATAGATGAGGCACCCCAGCCCGGAAAACCCAAGGGAGTGTATGGAGATCAGAGGAAGGACTCGAGATGGACAGGGAAGCAGACAGTCCGCCCTAGTTCCGACAACAAGTTTGCATGTTATAGATGTGGCAGCACGGCACATTCGGCGCAGGATAAACGCTGTCCCGCGTTTCGCGCCAGATGCTCGTTTTGCGGCCTGGTCGGCCATTTTGAGAAAGTCTGCCGCAAGAAGGGGAAGAAATCCACGGTCAAGTGCGTCGATGCGGCCACAGCCGACGTCAGCGGGGAGGACGACCTGGATGACGACGACTTGGTGTTATGCATCGAGGACCAAGTACTTGAGGTGACGGGGAAGCGAAGAGACAAGCCTCGCACGGACATGTTGATAGGGGGAGTGAAGGTACATGTGGCCGTCGACTCAGGATCCCCTTGGACCATCGTGCAAAGATCCATATGGGAGGAAGACTTTGTGCCTGTGGTGGGGCCAGACCTATGGCCGCCGGACATCAGACCCATCTCGTACACGGAAAATGCCATTCCCCTGGTGGGGTGCCGAGACTTCACATTCGAATTCAGAGGGAGGTCAGCCACGTGCACCCTGTATATAGCAGAGAGAGGACCTTCAGTGCTGGGGTGGAGAGATGCAGGAGATCTGGGGATCATACTCAACCCGGGAGGAAAAGAACAGATTCTCTTGACAGACGAGTGGCCCCTCACGAGAGGTGAAGATTGGAAGTCAGCATACCCCAAAGTTTTTGACGGCTCAGTGGGAAAACTGGACAAGTTCGTTCACAAAATGGTCCTCAAGGAGGGCGCAGTACCAGTGGTGCACAAAGTCAGGAACATTCCCATGTCTACCAGCGGAGCGGTACAACAGGAACTCCGGAGGCTAGAGGAGCAAGGCGTCATAGAGCCGGTGGATAGTGCGGAGTGGCTATCCCCCTTGGTTGTGGTCAAGAAGCCAAATGGACAGGTTCGTCTCTGCGTTGACCTCCGCGAGCTCAACAAAAGCCTCATTGTGGAGAAGTTTCCCCTACCCAGAATCGAGGAGATGCTCGCCAAGACTAAAGGTGTGACTCACTTCTCCACCATAGATCTCACGTCTGCATACTATCAGATTGAGCTGCATCCATCGAGCAGAAAGTACACCGCCTTCATTACTCCATTTGGGTGCTACCAGTTCCGGAGGATGCCCTTCGGCTTGGCATCCGCAGCAGCTGTATTTCAGAAGCTGATGCATCGGTTGTTCAAGGACATTCCGGGGGTACAGTACTTTCAGGATGACATCCTGGTGATGGGCTCTTCCAAGGGAGATCACGACAGGAAGTTGCAGAGAGTGCTGGAAGTGTTGCAGAACAAGGGGCTAACGGCGGAATGGAGTAAATGCAAGATAGGGACCCATTCGGTGACCTACTTGGGCCATGAGATCAGCACGAGTGGAATTTCACCCAAGGAACGAAATGTGAAGGCCATAAAGGAAGCAAAGGCACCCAGCTCCAAGGAGGAAGTGCGGTCGTTCCTTGGTATGGCCGAGTATTATAGTAAGTTTGTGAGACACTTTGCCACCAGAACGTACAGAATGAGGCAACTCATCAGAGACAAGACCAAGTTTGAGTGGGACGCAGAAGCGCAATCGGAGTTTGACACAATCAAAGACTGCATCAGTCAAGCTGTTCCATTGCAAGGGTTTGTCCCCTCGGGCCAGACCGTGGTGACCACAGATGCCAGTGATAAGGGCTTAGGGGCGGTTCTGGCACAAGTGAGGGATGATGGTGCCACGGAGACGATCTGCTTTGCTTCCCGTGCGTTGTCTCCGACGGAGCAAAGGTACAGCGTAATTGAAAAAGAGATGCTGGCCGTCACCTGGGCTTTGGGCAGATTCAGACAGTTCGTTTGGGGTACGAGATTCAAGCTGCAAACGGATCATAAACCCCTGATCAAAGTCTTGACTTCCTCGGGTCATGAGACAGCGACCCCGAGAATAGCCAAAATGACTCTGAAGCTGCTCGATTACACCTATGATGTCGAATACCTGCCGGGAACACAGAACAGGGTCGCGGATTATCTCAGCAGGCCTGCGGCGATGGAAGTGGCGCCGGAGGATGCCCTGGACAAGGAGGAGATGGTGGCAAGTATGGAGGACTATGAGAGATCGATAAGTGTCCAAGAATGGGAGGCCGCCTATGATCAGGACATGGAAAAAGTGGAGATCAAGAGACATTTGACATCAGGCTGGCCAGACAAAAGGAAGCTCACTGATGGAGTACGGAAGTTCTATGAAATAAGGGAAGAACTGTCCCTGAGTGATTCTGGAGTGTTTATCTATGGGGCGAAAGAGTCGTGCCGCCAGATTCACTGGTACCCAGATTGCTAACTCTACTACACGAGGGCCACCTAGGTATTGTAAAGACCAAAGCACGCGTCAAGCAGATGTATTGGTGGCCAGGCATGGATGTCCACATTGAAAGGCAAGTACGGGAGTGCGGCCAATGCCAAGGTGCTGACAAAGTGCTGAGGCCACTCCGACCAGCCATGGGGAAGTTTGACACGCCACAGGGACCTTGGGAGAACGTGGCAATCGACATACTGGGACCGGTCCTGGACAGCAAAGGAGTGAACAAGTATTTATGTGTGGTAATGGACAAGTATTCAAAATGGCCTGAGGTGGACATTCAAGAATCCATGGACACTGACACGATTTTGAGATTCCTGACTTCAGTTTTCTTAAGGGAAGGCATCCCCAAAACCATCCTCAGTGACAATGGCCCGCAGTTTGTCTCGGACAAATGGATTAGGTTCATGAGGAGAAACGGTATCGAATCCAAACACACGGCCGTGTATCATCCCGCATGCAACGGTCAGGTGGAGCGGTTCAACCGTGTGCTGATGGGCTCCATACAGGCGGCCATCACGCAGGGAAAGGATTGGGAGACCGAGGTAATGAGTATGCTGTGGTCCTACAGGATCACCCCCACGGCGGTGGGGTACAGTCCATTTCAAGTGCTGAGAGGACGGCATCCGTTCACACGGGACAATGTAGTGTGGAGGGAGAAGACCATCACCAGTAAATGGTCCCCTGCGGTGGTTCAACACAACTTGGAAAAAGCCCAGAAGATCTATGCCGCGAATTATGACAAACGTCGAAATGTGAAAGGAACAGAGCTGGAGGAAGGAGAGTGGGTTAGGGTTAAACTCCCTACCCTGCAAAAGAAAGGTGACAGCAAATATAGTCAGCCCCTACAAGTCAAAGAGGTGCGAGGTAGAGCAGCCCTCCTCAGCGATGGCAGGGTGTGGTCCCAAGACCGCATGGCTAGAGTGAACAAGATAGTCGTATGGCCCAAGCTGGAGGAGACAGAGACACAGAGGGACTTCCACGAGACCACGCCTCGACCTGAGCAGGCTGATGAGGTATTTCCCGAGGAAATAGGAGAGGACAGTGAGATAGACAATTCCAGCGCAGGGTGCGCAGTCAGAGATGTCACATCGACTGGAGTAACACAGAGTGGAGATCGGGGAGATGGCTTGAGGTCAGGCGGAGACAGAGAGGTGGAAGAGAACATGCCGGTAAGACACACCCGCAGTGGCCGGGCAGTTACAGTGCCCTCCAGATATAGAGACTATGAAATGTGTGGACATTAACAATAAGTTGGCACGCTGGCAGCCTGCCAGAGAACATTGGGGGACCATGGACTATTCCGTAGAGTTTGAAAAGTTAACTTTGTTTATTGTTAAAAAGGGGGAGATATGTAGGATGCGCTCTAGTCTATGAGCGTGAACGCGATGACGCGTCACGCCATAGACAGGAGCGCGATGCGCGCGCATGCGCAGTAGGCGCCAGAGTGAAGGCGCGAACGGGGAAAACGGCGGTTGGCGACCGGAGCAGTCGCTGTGTAGACGCTCGGCGCCCTTGTGCTCAAATTACTTGTTTTAAATATCGAAATAAAGATAAAGCATTCACACCTACCTGGACTCAGTGCATAGTGTGGGCAAAGCAACATTACAGGCTGTTAACCCCTTCGGTGCTCAGAACAGCCCCCGGCCATCATGCATCACGGTGTGCGTGTGCTAATGATGGCCGGGGCCATCCAAACTCCGCCCACTCTCAATTTCGCCCGTACAGCGCGAAAATTCGGTCAGTGCATAAGGGTTAATGAAGACAGGAGGTTAAAACACAGGGATTTTCCAGGACAGCCTTTACTTGTCACCTTCCGGCACTAGTCAGTAGGTCACAGAGTGGGCGAGCTGTTTACTTCCCGTTTGGGTCACGTGGCCAGCAAAAACGGATTGGTAGAGGTATAGGTAAACATTCAAGCGAAAATAAATGTGAGACAAGAAAACATATTCATGGACTATGAAATGCACAATCATACATATATTACTGGAGTGCAAAAGTCATATTCCAGTTTATTTATCTATTACATTGAAGGTTTTTGTAAAGCCACTTTGGAGTGCTAGGTGATGCGATGCTGTAAGGATTAATAGTCAAGATCGGCAGTTCCAAGTAGACAGCCTGCTTCTTACACATCCTGCCAGCAGTCTGTCTGGTGACGGCCCTTGGAACGGTCTTGCAGGATGAGTAAAGGCGTAGTTAACGAGGTACACTTTCAAGTTTTATTTTCATAATTTAAGGTAGTTAAAGCTTATGCTCAATGTGCAGAACAAAGGCAATATTATTCCAAGGATATGGTTCAATGACCTTGATTATGCCGGATTTCACTATAAAAGTTTTGCTAGGAATCCTCGGTCGACTGAACCTTTATTACCTGCTGAGAAGTGTAAAAGGGAGAAACAATGCATCTATGACAACTAGTTTGGACCAATTAATTAAAACTCGGAAAGGATCACAGACTCTGAATTCCAATTTAGGGGTTTAATACAAAGCCAAAAATAACTGAACATACAAGCACCTCATGACGAGGTTGTAAAAACTACATAGGCACTAATACAAAGCCCATCTTACGAATCAGTCTACTCCGGTGCAGCATAAAAAGAATGAGCAACTCCAAAAATGCAAAACAGGCAATAATTGCCCCAACATCTATATTAGCATTCATTAGTGGCTGTAAAGGAAATTTGTTAATCTATCCCTACACTATTCCTAAAGTGGCATCCCTACTTAGCATTTCCCACGCAAAATGAAAAAAGTGTCAGCTCGTGAAGACTTCCTAAGAAGTACACTCACGCTGTAAGGGTCAATAGCCAAAGCTACAGAATTTGTTTTAAGACTTCCTTCTAAGAATTGATCCCTTCCTTCTGCCCTTCTAACTGCTCTCTGCCCTCTGCTCCCTCGGGACACTGTCCCTAATACAAAATGCACAATTGATAGAACACGGCCATGAACCGCCTCCTCAGGCCAAACACCTTTTGTAGGTAATTTTCCACCAAAACTTGTACTCGGCCCAGCAACAGTTGGTGTGTCCTTGGGTCTCAGGCTTCCTCAGCGAGAAAGAATATTGGCTCCCAATTATCGGCATTCCTGAATACTTTGTAACAGGTCTCCTCCATGCCTAACTCCTAAAACAAAAGGCGTTAGTGTAACTAACAAGGACGGCTTCCTTGCACCTGCAACAGAAACATGAGAACAGAACAACCTTGCAAGCACATGAGTTTCGCTGGGGAAAATGCATTTCAGGTCTACACAAACCAGATAACATAAGAAATACGAATAGGCCTTTCATAGCATGAAATAGTAAATACTCCATCTAGGCCTTTGACATCAAATTAAACACACATTTATAAATGTTGCATCTGCAAGTTCTACATTTCATCACATTTTAAGACACAATCAAATCATCCCTACGTGTTCAGGCTTTAATATGATGCACATTTAAATCTAATACATTACACTACATATGAGCTACTTTATTAAGCATTTGCAATAAACATGGAGAGTTACATGATTCCATCCAAATGCCATTTTACTTGTCTTGAATAGCCTGACTCATTCTAACACTTCATTTACCATTGATTACTCCAACACAATTTACTAGCTAAAATTAACACACATAAGGATATATGCGGGTACAGACTATTCATGATTATAATGTACCCCTACAATATCCAGAATATCACTGTGCTCTATCAGTTCCCCCCCTCTGATGACTAGAGTCACCAAAAACACAACTCCCTCGAGAAAGAACCAACATAAACAGAACTTGTAGCCAATCTTCCCTGTCGGAACTTCTCTAGATTTTTTATATTCTCGTAATGACTGTCCTGCAGTCTAGCCATTCTTACCTATCGCTCCCTAAGGGATCTTTCGACTTGGTTCGCACTGTACCACTGATATGTATCACTGATATGCCCAGACAAAACCCCACAGGCAAACCACATAGACTACAATTATAATGATAGGCTTTAGAATGTAACTAAGAATACCTGTTCCCAAACTCACAAACCAATTTGCCACTCTACCAAATCCTTTACCAACTTTTTCCCAAACAGCCAGATCCTGGATCTCATGATGGCTCACAGCGATGTTGCTCATATACTTCTTCAGATCTCTACTATTATCAGGTATATAAGTACAGCACTCTTGATCCTTCAGCATTTTACAGACTCCACCCTCTTTTGCCAATAAGACCATCACCATCATCCTTATCGACAACATCTCCCCATCACAGGCAACAATGACTTAGCTGTATTCGTCGACAACTTGTCCACAATAGTCGACAACTTTCTAATCTTCACATCATTCAAAATCACTCCCAAACTTGGTATAATTGCTCCAAAAATATCTCTAATCATTCCTCCGACACTTGTATCTCTCTTGGCTCTAGGATGCATTTCACCTTCCAGAAGTTCTAGTTCTGCCACATGGTAAATCTTGGGGAAAACAGCTGCCAAGTAACAGATACCATACCAATTGGCAGGCAATCTCACATATGCATTTCTCCCACACACATAATATACCGTTGGCACCACTTGTACCGGACCCTGCAAAAAGTTCTTTGCTGTCTCTTCCATAGTGAAAATGTGATCACATGCACTCTGTCCCACATAGACCTTATTCAACAAAGAGAGGAACCAAGAGGTCTTTTTAACGGGGTCCAGTGTATAGGCCCTGGAACTAGGTCAACTAAAAAGGATACACTGTTCCCCAAGGGGAGAAAAATAATAATAATGAATAAATGAACCAAACTACGTGAAGTAGAAAGGGGGTCGGGGGAATCCCCCTTTCGGAACTAAAACCCTCACACACCCAGCAAGCTAGGTGTCATGCTTCATCATCTGGGTTCTGCTCCTCATCAGACTGGCGCTGCAATGTCTGACGGGCACCCGTGAAGGGGCTCTTTACCTGAGATCTTTTGTTCCTGCCAGTTGGTGCATGTGGGTGTGAGGGCTCTAGTGGGTCTGTAGATGTGAAAGGTGGGTATATCTTAAAAAGGTTAGTTAATCCACTAAATCTCTTTTAATAGGGTGGTTGACTACCTGAGTAAAAACGGTGGGGTGAACCTACACGCTGGTGCAATGATCCAGAAGTGTAAGTTCTACCTAGTGGTCAACATGTTTCATGCTCTACATAGCAATTCGTCAGGACCAAATAAATTAACAGTGCTACACGCTGTGGTAGGACAGGATATTACCTTCCCCAGGATACTATTGAGCAGGCCGATTGGTCCTGCCCATTCCTAATGGGACCCTATCAGGAGCTAACACTGGCGTCAGCAGTCTTCTCCCTTGTCCAGGCACCTTAGTCATAGGTACCCTGTCCGCATGTCGGACACTGGCCAAAAACCTACCCGCAAGAAAGTCAGGAGGGCGGAGAAGCTGGAGATTCTTCTCCGCCCTCCTGACTTTCTTGCGGGTAGGTTTTTGGCCAGCGTCCGACATACCCACATAGACCTTATCATAATAGGTCTGGACACGTTTCACACACAGCTTTCCCTTCTGCTCCATATCCAATGCTATAGGGCCATAGCTCCTTTTCGCTCTGTGAGCCATCTCCTCCTCTGTCCAATCTAATGGACTTTTTCCAGTGTTTCGTGTTTGCGTTAGTTGTCTATATATATCTTCTACTTGATCTACAAACTTCTTCTCTATCTCTGTTAGGGCACATGTCAAATTGTGTCTATGTGCATAAGCTGTAGCTAATGTTGTAGTCAGTATGAAATACTTCCCAATTCTATCTTCCTGCTTGTAATAATCATACTTGTTCAGGTGCTTGTATGCTGGAACCTCTGAAAGTACTGCGTCATAATTTGAAGTACTCATAATGACCTCTCCCATAAAACATGCTAAGCAACAAACTACATGAAATCCCATAAGTCAGCGGAAGATGGTGGGACCCTCATCTACTGACGCAGGCAACTGCATACACACATAGCAGTCTCTCACATCCATCGTATATCAACATACTCATATAGCAGTTTGGCATATGCATTAAGCTTAAAATCACCTCTAGACAAATCTACATGCAATCTACACCTGTTCTGATCTAGCATAGCCTTTTCAGCTCCTATGATATCCTCTTTCTTGCTAGAAGTACTGGGTGTAGGTGTTCCTTTCACCTCTACGACTTCTGCCTCCGCTAGAACAGTAACTGACACTATAATAACTATGGCTACTAAGACTATCACTCCTACTATGAGTGTACCTACTATAGACTTGGACCTATGGTTCAGATTTCCAGCCTCCATTTTTGTGTCGGTTTGGTCTTCAGAAAACAAACACTTAGGGCCAGATGTAGGTAGCCTAATACCGGTCGGTAACGGCCGAAAATCGGTGTTTTCGGCCGTTACCGACCGGTATTTGGAAAATGAGATGTAGGTCGCCTAAAACCGGAAAAAATACGGAATCGGTAGATTACCGGCTCGGTAAAGATACCGAAACGTCAATATTTCCGATTCGGTAAAATTACAGATTCGGAACAAATACCGAGTCGGTAGAAGTTCCGAATCGGTAAAATTACCAAATCGGAACAAATACTGAGTCGGTAAAAATTACGAAATGGAAAATACCACGCCATTGAGATGTAGGTGAGCCTTAAATTACCGATTTGCTCTGAAATTCGGTAATTACGAGTCGGTATTTAACATGGATTGCAAGCAGGTGGTAATCAGGTGCAGCCTATAAAAAAGGGCCCCAAAATGCAACACTGGAAGCAGAATGGTGGCTTTTTACGTCATAGCAAGACGGCTAAGGCTACAGGCAGCAGGTGAGAGGGAATGGAGAAGGGAGGAACAGGTATATAGGCAAAGGATTACACTCTTCCAATTGACAGAGCCAGAGATACTGCAGAGATACAGACTGCACCCTGAAACCATCATGGACCTGATCAGGGACCTGCATCCACTCCTGGACCGCCCAAGACCAAGGGCCCATGCCATCCCACCCCATGTCCAGGTGCTCTGTAGCATACACCTCCTAGCATCTGGGAGCTACCAGAGTATAGTGGCAGCGGTAGGTGGGGTGTCCCAGAGCTGCCTGTCGCGTTTTTTCCGAAATTTCCTGGATGCCATGATGCTAAGAATGGATCACTACATCCACTTCCCAGACACTGATGCGGACTTGCTCAGGACCAAGACTGACTTTTACCTCATGGCAAACTTCCCACACGTGATTGGCTGCATTGATGGGACCCACATCCCCATTTGCCCCCCAGCTGCCACAGAGCACATATACAGGAACAGGAAGTCAACACACACAATTAATGTACAAGCGATCTGTGATGCCAAGTTCATCATCACCGATATAGTGGCCAGATACCCAGGAAGTACCCACGATTCATATATCTTCCAAAACAGTGGGATCTATACCCACCTGACAGCGGGTGAATTCGGGGAAGGATACCTGCTAGGTAAAGAAATGGGTGACACTCCCATGATAGATGAAGCAGACGTATGTCAATGTGTGCATCTGAGAAATGTATATTTTGTCTTCCACTTCAGGGGATAGTGCATATGCACTCCGTTCCTTCGTCCTGACACCCTACCTCAACCCCACAACCCACAGCCAGAGACGTTACAATGTGGCACATAAATCCACCTGGAACATAATTGAGCGCACATTTGGCCTCCTGAAGAGCCGGTTCCGCTGCCTCCACAAAAGTGGGGGGGCACGGCAGTACACACCTGAAACGTGCTGTAAGATAATTGCAACCTGTGCAATGTTGCACAACCTCGCAACTAAGAGGGGCACAGAGGTGGAATTGGAGGAGTATGTAGACCATGACGATGAGCAGGCACTACCAGCAGCCAACACAGTCGGAGTACCAACACCCACAGATGGAAGACAGAGACGGACAGAAATCACACACAACTACTTCTGAGTAAGTATCGAGACAAAGCACATGTTGTACGTCAATGCACGTAGTTTATTTAGCACTACGTAGAAAAGACATGAGCCACAAATGTCACATACTAGTGTGCCTGGCACTACTGTGTGTACAGGGGTTACCTCACCCTCACATGTCCAACTGAACATGCTAGACTCACTGCTTGCGCCCATGAACAGCCCCGCGTGATGCATGAGCTTGGCTGGGTTCAAAGTCTGCTGTGCCAGCGCCGGCACTCTGGCGTCTGCTACTCCTCCTTACTTCAGGGACAGGGGTGCTGCCCCTGCTATTAGTGGTATCTGTGTGCCCAAGACCTTCTGCTCCTGTGGTGGCTGACTGGTTTGTCAGCAACACTTCCATCGCTGTAGTGACTCTCCCCATCCCCCGTGTGAGGTCAGTACAGCAGTGCACCAGCCCCTCCTGCATTGCAACTGACCGGCGACACATCAGTGAAGTTGCATTTGCAAGTTGCCGCATGCCGCCTGTCTGCTGGTGCGTACGATGGGTCTCCCTGCGCCTTTGTGCACGGTCCTCACGAAGTTCCTCACAGAGTGTCATCACACACTGAGACATGTCCCTGACTCCCTCTGCCATGTCCTTCATGCTGTCTGCCATTGCTGCTATTCCCTTGTTCATGTCTGTGAAGTTGGTGTTCAGAATTCGCATCTGCCTGTGTACTGCACTTATCCCTTTTGCCTGCAGGCGCTGAACCTTCACCATTGTGGTCTCGAGGCCTTGGAACACACTCTCATCATGGCCACTGCCGCATGACTCCCGGGCCCTACGATGTCTTGTTCCTTCAGATGGCCTGACAGGTGCATTCCCTGCCATAGACTGCATTGACTCCTCACATTCCCCTTCCTCATCCGAGGATGTTTGTAGGATCCTATGCGGGGGACCCTCATGCCTCACAGGCCTGAGGATTTCAGAAACCTCGGAGTCTGCTGGTGTGTGTGATTGTTCTGACGCAGGTAGTGGTGAGCCAATGAGCACAGGAGATGCTTCCAGTTGCATGGTGTCGTCTGCCTCTGGTATGTCTGCTGCTTGTGTGCATGGTGCTGTAGGTCTTGCACTGCTGGGCCCAGCATCCCTGCCTTCTTGCTCACTGCTATCCCTTTGGGGATGTGTCTTCTCCCTCACCTGCTGTGACTTGCGTGATGTCTATCCTGTGGACAGACATGGACAGTATCTTAGTGGTGCTTTCACCGTGTACATCAATATTAAATTACATTTTCACATCACTATTTTCTGCTCCTCCCATGTGTCTGATTGTATTGTGTGGCATGCCTGACGACATTTCATGTTGACTGCTCATATGGGTATTCTTATGACTGCCACTCCCATAATGCATTGCAGGTGAGTACTAAAGTCAGAACTGGATTTCCTAAATACATAGCCACATTGGGGGAGGTACACAGGCAGGGGGTGTGGGATGATGGACATCTCCCTTACCTTTCTTAGCTGAGCTGTCTGCATCACCAATCCCCAGGACGCAGTCTGGCTCCAGTGTGGACTCCACTAGCTCTTCCAGGTCTGTGAGTGGAGGTGCCTTGTTCTTCCCTCCACCTGTTAAATTGGACTCCTTGCTTCTTGCAGCCAGTTTCTTCTTAGTGATGATCCTTAGATCGTACCATCGCTTTTTTAGGTCGTCCACTTCCCTGTTGGTCACTCCTATGGCGTTGATTTTAGTCTGGATCCCCAGCCAGGTGCTCCTCTTGACAACCTCTGGTACCTGCAGGGACTGCTTTCCAAAGATTCTTGGGTAGTGCTTGACTACCTCCTCCACCAGCACCTGCAGTTCTCCAGTGCTAAACTTCATCTTCCTCTTCCTCTCTGCTCCTTCCCTCTGAGAGTCTTGGGGCTCCATTTGTTTCTCCTGCAGGGATCTGCTTCACAACTGCCTGTCTCTGTGTGTCTGCTCTCCTGTGTGATCAGTTACACTGCACCTGCATGGGTGTGGCCACTTCCTGGTTGTGGGGTGGGGTCGATGCACAGGATTGGTCTATTGCTCTGTTGGTTGGCTGAGGGGCGGGATGGAGACACGTGATTGGTTGATACTTCAACTGCCTGATATTTTGTATCCCCGACTCGGTATTTACTGACTCGGTATTTACCGATTCGGTAAATACAGAGTCAGTAGTTTCAATGCATTCCTATGGGCCTCCGGGCCCATAGGATTGCATGTGAGTTACCGATTCGGTATTTGCCGTATCGGAAAATACCGAATCGGTGAATACCGTGAAGGGGTTACCGATTTTTACCGAATCGGTATTTTTTACCGGATTTTGACCTACATCTCGTTTCACTTTTCTGAAATACCGATTCGGTAAAAATCGGTATTTAGGAGTCGGTAAAAATGTGTTACCTACATCTGGCCCTTGGAGTCACTTTCTCCACTACAGGTTGCTACTTAACCAGTTCAAACACCACTCCTGAAGTGCTGGTAATTCTCTTTACAGTACTTTAGTTCTTTAAATACACAGTCCAAAAAGACTTCCTTAGCCCTCTTTCTTCTTCTACTGAAAGCCCCTATGTTTATTATTCTTCCACTACGGCCTAGGTTATCTTCTTTAAAACATGTATTTACAGATCACAGTTCATTCGCAATTTATGATGAGTTCAGATCCAATTTCGACTAAAACACGTTGCAGAATTTCAAGACAAACATCTACCATCTCATGAGGTGGTGGTTCAAATCCAAACATTGGGAAAATGAATTTGTGCAATATCAGAATTCGCACCTTCCTCAAAACTGGAGGTTTTGGAACCGTGATTGTCAACACCCCTTCAACTTCAGGTCCTGGAACTATCAGTCCCACATCAACTTTCAGTAGAGGATTCCTGCTGGCTACTTGCACGGACCTCAGTCTCCCGGAACGCACAAGTCCCGGCATCGGTCACCATGTAAGTCTACTCCGGGGCAGCGTATATCTCTGGCAAGGCACTCTTGTCCTTCCCGACCATCTCAGTCCTCCTCGGGCTTGTTCTTCTTCACTCACTTCCGATTTAGATCTCTCAGACACAGGGGCAAGATCTCTCTCAGGGGCCAATATCAAATTCAGCCTTCTCTGTCTCTCAGGCCATGATTGTTCTGTTTGTTTAGCCCTTCTGCTTCTCTCTCGAACACTCCGCGCACCACTTCCTTCAGCTAAGTCTGACTCTATACCACTTGCAACATTACCTTCTTCCTCAGAGTGAATACATGGGTTGTGTGTAGCGTAATTCTTCTCAACCTGGTCTGGTGAGCAACCAGCTTTGTCAGCAACCCTCACAACTTGTCTTATCCTCTCTCGTGGCCCTGCCGCCCCAGCTGGATTTTCCTTCCCGAGATGAGATGTTTTTTCCAAGGGTTCTGAAATTTCGCGGGTGTGGGAGGCATGTATACAGTTCGGCAACACTCCGCACATCACTGCTGTGTTCATTACCAGTATCACCTGGTAAGGGCCTCGCCACTGAGCATCCAGGCAGCTCTTCCTCACGTGCTTGCGGACAAGCACCCAGTCACCCGGGCGCAGGTCGTGGCAGAGATCTCCTGAAACCAGAACAGCGACAGCTTCCACCTGCTGAGACACAGAACGGACCACATCAGCTAGTCCCTTGCAGTAATCAAGGATTTATTCATCAGTGATGTTTATCAAAGCGGCAGATGGTACTGCTGGCAATCACATCACCCTCCCCATAAGGATCTCAAGCAGGTAAAGACCGGGAAAGACCGGTCCTCCTATCTGGGACACTGCAAACACTCATCAACAGCAAAGGCCATTTCAGAGATGTAGAGAACACACTTTTGCCATCCGTGCTTTCAAAGTTCCATTAATCTGCTCCACTATGCCAGAAGCCTCCGGTCAATACATACAATGGAGTCTCTGATCAACATTTAAAGCAGTGCAAAGCAACTTGATGATCTTGCTGTGGAAATGTGTTCCTCTATCCGATTCCAACGAGGTTGGAAAACCGAACCTAGTGATCAATTCTCTCACTATCAGCTTCGCTACTGTAAGGTTGTCACACCTTCATGTTGGGTAAGCTTCCATCCACCATGAAAAAACCCACACCACCATTAGAATGTACCTCAATCCATTGTACTTAGGCTTTTTGATAAAATCAAGCTGTATCCTATTGAAAGGTCCTTCCGACCTCCCAATGTGACTCAACGCAACTACAGTTTTCTTCACAGCATTCATTTGTTGACAGGTAACACACCTAAGACACACCACTTCAGCAAATGCACAAAATCATGGATTGTACCACGTTTGTCTGAACACACGCACCATTGCATCTCTTCCAAAGTGCACAGCACCATGAATTTGTCTTGCCATCGGGCTCAATAGGTCATCTGGTAACACTGCTTGACCATCACTTGAAACCCAAATGTCAATATCCCCCTTCTCACATCATGATCTGATCCACACATCCTTTTCCTGATCTGAAGCTTCTCCCTGCAGGCGCTTGAGTTCCTCCCAGGTGTCTGCCATGGCCAACATCATGCTGAGCTTGGTTCCTTCTTGGCTTTCTCCAGCATAATCTCCAGTAAATATACACCGTTTTTCAGCGCAAAAACATGCAATTTCGTAGGCATACTTATTTCCAAGGAAGACAAAATCCATTCCCCTCCCATGTGCAGTGCACTTTACCACTGCTATTCCCCTGGGATGTTGCAACGCTTTTAACAGTTGTCTCACGTATTCTCCATTCCGGTTGGGGGATCCAGGTGATGTCAGGAAACCTCTCTGCAACCATAGCTGTACGAAATCATGAACCACACCGAACTCTTACGGGCGGGCGGTGTAGATGTTGATTCGGATCTGATCAGCTGCCAAACAAGCGTGAGTCAAGGCAATGATTTTGGCGACTTGTGCGGAGTATACTCCTTCTAAGCAAGCAGCTTCAACCACTCCAGTAACCATTCCATGAACAGCCCCGCGTGATGCATCAGTAATGGTACATACAGCAAACGCTGCTCTCAAATGACCCACATTGTCTCTTAAACATGAACCATTGACAAAGAAAATGTCCTCAGGGTCAGACAGAGGTTCATCCAGGGGTGGACTGGCCATAGCGGGCACCAGGAAATCCCCCGGTTCGCCGCATGGGTGGGGGCCGCTTTTTGTTACAGGGCCGTTTTAATCGGCCCTGTAACAAAATCGTCCGAAAACGGCAACCGGCAAAGAGCTAGGGGGCACCTCTAACACACCCCCCAGTGGGGAGGGGGGGCGGCCGAGCACTTTGCCAGGGCCGGTTGTGGTTCTCAGTCCGGCCCTGGGTTCATCAACAATGTCAGGTCTCGGTTTAGTGCAAAGTTCAGTCACATCAAGACAGTTATGGTCTTCACAATCTTCGTCATCTACATTTGGCAATGGCATCAGGGTGGCAGGATTTAAAACAGAACACCTTTTTAGAGTCACATTCTCTGAGGCAAGTATGACTTGCTCATAGGGTGTGAGTCTATTGTTTGTCAGGTGCTGTGTCTTGGTCCATGTCATCAAAAGCTCAACAGAAAGCGGAACATACACAGTTAATGGGTGACCCATGATTATGCTTTCACACCTCTCAATGCTGACACCTGCTGCAGCAACGGACTTGAGACATCCGGGCAATGCCTATGCTGAAGCTACTGGATCTAAAGTAGTTGAAAAGTAAGCAACTGGTCTACGTACACCTCCATGACTCTGAGTCAGAACTGACAATGCGCAACCTTCTCGATCATAACAGAACAATGAAAAGGATTTGTTGTAGTCAGGCATTCCCAGAGCTGGAACACAATCAGACAGGCGTGGTCCCATGATACCGGATCACTCACATCCTTGTGCATCAGCCTCTGCAATGGCTTTGCCTTCAGTGAGAAATTGGGAATCCATTGGCGACAGTAGCTGACCATCCCCAAGACCATTCTGACTTCCTTCTGAGTGGTAGGCGCAGTCATATTCATGATCGCCTCAATTCGGTCTGGTGACACCTTTCTCTTAGCTTTCTCAATTAAATGACCCAAATACTGAACCTCACTTAGACAGGACTGCAATTTATTTGGGGACACCTTGTGTCCATTCTCCGCTAAATGATTCAGTAAGGCAATCGTATTAATCCTGCAAGCATCCTCCGTTTCGGACGCAATGAGGAGATCGTCAAAGTACTGCACAAGAACGGAATTCTGTGGCAGTACGAGACTCTCAAGATTCTTTTTCAAGATGTGATTAAAGATTGATGGACTCTCTGTATACCCTTGAGGGACAAAACTCCATGTTAACACACGATCGTCTAGATGGAAAGCAAACAAAAACTGCCTCTCCTTGTGCAAAGATATCGAAAAGAATGCTTGGCACAAGTCAATCACAGTGAACCACTCAGTTTCACATGAAATCTTGAATAGTATCACTGATTGATTCGGTACCACTGAACAACATGGAACCACAATCGTGTTGACCTTTCGCAGGTCTTGCACAATTCTGAATTTCCCGCTTGGTTTCTGTAATATCATGATGGGTGAGTTGCATGGACTGCCCATTATCTCCTTCAGAATCCCCTGCTGAATCATGGAATTGATTACAGGTTTAATCCCTGCGATTGTCTCAGGTGACAGATTATACTGGGGCGTTCTCGGGAACTCAACATTTTGGTTAACGTGAATATTAACTGGCTCAATACCTTTGATCAGCCCGATCTCTTCTCCTGTGAAATCCCTCACGTCCAATGAAACTGAGTCTGTTAGGTCAAGTGGCAGTTCTTACACAGTCAACATAGGATACATCTTAATGCACAAATGCTGATTCGCAACCTTAATGGTGGCATCATTATCATCTGTCTGTAATTCCACTCCCTTGGGCATGCAAAAGATGGGACAATTCAGCTTGCACAAAAGATCACGTCCTAGCAAACAGACACGACTTGAGTCGCACACCACAAACTGGTGTCGATCTCGGACAGTTCCTATTCTCATAGGAATCGGCTTGGTCAATTGGTTAGTCATCTTCTTGTTTGGCAATCCAACTACTTGGATTGATTGTCCCAAGAGGGGTAGGTTGGGAACTACTGCAGATCTCACAGTAGAACGGGTAGCACCAGTATCAACCAAAAAAAGTGGTGGGATGAACGTCAACATCCACCTCTACAAATGGTCCTCTCTGGTCTACCTCTAAGACTGCCCCAAGAGTGCAGTCTTCCTTCCCCCTCATCCACTGTCATTATAACAGGTCTGAGATATACTCATCACAATCCTCGAAAAAGGGCATCTGCTGGTACGTTCGATTTCCCTGTGGAATTCTCTGAGGTTGCTGAATTTGCACCTGCGGGCACAATGTCCCCCCTTGCATGGACTTGGGTCTCGTCACTGTATTGACAACCTCAGATACCTGCACCGTCTCTTCTTGTTGCACCAGGTTTGCTGGATTCAATCTACACTTGCTCTTCCAGTGCCCGATCTTGTGACAAAGTTGACACGCAGAGGTCTTTTTCAGTGTTGCCACATCCATTCCTGTCTTGGGGTCTACAGGTTTCCCTTTTCCTTGACCCTGCCCATTCTGGGTCCCTCCTTGATTGTTTCACTGTCTTCTCCATAGCGTCCCTCCACTTAGCTGTGTCTGGACTACCCTGTCGGCATTTTGCATTTGGACTAGCATTAGCTTATCCTTAAGTTTCCTATGTTTTGAGTCCACTTCGTCACTGCAGTATCTGGCGTACCGCAGTGTTTCGTCCACCAACTTGTTCTGCCAGCAGATTAAGTGCTGCTGGATCATGAAACTAATTTCAGATCTCAGTCCCAAGACGAACTTGGAAACAAGCTGTCCCATGTCTTTGGGATCTAATGTGTCTAGCCCACTGTACTGCTTAAAGGCTTGTAAGAGTCTCTCGTAATATTCATGTACGGACTCTTTTGGTTCCTGCACAGTTCCATCTATCTTAACCCAATCAATGTTTTGTGGTGAGATGTTGGATTTCAGCCAGGTAATTACCTGCTCAAACGTTTTCATAACAATAGGTGAAGAACCATTGGTAGCAGAATCCCTGTCTGGTTCAGAAGCTGGCCAAACAGCTGCAACTTTACAAGCTGCCCACAAATCACTTGGCACTACGATATCAAACAATGTGTTCAGGTTGACCCACAACAATTTCGAGATTTTACAGAACGGTCAACCTGCTTGTACCACTTGACAGGCTTCTCCCTCAGCCGAGGAAATTCGTTCGTATACGTTGCCAAATCAACTCTTCTCCAAGGTACATGCACAAACCCTCCATTTTGTACCTCTCACAAAGGGTAATTCTCCACTCCTATTATGCCCCTCCTGGAGGCGGTGTCTCTCCTATGCTCTTTTTGGTGCTCTTCTTTTTAAACATTTTTCCTCCCACTTATCAAGCATGCTCCATGCACTTATCCCTACAATCAATTTTCGAATGTGAGTTTTAAATCCTATGACTCTTTTCTCTTCCAATTCCTGATCACTGTACTGCAATCTGTGACTTCCCTGCAACATCTTAGTTTTAGTCAGCACCACCTCATACCTTCTTGCCAAGTTTGTCAGTTTCTCATGTGCTGTCGTTGCATTACGAGTTACATTCTTTGCTACAAACAGCAACTTGTCTGTTTTGTAAAGCTCCATTTTTTCCAAAGGCAGGTTCCCACTAATTATCTCATCTACCTCAGCTTTTACCCTCATCACATCCAACATCTTTGCTCTTATAGCAGCCTTAAGTGTTCCTCAACTTTATGCACCACTCGACTCTCCATTCTCACTGCTCTGATCTCCACTCTGTTGGTACTGCCTTTCCCGCTTCCGAATCTGGATTATCTGGAGGTGGTCATTCTGATAGTAATCTATCTAACAAGCTGTCATCTGTGTCACTATTGTCCCCCTCACCACACTTCTTCTGGGTAACTTTGTACTTTTACCATCAACGGGAATAGCCTATCCCCTTCAATAGTTTCGACCCTCCATCTCTTCTCCAATGCGTCCCATCGCGCATCTTGAATCTCCCTGGTCGACTTTTTCATCCTTTCCTGACTTTGGTCTCTTTTCCTGTCATGTGCTGCTCTCATCTATGCATGTAGCACCTCGAGCTGTGTTGGTCTGGGTATAGGTCGCAATGAAGACATCACTGTTTTCAATTGGTATACCACTTCCAACCTGAAAGTACCATAACATGGAAAAGCCAATTCTCCCCCTTTTTCCGTCATTTTATGCCAATTTTTTAGCCAAATTATAGTATGTAATCCCACATTTGTAGCCATATAATGGGCTGGGGTATTCTCGGGTGGAGCTTCTTCTCCTCCATGAGTAACCGCTCTTTATCTTATCTATACACATCTTGTAAAACTTTAAAACATTTCATGATGAAATCAACTTTCATTCTTCAATTGTTTTTGTTCTACTTCCTGATGACAATTCACCAATACCAGCGCGGCTTCACACCAACCGCCTATCGCAGTGCGGCACTCTCTGAAGTCACTCTTCCTCCTTATGCAGCAGTTTCCCTCCTTTGCAATTCGCCTCTCACACACTCACGCGTCTCTCTCATACAATGAAATAATTTTTTGTCCACCAAACAAACGAGCAATCACTTCTCTGACTATCTGTCTGTCCACAAAACGACCGGACAGTCTCACGTAATTGTCGACCTCAACTCTGGCAACCGTCTGTCCATGAAACGACTGGACAACTGCCTCAGACTATCTGCCCACGAACGGCCGGACAGTCATGTACTTAATCGATAGGATCTAATCACTCAATGTTCCATATGCAGTAACCCACGACCTGCGTTGGTTACTCACGCACCCAAACACACGTTTCCCTATCACCGGTGGGTTAGTCAACAACGTCTCATGACTCCCACAATCACTGGTCAGACAATTTCAACTCTGGGTGTCTTCTACACCACAATCTCTTATCCCGGAATATCAATAGATCAAATCTCCTGGACCGCACACAGTCGGCCTGAAACCACAATCACTCAACTCTCATTCCAACTCCGCACGACATCACACAATCAAAACAATACCGCAATCTAATAGACACACATCTCTGTTCATACTCACTCTACCATGAACTGCTGTTTCCACCACACCATCACTCTCTGTCGATTTCCATCAAACGCCGTTGTCCTCCGCTCAAGATCCACTAGATAACCATCACTTGGCCTCTATGGGGACTCAATGACTACCCTTCTCTAGGTCTCCCCTTACTACAGGGGTAACCATCCTCTCGCTACCAACTGATTACGCCAGATTCCACTATAAAAGTTTCACTAGGAATTCTCTGTCGACTGGACCTGTATTACCTGCTGAGAAGTGTAAAGGGGAGAAACAATGCATCCATGACAACTAGAACGGTCCAATTAAGTAAAACTCACAAAGGATCACAGACTCCGAATTCCAATTTTGGGGTTTTGATACAAAGCTAAAACTAACTGAACATACAAGCACCTCATGGCGAGGTTGTAAAAATACATGGGCACGAATTCAAAGACTACAAATCAGTCTACTCCAGAGCAGCATAAAAAGAATGAGCAATTCCAAAAATACTAAACAGGCAATAACTACCCAAACATCTATATTAGTATTCATTAGTGGCTGTAAAAGAAATGTGTTAATCTATCCCTACACTATCCCTAAAGTGGCATCCCTACTTAGCATTTCCCGGGCAAAATCAGAAAAGGTGTCAGCTCGTGAAGTCTTCCTAAGAAGTACACTCACGCTGCAAGGGTCAGTAGCCAAAACTAAGAATTTGTTCCAAGACTTCCTTCTAAGAATCAATCCCTTCCTTCTGCCCTTCTAACTGCTCTCTGCCCTCTCCTCCCTCAGGTCACTGTCCGTAATACAAAATGCACAATTGATAAAACACGCTGATGAAATGCCTCCTCAGCCAAACACCTCTTGTAGGTAATTTTCCACCAAACTTGTACTCGGCCCAGCAACAGTTGGTGTGTCCTTGGGTCTCAGGCTTCCTCAGCGAGAAAGAATATTGGCTCCCAATTATTGGCATTCCTGAATACTTTGTAACAGATATCCTCCATGCCTAACTCTTAAAACAACAACCTTGCACGCGCATGCATTTCTCTGACTTCCTCCAAATGAGAGCTTTACCAGGGAAAAAGGCATTTCAGGCCTACACAAACCAGCTAACATAAGAAATACGAATAGGCCTTTCATAGTATGAAAGAGTAAATACTCCATCTAGGCCTTTGACATCAAATTAAACATGCATTTATAAATGTTGCATCTGCAAGCACTACATTTCTTCACATTTTAAGAAACAATCAAATCATGTCTACTTGTGCAGGCTTTAATATGGTGCACATTTAAGCTACTTTATTAAGCGTTTGCAATGAACATGGAGAGTTACATGATTCCATCTAAATGCCATTTCACTTGACTTGAATGGCACAGCTCATTCTAACACTTCATTTACCATTGATTATTACAACACAATTTACTAGCAATATCCAGAATATCACTGCGCTCTATCAACCTTGACATATTTCCCTTCATGCTTCAGGTGTATGGCGTTGTTAAGACAGACACTGGCATGATTTTTTTACCATAACCCTCTTGTGGCTGAGTCCGATTTGCTTTTCCAGGAAAGGGAGGTCTCTGCTGTGGGAATCTTTATACATGAACAATTTACAGAAAACCGCTGAAGTGACTAGATCCTGCTTTTTGGATTTAGGCCTAGTCTGGTGGCCTCTATCAGGATACTTTGGAGTTTACGAGTTTGTGATTTTGTTTAAGCCTGTATACACAGATGTTCAGCAATCCAGCCTTGCTAGTACTGATACTCCTATGAGTTTGATTAAATAATTGGACTACAGCTGTACGTGTACCATGTTTAACATGGCTACATGGATCTTGGTGCTTTTGACCCCGTTGATAATTTGAGGTACAAATAACATTTCCGAAAATTAATTTTTTCACCTTAATGGATTGAATTAGTGGCTAGCATAGGTAAATTGAAAATGATATGGGAAATCCTAGTGTTGTGTTGAGATTGCCCCTGACAACTAGAACCTAATTTAGTCCCCACGCAAAAAGAGGAAGCTTTCCCTTATCAGTTGTAAAATGTGTTCCATTCATTTGGGGTTGCTGTTGGCATCGGTTTTCTTTCCTAATCAGAGGTGGATTGAATACAGATTAAATATTAATCTAAGTGAGTATAGATTAAAAACATTGAGAAATCATTGCTTTATGCCTAACAGTTTGAATTCTACAGACATTTCACACTCTGGCTCATCTCAAACCTCATTCTACTACTCCCTCCAATACACTACCCAATTTCTCACCCTATACCTCTCTCAATATATCATCTAACTCCACTCTCATTCATCTCAAACCCCATACCACTACTATGATCCCAAAAATAACCCTTTATGGACTCTTCCCTCCTCTACCCCTCATTGCATCATCTCAGACCTCTTTTACTATTCACATCTCCCAAACAAGCCTTTTGAAACCCTTCACCCGACTCTTCCTCTCCACATCCCTTTTACTCATCACAAGCCCCTGCTATAAACTCCCCCAAAAGAAAAAAAAGACTTTCAGATCCTTCGCTCTTCAATCCCCCCACTATTGTCCACCGCTCAAATCAATTTCATATTTCCCTATACTTATTCCCCACTAATCCTGTTTGTTTTCCGGAGTAGCATGCTACCCACCAAAAAGGTGCTACAACACCTCATCAGGGTAGCAAACACTATATAAATGCAAACCCTTCCCACTTACAATCCAAATTACAGACTAACATGTCCACTGCTCAAATTAATTTCATATTTTCCTAGACTAATTCACCACTAATCCTTTTTGGTTCCAGAGTAGGGTGCTACTCACCAAAAAGTCCTTCAACAGGGGTAGCAAGCGCTATATAAATGCAAACCTTTTCACTCTTCTATCTCTCCACTATCCTTCTCAATCAAAATAACAGACTAACATATCCACAGCTCAAATCGATTTCATATTTCACCATACTAATTCACCACTAATCCTTTATGGGTTCCGGAGTAGCAAGCTGCTCGCCGGAAAGTGCTTTGATGCCTCGTCAGGGGTATTAAGCGCTATATAAATGCAATTACAATACAATTACAATAGGTCAAACACCCACAAAATCACTTGAAAAGTCATGCACAGATTACCCAAAGGTGCTGCAGTTCCATACGAGTGACTGATTGTGCGCTAGACCAGTGCCAAATAATAATTAAGTATTCAGAGAAATGTATGAGATCTTCCCACCATCTGCCCTGAAACATCTAGGGGCCCATTAGGATGTCGGGCGAATTGCCTCCGCCAGGCTGGCGGTAGCCACTGCCGGCCTGGCAGAGGCAATCCACCCGACATCCACACTAGTTTTCCCCCCCGCCATATAAGTATGGCGGGGGGACCGCGGCAGATGGAAAGACCGTCTGCCGCATTTCCGCCCCGGTCGCCTTGCGGCCGGGGCGGAAAATGTTTAATATAGTGGTGGTGTCTCATGGACACTGCCAGCCATATTACAATGGGCTTTCAGACATGCCTTTCCGTGGCGGCAATGCCGCCACGGAAAGGCATGCGGTCTTCACTCTGGGGGCCCCCTGCGTGCCCCCAGAGTGAAGGATGGGTGGGGGCTGCACACGGGCTCTGGCGCTGGGCGCAGTCCAGGCACGGACGGGCGCAGATGGGCTTGCCTTAGGCACGCCTTCAGCGCGCCAGTGGCGCGGCCGCGCAGCAGGGGTCATATATGGAGAGGTGGGAGGGAGGAGTAGCTGGGAGGAGGGGGCAGCGAGTGGGCAGTCAGGGGGGGCGGGGCCGCAGGGGACACAGAGGCGGGGGAGGGATGAGATGATGAAGGGGAGAGAGGGAAGGGCACACGATCGAGTGGAAAAAAGGGTGTTACAGAAGGCAAAGGGCACAGGAAACAAGGGGGAAGTGAGTGGCGCAGAAGGCAAAAGGGCTAAATAAACGAGAGAGAAAACGGGTGTTACAGAATGCAATGGGCACAGGAAACAAGGGGGAAGTGAGTGACACAGAAGGCAAAAAGGATAAAAAAAATGGGTGTTACAGAAGGCAAAAGGGCACAGAAATACAGGGGCAGCTACTAGACAGAAGGCAAAAACGGGCAGAGAGTCAGGGGGCAGCGAGGAGAACAGCAGGAAAAAAATGGGCAGTGAGACACAGGGACAGCAAGGAGAACAGAGGGAAAAATAGCACAGATCAAGTACAGGCAGCAGGGAAAGGCGGGGAACAGCATTGAAAGGCACAATAATGAAGACAACGGCAATACAGGAAATACAGTGAAAACAATAAAAAAATACTCTACAATGCAATAACTAGCGGAAAAAAGCGGAGATGAACAAACCTAGGGCCTACCACTGGCCACCAGGGATGAGGCGCAGGTGGTAGCCTGCGGGTGGAGGAGGGCCTTGAACTGCCGCAGCAGCGGCAGCTGGGGCAGGGACACACAGGCAGAGCTGTGCGGGGGGGGAGCGACCTACCTAGTGGGTCAAGGGTTGCTCTCCTCACTGCGCAGCGGCCGGCATATATGGGGAGGTGGGAGAGAGGAGTAGCTGGGAGGCGCAAGGCGGGGGGCAGCGAATGGGCAGTCAAGGGGGCGGGCTGCAGGGGACACAGCGGCAGGGGAGGAGAGGGATGACGAAGGGAAAAGAGGGAAGGGCACAAGATCGAGTGGAACAACGGGTGTTACAGAAGGCAAAGGGCACAAAAAACAAGGGGGAAGTGAGTGACACAGAAGGCAAAAGGACTCAAAAAACGAGGGAAAACGGGTGTTACAGAAGACAAAGGGCACAGGAAAGAAGGGGGAAGTGAGTGGCACAGAAGGCAAACGGACTCAAAAAACGAGGGAAAACTAGTGTTACAGAAGGCAAGGGCACAGGAAACAAGGGGGAAGTCAGTGGCACAGAAGGCAAAAGGACTCAAAAAACGAGGGAAAAAACAGGTGTTACAGAAGGCAAAGGGCACAGGAAACCAGGGGGAAGTGAGTGGCACAGAAGGCAAAAGGGCTAAAAAAAACTAGGGGAAAAACAGGTGTTACAGAAGGCAAAGGGCACAGGAAAAAGGAGGAAGTGAGTGGCACAGAAGGCAAAAGGGCTCAAAAAATGAGGGAGAAAACGGGTGTTACAGAAGGCAAAGAGCACAGGGAACAAGGGGGAAATGAGTGGCACAGAAGAAAAAAGGGCTTAAAAAACAGGTGTTACAGAAGGCAAAGGGATCAAAAAACAAGGGGGAAGTGAGAGGCACAGAAGGCAGAAGGGCTCAAAAAACGAGGGAAAACGGGTGTTACAGAAGACAAAGGGCACAGGAAACAAGGGGGAAGTGAGTGGCACAGAAGGCAAAAGGGCTAAAAAAACGAGAGGAAACAAACGGGGGTTACAGAAGGCAAAGGGCACAGGAAACAAGGGGGAAGTGAGTGGCACAGAAGGCAAAAGGGCTCAAAAAATGAGGGGGAAAAACGGGTGTTACAGAAGGCAAAGGGCACAGGAAACAAGGGGGGAGTGAGTGGCACAGAAGGCAAAAGGGCTAAAAAAATCGACTGAAAAAACGTGTGTTACAGAAGGCAAAAGGACACAGAAATACAGGGGGAACGAGTGGTACATTAGGCAAAAGGGCTCAAAAACGAGGGGGACACGAGTGGAACAGAAGGCAAGAGGGCACAGAAATACAGGGGCAGCTAGGAGACAGAAGGCAAAATAATCCTCTCTCCCATTTCCAATCACCCTCATAAGGTTTCAATACTCCAGTGAAGCAATTGCACACAGAATGTTATAGTGCTGTTGATTTGCATCAAGGCCATTGTCTTTCTGTCTGTGCATTAAAAAGCCTATTTTTCTAAAACTGTGAACATTAACCCCCGCCACTGACACGTGTGTGCGTGCACAGTTAGATAGTGGATCAATGCATCAGGCCAAACATACTGCTTTTGCCATCGTTGCTTGGAGGTAGCTGCACTTAACGCCCTGCTGCCAGTGCTGTCAAAGAAATTCAGATTGTCACTTCACAAGTGCTTAAACTATGATTTTGGGACAGATTTTTGAGTTTTCATAAGCTGTTCACCACAAGAGTTATCCATGCATTGGAAGAAGGTCAGATAAATTATCATCTAAATGAATAATACACTAATAACTATGTATACAACACATCCTAATAATGTAATCTTATAACCCTTTTCAACAAACTTAGTATAAGGAAAAGCTGTGAAACAATAATACGCTTACACATTTTTGTAGTACAGTCAGCATGCAGCTCCTTGATGCCAGTTCATATCTCACTGAGCTATAATTTGCGATGTGTAACTTGTGACCTATGGGTATCAAAATCATCTCTCAAGCAAAAAGTAACTGTAACTGACTGAGCGGTCTATATAAAATACAAATCTATGCCCTGCATTCTACATGTTGTGGTTTGCAGCAAGTATATTAACCCTCCATGCTATGTGATAAATCAAACCTGTGACTAGACTGCACAGAGATTCCTTTAGCAAGTGCATTGGCCATCAAGTTTAGTGACCATTTTACTTCCTTATCAGGTGGTTTGCACCAGTTTCATGGCCGTTTTAGACCTTCTAATTGTTCAAAGTGGTAATTTCTGATATGTTTTTTGATAGGCGCAGCTTCGTGCACATGCTCTTTCTGCTGTATGTCACGTCAGCCTCTTGCCCTCTCCTTCGTCTAGGTCTTCCCTTTCATCACCGATTAAATCCACCCCTCCCCCACAATATGCCCTTTCGGTTGTTGCTGTGGAGAGACCAGTATGTTGAGCTCCTCCTATTTATGCTCAGCAGCATTTGATACCTGTAGCGAAAACAGGAGTGCTAAAGCGTGGTTGAGATGCTGTGTTACAGCTCTGAATACAAAAGCTTTGGTCACACTAGACTATAACACTGACCAAAACCTGCCTCCAAACAGTCATGAATGCCTCATGAGCCTTCCCGCGTGAGGGCTCATTTTTTTTTTCTCACTGCCTCTCTGAACACCTTCCTCATCTTGATATTAATAAGGTTTCTTTGGGAATTGCATCCAGATCCTCTCTCTCTCTTTCTTTCTCTTTCTCTCTCTCTCTCTCTCTCTCTCTCTCTCTCTCTCGCTCTTCTACTCTCTCTCATCCCTTTCTCTAGCTCTCTCAGGCACTCTTCCCACCTCTCTCATATGTTTGACCTCAGGTCTTCAAGCACAGTTTCTTTCCAGTTCGTATCAAAATTTTAGGCCAGCAATCCCACGCTCTCCTCCTCTTCTTGGAGTGTCTTCTGCGTACAAAGGCGCTCCCTCTTTATGCGTCTGCCACCTGCTCTTCTATTCTTTCTCTCTTTCTCAAACACTCTTTCTGCTCCTCTGTCTGGAGTTCATTCACCACTTCAAGCACAAACTTCCTATCCCTCTCAGTCTGCCTGTATATCTATTCTGTGCAGCTCTCACACCTATCTATCCACCATGTCACATAATTATACTACACAAATCCACTCCACACCACACAGTTCCACCCCACATAACTCCACAACTAACAATTCCAATCCAACCCACATAATTCCACTCCACACAGCATACATCCACTCCTCTACAAACCAAAACATATGGGTAAAAGTCATAGTCATTTACAACGCCAATATCTCTAACTCTCTTGAATGCAAGACCTATTGGCGATGTCAATGCTTGTTTAAATATGCTTTTACATAAACTAGCCCTAACAAAAGCTTAAAGTGGAGGTTTGAGACTCCATGTGAAGGTTGGAAAGGGCATGTGAGCGAATATAACTTTGGAGACCCCAATTTGCATAGTCACATGATGTAGAAGCAAGTTGACTAATTTTAGTTCTGGTGTTAACTGCAACCTTTTGTTTCTGGTATTTTCTTTGTAAAAAAAGAAGCTTTCAGCCAGCTCGCTTTATCCATTGGTCTGTTCAATTATAATTCACTTTTTGCTTCAGCCCATCACAGCTTACAACATGGCCAATGGAATAGACAACTACTTTGTTTCTCTGTGAGTGACGACATTCAGTCCAACAGCAAAGTAGTCACCTATCGAGAAAGTAGTCTATTTGTACTTATTTTAACATTACTTGGGGCCAGGCACCTCCCCAGAAACTACCATGAGGCCCTTTCCCCCTCTTCTTGTGAGTTGCATAATGTGCATGCTGATTGGGGTGGCCATGTTTTTAAAAAAAATGTTGCCATTCTAAGAGGGTCAAATTTGTGTGTGCATACATGTAAATGTGCACACAATGGCAAACACTTTTTAATGTTTTTGTTAACATTTAGTTACTAAAATATTCAAAGATGTCAGCCTATGTGTGCTCATTCATGCACGGGCAGTCATCTTTTAACATTTCAGTAAGACTTTTTTTTAAATAAAAACATTAAAAGGCAACCACCTTTACATGTGCACATGTATGCTTGCACAGGCTCCCATTTATAAACGTTTTTGTAAAATACACTGTACTTGGCAAAGCCAAAAAGACTAGCAGCCAATGCCAAACCTATAGGCTTTGCAAATGCTTGTTATGTGTTGATGAGTATGATGGAACCAAATAAAGACTGCACCACTCACCTCCCCATTAGGTTTTGGAGGATTTTCAGGTGAGTGATGTGCTTCACTGTATCAATGGAGGATGAGGAAAAGGAATCAGGAGCTCTTTTGCAACAATTTTGAAAGTTGCAGTCTCAGTGCTACATCCTGTTCTTAGGCCTAAATGCAAATCAACGAAAAAATTGTTGTCTTCAACGAAGTGTTTGAGCTGGGTTTCCATGCAGATCTATGGAACTTTAGCTATTATGAGAAGATTAGAGTCAGAGATAATTTTAGTGAGTTCTGCCAAGGTGTTTTTCAGTAATGGTAAGGCTGGAGCTATTTAGGTCAAGCTTTTGAGACCCCTTGAATATATTTTAGGATATACTTCTTTGTGGGCTTACTGCTTTTCATTGGTTTGTTTCAGTGTCCTTTAAAAATCCTTGCTTGCTAGTGGTCAGTCTTTCTTATTTGCCCCTCCTTTTCAATACTCAGTACTTGTACCCTTCCACCTGTCTCATTGTAGAATCTATTTAGAGACTACATTTCCTTTTCTCTAAGCGCATTTAACCAGAGCACTCAATGTTTTCAGTCGCTCCAGATCCTCTTCAGTAAACAGGGCTGGAAAGCATGTTCTCTCATCACATTTGCTGTACATTCAATGACCAAGGTTAAATGTTAGAGGCTGTTTTCCGAAGGTACTATTTTCCACCCCCCCCCCCCCCCCCGCCGCGCAAAGAGAATCGTCACCACAACTATTTACATCGATTTCCAGTTATACGCTGCTGATGCGCAGAGAAAATCCACAACCAATGTGATATTAAATCAATATTGCTCCAATTTATGATGGCGGCCGCATGTCATATGTTCGATGACATCATTTACATGACGAGGACGACTTGTTATACATTTGTTGCAGAGGGTGTGCAGACTTTGTATTACGGCAGCTGGGCATTATTCGTGCTGGCTATGGGAAGAGCACAGGTTTCCAAGTTAACTGCAGAGCCAAGGGCAGCAGCTTGTGTGTTGTGCAGTAGGGCCGGGCACGTGCCGTTTTTACAGTAGGGCACAGGTTGTTGACTGTTATCGTGGGTGCATCTTGCAGTTGTACTGCAGGGCATAGTATATGAACAGTATGACAAGGTATTAGCAGACCACGCCACAACCTGCATGTGTGCAATCATCCCAATGTGCACTGGTTATCCGCTTTTACAGTACGGCTCACAGTGTTCACTCTCACAGTAGTGTGCAGGATGTGCATTCAAACACGGCATTGCTTGCGCAGTGGTATCTCTAGAAGTAAATGATACCAGGGGAACATATGATCCACAGAAGATAGTGGGAATCTGGCACAAGCCTAAGTTCGGAAGCAGGTTCAATCGACAGCAACACTGCCTACCCCACAGAAGTAACGTTTTTTTCCGAGGAAATGAACCTCATGCAAGAGGCCAACGAACACTCAATACGTGGGAGAACAAAATATCAAGGCCAAGGAGGAAAAACAAAAGTAAAAGGCGGTGGATCGGCGGAAAAAAAGAACAACAGCACTGGCGTGGGAACCAAAGGCCAGAATCAGAGAGTCAAATAATGGAAGCACAAGGACAAGAATTAACGGTAATGAACCTTTCAAATAAAAAATTGACAGAAAGGGAATAACAGGTTCTTAAACTTGGCTTGAGATGTTGCCCAGACTCTCCTATTGATTACACACAAACCTGCTTTGACATGTATTTATTTGTACGCAAATTGAAACTGTTCAAAATTCATAAAAATAGGCAACAGGGGGATCACACACAGGCAAGGAGCATGACAAACGATACCCCCTCTGTCAATGACATAGAAATCCTGAGAACTCTTTATAGTCTAAGTAATGAGCAGCAAGCACAGACGACACAGACTATTGCCTGATCCCAACATAATTACTACAGGGGAGAGTCTAGGATTTGATCCTATGACGCCTGTGACAACACCTTTCAGAGCCAACTCCAAATACTAACCCCAGATTCCGAGAGACAACATTGATGTCTTTCACGAACTGGTGAATCAGGACATCCTACAACTCCTTAAAAAACCAATCACAAGATCTAATTTAACTAAAGCACAAAGAGAGGCCTTAAAGGACCTCAAAAATGATGGCAATATTATCATCAAACCGTCTGATAAAAGGGGGAACATCATGCTATGGGAGAAGAAAAATGACATCCATGAAGCCATGAGGCAACTGACCAACACCACTAGTTACACTAGGGTAGATCATACCTACGGTGCCAAGCTACAGACCAGACTCTTTGACCTTCTTAAAGAATGGTCAGATGAAAACTTACTTAACTGGGATGAACTGAAGTTCCTCAGAAAAAAAAAACGCTATACCGGCCTTTTATCTACTCCCCAAAGTACACAAAAATCCAACACATCCACCAGGGAGGCCAATAGTGTCTTCTAAGAACAGTTTGCTGGAGAATGTTTCACGTCATGTGGATTTTTTTCTAGCAGACTATGTTAAGGACCTAACGCCATACATTAGAGACACCAAGGATTTTCTCCCAAAAATTGAGAATATACACTGGGACAAGCACTATTGGCTGGTATGCCTAGACATTGAGAGTCTTTATACCAGCATTAGGCATAACGACGGACTGAAAGCATGCAAAAACGTCTTAAAATCTAGAAGCATACACCTAGTGGCACATACCAAAATGTTGTTACAAATGATCGAGATTTGCCTCATTGAAAACATCTTCATATTTAAAGGAGTCTTGTATGAACAAACACAGGGTACTTCGATGGGCACCTGCTTCGCTCCCAGGTATGCCAATCTTTTGGTAGGCTGGTGGGAGAAGCAGGTGCTCTGGAGTGAAACCCTTGAGTATTGGACAAGCAAGGTCAATATCTGGCTCAGATTTATTGACAACGTCTTTTTTGTCTGGGAGGGCACAGAAAAGGATCTTCTTGACTTTGTTGAAAAACTCAATGACAATTCAGTGAATTTAAAATTCTCTATGCAATACAGTAAAGAGAGTGTAGACTTCCTCTATATCAGAGTCACAGCAAAGGGAAGCAAACTTTGGGGAATTTCTCCGTGCTAAGAGAAACTGCAGCTCAGAAGGAGCATATGAGAAAAACAAGAAAGAAATGCTTAAAAGATTTAGAGCAAGAGGGTATCCACCGAACATGTTGAAAGTAGGGGAGAGGAAAGCTGATGCGACAGAGAGGGAGGAAGCTCAATACAAAGCACCCAAGAACTATCAAACTACACCAGATTCTACCATTAGACTCATCACAACGTATAACTCCCAATCACCTCAGTTTAGACAGATAGTCAGGAAAAGATGGGACATACTCCTGCAAGACAAAACACTCAAAGACAAATTAGGCCCACACTCAGCTATAACGAATAGGAAGGGACAATCGATCAAAGACCAAGTAGTGAGGATCCACATGGAACACCAGCAACTCACCTGGCTAGCTAAAAGGGGAGGGTTCCACAAGTGTGGCAAATGTAAAGCGTTTAGCCACAGTGAGAACGTAAGAGAAGTGACACTCCAAAGAACCAATAGAAAATCGTATATACTTAAGACCATACAATGCAACACAGAGTTTGTAGTCTATGTTATCACGTGTCCTTGTGACAAGTGGTACATAGGCTCAACCACCTTCCCTGTTGAGAAAAGAATGCTCGAACACTAGCGAGCCATTACGAACAAAGACTTCACATACAGTACTGCGAGACACTTCAACCAACACCATGCAGGTGACTGGACAAAAGCAAAGCACTTAGGACTAGACACAATTCCCAAAAATCCCAGGGGCGGCAACAGGACTTTAGCCCTATGCAGATCAGAGTCCAAGTTTATTTTACAGGCTGGAAGTGTCGCTCCTCTTGGGATGAATATTGATGAAGAAATGCATGTGCATATCTAGTTCCCATTTATTGAAACCTCCCAATATCTGTTTTAGGAACTTTGGTTCCGATTTGTTTGTAATTTTTAATCACATTTCTTTAGGACTTATGCACTTTTCTGTTAATAGATGAACTACCGTAGATGAAGATCAAGTATATATCTGTGTGGTTGACTTGCCTTTAGAACGGATTTATAATTGTTAGTAAATATAGTGTGAAGATCTAAACTTACCATATATATCTCTGTTTGCCTTTTCGTAGATTGGACCAGATGGAGTGAGTGTGTCACCAACTACCAATAAAGCTTAGTGCACTGAGTTTAGGTGTTTGTACTCGCAACCAAGCTCTCCTTTGATAGACGTACTTTTGGGCATTCAAGTGTGAGACTCTTTAGAATCAGTCTTTTTGATTATATTTAGATTACAAAGCATTCTTCTTGATTGAATTTTGCTTTCACTTTCTAACAATTATTATCGTTTAGTCAGGGCGCTATACCCTTGACGCCCTTGTGAAATTCACACAGTTGGGTACCTTAACCCATAAATAATAACATGTAGCTCTTTTCCATATGTAAACTGTGAATAATGCCTGCATCCTGCTTAATTATACACTTGGGTACTAGACCGCAAACATTTGTTTACATTATAATTAACTGGAGTGCACAACCATGTAACTATACAACAATAAGTCCTTTATGTACTTTTGCACAAAGTATTGAATATACAGAAGTAATATATTTTAATACTTACGATTGCTCTGAATGTCGATAGCAATCTTGAGTCTTTTCTTTATGTGTCTCTTAAATGCACTTAAACCCTGAAGTTGGATCTGTGGTCATGTGACCAAGAGCTGGATAGCTCGAAACACGTCTTCTTTTTTGCCTGTGAATAAATACTTTTTTCCGAAGACTGGATTGGTGTGGCTCGTACTTCTTCTAATTATGGAGTTTTATATATATATATTTAAATTTGTGCATGTATTTATGCATGTGTGTAATGAACAACTGTAAGGATGAACATGCGTGCATCAGAGCAAACTTTGTGCATGTCTGAGGATGAACTGGTGTGTCTATGCACATGAATATGTGAGGACAAAACGGTATGTCTGTGGTGGCAAACGTGTGTGCATGTGATGATTATGTACTATGACAGGGAAATATTTGTGCACTTGTAAAGATTACATACTGTGTCTGTGAAAATGCACGTGTGTGTCTGTAAGGAAGAAAGTGTAATGATGAATGTGCATTTCTGTGAGGATGCACTTGTGTGTCTGTAAGGATAAACGTACGTGTCTGCGAGGATGCACTTGTGTGTCTGTGAGGGTGTGTACTTGCGTGTTCATGTCTGTGAGAATGCACTTGTGTGTCTGTAAGGAAGAACATGCATGTCTGTGAGGATGCACTTGTGTGTCTGTGAGTATGAACGTGCATGTCTGTGAGGATGCGCTTGTGTACCTGTGAGAATGTACTTGTGTGTGCGTGTCTGTGAGGATGCACTTGTAGTTCTGTAAGGAAGAACATGAATGTCTGGGAGGATGTACTTGTGTGTGTGTGAGGATGAACATGCGTGTCTGTGAGGACTATACCCTTAGGTGTAAAGGCGCTAAGCAGACGCAGAAAGGAGGAGGGAACACGGCCACCAGTTAAACAGGAAATAACCAGGTTTTCAGGAGTTTTCTGAAGATAGAGAGGGAACTAGCATTGACGATGGCAGAGGGGAGAAGATTTCAAAGCTTGGCAGCGGCCACTTAAAAAGCACGACCTCCCCATCTGGATCTTCTAAATCTAGGTATCGCGAGTTTAAGCTGAGTGGATGATCTCAAGGTCCTCCCGGGGATATATCGGTGGAACAAAGATTTAAGTTGGGAAGGACCGTTGCAATGTACTGCCTTATAAACTGTAGTGAGGGTCTTGAATGATATGCGTTCCTTATCAGGAGCCAATGAAAAGACCAAATACATTTTCGAGCAGATTAATATTTAGGGATGTTTAAGATCAGTCTTGCAGCTGCATTCTGAACCAGTTGAAGTTTGTTCAGAAATGCAGCGGTAATATTAAGATAGAGGGCATTACAGTAATCTAGCTGGGAAGTAATCAGGGCGATAATAGTGGAACGATGCAGTTCTGGTGGGATAAGTGGAAGGGTTTTTCTGATGATTTTCAGAATATAAAAACATGTACTCACGGTACGATTGACCTGGGCATCGAAAGACAGATTCTTGTTGAAAATTACCCCTACATTTTTGGCCATTTTTACAGGGTCAGGGAGACGTCCACATTCTGTAGGCCACCATGCCTTAGACCAAATGGACTTCTGGGGTCTGAAAATCAGTACCTCAGTCTTATCTGTGTTGATCTTTAAAGAGTTGCTCTTCATCCATCAAATAATGTTCAACATGCAAGCATTGAATTTTTCAGCAACTACCTGCAGGTTGTTGGTGATAGAAACAATAATTTGGGTGTCGTCCGCATATGACAACACCTGAAATCCGTAAGATCTCACCAATTCAGCTAGAGGGGTAACATAAATATCAAAAAGGGTGGGACTGAGAGAAGAGCCCTGAGGAACCCTACACAGAAGAGCAAAGGCTGTGGATTAAAGGCCACCAAAGCTAGTCTTTGGCTGCGAGAAAAGACTGAAGAAACTGTAGAGCTTTTACTGAGACCCCCACTTCTCGCAGGCATAGGATCATTCTATCAGGGAAGACAGTGTGGAAAGCTGCCGATAAGTCAAGCAGAATCAACAACGCCGATCCCCCCTGATCTACCTGCATCCGAATGTGGTCGGAAGCTGTAATGAGAGCAGATTCCGTGCTGTGGCCAGCACGGAATCCATTCTGGGAGCCATCCAAGATTTCTTGTGCCTCCAAATACTTCATCAGCTCAGTATTAATGGATTTTTCTAGAATTTTGGCCAGAGCCGGAAGGAGGGAGATGGGACGGAAGTTCTTTAATTCCTGGGGGTCGGCATTGGGTTTTTTCAGGAACGGAAGGATGAGAGCTTCCTTCCAGATAGCTGGATAGCAGCCAGATGTAAGTATTCCATTGTATACCTTACTCAAAAAAATGGCAGCTAAATCAGGTGCCTTTTTAAGAATAGTAGGTGCACAAGGATCCGAAGGTGCTCCTGATTTTAAGCAGAGCAGGTGATCTTTAATAAAATGGCTTGGGATAGGGACAAAGGAAGCCAACCCATACTTCAAGGTGATCTGAGAGGATGCACTTGTGAGTCTGTGAGAATGTACTTGTGTGTGCATGTCTGTGAGGATGCATTGTGTTTCTGTAAGGAAGAACATGCATGTCTGGGAGGATGACCTTGTGTGTCTGTGAGTATGAATGTGCGTGTCTATGAGGATGCACTTGTGTGTCTGTGAGGATTAGCATGCATGTCTGTGAGGATGCACTTGTGTGTCTGTGAGGATGTACTTGCGTATGCGTGTCTGTGAGGATGCACATGTGTGTCTGTAAGAAAGAGCGTGAGTGTCTGTGAGGATAAACATGCCTGTCTGTGTAGATGCACCTGTGTCTCTGTGAGGATGCACTTGTATGTCTGTGAGGATGTCCCTTTGTCTGTGAGGATGAACTGATGATGAACTGGGATGAATAATGTGCCTGCCATGACTGCTTACAATGTCTCTGCTAATGAACTTATGTGCTTGTGAAGCTTCTGTGTTGTGTCAGTAAGGATGTAATGACTTGTTCCCAAAGATGAACTTACCCATCACATACAAGGTAAGAAATATAAACACACGGACCTATTAATCGTCACATATACCTTGCAGGCTCAAGAATACTTGAGATGGAATTTGGCCAGCTACATTAAATGGAAATATTTGAGGTTCAGACAATTCTATATTCCGATAAGGGAGTTTGAAGGAAATTGGAACAAAGCCCTTAAAGATTCTCAGGGATGTCGGCTTTGTGGAACCGACCAGGAAACTCTTGAACATTTAATATGCATTTGCCCGGGTCTATTATCCGCACTGAGGTTACATTTACGCGCCTTGTTTAATGATGCCAAAATAAGAACAACTGCAGAAGCTATAGGTTATTGTTTTAGGCTCACAGGAGAAAGAGCAATCAGTAGGATGGTACAGTTTTTAAGAACAGGCTCATAAAACATTAATTGACTAGATGTTTTTGTTTTATCGGATTTGTATATAGATGTAAAGATAGGTATTATGACCTATGTATACTTTCTTATATGATACTATGTATGGTAAATATGGGATCGTTTATTTTATTTTTTATGCTTGCTTATTTTTTTTAATCATTATTTATTGTAATCAAATGATTAATGCAATAAAGTATTTTTATTACTACTACTACCCATCTGTGAGACGACCGTGTGTGTTTGTCAGAATGGAACTGTTTGTCGGTGATAAGAACCGGTGTGTAATGGAGTTAACTTCTGTGATCGCTAACATGAGGATGCTTTTTTTTATTGCTGACAGTCACGTTTCTGTCTGTGGGGATGAATCTGTGGCTATATGAAAAGAGGTTGTTGACCTGCACGATGTGCCCTCCTCCGCACCCATTTGGCTGTTCCCTGCCCGCTGCAGTGAGTGTCACCCTCATGTCTGACAGATAGTGCACCTCTCGGCACATAAGTGTATGATGGCTCTCGTATCCAACAGATTTATACTGCACGCGCCCCTCGTGTAGTGAGTGTTATGTTGAAAAGCGCGCACGTTACCCCATGTTAAAGTCTACCTCAATTTCTTATCATTCTTTTCCTGTTGCTCCTTGTTAGCCCTACACAATTTACGTTCTCTTTATTTTCAAACTATCTTGTCTTTCCTGCTTTCTGTCTTTCTCTTCCCCACGCTCTTATCTTTTTTTTCTTTTCCTCTTTTACTGCTTTTATGCCTTCATTGCAGGGGATGTCTCTAAATTAGCCAAACAGCATCACCATGTGGCAGACTGTCATAATTGTAGGAGTTGACTATTAATTGCAAGTGCTGAGGACAGGCTCAAATTAAGCACTGCAGTGAACGCACCCTGCAGTTGTACTGCAGGGCATGGTGTATGCACAGTAAGGCAAGGTGTTAACAGGTCACAGTGTGGATGTGTGATCTGCCCTCAGTGCACTGGTTATGCACTTTAACAGTACGGCTCTCGGTGTTTACTCTCCCAAGAACTACCACGGTTGGCACCTGTTGTGACTGCCACCACCAGCCCCTGTGATAATCAAAGACAACCCTTTCCCTTTAAACTCCCTCATGTCGCACGGAGCACGTTTTGCTCTTCCATGACTTTCATGGCACCTTCTGCGCCCAATTTGTGTACCTTGTTGTGCTGTGCGCTTTGTTCCGGTGTTACTGTGCACACATTGTTCAGAGCATCTTACAGTTACAGTCCTCTGCCTTAAAGTGCACCCTCTGCCCACGCTGCTCTACAACATATCTTAAAGATATTGGCAAAGCCAATAGTTCTGGTTTTAATCTGAGACGGTTCCTTGGGTCAGAAAAGTATTGAAGAGGCTGATCCAACAGGGTGTGACTGAGGTGCTAATTTCACTGGCGTACTACAAAATGATGGGGTCGCCCTGCTGAATGTGATGAGGGATCCCTAAGTCTCCCATATCTCACAGATATCCATGGTCTTGCTATGAATGTGTGTCCCTTGAAGGGGTTGGGTGCCACTAAAGGGTTGGGTAACTTGGCAAGAAACTATCAATTGCAGTGAATGATTCAAGCAATACTCTAACTTTTGTACAGGCAGATCCCTTACAGAGCTCATGGATGGTGCTGGAACATTTTTAAATATATGTATGAAATAAGGAGGTGGAGCTGATCCGTGAATTGAAAAGCAACATGTCCAAGTCAGTCACGGCCGGCATTAATCGCGGTTGGGGGGCATGCGAGAGGGTCGTGCAGGGGTTAATACATTTTAAAAACGTACCTGTCCCCGGGTCACGTGTTTTCCTGCTCTCCTGCCTCCAGCAGGAGCTGGAGGCAGACAACCTCCCACCCATAAGCCAATCACAATGTTGCAATGGCAGCGTTGTGATTGGTCGGGACGCCTATCAGCCAGGCGCCTACGCGGAGTTCATTTTCTCCATATAGGCTGCATGCAGCCTACATGGATAAAGGGCAAGTGTGCATGACTGGTTTGGTCATCCCAAGAGGGCCGACCAGTCAGCGGCCTCAGCAGTGGGAAAGCCACTCCTCCCCTCTCCTAGATCAGACCCGTCCACCTGCCAGCCCCCAACCAAACCCTTCTGCTTTCCCGCATTGCAAGAAGCAGAAACATAAAATGGTTGTTTTACCATTTTATGTCTCTGCATCTCGCATTGCGAGAAAGCAGTGGGGCGACGCACCTCTGCCATTATAGAGGAGTCGCCCCTGGTCCAAGTAGAAGGGTGCAAAAAGGGAGTCCACAAAACCAGACGTAACAACCTGACCTTAGAAACAGACAAGAAAGAAGGATAAGATTAGGAAAACATGAAGGCTAAATAAAACAAATGAGTTAAGTATGCCTCCAAGTGTGGTGCGCAAGGCTATTTAATCTAAAACAATTGAATGAAAGAATCTTTCCTAATAGGCCGCCATTCCAATTCCCTCCCATCTCACGCACATCCAATTTCGCTGCTCCTGTGCGCCAATTAGACAGAACTGTTGATTGTGCAACAATTAGCACAGCAATCACTAGATTTGTCTGGTGTTTTCAATTCACTGTCATAGGCCCGTTTGATGTTAATGTCTGCAAAAGCTGGTTGTTTGCATGCAAGAGAAAAAGCAAATGTCTTCCATTTACAGTTGCACATTCTCTTTCCTGTCTCATGTTGTGTTGTTTGACAAGGAATGCATATCACGCCAGAAGCAGTGGGAACATTTTTCAGGAATATTGCTCTAGAGGTGGCCTGAGAAACAGTGGCACTTAACTATTGAACAGGGCTAACTCTAAGTATGGGATCAAGTCTAATATTGCACATATCTGCTACTGTATGTCATGGGAACGTGTTGGTAATCGGAGAGGTTATATTTACTATTCCCACTCCTGTCCAAACAACAATAGGGATAGCGTTAGACTTTGGAGGGGTTACATTTACTATTCATACTTCAGTCTAAACAACCGTAGGGAAACTGTTGGACTTCAGAGGGGTTATATTTATTATTCCCACTCCATTCCACAGCACAACAGAAGGAAAAGATTTGGACTTTGGAGGGTTTAAGTTTACTATTCCCATCCAGTCTAAGCAACAATAGGGAAAGTTCTTTACTTCAAAAACTTTACATATTTGATTAATCCTATTAATTAAGAAAAAATATTAAACTCGTAATATAAACATTATCAATTAACATTAACATATATATATATATTTATTAAGAAAACAACAAAACAATGAATCAATCAACATTATCAATAATCAGTTAAATAATAATTATTAAATGAAAAATGATATTTCATTATTACTTTACTTGCCAACCTATACCCTTACAAACCTAGGTGCTTACACCTAAAATAAAACTAAAATAAGTATAGCACAATTTACATAATTGATAACAAATTAATGAATTAAATAATTGTTAATAATCAATTGTTCATTACTACTTAATTAACATTCCACCCAATACCAATATAAACCCAACCGCCCGGACCTCAAATATAACTAAAATATATAAGTATTACGCAATTTATAATAATTAATAATCAATTACGTTATACATTAACAATAACTAATTAATTGTTAATTAATTATTACTTAACTACTCACCCTGTAACGCTACAAACCTAGCAACTACACCTACAATATGTATAATATTTGGTAATGAATTATTACTTAATTAACTTCCCACCCAATACCCCTACAAACCCAGCAGCCCATACCTATAATATAACTAAAATAAAAGATGATTACACAAATAATATTAATCACATCATTAAAAATTAAATATTACTTAATAAACGTCCCACTCTATCCCCTACATACCAAACAACCCACTATGACAATAAAATTACTATTAGCAATTAAGTAAAAAATTGAAACACTCTAAATCATTTAAAATTACTAGCTATATTTAATAAAAATTTATCACAACTGTACAAACAATGGAAACACAGAAAATTAATAAATGAACTAAAAAGCATTAAAATATTTTAAAAAAAATAATTTTGATTCTTGTATTACTGAAAACGATATTAAGAAGAACAATATTCGGCCTGGATTTGGTATATGGGCCAATGATGACCACACTGCATTATTTGCTGATGACATTTTCCTATTCCAGTCTAACCCTTAGGAGACCGCCCATGCTGCCTTCGACTCCTTCATCTCTATTGGGAGGATTCTGGACAACGGGTTTATAATGCGAAATCAGTGTTGGTCCCGCTCTACCCCTCCCGAGACTGAATGTGATGGGGAGTATTGTTCTCTACAAAATGATGACTCTGACAACGTTTTTTTATCTCTTTCAAAATTTCTCACAGAGGGTGCTTCGGCAATGGTTCAGAGAAATAAACTCCTTGGCGATGTCCTATCTCGAGCGCAAATCCAGACCGAGACTAGCTTTCACAAAATGTCAGCAAGTACCGTATGATGGGGGGTTGGGTATGGCCAATCTATACCTCTACTAGTTATAAATGACTGGCTCAATGGAGGTTGGTCAGATCTAGCATATAGAGTGGAACTGACCACACTGAGATTTGAGGTTGGGTTGGGAAGGCTTTGTGGTGCCCAGATAAAAAGGAACTTACCCAAAGTGACCCAAGTGGGTTTTCTCAGCTAGTGTGCAATATTTTGCTGCACAGGTTGGGATTCACTCTGCAAACCCCCCTTATAGGGGGGGATGACTACACAAAATGGTTGGCATAGAGAGATTCACTCACTGGGAAATGATAAGCATTTCCCTGCTGTAGGACGTTTGGTCTGGCACTCACAGCCAATCTTTTCAAGAGCTCCAATCTACATATGCCCTACGATCTACACAATTTCATGAATGTATTCAACTGAGACATGCACTGAGGGCACGCATTTACCCGGGCATGAATTCAGTACCCTGGAGGCTAAACTCCTGGTGGGTGTGCTATTGAAAGGAGGAATCTCTTAAATATACTGCCCCTTAACCATTAACGCCCCTTGCACATCTGTGAACCAAGTGGGAAGCATGGGTGGGACAACTAGAAGATGACAATTGGTGAGACACCAAGATGTCTCCTCATATCATCACAACCTCCTCTACACTGTGGCTGGCACAGGCGTACCATACCCACTGTGCTTACCTCACCCCAGCCGTGTCTACAAGGCACACCTGTTCCCTAACCTTACATGCTTTTGTTGTCCACATGGTCCTGAAGACTTCTACCCTATGGCCAGGACATGTCCTCTTATTGTGAACTACTGATGTAATGTGACTAAAACATTATCAGAGGTAGTGGGGTGGGAGGTGGAGCTTGTCCCGAAATCCATCCTCTTGGGAATCTTTGAAGGGATGGGAGGCACAAGTTCTGCCTGGGCACTGCTTGGAGTGACCACCATGGTTGCAAAATAGGAAATAGGCTGCAGATGGAAAACTCCCACCGGCCCGTGCTGTATATGTGGCACTGCGGAGTGGACTGGTATGCCCAGCATGAAAAAAGGGTATATAAAGCCAGTGCCTGCCCAAAAAAGCATGCGAAAATCTGGGGTAAATAGTGGAAATCTTTGCTCTCAGCTATTTACTGTAAATTGTTGGTGACTGTAATTTATGAGATTACTAATGTGGGGTTTAAGCTGTTGATTGTTCTAATGAGCTTTAATACGGTTTCCTGCGATGATGACCAGAAATGACTGGATGTGGTATGGGTATCTTTGTTACCAAAAATCAATTAAGTTGTTTATTGGGAAAAAAAACATTCTTGCATCACAATATTTTTGTATCACAATATTTTATTTTTGATCTTTCTGTTTCCTGCTATTTACTTCCTGCTATATACAACTTAATATTGTATCCAAACATCTTTTGGGCTATGTGTAGATGTGGATATTCATTCTATATAGTTTTTTTTACTGGTTAATACAAACCAGGTAAATATGCAGACAATCACTCAAACATAATTAAGACAATTTACTTTTAATAGTTTAAAAATAGTTTTGAAGTTATTTCATTGTATGCAGATTATCCGTTTTAAGAAAGATGGTCAATGTACGGATGTCCTTCACACATACATGTTTATCAAATATTAAATTATGTGATTTTATGGTGCTTGAGTTTCTTCAGGAGAAAGAAACAGTGTGACTGAAAGCTGCAACATCCTAGTTCCTGCAGAATTCGCAGCCCCTAATTTTTATAAAAACACAGCGCCAAGCACATGTCCCCGCCAAAATGAAATTGCCCAAATTGCAAACCTAACAATGCATGAATTACTTCTGGCATTTTGATCCCCTGATTTATCTAACACTATTCGGTAGGTGCCTTTTTCATAAAGTTTACAATATGTGATATATAGGAGCTTGCTACCTAATGCAGGTACAGTATAATGTCCCAATCCTGTATTGCTAATCCTCAAAATGCTGAGTCCACACCTTCCGCGTCAGCCTTTACTCTGTGATGGTGACTTCTCAAACATGAGGTATTTCCCCCATTTGAAATACCTAAACTTTAGAAATGACCTCTTCTAAAACTTGAATATAGTAATTTTTCATTGTTTCTGCTCGTGGCTCTTCTTCCTTCCAACTCTTAAAATCCTTCAATGCCACCGCAAAGGCCTAAATGTACCAAACTCATAATGGCAGCAAACTAGAGCACAAAACATCTGCGAACAGCCATGCCATCAAAAACCAAATATGTCACAAAACGTTCTTCATGCGAACCAAAAGAGCACCGAGGCTTGGGGCAGAAGAACTGACATTATGACCAACACATTGAGAACAGGTCAAGCTTGAGAACAGAGACAGGCAACAAGACACTAACAAAGGTGGCAAGAGTAACCAGCATCCTCTGGGAATGAAGGAACAATCCTAAAAAATGACCCAAGTCACATTCATGGATGCCAAGAGCATCAAAGAACAGGAATTCTACAAGTGAAGAGAATGGGTCAATATAGACCAACTCCAAAGAGCAGGAGGCACAGGAAGGCAACTCAGGGTTCAAATGTGAGCCCCTCAAATCACCTCAAATCCCAGCTGGAAACAAATAGTGCACCATACTGCCCATCAAAAGGAAGCTGCAAGCCCAGGACACCAAGAAAGAATGGAATCAGCACACGAAGGAGCCCTATTGACCACAGCAGATAAAGCAAACAGCGCACCAAAAATGAAGAAGTAAGTCCTCCCACCACGTACCAGTACCAACCCAGTTGCAGGAGAGTGAAGCACCCAGACCCAAGAACAAAGAAGTTGTAGAGTGCTACAGGTTGCACGTTGACCAGAGAATAGCATGGGAGTAAAAGTAAAATTACCCATTCCGTATTTAACCCGGACCAGCCATGGTATATAGGCAAGACCACTGGACCTAGGTGAACAAGAACTAGGAGAGACAGAAGAGGAGGAAACCTCTAAGGAACAGAATCGTTAGGACGGACACAGAAAGGCTGAACAAATCCTAACCGTGGAAAAACTGGCAAAGAGAAAGAAAATGCACCCTAAACTAGAGAATCAGTAGATGAGTGCAACAACAGCTGAAGGTGAACTTCAACTATACAAAGGATGGGTAAAAATAAGCAGACAAGCCCCAAAAGAGGTGCACCAACCCATGCCCAACGAATGCTGCATGAAAATCGTAGGCCTCACACAGGAGATAAAGAAAAGTCACTGAAGGCAAACCCTGAAATGAAAATCAGCAACACAGTGCAGAGAGACAAATATTCCCTGAGGTCAACAAAACTAGATTTAGGCCCTAAAAAAAGACCCACGTGACTAAGGAGCACAAACTCTAACTAGTAGATATTGAGTCCAAAACATCAGCTCACCAAAGACCCTGCAAAGGAAGGTAAGCAGAAAAGCCAAAGTCTATCACATCTAAGCACAGTGTGTCCACCTTTGGGGCAGGAATGTGGGGCTGCTAAAGTGCAGCCGGAACAAAAATGCAAAGTACCAAAGGTAAATAAAATTAAACATCCGCAAAAGTAAAAGCAGTATGTAGACCTCAAAGACATGCAGCTTCAGGTAAATGCATGCGGCATGACCATGGTTTAGGGGAACCTGTCTTTGGGTGGATACAAAAAAATCGGGACTGTGGGATCAGGATAAGGTCTTCTGGATGGGAAGGGGAGGCACCATGGTTGGAACTTTGAAAAAGGATTCTGGTTTTAGAAGTGAGGATTTCTAAAATGTAAAAAGAAGATCTTTGTTGGGCTCTTCTTTGTGTAAGTGTGGAAACTGTTGGAGCCCGAGAGGCATCTACATACTGGTGCTCCCACTTGATATGGATCAATTGTACATAGTTTTTATATGCTCCAGTGAAAAATTAGTTTGTCTTCTGGGGTACAGTCTGAAAAAAGGTAATTTATCAAGCGTTTCCTATTATTTTTGTATCATACTTATATGGAGCGAACCTAGATGGCATGCAACACAACGCTGAATAGAAGGGTGACATACCAAGCTACATTTTTAATGTAACAACCGAAAGGCACAGAAAGGGCAGTATCTAAGGGAAGAACGGATGTTGGACAATGAAGCGGTGATCTTTCAGTTTCTTCCGAACTGCAGAAGGGTGGGAGCTGTTCTGATATTAATGACAATGGTGATCCAGTTCCTGGATCAGTAGAATCAAATTCAAAGAAGGCTTGTTTTCTGAAGAGGGGTACTGCACATAAAAAAGGCTTTTAAAAAAACTCCAGTGGTCCGGGTGAAATACTTTCCATACTACAGTTACTAATTTCTAGACTGGTGTTGCTTTGTCTTCCTTAGATGGCTAGTTTCTCGGCTAGATATCCTAGGGTTTTTTTCTGGCAGTTTTTTTGGTAACGCAGCTGGTCCTGAAGTTGATACATGCCTGGAGAGGGAGCAAGTGATAATGTGAGGATGTGTTAATGTGGGGAGGAGGGGGTGATATGGTTAAAATCCTTTAGTCCCTTGATGAGATTAGCTGTGCTATGTAGTATGCCTTTTGGGGTGCAAATGTGGTGCCAGGGGGCTGTTTAGTAGTCACCAACCAGGTCGAAGTGGAACAGTCCTGTTGAACTGAAGTCAGTTTAGTGTCACTTCAGCTGGTATCTCAAACTGTCTTTGTGTTCTTAGTTATATGTTTCTGTAAGAGTAGTTCATGTCTTCTGGCCGGATTTCCATTCACTACATTCTGCTGAAGAACAGAAGGATTTCTGACTTTGTCAGGTTGGGTTTTAAGTAAGTATTTGAAGCCTAAAGTTATCTATTGCTATATTTACAAGCAGCAGTCCTCACCCAGCTTAGACCTCAGTACGAATATGAACTTATCTTCATAACTTTTTACTAAAGGTCTGATAAAATAAATTGCATACTTGTGATCTAACGCATGATGCTTTCCTATCATTCATAGTATATTTGGAAAAGAAATGATGGATAAACTGAGAATTGTGATATATTAGAGTATAAGCTAATAAAGTGGGTAATATTGGCTAAGAGGTGCCAAATTGAGGTGCAGCTCATGGACGCCGTTTTAAGGGAAAATGAACGGTTAAGGCACAACTTTACACATGATGCAATGGTCTGCACCCAGACTAATTACCAGTGGTGCAGATTGCTTTAGGCACTCGCTCCCATCGCTTGTGAGCTCAGCTTCAATGTTCCAGCAAGCCACTCCATCAGAATTGTTCTAGCGAATAACAACAATGTGCATTCTCCTTTTCATGAATCCTTTTCACACTAACTTCAGTCTGTTCATAATAATGTCAATTTCAAAGAAAACGCGAAAGAGGCAGAATGCCCAACAGCTCAATAAATGAACACAATTCAGAATTAAAGATATTGAAGCATCTAATGAAAGGGAGGCTTTGTTCCTCTGTGCCTCTGTATGTTTTCCTTACAACCCACCCCAAAACACTTGAAGCTGTTTGAAATGAAATTGGTTTCTTTATCTCTAGCACAGATTAAATATGTTGTTCATAACATTTTTCATTGACACGCTTCACCCGCCTGGGGCTAAATGTGGGTAGGAGAACTTCACTATTTCAGCTATAACATTAACTTTTGATGTTGGCTCGATAACTTTCCTGATATAATTTATTAGTTCTTTTTAGATGTGTCAAAATCATAACTATTTTTTAATGGTAGTCCCTAACCCTTGATGGAAATGCTGAAATCTTAGCATTTTAGGAAAGTGCATGGAGTGATCGAAGTATCTCCCAGGCAGGCCTCTATTTCTCCACTTCCATTCGGAAGGATATACAAAAATTATTCTGCCTCGTTAATCTACATGAGCCAGAATTTCTGTAAATCACACAAAAACGTCTTTTTGTGACACAATAGATCAATATATCGGCCCAGTTCTTGGTACGTTGTGACCTAAACAATATATAGAATTGAAAAGTGAAAATGGAAATATTTTCTATTTTTGTCACTCCAAAGATTAAGCTGTAGCATTTGTTTGGATATTTCAGTCTAGTCACATCCTTAATAATTAGGGGGGTAGGACAATACATACAAAACTTTTTTGAGGTTCCAAACAGCCCAATTAGCAGAATCTGGCCCTTTTGCAACCAAAATGTTTTTTAAACATATATAAGCCAAATTGTGATTTGGTATGTGGAAGGGGCTTGTTTAGGGTCACTTCCTAATACCGATTCACAGTGGTATGTATGAATATTTTGCAAACAAATTACAGTCATAATACATACATTTTTTACTGACACCTCAGAGGAGGTGGTAGCCATTTACAAATAGATGTGTTCCCATGGGACCAGTTCCTCTCTGTGAATGTTGATACAAATTTTCTTTATGATGGACTACTGTCCACTCTTAAAAAATGAAACTTACAAATTTCATTTTTTTCTATTTAAACACATCCTATTTTCCTTTAAGGAAAACAGGCTGCACTTAAAATGAAAAGATTTTTTTTTTTAAAGCAGTCACATACATAGTGGTCTGTTGGCTTCAAAAGGCCACTGTCCCTGTGATGGCTGCAATTCCTAATGGGTTGCAAAATGTGACCTACCTCATTAATATTCATGAGGTAGGTTAGTTTGCATCGCACTAGGAACTACTAAAAGAAACACAATGTGTTTTATACATTAAAATTGCAATTTCGCTTTGTCTCGAGGAATTCATTTTAGCCATGTCTAGTCTTCCTTCGGGTAAAGCGGCAGGCTAGGACCAACTACCGGTGGAGTTCTACAAGGTAATTCAAGAGGTGATTCCTAAAGATATGTTTAATGTTATGCTACCGGCACAAAAGGGAGAGTCAATACCTGACTCATGGGGAAGAGCAGACATGATTGGGATTCTAAAAAAGGGGAAACCATCAACTGTACCCGGGTCATACAGACCGATCACACTAATGAACACTGATGCCAAAATATACTTCAAAATGTTGGCTATGAGACTCACTGGGATTATAGAGGGTATGGTAAGCCCCGCACAACACAGGTTTATCCCTGGCAAGGGTACTACCCAACATGTGAGGCAGATGATCACAATGTTTGACGCGGCAGGTGCCTTGGGAGACCCTATGGCAGCGCTTTTTCTAGACTCTGAGAAGGCGTTCGATAGGATCTCCTGGGACTACCTGTGGCAAACATTGAGATGGAGCGGCATAGGAGAGGGCTATATAAGCGCGATACGGACTTTATACAAAGATCCAATGGCAAGGATCCGAGTCAACAGGGGACACTCAGCAGCAGTTAAGATCTGTAGGGGGACCAGGCAAGGCTGTCCTTCATCCCCCCTGTTGTTTGCGCTATATCTGGACCCTCTATTAGGCAGACTGGAAGGTAACCATGAGATTCTCCCAATGAGAGAAAATGGGTGTGAGGTAAAGACGCTGGCCGACGCGGATGACGTGGCCATTTTGACACCGAACCCATCTATAGCTATTGGAGAAGTGGAAGCCGAGTCGCAGTGGTTTGGGCAAATATCGGGATATAGCTTGAATAGAACCAAGACCCAGATAGTAGGCAATAGCTTTGTAGTTTGTAACGATCAAAGGGTGGTAAATTCGGCTATATACCTGGGAGTGGAAATGTCAGCGAATCTAGACACAGTGGTGCAGAGAAATATGACCCCTTAATGGATAGGGTAAAGATAGATTTGGAAAGAATGAACAATCTGCATTTATCCCTAGTGGGCTACACCAACGTCATTAAGATGCTGATATTGCCAACATTTTTATATTTTTTTAGGTCGATTCCGTTATTTTTTTAAGGTAGTTGGTTCAACGCACTTGAGAGAATTCTTAATAGATTCATATGGGCACAGGGTAAGACGCGGAGGGCCTATAGGTTCATATCCCTCCCGAGAGAGAGGGGCGGGTGGGGCGCATAAGATTTTAGACTATATTATTGGGCAGCTTCCATACAATATATGCAGGGATTGCTAGGGGGTGGTGGTATCGATCAAAGAATCACAAGCTATTCCACCAAAATCTATACTGCGGTTCTAGGGACAGAGGCGGAAAACAGTTTTTTACATTGTACTGATTTTGGATACTACAAAAGGACAAGGTTCAAGACAGTAGGGGCTGCCATCAAAATCTAGAACGCTCTTTTACAAAAGGTTGGTCTGGGGAGATTCAATTGGTACACCAGGATGTATAAAAATAGATCCTTGCCACTAGCAGTCTTTGCAGACACGGTAATCACAGGGTGGATGGAGAAGGGAATTGTCCAGATTGGGGATCTGATGGATTCAGAGGGCCTAGTGCAGTTTTCAGATTTAGTAAACAAATTTGGCTTAGATAGGCGGGACTTCTTCAAATACCTCCAAGTGAGAAGCTTTTTATACACTAAACGGGGAGGACCGATGGGTTTTGCCAAAACTGAAATACTGGAGAAAATCAGGCTAGGGGGGGATTGCACTATCCGTAGCTTCTACGCAAGCCTCGCAGCAGGAAAACCTGATGATAGAGAGAAATACAGTAGGAAGTTGGCAGAGAAACTGGATGGGGAAGCAGGTTGGTTCGAGGAATCCTTGGATTTGGGGCACACAATTCTTTGCTCTGCCCCCCCCTGCAATCACAGCATTATAAAACTTTATATTCACTGTATTTTACACCAGCCAGAATAGCAAAATGGAGGGGCACCACGGGTATATCGTGCCCACGATGTAATTCTCTAGAGGCAGATATGATACATGATATGATACATATATTTGCTACCTGTCCCCAATTACATACTCTAATTAGAGATATAGAAAAGTTCCTGGATGTATCCTTAGACATACAAACAACGCTTAATCCCACAAGAATATTATTAGGGATAGGCCCAGAGGCCAACACACCACAGAGAGAATTTATGTTTATTGCTATGACAGTGTATAGATTATGGATAGCCAGGGCTTGGCTGGATAAAAACCCCCCAGTAATGCAAGTATGGTTGGCTAACCTTTTGGCCGCATATAATTTGGAAAAGCCTACCTATGTACGGAAAGGGAGGAAAGGGAGATAGTTTGGCCTAAAAATATGGGAGCCCATTAACAGATGGAAGGAGGCTATGGTAACATCTTGAGGACATGGAACAATGCTGGAATTAGATGTGATAAGGTCTCCCTTTCTCCCGAGGGTTGTTGTTTTATTTTTTGTACTAGGAGTCTCTTGTTTTATATCTTGGTCATTTTTTTGTTATGTTTTTTTAAATTTTTTTTTGGCCTCAGCCAAGAGGCGATGCCATGATTAAACAATGATGTAAGGAAATGTAATTATAACCAAAAAAGATACTGCTTATTAACTGCTGACACAGCAGGATGGCAAGAGTGATATGATGTGTATACTCTGTGTAAACTGAAAAATAAAAAATATATTTAAAAAAAAAAGAATTGCAATTTCATAATTGTGATTTGCAGACAATCTCATTTTGTACATATAGCCTCTACTTACCAAGAAATAATTAAGTAAATCTACACTTGTAAATTTACTCTTACACTTTGTTGTAAAAGTACAAGTTTTGGTCATTTCTGAGTGTAAATTTACTACAAAATGTACTTACATTTCTTCAGCCGCTGAAACAGGGTAGGGCCAAATTTACAACTGTCAAGTTACTACTAGTAACATTATGGGTGCATTCTGAGTCCCACACAAAATCTGAATTCTGGTGATACTGCTTTTTGAACCCTTTCAGAATTAGGACATTATTGCAAGTTTGGTGGTTCAACCCTTCAAACACTGTGGCGGCCAGGTGCCTGACACACCAGGGGTCTCCAGATTGCTGTATTATGACTTTACCGCTGTCCCCGCTGTGTGGCTGCAGAGATTTTGCAGCAGCGGTGATTACGTTCCATATGTATTGATCCCTGTGCAAGCATTTCGATTACATATTTGTCGGATGCACACATATGCATTGATACATGTGCAACAATACCACCTACCCATTGCAGGAGCCTGGCACATATAAGGGCAGTCCAGGAAATGGATATGTGGTACAAAAAGGACTAACCTGTACATCAGAACACACAGAGTCGTAATCTTTGGGGTGAACATGCTGCTGTGAAGGGGGGCCTGAAGAAACAAATCCATTTTGTACTCCTTTGGAAAGAATAAGAAAGGGGTGAGTATGCCCCCCACATCTTTTGTCTATGCCGACTTGAAGCTGACGGACTTACCACCGCGGTTAGCTCATGGAAAAGCCAACTCATAGTACGGATGGCGGTGAAAGTCCACTGTACTGCCCTATGGTAGCTGCTTTTCCCCCAATCCCGACCCCGGCGGTCTGCGGTGTGCTGGCTGTGTCAGCAGTTCAGCCGTGATCCTTCCAAATGCAATCGCACATCTTGAAATACGGGGGTCGGACAGACAAGCTCTCGGCATTCGGACTGTTGGTACGGCAGTTCACGGACTGCCGAACTCATAATAAGGCCCTAAAACTTCAATGTCCACTTTTATAACACTTGAGCTCCCTTATTAGTGCTACTTCAAAGAAGCTTTGTAAAGCCATAGCCATTGTCTTTTATGATAAAATTAGGACCAGATGGGATGGGATCCAACAAGTGCTAAACAAGAGACCCTGGTGAACCTCCTCCTGATCATGTGGCGATTGTGTTAGGCCTGGTAGGAAGCTGAAAGTCTACCAGTTTCTTCCAAAATTAAAAATCTTAGTTTTGACATGCTCTCATACCAGATTTGCTATTTTATCAGCAAAGTGGAATTTTCATGATCAATGTCTATGCCTTAATTAATTTATCATTTAGAGAAGGGGTATTCCAGAATTTTAAATCTCTTGGATAATTTCTATATAAAATAAAGCTGACTCTGTGTAACAGCATTATAGCTAAAAACTCACTGCAAACCTCCTCCACTTCCGCAAACTCTGAAAGAGTGAGCTCTCACTCAGACCAATGCCAACTTTTGAATATTAGTTAAGCAGGTTTCATCCTAGTCATGGAAAAGAGGACACCCCAGTGGAAATCACAGATTCCACTCCAAAAAAAGATTAACAGATGTGGCAAAGGATATCTGGTGAGTTATATCTGCCTACTGTGTTTGACACAGGGGACCATTGGTTTTAAATAGAGCAACTTTTGTCTGTGACAGCTGTGATTGTACGTGCACAAAAATGTTTCAGGTATTTTCTCAAAAGAAGAAATCAGGCAATAAAAATGGTCAGAATTCTGTCAGACAGACCGATTGCTTGTATGGTGAGCCACTGTGCTCGTTGTTCCCCTCCTGTTCAATGTTGTCTACATGGATCCTTTGATTAACCAAAGATGCTCAACTTACTCAATAGCTCTGTATATTACTTTAACCCCATTGGCGCAGGCATTTGCACACGCTCACCAGTGCATCTGTCAGCTATTGGCCGACGCTGGGGAGGGTTTAAAAGAAACCTCTGGTGCTTGCATTGAGGTTTCCGTTTTTTTACAATGGTTGGGGTTGAAATGTGATCACTTCTGCTTCAGCCCTCTCCCCTTTACCACCCACCTATAACAGCAGCTTGCCACGAGCCACAATGATGTTACAGATTTTCTACTGGGCACAGAGGAGCCAAGCTGTGAGTAATCCCTCTGTTTTCTGGTGGGGTTTTTATAGGTCCTGATGCTGCCCCACATTTCAGGGAGGCATCGTTGGAAAGGGGGTCAGTCTACCCTTTGCAGTGATGCCTCCATTAAGTAGATTCCTGTTTGAGGATTGTGGTCACCCCCTTATCCATAAGCAGGAAACCCACTAGGCAAAGAATATTGTACTTTTAGGAGATCGGCCCCCTGTATATGATCACACCCCTCTTGTGGGGCAATAATATTTGAAATAAAAATGTTGTTTTATCCTGGGCGGTGTGATTGCAAACCTCTGGTGAAAACAAAATGGCACTGAGAAAATCTGGGGATTGGATCTACGCAGACAGATGCCAGCCCTCATTGGATTTGAGAAGTTTCCATCACAGAAATGTAAGGAACATTTGTGATTTTAGGATAAGGCTGAGGCTTGCGGAATATTTTGAGTAGGAAAACCTAGTGGAATCCATGAAAGCACACCACCATGTAGTGTCTACTTTCCAAAAATGTCTGTGGTTGGTAGGATTCCAAGAGTGGTGGCTAAGCAAGAACTCAAAATACTGCAGTTACTCCTATCGCTGATCTCTCAAAGAAGCACTTTAGGGTAGCTATTGTTATTAGAAGACATGTGGAAAATCTAGGTGGTAGGAAACCTGTGGCTCCCCACAAATTCCAGAACTTTCCATCACAGAAATGTTTGGAAAATCTGTGTTTTAAACCAAAATTTGAGGTTTGCCAGTGCTTATGGGTAAGATTACCTGGTGCAAGCCTAGCATGTTATACCACTCTAGACTCTGCTGGATCAGGTTTGGAGGTTCCTTAAGTTGCCGGCTGAGCTAGGACACAAAATCCACAGCTGCCCAAATTGCAAAAAAGGGTTGGGTTTGAGTGGAAAAGCAGAGTTTTTAGCTGTGTCCTTTTGCAGGGGGTATGCTTACCTCCACAAGTGGGTGGTTGGAAATGTGTGGTTCTCCTCAAATTCCAGGACTTTCCATCACAGATAGGTGAGGAAAATGTGGGTTTTTAGCCACAGTTTGAGGGTTCCAGGCCATTGTGTGTAAAATTACCTGTTGAAAGCCATACAAGACATGCCAACCTGGACTCTACCAAGCACACACTTTTCAGAAATGCCTGGGTTTGTCTGATTTTCCTGGGAGACGGCTGAGCTAGAGCCCAAAATCTGCAGTTACCTATGTTGTAAAAAGAAAAGCATAGACTATGCTGGATAACATATGATGCCTCCTTATCATGTTTTGGGGTGTGTTGTGTCAAAGGTGCTTGACCCAGCCATATAAGTGGGGTACCATTTGTACTGGGAGACGTGAGGCACTATTGAAATTCTTTGCATTTTCACCTCCCAAATGAAAGCCAGCATGTAAGAAAAAAAATGCCCTCTTAATCACATGCTAGTCTGGGCACCCACAAATCAAATTCAGAGATGTACATATAACCACTGCTCCTCCAGACAGCATCTGGTGTAGATGTCCGAAATACATAGATTTCATTCATACCCATTTGTCACTCTTTATATTTTACCATATTAATTGCTCTATACTCATCACTTAATGAAAAACGATTGCTAGTTTCAGCTTAGTTGTTGGCTCTTGGTACTACGGGTACAAGAATAACCTACAATCTCTATATATCATGGAACCATAACAATTTAGCGAACATACCAGTGTATTGATTTTGTTAATCAGCCATTATGACAGGAAGTTACAGATACAAATTTTGTCACAAATGCCTTTCTATCCTACCCATTTTTTATATTTTTCTTTACAGTTACTTTTATTGGGAAAACCTTGACGGATCTATACAATTGACACCTTTCTGGATACAGAATGTTGTTTACTTCTCAGAAATGTCCAGTTTTTCAGCATCATCCATGGGCTTCACATCTGTTTCTACCACAAACTGGAAGTAGGAGGAAAGTACATAAATTCGGAAAAATTAGATTCCTCTTAGAAAAATGCTTAAACGGTTGTAAAAAAAAAATTGTTTCCCTTACAACTCTGCATGTTCTTAAAACCTGGGAGGATGGTGATTGTAGCACACCAAACCTTTTGTTGTTGCCATTTTGAGGAACCAAACCATACACTTTTTTGTTAAACACTTTCTTCCCATTTTTCCCCCAAAAATCTCAAAACCTAGGTATGTTTGAGCTATTTTCTCAGTCCCTTCTGAGGGAATCCACAAACCCTGGGTATCTTTGGAATTCCCAGGATGTTGGAAAAACCATTCATATTTGGCACTGATACCTTATGTGCAAATAAGGCAATAGAGGCCTAAGGTAGAAGTTCCCAAAAGAGCCCAAAAAGGGCTCAGTACTGGGGTTAAAAACCTCGGCAGTTTAGGGGTTAAACTGCTTTTCTACTAAGAAATTGGAAACCCCAAGTGATCCCATGAGGTACAACACAGTTTGAAATAAATCCCAGCGAACAACGATCCAGAATGTAAATACGTGTCAGGCACACTATAAGGATGCACTTTATCTAGATATATATTGAACAAACAATTCTAACTCAAGAATGTTTAATTGTCCTTTTTTAGGTCTCAGCCTCCGCAGCGCGCATGCGCTGCAAAGGCACATTACCTTTTGCCGTCGCTTTGGCTTTTCAGCCAAGCACATGCACGCGTTCCATTGCCTTCAATGGCAACGCGTGCATGTCAGGAGATTCACTCGAGGGAGCGCGCGGCCCATCTGGTCGCAATTATCGCTCCCGCGGGTGAATCGTGCCCGCCCCCTCCTCCACCCGCCGCCTCGCGAGGCGCGCCTGTTCGTTGCTTGTAATTGTATTGCAATTATAAAGTGCTCGGTACCTGTTGACCGCCGTTTTAAGGGTTGGCCATGGATGAGATGGACAATCAAGTTAGTATTTTTGATTCGAGGTGCATACTGGAGTAGATCACAGATGGTGTAGTAACATCTTACTCCAAGACTCCATTCACAAAGCTATTTTTGCCCTTGAGGGACACTTACCCGTACGGGTGGCATTGCTAGCATGCTCAATTGACAGTTTATCATTCATAAAAGCACTCGTTGTCGTAACTGGTTGAACTAACAAGCAAACATAAGTTCGCGTAAATCTGAAAAAACGACGTGGAAACCGAAAAACTTACCAATGTGTTTGGCATCCAGAAACATTTTGCAAATATTCTCCTTTCCCCTTTCAAACTGTCATCATTTTTCGCTTGTCAGAGGTAGAAGTAGATTCGTCATCAAGAGCGGAAGAGTGAGGGAATGAATACCATAAAAACAGAGAAAAGTCCTAAACTACCCGACATTGCTGCTTTCTCTGGCCCAGTGTCCAAGGTCCAGGCACGCGCACCAGCAAAAGACACGAGGCCACACGCATCCGTGCCTGGTGGAGGCCATGACGTGCCATTGCTGCTCGGATCCAAATAAGTCCTCATCATTAGTTCTTCCTCTGGCCCAGTCCCCCACCAATGATCACCCACTAAACCTGTCAAAATCAAGGGGAGTGGTGACTGTCAATGTGCTTTCTAAATTCTTCAGGTGACCATGTAGTCACGGGCACTTGGAGACAGGGGAGGCGATGGCAACTTCCATAAACCATTATCCATTCACATGGTCATTGGCTGGCATAGTATATACGTTTGTATGTTCCACAAGTCCACTGCAAGACAGTTTGAGGCCGTTTCTGACTGTGGCATACTCCTCCCAGACTGCTCCAGCCACAGTATTTGTCTTACTGAGTCAGCAGGATGGCGGAGTGAAGCTGGTAGTCTCCTGACAGGTAAGACAAAAAACAAAGACACAAAAGAGGAAGAGCCCCGCCCCCCTTAACTACCACTAAACGTGTTTGGGTAAAATATCTATGGAGATAAGTAGAGCAAGATATAAGTTATTTTCAACAATTAGCATCTGAAGTAGCCTTGGCATATGAAGCTGAAATAGCTGTATTTCATCAGGTGTTTTGAGAAATATTAAAATAAGTGTTATCCTTGATTGCTCATTGATCTGTCACCTCCATGCATCTGATAGATCTTACCCTACGGAATGATGCCCATAAGTGACTATGAAAAACAGAAAGAACATGGATGGAGAGATGTTTCAATGAGCCTAGTTCTTTTTTGGTAAGGGATGGAAAGGGGTTGCTGTACTTATCAAATGTCTCACTCATTAACTGCTTTTTACGTTTAGCCTCATTAAAAGCACAAGCCTTAAATTACTAAAAAACAATACCTCACCTTACATTTTTGGCTCCCGGTTTTATACCTGCATTAACAGCTCAATGGTAATTTAATTCATCCTGCTTCTTAGTAAAGGCTTCAAATGTAACTGCTGCTATTCTAAGACAAGCATTGGCACAGCCAATAGGTCTCGCCTGTGGGACCTTATAAGTGTTTAGTTATCCAGCACAATATCCTTGGTGCAACAACATCAACTGTTGCATAGCTGAACACTTATAAGGTCCCAAAGATGAGACCTATTGGCTATGCCAATGCTTGTTAATCTTTGCAATATCTACATATAATGCTGCCTCAAAATGTTGCTTTCCAGTGTTGTTTCTAAATACTTCATACAGACATACACACATACGTATGCACATACTTATATAAAGTGTTTTGAGGTAAGTGCTATGTAAAACAACAAATAAATGAATCTACTTTACTTTTATTTTCCAATGCTTCCTTGATTCAGAAGGAGTATGTCAGAGATCTGGTTAGAGGGGGAAATTGATTATCATTGAAAGAAAAATATAACACAGCTGTCCAAATGGCCAGGTGATATAAAGACAATAGAATGGACTAATTTTCTCCCTTACATTCTCATATGGGTAATAAATCTCACTCATCTCTAAAAAGGGAGTACTACAATGCTGGGTGTTTAAAACTACTTGGGGTAGTAGTTCCTTCCCCCTCCAAGGAAGAGTCCTAGGGGGTTTGTCTTCACCCTACCATTATGAACAAAGGTATGCAGTGAGGCATTTGACTCTTACCCTGTATCTAACACTTGGCATCATGCAGAGACAGGCTCGGGACAGGGGAGGCTTCAGCTAATGACTCACTGATAACTCAAGGCTAGACTTTTCTTGTCCTGTCATTTTCCCTGCAAGGGCCGGTCCTAGGTGGACAGCCTTCTGGTAGGATCTCTATGCTCCACTCTGGCCAGTATTACTAAAACACTTCTCAAAATTGATTTGAGTGGTAGTTCCTTAAATGCTGTCCCTGCAAAGTAACACAGAATGTACTTTGACATTCTTACTTCATGCACAGACTCCCCTATGTAGGCACTTAGCCAATCAAGTGCCCACATGTTAAAGCTCACAAGACCCTGGCTGCAGTACCTGGCCATGGTCACCTGGTTGAGTCTGTGTGTTCTCACAGTCAAATGTGAAACATTAAACATGGTATCCTATATATGAATTTAGATGGGGTCCATGCAAACTCTCTCTTTGAAACTGACCTGGTGTCTTGGACCAGAATTAGCCTCAACACCTGTGATTAAAGCAAAAAGAACAATTGATGGACAGAATGCAGAACAATGTCATACATTCTCCCCAGTACAGAGATCTGGGCCTAAAGCCATTGTTTTCTTGCTCACCATGCCATTCCAGTTTGAACATAGCCATATGCAAATCAGTCTTGACCCTGCACCCAATAGGAACAATCCAGCCAGAACCACCAAGCCAGGTCCTCCATTGACTGGAAACAAGCATCCTAGGACCAGTTTCGGTGTTTCACTCCTCATCAGCCAGGATAGCTTGAGTCTAGTGGCATGGAGAGCACAAACCCACGTCTGGGCATACCCGACCCACTCGAGGTCACAAATGCAAAAAGAACAATTAATGGACAGAATGCAGAAAAACATTCATAGATTCACCCCAGTACAGATATTGGTTCCTAAATCCATCGTTTCTATGCTCACCATGCCATTCCAGTTTGAACCCAGCCATATGTAAATCAGTCTTGACCCTGCGCCCAATGGGAACAGTCCAGCCCGAACTGCCAAGCCAGGTACTCCCTGGGCTGGAAACAAGCATCCTAGGACCGGTTTCGGGGTGTCACCTCTCATCAGCCAGGATAGCTAGAGTCCAGTGGCATGGAGAGCATGGGACCCACGTCTAGCATACTAGGCCCACTCGGGTGAAAAAAGCAAAAAGAACAATTGATGGACAGAATCAAGCCGGATTTGCATATGGCCAGCTCTAAATTGAGGTGACATGGTGAGCAAAAGAATGATGGATTTAACCCAGATCTCTTGACTGAGGGTGAATGTTTTGATTTGTTCTACATTTCGTCCATCGATTGTGTGTCTTTTCCTTTCTCGCTCTAAATGCGCAGTGTATGCCCAGACGTGGGGATCGGGCGCACTGTGCCACTGGATTCAAGCTATCCTTGTGGATGAGGAGTGAAACCCTGAAAGCAGAACTAGGATGCTTGTTGCCGGTTCAGGGAGGACCCAGCATGGCAGTTCGGGCTGGACTGTTCCCATAAGGCACAGGATAAAGTCTGATTTGCATATGACCAGGTCTAAACTGGGGGGGGCATGGTGAGCAAACGAATGATGGATTTAACCCAGATCTCTTGACTGGGGGTGAATGTTTTGATTTGTTCTGCATTCTGTCCATCAAGTGTGTGTCTTTTGCTTTCTTGCCCTAAGTACGCAGGGTATCCCCAGACGTGGGTCCCGGGCTCACTGTGCCACTGGATTCAAGCTATCCTGGCTGATATAGGGTGAAACCCCAAAACCAGTCCTACAATACTTGTTTCTTGTCCAGGGAGGACCAGGCTTGGCAGTTAGGGACTGTTCCCATTAGGCACGGATCAAGACAGATTTGCATACGGCCAGGTCTAAACTGAGGTGGCATGGTGAGCAAAAGAATGATGGATTTAACCCCGATCCCTTGAATGGGTGTGAATGTTTTGATTGGTTCTGCATTCTGTCCATCAATTGTGTGTCCAACACCTGTGATTATACCAGACACATTCCTATATGTACGAGTCTCAATCAACTCTTTCACTCCCATATACACTAATCCATCCAACTAAGTCTATGTGCAAAGGTGTCACATAAATATCTACACCTATATTGCACCCTGTACACTGCTGGCGTTCTAAACTGCATACATACCTATAAGTACACTTAGTATTAAGCTTAAAATCTGAAATCCACCAACCTTTCTTTAGTGCCTAGTATCCTTAGCCGTTACCCCTATAGCTCAGAGTTAATTCCTATCTACATTATTATTATTAATTAAGGGAAATTTATAAAGCGCCTGGTTACGCACGAATGGCGTGTCCCGGCGCTGTGGTGAGTGGAGTCAGCAGAGTCGTGCCACCGGGTCTGCTCTGCTTACTGTGCGTAAAGGTGGGTTTTTAATTTCTTCCTGAAGCCGAGTTCAGATGGCTCCAGGCGGAGAACCAATGGCAGGGCATTCAAGCTTTTCGCAGCCAAGTATCTAAAAGATCTCCCTCCCATGCGTGCCTTTCTTATTCTGGGGACCTTTAGTAGCCCTCCACAGGAGGAACGCAGAGCGCACGCGGCATGTACCGGGTGATCAAACTCTGAAGCGGAGCTGGGGCCTTACCACCCAGAATGCGGTGGCATGTGCAAAGGGCCTTAAACTCGACCCTGCTCCTTACAGGGAGCCAATGAAGGGCCCCAAGGGCTGCCTTCGATGCTGATCTCTTGGGAAATTTCAGAATCAGGTGAGCCACTGCATTCTGCAGCACCTGGAGGCGGTTAATCACCTTACTGGTGGCTCCCAGATACAGCAAGTTGCCGTAGTCCAGGCGCGATGTGACGAAGGCGTGCACCAGCGTCCTGCGAGCTGATGTAGGAAGAAGATCTAATACCTTCCGCAGTCTTTTTAGGACGCCGAAGCAGACCCCCACCACACGGCCTATCTGAGATCCAAATGACAGGTCCGCGTCAAGCCACACTCCGAGGTTCCTGGCTTCCTGACAGGGTATTGGGACCTCCCCTAGACAAGAGGGCCACCATGCCGATGACCAGACAGATGGGCTCCCCCCCACCACGAGCACCTCGGTCTTGCTGCCATTTAACTTAAGACAGTTGGTGGACATCCAGGTAGCCAGTTCCTGCATGCAGGTCCTGAATCTGTCCACCGCAAGACCGGGCGCGCGCGAAAGGGAGATGACCAACTGCGTGTCATCGGCATAGGACACTATGTGCAGACCATGGCTCTCAGCTATAGGCGCCACCGGGGAGACATAGAGATTAAATAGGGTTGGGCTCAGGGATGAGCCCTGAGGCACGCCCTGGCCCAAGCTGATCTCCCTAGAATAACAGTCTCCCTGGCGAACCTGAAAGCCTCTCTCTGTCAGGAAGGACTGGATCCATTTAAGTGCAGCTCCTGATATCCCACCATCATTCAGACACTGTAGCAAGGTGGTATGAGCTACAGTGTCGAAAGCTGCACTTAAGTCCAGTAGGATGAGAGCCATGGTCTGGCCCTCATCCACCCCCTGATTTAAGGTCTCCACAGCCATCAGGAGTGCTGATTCAGTTGAGTGGCGGGGGCGGAAACCAAACTGGGTCTCGTGCAGGAGGGCAGCCTCTTCCACGAAATCCATTAGTTGAATGTTTACCATTTTTTTCGCCACTTTAGCCAGGTACGGCAAGAGGGAGATTGGTCGGAGGTACTCCAGTTTTTCGAAGCCGATGTTAGGCTTCTTTTGAAGAGGTAGCACCACCGCCTGTTTCCAATCTCTGGGCACGGTCTTAGTCCTGAATGACACGTCCAACAGATGTCTGATGTATGGTTCCAGCACTGGTAAGCTGTCAACTAGTCGTTTAGGCGTGGTGGGATCCCGAGGGGAGCCTGACTTAACAGACCTACAGATCTTCACGAGAGTCTCCGGGGACGGGGTGACAAAATCGGTCAGAATGTGTCTATCCCCCCGTTCCCTCGGGATTTCCACAAACTCCGACCCTGCAGTGGGATTGCTCGGGAAGGCCGAGTAAATTTCCGCTACCTTCTCGGCAAAGAAGTCCGCAATCCTATTACAGGATTCCACTGAGCAATCATCTGGGACAGTGGAGGGCATCCCGCCCGAGAGAGTTTTATAGAGCAAAAACAATTCCTTCGTGGAATTCCCAGCTTCCATAATCCTGGTGGCATAGTATGCCGCTTTGGACCTCCTAATTAGCCCATGATAGGCTCGTCTCTCAACTAGGTAGATCTCCTTAGCATCCGTGGCGAAAGCCCCTCGCCATTGCCTTTCGGCTCGCTTCAGTGCTGCTTTAGCGACTCGAAGCTCATCACTATACCACGGGGCTGTTTTTTGGGTGCGGCCACCCAATTTACGAGGGAGATTGGGGCCGTGCAGCTCATGTGCCTCGGTGATGCGTTTGCAGAGGTTGATATTTGCAGTATCCGCATCATCCCCCCAGGGCTCCCCCCTTTAGTAAGTGCCGCACGGAACTTAGCCTGGGAGAAGGTGGCCCATCTCCACCTAGGGTGGTACAGTGTTGCGGGCTCCGGTAATCTGACCCCTGGGATGCGTATGGAGAAAGGTACCAGATGATGATCCGACCAGGGGATAGGAATGGGAGTCAGAGCATCTACTTCCCCCAGTTGACAAATATAGGGTCTAGCAGGTGGCCCAGCTGGTGAGTAGGGCCACTTACTATCTGATTCAGCTGGAGGGCCCCCAGCTCCTGGCGGAAGTCCCTGGCAGCTTTATCCATGGGGTCATCCAGGTGCATGTTGAGGTCCCCCAGTACCAGGAACTTGTCCCTGCGTAACGCAGCCTCAATAATGCCTTCTACCAGGCTCTCCCCAAACCTGGCCATAGGGCCGGGGGGTCTGTAGATCAAAAGACCCTTGATCGTGTAGCTATCATTTACCTCAATGGTAAAGCTACCCGCCTCGCTGTCCAGGATTGGGGAGTGATCTAAGTGACACCGTAGATGTTGCTTGGCTACAATAGCAATGCCCCCTCCTCTTCCAGTTGGTCTATCTTGCCTAAGCATTATATATCCTTCTGGTACCGCCTCTAGAGCGTCAGAGGTGGAGCACTCAGCTAGCCAGGTCTCTGTGAGAAACACAAGATCCCACTGCTTCTCAGTGAGTAGGTCGTAAAAATCCAGTTTGTGTTTCCGCAGGGAGCGGACATTAAGCAGGCCGCAGGCCAGGTTATGGTCCCCGCAGCCCACATCCCTGTCCTGGTTGTAGGAGAAATGACAGTGCTCACAACCCGTGTTCTCATCCACTCTCATGCTGTGTGAGCATGCGCTGGAGGGGGTTCTGCGGAGAGCTATTTTAATTTTAATTTTAGGGAATCATTCAGGTCAGCTACATGACAATCAGGAGACTTGAGATCATTAGTAGCCCTAAAGCAGACTTACACTGGCACTTTCACTGACAACTGGCAAGCATCTCCATCCACCTCATACAGACGACCGTATCTTTAAGGACAACACTTGGAGATTGTTTTGCCGTACTCCAAAGGAATTCAGTCGATGCCAGATGTCGGTAGAAGCACCACATATTGAGTAGCTGCTCAGTTTGCAGTTTCTTCTCAATCTCAGTGGACACCGGCTCTAGCATGCAGGGTATGCAATCTTCAGGTTTCTAGCACCTCTGGATAATGCTCCTTTACCATATGACTGAAGTGTGGCTGGACCTTCCCATATGTTGCTTCACTCAAGAACACCTAGATACCATCCCACAGTTATAACTGTGACAATATCCTCCATCTTCCAGGCAAGTGCTTCAATCCATGCCATCTCAGCTTCTAGACTCTCAGCTAGCACAGGTACTACTCCTTGATCGGTTCTGCTTTTAGGTGCCTCCCATTGAGTCTCTTCATAATCCTAGGAGTCTGCGTGGTATCTATTCACACCAACTGACAGGGCTGAAGCATTCCGAGTAGGCTCTGCCTGCTGAAATGGGTGTCCCAGGGTTGGTGAGCTTATAGACATTTAGTTCCAGAGACTTTTGTCATTGGTCCCATGTTGGTTTCTTTCTGGTGGGGGACTCTTGAGTTTCAAATTTCTCAGACTTCTTTGTAGTTGGTTGGCTCTGTAGGATGGGAGGTCTAGCTTCGATATTATGTAATGGGGCATCTCTGGGTGTGCAGATGTAGCGCTAGATTGTTTCAGCTCCTGGTATACTTTTACTGGCATTCTTCAGGGCCCAAGACTGAGCCAGGACTGACCTCAAAGGCATATTTTGATGGGACCTTTATGTTGAAAACTTTGGAGGGATTGTTCTAGACCAGAAACAAATACTGAGTAGGAAATGTTCTACGATGAAGGACCTTGAAACTTAAAATTTCAAGTCACATAGTGCTTGTATTTCTTATTTTCCGACTTCATTTACTAGATGTTGCAGTATGGTAAACCACCAATTTGTCAGAGGAACAGCCATTGCAAGAATTATATCCTCTCATAAAATGATTAAATTGTTTGCTACATAAGTTGCTTCACCTCATCAACCAATTGGGCAACACTCCAAAGCAGCTACTTAGTCAATAATGCACCTGCCCATAGAAGTTACGGTGGTTCTGAAAATCTGTATTCATATAATAGTACTGGACTCGAGAATAAAAACTTCGTCGAAATAGGACGAATTTGGTATCAAAAGACCGAGAATGACGAGTACATCATGTACATGTATTTTCGGCGTATTCGAGTGACGATTCCACCTCGAAATCGTCATTTACATTCTGAACCCTTAGCTCCCATTTACATGTTGCCCTTTACATAGGCCTTAATCCAGTTGAATTTGATTCCACAAGGACACATACTCCTTAATCGACTTCTCCCTGACCTCAGTACAAGTTAGAACCATTGCCCCAGGCCGAACTCGTTAGGTCAGTTCCCTCCCAGTGACCGAGCAAGATAGCATCTAGGCTCAACCAGCCATAAAACCATTTGAGCACGCACACCTGCCATATCTCGCTCACATCTTTTTCTCCACTCCTTTTCTTTACTTGCTTTATGATGGGGAGGTGACCGTTTTTATTGGGGGTCCAGCGATATCTGATGAAATGTTGGGCCTTGCCGGATGATTTGTTATGGGCAGCACGACATGAAATATGTACATGTCATCATGACTCTGCTTTTCTTTTGTAACCAGTAACTATAAATGAAATACCACGAATTCAAGGAATGTTTTGCCCAAGGCTGAAAATCATGTATAAAGAGAGAAGCCTGACTTCGTGAAAGTGTGCAGTCTCCTGAGAATATACCCGTATTGTACTTCTAGGACCCTGTTACCTTGGTTGCAGCCAATAAACTAATCTTTGACTTCACCTCGAAGACTCTGAGTTTCTGTAGGTCTGACTCAGGAGAACCCGAGGTCTTTGGGTGTTGATTCCCTGACACCGCTGGGTTACCGGTTCTGTGCCGGTTCTTAAAAACCCAGTACCTCAGTTGGTGCCCAGCGTTTGGGGCGATTCCAGTGGTACCAGTCAGCCTGAAGATCGTGAGGAGCTTCGTGTGGAAATTCCGGAGGAGGGCCCACCACCTCATCGACCCCTGCATGTCGACGTGGTCCGAAGGTCTTTGCTGCGAGGTTCCCCGCTTCCCGATGGCTACAAGGACTGCTGCCCTGGCTATCGCCCTGATGTTGGACCCTTGAAGTTTTCGGTAGAGCGAAACACTGAAACGAGTCTTCCGGTGACGCCATCGATATTTTCAGTTAAGTATAAGTGGAGCGTCTCCCAGTCCTTAGTTGGACTTACTTTGTGGTATCTTTGGGATACAAAAGGTTTTTTTATTGGTACTTGCAAGCACCATAACCGAAGGACTCGTGTATTCACGAGAAATATCGTAATCGATAAATCCTTTGAAGTTTTGGAACTAGACTAGAGAGCGAGGATGCCTAGTCTTAGACTTGGGAATTTGTTTTGTCTTGGTAGTAATAATAGGGACTCCCGATTGGAGGACTCATGTCCGGTTCCTCCAGTTGGAACTCCGACTTACGAGCTATAAGTTAAACATGGGGTAGGCCCCATAGTTTACAACGAAGTATGGATTAAATACACTAGGAAAGATGGTGTTTTAAAATGGCCCCAATATGGTAGCTTTGATTCTGAAATCTTAGACAACCTTGAAGTTAAACTCTTCAAAAAGAAAGCCCGGCCGGCGATGTTTGACTCTTTCCGCTTATGGCGCAAAGAAGCCAAACAAAAAGAAATTAAATTAGCTAAGAAAAATAAGAGAGAAGGAGGACTTTCGGTAATGCAAGCTGCCGTGCAGTTTAAAGATAATGAAGAAGAGCAGATAAATGAGCAGTTGCACAGGCAACGTAAAATGGCAATAGATAAGTGTTATCCAGTTTTGCCGTCTCTTCAGCAAGAGGCAGCAAAAGAGCGTGGAAAAGACCCATTAATGTCGCAATTATTAACTTCACCACCCCCCTATGCGCAGAATGCCACAGCACCCCCGCAACCTTTAGTTGCGCAAGCTGCGCCTCCTGCTCTTCCACAGCACCCACCAGCTGTTCTTCAGCTGGCTCCTACTTCTTCGGTGCAGCCTCCTCCAGGCCCACCGACCACTTCTGTTTCACCTGTGTTTTCTACGATTTTGCCTACTATACTTTTTACGTCTCCTAATGCTCCCTCTACGATTCTGCCTAGTACCACATCTATTTTCCCTGATACCTTTTCTGCCATCTCTACCCCCGCCTTATCTCACCCCGTTTTTCCATCTGTTTGTCCTTCAGTTTCACCTTCCATTCGGCAGAAAATGGCCAGCACTGTTACTAATCTTCTTTTACCTCTTTTCGGGTCGCCTGCTACGACCCCTAACATAGGAAGAAGACAGTTGCGAAGTCAACTGCCTGATTATCAAGAGAGAGATTCCCTGAATAGTTTAGCTCGGAAATGGGTCATGGACACTGCAAAATATGATGTACAGTCTGTCATGGAAGTCTTCCATCAATGGGAAGCAGCGACACAGAGATATGTTTTCGAACAGATGTGTGTCTTTCTTGGCGAGGATTTAGAAGACAATGATCAAGAATGCATCCCACAAGAGATGTGTCGTGTACGATTTAAGTTTGGAGAGGGTATGATTGTAGGTCCCGATGTGGAAAAGGCAGTTGAAATGTTATTATCATATCGAAGTAAGGGAAACAGTTCTGGGTCACCATCGGAATCTAGTGCATCTAGTAGGAAAAAGGCACGACAATACCCTATGAGAGAAGTTCCCCCACAGTGGAGAGAGGGTGACGCGACCGCTGTCCCACCTGTCCTGCCACACTTTCACCGTGTATGGGTACATGTCCCATGGAAGCGAGCTGAAGTTTTAGCACTCAAACAAACATTACCAGATCCGCGTAAAAATCCTGCAGGGTACTATAAAGAATTGTCGCAAACTGCTGGGTCATGTATAATGAATTTGGCCGATATCGATATGTTATTTGGGAACGTTGTTCCACAGCCTTTATGGGGTAAAATTCGTCATGTAGATCATGACCAGGAATTAGGTGACACGTGGGCTAATATTACTGCTGCAGATGCACGACAAGTTGGTGGTGCCAAGCCTGAGCCTCTGATAGCAGAACTACCTGGTAGAATAGTAGATTACATGAAAACGATAATGCCTGCAATACGCGTAAATTGGGATAAGTTATCTGCATGCAAGCAAAAGAAAGAAGAGACTGTTTCAGATTTCTTCACCAGATTTGAAGAAACATTCATTGACCACAGCGGTCAAGATATGACCACAGAAGGTGGTCAGAGATTGTTTGTCGATAAATTTGTGCACAATCTGCTTCCAGAATTGTGTAGGAAATTAAAAGATTCAGAAAGTTCTTGGGCAGTCTCATCTTCAGCCCAGATATTAGCTACCGCACAGTACTACGAGAATAGAGACAAAGACGAGAAAGATAAAGTAGAAAAGAAAACTAGAGAACTCAAAACGAAGGTTTTGCTACAGCAAGCCTATCCGCCACGTGGTGGTGGTAATCAAAATAATAATGGTCAGAATCACTACCAGAATACTTTTCAGCAGCCTCAACAATATCAGAGAAACTTGCAAAGATTCGATTACACTCAACCCCGCGTAGGTCCTAACCAGTGTTTATATTGCAAACAGGAGGGTCATTACAAGTATAACTGTCCTGCCCTACCACAACGTGCAAATGGAATTTCTGGTGTAAGAGGTCGTGGCAGTCAGCAAGCGCCTAGAGGTAGAGGGCATGGAAACGCCCCTCAGGACGCGCGTCCCCTTCCACCTCAAAACTCTATGAACAGGTTTGATCAGCAAAATAACGTATCTGACAGGACAGCTCAATACTACGTTGATGAGTATTACACAGAAACTGAGCAGTGGGAAAATGAGGATTGCTAGGACAGCCATAGACGAAGAGAGGGAGTCGTTTCAGTTCCAGTAGATCAGAGTGGACCTTACGTTGAGGTGATTACATCAGGTGTGTCAGAACCTTTTCTGTTGGATACTGGTGCTACAAAGAGTTCTATTATGCACTCCAAACTCCCTGGCGCACCTTTGTCTGGCGAAATGAACGTTTCTGTAGGTTTTTCTGGCGCCCCAGTTAGAAATCCGATTTCTGACCCTTTATCTCTTTCTGTTGGTCCTTGTGAATTCGAAGCACCCCTTATTTTGACAACAGGTTGTGGTGAAAATTTGCTAGGATTAGATTTGCTAAAAAGATTGTATGCGACTTTGTACTGTTCTCCTTCAGGAGTACAACTTACTTTAGGTAAGAAAGTGGTTTCTCCCATGTATTTGTCGAGAAATGCACTTCCAGCAGAATTGTCGATTCTCCCAGATATTCTTTGGGCTACTGGTCCAAATGATGTAGGTCTTTTAGAAATTCCACCATATGTTGTAACATTGAAGTCGAATGTCAGAATGCCACGAATTCCCCAATACAGAATATCTAATGAGGGTGAAAGAGCTTTGCTAGCGATCGTTTACGAATTAATTGAAAAGGATGTGATTGAAGAAACACGAGGCAATGTTTGCAACAGTCCTGTTCTGCCTGTTTTAAAACGAACGGACCCTTCTCAGCCACCTGTGTACAGATTCGTGATTGACCTTAGAGAGGTGAATAAAATTGTTGTGCCACAATTCCCAGTTGTCCCCGACATTACCACATTATTGACTATGATTCCAGCCTCTGCCTCCTGGTTTTCGGTGATTGACCTGAAGAATGCTTTCTTCAGTATCCCGATTGCTGAGGAAAGCAGTGATATTTTTTCCTTCAGTTTAGGAGGTCGCAGCTTCCGCTTTAAACGCGCTCCTCAAGGCTACTGTGAAAGCCCCTCAATATACAGTCAAGCTCTGAAAAGTCAGCTTGACACAATGGTTTTGCCCAAAGGTGCCACTCTCGTACAGTACGTGGACGATTTGCTCATCGCTGCGGATACTGTGAAAATTTGTAAAATGGCCACGTTGTCATTATTGCGTCATCTATGTGATTTGCATCACAAGGTGTCACTTTCCAAGCTTCAATATTGCCGACAAGAAGTGACCTACTTAGGTCATCTCTTATCGAAGGAGGGAAGGAAACTGACCCCAGAAAGAATTCAGGCAATAGCAAAATTGAGTGTGCCAAGAACACAGAGAGAAGTACGTGCTTTCTTGGGCATTACATCGTACTGTAGACAGTGGATTCCAAATTTTTCGTTATTAGCCAAACCCTTGGTGGCATTAACGTGTAAAAATACACCCAATCCTATTCCTTGGTCGGAAGAATGTCAGAAAAGGTTTCTCGAATTACGCACAGCATTATGTTCGGCCCCTGTGTTAGGTAACCCCAACTACAGTAAGCCTTTCACATTATATGTCCACGAGAAGGAGGGCTGTGCATTGTCTGTGCTGACTCAGTTATTCGGAGATAGACAGCGGCCATGCGCCTATTTTTCGTCAACTCTGGATCCGGTAGCACGAGCATTGCCAAGTTGTTTAAGGGCCACAGCAGCAGCAGCTGTTTCCATTCGACAGTCTGCTGGTCTAGTAATGAATAATACACTAATCGTGATGGTCCCGCATGCAGTAGACACATTGTTAAATAGGACCAAGACACAGCACTTAACTAGTGCTCGACTGTCCAGTTACGAATTGACGCTGCTAGCGAGCCATGTGCACATAAAAAGGTGCAGTACTTTGAACCTAGCCACATTGTTACCAATTGCAGAGGAACCAGATGCTTTAGAACAGCACGATTGTTTTCTTAGAACAGAGGAAGAGACGAAAGGGAGAGTTGATTTGTTCGACACTCCTCTTGCTGAATGTGATGGTACATTATGGGTGGATGGTTCATGCTTTAAGCTCCCAAATGGTAACGTGACTACAGCATATGCTGTCACAACTTTGCACACAGTCGTTGAAACTGCGCGAATACCACATGGTTCAGCTCAAGCCGCAGAACTCGTAGCACTTACGAGAGCATGTGTGTTGTCTGAAGGAATGAGAGTGACGGTCTACACTGACAGTCAGTATGCTTTTGGTGTGGCTCATAGTTTTGGACGATTGTGGAGAGAACGTGGGTTCCTGACTTCACATGGAGCTAAGATTCAGCATGGTCAGTTGGTGAATGAGCTTCTTGAATCACTGACGTTGCCCCTTCAAATAGCGATCGTGAAATGTAGTGCTCACAAGAAAGTGACTGATGATGTTGGTCGTGGAAATGCATTTGCTGATAAAACCGCTAAGGAAACTGCAAAGAATGTGATGAGCCGAATGTATGTTGCGAGCCCAGAAAGATGGACTGGTGATGTTGGAATATGTGAAGACACGATAGAAAGTGTGAAGTCCATCCAAGCTGAGGCCACGGAGAAAGAGTTAAGCATGTGGAGAGACCGTACAGGGAGAATGGATGCAAATGGTTGTTGGATTGAATTGACAGAGCAACAGAGATGGTTGTTACCCGATGCATATGTGCCTGCAGTGGTTACAATGGCTCATGGAATGGCCCATATCAGCGCGAAAGGGATTTGCGAGTTGTTGGCCCCGGTGTGGAAGAATTCAGGGATTCCCAAGTATGCAGAGAATGTTGTCAAGAATTGCATGGTATGTCTGAAGCACAATCCTGGTAGGGGAACCCCAACTCCAGCTGGTCATTTTGCACCTCCTACGTATCCGTTCGAGGTTTTGCAGCTAGATTTCATACACATGGAGAGGTGCAACAACTTAAAATACGTGCTCGTGGTTGTTTGTGCCTTCTCAAAATGGGTAGAAGCCTATCCCCTAAAAGACAATACTGCCTTGTCCACAGCGAAAGCCCTTGTAAAAGAGTTCTTCCCCAGGTTTGGAATGCCTAGAATGGTCTGGTCTGACAACGGAAGTGAATTTGTGGGTCGTGTGATGAAAAGAGTGTGTGAAGGGCTAGGCATTAGGCAGAAGTTCCACGCTGCAAATCACCCCCAATCAGCTGGATTAGTGGAATGTTACAATGGCACGCTTAAACTTAAATTGGCCAAAATCCAAGCGAGCACAGGTCTTAAATGGCCTGACGCTCTACCCTTAGCACTCCTATCCACCAGAATGACTGTGCATTCGCGAGTGAAACTCAGCCCCTATGAAATAATCTTTGGTCGGCCAGCCAACATATGGGGAGTGCCTAGGCCCACGAAGTTTAGCGAGCTGCAACACCCTATTTTGCTTGACTATTTGTATGAATTGACGGCCAAATTGCGTGTTTTATATCAACAGGTCCACAACACCTTGCCTCCGGTCTCTGAGACACCGGGTCACTCCATTGACCCCGGTTCCTGGGTGCTTGTCCGCAACTTTCAAAGAACAAGAAACGACCAGCCCAGATGGACCGGGCCTCACCTCGTCCTCCTGTCTACAAGGTCGGCTGTTAGGGTGGAGGGGAAGGCCAATTGGGTCCACGGGATCCATTGTAAGAAGATACCCTTCCTTCTGCCACACGACCAATGGGTCCAGAAAGGAGGCACCGACTCAGAGCGCACCACTGATGAACGTGTAAAAGAAACCAACCCTGACTGTGAAAGCGAGAACATTTTTCGAGAAACTGTGCCACCACCAGAACAATCGAACTCTGTGGAACCTGAACTACTATTTCTGGACCAGACAGTACCCGGGAAAAGACGCTACACCTTACGACCAAGAAAAACAGACTAAAGTAAAAGTGATTTCTTTTATGATCCGAGAGAAAAACCTGTGGACTAATAAAAAAATGTGTTTTTTCCCCAAATCCTATTTTTGAAAGTGCAGATCTCCCATCTAGGTAACTTGCTTATTTTTGTTTTTTCGAACCGCCATCCGGGTTCCGCTGCTAGGGTCGCGGTTGATTAAAGACTTTTGGGTGCAGCTGACGACGTTAGGTCGCTGGTTCTGGTTGGTCCAAGGGAGTTGCCCTAGACTGACGGAAGCATCCTTTAGCAGAGGCAACCTACCACCGCGGGCAGCACCTTAGAGAGGATGGAGTTTCCTGATGTGGAGAGGCCTGCCAAACAAATGAACTTTAAGCAGAGACTTTTTAACACGAGGACGAAGAAAAGTTTTATAATAGTGTGTATTTTTATGCTATTCAGCGTAATGGTCTTTTTGATAAGCTATGTTTTATTCTCTTTTCATGTGACATTTGTGCCCACTACATCACCCATACCTCCTCCTACTGTTTCCTCTCATTCTTTCCACCCTCTGCCTGACCACGAATCAAATAGGAGATTAGAGTTCCTTAATAACTCCTTCGTTCAGTTATTACACCAACACCAACTTGTAATGAACACAACTAACTGTTGGGTGTGTGGTCTCATGCCTCACACAACGGACAAAGGTATCCCCTATTTGGTCCTGCCATTTAGTCACAATGGATCAGTATGGGCATATAGGACAATGTTCATATATGCACGAGAAATCCAACCCCTACGTTCTGTAAAAGACAACCTCAAGACTAGCGCCCTAGTCAAAGGTATAGTTGACATGATCAAGGAAGTAACTTCTTACGAAGATACCCCGGATGATGAGATACTTGCATATGTAGGTTGGAACGTGACCGGATATGGCACTACATTAAGTGAGAAACAGCAAGCCAAGAGATCGTCCCCTATCTGGATCGTACCCCATCAAGGTCACCTGTGTCTGCAAGGTATTGGCAAGAATCCCAGAGCTCAGCTAGGGAAGAGTGTCTGTACAGAAACGTATGTTTTTGGATCTCAGACTTCCCCTGCGTTTTTAGCCGCTAAGGGTACTTATTTCATCTGCCATGATAGAGCCTATACATGGTTGCCCCCTGACTTCTCGGGCTCATGTTTTGTTTCATTCCTGTTACCTCCCACCTACACAGCAGCGGCGGATTACCATCGGACAAGGGTAGTTAGAGGTGTTTTGAGTAAAGAAGACACTGCAGGTCAAGAATTCGGTGACTTTGCAATGGGTTTCCTGCCGTTCTGGGGAGCCATGGCTAACAGCAGGAACATAAGGCAATTGACAAGGGTAGTTGAATCCACCGTGACTGAAATTGCTGGTGCCCTTAGTAACCTGACTGCTGAGCTCCAGTCGGATCGACTTATGACCCTTCAGAACCGGGTCGCTTTGGATGTAATACTTGCGGACCGAGGTGGAGTATGCAAATTGATCCAGTCCAGTTGTTGCATTTTCATCCCAGATAATGCTCCAACAGTGTACAGGGCCATCTCCAAACTACATAAGATTTCCGAATCTATTCATGTGGATAAAGGAGATTGGTCGTTAATGGGATGGTTCTGGGAACTGATATCTGCCTGGGGATGGAAAATTCTGATGGTCATTGGGATGGTCTTAGCCATTCTTTTTCTGTTCTGTCTATGCATACAGTGTGCTCCTGCAATATGTGGCCTCTGTGCTACATCATGTGTAAGGAAGCCTGTGTCAAGAAATGAACTAAGCACTAGAATGATGTTACAGCAACATCTCAATGACTTTAGGAATATAGATCTGGACTCAGACTAACATGAGGATAGATTAATTGCCTATGTAAGGGCAAAAGGAGGGTCTGTGGTTCTGAAAATCTGGATTCATATAATAGTACTGGACTCGAGAATAAAAACTTCGTCGAAATAGGACGAATTTGGTATCAAAAGACCGAGAATGACGAGTACATCATGTACATGTATTTTTGGCGTATTCGAGTGACGATTCCACCTCGAAATCGTCATTTACATTCTGAACCCTTAGCTCCCATTTACATGTTGCCCTTTACATAGGCCTTAATCCAGTTGAATTTGATTCCACAAGGACACATACTCCTTAATCAACTTCTCCCTGACCTCAGTACAAGTTAGAACCATTGCCCCAGGCCGAACTCGTTAGGTCAGTTCCCTCCCAGTGACCGAGCAAGATAGCATCTAGGCTCAACCAGCCATAAAACCATTTGAGCACGCACACCTGCCATATCTCGCTCACATCTTTTTCTCCACTCCTTTTCTTTACTTGCTTTATGATGGGGAGGTGACCGTTTTTATTGGGGGTCCAGCGATATCTGATGAAATGTTGGGCCTTGCCGGATGATTTGTTATGGGCAGCACGACATGAAATATGTACATGTCATCATGACTCTGCTTTTCTTTTGTAACCAGTAACTATAAATGAAATACCACGAATTCAAGGAATGTTTTGCCCAAGGCTGAAAATCATGTATAAAGAGAGAAGCCTGACTTCGTGAAAGTGTGCAGTCTCCTGAGAATATACCCGTATTGTACTTCTAGGACCCTGTTACCTTGGTTGCAGCCAATAAACTAATCTTTGACTTCACCTCGAAGACTCTGAGTTTCTGTAGGTCTGACTCAGGAGAACCCGAGGTCTTTGGGTGTTGATTCCCTGACACCGCTGGGTTACCGGTTCTGTGCCGGTTCTTAAAAACCCAGTACCTCATAATGCACCTGCCCATAGAAGTTACTCATCAGGCCCAGCACGTGCACAAAACTTGGAGAGCTTCCTGCCAACATCTGTCCTTATTACATAATGTCATCACTAGTAGTGCTAATTTAATGCTTGTGTCTGCCACATTTTAGGGCAAACTGTTGCCTTAAATAGTTGGATAGCTGAAGGAGTGGTATTTTACAACCTTATACAGTGGTAAATGTTTCATCAGTGGAAAATTAAAGGCATGGCTGCTTTGTCTAGAAATCTAGGAGCATATGTTGGTGACTCTAATGCACAGGCTTGAAGGTCATTTCTAAATTCGGTGGGTGTGGACTCCATCAGGGAGTCGAAGTAATTTACTCGGTCATCCTGAAAGAATAACCCTCCGCCTACTAAAGTATAAATCGGACCCTAAGAGACATAAATTCAGACAGCATCATATCGAAGGCTCCTCCATCTCCTGTGGCGCAAAAAGGGGTGGGGAGGGGGGCATCCTACAGAGGGTCCCATCTGCCAAAGTCTTTTGAATGCCAGTGAGATATTGGAGCCTTTCCCCACATTCTACAGGGGAACCCCATCATTTCGGGGTATGGCACTCGATTCAGTGGGTGTAGAAGTAAATCATGAATCAACTTGTTTATGGATTAAACGTAGAGGGCATTGATACATAATTAAGTCGGGTCCCTGAAACAGCTGTAAAGTCAGAGAAATTACCCTGTTCTGTTAGAACAGGAAGGACACCAATGCTCGGGAAAGCTTACGAGTGACGAACCCAACCTGGGCATTCAAGTAAAGGCCACTAGGAAACTAGAACATCACATTTCAATTACTTTCAATAAACTATGGCACGAGGAGCACATATCAGAAGACAATAATCTGAATATCTAAATGTCCATACTCATCCCACTGTTTCATATGCACCATTTTTCAGCAGTTAATTGTAAGACCCTGCTTGAAGGGCAGTTCTTTGGGATCATGCAATTAAACTTTCCGGTGTCCATCCAGCTGCCACGGGTAGTCTGAGTGCCTCATCTTCTCCTTTAAAAGAAAGAGCATGGCAGCGAGCTGTCAGTTGTGTTTTAAAAACACACCTTATGAGTGAACACCTTACAGACAAACCCCTTAAACATAATTTGGCTTGCTCGCTCGGTTCCCTTGCTCACTGGTCTAGAGACTGCAGGTCAGAAAAATCCCTGCTACAAATACAATAAACAGGCCTGTGATGTTCCTAACTCATCATGCTAATAGACGGATCTACATTTCATTCCATAGAAGAGGCCTTAGGCTATATGTAAATATATCCTTCCGGGGGAAATTGAGGCGTGGGCAGGGTTAAACTGGCATCTATGGCAATCAGGGTTTGATCCATTTTTGGATGCGTGTGGGCTAGTTTTCTGGTCTACTGGGCTGGGTTTTACAGTTCATATCCGTGATATTAAAACCAACATTGCCTACAGCAAGCTCAAATACATGCAGTCTTCCATCCCTTCCAAAACACTTACACAGTGTGTTTCCAGAAGTGCAAAACTACCTCAATTTGCAAACATGGACCAGTTTTTTAGCTATGTAAATCCCTACTGGAGGCCACTTTTAGTTTGGTGCTCACGTCTGTTTTCTGGGTGTGCTGGAGAAAAAAAGCGGCATTTGCTCAGAGTACAGTCTATCACCAGCCTTGTGAATCAAGCAGTTTGCCAGATATTTTCTCAACTAGGACCTAGACCACATGTTTTGTTGCACGCAGATATAACTTCCTTTATTGTCTAGTATGGTTTTGGCAGTCCAGCGTCCTACGACCTCACCCCCATCCCCAATTCCTATAAAACCACTACTATGCCTCATCCTGTATTTAACCTAAGATGATGCACTGCTGGGCTGGTAAACATGCATTATGGGCTGCCCTCTTTTGGGATAGTATTATTGCACATTTTGAAACCAATGCCCTATTGTAAGACTGATGTGGTGAGTGCTTGTTCCTGCCTCCAGCGGTCAGTGGCACCTAAGAGCTTCCACCCAGGAGGGGGTACCTTGGCTTCCTTTCTTCACTTGAACAATGGATGTACAGTCTCTCTACCTGGCTTAGGCCTGGTGGAAATGTGGTTCTAGTGAAGTGGAGCAGCTCACCTGCACGGGTTCCACCTTTTGTTAATTAGCTTGGCAGACTTGTATGCAGTCTAAAAACTGGATGATGTAGTCTGCATAAAGTAATGGTTCTTACACCACCTGCACGCCTGACACAAAGTGATGTTAGGGTACACTGTATAAGTAATTTTCTCAGTCTACGCACTTTCTTCTAATTTGATTTATTTCCTATTTTATAATAAAAATACCTCAAAACTGTGTAATTACCAATCTAAATGATCCATTCTCTTTGCATTGAAGTAATAATGCCAGAATACAGTTACACAGTTTCCTCTTTTTTAACTTGCTATGGTAAGTTGGATTGAACAAAGATGTTTTATTTATCTTAGTATTAAGTGGTGGAAAGTTAGCAAAATATAGGTATGTATTCAAAGACATCCAGGCATATCTAATTTGGTTCTTCATTCAGTCTCTCTTAATTTCCAAAATCCACATTTCCGCTGTCAGAAATTCCAAAATGAGTGCCAGAAAATCACATTCCCGATTCTAGTCTGGTGTGTCATTTCACACCACAACTATAGGCGTGTCTATGATGTTTAATTGTGTTTCCTCGTCCAACTGCATGCCTTCAGGAAGCTTGATGAAACATCAAGAGAGATTAACGTCTCCATAAGGTTACATGACATTTCGTTACATCATTAAAAGAGGAAACTTGATGAAACATGAAGAGACCTTATGGAGATGTTAATAGACTACTCCCAGAGAGACACAATGAACAAATGAACTTACCTACCCAAGCAGCACTTCATTTTTGCTGGTCTTAGGACTCAGCACCCTTTACCGATGCTAACCATTGGCTTATACGCAATTGGCATATTTAATTTACTTTCAAGTCCTTAGTAAAGTGGCCTTACATGTGCCCAGGACCTGTAAATTAAATGCTACTAGTGGGCCTGCTTCACTGATTGTGCGCCTCCCACTTAAGTAGCACTTCAAACATGTCAGATGCCTGCCATTGCAGACTCTGTGTGTGCAGTTTTGAACTTTCGGCCTGGCAAAGTAAACCTTTTAACAAACACAAAAAGATGATGAACAGAGTGATGAAACTTTTCAACCACTCATCCCCCAGTCAAAAGATCTTGGTTAAATCCATTGTTCTTTTACTCGCTATGCCACCCCAGTTTGGACCCAGCCATATGCAAATCAGCCTTGTTCATCTGAACAATCCAGCCCGGACTGCCAGGGCAGGTCCCCCCGGCGGTGTAGCGAGCACAGGACATATTAAATTGCGAGTCCAGAGACACCAAACTCCAATTTTCTATCTGCTCTCAATTGGGGGTCACACTTGGAAAGACTTACAAGGATGCTTCAATGCTAACCTATGTGAGAGATAGGCCTTGCTATAGAGAAAAATAAAATTAGCAGTTTTTCACTCCCAGGACATGTAAAACTCAAAAGCACATGTCATACCTTTACCTTTTAAATACACTGCACCCTGCCCATGGGGCTACCTAAGGTCTACCTTAGGAGTTGACTTATATGTAATAGAAAAGAAGGTTTGGGCCTGGCAAGTAGGTGAACTTGCCAGGTCAAAATGGCAGTTTAAAACTGCACAGACAAGCTCTGCAGTTGCAGGCCTGAGACAGGTTGTTTGAAGGGCTACTCATGTGGGTGGCACAATCAGTGTTCAAGACCCACTGGTAGCATTTGATTTACAGTCCCTGTGTACATGTAGTAGTGCACAGTACTAGGGACGTATTAATAAATCATCATATAAGCCAATAGTGGAGAAAACAAATTCCATTACATTTTAGAAACAGAGCACATGCACTTTAGCACTGGTCGGTCTTAAAACTAGCAAAAATGATGTTCAGCACACAGTCAAAACAGGAGGTCAGAAGCCAAAAAGACAGAGTAAATCATGCCAAAAGATACCAGATCCAACAATGTAGTTGGTAGTTGGGCTTTAGGGATTCCTCCTAGACAGACACACACAATGGGGAGCTTAGGTGTGACTGGACCGGCCATCACTGGCAGGATGGGTGGGAGGAGCTAGGCCCAGCATCACTTATGCTTGAATAGGCTGTGTCCTGCCACACAAAGGGCAGCATACCCACTGTAGTTAGTCTGGAGCCATGGCCAGGAAGGCAGGGCATCTGCGTACATCTGTGCACATCAAAGGCATGCCTCTTTAAGCGTCTCCCCACTTCAAAGACACAACTGTGAATAAATACTGGACCTCGGACACCAACTCTTCATTACACTTCTGGACCTGTGGATACTCTGCCAGGAAGAAGGACTGCTGTGCCGCTACAAGAAACGCCACTCTGCATTACTGCTGCTCTAAAGGAACTGCTGTCTTGCTGTGCTGACCTGCTGCCTTCTTGCCTGGGGAAGGAAAACTGGACCTGTAGCTTCCTCTTGAACCCAGGACCCTAGAGTTACTTGAAGGGCTAGTCTGCTGGCCTCCTGCTCTGAGCCTCTGGGACATAAAAGGCTCCCCAACACCCTGAGCCAGCCCATGGTCCCAGCTGCAGCAAGTTCATGACTCCCAGGGGTGTCTCTCAGGTACTGGACCCTTGATATGGTTCATGGTGGCTAAACTGGTCCTGTCTAGACCACGACGGTCATTCACATCCTTGGCATTGTCGGAGCTGCATTGGCTTCCAATGCTCCAGAGGATTCAATTCAAGTCACTGTGCATTGTCTTTAAGGCACTGCACGGGATGGGACCAATACCGCTGCAGTCTAAGTTTAACTGGTATAATCCCACACGGAGCCTTCGGTCTTCCTCGACTAATCTGGTGAATGTACCCAAGATTAAGAAAGTTAAATCTGGCGGAAGAGCTTTAGCTATGCGGCAGCATGCCTCTAGAATAGTCTACCAGTTGAGTTAAGACAGATGCAGGATCTGAAGAAGTTCAGGGGTAAAGTTAAGACATGGCTTTTCCCTAGAATACAGGCCGAGACTAGTAACCAGTGAGCCCGGAAATGTGGTGATGGAGTATTTGTACCACAGCGCCAGGATGCCCGTTGGGTTACAGTGCGCTTTATAAATCCGAAATACAATACAATACAATGGGCACTGAAATCAAACTTTGGGCTCTATACAACTGCAACCTGCATCTCTTCGCACTGCTACATTGACCGCTCGCGGTGCTGTGCCAATGCAAAGCTCCAGCCTGCTTCTCCATGAGGCCTGACCTGCTATTCATGCCTTGCCAATAGCCTCCTGTGATGTTCTTCTTGTCGATCGAAGCCCTCTCCAATGCAAATGGGACTTCTGGCACAAAACTTCAGAAGGTAAACCTTCAGCAGGACGTACCTGGGACTGTATCCCACATGTGCTTGATTTGCAGTTGGCCTGAACTTTTGACTTTGACCCAGTCTGGCACAACCAGATAGCTGTGGCTGATGCGTTGTGCTTTTAGGCCCTATTTTGCACTTTGTTTCTAAAAAAAATCATAATTTCTGTTCTACTGATTTGATTTTTGTCATTTTGGTCTTGTTTAAATTATTAAATTCTGCTCAATTTTTCTAACTTGATGTGGGATCTTTATGCATGGTGTTTTCACTGTTTTATTGTTTGAAGTGTTGCACAATTACTTTGCACATTGTCTATATGTAAAGTCAGACTGTTCTGTGCCACGCTACTAGGGGGTTGAGCACAGGTTAACCTAGGGTTTGCTTGTGTCTTACCCTGACAAGAATTGTGGTTGCTGCTTGACCAGGGCTCACACCCCAGTCAACCAGTAGCCCAATTTCTCACACCTACCATCTGTAGAGTCCCCGAGGATTTTATTGTCATCCTCTATTTTGCTCCATCTTCCATATGAACCAGAAGTGACATCACTGGATTTCCCCTCATCCTTTTGCAGAGGAAGTAACATCACTGGTTACTCATCAAAGCTGTCTTTAAAAGAAGAAGCTAAAGAAAATAACTTCATTTCCCATCATCCATCTGCACAGAAAGTGACACAACTGCATTTCCCATCATCCGTCTGTACAGAGAGTGACATCACTGGTTCCCCACCAAACCGTATTTAAATGAAGAAGCCAAGCAAGAGGACTTCATTTACCATCATCTCTGTGCACAGGAATCAAATCACTGGACTTTCCATTATCCTTCTGCACAGGAAGTGACATCACTTCCTGCCTTCTTTCTACTTCAATTAACTCTTAAGGGTGTCCCATTGCGTGTGCGCCCCCCAGAAAAGGGCGGACACAGTCAAGGGCATTAACTCTGGGCACGTGAGAGTATGGTAGGGCCTTGGCTCAGATCCCTGTTCCAGTGAAACTTGCAGGGTAAAGTAAAATTATGCCAGCACCCCATACTGCCAGTCCTCCCAATTACACACAGGAGTAGACGACCCAGGCACTCACATAGCATTTGCAAAACACCACATACCCATCCCACTATCTACCACAAACCCTCAATCTACAGAACAAATGCTCCAACTAATGCTCATAGCAACAACTTTGCAGTACTCCATTCACCGGCCATCACAGACATTATCACTTATCAAAAGCTTGGAGCCCTCTTCATCATAGATACATGGTTCATGCACACACCTTTGCACATCTTAGATATCCTTAACCCAGTGCTCAATTTGTTAAAGTGCCAGGACCCTCGTCAGGAGCCCTACGCAACTTGCACCACCAGTGCTCCTGCCATTTCTGTCAATGATGGTATTAACACAACTACTAATCACTACACTCCTGCAAGTGTGACAATTCAGACTATTCCAGGGCCCTAAGAATGGCTTGGGCAGTAGGTATTAGCCATTTTTGAAGTATATTGAATTAATAGGCAACTGTTGTTGTGCTCATATGTAAATTAGACGGATAGCACCACCTTGTGTCAGACTGTCATGAGCGTCAGGGTTGACAATTAAGTGCCGGCGCTGAGCACCGGAAATTACTGGCTCAAATTAAGCACTGCCTTATTCTCACAGGCTACAGACTGTACACATAAGTCCTACTTGTCCAGCACCCCGGGCAAGCAAGCAACACTCAACTCCATGGAGCTGCTCAGATGTCATTTCCCATTATCTGCAACCCAGACCAATACCTTCCATCTCATCTACAGCCCTCCCGGGTAGAACAAGGACTTCATTGATGAATTCACCAAACTTTGTGGGGCGACTTCAACCTCATAAAATAACACAAGCTAAAAAAACACCCTCTTCAACCTCATTGATACTTTCAACATGACACAGCATGTCATTCAACCAACACACTCCTCCTCATCATTGTCTTCTCAATATCACGAACAATGCAATGCAAATCAGAAACTCCCCTGGACGAGACTGACCACTTTGCTATCACTATTGCCATGCTAAGCGTCCTACCAATAAACCAAGAACAACAATAAAGAGAAGACCTTACCTTCAGTTCCTTCAAAGACTTCTACACAGATCACGGTTGGTCCTTCACATATCTGTCTGAGAAGCCTACCACTTCTGTGATGGAAACAGACTATGAGGGAAATTAACTAACTTTTGTTTGTTGGGGGAGGGAAAACTAGTCCTATTGTGAGCAAAAATCTCATTAAATCTTATTACTAGGAAGTTTATTCTGAAAGGTTAAACTGAAGCAGACTGGCGCAACTACTCGAGTTTTTATCCCGAGAGAGGACTCCTAGGAAGGCTGGAGTTGCACAGCATCATGGGATAAAAAAACAATGAAGGAATAAATGGATGAATTAATGAATTAACGTATTTATACAGTGCCATGTCCACTTGAAATCAGTATCTTGGTTTTGTCAGAGAAGCTGCAAGGACAAATGAACGAAGGGAAAAAAACTGAAACAAACAGAAGCAGAAATAAAAAAGAGGATCACAGCAAATCGAGCAAATACCGGCATGAGGTAGGAGGAGTCAGCGGCGGAGCCAGGCTTAAATGTCCACCACATCGCGGGAGCGCAGCGGACGCGAGCAGCGGGCGCGCCGGCGGCACTCCGAAGGCACCCCAAAGGCAAGCCTGTCTGCGCCCGTCCGCGCCCTGACGGGCCCCGGGACCATGTATAATGCCCAAATTGTGAATTACTCCTCTGAGGAACTCAGATTATTGGCCCATCCGGTCTTCCCCCTTGATGCCCTTATCATTAAGCGTATCAGGGCTAACAGTATTTACCAACCTCAGAGCTGCCAGGCCATTCCTCCACCTCTCGTTCCCTACCACCTCCAAGACCCTTGCCCTGGTAAAGCAAAACACTCGGATTTACGCATTCTCTACCTCAACACACGCTCCATGGTCAAACATTAGTTAGACATTCTTTTGCTGCTCATGTCAGAAAAACTGGATATCCTTCTGGTGACGGAAACCTGGTTCACCCCTGATTCCACCCCAGACATCCTAGCTGCTCTGCCTCAGGACTACTACATACTACATGTTAATCGTCACCCGGGTAAAGCAGGTGGCGGTGTCGCAGCCATCATTCATAAAAACCATAAATTCATCTCCATCCCCTCTCTCACTCTTCCGGTGGTGGAGAATATGGTCATTAAACTGGATTCCACCTCTGGAGCCCTCATTTGTGTTATTATTTATAGGCCCCCACAACATATGCCTTAATTTCCTCTCGCTTTGAGCGAACAAATGGCCAATTTAGTTACAAATTACACTAATATTCTCCTCATAGGGGACTTGAATTATTGGCTTAATGATGCTCTTGGCGGGCCACATGCGGCAGAATTATCTGACCTACTCTCCAAGCTTAATTTTGTACAGCATATTTCCTCTCCAACTCATATTAAAGGGCACACACTGGACCAAATTTGGTCCATGAATTTGACATTAGCGGAACTCATTATTCCACGATGCATTTGGTCAGATCACTATTTAATAAAATGTACTGTCACTATCCCCCTTTACCTCAAGACTGCCTCGGCTGAGGGTGGCATAATAAGACAATGGAGGGTTATTGACAAACAGGAATTAATTTGTACCTTAGCCAATTCAGTTCCCACCCCTGACCCTAATATTAACGCCATGGAAGATAATATCTCTACCTGGTTACTCGCTGCAAGCAATATACATGCCCCTTTCACAAAATTCAAGTTGGCGCGCCAAGCCGACGCTCAGAAATGGTTCTCTGATGAGTTAAAAAATTCAAATTAGTACTCCGTCAGAATGAGAGGAGATGGAGACTACGTTATTCTCCTGAAGACAAAACTCAGTATCTAAAGACTCGCAAAGAGTACAAAAACGCTATAATGGCAGCCAAGGTTGCTCACTTCTCCACCAGAATCTTGAGTTCCCATAATAGGTCAAAGGAAATTTTCACGATTGTTAATGATCTTTGCAATGCGGAGAGAACTCTCCTCAAACATTATTTCCTGAATAAAATCGCCAGTATCAAAGCCAGCATCTCCACTGTTAGGCATACGGTGCCTTCAGACACTCTGATTACTAATACAGCTACCATAGACCACTTCCTCGCTATTAGCCCGCAGATTTTGCTAGACTTGCTGAACCGAGTCAAATCAGGCTCCCCAAGAGACTTTTGCCCTCCCTACATCTTATCTTAAAGGAGATCTTTTCTGCCTTGCCACACACTGCGTTACCCTTCCTAAATGAATCTCTCCTGCAAGGTCGGGTACCCAGTACGTTTAAGAGTGCAACAGTGGTCCCTCGCTTAAAAAACAAGGAGTAGATCCTCTGAACCTCTCAAACTACTGCCCTATTTCCTTGCTCCCATTCCTAGCCAAGATATTGGAGCCCATGTCGCTAGATGTTTGTCTAATTTTATTGAAAACTCCGAACACCTCGACTCTCACCAAGCTGGCTTCCAACCCGCTCACTCGACCGAGTCAGTTATACTTGCAGTCCTGGATGCGTTACGAGCTAATGCGAATAAGTGCATGCCCCAGGCACTGGTCCTCCTAGACTTGTCGGCCGCATTTGACACTGTCGACCATGAAATCCTGTTGGTCCGTGTCAGACAGGCCGGCATACAGGGCTCAGCTTTTAATTGGATCAAATCCTTCCTTGAGGGCCACACCCAAGCAGTGCGTCTCGCCCCTTTCACTGCTCCAAAAATTGCCACTATGTGTGGGGTCCCACAAGGATCATCGCTGTCTCCCCACCTGTTCAACTTGTACCTTCTGCCTTTGATCCATTCCTTACGGAATAGGAAGGTAACTTTTTTTAATTACGCGCATGACCTCCAGCTGGTTTTTACCATTGATGATTCCCCTGACTCAGTCCATGAATTCCAAGCCATTATGCTTCATTTCCAGCGTTGGATGGATCTCAACCATCTTAAACTTAATCCGGGCAAGACCGAATTAGAATTGGTCGGGAAGGCCCATACTCTTTGGGGCCCACACTATTGGCCGACCGATTTAGGACCTCCAGCCATCCCGTCCCTATCGGTAAAAAGCCTAGGAGTTAACATAAACTCTGACCTTTCACTCAGAGGCCAGGTGGGGGCAGTGGTATCTACTTGCTTCTTCCAGCTACGGAAAATTAGGAAGTTCGCCCACTTGCTTACCCAAGCCATCCTTATACAGGTGGTGATCGCCTTGGTACTCTCCCATCTCGACCTCAATCTACCTCGGCTTGCCACTATTTTTACTTAAGCGTCTCCAGATGGTGCAGAACCAAGCTGCGAGACTTATTTATAAACAACCAAAATGGCAATCTGCTAGACATATACTAGTAAAACTTCACTGGCTCCCTATAGCACAACGAGCAGCTTTCAAAGCAGGGTGCCTATTTTTTAAGGCCCTTCCCTGCAGGAGTCCTACATTTATTAACTCCCTGATATTGAGGCACGTGCCGTCCCACAACCTGCGCTCGGCACACCTCCAGCTGCTAACCACCCCCACCTTTAAGCTCAAACGCCAGGGAGGGTGCAGGTTTCCTATCTGGGTCCCAAATTCTGGAATTCCCTACCGTTAGGGATACGGTCATGTAACAATCTCCTGGGTTCAGAAAAATGTTCAAGACATGGCTGTTTGAGCAGGCTGGCACGTAATCTGGTGCTGCATTGATATGGTCCAAAGGAAAGCGCCAAGAAACCTTTTGGTATACATGCGCTATATAAATTTCTATTAACATAAAAGAGAGACAGAAAGCCTAAACAAGTGCTAAAAAAAACTTAAACAAACAGAAATGTTTATAACATCCTGAGCAATTGTGTTTTCATTTTCATTTGAACTTATATCCTTTCTGCTCAAGTTTAAATGTGGTGTTTTTGTTGTTTGCTTCCTAAGAAACAACTGCATGAATATTCTTTAAATGTTCCATCGTGAGAAATAAATACACAACATATCATCTGACACGTTTTGTTTAAAATCTAGAAACAATACTCTTCAAAGAGCAATTGCCAATTGTATACACACATTTAAAATACTGAAGCATTGTTTTTAGACACTCTAGATCAGGAACTGAACAAATGTGGGTGTGACCCACCTCTGATCAAAGGAAGCAAAGCAAAATACGACGCTTATGTGTTTTTTTAATGAACGATCAATACACATCGTACAAGTTCCAGCTTGCAACAAACAATTACACTTAACAAGGCACAACACGGAGAGCTCTTTAATTGGAATTAGCTAGGCAACTGGCCTACTTTAACAAACACGGCCAAAGAAATGCCTTGGTGTTTATTTCATGCTTATTGTGATTCCCGCCAATATACTATTTCCAGACTGTATAAAGTCACTGGCCTATGCATGTCACAATTATAGAATAAGTGTTCCCTTTTCATATAACTGCTGCAGCGTGATCTGTTCGGGGTGTAGGATTTTGCACTCCATTAGGGATAACTCTGACGAGATGTGCACCTCTATGATATGTTGCGAAGTTGCCTCAGTTTATAGGACATCTTTACATTGTTAACCATCATTACTGATAGTAAGGATCACACCAAAATCGGCAGCCATTCTCTGACGACCACGAAATTCAATTAATTCGCTGGTTCTTCTGCTCTTATGATTTGCAGATTTGGTTGTACTTTATATACCTACGCTTGCAAAACGGTGGCTCATTCCTAATGGTCAATTGATCAGTCTAGGTGATTCAACAAAAACGTTAGATATGCTTATCATACACGTAATAGTACTATTTGTAATGACTGGGAATTTGCACACGCCACATATATTCCTGTCAAGCCTAACTGCAGATAGGTTTGCTTTGATAGAAAAGAAATATAGGTCCTGAGGGGGTTTTTCACTACACGCCACATATAAACCATGGACGTGCTATTCATGGACATAAATGGGATATCACTCCTGGGAGGCAGGGGAGGGTCCCCCTTACATGCGCAGATCTCTTTGAAACCACTGAACTTGCAAATAGAGCCAGAGAGAGGTGCCGGAGGCAACACAGGTTACAGTGCTCATAGTATGACCTCAAAAATACCTGGCAAACTTGGTGGGTATCTGTTAAAAAGATTTCTCCTCAACAGAAAGTAACTGAATGCTTCTTTTATATTCTTTATGGGATCCTTGGTTTTCATCATGAATTTCACTGGACTGTTCATGTAGAGTGAGACAATGAGGACAAAGACAAGTAGTATTGTAAAGTCCACCACTATGTAAGCATCCAGCGCCTCTAAAGAAGCAGAAAATCTGGCACATTTGCGTTAAGCTTCGGCATACACCAAAGGTGGAGAATCCAACGGCTGGTAAAAAAAAACGTTTGCGAAACAAAAAACACTCTTTCAATGGAAATTATGACTTAACTGTAGCTCCACTGGGGAGGAGTTTACAAATTGGCTATTTATTTGCCATGTCTAAGTTTAATATAGCTTTCTGTCAGCCTCTCCAAAGGGATTTTATTTCATGTATCTGTAGTAAACTACTCAGGATTACCCCGTTCAATTATGATAAATTGAGAAATTGTTGCCATTGTGTGGTGAATATTGGTCCCTATGGGGATTAGGAGTATTATGAGTCCGAGTGTGAGAAATTCCATCCAGATAGGCACCCTCTACCTATTAACTCGACAAATTAAATATTTTTGACTTTATCAGCTATATTATGCCACTGAAAGTTTTTATGTTTCTCAACATTGGAATGATGTAAATCTACCCACTTGGGCAGCCATGCCTCGACAATGAAGAATATAATAAACATGGAGGAAATCTTTTGTAAAAATAAAATGGGCTGTTAAAACAAAGGTTTGAAGAATTGAAGTCTTTTAAAAATGCTTTATTGTCTTTATGAAATCTAACCCTTCATGTCTTGCAGGTACTTGTGCAGGGCCATTAGGTATATATATCTTCTAACTTGCAAGGCTACCATCAAAAAATGATTTCCTTGCAATCTACTTTTTATTGGCCAAACTTCACCATAAATTAAGAAAATGAACATTTGCAGCTTGAACATTTTGAAGACCTCAAACGCGCAGCCAAGGACCTCAGACTGTGATTGTATAGTGGTGTCACTATGCACTGGATTTGAAACACTGGCAACGCACTGTCGAAGGTAGGGCCGAATTTGACCAAGAACCCTTCAGTATTTGCCCGGCGTTATCCGCCTCTCATACCATTCGAGATTACCAAACAAAGAGGCAGGCGCTGGAGACAGAAGGCAGGAAACAGGAGTTTATTCCGACGGAGCAGAACACGTCAAATCAGACAACAGGGTATCTTCTCGAGGTGCTCTAGACGCATCCTTGAGGCCTGGCCTCTTATACACAGGTTTATTGCTTTATTACATGAAACACATTCTTGTCAATACTTGATGTACGGAAAGACATCCTCGGAATCCCCGCTTCACCCCCGTTCCCACACATATTTACAGTAGAGTTCCCACCTCGACCTCAGCATGTGGTGGTTGTCGCGCAGCTGGACATTCTGCTGGGAACGGGAAAGGGGGCGATCTGTCGGATCTAGAGGTGTGAGGGTATTGATTAACCACCGCTCCTTTGATGTGAGGCGGGCCCTACTGTAGGGGGCAATAAACTGCATCTGCCGGGCTAGGTGATGACCTGGGATCGGGCTGGACAATCGGGCAGGGAGGAAGAGGTTATCAAAGAAGGGCCTGTTCTTTGAATGAGATGAAAGAGCGAGGGGGTTCAGCACGGGATGTGGCTCGGAGACAGGGTCGTGCTAGAGGTGCGCTTATGGTCCAAGCAGGAGAAACCGGGAGCTGTCGGGGCGCGGGGGAATGCTTGCGAGGCAGGGGTGTGAGGGGGAGAGGCGCGCAGGCTATTGGCAGTGGGCAGAGAGGTCGTGACAAAAAAATGGCTGCCACCGCCTTTCGCGATGGGGCCTAAAAGGGACAAGATGGCGTGGCTACTGTTTTCATGATTGTCGCTCTACTTTCAACAGTGGCTGTGGTGAACATAAATGAACGCCGCTTATGTATACCGATTTTAGTCATTTTCCACAGCACTGCTTACTAATTTATGGAAATGTAATATTGATGCTGGGGCACTGGCAACATTGACACCATGACCTTTGTATTCTCCACAGTTCATTAACACTACTGCTTAGGGACTCCCCTAAAATGTATGTTATCTGTAAGCCATATGCTGTATAAGCCCTTGCAAGACCATGCCTCCCCACTCTGTCCTCTGAGATTGCAAACCATATGTAATGCTTACATTGCCAAACCATTACTTATCTAATGATGAACTGAAATGCCTTGTGCCTACACTAATGCTAGACTGACAGACAAAAAACTGAATAGAGAGAAGGTATATTGGAATGTGCGAGATGTGGGACAGCAGCGCAGCCGCAGTCTGCAGTAGGAGTTTCTGCAGGGCGGTGACGTGGGGAGGGGCAGGGTGGGGGGTAGTAATGTATGGGTTACGGAGTTTAATAGGTAAGTAAACATATAAATGAATAAAACGAATTTCGTTGCGTGCACTGCATCACCAAAAGCGATGCAGCGCGCGCAACAAAATTCATTTTATTTATTTATATGTTTGCTTACCTGTTAAACTCCGTAATCAGCCATGGTCAGCAGTAGGAGTTCCTGCAGGGCGGTGACGTGGGGAGGGGGAGGGGCAGGGTGGGGGGTAGTAATGTATGGATCACGGAGTTTAAAAGGTAAGTAAACATATAAATAAATAAAACGAATTTTGTTGCGCGCACTGCATCGTATTTGGTGATGCAGTGCACGCAACAAAATTCATTTTATTCATTTATATGTTTACTTACCTGTTAAACTCCGTAATCCATACATTACTACCCCTCATCCTCCCCCTCCCCCTCCCCACGTCACCGCCCTGTAGAAACTCCTACTGCCGACCGCGACTGCCCATAATCCATACATTACTACCCCCCACCCTGTCCCTCCACCTCCCCACGTCACCACCCTGCAGGAACTCCTTCTGTCGACCACGGCTGCAGCAGCGTTAGGACATGCCTATTGACGCTAGCACCTTCGTATGCAAGGAAGGAGCTCCAAGCCTGGTGAAGGAAAGCGTAATTAGAGAAAAACTCATAGATTCAAGGCAGTGCGTTTTAGACCGTGTGTAACAGTTTTGAGATCTGGCTCCAAATGCATAGCTCCCTTGGCATTGTGCCTTGCTGCCATGTTGAATCTTTCTTAGCTTACACTCTGTAACCTTCTTGTAGTGCTTAATTGGAGCCGGTGGTCTCAGGTGGGTCAGGTGGGGCCCACTGACACTCATTTTTGGGGACTGCCACTTAATTTTCCTCAGCATTATCCAGAGCTAGAGAGACAAAAACACAAAAGAGGAAGGAAGAAGGAAGAGGAAGATTGAAAAACAGTGACAAAAGGAGAAAGAAGGGATGAAAAAGAACCCTCCAGAAATCACCACCAACTTCACACGGCCACAGATTTAAAAAAGAAACTGCTTCTGAATGGAATGCTGTGGCGCAGTATAATCCGCAACTCTGCCCATTGACCAATAGGCTACTCTACGTGAATGGACACTGAGGTAGCATCTACGAGTGCGGGAAAGGGTCAAAGGCCTAGAGGTATCTGCTTGACTGGGAAGTATGCCTGTACCCCCAGGTTACACAGCCATGCATGACAGGCAAATGAAGAACTCCTACGTTGCCCAGGCACGCGCATGAGTAGCTCATCCGGTCTGTTTCTTTCGATTGGCATTCTAGGACTTGTAGTCTGGTGATTTTAAAGTAGTTCAAGTCCCAGAATGAAAAGTGAAAAACCAAGACTGAATGAGTTACTCATGCATGGGACCTGAGATCTCTGCAGAGGTAAGACTGTACATGAAATGACAAAGGAATGTTAGGATGTATGTGGTAGAAAGGCAATATTGTGTATTCGTTGGTATGCACATTTCATGAGAGTCTTTTACTGCTGCTAAAGTACAGAATCGAATGGGACATTGTGCACGTAGTGTGCAAAGCTTGCCTTGTTGCCAGCCTATTAATTGTATTGAACAGAGTTGCTTTCTGAGGTATTTATTTGAATTTAGACTGAAGTGGAATTATGAGGACTGTTGCAGTGAACCAGTCGTCTAGTTCATAATTGACAGCATGGGGATCGAAGTTTCTTCTGGTACTCAAAACTTTTTCTACTGTTTAAAGTGAGGAAATGTAGCCTCTGTATAACCTTTGAGATAGTTTTGTTTTCCGTAGCTCAAGTGTGTACAGTTTTTGTAACTGTACTGTATTACTACAACACGTCATACTCCGGATGAGGCACTATAGCTCACGAGTGGGTAGATTGTATGCTACATCCATTGGCGGAAATTTGAGTTGAAATGTTTTGCTTAGTGGGAAGGCTTTAGGTGTAGCGTGTGGTAGAAGAGTAGTGTTCTTTTCCTGACAAACCTGGCTTAGGCCAAACATCTGGCTCAAACCAACCCTTGAAACACGGAGCTGGCAGGCCATATTAGAGCAAATCCCATGCAGTGCCTCATTCCCTTGGTCACTAAGTGATGCACACTGTTCTAGAAAAAAACCTTATAGTGTCGGTTTTATTTAACCCGTTCCGTGCTGCCGTTGGCCAACGCTGATGACAGCACTACCTCCCTGGTGCTGCCGTCGGCCAACGGCCGACGCAGCCCTACCCACCCTTTAGAACGCCTGCACTGCGGCAGAAAAAACGCTGCGGTTAAGGCGTTAACATACAACACGTATTTTTCAAGACAGCATTATTGAACACAGAGTCCTTGTTTACTTTAGTGAGACAATGAACCATACGTTTTGTAGTGCGCCACATTGTACTTGGCTGTCCAACCTAAGGGCATCATGAATTAATTCAGTTCAGAATTTCTGATTTAAAAACATCTTATTTAGGCCAGCCTATAATGCTGTTCCTTATTTAACAACAATGTTGGTCAAATATAGTGCACATGGCTCGCTTGTCTCTTGATTGACTCATGGCATCATTGAGAGGGCGCCGGTCAGAGGTTCTTGAATGTTTCTAATTTTATGTCTAGAAATTATTACTTTTAATTACATCTCACTCAAAATGATGGTACAATTTAATGTGCGAAAATGAAACTCTTAAAAATGTCAAAGCAACATATTTCTTTAAACTTCAAGTTGTTATATTTTTATTTTATTTTTGGGTGATTTACAGAGCAAATGTTATCTCCATTACGTTTTTCGCCAGATGAATAGTTGTACTGTCTAATCATGCTAAAGCCTGTGGCCTTGACTACACTGTGTAACGCTTCTGGGTGCCTGAGGTGATGAAACAGTACAGGACGAGGGTTTGGGGGCACATCTTGGTTCCTTGCTGGGTGGCCCCCCTAATGATTTTGTTATGCCCCTGCAGGAACACATTATCCTCGGGGACACTGGTCCAGACAGAGCACTTCCTGATTCTGATGTCCTTGTAGAGGTGCTTTAGCAATGTTCTAGTCACAAATGTGAAGTGTGGATCAGAGAAGGGCGGGCTGGAGCTTCTACACCTGAACCCCTCCAAGAAAGCATCACTTCCGGCAGCAGTGGAGCTCAGTAGAAAGTGACACATGTTTTGACGGATTACCAGCCGTGTGGCTCTAAGTTTAGATAGTGTGACCCTCTATGTGGCACTCGAGCCACCCTCTGTGTGCTGGTGCTGTGGCACCTAGAAGATGAGGCCAATCAGGCAGTTGTGTGTCAGGGCCATAGAACGTGCAAGTGTCACGTACAGCCTCACTGCCAGCCAGGGCTTTAAGTGGGCTGGGTCTCACTGGTGTTGAGCAGTTTTCTAAACGGGGCCTCGAAACGGGTCTCTATTGGGCTCTGTTTTGTCCCTAGCACAGGTAGTCTGTTTTTCTCCGACCACAGTGACAGCAGGTACATCGATGTGCGCCTGCTCACACCTCACTAGTTGAGAAGTTACGGAATGACGTCATGCCAGGTGAGGGTTGTAGGGGAAGGGAAATCCTTTAAAGAGTCAGTTTCTCTCTGGATTTCCCTTCTCTTTTTGAGACTCAGGAGCAGCAACATTGTCGTCGTGTCACCAGGGATTTAAGCGGAAGCTTTTTTAAATATTATATACAAGCCCTAGTTGCTACTTATTTATCTTATGCAACTTACAACCATTGACAAAGCAAATAGTTGTGACTTATTGTAGGCATGGTGTTACTTGTTGTATCATATATCTGGATGCAATGACAGAAACAGCAAAATGCAAGTCGGGTGGCACACTAAGCTAAGCACAGATTTTAAGCTTAGGTGTTTTTAAGCCACGTCCTTAATTACATTGGCCTTGCCCCTTTGAGAGACCCACCCAGTTTTTTCATCCGACTTAAATAGGGTGACCAGAATTTTAAAGCCAAAAACGGGACATTTCACAAAAATAGAAGAAGGACTACAATTTTACTTTAAGCAATGAGAGCGCTCCTCAGCGGAGAATTACAGAACAGGCAGTAAGAACCTAATTAAAATGCAATTTTTAAACCCAGTAGCTTGCCTGTTAATTAAATTGCTTTCTTGAAACAACTGCTAACTATCCCTGCTTTGTAAAATATAGAAAACACCTCCCATCGTTTTTAGTCGACCCTCTCTAAAAACAGGGACATGAGCTAAATTTCTTGAAATCTGCTGGGACAGCTGGTTAAAAACAGGGACTGTCCTGGCAAAACGGGGACACCTGGTCACCCTACACTTAAAGCTCTGCTGCCAGCCACACTGCCAGCCTCCAAGCCTACCTCACTGCCTGTGCGGACCTCGTGAAGCAGCTCCTTGTAAGGCAGGTGTTGAGGCACGAGACAGAATGCTTTCACGCTAGCCTCGTCCCATTTTTTTTTAGCTCATGTAATGGGGTTAAATGCCACCAATCTAGATGAGCATCCTTCTTATTGAATGGCTGTCATGTGAGCGGATACAAAATGGCACTGACACTGGCAACAATGTCAAAGGCCAAAGGCAAAGGATCCATCCCCCCCCTGCATGGGTGCTGTTTAGTGGCCGAACTAACAACTGATCATGATGAAAAGGAAGAAGCAGAATTTATTGAGGATGATAGCAAAAACTGCCTCTAAACCAGACCTTAACATTGCAGGCTCGTGGGAACACAAAGAGGCGTCATTGTAATTAAACGAGGCATCATTGTAATTAACCCCCCTTTGCAAGACTGTTTTTTCGGTAGCATGAAGAGGAAGGCACGTGGAACAAGTGGGAAACTGCGTTTGTGTAGAAAGAGCCTCGAGCTTCTGCATCTCGTGCAAGGGGACCTTTTCCTGTGTGACTCTTAGAGGCGGGTGATCTCTCCCCCTGATCGTCAGGCGGCTGCATTGTGCCTTCGAGGTCCAGCCCTTTTCCCTTCACACTGCACCGGAATGCTAATGCATCGGGGGGCTCGCCATTAAAGCTGATTGCTAACCTTCGCGCCACTTACTCAATCAAAATGCAAATTACTGTTTGATATGTTTCGCGCTACAAAGCGCATGCAGGCTCAATCCCGCCCACACGTGCACCGGCGCGCGCGCCATTCAGCTATCATTATTCCTAATCATGTTGTGTTCTCGTTTTACAGCAGATGCATTTGTGACAGCAAGATGTCTATTTTTGTACAGTCTGTGAAATCATCATAAAAACTCAAATGATGGTTTAGTTTCCCAACTTTTTTCTTTAAGGACAGAGAGCTGGAGACACTGACAGGCTGTGCTCAGCTGTGGGTCGTTTATTCCCTCCCCTTTTTTATTTTCTGTCCTTCCATTGCTGTTTTCATTTTTTAAAATGTTTGTACAGTAGAATAATTCGATTTTCAGGCGAGTGTAAATAAAAAAAGACGGCTTTTTTCTAACCAGCCGTTGTGATATGCTTGGTAAAAGAAACACGTGTATCACATTTCTACGTTGGCATACTTACAGGGTACTTTAGACGGGGGTATAACATGAGGTGCAAAAACTACTCTGCGGAAATCACATTTCCTCTGGCTATCCCCAGAGTTTTGTACCTGCACTCGATTCACACCTGTAAAAAATGGAAACGATATGAGGAAACCTCATTTGCGCCTGTTTTGCGACCATTTGTGCTGCCACCGGGCATGCACTTAAAGCGGTTGTTAAGTGTGAGTGCAGAGCATAAGTGGACACAATTTGTGCTCAGGTTTATAAAGTAGCTCGTGCATAAACGGCCGCATTGTCTCGAGGATTAAAACGATCATTTTTCAAGGTTAGCAGTTGGATAAGCAATATACAAATGTTCTGCACTTGTTATGTTGTTCCGATTAAAGAGATATCATACCACCTACAAAATATAGATGTATTCATAGGCAAGGGAAAGACAATCAGTATTTGTGGCATATCATAAAATACCCCACCATCTCTGACTACAACTTGTGAAAAGGCCTCATTTTGAGATGAGAGGTGCCAAGCAAAGATGTGCAGCGGTTCGCGCTTCGCTATATATAGCGTCCGCTGTGCAGGGAGATCCTTTCACATCTCTCCCCCGAGCCCGTTTGTAGCTCTCTGGAGACCCAGCTCCCATCTGCTCCCCTCTCCCTGCATGTGCATAGGCCGCATGGTTTAGTTCTATTGAGCTGTATTTCTGTAATCACAGAGGCAGAGGTGATTGTATTTCAGGTAAAGCCCTCTTTCGCAGTGATTATTGCTATTATTAACTATTTTGAAAGAGCATGTTTAGTTACTTTATATTTTCTCGAGTTTACAGATTAAAAGGTGCCTTTCCAACAGCTTCAGCTTTGGTTGTCTCGGTAACTGTTACTATGGCAGCAAATATCCACAGGATGTTGACTTGTTGACCAAGGAGCGTGAGGTTGTCTTCCCTATGTCATAGTCTAGGCCCTATATTTATCATGAAGAGGGACAATAAATAATGACCTTGAACTATGAGTTTCAGTTGAACTCAAGGGCACCAATCAATCAATCAATCAATCAACTAGGATTTGTAAAGCACAGATAATCACCCATCAGGGTAGCCAGACGCTGGGCTCCTGCTGCTGGAGATGGAATCAGTTGAACAGCCAGGTCTTGAGTTCCTCTTTGAATTCTGGGAGGGCATCAGGAGGGTAGTCAGGATATTAATTAACATTTGCTTAACCGGTCACCTTCCTTGCTAAGGCCATCCTCTTCCCCTGCTCTCCCTTCCCACCTAATTTAATCAGGTTCTGCTTACACTAACTGCGTTGCTGTAGCATTTTATATCACCGAGTAACATGGTAGCGCGCTCAAATATGAGGACTTGATGCTACTGTCTGATACTCAAAGGGGCACATTTATGTGACACATGGGACAGTGCAGTCCTAGATAAATTATGAGCCCAACTTCTTGGGGCCAATGGATGAAGATGTCATTGTTTGGAGAATGAAAATCAATGTGCCTGATTACATGTTTTATCCTGTTGCTGCAATTCAACACTCACAGATTCTATTGTGTGTTCTTAAGTGAGCAAAATGAGTTTTACAGAAAGTTAGCAAGCTTCTAAATTGAGTCTAACTAGAATGCAAGAATGTTTACTAAAACATCAAATATTGTTCATGAAATTACAGATTATAGTTAATATGTCTTTGGTGAACTCTTTTCCCTAGATTCTTGGAATTTATCCAAACATTCTTTCCTCCACATCCACAGAAGGTTGAAATCAGAAACATGCATGTACTCACATGTGCAGTAGTCTGCCTTTTCTGCATGGTCACTTCAGACTTTTCACCTTTTTCAGGACCCTATTTCTGCTGTTCTTAGTCCCCTGCTAAACAGGAGTAAAATGCCTTTGCTCTACCTTTAAACATGATTTAATTGTTTTACCCCTATTGACTTATTTAACTTGCCTACAAGCCCTTAGTATATTGTATAGAAATTGTATCTAGGCCCTGGAAGTTAAAGGCCACCTGTTACAGCACCTTTTGTGGGCCTGGATGCAGTCGCGTCTACCATGTGTATCAGCCTAAATACCTGCTGTCAAATCTGTCAGAAATACCCTTTTTAACAAATGGAATACAATGCTTTTCATTAATATAAAGTCACACGCGAGTACACTTTGCTGCCAACAAGGGAGGGTGTCTGATATTTAAAAGTGGAATATGTTTGAAATTAAAAAATAGCATGCTTCTCTAGTGATTAGGTCCTAAACGCAATTTCACTGGCAGGGTAGTAGATGAATCCTAGAAAATGTCAAAGTCCAGAATATACATTTTTATCTTTAACTTTTGAGAGGAACTGACTACAAAACGCATTAAAAGACTTTATAATGTTTGATAAAAGCCCAATTCAATGTTAAAGTCAGATTTTTTAATAAATCTTAAGGAAACCCTTAAAAAACAATATTGTTTCCTACAATATTTTGTATGATGGTGTACTTGTAACCAAAATATCTGTCGAAGCGATTTGTGTCTCACAATATTATAGAGATTACATTATCATGCACCATTATTACAGTTGAGTAGTCAGTTCACAATGCCTGCCAGAGCCAGCAGCCAAGGTGAAAGGCAGGTCACAGAGCATAACTACAGCTGCAGTTTAAACAATGAAAACTAGAAATGGGTATTCCTTCTTATATTCTATGTTTTTTAAAACAAACTATGATCAGTGTTAGATTTGGTGGTCTCTAGTTGGCACAGGTAGATACTTGTGACAAATAGGGACCCTCTCCTCTAGTCAGGACAAGGGGATTACACTCGTAAAATAACCCCTGCTCACCCTCTAGGCTGCGTGGCACGAGCAGTGAAGGCTTATTTCAGAGGCGATGTAAGTTTAGCAGTTGTGACCACATACAGTAACCCAGTGACAACACTACAAATGGACACCACACAGGTTTTATATAAAAAATAAGTAGACTTTATATAAAGTTACCACAAGACCATAAACGACAAAAATACACACTATGATTACTTTAAGATGGTAGATTAAGCTTAGTTCAGTTCAGTTCTTAGATGCGACACTCTGCGTCAATGTACCTTAAGTTGCGTTGCGCTTCCACGACAAGCAATGTCACAGCGATGGGAAATGCGGCAAAGTCAGGTGCAAAGAAATAAAGACGTGAAGATCTTCCAGATGCGGCACGCTTCTCGGGGATGCGAGATGTCCTGTTCGATGCATGGACTGCAGCGGTGCTACCCTTATGATGCGACGGCAACAGCTCCAGTGGCGACGCTCTTCTCCACGATGCGTGAAGCTTCGACCCAATGCGACAACTGCAGCGGCGACATCCAAGATGCGACGCAGCAGCTCTGATGGTGGCGCGGTTCTCGGGGATGCGAGGTGCTCTTTGTAGGAGAGTAGGGTCTGCTATCCTATGGTCACCCAAAATTTTTGCTTTTTGCTTCACTGGTTTCTGACTTAATGTGGCTGTGGGCCTGCTAATCAGACCCACAGCCTGCTGTTCTCTCTCTAAATTGTAACCCATGTACTTTAGGTGCATAACGAAATTGGAACTGGTTCACCTTATTGGCCCCTGTAACAGTGTACCCAGGTACCTAGGGCATAGGTGCTTCCAAGGCCTACTAGGGGCTGCAGCATGTATTGTGCCACCCCTGGCCTGGCCTCCATATTTGACACAACTGGCTGATCACTCAGCTGGGGTAAGTCGGTGTAACCACCCCTTACTTAGGTGTAGTATGCCTATACCTAACCTAAAATGGACACATGTGTTCCTATCAGTCACTCCTATGGAAGGCCTCGTCAATCCTGGAGGCAGAGTACTTGGAAATATGTGAGATGGTGCTCTGGCATGAGCTGAGCCTGTCTGCAGCTTTCGGAACCATGTCCTTTAGCTGTTCCATGATATTGCCATACCATATACTCTTAAGTGCATTATAATCCTCGCGGTTAAATGCTATCTTAGGTTTGGCTTTATCAAAACATGTCGAGTAAGGTGTCATACGAATTGGAATACTACCCCCTTGCCAGTTCTGGCGACGGGGGTAGCATTCCACCCTTCTAGAGGGACACGACATGTACCTAGCCTGAACCCCGGTTAAAGTTAAACAGAGCCTTAGCATCCCAAAATGGATGCTACCACCACAGACACAAGTCTGACCTCCTGCTGCTGGGAGTCCTTCCAGCGAGGGCAGCTTGGACAAAGGGTTTCCTGCCTGGGGAGGTGCTAGCACCACTCCAGACAGGATTTTGTGTATTGGGTAGGACAGGGCTGAATAGAATCAGACATGCCTGGGGCACACAAGGTGTCCCTGTGCATAGGCCAGTTCAAACCGGTGCTGGGGCTTTCCAGCCCCAGTCCTGGCGCGAAACTGGACAAAGGAAAGGGGGTGTAACCACCCCCTTCCTGGTTCCACCCAGAGGAGGGACCTAGTAGGTGATCCGGCCCCCCAGATTCGAATAAGAGTGGGAGCTGTGTCCTGAGACTTCAGATCATCCTGAATCAACTTGAAATACAGAAGAAGACTGGACTTCGACATTCTGCTGCACAGAAGACGGAAGAGAATCTCCCTTGTGGCCAAGGAGTGACCACCCTGTGAACACAGGCACCAACCAGCAACTCGATGTCTGCTTTGCCGCCGCCTCCCGCCTCCCGCCGGAGCCCGAGCCCAGAGCCTGACAAGACCCAGACTCCCAGACTTCTCACAGCCCGATCCACAGTCCCTGCAAAGAAGGGACCCGTGGAGGCACCGAGAGACGTGGGACCGGACATCTTGGAAGACCCCCGAAACGCTGACTGCGCAGCATCAGAGGCACCCTCGACGCTGTGCTTTGGGGTTTGAGAAGCCCCAACCTCGAGCAGCCCTTGCACCGAAGATCAGCCCCCAGCATCTCCACGATCTGCGTGGGGCCCTTTTGCATCGTGCCACTCAACGCGCCTAACCGTCCACTTGCCACGCGGCTAGTGGCCATCTTGGCAATGAAACCTACAACTTTCACTGCGGGTCTGGTTGTTCCAGACTTGCCCTTGCTCCTGTAAAAAGGAGCCCCTGCTCTGACCTTGCTGGTCCGAGTAACAAGCCTTTTTTGATTCCTGCGTGGCTTGCATTAGCCAAGGCCTGTTTGCTTCTATCAAGTCGCCGACACCGCCAACAGCGGGAAGCCTACGTGGGACAGCTCGTGACCGACTCCTGGACGTCTTCGACCCCTCGTGTCCACGTGGCTGCAGAGAGAAGCTACACCTCGACGCCTGTTTGCACCCGACATCGCCTGGTTCCACTCTGGTTCCACGGTAGTCACTGGCTAGTGACTTTGAACATTGTCCCCTCTGCTTTCAGGTCTTCACCTCTTCAGATCCACCCTTGGATCCACCGGAACTCTTCACAGCGAGCCGCCTGCAGCATCTTCAGCTCCAAGCACCATCGACCTGCGTGACGAAACCCGACACTACTTCGACCCTATGCACCCGCTTCCTGTGGGTGAGGTAACTCAGCTCCGCCGGTGTTCCCACACTGGTACACACCTCTAGTGTCTGTGTCTCAAGTTTCAGCTTTCTAGGTCACTCGGAAGGTTCCTTCCTAACTAACTTTGTACTTTTTATGCACCATTGACATTGCATTGGTAAAGCGTGCACTTTCCGCACTGCTCCCGAGTCCCGCGGGCCTTTCCCGACTTCTTCACTGCTAGTCCCGAACAGCTCCAGCGATTCCCCAGGCCCTAGGCCTCTTCACTTTCCCCATAGTGGTTCTTATACCACTATTTTAGTATATGGTTTAGGTGGCCCCTAGGGCTCATCCATATTGTGCAACTTTTGTGTATTTAAACTGTGTTTTGTTTTAACGCATTTGCTTCTGTGCTCATAAAGAGTATCAGGGATATTTGTAGTAATAAATCTATATATATTTTCAATATATATCTGTGTGGTGTCCTTTCATTTGGTATTCAAGGGATTGTGTATGGTAAAACAGCTTGCTTCACATGCCTTTACAGAGTTTAGCCTAAGACTGCTTAGTCCATGCTACCCCTAGGATAGCTTGTCTATAAGGTTGACTTTACAACCTGCACCATAAGGGTTGCTTGGCATGATACAAGGTGATCACTAGAACTAGTGAGCATCATATATCAGGCCAACTTCTCACATTGGTGAGCAGCGGATTGGGATTTGAGCTTGCTGTTGTTTTACCATTACAATCTTTGAAAATATCATTTGAAAGATCATACAGGTACCTGATAGGTACACTAAAACAAGACTAGATATACTTAAGTTCTACTGAACTTAGTTGTTGTAGAGGATAGGGAGTAGCACACCCTGACTACAACTACTAGATAGGTTTTGTAGGAAAACACCAGTGTAGGTAGATTGCAACACATCCACCACACTAGAGCAATGTCTGGAACAGAGGGATCCAATGGAACCACCTCTGTTGAGAGTGACCCTCCAAGGGCACCATCCAAATTTGCTACCTTTCCATTTAAGGAACTGAGGCAACTGTGTTCCATGAGAGGAATCAAAACAGGTCCTTCTCCTACAGCAGGACACCTCAGAGAGCTTTTAGACCAGTCTGAAGCTCTAAGGGACTCCAAACCAGGCCCCTCAGGGACTGGAGATGGAGGATCCCCCACTGAAGATGATAACTCTGATGCCCCTGCCCCTGTCGTCCAGATAGATGAGGAAAACCAGACCCCTGGGAATACTCAGCCTGAGGAAGAAGAAGAGGAGGAGGAGGAGGAGGAAAGTGATTCTGATGATGGGACTAGCCAGGTGTTAGTCAGCAGGCTTAACCAGGCTAACTTAAGCTTATTTGGGACTGAAGGTGGGTCCAACCCATTCAGACCCCCAAATGGACTTAACCAGGAGCATAGGAGGAGGAGGAATCACTCAGGTGAATCCAATACTTCCCATGTTTCTAGAGGTTCTCATGGCAACTCCAGAAGGGAGTTGACTAGCCCTCAGAGAAGGGAACATGAGGCCAAAATGAGAGAGGCTGAACTTAGGATCCAGAGACAAGAATTAGAAGTTGCCCTGGCCAAAGAGAAACTTGCTAGAGCAAGGCAGCCTAGAGAGAGTGGATCAGATTCCACTGGTGGCAGCACTATCCCTAAGGATAAAGACAGGTCCTATGACAATAGAAACCTGAGTAAGATTGTGCCCCCCTACAAAGCTGGGGATGATATCCACAAGTGGATGACTGCACTTGAGAGAGCTTGCAAAGTACAGCAGGTTCCTCAGGAGCAGTGGGCAGCAATCTTGTGGCTCTCCTTTGAAGGTAGAGGCCGAGATAGACTCCTCACAGTTAGTGATGGGGAGTCTAGAAACTACCTGGTCCTGAAGAGTGCTCTGATTGATGGGTTAGGCTTAACCACTGAACAGTACAGGTTAATGTTCAGAGATACCCAGAAGACACAGACTCAGGACTGGTCTGAATTTGTTGAATGTGCCACTAAGGCTCTGGAAGGCTGGTTGCTGGGAAGTAAGGTTACAGACTATGAAGGATTGTACAATTTGCTTATGAGAGAACAGATTTTAAATAACTGTCAGAACCAGCAGTTGCATCAACATTTGGTTGACTCAGATCTAACCTCTCCCCAAGAATTGGGAAAGAGGGCAGACAAATGGGTCAGAACCAGAGTTAAGCAAAAGAACCAGAACCAGAACCAGGGTGGTGACCAAAAGAAAACAGACCAGAAGGGTGGGGAGCAGAAAGCTAAAGACCAGAAGTCTTCAACAGGGCCCCAAACTAATACTGAGGGTGGGTCCCAAACTTCCAAGAAGAAGAAGAAAGAAGGTCAAAGAAAACCCTGGTGTAGCTTTTGCAAAAACACCACTCACTGGACAAGTGATTGTAAAAAGGGTGGAGCCACCAACACTGCAGCCCCTAAGGCACCTGCACCCACTAGTACAGCTGGCAGTGTTGGACCACAGACTAAGGGGGTAGTGGGTATCACCTTGGGAACTGATGGAGATTCTGACCTAGTCAGAGTCCCCACCCAGGCTGTTCTGATCTGTGATGGGGAGATTGATTTCTCCCCTACTGTCAGTCTCAATAATTTGGGCAAGTACAGACAGACACCTTTAATTAATGAAAAAGTGGCTCAAGCATACAGGGACACATGTGCCAGTGTCGCTATGGTGACGCCTAGCTTTGTGGACCCTGGACAGTATATATCAGGTGATAATTACCTGGTGACCAATGCCAGCAATGTCACTACTACACATAGTGTGGCAATTGTTAACTTTTCCTGGGGAGGGGTAACTGGCCTAAAAAGGGTTGTGGTTAGTGCTGATCTCCCAGTAGAATGTTTGTTGGGCAATGACCTGGAGAGCTCTCTATGGTCAGAAGTTGAGTACAGGACTCATGCAGAGATGTTAGGGATATCATCACATGTCCTTGCTGTGACCAGGTCACAGGCCAAAAAGTGCCTCTCTGAACCTCAGGTCTTGGATCCTGAAACAATGGACCAAGTACCTCCCAAGACAAGGAACAGGAGGGCAAAGGCTGTGCCTTCCCAAATGCCTACAAGTGAGGATCAGCCTTCACAGGAAGATGATTCTGAGACCCCTGAAGGAACTGTCCCTATAGAACTTGAACCTGATCAGGTTGAGTTTCTGGGGACAGGGGGACCTTCTAGGGCAGACTTGGGGCAGGCTCAGTTATCCTGTCCTTCTCTTGAACCCCTCAGACAGCAGGCTGCTGCTGAGGCTGCTGGGAATGCTCAAGGTACCCATAAGGTTTATTGGGATGATGGGCTCCTTTATTCAGAGGGTAGAGACCCCAAGCCTGGTACAACCAGGAGGTTGGTCATACCTCTGCAATTTAGGGGCTTCCTTCTTACCTTGGCACACGATATTCCCTTAGCAGGACACCTAGGCCAGAACAAAACATGGGACAGACTTGTCTGTCACTTTCACTGGCCTCACATGTCAGAAGATACAAAGGAGTTTTGTCGCTCCTGTGTAACCTGCCAAGCAAGTGGCAAAGCAGGTGGTACCACAAAGGCCCCCCTAATACCACTACCTGTGGTGGGGGTGCCCTTTGAAAGAGTGGGGATTGAGATTGTTGGTCCAATGGATCCCCCTACAGCATCTGGGCACAGATTCATACTGGTGGTGGTGGACCATGCCACCAGGTACCCAGAGGCAATTCCACTTAGGACCACAACAGCTCCTGTTGTGGCCAGGGCCTTACTTGGAGTTTTCTCCAGAGTGGGGTTTCCTAAGGAGGTAGTATCTGATAGAGGTGCAAACTTCATGTCAGGTTACTTGACAGCTATGTGGAAGGAGTGTGGTGTTAACTATAAGTTCACCACTCCCTATCATCCACAATGCAATGGGCTTGTTGAGAGATTCAACAAGACCCTGAAGGGCATGATCAAAGGATTACCTGAGAAGCTCAGGCGAAGATGGGATATCCTTCTGCCCTGCCTTCTGTTTGCTTACAGAGAGGTCCCACAAAAAGGAGTTGGCTTCAGCCCCTTTGAATTGTTGTTTGGACATCCTGTAAGAGGACCCCTATGTCTGGTGAGGGAAGGATGGGAGTTACCTCTCAAAAAGCCCAAGCAAGACATAGTGGACTATGTACTTGGTCTCCGCTCCAGGATGGCTGAGTATATGGAGAAGGCCTCCGCAAACCTTGAGGCTAGCCAGGCCTTACAGAAAGCCTGGCATGACCAAAAGGCTGTCCTGACTGAGTACCAGCCTGGACAGAAGGTATGGGTGTTGGAGCCAGTGGCCCCAGCAGCACTCCAAGACAGATGGTCTGGACCCCATACAATCATGGAGAAAAAGGGAGAGGTTACCTACTTGGTGGACCTTGGAACTCCCAGGAGCCCTTACAGGGTGCTCCATGTTAACAGGCTGAAAGCATATGTTGACAGGGCAGACATGGGCTTGCTCATGGCTACAGATGAGGGGCAGGAGGAAGAGAGTGACCCTCTCCCAGACCTGCTGACTCAGAACCCTGAGGATGGCTCAGTTGATGGTGTGGCCTTAGATGGCAGCCTCACTGAACATCAGCAACATGACTGTAGACAGGTTTTGCAGTCATTTCGACATATGTTCTCCCTGACACCCAGTCAGACTAACTGGTGTACCCATGTGGTGGACACTGGTGATAGTCTTCCTGTAAAGAACAAAATTTACAGGCAGCCTGACCATGTCAGAGACTGTATCAAGGCTGAGGTACAAAAGATGCTGGAGTTAGGTGTCATTGAGCCTTCAGAGAGCCCCTGGGCTAGCCCAGTGGTTCTGGTCCCCAAACCTCACACCAAAGATGGGAAGAGAGAGATGAGGTTCTGTGTGGACTACAGAGGACTCAATGCTGTCACTAGGACAGATGCACACCCAATTCCAAGAGCAGATGAGCTCATAGACAAATTGGCTTCTGCCAAGTATTTGAGCACATTTGACTTGACAGCTGGCTACTGGCAAATCAGGTTAGCTGAGGAGTCTAAGGCCAAGACAGCATTTTCTACCCCCAGTGGGCATTACCAGTTTGTGGTGATGCCCTTTGGTTTGAAAAATGCACCTGCCACCTTCCAAAGGTTGGTGAATCAAGTCCTTACTGGGTTGGACGACTTTTGTGCAGCATATCTGGATGATATTGCTGTCTTTAGCTCCACCTGGGAGGATCACCTGGTCCACCTGAAGGAAGTGCTAGAGGCTCTGCAAAAGGCAGGCCTCACTATCAAGGCAACCAAGTGCCAGATAGGGCAGAGTAAGGTTGTGTACTTGGGCCACCTTGTGGGTGGAGGCCAAGTTCAACCACTGGAGAGTAAGATTCAGACCATAAAGGACTGGACTCCTCCAACTACCCAGACTCAGGTCAGAGCTTTCTTGGGCCTGACTGGGTACTACAGGAAGTTTGTTAAGAACTATGGGTCCATTGTGACTCCTCTTAATGATCTGACATCCAAGAAGATGCCCAAAAAGGTTCAGTGGACAGAATACTGTCAAAAGGCATTTGATGACCTGAAGAAGGCCATGTGCTCTGCACCTATCCTGACTACTCCAGAGAGTTTATTGTCCAAACAGATGCTTCTGAGTTGGGAGTGGGAGCTGTGCTTTCACAACTTAATGTAGATGGTCAAGACCAGCCCATTGCTTTCATTAGCAGAAGGCTGACCCCCAGAGAGAAACGTTGGTCAGCCATTGAGAGGGAGGCCTTTGCTGTGGTGTGGGCCCTGAAGAAGTTGAGACCATACTTGTTTGGCACTCACTTCAAGATTCAGACCGACCATAAGCCCCTCTTATGGCTTAATCAGATGAAGGGTGAAAACCCCAAACTACTCAGGTGGTCCATTTCCCTACAGGGGATGGACTTTACCGTGGAGCACCGCCCAGGGACTGACCATGGTAATGCAGATGGTCTCTCCAGGTACTTCCACTTAGAACATGAAGACACAACTGGTCAAGGTTAGTCTAATGTCCCTGCGTTTGGGGGGGGGGGGTTGTGTAGGAGAGTAGGGTCTGCTATCCTATGGTCACCCAAAATTTTTGCTTTTTGCTTCACTGGTTTATGACTTAATGTGGCTGTGGGCCTGCTAATCAGACCCACAGCCTGCTGTTCTCTCTCTAAATTGTAACCCATGTACTTTAGGTGCATAACGAAATTGGAACTGGTTCACCTTATTGGCCCCTGTAACAGTGTACCCAGGTACCCAGGGCATAGGTGCTCACAAGGCCTACCAGGGGCTGCAGCATGTATTGTGCCACCCCTGGCCTGGCCTCCATATTTGACACAACTGGCTGATCACCCAGCTGGGGTAAGTCGGTGTAACCACCCCTTACTTAGGTGTAGTATGCCTATACCTAACCTAAAATGGACACATATGTTCCTATCAGTCACTCCTATGGAAGGCCTCATCAATCCTGGAGGCAGAGTGCTTGGAAATATGTGAGATGGTGCTCTGGCATGAGCTGAGCCTGTCTGCAGCTTTCGGAACCATGTCCTTTAGCTGTTCCATGATATTGCCATACCATATACTCTTAAGTGCATTATAATCCTCGCGGTTAAATGCTATCTTAGGTTTGGCTTTATCAAAACATGTCGAGTAAGGTGTCATACGAATTGGAATACTACCCCCTCGCCAGTTCTGGCGACGGGGGTAGCATTCCACCCTTCTAGAGGGACACGACATGTACCTAGCCTGAACCCCGGTTAAAGTTAAACAGAGCCTTAGCATCCCAAAATGGATGCTGCCACCACAGACACAAGACTGACCTCCTGCTGCTGGGAGTCCTTCCAGCGAGGGCAGCTTGGACAAAGGGTTTCCTGCCTGGGGAGGTGCTAGCACCACTCCAGACAGGATTTTGTGTATTGGGTAGGACAGGGCTGAATAGAATCAGACATGCCTGGGGCACACAAGGTGTCCCTGTGAATAGGCCAGTTCAAACCGGTGCTGGGGCTTTCCAGCCCCAGTCCTGGCGCGAAACTGGACAAAGGAAAGGGGGTGTAACCACCCCCCTTCCTGGTTCCACCCAGAGGAGGGACCTAGTAGGTGATCCGGCCCCCCAGATTCGAATAAGAGTGGGAGCTGTGTCCTGAGACTTCAGATCATCCTGAATCAACTTGAAATACAGAAGAAGACTGGACTTCGACATTCTGCTGCACGGAAGAGAATCTCCCTTGTGGCCAAGGAGTGACCACCCTGTGAACACAGGCACCAACCAGCAACTCGACGTCTGCTTTGCCGCCGCCTCCCGCCGGAGCCCGAGCCCAGAGCCTGACAAGACCCAGACTCCCAGACTTCTCACAGCCCGATCCACAGTCCCTGCAAAGAAGGGACCCGTGGAGGCACCGAGAGACGTGGGACCGGACATCTTGGAAGACCCCCGAAATGCTGACTGCGCAGCATCAGAGGCACCCTCGACGCTGTGCTTTGGGGTTTGAGAAGCCCTAACCTCGAGCAGCCTTTGCACCGAAGATCAGCCCCCCAGCATCTCCACGATCTGCGTGGGGCCCTTTTGCATTGTGCCACTCGACGCGCCTAACCGTCCACTTGCCACGCGGCTAGTGGCCATCTTGGCGACGAAACCTACAACTTTCACTGCGGGTCTGGTTGCTCCAGACTTGCCCTTGCTCCTGTAAAAAGGAGTCCCTGCTCTGACCTTGCTGGTCCGAGTAACAAGCCTTTTTTGATTCCTGCGTGGCTTGCATTAGCCAAGGCCTGTTTGCTTTTATCAAGTCGCCGACACCGCCAACAGCGAGAAGCCTGCGTGGGACAGCTCGTGACCGACTCCTGGACGTCTTTGACCCCTCGTGTCCACGTGGCTGCAGAGAGAAGCTACACCTCGACTCCTGTTTGCACCCGACATCGCCTGGTTCCACTCTGGTTCCACGGTAGTCACTGGCTAGTGACTTTGAACATTGTCCCCTCTGCTTTCAGGTCTTCACCTCTTCAGATCCACCCTTGGATCCACCGGAACTCTTCACAGCGAGCCGCCTGCAGCATCTTCAGCTCCAAGCACCATCGACCTGCGTGACGAAACCCGACACTACTTCGACCCTATGCACCCGCTTCCTGTGGGTGAGGTAACTCAGCTCCGCCGGTGTTCCCACACTGGTACACACCTCTAGTGTCTGTGTCTCAAGTTTCAGCTTTCTAGGTCACTCGGAAGGTTCCTTCCTAACTAACTTTGTACTTTTTACGCACCATTGACATTGCATTGGTAAAGCGTGCACTTTCCGCACTGCTCCCGAGTCCCGCGGGCCTTTCCCGACTTCTTCACTGCTAGTCCCGAACAGCTCCAGTGATTCCCCAGGCCCTAGGCCTCTTCACTTTCCCCATAGTGGTTCTTATACCACTATTTTAGTATATGGTTTAGGTGGCCCCTAGGGCTCATCCATATTGTGCAACTTTTGTGTATTTAAACTGTGTTTTGTTTTAACGCATTTGCTTCTGTGCTCATAAAGAGTATCAGGGATATTTGTAGTAATAAATCTATATATATTTTCAATATATATCTGTGTGGTGTCCTTTCATTTGGTATTCAAGGGATTGTGTATGGTAAAACAGCTTGCTCCACATGCCTTTACAGAGTTTAGCCTAAGACTGCTTAGTCCATGCTACCCCTAGGATAGCTTGTCTATAAGGTTGACTTTACAACCTGCACCATAAGGGTTGCTTGGCATGATACAAGGTGATCACTAGAACTAGTGAGCATCATATATCAGGCCAACTTCTCACACTCTTGGTCAATGCGGTGCAATGCGACAGTTCCAGAGGCGACACCCTCCTGCTTCGGAGTTGTGATGGCAGGCACAGCGACGGCGACACGCTCCGATCTCGTTGCGAGATTCTTCTCCTGATGCGGTGCAGTGCGACAACTGCAGCGGCAACACCCTCTTCTCTGGAGTTGCAACGGCAGCAGCAGCGACGGCGACACGCTTCTCTCCGATGCGGTGCAGTGCGACAGTTACAGTGGCGACACCCTCCTTTGGAGTTGCGACTTCCAGCTCCTTGCGACACGCAGTTCCTCAGAAGGCCCAAAACAACAGCAGGCACTTCCACAAGAACTCTGGGGAGCTGGAGGGTAAAGTCTCTTGTCCCTGAGACTTCAGCAGGAGGCAAGCTCTTTTCCAAGCTCTTGGAGATCCTTCACAAGTTGAAAGCAAAGTACACAAAGTTCCTTTCTACTTCCTTTGGCAGTAAGGCAACCACTACAGGCCAATCCCCCAAGCAGCACTTCAGCCTCTCCTCAGTTTCTTCAGGTTCCTCTCCTCAGTAATGGTTTCATCTTGTAGTCCAAAATGATCTAATTTCATGGGATCAGGATCCCAATATTTATACCCCAAAATCCTTTGTTCTCTGAGGGGAGAGGGGCCTTTGCCCAGTCCAAACCAGTTCTGAAGCACTCTGTTTACCAGACTTCTCCTTCCCTTTCACAGTGCAGGGCATGCACATCAGACGCCCCACAGGTGGTGGAGCCACCATTGTGGAAGGCAAGTACAGTCCTGGAGCACTTTCTTTACAGGACTCCTTGTCTTCTTTCAGTGTGCAGGGCAGAGACATCAGCCGCTCCCCAGGGGGTGGAGGCAGCATTGTGGAAGACAGGCACAGCCCTATTCAAGGTTCGGGTGCAACTCCTCCCTCCCATCTAGATGCAGATCTCTCTATTCACCACTGGGTGACTCAGCCTGTCTCCTGGAATTCCCCAGCCATGTCACTCACAAAACCAGACATAGGAATACACAAACTAGCAGAGGCAGGTTTGAATGGTTAGACAAGCAAATACCTAATTTCTAAAAGTGGTATTTGCAAACACAGAATAATAAAATAAACTTTACCAAAAGATGTATTTTATTATTCTGAGTTCAGGCATACTAAACTCGAATTTCTACCATGTTATCTGAGACAGTTAGGATCATAAAATGTAATAACTCTAACAGCCCATTCTGGCCTATGGAGAACAGGTAGCCTTGCAATAGTGAAAAACGAAAATGGCGGTAATTCACTATTAGGACATGCCACACACATCAGGGCTTGTCCTACCTTATACTTACAATGCACCCTGCCATTGGGCCTACCATAGGGGTGACTGATATGAAGAAAAGGGAATGTTTAGGGACTGGGAAGTGGGTGCACTTGCCCAGTCAGCATGGCAGTACAAGACTGCACGCAGGCTTTGCAATGGCAGACCTTTAGACACATTTTACAAGGCTGCTTCTGTGGGTGGTACAACCAGTGCTGCAGACTCACCAGCAGCATTTGGATTACACGCCCTGGCACACTCAGTGCACTAGACTAGGGTCTGACAAGTAAATCAAATAGCCAAACATGGAACCACTGATTAATACATCAATTTACAATAGGGAGCAATTGCACTGTGGCACTGGACAGCGAAAAAGCATCTAATACCAGCAAAAACACATGAGGCAACAGCAAAAATGGAAGGGAGACCCACGCCAATGGTGCCAGGTCTAACAATCAGTATAAAGGGGATATTTATGGCAATAAGGTAATTTTTGCAAGCTGGATATCATTACAGTAAAGGTAGAATGTTGTTTATTTTTCAACAACATTCTGAGCAGCAGCATTTTTAAACTGACATAGATTAAACTGCTTCTCATATACTTTTGTAACAAATTACTAAATTAATTTAGGTGTGTTTCATTTTGCTCTACAGATTCCTCTTTTAGGGCCTTATTATGAGTTTGGTGGTGCGGTAGTAGGACCACCCGTTCCTGCACTGCCAAACCAGTGTTGGAACCGCCCACCAGATCAGGAGCTTCCTCCTGGTTTGGCAGGCGGTTCTTTGGCATTACCAAGGTGGTGCCTGACACCGCAATGGGAACGTCAAAGGCAGTACCTGCACGGCATAGACTGCTTCAGTCCATGCCATGCAGGTACTGCTGTACATGCACACAGGGGTGCACATGTTGTGCCCGCCTGTGTGCATTCACATGGCGTTAGGCACCAGTGGGCCAAGTAGGGCTCCCTTTGTTTCCTCAATGCCACGCTTTTCATGGCGGTCGCACCGCCATGAAAACTGTGGCAGTGAGGAGACTCGTAATATGCTTGGTGGTCCCTCCAATCCTATTACAGGCTCAGGACTGCCGCATAACTGCCAGGGAACAGAAGTTCCCTGACAGTTGCAGCGGTTGCTGTCGTCCAATGATGGTCCACCCCCTTCATCGTAATAGGACAGTTGGGAGACCGCCACCATGAGTGTGGCAGCAAAAGGACGGCCAGATTCAAAATAAGGACCTTAGTCTTCATGTCTGCAACCATACTATTTCTGTCATGTGAAAGAGCAAGCCATCAAAATGTAAGTGATGTGTGAGACGGGTGATTGGGTGACCATGTATAATAATAAAACACCCTCTGCCATCTATACTAATATAATAAAGAGAGAGCCCAAACCTTTGAGGCGGGTAATCTCAGGAACCACAGCACCAATCGCAACACCCAATGCAGCATTAGAAAGGACAGTTGCAGCAGATGGACATAGGCTATACAGCTGGCCACCATATACATTAGAAGGGTAAAAGAACCTTAGGGGCAAAGGAGTCCCTTGTGGGCGTTCTGATCGGGGCATTGGGCTGGGGGCGTGTGCGTTGTGGTGGGAGCGTGGACATACAGTGATGGGCGCGGCATTCGCTACGTGTTAGTACTTCCTTGTGGCCGTGTGCGTTGTGCTGGGGGCAGAAATCAGGTAAAACAAGCGTTTGCAGGGATCCGTTGTGGGCATGTGGGGGCGTGGCCAACGCTACGTGTTAGTACTTCCTTGTGGCCATGTGCGATGTGCTGGGGGCGGAAATCTGGGGGCGGAAATCAGGTAAAACAAGCGTTTGCAGGGATCCGTTGTGGGCATGTGGGGGCCTGGCCAACGCAACCTGTTAGTACTTCCTTGTGGCCGTGTGCGTTGTGCTGGGGGCGTAAATGCGTAAATGTGGGGGCAGAAAGCAGGTGAAACAAGCGTGTGCATTGTGCTGGGGGCGGAAATCTGGGGGCGGAAATCAGGTAAAACAAGAGTTTACTGGGCTCCATTGTGGGCATGTGGGGGCATGGCCATACAGCAATCGGCGCGGCATTCAACGGGTTGTTCGGTAAAAAGGGGGCACGGAAATCCTGCAAAACAAGCGTTCGCAGGACTCTGTTGTGGGCGTGTGTATACCCGGACAACTTTGGGACGGGCTGCTAGTATATTATAAAGATATTGCAAGCCACGTTGGAGCTCCATGACCTTATAAAGCAACTCAGCCCTGTTCCTCTGTATGGTCATAGAACACTTTGTGGCTTGCAATAGCCATACAATGTATGGAAGGAGGTACTTTATCCGATATAATCCATCACAATCATCACACCTTTGCTGCATGTACCATGTGAAATCAAACCAGTAAATCTAGGGATTAATAAGAATAATACAACTTCTACTTTTAGTGTTTTCTGTTATGGTGACTATTCACATTCTTGTCTGAAATCATGAAGTAATCACTATAGACACTACTATAAATGCTTAGCTGTCCCAACGCAATGCTTTGCACAGTGAAAGGCCCATTTCTCAATTGACTGGACTTTAAGGATACAGGATTGTAAGTGCCTTAAAACAAGGCACTAATGTAGCTCACTAGACCCCTCTCCCTTTCCTCAGTCCATCTGGCTAGCTATGCCAGTTAAAGCTTCCCTGTTAAAGGTCCCATAGAGAAACCTTTTCACTGAAGAGGAATATCTTTTTAAAGCCATAGGCTGCGAAGTGAGCTTTGCTCTTTGCAACAAATTCACTAGTCACTCCCATAGGAAGGTTACTATTTAATCCTGCCTCCTGCCTGCCATTACAGCCATGTAAAGCGGTCCATGTTACATGCTCAGGGACATAGACTTAAGTTTACCTAAACTAAATATAGTTTCTAAAAATGTGTTTGATATTTGGGTTTTTTCTAAACAAGTCATGGTTTAGATTTTTTCAGAAACAATTGCAAAATCAATCTTAACATTTAAATCGCATTATTTAATCTGTTCCTAGTAAAATTTAGAACTACCAATGTAAAACTGATAATTAACTGTTCCCTGGGTCTGTCATACTGTTTGTCTTGCTCTTGACCAGACACTCTCTGCCGTTATTGCCAATTTGCACATTAAAAGCCCCCCACTGCTTGTTCAATTGCCAAGGGACAGTAGGACAGAGCAATTTTCCTCTTGCATCCTTTTAAGAATTATACATTTTGTAACATTAACTTGTGTAATAGTAATGCCTGTAATTTACAGTGCTCTTAAAGAGCTTTAAAAGTATTAAGTGCTAATCGAAAGACGAATCCTATTATATTTGAAATACCAAAACAATGATAAACTGTTTTTTATAATATCTGCTTTTCATCAGACTAATGCGGGTGCCTGAAGCTGTTCTGAGTGATGCATTACATTTGTCTCTGTTTCTGGTTTTAAAAAGCTGCGATCTAAAAGGTTTCTGTGCCACTTTGTACAATTCGAGCAAGCCAAAAAAGTAAATTTGACTCACTACACGACTCGCATAATTCACACTCTGTGAGCTTTTTTACCTCTTCAATTTGAAGCAATTTGTTTTCGCCGCTCATGAACACCAGGTAGATCTACACTCAACTTCTTCCTTTTTTTTTCAATGAAAATTTTTGTCACATTTTTCCTTTTGAATCCCTATCTCTCTATGGTCAACAAAAAAGAACACACGGGGTCTAAGTGCCAGTAAATCTGGCTAGGCTGTCCTAAAAGACTATAAAGTCAAAGCAAGAGGTGCCCAAATCACCACAGACCAGCCTAGAATAAGAAACTACTTTCCATTTGGAGATCCATCAAACACTCAACAAACTCAAAATGAATACAAAAGTGGTGATCAAAATCCATACCATCAAATAATGGATTACCATCAAAAAGACTTGATGATCAGTCATATCATCTGGCTATCCACCTTGTGAATAGGCTAGTCCCTTGATCATTGTGACTGATAGCCACACAATTATTTGGTAGTATTGGCTCAAGTCCATAAACATCTATGGACCGCCTGCTGGTAGCTAATATTTGATGGTTATGACGATTGTGAAAATACTAGTGCAATATAAATTAAAGTGGTGAGTTAAAATAGGATGATGTGTCCTCAATTAAACTTTATTCTGTAGCAGGGCATATCTCCTAGTTAAAAACCAGAACAGTGCAAAAAGCCCGTGGCTTTCATCAGGGCCTCTGCTCTCAAAATGTTGCAACTGTTATCAAATAATGTGACCAAATAAACATCACAAACAATAACAAAAATAAGTAGAACGGTTGGAAATGATACAACCTGTACCAACCGTGAAACACAGTTCCTCCGTGTCTATAGAAATTCATAAATCTATGAAAACAATACAATCATTGTAATTAATACATTTTTCATGTGTTCGCTAATTCCCCAAAAAAGTGTTTCCAAATACAAATTGTTAGATAATTCACACAATATTGCTCACCCGAAATGACAGGGGAAAGGACCTCACCTCACCTGGACGTGCTCAGGTCTACGAGGCCCCGCTCTATGGTTAGGAGAAATGCAAACAGAAAGAAGAGACATCATACGGCTACTATATCGGTAATCCATAGTGTCAACAAATCCCCTCTATTAAATATGTCATCCTCCTCCATTTATAAATACTGTCACAGAGAAAACACCCCTTGGTCTCAAAGTATCCCTCTGGGCTTGTTTTCTTAAGTATGATATCAAATCATTAAAAACACATTCTAACTTGTCTCATTGCGCCTATGCTATCCTGGTCATCTCTTGCCTGTCCCCAAATGTCTCAGAGATAGATCTGCTCTCCTAGATAAATATCAGTCTCTAAATCCTTAATAGCATAGATGGAGCCTTACCTCTCCGTCGGTACCTCAAGCTCACTCCTGAGACTTGGGGGAGGCACCGAACGGAGAGGAATTGGCGTATTTATCTTCAGTAGTTGTCACAGACTCTTTTTTCGCAGGCACACATTGAGCGTGTCTGTGCGTGCGCCCACTTTCACTTATGCCTTAATAAAGTCCCTTATCTCTCTTTTTTTTTTTTTTCTGTTTTTAAGATTGCCCTCATATCACCGTAAGCGTCTGCAATCGTTACATTAGACCCCTTTAATCCTGAACGCCCATGGTCCATGTTCCTGCATACACCACGGGCCGCCAGGCCTGCTTCTTTGTACGAGGCTTGGTGTAATCCTTGGACGATCTTAAACCAACCTTAGTGCCTTTCCCCAGCACACCAAGGGCACCCAAACGTTACCTTCCGTACGGTCTAGCCTTGCGGTTGCAAGTGCGCCTCTAAGCCACTTCTCTCTACCCTTGTTACCGTCACTTTTCTATTTATTGCACCTAAGTTTTTTGTGCAGTGCTCAAAGCTGAGTGCAACTTTGCTCGCCACCATGGTCACAAGGGGCAGGAGAGTCATAGAGCAGAAGCTGGCAACCCTAGTGTTTCTCCAAAGGCTTCTGGAGGAGGCCCGGTTAAGACTAGGCAGAGCCTTACTCCTGGAAGAAAAATCTTGACCTTGTGGACGGGTGATGGCAGGAAGTTGAAACTGGAAGGAGGATTCCCATGGGTGGAAAAACTTCCTCCACCAAGAGTAAGATCTCCTCGAGGTTCTGTTATGCACGTGACTGTTCAGCTGGGCCAGCAGCGCAGCATGCTGGGACATCAGATCAAGTTGTACTATTTGCCAATTGTTTGCCTACCATTCTTTTTGCCATAGGGTAGGTCTGGCTGAGCTAATGTATGGGGATTGCAGCAGTGTGTTTTTCCAAGAGAATGAGATAAACAGGGAACGTGTGAGAATGTGTGTGGGGAAATATGAATCCTAAAAGGAATTTGATATTTTGAAAAGGGAAATGAGGAAATGGCAAAATGTGGTACTTTTTAAACTGGTTTACAGGAACTTCCTGCTGACTATTTTTTTGGTGACTATGTTAAAAAGCATAATCATCGTCTTACCATAGCGTCTTACCATTGCGTCTGCTCCCCTCTCAAAAATTGTCAAATTTGATGATAACCTGACGACCTATGGTTATAACTTTGTAAATGACCTAGATAGATCTGGTACCAATGAGGTGCCTCAACTGCGAGTAAGACCGGAATGATGGTGAAATGTGTGGGTTTCATTTATGTGCAAGAAGTGCTGCTGTGTTGGACAAGACAAAGTGCCCTCTGGGCAGTGAGAATCAATGAGGATAGGGTCGCATTTCAGTCAACAATAGAACACCATTTGTTAAGAACTAGAGGTAGGAGAAATGTAGCTAAAGAGGTAGAAATTGAACGTGTGTTTGTGTTAGAGAGATAGAGAGAGAAAGGCCTCCGAGAACAGAGCTTTACGACTCAACATCCCTCCTCAAAGTGATGGGCGGGTAGCTGATGCAGCAGCACTTGGAAAGTGTAAGCTGCAGTTTATGCCCGAGTTCATACACCATTTGTTTAACTCATTTGAGTCTCAGATGGCTGCTTGAATACTTGCTGACAAGTGCTTAATGGTTGGCAAAATGAGAGGACGAAAGCAGATACGTTCCACATGCTGGACCCTAATTCACCAGGATGCCTTGGTTGGACATCCAGAGGAAAGGACTACCCATTCCATTTGGGGTACATGTTGTTTTGATCAGAGATTAGCTAGACTTTTTTTGTTTTTGTTTTACAAAATAATTTGTTTTTATCGTTTACGGCAATATGTTTTGTCATTGATTACTTTATGAGCTGAATATGTTGAACGTTTAGTATCAGCATGCTGGTACAGTTACAGAAATGCCTTTTAAAATGTCAGGACCAAAAACACAATTCATAATGTGAGGCGGGAATCAACTGCAAACTTTGAATAATTAATATGCATTTAAGAATCACACAGACGCCCTTCAGATGTCAGTGGTGCGATGACTGGGAGCATTAAATAATAAAACCGAAAAGCCTCATTTTGTTGTATGGACCTTATTTCTCACCCACAGAAAAACAAGTGTTTGTCAATTAGGCCTAAACTAAACTAAATCACGTCGAATTCTGAATACATGTAGTTATGCAGTTGAACACTTACAATCTCACCATTATAATTATCTTAGCCAAAATGCCATTCATTGTGCATTATGAGAGATAAACTTTATAATACATTCTCTTTCTGTCTGGCAGGAGGCAACTGCGCAAGCCACTGCTTAATTTGTAAGAAAATGAGTCTTGAATACACTTCCTCTCTTTCCTCTACGACCTTACATTTCTTGCCTCTTTATTATATCACTCTTGCATGTTCATTTCATTTACACTTCCCTTCGCCTACTTTTCTTCCTCCCTTTTATAGCGTGATCTCTCTTGCTGTGGGTAAAAGTCTGATTGATTACAAAATAGGTCCTGGTACCCAGAAATAAATGCCTGTGCCAAGTACCTGCAAACACCAGCACAAATTAAGCACAGGTGTAAGCATACTTTTATTCTGGGTGGAAGGGAATTATGTAATAAGCAGAGAATTGCATTATATTCTTTTTTCCATTTGACCCACAGCAATGTAGAGAATAATGTGTGTGATTCTGGCACCTTTTATATTACAGATTAACAATGCTCTTTGATTTTCAGTGAATCGAAAAATGCTCTTTGATTTTCAGTTAATCGAAAAATGAACCACACAATATTCAAATTTAAATTATTTGATTGGTGTACAATAGTGGTTTTAACATTTCAGTACTAAACACATTAGAAAGTAGTACTCTGCGGTACTGGTTGCCACTGAATCGAACATGCAAACGTGTGGCATTTTTCCAAGGTGGAAATGTAAGTCACAGTACACTGCAACTTCTCACAGCCAGGCGGGAATAACTGGGTACATGTTGCGTTGGCTTCAAGTCATCACATGACCCTCATCGGACCTCTTCTCTGGTCGGAGCATGCAAAATTGAACGTCTAAATGAGTATGACATTAGCCTAAAATTGAGTGTGCCAAGAGGACCAGCAATACAATCCCTTCCCAGGTCCTCTCCAGGATCTGGCCAGCAACAGTGATCACTGATTCAAGTTCCTTCATAGCCATATCCAGCAGCCCAATCCGGTTTTTGATTTGTGGGATGGGAGGAATTGGATGAGAGCACAGAAGAGGGTATCCTGCCCCTTACAACTTCACTCCGACCATCCCTGTTCACCTTTCCAACTAATAACAATAAAAAGAGGATATAGGGACTGAAAGGGGAGGCACTGACAGTGATTCAAATCTCTTTCCTTCCAATGTCAACTTTCTGCGTCTGATCCTCATTGGTAGTTTGGTGGGGGACGTTGAAGAGAGGTGAGTGGGAGAAGTAGAATGAAGTAGTCTATTGCCACTCGCTTCTTCCCTACCAAAAGGATTTTAATCAGAAGGTGTACTGGGTAGTAGAGTGTCGAGGATTAATCCAGCCCATCCCGTGCGTGTGCAAACCTCAGTATGTAAGTTTCCTTGCTAAGTTTATTTGAAGCCGTGGGCAACATGAGTCCTGGAGGTGACTTTGAAAATTCACTGTCTACTTTTGTGGGTCGAGAAGTACTCCCAGCCCCTCCCAGCCCCTCCCATGCTCTTACCATACTCAGTTTGTCAGTTTCCTTGATGAGTTTAGTTGGGGGTGGGAGGCAACATGAATGCTGTAGATGAATAAAACATTATTTTTGAGACCGTGGGGGACATTGTTCATGTTGATTAATGGTGACTAAAACATTCAATGTTGCCTTCTTTTGGGGGTCTGAATTCTTTCCCGGTATTCAATACTTACATCCAAACCCAGCAGTGAAATTGACAACAGGATGGTGGAGGACACATCACATTCTTCTCATGCTCTTTTGCGCCTTTAATCAATGTATACAATTGTATGGAATAAAGCACAAGAGGGATGCCTTGTGCCTCCCTGTCATCCAAATCTGGGAATATGAGGAGAGCAGAGGTGTCTGAGAGATGTGGATGCCACTGTGGATTATCTGCTAGTCTTAGATTCTTGTTATATCATATCACACATAAATAATGGTCCACTATAAGCCCCTTAAATATAGTGTTTTACCTATAACAAATACTTTTATGGCACGGGCTGTAGATCAATATTTTCTGCTTTATTTCAGGCTCTCTTATTGCCCCTATCCTTAACCAGGCTACCAACAGAGATGTTAGATCTGGCACCCTTAGGGTGGTCTTACTCTAGACCTTTTGCCTCCACATTTTGCTCATTCTTTTTGTTGGCCGTAGAACTCTGAGCACTTTACAACATCTAACCTGTGCTAAAATGCATGTGCCTCTCCAATAAACATGACATTGGGCTATACCTGATAGACATATTTGTTGTACTGGTAAGACCCTTGTAAAGTTGTATACCATATACCCAGGGCCTGTACTTCAAATGCTACATGTAGGCTGCAGCACTGATTATGACACCCACAGGAGTAGCCTTTCCAACGTGTGTCAGGCCTTCCACTGCAGTGCCTGTGTGCACAGTTTACTGCCACTTCGACTTTGCAATTCATTTCATTTCCAATCTTTATTTCGACCATTTGGTCATAAAAGATACACAGTACAAGAAAGGAAAAAACACATATTCAAATATCATTACAAGTAAAATATTGGATAAATATAAAGAGCATCAGTACAGGGTTAAACAACTTTATAATGAATTTAAAAAAAAATTCAGACACTACCCAACATTTTTTTAAAAACGGTTTCGTGTGTACCACACGTTGGTAAAAAACTTAGAAAGTGCGAAAACAGTTGGGCCAGTAACATCAGTTTTTAAAATCCTGTACATTGGTGCATATTCCCTGCCACCCATATTCCTTATCAACGGAAGCAGCCAATACTTTCTAGCTGCCCTATAGGCTGGACAAAAAAAGACCACATGCAGGTCGTTTTCCTCCCTATCCTCGCACACAGGACAATGCTTTGCAGGGGCAGCCGACGACCACCGACTAGTAAAAGACCGGAAGGGTAATGTGCCATACCGCCACTGGAGATACAATTTTCTTGCAAGTAAGGGATAAATAGGGTCCAGGGCTTTTTCAGGCCTATAAGTGTCCTTGCTTTGCAAGAACACGGCTGATAAGGACCCATCTGGCTGGGCAGCTATGGCCCCTGCCAATTTGCGTTCATGGTATAAATTCGACAGAGACTTCTTGGAGATATTGGGTGCTGCCGTGGCCGGGTCTGTCCATAGATCAGGGAGCCCCAAATCCATGCAGGTGGCTTGAATGTTTTTAACCCAAGGGACACTAAGCACCTTGGGGTGTTTCAATAGTTCGACCAATTCTGCCCTATAATCCGTGAGATCGTTACTACTCCATAGCCTGCGCCAAAAGGCTATGGGTCTCAGGCCTATCTCATCAGCTAGTGGTCGTAATCCTAAATCAAGCCTCAATGGAAGAAGCGGTGTGCTCGGGGGGAGAGCAGCCACCCTTCTTATGAACTTGTTTTCTGTTATAGAGAGGCTATGACAAGGCATGTGCCCCCACAGTTCAGCCCCGTACATGATTGCTCCCCTCGCCTGGGCCTTATATATCTGAATTAAGGAGCCCAATGGCCGGTACGTCGAGCCAGTCATTATTCGTGCAATGCCCCCAGTAGTTTGCACGAGTTTAAGATTTGCCCTGCTCTGGTGGGATCCCCAGGTCATAGTTTCATTGAGGGTCACACCCAGATATTCGAAGGTGGCCACTCTCTCGAGCCGCGCGGTTCCCAGTTGCGGGTTCTGGCGCAATTTGTGGCTCGGGTTTAAAACCATAAATTTGGTTTTAGTGGCGTTAATTTCTAACCCTCTATCCTGGCAGAATGCAGTAAAGGAGTCAAGTATCCTTTGAATACCCATAGGGGTTTTTGAAAGCAGCAGGGTGTCATCCGCAAACATAATTGCGGGCACCCTGCGGCCGTTTAGTTTGGGGGCGTCGGTATGATCAGTGGCATTGAGATGGGCGATTACCCCGTTGACAAAAAGGCAAAACAGGGTCGGCGCCAGCACACAGCCCTGTCTTACCCCTCGGTCAACGGGGAACCTATCAGTGAGCTCCCCCGACCTCCCGCACCTCACTCGGGCATAATTACCATGATGGAGCCTCTGTAAGATTGACAGGATGTCTGGGGGGACGCCCATCTCTGCCAGGACGCTCCAGAGTTTCCCCCTGGGGACCAGGTCGAAAGCGGCCCGTAAGTCCACAAAAATTGTGTACAAACTGCCGCCGTCGAACTTTGCTGTCTTCCAGTACATCAGATTTAGTCTAAAAACCTGGTCCACTGTGGATACCCCCTTCCTAAACCCCGCCTGATAGGGACTAAGGGCATCCACCTCCTCTATCCAGTCCTGAAGCCTATTCAGCAAGACCCTGCCGAACGGTTTCTGCGGTACATCGATCAGGCTGATTGGCCTGTAGTTGGCTGGGAGAAGAGGGGAGCCCTTTTTAAAGATAGGGACCACCTCTGCCCCCAGCCAAGTACCAGGGATTTCCATCCCACCGAGAACACTGTTAAAAAGGGCCGCGAGATAGGGTGCCCAGACAATGGGCTCCTGTTTAAACAGGTCCCCCGGTAAGCTATCCAGTCCCGGCGCCTTTGCAGAAGCCAGGCCTGAGATAGCGGCAATGACCTCACCCAACGTAATTGCCTCCCCTTGGTGGCCCGACCCCTCCACCTCGATAGATTCAGGGAGTTCTCCTGGCTCAGAGCTATAGAGCGACTGGAAATGAGCCTTCCAAACCCCAGGTGCAATATTTGGCTCCAGTGCCGATTGTAGATTCCCTGACCCCCCATTCACTATCCTCCAAAACAACCGTTGGTTTTGGAGTGCTAAAGCCTTTGTGAGTTCTTCCCACTGATTTTCTTCCCATTCTAATTTAACCTGATCAAGGAGCCTTTTATAGGCTTGCCTGCTATGTTTCAGGCGTTCTCCTCCAATTAAAAACTACTTGCCAAGCCGCAAACTCCTCTTTTATGACATATGAGACATTCCTAAGGTAGGCCCTAAGTAACCCTAAGGGCTAAGTGCAATGTACATAAAAGGTAGGACATGCACCTGTCTGTTTCGCATGTCCTGGTAGTGACAAACAGCCTATTTTGTTTTTCACTACTATGAGGCCTACCCCTCTCATAGGCTAGCAATGGGAATTCCTTAGTACACCTTTAAGCTGTAATGCCTGATCACAAAGCAATAGCCTTTTTAATGTTTCATATGTTTGGAATAGTAATGATAAATCCTCCTAACTGGTGAATTTGGATTTAACCTTACTGTTTCAGAAAAGACACTTTTATAAATTCAGGAAAGCACTTAAAACTTGGCTATTGTCCCAGCATCTAACTGAACTCACTATTTTGCGACTGCAACCATCCTCTCTTTAGCGCCAAGAAACCGCCTGGTGTATGAGCGCTTAACAAATCACTTTTGACATAACATAAAGTGGACATTTCTCTGAGTTTACTGCTATATGTGCCTGCGTCTGACAGCTTTTCTCCAAATATAACTCTGGGTGTGCGACAGCTACACTTTGTGCATTCCCTCTAGACAGCCACTACACTGAAACGTTAGGTGTGTCTGAGTACCCATCTACACACATCTACATTCTGATGGCCTTGCCTGGGCAGGATGGAAGGCCAAGGGTACACTTTGCTCACATAGACTGTGTCCTGTCCCTCACACAAAGGACTGATTACCCCCCACAGATAGTCTGGAAGACAGGATTGGGTTGAAAGTAATACTTATGCACTTCAGAGAGCTGCTTTGAAGTCACCTCGAAATCAACGCTACTTTTGGGTATGAGTACTGGGTCTCTGATCGCTAAAATCAGACACCACTGGACTTGTATCTGAAGCTCTACCAGAAGACCTGCTGTGCTGCCTAAAGTGAACGTCTGATGTGGAAGGCCCTTTTTTGTGATTGTTGCCCTGCTGCCTGCTGCTCTCTGACTATGGTGGAGGAGAGCTGGACTCTGCCTTCCCTTCAAGTAAATTCCAAGGGCTTGCTGGCTTGCCTCCTGGTTTCTGAAGTTTCAGGGCCACAAAAGACTTCTTGCAATTCTTCTGGGGCTTCTGGACCCTGTGACATCTGTGAATCCTACACTTGCCTGAGGTGCCCTCTCAAGCTCTAGGCCTCAGAAGGGGGTTCTGCAGCTGCTTTTCTACAAAATCGACGCATTATCACCACTGCGCTGATCAAAATCAATGCAATACCTTTGGATGCCGATGCAGTGCCCATCCGGAGACAGCCTTGCGTGGCTGACTTGCTTGGTTGTATATGCCAGGTCACCAGTATTTCTTGCCTATAAATTATTGCCTGCCCAAGATGGTCTTCATGAGCCAAACTTATGAGTTTTGAACTCAAACTAAGAGGAGGAACAAATCCCTCCCCTCTCATCTCAACCATCTCTTCAAAACTAGTATGTCAATTGAACAGATTAAATATGGCCTGGCACCTTCAGGAAAAGTGCTCTCTCTCTCTCCTTGATCATTTCCTCAGATATTCAAATATTGCTAACAACATTTCATATTTTGTCATTGCTTTTTCCACTCTTTCTCAGATATGACATTCAAGAGTCTTCAATTGCATCAACAACACTGACCACAACCTCATTGGTCCCAAAGTCACCATTCCCACAAGTTTTATCTGTAATTTTGGACAAGCAATCTATAACTTTATTTTTCCATCCCATCACATACTCTAAAACATAGTTATATGATTGCGTTTTGGCTGCCAATTTTGTCAGTCTTCCAGAACAGCTATTATGCCTACCAACCTTCAACACTATGAGTAAGGGTTTATGGTCTCTCCTCCGCACCAATCCATGTCGCCAAACATACATAGTTAGTAGCCCATGCTGCAGCTAATGCTTCCAGTGGCGGTTGCTACATTTGAAAATAGTGAAGCGTGAAAGTTAGGGATTACTTGAGTAGCGAGCGAGCACTGCATTTTCATTTACTATTGCCTTGTTATTATTTTGAAGACTGTGCACCCCCATAATGGGTTTCCCATACCACGCATTTGCACAGAATCACAATTACAACAGGAGTACATGACCACTGCCTTGTGCTCTCTGCAAAGAGACCAAGGATTGGATGGGCATGTATTCTGAACACATTTTTGACTGACTGGCAGTGGACGAGGTTCGAATCCCGGTCACTGCTCAACATTTCCACATTCCAGGCAAATCAATGAGTTTCACTGTACTGAAAAGGACAGCAGTCTAGGGGCCAGATGTAGGTAGGCATTTACCAGTCGGTAACGGCCGAATTCGGCCGTTACCGACCGGTAAATGGAATTTGAGATGTAGGGGGCAGAATCGGTAAATTTACCGATCGGTAAATTTACAGATTCTGTAAATTACCGAATCGGTATTTTTACTGATTCGGTAAATTTGATATGTAGGTGGGACTCTTCTGAGTCCCACAAGCCTTACCGAATCGGTATTTTACCATCAAATTCTATTTGATGGTAAAATACCGATTCCGGTGTGCATGCACATGTGTGCATGCACACCTGTGCCATATGACAGGCAGACCTGCCCTTAGGGCAGGTATGCCTGCCACATGGCACCCGAACCTGTTTTGGGGGTGCTAGAGGGTGTCAAAGTGACACCCCCTGCCCCCTTGTGAAATTCGGTATGTACCGATTCGGTAAATACCGAATCGGTAATGCCCATTCATTCCTATGGGCTTCAAAGCCCATAGGAATGAATGGGCATTACCGGTCGGTATTTACCGAATCGGTAAATACCGATTTTTACCGATTCGGTAAAAAAACATCTGGATTTCCCTACATGTGCCCCCTTCATATTTACCGACTCTTAAATACCGAATCGGTAAAATTCGGTATTTAAGAGTCGGTAAATATTACTTACCTACATCTAGCCCTAGATCTGTTGTACAGTGCCTTGAGCCACGTTAGCGCTATAAAAATACATATTTTTCACTGCATATTGATATAGGGATTGTCTACAAGTTTATGTGTAGCGCCTACTCTGTACTTGCACCGTAGGGATGTACTAACAAGTGTTATTATCTCCCTTTTGACTACAAGCCTTTAAATAATAAACGGTAAATTGGCCTCTGAGTATGAAGTACAACATTCCACTCCTTGGCTGTGCAATTCATTTCTAAAGGATGCTAGAGTGCTGGTGTTCAGTATGTGCTTTGTTTGTGTTTTGTAAATTGCAAACACTGAGTGTCTCGTAGGCAACGTATAAAGTTAGTAAAACTAGAATTACTTACTGTGCAGAATGTTTACTGTGCAGGAAGACCTGGGATCTACAGAAGTACTTTTTTCGTTTTTTTGCACAAGTCGATGGTGTCCAGAATACCTTAGACATGGGAATGACTAGCTCCACAAAGGGATTCCGTGTGCAGAATAATTTAGGCCTCACTGGATTCGCGCGCAGTTTACATCACAGGCAAATTACCCAGGGCTAGGTCTTAGTGCCAATATCGGCAACACTCCCCATCCCTCCCACAGCAATACTTTGGAGAAATAATCAGACACAACACATTCTTAGTGGAGAACATTGCTGCAGGTTATTTGCATAACAAATATGCAAGCATGGTGGGTTATCTTACAGGTGATCCCAGGGCAGGCAGCCCCTCGCCGCCTGCCCGCCTGATGAGTCAAAATACGCCGTGGCCCTCGCCAACTGGTGTTTGTCGATTTGGGGGAGGGGATAGCCCCTCCCACAGGCGAACCTCCAGTCCACCCCTTAACCATGCCCCTTCGAGCTAAGGGGGGCGGAGCGTTGCAGGCAACCCCCGGTTGCTCAGGTCCAGAGGGTACCCTTCTGTACCTTACAGCCTCTGGATCACCCTGTAACTCTGCCACAGCACTGGGTGTGGCCACTGTCACCCCAGGGCCCCCCACCACGATAGACCTAGTTACCTACACCCTGTTGATACTAAGCCTCCCCAGATCAAGCAAGAACAGGTCCATTCCGACTCTGGACAGGTGTATCCCATCGTCATCAAAACGCCCTATGGACTTAGCGTGCAGTAACCCATGTCGGATGAAGCCAAACCCCCTTTGTTCGGTGAATTTGCGCATGGCGCCGTTAACCCTTCTGCGTGAGGTCTCCATGGCTTCCCCTGATTACTCTCCTACCCAAGAAAGTCAAGTCATAGCCTCCCGGGTGTATGGCCAAACATGTTGGGGAGGGGAGACACCCCCCCCCAGTCTGTGTTGCAGCTTCTACAGCAAGCTGTTCCTGCGCATGCCTAGGATCCCTACTCAAAGGACGCCCAGAAGGCCCTCGTCCCAGACCGTTGGTCCTGGCAACTTTAAGAAATGCTAGGCTGCTAAACCCCCTATTGTGCTAAATTTGTCATGACAAACTAGTGCAACCCATTAGGCTGACAGTAGGACTAGCGATGTAGCCCATAATCCAGCGGTTGCTAGGAGTATACCAGTGCGTCAAAGCAGGGCCTCTGCTTTTGGCTAGTGGGACCCTGAGGAAAATAACACACACAACTAGCCTGCCCTTTGTATTCCACTAGCCTGCCGGTTCTACATCATCTGACAGCGATCTATAACTGCTGAGTCACCCTGCTTCTGTGCCACACCTCTGTTAGTGTATACCAGGAAGCAGGTAAGTGGGTGGTGAGAACGGGGGGGACAGACTGATCAGGCTCCAAACCCCATCCGACCAAGAGTCATGACTGGACGATGTGTAGCCAGACCGGTGCACCCCCCTGATTGTGCTGAGGGACGATCCCATTAACTGGCCCCAGGCTTGCCCCTCCCCAGGCTTGTTGATACAGCTGTATTGAAACAATGTTGTGACATGGTCTTGGGGGATTGTCTTTTGTGCCTCCCCAAGTCAGTCACGTGTCTCTTGGATCCTGTTCAAAGTGTTGCAGTACTACATGCTAATTGGGATGCTCATTGGACAAACCCAACAGGGAACGATCCTGTGAAATGAGGTAGGGACCACACACCACAGGTGAATCGGTCCAGGTTTACTTAGCCATGACCCCTCCCATGCCATTAGAGATCACCCTAAACAACCTGCAAGTGCCCAGGTGGCAGGCATCCAGCGGGACCTAGCAGTCCTATATACCCTTCCTCTCCTTACCGTATAACAGCATTAACTACTGCAGGTGTCTTGTTGCAACCACTAATCGCCCCTCTTGACCGGTAATGGTTAGCATTGCTGAAGATGTTTGGTTACCTCTCATCCGGGTAGCATCTGCCTGAAAGCACAATATGTGTGATGTTGTGCAGGTGTAGCAGAATCATTATACTAATAACTGTGCATATCACACCCGGTACAATCATACTTTTTTCTTGATATTTTATACAGTGGGCGGTAGAGGTATAAGTACTTCTCCCCCCGCCCCCTCCTGCCCGTGACGCAGGCATTGGGGACTCTCGAGGGTCCTCACCACTGGGAGGCTGACTTGTGTGCCCTCCTGTAGCACTAAGGGGGGCCGCCCTCAGAGGAGGGCCCCATTCGTGGGCCCGGGGCAGCCCTGCAGATGTTCTGTGAATGTAAGTCGTAATGTATGAACTGTTTCAGTATTTATGCACAAGGCACTATTGTATGCAAGTGCCAGCGTTCAGAAAGGCGTTGCAAATAATCATGATATGCAGAGGGTTACACTGTGGAGAGCACTCATGGAGATCTGTAGCCCCTAAGTATTGCATAGTTGGTGTGATGGAGTACTTAAATATATATCGCTTACTAGCCCTGAAGAGGAACTGAAACTGTGATCGGAGCGAACAGCTAAGCTCATCCAGTCCCTTTTCTTTTATTGTTGGACATGTATGCCTACATTTATAAAGAGGAAATGACTTGAATAGCACAAGAACGCAAAGAATGCGTGTAGGGCCAGATATGCTATTGTCCCCTGGCACAGAACAGCCTACATCTCTGGACCCAGTGACAGTGGTGGCGGGCATGGATGGTGGGGCGGGCAGGTCATGCGGGGGGGGGGGGGATGGAAGTGTTGCACATATTTTTTAAAGTAATAAATACAAATAAAATAAACTTACAGTTGAGCCGGGTCCCACGTCTTTGCTGCTGCTCTTCTCTGGACAGAAGCACAGTCAGGTCCCACTAACCAATCAAATCGCTGCAATGCAGCGTTGTGATTGGTAGGCACCCAGGCTTCCCTGACCAATCACAACGCTGTAGTACAGCGTTATCATTGGTTTTGAGCGCCCTGGTTGGACGCTCAACCAGGGAATGGGAGCCTGGCCTTGTTCTGCCTGCAGGTTGTAATGCGGTACAAAAGGGGGTGATAATGGACGGAGCATCTGAACCAATCAAACACTCACACCAAGTCAAAAGATCTGGGTTTAATCCATCACCGTTCTTTAGCCCATTCTGCCACCCCAGTTCAGACATGGCTATATGCAAATCAGTCTGACCCTGTGCCTCATGGGAACAGTCCAGCCCGAACTGCCAAGCCATGCCTTCCCTGGACTGGAAACAAGCTTCCGAGGACCGGTTCAGATGCACCGTCCATCACCACCCCCTTTTGTACCGCTTTTGGTCACCATAAGTGTGGCAGGGTATGGTCAGACGTGAGTCCCTTGCTCACTTTGAAACTGGATTCAAGCAAGCCGGGCTGAAGACGCATGCAATGCCAGAAACCGGTTCTCGGAAGCTTGTTTCTGGTCCAGGGAAGGCATGGCTTGGCAGTTTGGGCTGGACTGTTCCCATAAGGCACAGGGTCAGACTGATTTGCATATAGCCATGTCTGAACTGGGGTGGCAGAGTGGGCTAAAGAACGTTGATGGATTAAACCCAGATCTTTTGACTGGGTGTGAGTGATTGATTGTTTCAAATGCTCCGTCCATCACCACCCCCTTTTGTACCGCTTTTGGCCGCCATAAGTGTGCAGGGTATTCTCAGACGTGAGTCCCTTGCTCACTTTGCCACTGGATTCAAGCAAGCTGGGCTGAAGATGGCTGGAATGCCAGAAACCGGTCCTTGGAATCTTGTTTCCGGTCCAGGGAATGCATGGCTTGGCATTTCGGGCTGGACTGTTCCCATGAGGCACAGGGTCAGACTGATTTGCATATAGCCATGTCTGAACTGGGGTGGCAGAGTTGGCTAAAGAACGGTGATGGATTAAACCCAGATCTTTTGACTGGGTGTGAGTGTTTGATTGATTCAGATGCTCCGTCCATCACCACCCCCTTTTATACCGCTTTTGGCCGCCATAAGTGTGGCAGGGTATGCTCAGACGTGAGTCCCTTGCTCACTTTGCCACTGGATTCAAGCAAGTCGGGCTGAGGACGGCTGGAATGCCAGAAACCCGTCCTCGGAAGCTTGTTTCCGGTCCAGGGAAGGCATGGCTTGGCAGTTCGGGCTGGACTGTTCCCATGAGGCACAGGGTCAGACTGATTTGCATATAGCCATGTCTGAACTGGGGTGGCCGAGTGGGCTAAAGAACGGTGATGGATTAAACCCAGATCTTTTGACTGGGTGTGAGTGTTTGATTGATTCAGATGCTCCGTCCATCACCACCCCCTTTTGTACCGCTTTTGGCCGCCATAAGTGTGGCAGGGGTATGCTCAGACGTGAGTCTCTTGCTCTCTTTGCCACTGGATTCAAGCAAGCCAGGCTGAAGACGGCTGGAATGCCAGAAACCGGTCCTCGGAAGCTTGTTTCCGGTCCAGGGAAGGCATGGCTTGGCAGTTCGGGCTGGACTGTTCCAATGAGACACAGGGTCAGACTGATTTGCATATAGCCATGTCTGAACTGGGGTGGCAGAGTGGGCTAAAGAACGGTGATGGATTAAGCCCAGATCTTTTGACTGGGTGTGAGTGTTTGATTGATTCAGATGCTCCGTCCATCACCACCCCCTTTTGTACCGCTTTTGGCTGCCATAAGTGTGGCAGGGTATGCTCAGACGTGCGTCCCTTGCTCACTTTGCCACTGGATTCAAGCAAGCCGGGCTGAAGACGGCTGGAATGCCAGAAACCGGTCCTCTGAAGCTTGTTTCGGGTGCAGGGAAGGCATGGCTTGGCAGTTCGGACTGCACTTTTCCCATGAGGCACAGGATCAGACTGATTTGCATATAGCCATGTCTGAACTCGGGTGGCAGAGTGGGCTAAAGAACGGTGATGGATTAAACCCAAGATCTTTTGACTGGGTGTGAGTGTTTGATTGATTCAGATGCTCCGTCCATCACCACCCCCTTTTGTACCGCTTTTGACCGTTATAAGTGTGGCAGGGTATGCTCAGACGTGAGTCCCTTGCTCACTTTGCCACTGGATTCAAGCAAGCCGGGCTGAAGACGGCTGGAATGCCAGAAACCGGTACTCGGAAGCTTGTTTCCGGTCCAGGGAAGGCATGGCTTGGCAGTTCGGGCAGGACTGTTCCCATGAGGCACAGGGTCAGACTGATTTGCATATAGCCATGTCTGAACTGGGGTGGCAGAGTGGGCTAAAGAACGGTGATGGATTAAACCCAGATCTTTTGACTGGGTGTGAGTGTTTGATTGATTCAGATGCTCCGTCCATCACCACCCCCTTTTATACCGCTTTTGGCCACCATAAGTGTGGCAGGGTATGCTCAGACGTGAGTCCCTTGCTCACTTTGCCACTGGATTCAAGCAAGCCGGGCTGAAGACGGCTGGAATGCCAGAAACCGGTCCTCGGAAGCTTGTTTCCGGTCCAGGGAAGGCATGGCTTGGCAGTTCGGGCTGGACTGTTCCCATGAGACACAGGGTCAGACTGATTTGCATATAGCCATGTCTGAACTGGGGTGGCAGAGTGGGCTAAAGAATGGTGATGGATTAAACCCAGATCTTTTGACTGGGTGTGAGTGTTTGATTGATTCAGATGCTCTGTCCATCACCACCCCCTTTTGTACTGCTTTTGGCCGCCATAAGTGTGGCAGGGTATGCTCAGACGTGAGTCCCTTGCTCACTTTGCCACTGGATTCAAGCAAGCCTGGCTGAAGACGGCTGGAATGCCAGAAACCGGTCCTCGGAAGCTTGTTTCCGGTCCAGGGAAGGCATGGCTTGGCAGTTCGGGCTGGACTGTTCCCATGAGGCACAGGGTCAGACTGATTTGCATATAGCCATGTCTGAACTGGGGTGGCAGAGTGGGCTAAAGAATGGTGATGGATTAAACCCAGATCTTTTGACTGGGTGTGAGTGTTTGATTGATTCAGATGCTCCGTCCATCACCACCCCCTTTTGTACCGCTTTTGGCCGCCATAAGTGTGGCAGGGTATGCTCAGATGTGAGTCCCTTGCTCACTTTGCCACTGGATTCAAGCAAGCCGGGCTGAAGACGGCTGGAATGCCAGAAACCGGTCCTCGGAAGCTTGTTTCCGGTCCAGGGAAGGCATGGCTTGGCAGTTCGGGCTGGACTGTTCCCATGAGGCACAGGGTCAGACTGATTTGCATATAGCCATGTCTGAATTGGGGTGGCAGAGTGGGCTAAAGAACGGTGATGGATTAAACCCAGATCTTTTGACTAGGTTTGAGTGTTTGATTGATTCTGATGCTCCGTCCATCACCACCCCCTTTTGTACAGCTGCAGGTTGTAATGCAGCCTGCATGGAGAACCGGGAAAGTGTGCATAACTGGTTTGGGCGGCCCGAGAGGGCCGACCAAACAGTCATTGCACACTTTAGGAGTAGACAAACCACTCTTCTCCTGCTTGCTCGGAGAGCAGAGCAGACCTGTCCACCCGCCAGCCCGCAAAGCAGCAGAACACATCAGGAAGCATAAAATGATAATAACATGAAGTTATCATCTTATGTTTCTTATTTGCACTGATTAAAAGCAGTAGGGGTCAATGCTACAGGCACCGTAGTGGAGGAGCTGCCACTGAATGCTTCCCTCTAAAAAAAAGGAAGTTATTTTCCGAACTTGATCAATAGGGTTAATTAAACACTGTTTTCTTTTCTACTATATTACTTGAGAGAGGTCACCTCCAATACTCAATCCGCTGACATCCACTGTGATTATGGGTTTTAGACCCATCTTGAAAGGAGTCAAAACACTTGCATTGGCTACGTCAACTTTTACCCCATAAAACGCTTTTGCTCATTCTCGCCCCACTTAAATACATTTTCTTTTCTTAAAAGCAACCGTAATGCTTCAGTTTGGTTAGCAAAATCAGTCACAAATTTAGCATAATATTCAACTAGCCTCATAAATTATCTCAATTATCCTTGCCATCTAGAGTCATTGCATTCTTTATGGCGCTGCGCAGATCTGCTTTTGGTCTGACTCCTTCCTCATGTATTAAATACCCAAGATACTCTACTTCCCTTTCTAAGAATTTACATCTTTTCTTTTTGAGAGTCAATCATGAAGAAGCTAGTCTACTTAAAACTTGTTGAAGTACTTCACTTTGCTGCTCCACTGACTCTCCAAAGACTAGGAAGTTGTCTTTAAAGAAAATGACATTTCAAATTCCTGCCAAAACATCAGTAAACAACCTCTGGAAAATGCTGATGCAAATGACAATGCAAAAAGTAACTGGCTAAATTGATAAACCTCTTCTGAGGTAATAAAAACAGTTAAGGCTCTTGCATATGGATTCAATTTTATCTGGCGGTAAGCATTTGTCAAGTCGAAGTACTTACCACTGACAATAAGAGGACCATTTCATTAATGACTGCTAAGGGGAAACAATCAGAGACCATTTAGGTTGCAGAAATCTATGCAGAATCTCTACTCTCCTGGGTGCGATGGACATGAGGTTCCTTTGCCTGCTAGCGCTCTGAGACCTTAGGGTGATTTATGCGTGATACAAATGCAATAAATGGAAATGGAAATGGAAATTTCCATCTGCTTTGTTTGTGATGATTATCGGCAATATCTATTCAGCTGCCTCGACTGTCTCTCTTTTTTTTTTGAGGTTGTAGAAATCTATGCAGAATCTCAAATTTCCATCTGCTTTATTTCTGATGATTATCGGCGATACCTATTCAGCTGCCTCAACTGTCTCTATGATACTTTCAAATTCCATTTGCTTGAGCATGTACTTTCTTTCATCTCTGATGGTTACAGGTATCTTACTGGCTTCATTCCTGACTGGCACAGCCATTCTGTTCTGTAAATAAACCTTTCTTAAAGTTTGACAAGTCAAGAAATTGTATTTATGCCCCAATGAACCCTACATCATCCATGATACCCCTTTGAATTTATGTCTTTCAAATAGAGTTTGAAATTCGGCCCGGTGATTTGGAAAAGAGTTGTTGGGATCATGGTGCATAACTAACCTGAGCCCATCATTAATGTCACTGTATGACTTCTCATCACAAATTGAGCCGAAGGTTTATTTCTTCTTCCAACCAAGCAGTCATCAACTTTCCCAATGCTCAGTACTATGCGATACTCATCTTGACTGTCTTCTTGAACTCGACACACTTTGTTCCTGTTTCCACTCCTCCACACCCTGTTGAACTGTCCTCTCTTCCCACAATTCTGATGCTGCTCTCCAATGGCAAAGCAATTCTTCGAATCTCCTGAATGTAATTCCACATATATTACACACTCTGACCACTGCTCTGCTTCCAGAGTAGTTAATATTGTTTGAGTTGTAGTGGTCATTTCTAGAGAAATTAATTATCTTCCTATTGCATTCACATCATCTTTTTCATTCGTTTCCACAGCATTTATGAACATGTTGATGTCTAGATTTTTATCTCCTTCATGAATTTTACTGATTCTTCCATTTTTCGGACAAGGATTGCTGGCACTCCACAGCCTTTCATGAAGTTTCTTTCTCGTGCACTGCACTATAACTTGATCTTTTATGAGTTTGTCCGTCATGGTGTCAAACGGGTACTTTGCTGCTAATTCTCTTTCGTGTGTGACAAATTCATCAATGGTCCATTTTTGTTCCTGTGGTAGACTGTAACAGTTTTGTCTGCACTTTACTATATTCACAGATTTTTCAACTCTTTCCTCTAATCGCAAAAGTGTCTCTTTGTAAACATCTTGGCAGAAGATATTTGAACTTCAAAAAGATGGAGGGTCCCCTGTTGTCAATATCAGGGAGGGGGATTTCAGTTTCGCAATAGGTGGAGTTCCCTGTTCTATTTGTAGCAGGCTGGGATCGCTGAGGTGAACTGAGAGGGAGTATTGGAGGTATGGGCACTACTGTATTTGGCCTAAGTGGGAATTATAGCAACAACAAGGAACAAAATGAAAGTCAGGAAGTAACTAATGGACACAAGAGTTAAAAGGGAAATGTGCAGAATTTATTACAACCTCCCAATGTGGGTTACAGTCTAAAAATGTTTTACATTTTGACTAATTTTATACACTGTATTACCGCCCTAGGTGGTTTTTAATCATTTTTGTATTATATTTTAGACTGTAACCCACATTGGGAGGTTGTAATAAATTCTGCACATTTCCCTTTTAACTCTTGTGTCCATTAGTTACTTCCTGACTTCCAGAAGATATTTGAAGACATGCTGTCCCTCGTTTTCCCGAAGGCACTTAAAATGATTACTTTTTTCCGGTAGAAGAAAATTCTGTAGCATTAAGTGCCTTCCAAATATTTCATAAATATATCATTACAATCCTCCCATTCAATGGTTGGGATACCTGGTGTTGGTAAAAACACACTTGGAGGAGTGATTATGACATTTGTCAAATAATTCATATTGCAATTTAAATATATAGTTCAATGGCCTGTATTTTAAGTTTTGAATGAATTTATGGAAACGCAGTTCTTTCAAACATTGTTTTATGCGGATTTATTGCTTGTTTCTCTTTCCTTTTGTGTTTGTCCAGCAGATGGTGATGTTATCCTGGATTTACCTGAGGGAATGTGCAGTATGACGTTATTCGTCATATGATGATGGGAGGTGGGGAGCGTCCTTGTGAGTTCCCAAAGTAGATGCTGTCAATGTATCAGGTAAGTGACATTAAATTGATTATCAGTATTAGCTGTGAAATGGTTTGGTTGGGTAGTAGTGTGTGTTTGGAAATTTCGCTGTGGCATGAAAAGGTTTAATCGGTGTGCATTGGGTTGAGAGGGCGGGGAAGGGATTTTCTAAACTTTAAATGATGAATAAATAACTTTTAGATTTCACAATTTGTCCCAGCAGAGTGGTGGAGGCAATAGGCCCACATGGGGTGATAAGGACGACATGGATACATGATTGTGGTACATACAATTGGGCCAGGGCACGTGCGCCACATCACTCCTGATGCCTGTGTTGGATGGGTGTGGGGTGTGACCACCAGCCCTCGTCGAGTGACTGGTACCCCAGTGCATTGACAAATACTAGAATGAGTTCAGCAGGAATCTGCATCCCTCCAAACTTTATAAAAAAAAAAAATCCAACCTGTGGGTAAGAATAAACAACAAAACAAAACACCACTCTTTAGACAGTCGTCAGGACAGTACAGGATAAGTGGACAGGTGCAGTTGGGAGCACCCCGACATCCTGGATCTCATCCATATTTTAACCAGATGACTCTGGGCACGAATGCGGTGTGGATGGAGTCCAGATCCCTAGACATCATGTCCATGGGGTTACAGTTCACTTGTGCGATGTTGTTCGGTCCCGCCGGCTCTCATGGTGTTGGAGATGACATGTACAGCTCAAATTGGGGAAGAGCATCAGGAGCGTTGATGGAGTCTGCTGCAGAGGTTTCTTTTGAGGTGCCCTGACTCAGTGAAAGGCAAATCTGCAAAGTCATGAGGGTTGTGAGCAGGGATGCAATCTGGCTCTTGCATGCAGTGACTGCTGGCTGGACGGTTGCACCGTGAAGCTTGGGACAGATACATGCTTCATGCATTCAGGAGGCTTACTTTCAGTACTCCCGCTGGGCTGTCTTCATGGGTGTCACTGCATCCCTGGTGCTGGCTTTTGTCTGTAGGTGCACTCTCTGGTAGTGGAACTTGCCCTTAGTCTTGTCATGTTTCTTCATTTCTCCTGTGCACCAGTGGTTGCCGGGATCACCTGTTTGACAGGTCTGTCACTCACCTTTCTCTCTTCTTCTCTTCTCCTTCATGACATGGCACCATGCCACTCTCTTCTCCTTTCCAATTCTCTTTCACACTGTGGCATTGTGGCACGCTCTTCTCTCTTCTGACAAGGTCTCTCACTGTGATGTGGCGTCCTACCATCTGTCGCATCTTCACTACACATGGACCTCTCACTGGTTGTGTCCTGTTCATAGGACTTTGTATATTCATCAGCTGTGGACCTCTTGCTGTTCGTGTTCTGTCTGTAGGACTTAACTCTTCTCTCCCTGTGGACCTCTCACAGGTCTTGTCCAGTTCATAGGACTGGGAATCTTCCCTTGACATGGGTGTGGCAACCACTCACACTCTGCCTGACCCTTCCACAAGGATCTTTGTACTGCTCCACTCCCTGGATGGAGGGTCACTGTTCTTATGCTTCTCTTCTTCACTCGATGGCCTGGTGCTTGCGCCTTGAGGCTTCACCGTCAGGCACTAGGTCCTCCTTAGATTTGTGCATGCTTCACTGGGTTGATCACTCTGTTTGACATTCTCAATGACAGGACAATGGTGGACATTCAGTGCTGCGGTGGCCAGCTAGTGCAACTTCTTTTGTGCAGCATTACTTCTCACTGTCTGAGGCCTCTTTCTTTCCAGGGCTCCTGCCCATGCTGTCAGAATCCCAGCTGGGACCCTCTGTGCACCTCTGATTTCATGCTTGCGTGTCTCTCTTCTCTTGCAGTGTGCATTCTGTGAACTGCTGCCCCTTCAGGTAGTGGTGGGACTAGTAGATTGTCTCTTCTTGGACGCCCTTTGCTGGCACCTTGCGTGCCTTCTCTTCTCTCTTGCGATGGTAGCTGTTCACCAATGGGGGTATGAGGTGCTATCTCCTCGAGTGTGGTTGCGTCAGACAGCCGCTGTGGGGGTGTGCACCATGCACAGTGCTCCTAGTACCTTTAATGGGCTTGCTGCCTGACTATCTAGGCTTATTGCTTATCTTGGCTTATTGCTGCTTTTGGGCTTGGCTGCCCTTGGTTTCACTGGACTCTTGGCAGATTTCTTGACTGGGGCAGCTTTAGGCTTCTTGGGGCTCTTTGCGGAGGATAGCAGTCTCTCCCCTCTAAAAGGACAGGCAGCCAACAGAATCGCTCCCCTCTAAAACAACAGGCAGCCAACAGGGGGCATGTGGTGCTCTCTTGGCCAGTCTCTTGCTGTGGTGGCAGAGTGGTTGTGGCCTGTTGCCACTAGGGGAGGTACGTGTCTTTCTCCTTTACCTTCACGGAGAGCAGTACAATTCATGCGGGGGCAAAGTGGCTGCACTCGTTTTAGGGGCTGAGGACGGCAGTTACAACCTGCAGCAGACATCCTCTTCCGGCCGGCGGTGACTGTAAGTGGCCACCAGGGGGTGCTTTAGATACTCTGCACCCATCCAGGTTTCTTGCTGGTACTGTCCCCGTGCTTGCTGCCTCCATGTGTCTTTGTTTAATGCAGGGCGACCGATGCCTTCATATCCTGTCCATGAATATATATTTTTTATTTCTATGTTGTGGCTGCTTGTTTGCGTACCCCGTACTTAAACTCTCAGGTATATTGAGCGACTGCTAGGTGACACTACTGCCACTTCAGGAGACTGCAGCAGCTTTCATGACACTGCAGGCTTCGCGATGCATTGGAGATACCAGTGCTGTGTTTCCTCACTACGGGTGTTTCCACTCACGGCACCTCTTCGCCAGGACAACGAGATGGCAGGCAGCCACCACAGTGGGCAGCAGAAAGGCACCACTTGTCCCCGACTCGCGGGAGCTTCTTTCGTGCGCTGGGTGCAGTCCTCCTCATCGGGAGGGTGCTGTGATGGGGCTGCTAGCGCGTGGTGATTATGGCGCAGCAGCCGCAAACATGAGAGGGACACAAGTTCTGCTTTCACTCGCGTGGTTACGACTGCCGGAGCCCGGCCACGCCTCTTTATTTTATAGCCGGCGTGTGATGACACACGCCGTTGCTGAACAGTGTCCTCCGAGCACGGGTAGACTGCACCGATACACGGCCGGAGGACACTACATTCCTTCCAACCTTTATTAAACAATAAACATTTAACAATAGCAAAAGCGTAGATCTGTTACCAGTTCTTAGAGGAGTCTAGTCCGGGGTTCATCATACCAGGAACCCTGCCAGGTGGGAGGACAGTGCCGGGTTGCATCTCAGGTCATGCACGGTGTGTTCTCCCCGGGAGGACAGCAAGGATGGAGCTATTTCTTGTGAGTCCTCTCCCTCTCGAGGTCTTGGCCGGATTCTGTCTGGCGTTCGCTATCGCTCCGGGGTACTCTGGCCAGATACATCTGAAGTCCCTTCGATAGTTGTCCCCGGGTCACCCTCTAGCTCTACTCCTTCCGGTAGATTATTGTGCCTGGCGTCCAAGGTGTCCGCTGATGGTTGCTCCCTCGTTCCAGCATGTACCCTTTTGAAGAAAGAGATATTGCGGGTGAATTCTTCAGCTCCTCTTCTGGGCGTTATCAAGGTGCCAGAACGGTGAGTGACAGTCCAGGGTAGGTGATCAAATGGAAGTCGGAATTTTCTCCCAGGGTATCGGTCCTGGACGTAGACTCTGTCCCCCCTGTCAATGTCCGATGCTCTGGCTCGTCGTATAGCGCTGGGTTGGTCATTGGAATTGGTTCTGTCAGCTAATACTTTTCCAGCATCAATTGGAGACGGGGCCCAGCTCGGGTGATGTGGGATGGTATCTCGTACTACTCGGCCCATGCTTGCCGGCCCTGGAGCTGCTTCGGTCGTGAGATGGGGAGTCTGCCGATACTCCCGCAGGAAGCTGTACATGGCTCTTTCCAGGGGTACTTCATCCGCATGTGCAATGCGTATTACTTTGTTGAGGGTGCGCATGAATCTTTCTACCTCCCCGTTCGCTTGGGACCAGCCGGGGGTCACTTTCTGGTATTGGATGCCCCATGCCTTGAGATAATCTGCAAAGTCCTGGCCGTGGAAAGGGGGGGCGTTGTCTGTTTTCACCACCTCAAAGATGCCATGGGTCGCAATGTTTTTTTCCAGCTTGGTGATCACCTCTGTGGCTGTCTGGTTCCCCACAATCTCGACCTCTGGGTACTTCGTGTAGTCATCAATGATCACCAATGCATATCGTCCATCAGGGAGGTGTCCGAAGTCCACACTGACGCATTCCCACGGCCGCTGCGGGTTGTCTTCTGTGATGACAGGGTGGGGCCGGTCTGGTTGACCTGACACTTGGCACCATGAGCATGTCCTGACTGTGAGCTCCACCAGGGGGTCCATTCCTGGGAACCACACTTTTGCTCTTAAATGGCTCTTCGTTTTCACCATACCCTGGTGTCCTCGGTGTGCGAGGTCCACCGCTTGTTGCGCAAGGCTCGAGGGGATCACCAGTCGAGGGCCTCTGAGGAGACAACCACTGTTGTCTACCAACAGTTCGTCTTTTACTTTCATGATGGCCTCCAGGACAGTTTTTGCTTGTGGTGTCTGCCTGGTCATGGTGGATTGGATGTGGCGCCAGTTATTAGATTGGACTGCTCCAATGGCTAGTTGCAGACATTCATCCGTTCTGGTAGCTTCCACAATGGTTTCTAGGCTCATAGGGAGCGGCCGTGACCTCTCCGATACCAGCCGGACATATTCTTCCGTGTCCTCAGCGTCCTCCTCTTCTGCTCTAGTGGCGGCCCGGGGATGCCGCGATAAATAGTCTGCCGGATTGGAGGACCCTGGCTTGTACTCCACCTGGTAGTCATACCCTTGCAACTGGAGGATCCATTTCTCAATCCTTGGGGGTGGTTTGGATACTGACCCCTGGAACAGGGGGATGAGGGGTTTGTGGTCTGTGGATACGGTGAACGGGTGGCCGTACACATATACGTGAAAGTGCCTGCAGGCCCGGTGGATAGCGATCGCCTCACGCTCAATTTGCGAGAATCTCTTTTCCATGTCCGTCAGCAAGCGACTTGCGTAAGCGATCGGGCCCATTCTCCGTTGCTCTGCAATTGGGTGAGCACTGCCCGAGCCCATAGGGGCTGGCGTACACAGCAACATTGGTGAGTCGGGCTGGGTCAAAGCAGGAGAGCGTAGTGTCCGCTGACAGGGCTGCTTTGGTGTCTTTAAAAGCCTGCTCCTGTTCTGGGCCCCACTGCCACGTGGTGGTAGATTTAGTTAGTTCTCTGAGGGGCTTCGTGAGGTTGGACAGGTCTGGGACCAACTGCCCACAGAAGTTCACCATTCCTAGGAAGCTTCTAATTTCCGAGATGTTGGACGGTGCTGGGGCTTCTTGGACATCCTTCACCTTATCGGGATTCAGGGCCACTCTGTCGGAAAAGGTGTAGCCAAAGAAACTGATCTTGATATTTGATATTTGATATTTGTGGGTATTTGTAAAGCGCGAGCGTTCGCTCCCAGGGGAGCATCATGGCGCTGGGCGAGTTACGGAGGAATAACTGGAATAAGTGGTGAATAAAAGATGGAACTAGATGGCAGCCAGGACAGAGGAATCGGAGAGTTTGTAGACCCATGTCTTAAGAAGTTTCCTGTTCCTCGAGAATTTAAATTTTTCTCGGTGAAGGGTCAGTCTGGATTCCTTGATCCTTTGGAGTATCTTACGAAGTCGGCGGTGGTGTTCTTCCATTGACGAAGCACATATTAACAGGTCGTCACTCACATTCAGGACTCCCGTGATTCCATAAAACGAATTTCGTAGCGCGCACTGCATCGCATTTTGCGATGCAGTGTGCGCTACGAAATTCGTTTTATTATTTAAATTGTTTACTTACCTGTAATTATCCATATGCCGGTTTTTAGCCCTCTCCACCCTGCCCCTCCCCCTCCCCGCCTCCCTGCCCCACCGTAACTCCCTCCACGGCCCGCGGCTGTGTAGTGGCAGTTGGTGGTAACCTGATCGTAGGTCCATCTTTGAAAACCATTTCGCTCCCTTCAGCTCCCCTAAGGTGTCATCGATGGTGGGGGTTAGGTGTCGTTCCTTCTTCACCGCAGCATTCGGAAGGCGCATGTCGACGCAGATGCGGACTTGTCCTGGTTGTTTCAGCTTCCCTGCCACTACGATCGGGGATACCCAGGGTGTGGGCCCACTGACTTTCTCGATAATCCCTTGTCTCTCTAGTGCCCCCAATTCTTCTTCCACCTTCTTCCGCAGATGGAACGCAATCCGCCGGTGTCTCAGCACCACCGGTTGAACTGTTGGGTCAATGTGGAAAGAGACTTCCTTCCCTTTTAATGTATGTGTGTGAAAATCACACTCGTTTATACAAAATTAACCAATATATCGATATGTGTGCTATGTCAGATTAATGCCTGCTGACATTCAAAAGAATCTGAAAGTGGCCTAGCCCCTGATAGCTGCTAGGACTCCGACATGCATCAACAAAGAGAGGTATTCCATTATAACATTTTAATCATGTGATATAAGGATTCAGATAAACAAATTCAATATCTGTTCATTTTTTACAATTCATTTCACTTTGTGTCAATAATATAGGAAATACAAATAGCATTTATAGCTTCAATACACTTCAATACATAACCCAATGCATTTCGGAACTTAGTGTTCCTTCGTCGGGTGTTCTGTTGAAAAACAAAGGAAATAAAGGAAACAAATTACATTGATGCCATTATTTCTTACATTTACAAACAGGAACTCAACTAATTTCTTTATGAATAATTGTATAGAGTACTAATGTCAACATTAGAGCTTCTAGTGAGGTTTTTTGACCTAGTTGGTCATTTTAAAAGAAGAAGAAAAGGTGGTGCGTTCTTACCAAGTTGAAAAGTATTGATATACTAGAGTAGGCGAAATGCCATTGTTCAATACTGTTGAAATCTGTATGCAAGAGATAGAGATATGGTTTTTAAGCACTAAATAGCAATTACGTGATGTGTTTAGGCTAAGTTGTTAACCCATGATCTTGGGCTTACCTGTGTCAACAGGTGATTAGACAATTGTAATGGCAACCTGAAAGTATGAATGGAACCTGTTAATTTTTTTTCATGAAAAGAATGAGGGGTTCAAAACAACGTAACAACGCTATGTACTAAATGCGACTGACCTGCGTATAATAAAAGTCGTTTGAAGGATTCAAATATTGAAAAGCCTTTGGGGGCGGTTACTGCGAAATAAAAATAGTAATTCTAAGTGACCTACGTATTTCGTAGATGAACTGCATATGCGTTCAGAAAATCAACTGAAAATCAACTTACCCGTGGGGGCGGGAAGTTCAGTCTGACTGCGTTTTGATTTTTAGGCTGAGTCCCATCGATACAGATAACTGTAAACAATGAATGGGTGGTCATTATTAGTGATGCATGAATTATATCAATTAATATGTTGTAAATGTCCAGCAGTTAGCTGAAGAACAACTTACCCGCACGGGCGGCGAGCTCCGACAAACGGCGTTCTCATTTCCGTGTGTTGACACGAATAGAGAGTCCATTTTCAGTGTTGGTTTTAGCGTGACGATTGTCAGAGAACAGAGAAAGAGGACTATTCAATAAAGATTGAACTGCTGTGTGAATAAATCGCTAATGAAAGCAATATCTGTGTTTACTTATAATTACGATCTTATAATTAGCATGTGATTAATTTTAAAAGCACATAAAGCGAGATTTAATTTGTATACAAAATAACAGAACACTTCTCGTTGTAATAGGATTTTAGAATTATCCAAGCCGGGCTTCTGTGGTACTTGTTCAATTATTTGGAATTTGATTTGTGCTATTGAGTGTCGGTGTTCCTTCCAGTGTGCGGCTAACGGTGATGTTATATTTTTGTTTCTAATCCTACTTTTGTGTTCAGATAGCCTGATTTTCAGTTTGCGCTCGGTCTTGCCCACATATAAAAGTCCACATGGGTATTTTATCATATAGACCAGATGTTCTGAGTCACATGTTGTTGTGTGCCTTAGTCGTATTTTCTCCCCTGTCCTGGGGTGTAGGAGAATGTTTCCAGTGATAGCATTATTGCAGTTCTTGCAATTCCAACATTTGCTTGTTCCTTTATATGAACTTTGTTGTCCAGCATTCCAAATAATTGAACAAGTACCACAGAAGCCCGGCTTGGATAATTCTAAAATGCTATTACAACGAGAAGTGTTCTGGATAAAAAAATTGCAAACTTTAGCACCGTTTGGTCTCAAAGATAAATTAGAGATGGCATGCTTTCTTTGAGCAGAATAATAGGCACACACAAATATCACAACACGCTATCATATTAAGATATCATGAGACATGTTTTTTGCGAATACTGTATTGAATACTCCAAGATCCAACTGTTGATCTAGATGAAGTATGTACTAAATAATGAAATATGGTAATGTTCATATGCTGGGATTTCCTCTCTGTATTTCTGTAAAAATAATGTGACATGGCAAGACTTGATTATAACTAACCTATTCACCTTTCCATTTCATGAAACTAAACTGGATCTCTTTATATAGATCGCTTTACTTACAACATTAAACTAATATTCATTTTCCATGGTTTTTTAACCCAATCAAGTACATGAGAAGAACATATGTGCAATACAATGCATCTTTTTAATAATCTTTTTTGAGAAGCAACACCTAAAATTTAAGTCCCTCTTTAGTTTCCATCCTTCGAGTCTATTTACGTACTCCTTACTAATCTTTATGTCATTTTCAGATGTACTTGAACTTGACAATATATAATCCTTTCTAAATATATGCTGACAGATAAATCTGTCGCCTCGCGTTTATTATCTGAGCCTTTTTACGAAGTGTCCAGCAGCACCTTATTTTGATGGTATACAAATTAAATCTCGCTTTACGTGCTTTTAAAATTAATCACACGCGAATGATAAGATCGTAATTATAAGTAGACACAGATAGTGCTTTCATTAGCGATTTTTTCACACGGCAGTTCAATCTTTATTGAATAGCCCTCTTTCTCTGTTCTCTGACAATCGTCATGCTAAAACCAACACCGAAAACGGACTCTCTATTCGTGTCAACACACGGAAACGAGAACGCCGTTTGTCGGAGCTCGCCGCCCGTGCGGGTAAGTTGTTCTTCAGCTAACTGCTGGACTTTTACAACATATTAAGCGATATAATTCACGCATCACTAATAATGACCACCCATTCATTGTTTACAGTTATCTGTATCGATGGGACTCAGCCTAAAAATCAAAACGCGGTCAGACTGAACTTCCCACCCCCGCGGGTAAGTTAATTTTCAGTTGATTTTCCGAACGCATATGTTGTTAATCTACGAAATACGTAGGTCACTTAGAATTACTTTTTTTCTTTCGAGAGTAACCGCCACCACAGGCTTTTCAACATTTGCCTAGATACTGGGTGTTATTTTGGTAAATATTGATCCAACTGAATTGGATATTGTAAATAGGTGAATGTTAAGTTTTTGACCGCGAACTCTTTTTTGACTTTAGGTCTCCCCCTTTTCTCACACCACGTCCTAGTCCTGAAGAAGACCTCACTGTAAGGTGCAACTGAACCTACACCACACAGGGGTCGAAACGTCGACTGTCTTTTTAACAAACCTACCCATCTTCAACAAAGTATTAACACTGTGTTAGACCATATGGGATAGGACCTCAAGTATATCTACCAATGTTTGTGGCAACAATTTATGTGCCCATGTGATATCAACCAGTCGAATTTTGTGTGATCACATGCAACTACTATAACTCTCCACTCACTACCTTGATCCTCACAAACCATCTTCCCCTCTCCCCCCCTTTTTCCTTTTCTACCACGGGCAAATGTATGTATGCTGAATATGTACTACACATAAAATGTATAAAGTGAGGGTGTGAATAAATAACATCACTCATAAAGTTGTGGTACGAGGTATATGTACACAATACTTTGTAATGTTTTCTGTATATGCAAATGATACATAGCCTGGGACCCCTATTTCTGAAATATGAGTTCAATCAAGGCCCCAGTGTCTATGGTGGCTCTCACATCCTGCTGGTGGATTTTGATCCTGCACTTTGGTAGTCGTCGCCTCTTCCTTCTTGGCTGGTCTATCGCAAAGACGTAGTAGACTGGGTAGTGTCTTGTGTCGTCGTCCATGTCCTCACTGTCGTGTGCTTCCGCTACCGCTTGCGCTGCTTCCGTCTGCGATTTCGTGGATCGGCATACCGCCGCGAAGTGATTCATCCATCCGCAGGAGCTGCACTTCTTCCCTCTCGCTGGGCAATCCTGCATGCGGTGGGGCGTGCCTCTGCAGTACCCGCACCCCTTTTTCTTCTCCTGCGGCCTTCTCCCTGAAGCTTGGCGCGCCTTGGGCCTCACCACATTTACTGCTTCCACCGCATTCACCTGCTCTGTCTTGATGGGTCGGTGGAGGGCTGCTTCCATGTGGGACGCCCTGGCTTGCGATAGTTCCTTCGATCGGCAGAGAGTGAGGATATCAGCCAAAGGTTTCCCGTCTTCCTGTAGGATGTTCACCCTGAGTTTGGATGAGTAGCATCCTTGGATTATCTGCCCTCGGATTTCTTCCTGTTCGTCCCTAAATCCGCACGTGCTTGCCAGCTCCTTTAACCGCCCATGGAATGCATCTAACGACTCCTCCGCTTCTTGTTTGGCCTGGCGAAAGATAAATCTCTCATAGCCTCTATTCACCATTGGTTCAAAATGTGCATTTAGGGGGTTTAGCAGTGTCACGTAGGTTTTGGGTGTGACCTCCACTAAGGTTTTGTAGATGCGGTGAATGTCCTTGCCTCCCAAAGGGAGTAGTAAGGCCCTGCGTCTTTCTCGGGCAATGCCTGCCCCATCAAAGTAGATCTGGAGCCTGTCCGTCCAGTCTCTCCACTGTGGGGCGAGGGCAGATGGGGCGCCATCAACTGTGAACGGCTCAATGGCCGGGATCGATGCCATTTCCACGCAGTCGCAGACACTCTTCGCGGCACGTGCTCGGCCTACCTTCTCGGCTCAGTGATCCTGCTTCTGCTCTTTTGGTGGCAGACTTCACCGTGACTTTCTTCCCTCCAGAGGAGTATGAAATGCTCACGTTAGGGATCACGCAGGGCAGATAGGGTCACCTCCGCTGTCCTCCGGGTATTTCACGGGGTAGGTGGTCTCCAACAGCCTGTGGCAGGACTTGCAGGAGCACCACAGTAGGCCTCTGCCGATTTACCAGCACCCCTGTGGAGATATGGCCCCCATCAAGGGCTCTACACCACTGCTGGGGATCGAGTGTATGCAGCAGGGCACGTAGACTCTTTTCCGCCTCGTCGCCAGTGTAATGGGGCTGCTAGCGCGTGGTGATTATGGTGCAGCAGCCGCAAACATGAGCGGGACGCAAGTTCTGCTTTTACTCGCGTGGTCCCGACTGCCGGAGCCGGGCCACGCCTCTTTATTTTATAGCCGGCGTGTGACGACACACGCCGGCACTGAACAGCGTCCTCCGAGTCGGGTAGACTGCACCGCTACACGGCCGGAGGACACTACAGGTGCTTCTGGCTCCTTTTCTTGCAGGGACAGTTGGCGGCAGGTGGGGCAACTTACATGCGCCTCAGCAGGTAGATGGCATAGTCAGTCACAGGCCCTGCCATACCTTGAAGTGGTCTGGGGCTTATTCTGTTTTCGGCGCACACTATCACACTGCCCGCTGACTCATGCAGTCTCTCAGCAGGCGGACGGCTGCAGGGTCATCGGACTGTTCGAGATGAACAGTCTTTTCTTTCTCCTATTTCACGGCAAGGAGATGTTCCACCTCTCTCCATGAGCTGTCGTACTAGCAGCAAGTGCGGGTGTGCCACTCAGGCTACTTCTCCTACGGGAAACTGCAGTGCTGCTGCCAGTGTACACGCAGGGTCAGACCCGCTCATCGCCATTGTAGGATTGTGGGTCCTGGGCCTACGTGGGCTGATAAGGACTACACAGACACATGATTGTGGTACATATAACAAGTCCAGGGAACATGTGCTTGTCACCTTTCATTGACAGGCACCATGTCACTCATGACGCCTGTGCTGAATAAGTGTGGGGTGAGTGTGACCGCCAGCCTTCAGGGAGAGGCTGGTACATCAGTGCCTTTGCAAACACTAGAAGGCGTCCAGCAGGACTCTACATCTAGGTGATTGAAGAGCTGTGCCTGTGCTGAGATAAGAGTGAATAAAACATTTTCCTGCCGATGTCTGGCTTCTGATGCACTCATGGAGTTCTTCTGCCACTAATGTCCTTCACCAAAGCCTGATCATCGTCAGATTGTTGTGGCAACAAATCAATCAGACGTCTTCTAGTTTATGTTGGAGCAATGTTTATTTCATGGAGCAAGGAGTCATGGGAGCTCTAGACCAGGCACAACAACCTACGTGACTTTCAGGTTCAAAGTCAACACTAACATGGAGTAGAGCACTCATAAATTCTAAAAGTGAACACTCATATAACCATGACGCTAAGCCTGGTTAATGATAAATATAAAACAGTGTAAGACTTACTCTGGCAACTAAATAAAACAATACTATTTCCTCTATATGGCCTATCGAAATCTGTGCCCAGAGCTTTAATATGCTGTTTTGGTAGAATGGAGGTCTGAATGAAAGAAATGAGGAATATTGAATGGTTGCACTTTGCTAGCATTATTTTTCTTCGGAAAATGTGACCTTTGACTCCTACTCTCAAACTGAAGGATACCTTCCGAATGTTGTACATACTGCACCATTTGAAGGAAATGTCATTTAGGAAGCCTTTGAATTTGAGTTGCATATGACTTAGATTGTTGTATAAAAACCCATTGACTGCTTTTTTCATTTCGTTAATGGCTTACTGCTAATTTCCCAAAATGAGATACATTGAACGTCGTATAATTCCATAGCATTGTCTACACTTCATAGTAAGTAAGTAAACCTTTTCCTTAAAGGAATAAACCTAAAACAGCAGGAGATTACGAATAGTCTAATACAAATATCATACATAATTAAAATTTCTATTAAAAATGCTAAATTCACTGTTGAATATACCGTCAATTCACATTACTGTCAATAGCAGATTGGAGCTCTGGCCTTTACATAGAAACTAAAATGTGGATTACCCGCCAGCAGCTTCACTATTGCAAAGCCACATTTTCATACCAGAAACTCAAAACAGTTGTATCTTCAGAAAAGAATACGATACTCATTATAGGGAGTAGTTCTCTGAACTTTGGGGCATTGCACCGAAACTAAACTGTGGATTAGTCACCAGCAGCTCCAATATTACAATCCAGGCTGCACTGTCATATCGAGCATTGAAATACAGTTACAGCCTCAAAACCATATTTTATGCAATAGGGACTGTTAGGGCATAGCTGGACTTAATGCATACATGCCATATTTTAGAAGAGGAAAATGGGAGATTAAAACAACAATAATAATAATTTGGGGAGTGTATTTCTCCAATTGACTTGTTTGAAGGCTGAATCAGGTTTATTGGCATGTACGGGGCTTGCAAGTGTGCTGCAGGATCCGATGTGAGAAATGCACTATACGTTTTTTCCTTACCTGTCAGGAGCACGGAGAAAGCGCTGTGACATGCGGAGAGAGAGCGTGACAAACATGTTGTGCACTCCCCTGCAGGAGTAGGTTACTGGCAGTGCAAAAAAACAGTCCCTGTCAGCTGAAGCCCGATGAATAATCAGGTTTTTACATGCAGGAATCGGGAAGCTTTATAACCTGCTGCACAGGGAAACACTGGTTGGTAAAAGCCCTAACCCAAGTCATAGGCCCAAACCATAGATGAGGGCCCATAATGAGGGAGAGGGCCTTTAACAAACGGCATGGCCTGGGAAACAACCGCTGTAACTCTATTAAAACATTCCATGCACTGAGGGTAGAATGCTCTCAATAAGACAGGTAGACACGAAAAGACAAACAATGGAATGTTGAAGCATAAGGACTATACCAGCTGATATTGAACCTGAGCCACTCCATTGTCTTCAGTGTAGCCCTTCACCTTCTGATTTTACTTTGATAAGCCTAAATAATAATACAGTGATATCGCCTCCTATCTCATTCTCACCCTGTAATAAAATAAATCTAGTTTCAGTCTGAAAAGCCACAGTAGGATGGACCACAACAGTGGCAAACATCCACAACCACCATGATTTTGACCCAGTAGCTCCTGTCTGCCCTGAACAGGGTTTGATGATCACTACGTGTGAATGAACTACTAATCAATACATTATAAGTACCTGCATAGAAAAGGAGAGGACAGAGAAAAAGTAAGAGAAGCCAAACTCTTCTACTCATAGTAAATTATTAATGGTTTCTTCCATGTATGCTATCATTGAACCACAAATTCCTTTTATTCACGTCCCTTTTTCTAAACATGATTAATGGTGTCTTCTGTGACGTAGTATTTCGTGAAAGGATTCCACCAATAAGGGTAAGTGAGTTCATTCTAGTGCTTGGTAATATTGAGGCATCCTATAATGATAGAGGATCCTCAATGCTGCTGACCTCTACCCTAACCTACCAATGTAAAATGTCTTTTACCGAACCTATAACAGTTTGCTGCAGATTCAGTGATAATTTGTCTAATACAACTGTCTAATACTGGGAGATGATAGGACATTAGATAATTATATGCAAGTCATCCACTTATTGATTATACTCAAACGGGCATAGAGAATCACTCCAACAGTGCTTATTATGCAGTCTTAGCAGACTAGAATAAAGTATGAACACTTTTATAATGTTGGAGTTTACACTTGGTAATAAAAAAATATGTTATGCATGCAGCTAAATTATTGTTTGATTTCTTTAACAATATATTGACTATTAATTTTTGAGACCATTAATCTGCAACTACCCCAATATCTTCCTGTAGGAGATCCAGTAAGGTTACTTGAAATGGCCACATCTTGGGAATGTAGGATCCGGTAATATTTAGGACATATAAATTGTTAGGCCCTAAATGTAGCATAGCATTCCATTTGATTTTCACTGCACAGTTTCTGTTTCCAGGTATTTAAAAAAACAGCCTTCTGTAAACCACAATCATGCTGGAGATCAGAGAATGATTTCATTTAATTTTCATTTAATTTTTTTATTGCTTCATTATTTAAAATCTTACAATACATAAAAACAATAATTCATAGTGTAATACATATAATAATAATATTAATAATAATAATAATAATAATAATAATAACAACAACATCTGGCTTAAGGATAATAAACAACATTGATTATAACATTTATCAAAATTATCCATCTAGTAAGATATCTTAACACTTAACGCAGATCTCATAATACAAATATATTTTATATATACATCCTACGTTATCCTATAGATTAATCTTGCGGGACTAATTTATTTCTTATTATTAATAAAAACTTTACAAAAGCTGAATTCAGAGCTATATTGTCTGATTGTAGACATCTCATAAGTGCTTGTTTATAGGTTTGTATTCCACGGGAATTAAAATGCCACTTAAGTAAAGTTCTTCTTTCATCTTTAACATTTTGGGCATATACAGAGTAAATGAATAATATTCTCTTCTCCTGTTTTACATAAGTGACAAGGCATTACATGACATACACCCGCGAAAAGGCCAAAACAGTTTTTTAGAAAATTCTCTTTTTGCTTTGGAGACCAAGGAGTTTTTAATATGATTGTACTTTCATTTTTGTATACACGTTCGTTAGTGACCATGCATGTGTTCTTTTTACAAATGAGGCTTTATCTTTATGGAACGATAGATGCTTTGTTGTTCTATTCATAACTTTTTAAAATTAATCTGTAGTTATTGGCATGTCCCAGATCGTGTGCGCCGAATATTCATCTAAGGCGACATGTATATATTTCCAAAATTGAGACTTCTGATTTATTTGAAAACATTGCGCTCATACAACTGTGCTACACAACAAAAAGCAGCTTCCTGTCACTCTACAGCCATCCTATCCCCAAAGATACCTGGATAGAGTGTTATTATCCCCCAGAAGTGCATGCTTATGATGTTCTGGAATGCAAAAGTACCATCCCATGTAAGGTAGGTTCTCTTCAACTATCAAATACTAGATCCAAGACCGAAAACCCTAAAACAGAGTCTTTTATTAACCACATCATAAGGCACCAAGAGCAGCCCGAAATTAAAACTTAAAATTAGGTTACCCCATCCAATGGAAGCGAAATATATTTTAACAAACGGTGGGGCTTTGTTGTAACTGCATCTAAAGCCTGAGCCTGCTGAATTGAACAGCCTAAAAAAACTTGATTGGGTATGTAAAATGGTTATTTATGCAAAAAGAGACTCCTCCTACCGGACACATCTCGTATGAAAGTGACTCTGTGGGAACATCAATTTTTCTTGTTTCCCTTTTATAAGAATTTCATTTATTCATAAATGTCACTGTGTCCATTTGATAAAAAACACATGTACTGCCCACCAGTTACCACCTTCAAACCCCACATTCTATCCAGTGAAAAAAATGTGAGGAGCGAGAGAGAGCACCTCACGGAAGAACCGCCAAAAGGGGTTACTGGCTGATGATTTACCAGTTTACCCACTTATCATCATCGGTAACTCTCTCTCACTCTTGAAATGAAGAAGAAAGGAAAGAAACAGAACGTGAAGTCCACACATCAATTCACTCCACAGGGACAAAAAATCATAATTCCCATTTGTGCACAGGTCTACACACACACACCCCGCGTGAGAAAACGACAAAAAATGTGATTCTCATCAATAAAATTGAGAAGCTCACTTAGCCACTCTGACCTTTATTCTGGGCTGTGAGCCTATCAAGCTAAAATTGGTTTATGTTTTAACCAACCTACTATTCAATTGCCAACATGTTTCGTTGCTGTTAATTAGCGCAACTTCATTAGGGCTTGTAGGGGTTTATCCTTTCATTCATTCCTTGGTGTCTTTCAATTCAACACCTGTAGTGGTAAACAGTGGTAGACAGACAAATTTAAAAACAATAAGACAAATGCTGTACAGGGCAACAATGGTCATAATATGTTGCATGTAGTGACACACCAATCACTTAAAACACAATTACCTTGAGGTGGCGAAGTGCCAACATACCAGCACACCTCATGTCCGGGTCACCGTGTCAATCGATCACGTTTCCCTGCGAACACCCACCGCACTGCTAGGGTTCTATACAAGTATGCAGAGGAGGGGAGACACAAATGATTGCACATGTCAATGCCTCCAAATTTCAATTCCTATGTATTCGAACTGTAGCAAGTGTTCACTTAGTGTGAGTGATAGTAGATGAGATTCTCACTGTGGGGCAAGCTGGCCCAGCTATAAATCCCTGGGAGAAGGTCTTTTTCTCGTAGTTTAAGACTGTACAATTAAAAGAATGTGTACGTGACACCCATCTCACTCTCACACCATCTGATATCATTCAGGTGGTAAGTACGTACACTCAAAATAATCGCGATGTAACAGAGCAGCGACAACCCTCTGAACCAAACCACCCCGGGTGAGTAGGTTTTCTAGACTACCACAGTCCGCGGCGTACTGCATTAACATTTAGAGCCCGCCCTTAATGACACCGGTCCCCCTTACCGCTGCCGCGTCCCACCGGCGTTCAAGGAGCACCGACTGCGGGTGCAGCGTTCCCGAATCATTTAACCCGCCATGCACGTCACGTCCGCCCATCGCGCACATCCATGCGCAGCTGCAGGCGGAAGACGGTACAAAGTGGAGCTGTGGCGGCCATCTTGGAGTGTACGGCTCTCCACAAAAAGGATATTATTTTCATTCAATTCCTATTTTTAGGGGAGTCTGAATATCGTTACTAATTGTCTCCACTAAGTATATGCGCCTAAGGAGAGAAATGTATTGAGATAGGACAAATTCACAACCCGTAATATAGGAAACGAATAAAAAAAAAAATAATTAAATAAAAAAAAAAAAGGGGGATTGTTGTATTGAAACAACCCTTTTACAGATATAGCACGTCAGTTATGGGCAACGAGGTTGTTACAAAAGGTTGTTATATTGAAGCAACCCTTTTGCAGGTATAGCACGTTGATTCTGGGCAACAAGGTAATTACAAGATTTGTACCCCAATCAAATCCCCCTGTGCTCCAAGTGAAGTCAAGTATGTAAAATGGTTGACAAATCTTATAGTAGGAAGAAAAATTGAGGTGTCTTGAACATGAACATTATAGTATTTACAATACAGTCCATAACCAATTTCAGAAAATAAGCTACAGAGGAATTTCAACTACACAATAGTGTTTCAGTACAATCACGTATGCTGGGGTTGGATCACTGATTCTGTGTTGGGGCTATATTGATGTGAAGCTACAGGGAAGGAAGCTCACACACATGCAACGTTTTGGCACTGCACATGTGGAGCACATGACACACAGACGATGGACAGAATGCAGAGCAAATCAAACATTCACCCCTAGTCAAGAGATCTGGGTTAAATCCATCGTTCTTTTGCTCACCATGCCACCCCAGTTTAGACCCAGCCATATGCAAATCAGTCTTGACCCTGTGCCTCATGGGAACAGTCCAGCTTGAACTGCCAAGCAAGGTCCTCACTGGACCGGAAACAAGCATCTTTGGACCAGTTTCGGGCATCACCCTCATCAGCCAGGCTAGCTTGAGTCCAGAGGCACAGTGAGCCCGGACCCACGTCTGGGCATACCAGGCACACTTAGAGAAAGCAAAAGACACACAGATGATGGACGGAATGCAGAGCAAATCAAACATTCACCCCAGTCAAGTGGTCTGGCTGAAATCCATCATTCATTTGCTCACCATGCCACCCCAGTTTAGAGCCAGCCATATGCAAATCAGTCTTGACCCTATGCCTCATGGGAACAGTCCAGCCCGAACTGCCAAGCCAGGTTCCTCCTGAACCGGTAACAAGCATCCTGGGACTCTTTTCGGGGCATCATCCTTCAGGAGCCAGGCTAGCCTGAGTTCAGTGGCACAGTGAGCCCGGACCCACCTCTTGGCATACCCGGCACACTTAGGGCGAGAAAGCAAAAGACACTCAGATGATGGACGGAATGCAGCGCAAATCTAACATGAACATGAATGAGAGAGAAAGGGGTGGTGGGAGGGAGAAATATGTTACTTTATGTTATCGTTTCTTCTAGAGTGTATGGCTACCAAGAAACGAGATTCCCGGCGCTAACAGGAATTGTGAGAGAATATACAATGCTTATGCAAACAAATGGGTTTTTAGCTGTCTCCTGAAGCTTTGGAAGTTGCACTTGGTTCATAGTTGAATAGGGAGGCAAGTCTAGAGCTTAGATACCAGATAGGTAAAGGGCCACCCTCCACTTCTGACCCTATTGATTCTTTGGATGTCCAGAAGAAAGTGATTGTTCGACCTTAGATCTCATGCTTTATTGTATGGGAGGATGAGATTACTAAGTATAGGTGGTCTCTGAGCATGTTTTATTTTGTGTACAGTGCAGAGTATTTTAAATTCTATCCTTTTCTGCACTGGTAACCAATGTAGGCTAACCAAGGCCGAACGTGAAGACTGGTATCTTGGGATACTCAGCAGGACTCTGGCTTCAGCATTCTGAATAATCTGCAGCCTCCTGGTAACATGCCCAGGGCTTTCTAGGTGACCAAAAGTGCCCTAATCTAACCATGACAAAAAGAGGCCTTATATCACTATTTTTCGGGTTTCCACAGAGAGCCATCTGATCGTCTTCCTGAGGACTCTTAGAAGCCCAAAGCAGGTACCTGCTACCCTCTTGGCCTCAGAAGCCATGGTTAGGTCTTTATCCAAGAGAACTCCAGCATGAGGACGCCATCTCTCTTCTGTTCAGTAGAACTGGTGCTAATACTAGATTGAAATCTGTATGCAAATCCCAGTCAATGTAAAGTTGTGGTTGGTTTGAAGATGGGGTAAGATTTTCTTCATTCGTTGTAGAGAATAACCAATTCAAAATGGAGCCAATGCACCTTGCTTCACAGCGCCGTGTGACTAGGGTGGAAAAAAATGGTCATTTGCACACAAATCTACAATTGTAAGGTTGAGATGCCTGGGTGCTGTTCCTTTGATAACCTGCTGATTGACTGATTTTCACTGATCCGATTTGTGTTATAGTGCAGAAGACCAGTTCTCACAAATCTCCTGAAAAGTGCTCTCAAGAGAGACACTCCTTTTAACATGGTGGATACCACCCTCATGACCAGTCATGACACTGCTAGTAGTTGGTGGCAGATTATATGCAAGGTACATGTCGTTTTTAACTGCACCTGGTGGGAAGACTGCCTTTTTGACCCTCATCGTAAGTCTGTGAAGTGTCATGACTGGACACTTTATTCACCTTAATTGCACTTGGTGTGCATGAGAGTTCCTGGGCACATGGAAGGATGGATATCAATGCTGGGATCCCCCAGATGAGTTCAGACCCACAGGCAGTTGGGTGTCCAGTTAGGTTTATTGGTAGTCAGAGATGTGGTCTCCCCTTCTCCCAGTCTGCTCCCACTCTTACTTCTCTCTTGAGTCTCTCCTATTTGCAGGACTCTTTGTAAAGCGAAGTTGATGTGTTGTGCATGGGTTTGCTTTCAATCCAGATCAATTGAAAGGAGCTGAACCTTGACCATGCTTATTCCAGCAGGTCTTTCCGTGGCCAGGGAGGAGCAATTCCTGAGCAACAAATATGACCAAGGACTGAACACCTTGCAGATAAAAGCGGGCTGCCTGCCTACGCCGCACATAGAGTGCCATGTTCAGCTGGAGAAGCAAGAGTCCAGCAAAAGTTCTTAATTAACCATTGATCATTTACATTAATGTACTCACCTCAGGGAGATTGATTCTGGAATCTGGATGCCAGGAAGATGTGGCCTAGCTGAAAGGAAAATACACTTGTACAATATTGGCTCTGCCAAGTGTTTGGAGCCTGCTTTGAATTAGTGTGATCAGTTGTTCAGAGTTACATTGCTTCTGCAGGCAACTTATGCTGATTCCCCCTGGCTTATTCAATTTTGACCTTTTACATGAAGAACCTCAGCACACCTGGGTAAAAAGGCCCTTGAGGGGTCAGGAAGATTCCCCAGGATTCAGAATGAACTATGTTCTGCTTTGCACCCAAATCTATAGAGGATTGAGACTGCCTTGTGATTACAAACCATGTCTCAACTCAAGATTGGTAAGCCAAAACAGACGCCCATATAATGCAGTGAGGAGGTTTGAAGGGGTGAGCCTACCAAGACTGAAGGCCAGCGTTGCTGTCCAGCCAGAAGTCTACAAGTGACAGCGTCTTGTGAGTGGAGTCTGTGCACTTCTAAGCTTATCACGGTGTCAGTGTTCACCCTGAAGAAATCTGCGGGCAGCTGTGGCTGGTGTGCAAGTTTCCATGTGGCTTTGCCACACAACGCCACACCTTCGTCCCTCGAATCATGTAGACAATCTGCGTCAGTCAATATCACTGCATGTGCTTCTTCATTCTTCAGACTGTGGTTGCTTTGTCCACGATTCAGAGGGAAAATGAAAAGCAGTCATTGCTGGCACAGACAATAAACCCTTTCCACTCATTACAGCTCCTAGAGAGAACTGTGAGAATGTCACAACATGAATAAGAAGCAGTGTGTGCTTGTCCACATCCTTAAACCCTCGATGTGCTTGGGCAGTAGCCTAGGCTTTTTCCATGCAAGTCTATTCCTGTCACATATCCACACAAAACAGAGACTTTGGGGCTTATCTATAAGCCCCTTGCGCCACCATTGCGTCACTTTTAATATGGGAAAAAGTTCCGTACCGGCAGCGCAAGAGACTTGTAAATAAGACCCTTAGTTACTGAGTAACAGTGATACTTTTTGGTGTAATTACTGGGACATACCACTCCCTAAATGTGAAAGGCATATATATATTTTGTCAATAAAAGAGTCCTATTTTTTTCTAAAAGAATAACAATCTATGGACATTTTTTTTGTGTGTGAAGCGGGCTATCTGAACATAGCCTTGAAAGTTCAGCTTGACTACTCCCTGACAGATGAGGTACTGGTAAAATCAATTGGCTTGCAATAGTATAGGGTTCCTGTGTTTCCAAGGACAACAGCGGTACTTGATACAAGGATTACCTATTTGCCCTGGAGTAAAAAAGGCTCCAGAGACCTGGCCTGACCTGACTTCTTTATAAAAAGAAGAAAATGAGCAAGAAAAACTGCATTATTTATTAATTTAACTTGTCTGTCAAACCCCAAGCGAGAAGGATGAAGATGCACTCTGACTCCAATATAGTATTTAGGGCACCAACATATTTAGAACCTATTGAACGGTTTTCAGGACAAATGTGTTTACATGCTCTCTCTCGCTCTCTTTCTGTAGCAGCATCACCCCTACTTGATAAGGGCTCAGTGTGCTGCTGTGCTCAAGGTGCACCTATGCTGCTTCTCCATCTTGCAGATGGGATTCAAAAGCTAGCAGAAGGCACGTGCCTTCTTCAGAATAGCCAGACTTGATGTGTGTACTGCACATGCACATCTGGGCATGGTCAGTGTTCATTTCCTCTGTCTCGTCACATTACTAAAAACATTTAAATGCTACTGTAGAGTAGGAGGTATCCTGAAAGCAGCAACATGTGTTGGCATGTGCTAAATAATTTGGTGTGACACCATATGCCTATTCAACCATTTAGTTAGTTTTTCCTTTTGTTCTAACCATTATATAGAAAATGAAATAAATTCCAGACGAGACCATTGTCATTATATGCTAAGTTGTATTCATGAAACATCACATTGCTTTTTTAGCAAGCAGAGAACCCTATCTCAAGCCAGTGCTCTATGGGGGCAGTGCCACTCTTGTCCTCCTTTCAAATGTGAACAATTTAGGAATGAACATGGTTGATGTAATGCTATATTTTCTTGGGATAAAACATAAATTGACAGAAAACAGGTGCTACCATCATCAAAGTTCACCTCACGAACGCATTTGAACTAATACTGCTTGGAAGGTAGAAAATTACCTGAAGTTTGACATTAACGAGGGCTTGAAATGAACATCTGATTTTACCAGATGAGGGAACTTGTCAATGTTGTTGTGAGAATTTGTAGGGTTGTCCAAATTACAAGCATAGTGGTCACATCAATATGGAATTATATATTTTGAAATCATCAGAAACACTGTTAAAAACTGCCCACAGGGTTGGAAGCATTGTCAGTGTAGTATAACAATCTGTTAGCATACCCTAACAAGGACTGAATGCAAGAAAATCCAATTGTTAGCTTTATGTGCTATAAGTTGTAAAGAAATGTAAGTAGAGGAGGAAGCCTATGATCAAAAGTCTAGTGAGTAAATACACATAATAAACTGAATCAAATGTCAGGGCTCCCATTTTTTGGCAGATATGTTTTTTGAGTATGAAAAACGGTTTATTTATTTAGACTCTACTGTCCGCATCAAACAGACCCGTTTAAAACATGTGTCATATTCACAAGCTGGAAAACCCTTATACACCAATTTAGCAACAACACAATATACATCTTATATGAAGTAGTACCTCGAACACAGTCAGGACTACATACATAATGGAAAGTTAATCGCCCATTTCTGGGCTGGATTTTAAAACAAAGTGACCGCCATTGCCACATTAGCCATGGTAAACACATTAAGTAGTCGAAAGCCGGTGCCACAGACCGTATCCCAGTGCCGTTAATCAATAGCCACAGGTGTTTTTCCCTTCCCCTATAACAGTTGGATGTAGCAGCATTAAATGACGTGATTCATGAGTTAATGCCATTAACCTTGAAGAAATTAGACATCTCCTGGGAGGTAAATTGCACTCCGTTGTTACTTATTAACTGGCAGTGAATACATTTCAACAGAATATTTGTTTGTGGAAGTTTGAAACCTTTAAGGTGTTTGGTTGGGATGCAAATTGGGAAACAGCCTTTATGCCACAGCTCGAACCATGCTGTGCCTTAACAGCTTGGTCTGAAGCACAGATGTGGCTATACTAAGTATTTATTTTATCACGCAAGTTGTTAGAACGACTTGCCTTAAGGAAAGCGTTGTTGGGTTGATGTTGGACTTTAAGTCCAACACTTTCCCTACTGTTGCACAGACTGGAGTTGGAATAGTAAATTATAATATTCCAACTCCAGCACTTTCACTAAGGTAAGCCGCTGTAACGACTTGCGTGGTAATGGAATGTTTTGTAAAGAAGCATCCATTCTTCGGACCATGTTATTAAGGCAGGCATGATTAGCGCATGCATGGTGCCGACATGCAACCATGCAAATTGGGCTTCTATTCACTTACTGTTATAATCTATCCGTATTAAAAAATAATGCATGTCTGTGGACAAAACCTAAGCAGGTTCAATAAAACCTATGCCCACTTTAATCCATGGACTTTTGGTAATTCCACAGATGCCATCAGACACTATGATAATCTATCCATCCTGAACACAGACCTGCACATAGAACATTGTCTCCCAAACAGCTCCATGTCCTTATGCATAGATTTCCACAAATAAGCCACAGATAGTTTATTTTTTGTGCCTGTTATGCAGACATCACCTTCATGGGACAAGCTCATCATTTGCTCTCTAAGGGAACTAGGAGGCACTAGAACATCATTTCCCAACACAGCATCATTTTCAATTGCGAGTTTCTCTTTTATCTTCCAGCAGGCTTGCAAACACGCATTAAGCATCCTCTCAGGAGGCCATCCTTTCACAATAATCTCCTTGACTCTCTTAAGCATCTCATTGTTATCTCAGTCTTCCATCCAAGCTTGTTTAGTGACATCTTTCTTTTTTCAACGCTCCCACTGACTTGTATTTTACATAATACCTGCTTTAAGTTGACATGTCCAGTTATAGTTTCACTTTACACCTAAACATTGTCTTGTAATGTTTTACCCCAGGTATTTAATCAAATAATTCATTCATTAGACATTAAGAAACTGCAGAGGCAGAACTGAGGCCAAATGACATTCTTTAAAACTGCATGGTCTGTCGGGAGAAATGAATGCATTATACTCCCTAGAGCCTTAGTGCAAAACGACTTGAGCTGGCTTTGGTCAATGCCTAGCCTGATTTTGCCATTCTTATTCTTGACGATGCCTACTCTGTCGACATGAGTCTCTGATATGTTTGTAGGTTTGATTACATATTCCTTGCACTCTTCTTACATAATTGCTTTCACATAAGAATGAGCGAATAGGCGTATATTTCTTACTCATTGCCTGTCTGGGACTTTTCTTTTAAAATGATTTGATGCTTAAAACATTTGAAAGACAGTTTAAACTTCTTCCAAAACAGACACATGACATCAACATCATGTATATTTATTTATTTATTTATATATTTATGAAATTTGATTAAGCGCGAACAAATGCCCGAAGGCGTCTCGGCGCTACAATATCTGTAAGTAATCCTCCTGCTGCGGAAGTGCGTTCCGGTGTTACTGGTTAAACAGCCAGGTCTTTAGCTGTTTGTGAAAGGACCAGAAAGTGGGGCTAGTCTTGATTGACAGGGGTAAGGTGTTCCACAATTTGGGTGCCGATACCAGGAACCTTCGATCTTCCCATGAGACAGTTTTGCTGCGGGGGACCACTAGATCGTTGAGAGTGGTAGATCGAAGCGATCTGGATGGATGATAGGGGATCAGTTGTTCTCTGAGAAACAAAGGTCCCTGTTTGTACTTGTATACAATGCAGAGAGTTTTGAATTTTATCCTGCTTCTGATGGGAAGCCAGTGTAAGTTTCTGAAGGTGTCCGTCGCAGACTTGTATTTAGGGATTCTGGCAAGAAGCCTTGCTGCTGAGTTTTGGACGGTCTGCATTTTTTTAATGACCCTGACCTGAGCGTTTGCAAACAGACCGTTACAATAGTCCAAAGTGGACAGCACAAGGGAGGTCACCAAGGTTTTCCCGGCGGTTTCAGGGAGGAAGGGGATGATTTTCTTTATTAAACGTAGTTTGTAGAAGGCTGAGGAAGCAATTTGGTTGGCATGAGAGACGAAGTTGAGGTGGTCGTCAAAGACCACTCCCAAGTTCCTAACCTTGAGGGCGGGTTTGGGCGGGGTTTCCGAAAGCCGTAGGCCACCATACGGGGGACCATCCTGGGGTAAGTTGTCCAAATATGACAACTTCCGTCTTTTCGGAGTTGAGTTTTAGACAATTGAAGGCCATCCAGTCCCCAATTGCCGACATTCCTTTTTTAAAGCTCTCCGCCATCTTGTCGCTGTTATTTTTGATGGCCAAGACCAACTGTGTGTCATCCGCGTAGGAGGTTAGGCTCATCCCATGTGCTCGAATGATGTTAGCCAGGTCAGACACATAGATGTTAAAAAGTGTCGGACTCAGGGATGAGCCTTGTGGAACCCCACATGGCAGAGACAGGTTGGGCGATTGGAATGACCCCAGTGTAACGGCCTGAGTTCTTTCAGCCAAAAAGGATGCCAAAAGTTTTTTAGCTGTTTGTCAAATGCCCATGCCTTCGACACGGTCGACCAAAATGAAATGATCGACCGTGTCGAAAGCTGCGGACTAATCTAGTAGTACTAGTACTGCTGTTCCGCCCTGATCTCGGATGGATCTAATATCATCTGCAGCTTTGATCAAGGCGGTCTCAGTACCGTGAAACCTGCGGAACCCGAATTGGGTATTGTCGAGTAGGTGGTGTTCCTCTATGAATTCAGATAATTGTGAGTTCATAGCTTTTTCAGCGACTTTTGCCAGAAATGGGAGGCTTGCTATTGGCCGATAATTTTTCAATTCGTCCTTGTCGAGATGTGGCTTTTTTAGTAATGGTTTGAGAAGAGTTTTTTTAAGTGAGTCTGGGTAGATTCCTGATCTGAACATGGTATTACAGATTTGAGTAATGGCGGGTATCAAGGAGTCCATGATTGGTGGGAGAATTTTGAAGGGGCATGGATCTAGTGCAGAACCTGTTTTGATCGTAGTGATGATTTCCGCTGTTTGAACGTCAGTGATGTCTTTGAAGTGTGTAAATTTGGGTACAGGGTGTGTGAGGATGGTGGAACTTGAGGGGATATTAATTTTATCCGAGAAGCCTGAAAAGATGTCATTGACCTTTGTAAAGAAAAAAGTGGCCAAGGCATCACAGAGGGATTGAGAGGGAGGTGGGTTCAGATCAGGGGAATACCCTGCTAGCTGCTTAGTGGTATCGTAAAGTTCTTTGGAGGAATTTTTGGCTAGCTCGATCCGTTCGCTAAAATACTTCTTCTTAGCCTCAGTGATCATGGACTTATATTTGACCAGCGTCTCCTTATAGCGGAATTTATTTTCTTTGTTATAAGACTTCCGCCAGTGCCTCTCCCTGTTCCTGCAGAGTTGTTTCTGGGTCCTTAGGCCTTGAGTAAACCAAGGGGCAGAGGGGGCCGATCTATTTCTGGTTACCTGTTTAAGGGGAACCAGTGAATTAGTGGCGGTGCCCAGCCAATCCTGGAATTGCTTGGTAGCTCTATTGGGATCGACGGAAAAGATGGGATGAGAATTATCAAGTAGGATTTTTAGGCTTGAGCTATCAATGTCATTCCAGGCTTTAAACATTTGGCGGGGGGTAGTGGGTACTTTGGACGTAGATGTTTCGTAGATAGTAATTGAACCCAGAATGGCATGGGGGTCCGACCATGTGAGAGGGAGGATGTGATTTATATGAATATCCTCTAAGTTGGAGAAAATGCCATCCAGGGCATGGCCGCCATCGTGAGTAGGGGAGTTGACCAAAAGAGGGAGATGAGGGTGTTCATGTCCGAAAGAAGGGAGGATGTATCCCTGTCCTCTGGTTTGTCTAAATGGAAGTTAAAAACACCCAATACTGTTAGTGAATCTTCCAATGCAAGAGATTCCAGGATTGAGCCTAAGTCAAGTTTCATGTTTTTATTTAATTTGATTTGGTACTCCACTGAGGACCACAAATATTTAATACAATATAGTCAATTTTGAACCATTTTGTTAAAAAGCTTTCATTCTAATACAAAGATAAAAATGGTTTTAAAAATTTAAAAAGATTATAACATACAAATTCATTTGGCGGAGCTTTGCATAGATTAATCATTTCGTGTGTAGAGTTGATTTTACATTTAACATAAACCGGGACCAGAAACCTTTTCCGCGCATTAACAACTATTACGTTTGGGCAGGTAAACAAGAGATGCTCTAAATCCTGCTCTCTACCGTTACACAGATTACAAATAGTGCTTTCTTTTGGGTGCCACCTGGAAGTTACGGTTTTTACAGGGAGTATTCCTAATCTAAGCAGGATAATCGATCTCCTAGCCCCGTGGTTAAGATTATATTTAATATACTGTTGTGGTTTCTTAAATTCAAAAGTTTCTGCAACATTTTTATAGAGGGGCAGTTTAAGGCAGTGCTGGGAGTGAAGGTCAAAGCTAAGTCTTGGCAAAAATTGCTTTAAAAAGAGTTTCAGATGGGCAGGTGTCCAAGATAATAACAAGTTAGTGTTAGTCTCTGAAAGTTTATAAGCCGTTAAAATGTTTCTTGAGAATACGTACTTCGATGATTCATGGTCGAATGTTTCCTTTTTAAGCAAGGCTCGAAGTGTTCCTTCCTCTGCATGTAGGAGATTATATGCCCATCTAATTACATTGGCAATTCCTCGGGCATAAGCACTAGTTAGTGAGTACTCTAGGCGGAGAGCTTGTACTGGTACTGCCTGGGACAACCTCGTTAATTTGCGTAGAATCTTTCCTTCTCTTAGATCTAAGAAGTTCCATTGACTTATTGGTATGTATTCCAAAGCGTATAACAGAACTGGTGGTATTTTAACGCTGTATACTTTAAGCATAGAAAAGAAGTGTCTTTGTCCAGAAGCGGCATACAGCCTAGACAGTGCTCCCACGTGCATATCCGACTTCCGGATCAAATTCAAGGTATGAGGCCTATTCTGTAAAGAGTTAGTAAAAATTCGACCTAGATAAGTATATTCGTTTGCGACTTCGACCCTTTTTTCTCCTAGGGACCAGTGATATTTAATACACCTTTTCCTTCCTGAAAACGGGACTATTTTTGTTTTCACAATATTTGGAATTAGAACATTTTCCTCCGAGTATTTGTGGAGTGCCTGAAGGCTTCTTTGCAGGCCAAATGGGGTTAGATCTAATATAATTACATCGTCTGCATATAACATCGTGTGTATTTTGTGGGAGGCGATTTTTGGTGGAAAATTACTTATCTCCTGGAAACGCTGAGGTAGATCACTAAGGTACAGGGAAAACAGTAGGGGAGCAAGGAGACATCCTTGCCTTAAGCCATTTGGAGTCGAGATAGCACTAGTGAGACCCTTTTCCCTTCCCATTTGAACCTGGCACCAAGTTTTTGTGTGTAGTGATATTAGTATATGCAGTAATTTGTCTGGGATGCCCATTTTGCCGAGTTTTCTCCAGAGGATTCCTCTATCTACTCTGTCGAATGCAGTAGAAAAGTCGATAAATGCAGCGTATACAACCTGAGATTTAGCAGTCACGTATTTGTCTAGGATGGTTTGTAACACTGCAATATTATCCGTGACTGAATGCTTTGTTCTAAAACCAGCCTGGTATAGCGGAATTTGTCCAGATGAGAAGGCCCAATCTTTAAGGTGATCTAAAACCGTTGCAGTAAATATTTTTCCTGATGCATCCAGGAGGGCTATTTGCCTATAGTTGCCGGGATGTAGTCTTGTGCCCTTTTTGTGTATAGGTATTACTATACTCCCCTTCCATGACTTGGGAATTTCTCCAGTGGTGTAAATGTAATTAAAAAGGGGAGATAACACCTTGCTCCATTCTTTAGGGTTGCACTGGAGGACCTTAATCGGAATTTGGTCTGGGCCTGATGCTCCTGTTGTGCGTGCCTTTCTAATGTGTATCTCAATTGAGAGAGGACTCGTTACTCCACTATTTAAAGGATTTGTTTCTTCGTTCATGGCAAGAGTGTGGATCATTTCCGAATTGGTGTTTAATTTGTATAGATTGGCGAGATAGCGATCCCGTTCCTTTGGGGGGACCGGGATAGCTTGTAAGATTTTTTTCGTACCTGTTTCTTTCGCAATTATATTCCAGTATCCTCATTGGTTATTTTGCTTAGCTGCGATCTGCAGATCTATCCAATTTTGATCTTGTGCAATTCTCTTGTTTTTTTCCTTTTCTCTCCTGCGTTGATTTTTTAGTTTATTGATTTCAACCTGTTTAGATGGAGAATTTTCTACAAACTGTTGTCTGATCAATTTATTCAAAAGTTTTGTGTTAGTAGCTAGCTTTAGCCTTTTATTTAGATTGTTTGTTGTTCTTGATTGGTTTAGTTTTACCTGAAATTTTGGTTTTACATTTTTGATAATCAGTTCAAAGTTTTCTATCGGATTTGCAGAATGAGATACCTGTAGGAGTTGCATTGAGTCTATTATATTGTTTATTTTATTGAATGTAGCCGAGTTCCAGTGAATACGTCTTTGGTTAGGGTTCACTAGTACTGAGCTGTGTTTATACATCATTCGGCTAGAGACTTTGGAAAGAGTTGTCCACTCTGTTTTTGCTAGTAGAATAGCATGATTGCTGCCATGAGCAACGTTTATTTTAAGATGTAAGAATGAGCCATATAGATCGTAGCTACAGATCATGTAGTCCAGTAGAGATGCATTACTATTACCCTGCCTTGTGTTTGAGGCAGGAATGTCGCCTTCTACATTGCCATTCAATATTACTCCATGAAGTATAGGGAGTGATGCAACTAGAATTTTTCCTCTTTTATCCGCCTTATTTTCTTTCGGAAAAAGTGGTGTGGAGATTCCCAAGGCCTCCTCTTTGTGCCAGTCTGCCCATTTTTGAAGTAACTCATTGGAGATTTTCCCGTTTAGGTCACCCAATAATAAGAACGATGGATACCCTTGACTTTCAATTGTTTGTTCAATATCTTTTAGGATTTCAATAGCGAGTGTGTCCATTTTTGCTCCAGGGGGAATATAGATATTATAAATTAGAAGATCTATTAAAGTTTCTAGAGGATTTGTCCTAAATTTGACCTTAATGCATTGATGGTTATTTGAATTAGTTGGTATTATTTCTTGGGCCCATTTGAAATCTTCACTTAGTAAAATCGCTATTCCTCCTTTCGCATGTCCCCGTTCAACCTGGACTGCAGTGGTGTCATATACAAAGTAATTCTCTTGATCAAAATTTAGTGTGGACCAAGTTTCTTGGAGGGCCACTACGGATGGGGAATTTTTTATTATTTCATCCATTTTTAGTTTGGTTTTACCCGCTATATTCCAAGAGGCGATCGACAAGCCTGTGCTAAATAGGGGATTTTTTGTCTTTGGAGAGATTATTACAGTTCAGGGTCTCCGAGATCCAGGTTCATGAATATTCCTCCTTTGTTGTTTCCTTACCTGGGGTATTTTTCCTCCAGACTTTTCTTTCCCCGTTCTTCATGGAGACGAGTATATTTTTTAAAGCTAAATCTGGGGGATTGGTCCTGGCGTTGGAGATTTGCTTCGACCTCTGTGTTTTAAGAGATTCTTCTATTTTGGGTTTTTTGTGGTCGTTGTACTGTATTACTGGAGTCAGATCATATCCATATTTGTGGAGTGTTTCGCTCTCTTTCAATATAATTCCTGGCATTACTGGAGACCAAAATTCTACAATTGCTGTCGTTGTTTTGGAATTCTCCGGGAACGAAACTAATTTTATTTCGTTTCGCGCTAGCGATTGTAGAGGTTGAATTTTTTGTAACAGGCTAATAATTCGGCCGCGGTTGAGTGGTGCGTCGTCAACCGGAAATAATTCCGTAATTTCCAAAGAATTAGACCTGATTATCTCTGCCTGTATATACTTTTCCTGAATATAGACCTATCTTATTGGGCTTTCTTTTAAAACAAGACTTGGAGATCCTTGTCCTCCTACAAAAAAGATGTTTGCCTTTGGGTTAAGTTTACTCCGATGGTTAACATTATCAGTTTGCGTTCTTTCCGATGTGCTCTGCCCCTTTATTTTCATGGTCTGGAGGAGATCTGCTCTATCCTCGTTATCTGAAGATCCAGTTGGTAACAAGGGATCCTTCTGGATTATTATTTTACGTGCTTTCTTTTTCTCTATTCTTCTTAACGCCTTTCTCCTTTTCAACTTGGTCCTCTTTTGTTTTCTTTTGCCTTTGTTGCTTTCTTGGCCCTGTATATCGTTGGATAGTGGCTCGATCTCAGAAGTATGTTTGCGTTGAGTTATGTCAGGGCTATTCACCGTAGTTTTTGTTTGGGTTATTGTAAAAATTGGGTAGTACGCTTTGGGCTGATGATATAACGTAGGTGTAGTTTCTTCCTTAAAAAGGCTTCTAAGGGAATAGATCTGGTTGTTTTTCTGAGATTTCAAGAGAGGTTTTTTTCCGGTTTGAGTTGCGATTTCTTTTTTTACAGGATGAAGCGTTTCCGCTAAATCAGCTTTTAAAGTATCAGAGTTTTGCACTTTACATTTTTCGCAAACTCCTACTATTTTTGTTGAATGCGTTTGCTCTTTCTTCTTTTTTTCTTCCACTAGAAATTTTAATATTCCTAGCTGAGTATCAAGGGTTTGATCGGAATTTTCCAGTATATTCCCTAGGTGAATAAGGACCGACTCCAGTATATTTTGCAGCGTAAACAGAGATTTAGAGACTGGGGTATAATTATTAGAGAAGCCTGTATTTTTGAAAAGAGACAGATCTGGGGATTTCTCCAGGTATCCCTCTATGTCAGAAGGTTTTTGCGGAGTGCTATTCTGTATTTTCTCAGTCTCCTTTTGGGGTCTCTTATGAAATATTAGGTCTTTGATATTAATATCAGGGCAAGTGATGTTATACTCTAGAGATTGTTGCGTTTTGAATGTTTCTAGCGTTAGACCTGGGGCGTCATGGTTAGTGATAGAATCCTCCAAGGTAAGTGGAGTACTTTTTTGAGGAGCCTCGGGTGTTCTTCGTATTTGAGTGTTGGTTAGATGTAGATCTTCCTCTTCTTCCTCTTTACATCCTTTCTTTTCCTTGATTGTCTGGTCTTTTGTTAATTGCACCTGTTCATTTGTCTTTAGGTTTTCAAAGTACTTTTTGATCCCTGGAGTTACTATAAGCTTTCCTGCTCTTGTTATTTTATTGGAGCTCCTCCGAGTTGCCTCTTCCCTACCTATCATTTTCATAAAGATGGTTCTTGACCTTAGTTTTTTATATGCCATAACAGTTTAAGAGATCACTCGGGATTATTTTGGTTGTAATTTTTAATTGTCCTGTTTATAATGCAAGACATTTTTCTAGGGGTTCCAATCTACCCTACCAGAGGGGTAAAGCTCCAAAGCGCCAGATAACCGGTGCGCCGCTCATGCAACACCAAAACTGGCGCTCAGTTCGCGTCCCCTATCCCTGTTTTTCCCATGGCTGTAGTTTTTAAGCAGGTTTGAGATTAGTTTGTAGTTGGACTTCACTTTGTCACCACTACATGTAAATCCGAAATAGATTACGGACTATTTCCCAGTGGAGGTTTATTTAGTTGGTGGTTGATAATAGCTGTGGTCCACTTAAAATTGTTATATCATTAAAAGTGAAATGGTCAGTTGGATGTTTATATGCCTCGTGCAGTTAATTAGCAGTGTTCTTTAATAGTTTCATAGAGAGCAGAAATTACTATCCATCTGGAACAGCTTTGGCGAATAGCCACGTACCTGGGTCAGTTAGTATGTTCTTCGCGTCCCAGGTACCCTTTCAGACAACAGTCCCAGCTGGTCAATCCAGGCCAAACCTCTGCCTCCCGTGTGTCCCACTGTGTGCGGAGGGGGGAAGCCCCAGGACACCTCTCGCGTGAGCCTCTGCCCTCAGCACGCAGAGGACTCGCGTTGGTCCAGCCGGTCCCAAGTCACTGCTCACTTTTTTGCGAGCATTTGAGGAGATATTAGGCACAAATGCAGCCGAGACCTGGGGTTTTCACAGTTGCTGCTGCTACTGCCTAATCCGGGAAGCCTGTGCACCCCTCGCGGCTATTGTGACTTTTAGCTCGCTCACACCTGGGTCAGTGGGGTGACAGATCTGCTTGGGGGTGATGAGGGTGAACTTGGCTCGCGATGCAGGCAGTGTTGGCTCCCGGCCTTGACACTCGGGCTTGGGCTGCCTCTTAATGCCTTTGCTGTATTCGCTGCGCTTACTGCCCACTCCTGCCCAAAGCGCCACTCACTACCAGCAGGGACTCGTGGCTCCGGCCGCTCCCAGAGGCCAGTCGAGGCTGCTGCCGCGTCCGCACCCAATGCGCCGCTCGCGGCTCCTGCCGCGTCCAAGTTGCGGCTCCAGCCGCACCCAAGACGCTACTCGCGGCTGATGCCGCGTCCGGTAGACTCTCGCTACTCCGGCCGCTGTCTGTGCGCACCCAATGCGCCGCTCGCGGCTACTGCCGCGTCCAACTCGCGGCTCCAGCCGCACCCAAGACGCTACTCGCGGCTGATGCCGCGTCCGGCAGACTCTCGCTACTCCGGCCGCTGTCTGTGCGCACCCAATGCGCCGCTCGCGGCTACTGCCGCGTCCCACTCGCGGCTCCAGCCGCACCGAAGACGCTACTCGCGGCTGATGCCGCATCCGGCAGACTCTCGCTACTCCGGCCGCTGTCTGTGCGCACCCAATGCGCCGCTCGCGGCTACTGCCGCGTCCAACTCGCGGCTCCAGCCGCACCCAAGATGCTACTCGCGGCTGATGCCGCGTCCGGCAGACTCTCGCTACTCCGGCCGCTGTCTGTGCGCCCCTCACGGCTATGTATACTGCACAGGCTCCCACCGTGCCAGCGATAGTATTCGGCTGGGGGATTGCCTCGGGGGGTTGCCTCAGAGTTTCGATCCGGGCGCTCCGGTCGGCGTCCTCCTCCTCTTCCTCGTGTTCCTCGTTTGCTCTACAGCGCCACCTCCAGAGCAAGGAGAAAGTCTGACCGAGGTCCTGGTGGTCTGTATACAAGAATCCCTCTAAAATTGTTAGAGGGAGTTAGATTAATGGTGTACTGCATGCCTTCACAGGAGGATAATGGGATAGCGATGGTCCTCACGTTAAGTGTGTCGCGGGCAATAATGGCTAGACCGCCCCCTTTTGTTCGCTGTCTATCCTGTCTATAAACCGTGAAGCCTCTTGGGACTGCAATGACTAGGTCTGGGTCAGATGTGTTATCCATCCATGTCTCAGTCATGAATAAAATATCTAGTTTCCTATCCTCTATCAAGTCTACTATGTCCTGTCGATGTTTGCCGAGAGAACGGACGTTGGTAAGTGCAATCAGAATGCTCTTCGAGGCGTTTTTGTTACCAGAAAGAGGAATTTTGTTTGCCAGAGGGATGGAGGCCGTACAATGGGGGCAGGACTGGATGGAAGAACCAGAGAGGAATGTAGGATCAAGCTTTGGGCAGTCACTGTGTAGAGGTGGTCGCAGCTTGTGCAGCGTAGTGTTCGAATACCGCACGCGGATAGCTGGGGCAACTTGACCAGGGGGAGCGGCCCGGTCCGGGCGCGGACGGGTGCAGACGGGCTTGCATTTGGCGCGCCTTTGGCGCGCTGCTGGCGCGCCCGCTGCGCCCGCCCGCTACGCGGACGGGGAGGCCTAGTGCTTTTATACATGATTAGAGGAGGGCGGGAGGCGTCCAACAACTGGACCGCAACCCTTTCCTCCCAGCAATTTGGCGGCTGAGGTGGATCAAGTCACGGTGTCAGCGCCTGAATCGGCTGCGCCGTGCAAGGAAAGAGGTGTTGGCGGCTTCGGTGCGACGCAAATCTCGCCCCGAAGTACGGGTGAATAGGTAATTAAAAGGGAACAATTAAAATATATACAAGTTTAAAACACGTACTTCGCTTCTCTAAGGTTGTGCAAATTAGCCGTGAAAGGGGATAGAACAGAGAGCCCCCGGCTTCCGCCTCAGGGGAGAATTAGCAAATGTCACACTCATGGAGGCTTGAAGGGATTGGTTGAAGGATGTTCAAACTTTGTTGTTCAATCCAACCATGGATGTTAACGTTATAGTAAACAACATACAGCTACCTGTCTACACTCCTATCCTTGAAGGTTAACTCTGCTCTAAAAATCCTATCTAATTTAATTGTGTGTCTTCCGTATGCTCCAATCACTATTCAACTAGACTTCAAGGTTTCCTTATTTTTTATGTTTACGTAAGTGTCCTTGAAAATTATAATTATTTTTGAACCAGTATCCACTAAGACTTCCGTTTGGTTTAATTTAGTACAATATTACATGTTGGCTGGTTCTCATCACTGTCCTTACCGATTATAACAACCAGCAACACGAGACTGTCCAGAAGTTCTTTTTTATCCTGCGAGTTTTCTTATTTAAAAGTGTTTACTCTTTTTTATTTTGACAGTCCTGCACTTTTTAAATGTCTTTCTTCCTGCAGCCTTTACATTTCTTTCCTAAGGCCGGACATGTTTTGATACAGGCCTAATAATATGTAGAGTCATACTTAATACATGCTGATTTTGAACGTGTGGCATCTGCTTATTGCTTTTGCCACTACACTTTTTATTGGAGTCTTCATCAATGTACACCATACTGACTTCAATATGCTGTTCATCTGACGTGGACACAACTTTGATTCATTTGGCTGACCTTTCTACAGTTATAATAGTTGCCACGCGTTTTACAGGTTAGGATGTTTGTGCCATTAGAACGTTTCGGAGCAATGTGGTTGGTTAAATAAACTTTTGCCCTTTATTCCAAGCCAATTGTAAAGTAAGGCTTGTTTACGAGCAAAAATAAATCGGTACTCTGTATGGCCTCAAGGCACTTCTTGAAACACTATATACATTGTGTCCAATCTCCCCTTGGCGCTCCTGTATATCAGTGAAGGTACTGGGCATGGCAGCATCATTCATCATGCCTGCATGAAGATTTGAATATATTCCCAATGAGGATACATCTGCAAAAGTGATAAGAGGCAAATAGACACTAGTAAGCAATGACTGGCTCATGGAATCTCACAGCCACTGGAGAAGTGTCCTTAAAGTGTTAGACCATTTGAGACACAAAGGTATAATCAAGTTAGATTGTAGAGTAAACATGGCATATGGCTGTCTCTAGTGGTGAATAGTAGATGGGAATCCAGTCCCTGAAGACAGTATTAGCGAGGCCCCCCAATCTGAAGAGCGTATGGGGCGGGGAATCCCCTTGAGAGCGAGGTGGGGAAGCACCAGAGCTGGCTAGGAAAGCACCAGTAGCGCAGCATTATGTAGAGGTGTCTATCCTCCATTTGATAAAGGGAGGCTGGCCTACAGTGACTGGAACCAAGTCTGGGATCAAGTGTGCCAGGGTGTTTCGGGAGCAGGATTGCTTATAATCACCTTCAAAGGCTAGAAGTCCTAGACTGAGGAAGGTCAGCTGGGTAAGCAACATGGCACTGGCCGATGTCAAGGAACTATGGGCAATAGTCCCTTTTGACTTTGCCAATTGTTTTGTAGTGATGAGACGAAGGAGAGGGTGTGTACATGTAATCTTTACTCATGAGCACTAAAAAATGCCATAAAAACCTGTTGTAAATACGTTCTGGAGAGTTCAGAACAATACCGAGCATGGGGCTCGGGTACACACACAACAGGGAGGTAGGACAAGAGAAGAGATGGAAGATAAAGGAAACAATTCGCATAATTAAGAAATCTCAAAGAATGTGCATTAAAAATGACATGAGTTTACAGATACTGCACTAGTGCTCCCGCTTTCTTCCTACTGAGGTATGCCTTAAGTGTCTTACTAGTCAAACTGCATGTATGCCTACTCTCTGCATCAAGCTAACGGTTATGAACATCTCCCGTCCTAAAACTTCCCTTTCATGCCTTCAGCCATAGCTTCAGCCACCTCTTTCATTTTCTGTCAGCACTCTGCCAGTAGCCCTCCTTCACCTAATCATATGCAATTAGATTTGCTTTTTAAAATTTCTGATGTCACTGCCCAGTTTTTCTCTTCTCCCCAGTTGGTTCCTTAATCGTTATTTTATTCAAATCCTTCCCGCTTATTTTGCAGGGTAACTTAAAAATGCAGAAAAAGATATACTCCTCATAGCAATAAAAAAACAGATGTTTACTGTTGCGGCAGGGAGAGCGACCATCATCCAACAAATAAACAGCCGGCCTCAATTTGCTGCTTCAGAGGCAACTATTTTTATACACAGTTAAAAAATACAAGTTACAAAAGATCAAATAATGAATTACTAGGCAGTTACATATTGGTACACATTAGTTGTGGGAAAACACAGGGTTACCTGTGAACTAGACTGTAAGCTAATTCTCTACACATCCTTTATTGCAGTTCTAACAATGCTTAATAAACTAAGGCCCTGATTACAATGTCGGGCAGACACCGTTGTGGAAGGGGAACCGACCAACCTCAGGTCGGCGGTTCTCACAGCATCATTTGAATGTGACCGCACACAGTGTGGTCGGAAACATCCATTTTTCTATGGGAGCTTGTGCTGCGGGTGGAAAAAGCCTGCAACATAAGCTCCCATAGAAAAATTGATGTTTTCAAACATCCCAGCACCAGGTGGCAAGCACCGTGCGGTACAGGGATGTTGAGCCCAGGGTAGTATGCGGAGGCTGCATAGGGATGTGGGGCCCCCAAAGACACTTTCCGACAGCAGTTCCATGTCGGAAAGTCCAACATGGAATTGCTGTCGGAAAGTGCCATCATAATCCTGACAGCGGAAACGCCGTCCTTAAGGGAGTATGAGGCCTTTCCTACTGGCAGGTGGGCTCATTGAGCTGTCGGAACTGCGTTGGATTCCCCGGACGTTTTAAACTCCAACCGCTGTCATTGTAATACAGCGGTTGGACTTTAAACCTACAATGTCGGTCGGAAAGTTACTGACCGACATTGTAATTAGGACCTAAGTATTCTTCTACTTTTGCATGTGTATTTGGATTGAAGGCATATTTATTTGTGTGTGTGGTCTATCATAGTGCTTCTAAAACCTCTTATTTGAGCTTGTGTCTTCTTGGCTAATTCATTCTCCTGTTCCCATTGTCTAATCATGTTTTAATCTATTGAAAACACAGAATATGTGCTGGTGTACTTGTGTGCTAAGGTCATAAATTCCGTCAAGCTTGGCAAACATAGATTTTCCTTTAACTTTGACCTTACAGGTCATGCTCTCTGTTCTCAAGTAAACTCTTCACCTCGTTTTAATCAGCGCGAGTTTTTGGCCTGCACTGCTCTTTCACCACATATAGCTGTGGGATGCACTCTGCTGTTGTCTGCTGCTGTGTCACGTTTTCATATTTTGTTTGTTTCATAACATTTAGTTCAAGAGTTAATTCCATCTGTCGGCTTGCCCCATCATTCAACAGCATACCTATTCAGAAGAGCTTAGTTGTGGTCAATGGATCCCTGCCTCTGAGGTTCCAATCTGACTTTACTGCCTTACATCAACATCACTGAGTACCATGTGGACACCAATGTTGCATGAAGAGTGTGCAGCACTCTGAACTGCACTACAAATCTATCTTGAATGGAAATAATAACATGTGAATACTTGTCCCTTCTCGTCTGTGACAAAGCCTACATTCTTCACATCCTTGGAAGACAATCTCTTGACCTTAGTATGCAACCCATCATTTCTAGTATCCTATTTTGATTCAATACTGCATTTTGACTCCTATTGTTCTTATTATCTCTCTACCAGATTTTTGTTGGGTATTCGTTTGTGTCTACTGGTGCATTTTTATCCCATTTTTCTCTGCCCCTCCCACCAATGTAACATATTGATGAGGTGGATTAACCAGAGATAAAAATTTGACATGATGACCTATACTTAAACAAGTGTCTACTTCAGTCAGGACAAGGAACAACAAAGAGTCAAATTATCCTCAGTTGCTTTTTGTTCCTAGTCTGAAATACTGATCGCTCAGACATTCGCCCCTGACATTGAAAATTAAACTGTCACTTGTTTAGGTTCTATACAGCCCATCTATTGACACAATGTGAGCGCTTTTGACATAAGGGTTTAGTTATGTAGTGGCATTCCTCTGAGTTACAATAGGATATACTGTGGTTTTGTCTGCGTGTCCTGTTGGGTGACCACCTCCCTCCTGAATATTATGGACACTATTTCCAGTCCAGTACTTTTATGAAACAGTCTAAAAACACTCTGAATGTTGTAGTCTTGTTTTGCTTCAATTGAACTAATCAGACGAATGCGCTGGAAATCAACGATTGCTAGGTGAAGCATTCAGGACTGAAGAAAGTGTCCGTAATGACCTGTAGTGGGGTGGTCCATGTTATTTGTGAGGAGAAAATTTAAATGAATCAACCATCTCCAAAGGGACAGTCACAGCAAAGGTATGGAAATCCTGGGAAACATCCTTTACAACGAAACTTTTACAACGCAGTGCTTTTACAACGCAGGTTTTACAACGAAAACCATTACAACGCATTGCACTGGGGGGCGCTCTAGGATAGGGAATAGTTTTAATTTACTATCCAACACCTTCCCTACTATCCAAGGGGACTGGAGTTGGAATAGTAAATTAAACTATTCACTATCCAGCACCCCAAAGCACTATGCGTTGTAACAGCATGTGTTGTAAAAACTGTGTTGTGACAGCATGCGTGGTAAAAGCATGCGTTGTAATGTCATACATCCGGAAATCCTTTCTACTTTCTCCCAGTGACCTTCTCATTTTTAGATCTGGCTTATCTGCAGAGCTGTCTGTTACCGTTACAAGTTCTTTACAATATACATACAATGGGCTTTCACTTCACCCAGAGGATCACAACTCTCTCACCTCATGCAATTGGCAGTTTTGTGTATCATTCGACCTTCTAAGGAGTACCTCCATTGGAATGCATGAGATACTATTTTACACCTGATAAGAAAACAGAATGAACACACTTGCCGCATTCAGGTCTTTATCTTGTATATGCATGCTATCAAGAAAGCCATCATTTCCCCTGCTTTTTACCCTGAACTGTCATGGCCAGGAGACCTGGATTTAATGTGCAAAACAGCATTTGTGCATGCAATGAATGCAAACAGCATTTTTGCATGCCTGCGATTGTGTACGTTAGCATATTAAAGTTAAAGCTATTAATTTTGCCAACGCTTGTGACCTTGATTGCTCTGTTCTCTGCTTCCTGTGTTGCAAACCTCAGGTCCTTCAGTCTAAGAAGGTAAGATGGCAGGCTATCTAGCTTGCTGGTAGGCTGATATCATGGTGGAATCTGAAACACTAAAATGCACCATGGTACCACAGGCACTGCTCATCACAAACTACGTTGGTCTTAGTCACACTACTGTTAGCCATAATTCTCAACCGCCCCCCGGCTCCCCTGCAGAATAGATAAGCAATAGGACTGCAGACACTGGAGTGAAAGGCATAGCATGAGAGCAGAATCTGGGTTGGATGGGGAGTCTGTGTGGTGTCTCAGGGACTGCCAGGTGGAGCAGGAGAGCAGGGGACCACCAAGGCACGAGGTGGCCGGCAGCATCAGGTAAGTCATTTAAAAACAAATTCTTACGAACTGCCCCCTTGCCACCGCTGCCCCGCCCCGCCACTGCATATTTGCAGCTGCCGCGACTGTGTGTCAGAGTGATATTGCCAGATATTTTAAATAAGACACAGGTTTGCCCAGGATCACACTTTTTGATTGAATGGGGAAGCTAAGTCTAGGACATAGTCCTCCTAGTTTCGTAATCTGCAAATAGGCTAGTTGGCCACATCTCCAGCACTTAGAGGCAACCAAAGGAATAAAGAAGGGAAGACAGTTTTCTTCCCTCAGGTAACTTGCAGGATAGTTATCTTCAATAAAAAATCAAATTTTTAGGAGAAAGGAAGGAGCATATATTGAGACATATTTCCTAACTAATATTAACCTAATTTTTTACTAAACAAGCTTAGTCAGTTTCTTGCTGTGACCGTCCAATATATGTAACAAGTGGAAATGTGTTTCAATGTAAAATTCACCCGCAGCGATGTCCCTTTGTTGGGCCACTGAATACAACATTGAGATTCTGAACAATATATAATGTTCCATAAACAAAGAGCTACTTTCACTTTTGCTGCTAAATGCAAAACAGAATGAAAATTTGCTTTGTGTCAGTGGTCACTACCACTTTTAAGGGAAATGTGTTTGGATTAACTGATTTTCGATTTATTTCTTTGACACACTATGAACATGAAGATTAAAAACGTCTCAAATTATTCTGTTACAAGATTTAGATGAGGGAAAAATCCAATACAAGTATTTATTTCCAAATTGCAGCCTTTAAGGACCCTAACCTTTATAATCCTTCAACATTGGTCTTAGATGTTTAAAAATGTCCTTCCCATCACAATGACTGCAGCTTAGATAGATCTTAACAGGAAGAATACCTATCATGTTTAGCAGTTGGTAGGGAGCAAGAGTCATTTGGAGTAAAATAACACATTCCATACATTTACTTTATTGTTTACACCTGGACTGAATTAACATTCACACGCTGCATCCCTGAAAGGTTGAATGGCAAAACGTGATATGCTGCATTTGTCCTTGAATATGAATGAGTAAGGGACATTCTTATTCATTACTTATAACTGCGATAGATGAAAATTCCTCAACACAATGTTATTTTAAAAAAGCATTGATACAGCTACGATATATGGCTTTTTGTTACGGAGTGTTTGGAAACAGATTGAGCACTGTGTATATTGCCCCCAGGTTGTCATAGAAAGAAAATCTCATAATGAAGCAACAGTTTGCGCTACATCACTATGGATGATGGAACTATGCATAACAAGGATAGAGAATTAGTAAAGAGTGCCCGTTCTCTGTATAAAAAAAACCAGCACGATGCCAAACGTGCGTGGGACGAGGATTATTGGAGAGATCTATATTTAGCCAGTAGGGAACGATCAATGTGTACTTTTTGGGATATGGTCAAATGGGGCAGGGGTATACAGAGGGGAAAACGTAGAAATTACGTTTCCCCCCGACCTCTGGGTTACTCATTATGCGTCCCAATTTGTGTCAGTTGATACACTTAGTGAAATCAATGAGGAACATATTCCCTCCAATCAGGACGTAAGTCCCTTACATTTTGAGAGGACAGAGGTTGACAAAGTACTGAATACTATCCCTAAGGGTAGGGCACCAGGATTAGATCTAGTCCCAGCTGACTTGTTTGCATATGACAAGGAGGTTTGGGTTCCGTATATTCAATCCTTGATAAACGGTATAGCCTTGGGATCGCCAGTACCGGATACCTGGAAGGGCGCAGTGATCATCCCGGTTTACAAAAAGGGGTAGCGCGCCGATCCAGGGAATTACAGGCCTATAAGTCTTATAGACTGTATTCAAAAGATGGTAGCAAGACTTGTACTGCAGAGAATTCAAGGGTGGATACAGGAGGAAGATGTCTTATCACCACTGCAAGCAGAATTCCGCAGTCACACAAGTACTGTAGATCAGGTCTTCAGGTTTGTTTTAATATTTTGGCGGGTGGTAGTGATGGGGGGGTACGATCTATGCGGCATTCGTCGACCTTAAGTCAGCTTTCGACTTGGTGCCGTGTGCAAAAATGTGGGATGTTTTAGAAGAGCAGGGCATGCCATCTAATATTTTGTCCTTTTTAAAAATATTACATGAGGACAATTTTGCCCAAGTTAGATGGAATCAACAGGGTGGTGTCACCAACAAGTTTCGGATTGCTAGAGGTGTTCGCCAAGGGTGCGTACTTGCCCGACCCTCTTTTTATTATACATCAACAGGGTGATCTCCTACTATGAGCATCAACCCACCGATGCTCCTAAACTGGATGGTAGGTTGATCCCCCTGCTGATGTTTGCAGACGACACCCTGCTGATTTCGAAAACATAGAGTGGGTTACAAAAGGCAATAGATGTGTTTGAGGTCTTTTGCAATGACCACGGACTTGTTATAAATGCAAGTAAGACCAAGTTCATGGTCCTCCACAAGTCCAAACATGTAAGAGGGAAGGTGGTCATGAACTCGAACAGACCCAGGTTTTTTCATATTTGGGCATAACCCTAGCCTCAAACTTGGATTGGAAATCCCACACATCCCAGCTGGTTACAAAGCATGCACAGCTAGCTGGAGTTTTAACTAAGGAGTTACTCCTCTCCCACACCAGACCAATTACCCCTGCACTGAAAATTTACAATGCCAAGATTGGAGCGGCAGTTTTATACGGAACAGAAATATGGGGATTCAGTAACCTTGTACCCCTATCTAGGGCACAAAATACATTTTTAAGAGGTATTACAGGTCTCCCCGCTTCTAAACCCCTGACCCCTCTTTTATACGACTTAGGTTCCTAGCGTTTGGAGGACATGGCCCGTTACAGACCAGTGGCTTACTGAAGGAGATTGTGGGTTACGCCTGATCTCTCCCAGTATGCACGGGCATTTCTAGAAGTTAGAAATGCTGATAAAGCACATCGAATTCCCTGGGTGAGGGAGGCAAAGGCAACTTATACAGCAATGGGTCTATCCACTCTGTGGGATACCCAACAGCCCATATCTTCCCACCCCGGAATACATTTAGAGCACTTAATTGGAGTATGGTATCCCTAAAAAGATTTGGCAGTTGTGTTGGTCCATTCTTGACCGCCGATTTTCTGGAACTTACAAATTCTCCAGCACTAGAGGAATACTGGGACTGTATTACTGTTCCTGAGGATAGAAAGAGATACCACCAATTCAGGGTGGGTACTTTACCCATAAATTCCTTCACAGCCAAATGGAAAAATGGCAACGATTTTAGTTGCCCCTTTTGCCAGACCCAACTAGAAAGTATCGGGCATATTTTATTTATTTGTCCTGAATATAAAGCTCCTAGGCAAAAGTGGCTAAAACCCATTTGCTTACAGCTGGGACTTAGTATAGGGGTTGAGGCTTTAAGGATCCTCAAAACGAATGGTACCCAAACAGTGGTTATTGCTGTAGCTACATTTATCCACTGGATGTGGATTATCCGAGCTCGTAAATTATGTTTTAAATGAGCAGCTCTTATAATCTGCCACCCTAAACCTGTATTAGGGCATGTATTGCATATAGAATACTGTGTATTAACCCTTTGTACAACTTGTTTTAAAATCTATTTAAATTATTTTTTTAATGTAATGGATGGTATTGATTGGGTTGTGCCACATTGCTTGAAGATTATACTGGCTCGGCGACAGATTTTAAATTGTATATTATGTTACATTGAGGGTTTCTTTTTGTGCTGGAAGAAAACCCCGGTATTGTCCTTTTTTAACTACTGTCTTTTATGATTTTTCTTACAATCCAAATAAAGACTTTGGAAAGTGATATGCTGCATTTACCCTTGAATATGAATGAGTAAGGGACATTCTTATTCATTACTTATAACTGCCATAGATGAAAATTCCTCAACACAATGTTATTTTAAAAAAGCATTGATACAGCTACGATATATGGCTTTTTGTTAAGGAGTGTTTGGAAACAGATGGAGGACTGTGTATATTGCCCCCAAGTTGTCATAGAAAGAAAATCTCATAATGAAGCAACAGTTTGCGCTACATCACTATGGATGATGGAACTATGCCCGCTTTGCTCAACCTGGCATCACCTGAGTTAGGGACTGATTAAAAGTTTGACAGTCCGACCTTCTGAACACCGCGGCCATGGGTGCTAGAAGACCACAGTGCAGGCAGTCTTCCGTCCACAGTATTACTAGTTGACTGGGGGGCCGCGGTGTGGCTGCTGCGGTCTTGTGGCGGTAGGCAATATTTTTCCATATCTATTGATGCCTGTGTGTACATTTTGACTGCATGTGTCGAAGGTACACACATGCATGATATATGTGGAAAAATACCGCCTACCCATTGCCGAAGTATGGCCCATATGTGACCAGTCCAGGCAATGGGTATATGGTACAAAATGGACTTACCTTTTGCCTCAAACAGGGTCATATTCTTCAGGGAGAAGATGCTGCTGCGAAGGGGGACCTAGAAAAAGGGATCCACGTCGAACTCTGATGGGTAGATCAGGAGAGGGGTGAGTGTGCACCCCAAATCCTTTGTTTCTGCCGACTCAAAGCTGGTGGTTTCAGTGCCACGGCCAGCTCATTGGAAAGTCAACTTGTAATACAGATGGTGGTGAAACTCCTCTGTAGCGCCCTATATCAGCTGCTTTTTCTCGGCTGTGACTCCGGTGGTCTGCAGTGGGCTGGCGGAGTTGGCGGTTCAACTGTAGTCTCGTAATACAGCGGTCAGACTATCGAGCTCGCCGTGGTCGAACCATGGGTACTGCGGTTCCAGGACCACTAAACTCATAATTAGGCCTTAAGGTTTTCAAAAAGAAGCATGGAGATGTCATTTGCTTTGAAAGTGAATAAAGGAAAAGGTACACACTGTAATAATGCATGTTTCTAATTTGGGAACAAAAAAGACACAAATTCGACATGTTATCAAGACATTACAGTAAAGCACCTGAACATGCCAGGGCAAATTGTAAATAGCACTGTATCTTTTTGACAGGCTATAAATCCAAAAAGCATACACCTCCTAAATAAAAAAAGATATAAATAAGCAACTACACTGTCATTCTGTCATGAGCATAATCGCAGAAAGAATACAGATGATCTCAATTACAAATTAGGTGCCGGATGTACAAAGGGTTTTAGCATTCTAAAACCCTTTGACAAATAAAACGGTTTGCCAACCGTAGAACCTGGATTTGGAAAAAGTTTTTCGAATTGTTAAATGGGTTTAGGAAACCATACCAAATTAGTAGTTGGAAAAGCTGTGTTTAAAGCCGTCCTTCCAAGTACTGATTTCTTAACCCCTTAAGTGCTCATGATGAGCTCAGCTCGTCTTGAGCCACGGCGCTCCGGTGCTCATGACGAGCTGAGCTCGTCATGACCGCGCTCGTTAGATGGAACGCTCGCACGCTGGGCTGATTCCCCATCTGTGCTGAGTGTTCCATTGGAACGGGCGTGGTCATGACGAGCTCAGCTCGTCATGAGCACCGGAGCGCCATGACTCATGACGAGCTGAGCTCGTCATGAGCACCGTGGCGCCGTGCGTGCCCCCCCACCCCCCAGCACAGCGGAGGAAACAGCCCCGCACAGAAGGGGTTAAAGTATGTAAACAAAATGTGGTTAACAAAATATTAATATTTTACCAACCACACAAAGTTAGTGGTAACCCATTGACAAACAGGAATATTTCAGATTTTTATGTAGAACAGTTGTCTAGCAAATTTTACTCTTTTTGAGCCATGTTCTAATCCTGAATTGATATGCAGCTATCATAAAATATAGAATCGCCTCTAGTTAACTCAGATTTCTGAAAAAGAAGCACTTTCCTTAAAATTATTAGTTGGTTACCCAAGGATCACATCATCAGGCCTAGCATATTCAAGGCCTTTTTTTATTAACAACCTAATGCATTCTTAGGGGCGCATTATGGATTGTCCGGGAAACATAATCTTTGTGGGCACCAGGGGATACTTCTCCTACCAATTCTTTGAGGTCTAAAATTTCCAGACCCAGGATTATCAGGTCCTCAAACAGCAGTCCTGGCAGTTCGGGAAACACAAGACCTGGTTTCACCCTGCCCCCAGGCTCCCATAGCCTTTATTAACGCTGCAATGCAGCGTTGGGATTGGTCTTAGCGCCGTCTTTCGGCACTCAGCCAGGGACTGGGGGCCTGGGCATGTTCTTCACCCAGGCTGTAATTCTGCCTGCATGCAGAGCATGCAAAGTGCGCATGAATGTTTGGTCGGCCAGAGACTACCGGCATAACATTCATGCGCACTTGGAGTGGGCAAACCACTCCTCCCCTGCTCTGAGAGCAGAGCAGCCCTGCCCTGCCCGGCCCGCAGAGCTGCCTCACAGGGAATTATAAAATGATAATAACAACTTGTTATTATCATTTTATGTTTCCTTTATTTACACTGCTAAAAAGCAGTGGGCCGACACACCTCTTCCTTACCGGAAGAGCCGCCACTGGATAGGAGTGTGTTTATTAACTTGCTCAGCTGAACATGCGTTTTACAACTTAACATTGTATTCTTCCTCTCTCTTGATCTCAATCTACGGACACTCGTATGATTCCTTAGTTTTGTTGTTGCGACCACATGCCTCTATTGCAGAACCATCAGTAGATTCCTAGAAGTGTTCACCCTTCCTTGTATGATTTTCTTACTTCGTTCCCAGTTTTCCAGCAGGAACTCTGCCAGGCTGAAACTGTGATTTACAGGTTATAATTTTTCTTTTGTTAATTAAACCTTAAAGACTATGATTGGTGTGTGTGAATCCTTGACAACTGCACCTGATTAGCAGCTCTTTCTGTGGTTCCTGCAGCTGCTCTGTCTCAGACGACAGCACCCCGTCTGCCTCTGGTAACTGCAGCTCTTCTGCCGCTTAGGAATGTAGCACCTGTGCCTCTTACGAATCTAGGGGCATATTACCAAGGAATAGCGATATTTATCGCACAATGCGCTTAGCGCATTTTTTTTTTATCGCTGCCTATCGCTGGATATGTTAGTGGAGAAAACATGCTATTAACAACGTTTTTCTCTATTGTGCTAAAATATCCAGCGATAGCGGCGAAATGCGTGAATATCGCTGAGAATACAGCGATATTCACGCATTAGCGACGCAATTCTCTTATCGTATCGTATCGTATCGTAAGGGGTGCTTATAAAGCGCGCTGACACCATGGGTTTCCTGGCGCTGGTTGGAAATAGAGGGGACAGAGAGACTAACCAGATTGAGGGAAAAGCCAGGTTTTTAGAGATTTACGAAAAAGGGTCAGAGAGTTGGAAATTTTAAGAGAGAGAGGGAAAGAGTTCCAGAGCTTGGGGGCCAGGTATGCAAATCTCCGGCCTCCAGATCTGCAGAGCTTATAAGAGGGAACAGTCAAGAAATGGAGATAAGAAGATCTCAAATTGCGGGACGGGCAGTAGGGTCGGATGAGCGATTTTACAAAGATGGGGCAGGAGCCAGCCAAAGATTTGAAAATGAGGCAGCCGATCTTAAAGGCTGCCCTAGAAGCAACAGGGAGCCAGTGGAGTTTGACGAGAAGGGGCCTGGCAGATTGCCACTTCGGAATCCCTAAGGCCAATCTCGCCGCCTGATTTTGGACCACCTGTAGTCTGCCCATCGATGTTTTAGGCAGACCATGGTAGATCGAGTTGGAAAAATCTAGGCGGGAGAGGACGAGGGCCATGATAACCTGCAGGAGGGCATCAGGTGTCAGAAGATATGCCACTTTCCTGATCCTGCGCAGTTGGTAGATGCAGGACGAGACCACGGTCCCCACCTGCGGCCCTAGGGATAGAGCGGAGTCAATAGTGACCCCTAAGCTCTTCACCGACGCCACAGGGGTGGGAGAAGGGCCCAATTCCACCGGCCAGAATTGAGGCCCCCAGAAAGTGGAGCTCCTACCAGGGAGGAGGAGCTCCGTCTTACCGGGGTTCAATTTTAACTGGTTATGGCCCATCCACTGAAGAATATGGGACATAGCTGACTGAAAGTTAGAAATAGCGGAGGGGGAATTAAGAGAAAAGATGAGCTGCAGGTCGTCCGCGTAATTAAACACGGTGACGTCCCACAGCCTCAGAGAAAAAAGAAGGGGACGAAGATAAAGATTGAAAAGAAGAGGGGACAAAGAAGAACCCTGGGGGACCCCACAGAGCGAATGCTCTCTAGGAGCCCTAAAAGCACCCAGGCTTAGGGTCTGAGACCTACCCGTCAGGAAGGATCTGACCCAGGCCAGAGCCAGGCCCTGGATACCAGCCTCCTCGACACGGTGGAGAAGGATGTTATGATCCACCGTGTCGAAGGCGGCTGACAGATCTAACAGTACCAGGGCCTGGGGGGTACCCTTGTCAACACCGTCTCTCAGGGCATCCAGCACGGCCAAGATCACTGTCTCCGTAGAGTGGCCGGGTCTGAAGCCAGCTTGGTTGCCCTCGAGGAAGTTGGAACTCTCGATAAACTGCGAGAGACAGGTGGTGACGTGGGCTTCCAGGATTTTTGAGAAAAAAGGTAAGAGAGAGATGGGGCGGTAGTTTGCCGGAACAGCGGGGTCAGCCCCCGGCTTCTTCAGAAGATGTTATCCACGTTAGCCATGTTATCCACCTCCCATTGGATAACATGGCTAGGAACTATTCTGGGCAGGTGTTAGTATTTGGAGATATTCGCGCTTAGCGCGAATATATCCATCGCTACGCCTGCCTTGCTCATAGGCAATAGCGATGTTAGCGACTGCTTTCAGTCGCTAACTGGTTGGGTACGCCCACTTTGCATGTCATTAGCGATAAACATCGCTGACATGCAAAGCGGGCCCCAAACCGCTCGCTATCGCCTAAAAGCTGTCGCTAACATCAGTTTGCGACAGCTCGCTAATAGGGCGATAGAATTATCGCCGCGAGGCGGCCGAAAACGGCTTCTAAAGCGGTGATAATTGCCTATCGCCCTGCTTGATAATATGCCCCTTAGGGCCTCTGTTTCTGAGAGCTGCACTACCAACAGTGGAACAGCTCAATCTTCATTTGGTAAGTAAAAAATTGAGCTCGGCCAGGAGCAGGCATTCTACTTATTACAGGAGGAATAGATGCACATTTTGGGCGAGCACTGTTTTTGTGACAGACAATACTTGGTAGAATTAGGGATCAAGGTTCACAGCTGGAGGTTGCTTTATTGCAGGTCTGTTCTTAAGCGATTGGGCCTGAGTTTTCTAGTAGCCATGGTGATTACAGGCTGCGTTTTTCGATGTTTCCTGCAAAGGATTTTCTGATGAAGTCCAGTCCATTAAAGCATCATATTTCTAAAGTGTGTTGCAAAAAAATAGGCTCTATCTCTGGGTAGAAAAATCAACGTTTCTATAGTTAAACCTACAGTTCTTAACTGTGAAAAAGGGCACCTCAGTTCTCTTATCATTAATTGTGTGCTTAATTAATCTTGATGCCAACAGCTGCGGAAAACAATGCAGCGGTTCTTTATACATTAAAGTTGATGGGGCCATTTATACCTTGTGGAAAGAGGTGATATGCGGCAGCCGAGGGATACCATTCCCATCAACGCAGGCAGCAACAACAAAAATGTGGAATAGCGTGTGATGTTTTTGGCGCATGGTTGTGCGACGTTTTCCATTTTTTACGCATCGCAAATATATTTTTTCTGCATAGCGGGATAATACACAATGCAAAGAGAGATACTTTTCACTATAATCAAACATCACAAAGTCAGAAACTAGTTAGAGAATGTTTCTCTGCAGGTTTACATTTTGGAAAGCTTTCATATGGACAATGCCGTTGTGCGGGTAAAGATTACTAAGGGGCATATTATCAAGGGCTATATCGCCGCTTTAGCGGGACTTTTCCCCGCTAAAGTGGTGATATTTTTATCGCCCTAATAGCAAGCTGTCGCTAACAGCAGTTAGCGACAGTTTGTAGGCGATAGCGAGTGGTTTGGGGCCCGCTTTGCATGTCAGCGATATTTATCGCTATTGACATGCAAAGTGGGCGTACCCAACCTGTTAGCGACTGAAAGCAGTCGCTAACATCGCTATCGCCTATTAGCAATGCAGGCGTAGCGATAAAAAAATATTCACGCTAAGCGCGAATATCGCTGAAAACGAACGCCTGCTCAGACCAGTTCTTAGCCATTATATCTAACGGGAGGTGGATATTCTGGCTAAGTCCCCATTGGCGTTAATGCGTGAATATTGCTGGATTACCAGCGATATTCACACATTTCGCCGCTAACGCCTGAAATTTTATCGCATTTGAGATAAACGTTGCTAATAGCACGTTATCTCTGCGATAAAATCAGGCGAAGCATGGCGATAGAAAAAATGTCGCTAAGCTTAGTAAGCGATAAATATCGCTACTTGTTGATAATATGCCCCTAACTTTTTTGTGGAAGTATATGTTTTCTAAGTAAACAGTACAGCTGGAGAGTGACGATTTCTTGCATAAGTGAAAAACTGAGATACTCTGCAATCTACGTCAATTAGCAAAGAAACACTTCACACGTTGCGCTTCATAGCAGGGTATTGTAATCCATGAATGTAAGAGCCCTTTACAATGGTTAGAATTGTCTGTAACTGCTTATGAAAGTTAGGAATAGATGCCTCCCGCAAGAGAGCAGAGAGGATCTATGAAAATATAAGGGTCGACCAGTTACGGGATCTAAGTATTTAACCGTACTACTGGGTTGCACCAGAGTTACTCCCAAGATCTGGATTGAAATGACATTGGGGTACCTTCTTGGAGTAAGAAGGCTGTCTGCCCCTTCGAATAGCATGACAATCAAGATATACAATAGAAAAAGAAAGGTAAACTCCCATGCAAGAACTCCAGTTACTTTGGTGACTGAGTGCTGCACTGTTTGGAGTTTTGCAAAGTCTCTTGTTGGTGACTAAGTAAGTTAACAACCCCTTCCTCAGTCCCTACCTTGCCTTCCAGGGAAACCAGCCTGGCCGTAGAAAATCCACTGCCTAAACTACCCCTGGGAAGGGGTCTAGTTTAGGGGCTGTCAGTGATATTGTCTCCAGGCATCTGTAATTACCTCTTGCTCCTCATCAGGCTCTTTGTTCAAGGTATTTTCTCCGGGAGAAGAGGGCAATCTCTCCCTGAAGGCCCATGTAAGACATTAGAAATCTGGCAAGCAGAGAAACAATGTTCAAATTCCAATCTCCGCGAGGTGGTTATCCAACTCCTTCCAGCATGCACACTCTGTGTATTCGTTTTGGCCAGTGTACCACTCTATTGAATCAGGTTGAAACAGAATCCAAAGAACCAAAAATAAAGGAGTTACCCTATAGTACATAATAGGGACGGGGTAATATAAACCAAGGAAGGAAAACAAGTCCCTAGTCTAATTTTTGGATCATGTGTTGCACCGTAATCATGTACAATACTAATGGGGTGAAAACATATACATTATTTGGACACAAACAATAGTTGCATGTGACATGTAGATACAGTGGAGACAGTAATGCAAAAAAACCAAGATTTTTTTGATAAAAATGTACAAATCGATTTTTATTTATCATTACATTAAAAAATAAACATACATTTTAAAATATTAAAAATATATTAAAAAACAGTCCATTGTTACATGTTTGTGTTGATCACCTGAGCAAGAAAACTACACAAAAGTCAGAATCCTACATCCAAGCAAAAAACAAGGTTGTGAATTGGCTAGTAGGGAGATTTCACAACCTTCCCAGCCAGCTGCTATTTAAATAAATAATCACGATTAGAGGAACAGGATGGACAGGGGATAGTTCTAAGGCTATGGACGGTGACTGTATAGTGGTCAATTTTGCCAATCTTCTTAGGGTGTGTTCTTTTCTGAGGGAATTTTCGTCCCTCCCTTCCTTCCCTTGACTTTTTTAATAAACCTCCAAGGGATGAGGGAGGGTGTGAGGAGGCCGAGGACTTACCTGAATGTATATTACGGCCCCCTACATTTTCCTCCTCAACAAACGATGTGAATGTCGTTTACCCACATGCTCAGGAATACTTCCCCTTTAATCAATATTGCACAAAGGAGGAAGGGGTGGAGTTTGACTTTGGGTCCCGTGAAGGAGATCGATATAATTGGATGATGCATACCCTGGAAGGCAGGGAAGACTGAGAGAAGGAGAGTCCACTTAAGATGCATGGATGAAGGACAGCGAGGGATCCAAAACTCTGCAGAAACAAAAGCTGTTGGACCCAGAGACTCAAGAAGACACCATTGCCCAGATAAAACCACCGGAGCTGTTTACTGAGCTCCCGGATGAATGTACAGAGAAACCTAACAGTAAAGTACCCCACCGAAGTGCCTCAAGTCCAAGCCATGCTCCAGGAAGAGTGTGGCTAGAGCAGGTGTTTTAAAAAATCCAGGCTTGGGGTTGGCGGGAATGAAAGAGTTCTGATTGTTCACTGGGTGGAAATCAGGGGGACTAACGCTGAAGCTTTATTGAAATATTTAAACTTCCCATTATAAAATTTCACAAACAAAGCTTGGGACAGAGGTTAGTCATTATTTTGAAATTTTCGATTAAGCTAATAAGAACACATAGCTTTGTGTTGTTACGATTATTATCAGTTTATTTTGTTGTATTAGTTAATATTTGTCGTGGCTGAGGGTGCCCACGCCAACCTATGCACTGACACTCCCAGATGATAAAGTGGCTGAGGACTATGTTATACTAAAAGGCTGGTGACTTACCTGCGTTCATTTATTTTCTTCTGAGATCCTCTGCCGGGAAAAAATCTAGACCTCAGATTGCGATCCTGGGGAAGAAAAAGAGAAAGACAGTAGAGGCCTAAAACTCAAATCATAATAATAATAAAATCATTTCTAAAGTTCCATACTTCAATTGTTATACAGTTGTCATTCATTCCGGCAAACCTAAATGTGACAGAGGGGTTAGCCAGAAGGAAATATCTCTTGCTCCCAGGAGGGTGGTAAGATGTAACAAGGCTCAGATACAGAGGCCTTCCATCCCCCTACCTAATCGATTTGAAGCTCTGAGTGGGTGGAATGACCAAGATTGACTGGGATCTGAACTGGTTGACTCCACCTCCGCCTAAAGCAAATGCTAGCAGGACCACTTGATTGCCAAAGGTCCTGAGTTGGAATATAGTGGGGTTCAGGGGATCCTGAATGAATAAGTTTTTTTCAAGTCACACAACATCATTAATCTACAGGAGACATTGGGCTCCAAAGGAGAACTTTGTCTAGAAGGCTATGTGTCCTTTAGTATAAAGGGCATTCCATCCCCAAGTGGCTGAGCTAGAGGAGCCTAGTTACACTCATTAAATTAGGTTTGGTCTGCAACCCCAAGATGATTCCCACCAATTCCACAATTTTCTAGGTGTCTTATTAAATTTTGATCATCACCTAACCATTCTTTGTATTCACGTCTACAATCCTATTAATGGGAAATAGAATTCAGAGGTTTTGGAGAAAGTGGGTAGGTTTTTAGAAGCTTTATTCCTTTCTCTCCCACTCAACAGATTGAGCTGATTGTGTCTGGATACTTTAATTTACATCTGTGTAGGGATTGCTTTTTATATGACCCCTAATGACTCAGAGGGTTTTCCTGGGGAACAGGTTCATGTTAAGCATGCTGCTCCATGGAACATCCTAAATGACCTATCTGCTAATTTTAACATATTCAACCTACTTTCTATACGACAACTCAAGCAGCTTGAGGGTGTCCCCATCTTTAAGGGGCCTGGAGTGGGGACCATTATTGATTATATTTTTGTATCCAGGGGTCTTTTTTGTTCTCTGTTAAGTTTTACCCTGGAATGGAACCAGACTAGTGTTCACAATCCCCATATCACTATTTTTACATGGAAGAATAAGTCCTGGGGCATAAGCAATCTCTATAAAACCGTAGTCAGCACCAAATACAGGGGCATGTTGTTATGTCAGGAGGAGTTTAACATCTGCCTTGATAATGAGGCCCTAGATGCCCACATTATTAAAGCTTTTGACTCAATCTATGAGTATATAAACTTGACACATACCAACCCAGGATTAACAGGTCCACCTAAACCCTGCAGGTAGGTCGATAAAAACTGCACAAGGTCAAAGAAGGAGCTCTTGACATCACTCAAAAGCACCCCATGAGACAGGGATGAAGGCAAAAGATGTAGATCAACTTATAACGACTTGCGCTGGAGGGCGCTGTAAACTAAGGAATAGTACGATTTACTATCCAACACCTTCCCAACTGTACGTAGACTGGTGTTGGAATAGTAAATCGTACTATCCCTAAGTCCAGTGTCCTCCAGCGCAAGTCATTGAAACGACTTGCGTTGTGAAACCCGCGTTGTAAGATACCGCGATCAACATGATCGCGTAGTATCGTCATATATTCTCCACAGCCTGGAAGCGGTCAGTAATAATCCCTTCATCAAAAAAGCAGCCAGAGGAGATCCTGCAAGCTATAGCCCAATATCCTTGGTCGAAATTGCAGTGGAGATAATAGGGAAAGAGATTTTGGAGAGACTCACCACCTGGGCTAATGAGAAGGAAATTTGCTGTAATCGAAGTTATACAGCCAAGAATACTATAGAAGTTGTTGAGGTTATTTATTAAAAGTAACAGAGTAATACTGGTGTTCCCATCAAAGGCTAAGAAGCAACTGACAGTCTAGAAACAAGTTGCATCATGACATCAGTAAAGTTAGAATGTTCCATTTAAAGTGAAATGCACACTACAACAAAATAAGAGAATACAACAAAATTCTCTCCAACAGTGAATATGGGAATATGGGAATATGGGAGAGGTACAGTTGAGCAGAACCTAAATCTGCATCTTCTGATAGCTAATACACCAGGGTTTGAGGTGGTTCTGTTAACCTGGTTTTATCGACCTCAGCACAGCCTTTGTCTATATTAACAGAAATAAGCTCTGAACTGAGCTAGGGTCCTTGGGGTGGATCAGGTCCTTGTCTCCTTTATGAGAGACATACATAGTGGCCTAACAGGGATGGTTAGAGTCTGACCTAATGGTGAATGCACTCAGTCCTCTGAACTAAAAAAACATCAGTCACGCTACATTCTTGCCCCTTTTGTATTTATCATGTATATAAATCGGTTAGAGGAAGTGTTTATAGACATCGGCTCAGACATTTCTAGAGTTGGAAAAGAGCGATTCTGGTACTCTTATATGCAGATGATGCTCCTTAAATTACTCTTACAGCTAAAAGACTCCAACGTATTTTAGATAAATGTATTGTTTTTATGAATAGTCTGGATTTATCTATTAATTTTAAGAAATCTCACTTTATGGTGGTAGGCCCCAAGAACACAAAAGTCCTGCAGTCTCACAGCACAGGGCCAGGTTCTATGTAGAGTGGAACATTATTCTTATCTGGGACTACTATTTACCCTGGGTCTCATCTGCGGCCCTCTAATCATTAAAAATAGTGGGGAGTTTACAAAGGGCCATCTCAGGGCTCCTCGACTTTGCCAGATGCATCGGGCATAAACCCCCTAAATTTTTATTAGATGTATATAGGGCTAAATGCAACCTGATGGCCGTCTTCAGCTGTGAAATCTTGGGGTATGCAAACACTGATCATATCCAGGTGATTGAACTGTAGTGTAGTTCCTATCTTCCCAATAGGCTCTGCGCATTGGAATAATACCTACAGCAGTAAAGGCCTAGGCCAGACGTTAACTAGGTCTACTACTGTCGATACTAGACTTAAGTTTTGGGTTTGCCAGCGTAGCTCAGAGTTCGCTAGAAACTTTCTCGAATGTTCAGGAAAGAATTAACTCCCCTGATTAGACAAGAAGGGATTTAGTTTCTGACAACCATAGAACATGACAACTTTGCTCTCCCCTAATCAAGAGTGTATCTCCAGAGTCGTGTGAGCACAAGGCAATTATTTTACTCAGTCAGTACGTGCATTCTTAGTCTCATCAGATTGTAGAGAAAAGGAAGAGACGGGCGTGTTCAATAAAAAGGTGTTATTTATTGATCAGTCTCTTTTCTCGTACAAGAGAAATGGATCGATATTATTGCAATACTTATAGTTAAGTAAAGTGCATACATTAAAAGCAATAGTATAAAGTAATACTGTAAAAACATTGATATGGTTTCTGAGACATATGATGTTTAAAATGATTAAAATATATTTACATACACATATACATTTGACTAAACGTACTCAACTGGTGTTTCTAAATACGCCTACCCCGTGTACCTGACCTAAGTCTAATGCATGGGCGGGAATAGAAAGTTACAGTTTAAGTTAAGTTTGTTTTTGCCAAGTGAATAACTAAAGAATTCTCTGTGAGGGGTTATTCAGTTCTGTACCTGGAAGTTAGGATGAATGAGGAATGGTATCTCTTTCTCTGCTCTCGATATTCCAGGCTGCCTGCGAGGGCTGCCCAGAAACGCCGGTGCTGGATTCTCGGCAGGAGAAAGCAGCGCGTCTCTCAGCGCGTCAGGAAGGCGGGGCTGCTGCCAGCGGGGTCTGCTCTGCTTCTGGGCTTCGGCAAGTATGGCTGCTCCGTCTCGTCACCACGCGTGTGTTTGCATAGGGCAAGATCGGCAATATTTATACCTTAAAGGTGCCGAGATTGACGTAAGGATGGACATAGATACGTCAATAAAGATGTCATACGACTTGCTCGTTAGCACATTCTTTTACTGAAGTTCTCTGTGAAATCAAAACAATGGCCGCACGGATTTTCCAGGTTGTCATAGGTTTGATTTGTTATGAGAACGTCGTATGCCTTATCAGGGGCTGGAGGAATGTCGCTTGTCTAATTAGATCTGAAGCGTTATGACCTAATCAGATAACACGTTCCTGTGCCGTAGTGTGACTGCGTCAGATAACGGTATCTGCATCATGGGGGCTTTTCTTGCCTCATGGGCTGACTGTTAGTTAACTTGATAGTTAGTTTAACCAGAATAGGGTCAGGAATAGGGGGATCGATTCAGAACCTATAGGAATACATGACACCCACTCCACGCTAACTATGGTCATATTTACTAATCTATGCATAGTATAACATAGTACAACATACTATAGAGTATAGTGTATACCTCACCACCCCAAAATACATAAATGCATTTTGAAATTTTCAAATATACTGAAAAATTGCAGTCATATATATTGTATGCACTTAAGCTATGAATTAAACGCTAAAGTAAACACGCATTTGTAGACATTATTGCTTATTTGGTATATGAGAAATACACATGAAATGGCTCTTAATATGGCTATACAGAAAGAAAGTTCGAGACCATTTCATCACAAAATATTTGTGAACATACCAGCGGGCAACTAAAGTTTATAAAGTATCTAAAAATAGAAATCTTAGTTCTCTAGGAATAGTTTCTTACTTTAAGCAGAAGATAAGTGTCCCGAAAATTTTGTAAAAAATAATTTGGGGCTGCTAAAAAATTGCTGTCCGTGAACTGGTGGGAAAAATTGTTCATGTGACTTTATTTTTAAAGTTGAAGGCAGAATTCAGGGAACGCCGTGTGCGAGCTTGCTCAAAAGTATCTATTTCTGTTCTGGAGAGAACATCATATCATTAAGGCTTTCGAAAAAACTGTCAACAGCTTCATGGGAAAGTTCCACTAAGTCGGAAATAGGTGTAACCATGCATTCGTGCGCATGATTGTCTCCATTGACATTCTGATTCGCATTGCTGACAGAAGGTCGTACCTGATCGATGCTGCTTTCATCTTGAACTTCACTACTCTTCAATCGTAGTGGTGAAGATTCCACGAATGCCGTCATCAGGATTGGCAGCCTTTGAGGGCAGCACAAAGCGTGAACCTTGGTAGGAACCAACAATGTATCTGCATCCACTGGCGCATCCAATTGTAGCATCAGACAGGTGTCTAACACGCATTCTTCTCCGCATAGCAGACATCTCAATACAGGTAAAACACATCTTTGCCACATTGGTCGAAATGATAGAAACCAAGTCATGTTCAGGTCTCTAAGCCGGGAGAGTCCCAGGATTTTTGATATCCGGTCCCGGTATCCAATGGCTAGGATTGTTTCTTCCATTGTCGCGAGAGTTTTATCTGTGACATGGGTTGCCATAACGAAAAATAAGGACTAAGAATAGGATTCCTGCAATTAGTCCCAGGATCAGGGGAAGTCCGCCAAAAATCGAATGGACGAAATCTGGAAAAATACCCAGTATGGCTTTGAATGGTGTTAATGCCATCGAAAATACTGTCTTAAATACCTTTGAGACCCCAGTGGTATCAGAAATATTTAAGATTTCGCTCAGGATTTCCGCGAAATGTACGGGGGAATTAGTTGATAATAATGTATGTATCTCTGCAGTCGTCCTTGCGACTTGTAGATCATACGTTTCTTTTGATGACGTGAGCCTTGTAGGCGTCTGAAGAAGCACTGTTTTCATTCTGCTTAAAGTATCTATTCGAATAGAAGTAATTTTCAAATTGGGCCATGCCCTTGCCTCCCTGTCTGGAAAGGAGCTGGGGAACAAAGAACGTCCACAGCACTTGACCTTCGCAGTCGTAGTGACTAGATAAGGAGTCCCGGGCATAAGACTACAACATTTGCGGTCTACAATAAGAATGTAACTCCCATTATAGAGTCTTTGAAAGAATGGTTCTATTTCAGTTGCAGGTGCGCCTTGCTGGTGACATGAAAGGTTGTATGAATTCCCTTCACAGGCTCCATGCAAACTAATTCCGTTACACAGAAGCGTGCCGCTTAGTGACATGGCACAATTGTTGCCACTAAGAAACACTTTCTGTCCTTTATTACTGACACATGCATGTGAATAGGGCAGGTTCTAAGTTGTTTTAAGGTACCCCTTCCCCAATTTCTCGTACATGCCAGCCTGTATATATTTTTGGCAGTATTGAAACCTGAAGGTTGAGATTGGAATATTTATGATTCCGTGGATTATCCATTCACTGACAGGTCGTTCTGACATTGTCATTGGTAATCTTTCTAGTTTTTCAATGCTCAAGATTGTATAATCAGCACCCTTTTGCGCCATACCGATTTGTCTATCAGTAAGGTTAAAGATTTGGAATAGTGACGTTGTGTTGATTAAACGCCAAGGCACATAGCCTGAACGCAGATTTTATAACGTCCAGCCAAGCTGTACAATAGAACGCAATTGTGACTGACCATGTTGTAATAACAGTAAGTCTTGCGATAATATATCGATTGCTGAAGACACAATGCTGTCCAATGAAAAAATTCTGGAGGACAGAGTCATTAACCCATTGTCCACTACAGAAAGTGATTTTTCCAAATTAATACGGTCAATTTCCCGTATTCTCTCTGCTGTTTCAATTTGATTAACCTTCCAGGCCTCATTGTATGCTGCATATACAGAGGCTGCTATGAAACGCTTTTGACGCTGTTTGCGTGGTCCCATTATGAAATCACGCAAGTCAGCACCATCAGTAAGTAAAGTTAGGTGTTGCTTAATTTCAGGCAGTGTGGAAGTTTGTAGCCACTGAAGGCATAATTTGCCCACACTGTAGGTTGTTATTATCCCTGGGTGATGTCTTTGGGGATATCTAGGGTCTGGCCTGGTCATTTTGAACCCCTGTGTTTTATTCAGGAATCTGTCTTGACAGTTATTTGTATCTGTGTGCCAGATTAACCATTGTTTCCAATCAGGATGTGTTCTGTTTTGGTTTAATATATGGTTTACGTCTATTTCTTCATCCGTATCAGAGCTATTGCTAAACATTGTTAGCTTTGGAATAGACGGTTTATTTAAATCTTTGATTTTGGCTAGGCCAAGACAGGTGGTTTGTTGAACAGTGTCATTTAAAAATATCATTTGTTCTGGGATCATGCAAGCTCTAAACAAAGCTTCTAAACCCTGTACTTGCCATTCTTTTGTACCCCAAACACTTTTCAAATCAACATTTTTGTCCCAATAATCAAATCCAAAAGTATTCATTTCTTCGAAGAATGAATCTGAATATATCAACTTTGTGTTGGTTATCATGGTTTTCATCCCTGTCTTGTTTGATAATTTAAAATAAAATGTTTCAGCATTACTTGTGTTAAAACCTGAAAAATATGAATATTTGTCGTAAACGGTTCTTGAGCTCCCTTTTGGAGGTGTTGCACAATGTTCCCATTGATTATAATTCAAAACATTTCTAGGTTGTGCAGATTTATGTAAAAAATGGTTACCATAGTGGTTATAGCAATACATACTATCATAATTTGTAGAACCTTGCAAATAATCATGTTTTGTAAATTTAGCAGACATTACTAAGTCAGACATCATGCTATTAATGCTTTCGAAGTCCCAATCATCAGCAAATGAGTTTGGTTTTGCAAAGTCACTCAAGGAGATCTTGATTTGGTGTGGATATTTCAGGATCTCGACCGGACCATAAATTTCATAGTCAGTGTTGTCCCAGGCTACCCCACCAGGTATAGGATTGGCTGTGAAGTTGGCTGAAGAAAGTTCGCTTTTCTCGACGTGTGAAGATGTGTGTGGTTTGAGGACCAAGTTGATGTTCTGACTTGCTGTGTCCATTTTAGCATATTTTCCCTCAATGAAGCGTCCCAAAGTTAATACCATGATGAGCCAAAGTATGAGGATAAATGCACCAAAACCCACCCAAAATTCAATCCATGGAGAAATCAGATATGTTTCTTTCAGTTGGTTCAAAAGTTCCTTAGCTTTGTCTTTAAAGGATTTTGATGATGGCTGTGTCTTTGATTCACTGAGGCTTTCAGAGGAATCATCGAAGTTGATGAAGTAGCCGGATGCAGTTCTGTCAATTGTTCCAATTGGTTCAGGATTTTTGTTTCTTGCATTTTCACTTGGTACTTCATTGTAGATTGGTGTGTCTCTGCTAAATGTTTTTATTTGGGTTTTCAGAGGTCTGAGTTCTATTGCATTGTTGCATAGTCCTTGTTGTTCTTCTGTAGGCGTTTCGAATGTGATGAGCCTCTTTGTTAGGACCTCTGTACTGGTAGCAAACCTTGGTGTTCTGCTACTTATTGGGAGTCCACTTGGCCTACTGTTTGTTATCGGCCACATGTTGTGGTTTTACCAGGTCGATGGATACAACTCGGTTCTCCTTTTTACCAGCAAGTGGCGGTAGTACAACTGATCTTGTCCCGTTGACAGACAAGACAGGAACTGCTTTTCTGTAAGAAGGCCCAAATTCCTTCTTTACCGCGATCTTCTCCCTGACTAGATCCCCGACTTTTGGTGATTCTTCAGTGGTTGTTGGCTGTTGTTTCAACTGTATGTTGCTCAGGTCTTTTCTTGTTTTGTTTAAGTCCTGCAAAATAGCCAAACGGTCTTTGACATCAAAGCTTTTTTCTTTAACCACTGAAGTCTGACTGTCGAGGTCAGAGATAATCATTCTAGTTCCAAATAATAATTCGTACGGACTTAATCCCTTCAGAGAATTTCTTGGCAAGTTATTTAGACTACGTTGGACACTTATTAGATGTTTGACCCACCCAGCTCCCGAACCTAATATCCTTTCCATTATAGATTGCTTTCTGCCTTGGTTTTTTCTTTACACCATCCCGTACCCTCAGGAAGGAAGTGAGAAGATTCCCGCTGGGCTGTGCTCATTTGGCCATGTTTCCCCCCCGGCCGGAGGGCTAGAGTGAAGACAATGGTCAAACGTAACATGCTCTTAGCGTATATGCCATTTAGACTCGCAAATCTTTGTATAAGAGTCCGGACGTCAGCCGAGTGCTGAGGATCGACATTATAAGTGGAAACTAGCCTGTATATGTTAATCGCAAGCCCTGCTTTTTATTGGTCATATTATCTGCCTTGATACGACGAGGTATTAAACTGTTTCTCTCCCCACTGCGATCTCTGTTGCAGTTTGGGCAGTTTTTTACAAACATGGTGTAATGCAGGCTCATGCCTGGCCACCAGTACCGTGATTGTAATTCTTCCAGAGAATCTTTCAGTTTGAGGTGTCTGAGACCCTCGCCCATATGTGCGTCTGCGATTAACAAGCTTCTCCTGTCCATGTTTGGAATCACTCTATCCCCCACTCCAGGGATTCGAGCAAAAGGGACAGAGTTCGCATCGATTATGTATGTATAATTGAGTGGATAGTTGATCGGTAACGCTGAGCAGTCGCCTTTTGATGACGTTTTCACCGCCAGCACTGTTTCACCGTCAATGTATTTTAATGTACGCTTTTTTCGATCTACGGGAGCCGATTTAGTGGCTGCCGCTGCGGCTGTTTCAGCCAATGAATTCCCTACAACGTGAACGCCATCACGTTGATGACTCAGTGAGTGAGTCACGTGAGTTTTTGGTAGCTCTTTCTGTAAAAGAGCTATTTGTTCCCAGAGCAATTTCTGCTTTATAGATTTCCTTTTGGCGACCGGGATGAGTATTATATCCCCGTCCGCATCTAGTGCTGCAGTATCAGCTGCTGCTATTTCAGCTGCTAATACAAACTCTCTTTCTTCATCACTGTCTCCCATTTTACCGACAGGATGGTATTATGTTTGTTTGCAGATCAGGCTTCTTATGGAACAAAGATTAGATGCACAATATTTTGGAACTGTTTATCCTTCAACGTTGACTATACCAAGAACCTTACATAGGAGTTCCCTCCTGCGAGGTTTTGGAGGATATTACCTTTCACCCACTCCAGACGTCTTTGGAGTATTTGGAAAAAGGGGTCTGAGTGAGAAAGCACGACTGAGTTACTCTAAATGTCTTACGTTAGTTTTATCGCCCTTTCCAAACGCGTTGGGCGCCATGTAGTGTAGTTCCTATCTTCCCAATAGGCTCTGCGCATTGGAATAATACTTACAGCAGTAAAGGCCTAGGCCAGACGTTAACTAGGTCTACTACTGTCGATACTAGACTTAAGTTTTGGGTTTGCCAGCGTAGCTCAGAGTTCGCTAGAAACTTTCTCGAATGTTCAGGAAAGAATTAACTCCCCTGATTAGACAAGAAGGGATTTAGTTTCTGACAACCATAGAACATGACAACTTTGCTCTCCCCTAATCAAGAGTGTATCTCCAGAGTCGTGTGAGCACAAGGCAATTATTTTACTCAGTCAGTACGTGCATTCTTAGTCTCATCAGATTGTAGAGAAAAGGAAGAGACGGGCGTGTTCAATAAAAAGGTGTTATTTATTGATCAGTCTCTTTTCTCGTACAAGAGAAATGGATCGATATTATTGCAATACTTATAGTTAAGTAAAGTGCATACATTAAAAGCAATAGTATAAAGTAATACTGTAAAAACATTGATATGGTTTCTGAGCCATATGATGTTTAAAATGATTAAAATATATTTACATACACATATACATTTGACTAAACGTACTCAACTGGTGTTTCTAAATACGCCTACCCCGTGTACCTGACCTAAGTCTAATGCGTGGGCGGGAATAGAAAGTTACAGTTTAAGTTAAGTTTGTTTTTGCCAAGTGAATAACTAAAGAATTCTCTGTGAGGGGTTATTCAGTTCTGTACCTGGAAGTTAGGATGAATGAGGAATGGTATCTCTTTCTCTGCTCTCGATATTCCAGGCTGCCTGCGAGGGCTGCCCAGAAACGCCGCTGCTGGATTCTCGGCAGGAGAAAGCAGCGCGTCTCTCAGCGCATCAGGAAGGCGGGGCTGCTGCCAGCGGGGTCTGCTCTGCTTCTGGGCTTCGGCAAGTATGGCTGCTCCGTCTCGTCACCACGCGTGTGTTTGCATAGGGCAAGATCGGCAATATTTATACCTTAAAGGTGCCGAGATTGACGTAAGGATGGACATAGATACGTCAATAAAGATGTCATACGACTTGCTCGTTAGCACATTCTTTTACTGAAGTTCTCTGTGAAATCAAAACAATGGCCGCACGGATTTTCCAGGTTGTCATAGGTTTGATTTGTTATGAGAACGTCGTATGCCTTATCAGGGGCTGGAGGAATGTCGCTTGTCTAATTAGATCTCAAGCGTTATGACCTAATCAGATAACACGTTCCTGTGCCGTAGTGTGACTGCGTCAGATAACGGTATCTGCATCATGGGGGCTTTTCTTGCCTCATGGGCTGACTGTTAGTTAACTTGATAGTTAGTTTAACCAGAATAGGGTCAGGAATAGGGGGATCGATTCAGAACCTATAGGAATACATGACAGAACAGTGGCGGTTTTACCATTTGGGCGGTGGGGCGTTGCCCCACTAATAATTATCGGGCAATTTATTCGAGCAGCGTGTTAATAAAAGTTTTATAAATTAACGCGCCGCTCGAGTAAATTGCCCAATAGTTATTGCCCTGCGGCCGTGGTGTCAAGCTTCAGTATGGTCATTATCGCTGTCTGACACTGGGTGGCACTGGAGTGCCAGCACAGTGCGCACTGCGCATGTGGTGTTTGCCCGGCTGCCTTTCTGCAGCTAGCAAACTCAGTGGATTATGAAAAGCAAGCACCCGCCGAGTACGGGGTTTGCCTATGCCACAGACCCCAGAACTTCTAAAATGAGCGGCGTTTTTTTAATGCTCAGTCCAATCCTGATGCTGCTCTCTTTAGAGAGCAGCTCTCCTCTAAAGAGAGCAGCGTCAGGATTGGCTACTGTAGTACTCTTGTGTGTTCTGTAGACTGTAACGAACTGTTCTCTTGTTCCCAGCAGTCTAGTGTTTCACCGCGGGGGTGGGAGCATCTAACGTGGTGCCCAATCACTGTAGTGGCTTAGTGTTAAGCCATTCAGTGATTCAGTGATTGGACACATTTCTTAGTTCCTGGGCAAATCGGGCCGGCCCACTGCCAGTCACCCTTCCTCCTCGTGGTTGCGACGTGACTCGTGCGCATGAGGGACAGAGACAGGTCTGAGGCCTTACCTAGTCGTCTGAGTCTGTCATCACCCACCTGCCTTAGCAGCACTTGAATTATTTTTGGAGCGTTAGCGTTGTTGGACAGGGACGTGTTAATTTTCGACCGAACCTGTGCAGGTATGGTATAATGGTTGGTAAAATTAAAATATAAAAGTCACAGTGAAAGTTGATGACATAAGGGTCGGGCTCGTGCCAAACATGCAACTATCTATGCTCAGGGCCCGGCTCCGGCTCAGGCCTCCCACCGGCTGCAGGTCCCAACTGGGAATTGGGCTGGCACTCAGAAATCCCCTTGAAACGTGTTATGCCAAGCTTTGTGGTGTTAATATATGCAATTTATGTTTGGGGGAAAAAACTCAGAATTTAACCGCCTTCCCAATAAAGGACATCCCGGCGATCCTTGCTTCATGGAGGTCTCGTGCGACAGGGGCCCAAGCAACGCTTACTTTGTAAGCCTCTCTAGGGCCTGTTATACTGATAGTGGCTAAACTGAGAGATTTAAAAAAGAAGAAAGTTAGGGACAGATAGGCAGCTTTATATCTTCTTGTTTGTTGTTTCTGTGTATGAAAGCGGATCGAGTTCCCCGGATGTTTGAGCGCTTCTCCATGAATTAAATGAAACTGGGTGCGTTTGGGCTTTTCGGTGTATTCCCTTTAATGTGTAATATTATTAACTTCTGCCTGTCAAAGCATGGGACCTGCAGACCTAAGGCAGATGTTTGAATGAACACATTGTGTAGAACCTTAAGGATTTTGGGTTCCCCGGGGCCAAACGTATTTTGGGGGCCCCTGTTCGGAACAGCAATCTAATAGTAGGGGTAGTGTGACGGACACATTCACTTAAAACGGACAAGGCCTGCATTCTGGAGAAGCAAATGACGTCTAAGCAACACTGGGCGGCAAATGTGACAACAGATGCTATTGTGAACAGCAGCACCGTCTTTGTGTTTGTTTGAAAATCGCTTTCAAACAATAACGGCGGTTGAGAACTAAGCAACGCGTAAGAGATTATTCATTTTGTCAAAACACCATTGAGTGCGCCTAGGATATAAGTGAAAGGCATTCATTTTCAATGTTCGGGTACACGCACATTGTTTGGTCTTCATTCTGATTAACATTTATATCCATTAACATTCTCAACTTTAAGTATACTAAAACAAGGCTCAACAGTACTGATCCACAGATGCAACTTATCTCCAATATTACACTGTCTGCTGCCCAGCCTTGTCTCTCCCTAACGTGTCTCTAAATTAACCATCTGAACATCAGGGTGCCATTCTCAGATCTGTTGAAACTATATCCCCTTTGGCTGCTCTTTATGATGCTATGTATGAACTAAACAGTAAAGTACTGACACGGCAATCCCCAAATTTGGTCAATTTCACGATACTGGTTTACGGAGGCATTACCCTCTACTTAAATGTACGGATGATAAAACTTTAATTAACTTCCTAAAACAAATCCAAAATGTTCCTGAGCAGCGAACATACCAGTGGAAGTGTGTCTGCTTCGAGTTCCTAGTGGGGTATGGCCTCTGTGGCCAGGTCCCTGGCAGTACACTGGCACACTCGGCCACATTCCAAGGGTTAATTTTACACTTTTAAGTGTACGTTTTTTTTCCTTTCTGTTGAAGTTCACAAAGTTATTTTTTGAGTAGTATCTTTATATCTTTAGGACTACAAAGATAAGCAGCAGTCATAAAGATAAACCTGCAGAAAGCATGAGTTTACCTTTGTGAACTGGCCGGGCCCTAAATGTCTTTACAGGCAGTGACCTGTGTTTTCCATATTGCAACTCATCAGCAGCTCACTACTATCACTGCAAATAATCCCTGTGACAACCTCCCATTTCTTATGCGAGGTCCTTTTTTGATCCCTAAACGTTTTTACGGATGATGCATGAAACATAAATATATAACATTTTGCTGCAAAATATCTGTAATAGTCGTCTCACACATCTGACCCCCATTAAAAAATATATTAAAAGAAAACGGTAGTGCTGGGACCTGCAGGAGCTCAGTTTTTAATAATTATTCAATGGCTTCTGGGCCAGTTCACTTGTGAATATTCAATCTTACATGGCACACACTGCAAAATGAACGGTGTGTCGGCCCAAGATCACGCAGTTTGGTCAAGTGGGAAGCTGGGAGTCAGATGACGGCCTCCCGCTGCTGAAGCCTTCAGTTGAGCCCCTCGCAGACCTTATTCTTCGGTGGACAGTATTCAGGGTGTGAAAACGCTTCTCCAACCACACTTTGTGTTTGTAAAGGTTTTTTGAGAACACATATGCACAAAGAGGCAACATTTTAGAGATAGCTGGGGGCATTAATTCATGGCTCTTCTGTGGATTCGTGAACCCACAGAGGATTTGCGAATCTGCTATGCCCCTGTGAAGGCCCAAAAGTGACCCATGCTGGCAATGAAGTAATGAATAAAAAGTATTTTTAAAGCGGGATTTCTGGGTCTGCTTTTCGATTTGTGGCTCCAGAACTCTGCTGGGCCTCAGGATTTTAAAATCAAGCATAGGATTTACTAATCTTGTTTAAAAAAATAAATAAGTAAGGCTGGAGGTTCAGTGCTTTACTTCTGCACTTCATGACGAAGTAAGAGGCTCATAGAATCATTGGAACCTAGTTAGGTCAAGAGCTTATGATCCGGTTTAAAAGCACTCCAGGGAAATGATATCTACAAGGAGAGCTCACAGCGTTTTTCTGCCAATATCATACATCGAGCATATAGTGGGAAATAATGTAAGCCAGCAAGCAGTATTTGTGCATGTTTTGTGTAAAGAATTCGCCTATTTTCAATTTTGGAGGGCAGCAACATTGTCGTGGTGTCACCAGGGCTTTATGTGGAAGCTTTTTCATTGTTATATACAAGCCACAGTTGCTGCTTATTTATCTTTTGCAACTAACAACCATCGACAAAGCCAGTAGTCCTGACTTCTTGTAAGTATGATGTTACTTGTTGTATCATATATCTGGATGCAATGACAAAAACAACAAAATACCAGTTTTCAGTCTTCCTTTGAATTTGTATTTGTTGCATATTTTCCATAGTGCATGTATTGTTTCAAAGGAAGATTAATTTTCACTGGAGAAGATTTTACCTCTATAATTTATAGATCAACCGCTAACTACGTGCTACAGGGGGGGCTCATTTTGCGTTACACCACTGTACATGCCTGCCCATATTTTACAGTTTGAATGCTTTTGTTAAAAGTCTGTGTGTTTGGTTGACACAACTACATTTTGTTGTATTTGCTTTTCAGCATTTGGTAAAGCCTCAGGCTGCCAAACTAATTTTTGGGCAAATCAAGCAAAGAAGAAGAGGCACCAGCCTCCTTTTCTGCTACGACACAGCCAACAACCCCAGTGTTTAAGGTAAGGAAACTGCTGCTATATTTTACATTCTAGTAGTTAAGGGCTATGTAACTTGTGTACATGGTGGGTGGCGTCTAAATACATGCACCAAACCTCATACGCTGTACTTTGATTATTGACAGGTAACACTAACATTGGTAACACCATGAATACAGTAGAGCAACTACTTGCAAAGCCGTTCATTGGACTGAAACGTGAAGAGAAACTAATTGTAAAACAATTAGGACCTCACCGGCCAGACCTAAACCTACAACAAAGTTCCCTAGACAGAGGGAAGCTTTACACACGTTCTTTCACAAAGACCTGGTACACAAAAGTTGATTGGCTTACAGGATGTCCTTCAACAAATACTCTGTTCTGGTTCCCCTGCCTGCTGTTTGGTGGTGAAACTCCTTGGACCAAAAAAGGAGTAAAAGACTTGAAGCATTTGTCAGATAAAGTAAAGAAACATGCACACACGAAAATACATATGGAAAACCTGACAAGACTGGGAATGTTGGGAGATACACCGACTGAAGCCCACATAAGTGAGGCCTACCGAAAAACAATACGGAAGCACAATGAAGCAGTTGATAGGAATAGACACGTGCTATCAAAAATCATTGACTTCATTCGTTTCTGTGGTGATTTTGAACTGGCTTTACGAGGGCATGATGAATCGGAAGTTTCTGCAAATCCTGGGATATTCAAAGGGCTTGTGGACTTAATAGCAAGCATAGACCATGTGATGGAAGCACATCTATCAAGTGCTACAGTCTTCAAGGGCACCTCTAAAATCATACAAAATGAACTGCTTGAGTGCATGCTAGAGATTGTAAGAAGCACTATCGTAAAAGAGCTGAAAAAAACAGACTTTGTGGCTATTCAGGCTGATGACACCACTGATGTAGCCACGAAAACACAGTCTGTATTGGTCTTTCGGTACTTTGACAGTGACAACAAAGTTGTGGAAAGGTTCTATGGTTTCACCCATTTAAGAAACTCTTGTGCAGAAAGCATTTCTTCAGTTATTCTACAGGAACTAAACTTGATTTTTCCAGAGCAGCCTCAAAAACAAAAACTGATTGCACAAAGCTACGATGGTGCTGCAGTAATGAGTGGAGCCTCCGGTGGAGTACAAAAAAAAATTAAAGATGTGTACCCTAATGCCCATTACGTGCACTGTTATGCCCACCAACTAAATCTGATTATGCAACAATCAGTAGGAAAGATCTCTGAGGCAAAGATATTCTTCTTGGATGTAGGAGGAATGGCAGCATTCTTCTCACGCTCCCCCAAAAGAACGGAGGTACTTCATACCATTGTTGACAGAAGGATTCCAAAGGGAGGCCCAACTCGTTGGAATTTTCACATCCATACAATCTGCCTAATATACCAATATAGGGTTGATCTTGAGAAATGTTTCGACACCATAGAAGCCAATCTAGAATTTGACTACAAAAGCCGGAATGAGGCCCTTGGCTTTGCTAGAACACTGCAAGACAGGGATTTTCAGTTTTTGCTGTTTTTGTTTTTTAAAATAATGCCTCAAGTTGACACACTGTATGAAACGTTACAAAAACGTGAAATAGATACTATCCATGTGGAAACAGCTATCAACAACTTTGTCACAAGCATAACGGAAGTCAGAGAAGGGGTTGACAATTTAGACAGCACACTGCCAAAAGATTCTACTTTCTCTAACTGCATAAAAGACATCAGCAGTCTAGTTCGAATTTCCAAAGAGATTTGTGACACTATAATTATGCAGGCAAAGGAACGCTTTTCTTTTAGAAAGCATTTGGTGAGTGCCACATTACTACGAAGTGATCTGTTTGCTAAATATGATATTTCTTTTCCTGAGCAAGCACTGAATACCGCTGTGGATGCTTACCCTATGCTCAACAAAGAGGATCTGGGAACGGAATTAACTGTACTGTATGGAATGCATGTATACCGGCAGGCCACTACTGCATATTCTTTGCTTGCTTTAATTCTGAACCTTAACATGGAAAAGACACTAACAGAAACAGTGATTTTACTAAAAATACTCATCACCACACCGATGACAATAGCAGAGGCGGAACGTTGCTTTTCCGCTTTGAATAGAATTAAAACATTCCTGAGAAACACCATGATTCAGGAAAGGCTGAATGCCTTAGCGATGCTTTCTATAGAGAGTGACTTAGTTAAAAGAATACCAGACTTCAATGTTCAAGTCATTGAGAAGTTTGCTTCCATGAAAAACAGCCGTGCAGATTTTAATTACAAAAAGTGAACACTCTATTTAAATGCTGCTAGCTTGCGTCCTGTTTATTTGTTTGTTATTAAAATACATCTGTGAGGTACTCAGCAATGCATTGTGTTTCAAAGTCTGTTATGAAGCTCTGTGGTTATGATGAAGATGAATAAGCAGCTACCTATGTTATATGACACCACTTTATTAATGTAATAACTGCACTTTCACAATTGCTTTATTAATCTTCCTGCTTTCACAAATTTGCTTGAAAATGCACAATTTGTCCACTCTTTTTTCAAAATTTTCTCGGGGGGGGGGGGGGGGGGGGGAATCACCCCGAACCCTCCTTAGGGGGTTCGGGCTCGCTCGCTACGCTCGCTCGCTACGGTGCAGTGTAATTATCTTTTTACGCCTCACCACTTTCAAATGTCACCAGCCACCACTGTGATTGAAATAAAGTTTCTGAGAAACCTACTGGCCATGGACGAGGGAATTCCCGCAAAAATTATCAACGAGGAACTGGGCATGTCTTTCATTACAGATGTTATTCATGTTCGCCCGCTTTTAATGTGGTGTTCTGTTTTGTATAAGAAAGAATAAAATTTTAACCAACTCGTTCTCCAGGATTGTTTAGTTTTAGATAACTGTAGCCCAGATCCAATGGTTACAATATATTAAGAAATCCTTTCATGATCTACTGTGACAAGGATTATTTACCAACCCCCGGATATTTTTTAAAGTGATTTTGCGTGGGGCAAGCAGGCCTTCTCTCCGAAGGTGTCAGCCGATCGGGAGAACTCTGCTTTAACACAGCTATGTCCTGGTTAAATCTGTCTGTGGGATCGAGCCCTACCTCCTCCTGGACATGTCTATTTGGCAACGTCACTTCATGACATTCCTGAAGCTGGACATATTTCATCAGCCCTTGTTCCTGAATAGGATCTGATATAAACCATCTAATCTGCCAGTTTGCAATTGTGAAACCATTTTGATTTGTGGCACTATTATTTACTCATTTGTCTGAAGTTTTGTAATCTCCGTTATAACTATATGAGGCCTCTTCTGAATTCTAAACAATTCAGACAGACTAGACCTGAAAAGCTCTACTTATAGCTTATCCGCTTTTTGTCGTTCTATCTGTAAGTTACTAAGTATCAGAACTATATGCATTAGCTTTACTATGGCATTTTTAGTTATTATTTCATTAATTGCCTGTTTTTATGTATTTCTGTAAGTTCCTCTAAATTTTGTATTTAATGACTTTTCAATCGATGTACGTTTACTGTGCTATATTGCTGCTACTTAATGAAATGTACTCTTTTATGATTTTATTTAAAATCTAATAACGTTTAATGAACTGAACTGAGTGATGATCACGGTGTTCATGACTGCTATTATCTTTCAAAGACAAATTTTTAATCAAAATCTGAATTTGCTTTTCGGTGAGGATTTTTGAGCAGCACTCTGCAGCATGACAGTACCGTTGTGAATTGCCACTCTAAGTAACCCTAATCACTATATTCAATGGGTGCATTGATTTTCCATCCCTCCAATGGCTTGGAGCCAATGAGGAGTTAAATATTTTATAGTATTTGATAGATAGTGAAGCAAAGTATTCTGCTATTTCTTTCCCACGGAAAATGTATTTGAATGACCTATGGGTGACTGCTGTTTTCTTAGAGTACATTTTCTGCTGCTGCTGAGTCAACAATCCTGTTGTACAGGTATCTTGGGAAGCCTTTTATGATGACAATCATATGAGGCAACACGTACAAAGCTTTTTTGTGGTCTCAAATGGGCCAATTCTCGGAATCGACCCATTTGTGAAAGCAAAAAGGCATTTTCAAATGTACAAACCTCTACTTGCGATTTGGTACCTATTCCCGAACTGCAATTTGGGATTGTAAATCGATATTTTGAAGGGGCGTGTTTGGGGCGTCCCGTCCAAATTTTGATACGCATTTGTATGTACAAATGTTTTGTGACCGAAATGCGGTTGCAAAATATTCCCACTTTACCACCAACTCAAAGTTGCTGGTAAGTCTTTCTCAAACAGGCTGCCGTAAAAAAAAGATTGCTTTAGTTTGAAGCAATCACAAACATGTTGGTCTGCTGACCTCAGCAAGCCGCCATCCTGTCATTTTTGCAGTCACAAACTGACACCTACCTCATTAAGGGCCAGATGTAGGTAATCTCGATTTAGCTACTCTTAAATACTGAATCATACCGATTCGGTATTTAAGAGTAGGTAAATGGGATGTAGGTAATTTCTCTTTTTAAATTACCGAATCGGTAAGATTCGGTAATTACCGAATCGGTATTTACCAATTCGGTAATTGACATTCATTCCTATGGGCCTGGAGGCCCATAGGAATGAATGTCAATTACCGAATCGGTAAATACCGATTCGGTAATTGGGGGAAACATTGAAGGGTGGCAGGGTGTCACTTTGACACCCTGTTGCACCCCTCAATCGTGTATGGGTGCACATGTTGCAGACATACATGCCCTAAGGGCATGTATGTCTGCAACATGGCAGCGTTTGAAAAGAAAAAAAAATGCTTTTTCAAGGCTTTTCATTATTTACCACCAACTTCTAGTTGGTGGTAAATAACGAATTCTCAAAGCCCTGTAGCACTGATTACAGTGCTACCTACATCTCATAATACAGATTCGGTAATTTTACAGAATCGGTAATTTTACCGAATCGGTAAAGTTACAGAATCTGTATTATTACCGATTCTGTATTTTAGGTGGCCCTACATCTCAGTATCCAAATACCGGTATGTATTTTCGGCCGTTACCGACCGGTATTTGGATACCTACATCTGGCCCCTAAATCTCATGAGGTAGGCGACCTACTTTAATTTTCAGAAAGTGTAAAACGCACTTTCATACATTAGTGTTTGTGATTACCAAATAGTGAATCGCAAAAATTGTCTAATTGGCAAGGGCGGTTCCTCCACCAGGGCAGAGGAGCGTCGCCTCACTGCTTTCTCCAGTCTGAGAAGCAGAAACATAAAATGGTAATAACTTTCTGTTATTACCATTTTATGTTTGGTTGCAGGCGGGTGGGCGGGGCTCATCTGTGAGCAGCCAGGGAAGGGGAGGAGTGGTGTCCCACTCCTGAGGGTTCAATGACTGTTTGGTCGACCCTCAGGGGCTGCCCAAACCAGTCATACACACTCTGCCCTTTCTCCGTGCAGGCTGCAATGCTGCCTGCATGGAGAACATGGCCTCCTCGTAAGACCTTGGCTGGGCGGCGGACCCATCACTCACAGCGCTGCCATTGCAGAGTTGTGATTGGCTATGGGGAGCAAGCCTGGCTGCCAAGTTCCTATTCCTGCCAGAGGCAGGAAAGCAGGAGCCAAGAAGGCGCAGGACCTGGCTGGTGGAAAGGTAAGTTTGATTTTTTTTTATTCTTAATGAAACCTCCCCTCCCCATGTGACCCCCCCTCCCCGCAAACTCCCCCCCAACCCCCCACCCGCCGCGAGTAATGCCGTCCTGGCTACTATTTGGTAATTGCAAACACTAAGCTTCGTAGATGTGGCCCATGTTTTCCATCGGGTAGGCACATAAAATCAGTTCTCGCACTTGGCCAGACAATGATCGGAATGTGTTCTGTGATTATTGGGGAGGTGGTTCCAGTAGCCCAGTCGTTAGGCAAGCCTTGAGCCACTTCCTGTCCAGCTGGGAAAACTGTACTTTCCTCTTCTTCTTTAGTTTCAATAATTCCCTGGTAGCATGCTCCATCTATAAAGCACTGTGGATGAGCTACATGGACAGTACCAATTGAGTTATTCTCAATAGCAGCTTGTCAGAGGTCGCAGACTGGTACTGGGGCACACAATGCAGGGCTGTCAGAATTGTTCTTGCTTCAGAGCTACAGAATTGTATAATTTACATGAGTGCCCGCCAAGAGTTGTGAGAAGTGCCCTCCGTAGCTAACTGGATGCATTAACCATTTCCTACTTCCTTTGAAGTTTTTTTTTGGAGATTAGTAACGATCATGACCCTTGCACTTAGGTCCTCCCATATTCCCTGTCTTGGTACCATCAGATTCTTCCTAGCTGGTACCCGGGTTGAAGTGTTTTGAAAGGTTAATCAGCTGGGATTTGTGTCCTAGATCTGTACAGATCTTGAAATAAACAATCATAGCAGAAGGTTCGTCTTCTCTGTCCTTGTTTATAAATACATTCACATACATATACATTCTCAAGACATATGGACTTGAGAAGAAAAATGAATCTGAACTTTGACATACATAGCACTGCTGATGTGTTTCAGAACCACACTTATAAAGCTTAAAAGAGTTTTTAATGTCGGTGCCAACATCTTGGTCTAAGCCACGTCAATAAACGAAAATGAACGACAATGTCTGAGCAGTATTCTTGAGACTGACGAATCATGGCTTCATCCTAGAAATACTACTATGTATCTAAATATAAAATGTTCCCCATGAATGTTTGACAGACAGACCTCTAAGAAAAGACAATGCATCGAAAAGGGAGGCTGAACAAGATCACACAATCCCTGACATCACAGCTGGACTCTGAATCAACCATTATGTGCTACTCTGATCATAAGAGAACAACAGAGAGTGGGTTGCACAGGCGTTCACAAATCTTACAAAAGAGAGCAAATACTGTCAGTACTGTCTAGCTAGTGGTTCTGATGGGCTTGCCAATAATATACGATATATCCTCACCTCTTTCTTCCCCCTTTCCCTCCCCAACCCATTGCTTTTCTCGATCTACAGTCTTTTCTTTTCTTGTACTTGCTTTTCAATGTTGATTTTATCGAGTCTTTCTTTCTTTTTACTACTTTGGCACGGTACGTTCTGATGGGGGTACCAGACCAATCGCTCGTTCATCGGAGATCTTCCTGTTCACCTTTGGATGTTGGTGTTGATGTGTTACTCCACAATACTTTCGAATTCCAGCATCCATAGTCTACAACCTTTTCTAATATTCATGAGGATTTCATGCTGCAAAGCTACTGTTGTCCAGCGAAACCCACCGTGGTGATGTACTCCATGTATTGTGCATGCCTTTGTTAAAAACTCAATAACATGGGCTGAAGTAAAAAAAAAAGAGACAGACAGAATTTACAATTGATGCTGACAGTTTAACTGCTACATAAGCAGTCGAAGGATGAGCTTCTGTGCAGGGGCGGCCTTAGGCATTTGCAAGCTGTGCACCTGCACAGGACCGCCAAAACCCAGGGGCCACCACACCAATATATATCCTTAATATAATAATCCTCTGAGGATGGATACATATTTGCATGGTGGCCCCTGGCAGGGATTTGGCGGCCTCCGGCTCTGTTCCACTTCCAAACACCCTGACTCCCCCCCCTCTTCACTGGCCTCCGTGCCTGCATTCCTTCTGGTTCCTGATTGGCTTCTTTTTTTTCCCTACCCACTGCTGGCCACATCGTGTGTCACAATACCCTCCTCCTCCTAAATGTTATCGTTCTGAGACGAATTCAGAAGGGCAGGAGCAGCCGCAGGTACTGGTCATCTAACGCCTTTTCTGAACGTTTTATTAAAACACCTTCCTGAGCTCTGGGGGGCTCCGCCCCGCCCGGACCCTCTCTTCCGGGGCCCCCTACCTAAGCTCCCTGCCCAGGGCCGCCATGAGCCCCTGTTCTGTGGCCCTCGCAAGCAGGCCATTAACTGATTCTGAAGAAAGATACTGAGACATTGAAAAAGAAACAATTGCCACATTATGGCAATGCTGACACAATCATCTTTTTTACACAGCCATGCAACTCATAGTCAGCCCCATATATGTGAAGACACCCGTCTTCTGGGATGTCCAGGTTTGACTCCTTGCCCTTTCTTTAAAGGTTCGTTCTATGCTGCAGCTAACCACATCAATGTAAACATTCAGAGACTTGGGGCCAGACTGCAGCTGCACACTGAGCAAAAAGGACTGGATCTGCATCACTTGAACCCTGAGTGACTTCAGGGGCTTGCAGACTTGCTTCCTGATCAGAAGTCTCAGGGACATAAAATACCTCAATCTTACTTGCAATTGCACCTGAACTTTGCCCTCTGTGAGTCTGCCCTGCCAAGTGGTGCCACCCCAGTCCCGGACCCTTGGATGTAAGGCCTAAGGTGCTTCTTCAGCCAATCGACGCATTCTCATCAGAACCGGCGAATCTTCACCATTGCAGGGACTATACCTAAGATGGCCGACAGGAGAGGTGCTCACTCGGAGGGCTCCTCTAGCTGAGGGATCCTCTTATCCCTGTTATTAGCTCCATCTGACACCCCCACTCGCAAACTCAACTTAACTTAGAAACTCATACCATAAGTAACTGGAGCATTATCTTACTTCCTAAGCTGTCCAGTGCTGACTGATGCCAGGAGTTCCCGATTGTGGACCTCAGACAAGACGACGGTGCCCAGGACCCAGGATCCTCGTTAGTGGTGGCGGACATGGACCGTCCCCACAGAACTACAGAACAACAACTGAGGTGCACGTTTGGGCGGAGGACGATCCTCCATCGATGCCAGCCCCTACGTCTCTGCAGGAGTTATAACGGCAGCGCGCCTGAGTGCGGGACACCTCCCCCCTCGCCGAGGACTGGTCAAGGCTGTTCCTAGAGCGCTCGGGTGTCCTGTCACCCCCTTGGAAAGAGCGAAGGAGTTCCTGCGCCTCGAGCCCTCGAAGGTCGGAGCTTCGGGAGCAGTGCGGACACCAGCTTGGTCTATGCGGAGACACTGAAGACTCTTTTCTACCAGATCGAAGAAGGAGTACAGTTGGCGCAGCGGACTCAGTCTCGCCTTCGCTACATTAAGGTAACTGGCCAGTGCCCGATTTGACCCCCGTCTCTCTCCTCCTCCCGCCACCGCCCCGGCTCTCTACTGCTCGACTGGGCACTTCAGGGCTTCCCCTCCCCTCCCTCCCCCGCTCTCCTTCCAAGACAGCCTCCGGTCCTCCTCTCGGCATCAGAGGGGGATCAACCTAAAAGTAAGGTGGCTTCTAACTTTTGGCACCTTAACAAGACCATATATTGGATCAGAGTGGGGAAAGGAGAACAGTAGACCTCTGGTGGGCATGATCAGAGCTAAAGACATTTCTCTTTTGGCATGGGCTTCAATTTACATATTATAGGTATTATCTCGGCCTTTTCCTCACTAGATATCCTCTAGATATCAAAATTGCCGCACCTGCTCTTAAAGTGGAAAAAGGACTACCTCCCATGAGGCACTGCTCTATTGGTAATAGAAAGAAGACTTCATTACCTCCTCCACTGAGCACCCAAAATGGCCGCAACTAATTATCACAGAAAAAGGTCCACCACTCTGAATCTCCTATCCTGAAATAGAAAAAAGACCACAACTCTAAATACTCTCTAGCCAGTGATCAATATAGCCATCTTGGGCTGTCCTACCGTTCATAAAAAAGGTATTCTGTCACCCCACCTTGGGCAGCTTCTCTCTCAATCTGAGTCATCCACCCCCGTTAGTGCAGCAGCCCTCTTGACCTCCTCCACTGAGCACTTAAAATGGCAGCAACTAATTATCATAGAAAAAGGACCACCACTCTGAATCTCTCATCCTGAAATAGAAAAAGGACTTCAACTCTAGAAATAGAAAAAGGACTACAACTCTAGATCCTCACTAGCCAGAGATCAATATAGCCATTTTGTGCAGTCCTACCTATTCAGTGACACCTACACTATGGAGCACTCCGGCAAATGCACCTACTCCATCACATACCCTCCGGGCACCTCTCTAAAAAAGCAGCCAAAGGATTCAAACACAACTTATTAAAGTCTCATCCGGAACCCCCTATCTCTGACCCTTACTTCTCATTGAACAATGGGCTGACTAAGAACGACATCATATTCTACACTAAAAGAAGAACTCAATGGAGAAAAGCCTTTCTTGCTCTTTTTAAGGTCTAACATGAAGAAAACAGCGCACGGTTTCACCTTATCTGTCCTCCCCTCCCTATTTTTCATCGCAGCTTCCACTGTCAATATCTATCATAATGGTATCATCCTAATCCAATCCAACAATCACAACCTCAAATTTATTGATAACATTTTTCCGCTCATTAAAGAGAGAGTCACTCTAACACCCCCCTCCTCACCATCCTTGCATGCTGATATCTTCAACTCCCTTCCACATCCCGAAGTTAATCAGAACTCCCATACCCCTTCTCCCCAATAATACCTTCAGACCTCATCGGCAACTCACCCAACAACTCATTCCACCTCACAGCCCTCTCACTTAGTCACATCACCAATACACTCACAGTCTCTCCTCATCCTGCACATTCGCACCCTCCATTCTTCCCCTCCTTTACTCCCAGCTCCTCACTCCTGCTTAACAGCCCAGCCAATTCCCCATTGGATCCCTCCTTCCCTCCTCACATTGAGGTTCCGTGGTTTTCGACTCCACTTCGTATCTAGCCGCCATTTTGTGTTCAGCCGCCATTTTGTGTTGCCTCACTCAGGCAGCACGGCGAACGCAGTGTTTTTGCTCTTTCAGCTGCTACATGTCTCGTCTATTAAAGAGTAACCCCTTGTCCTTGATTACGAAACCGATGTCAGGGCCTAGCCGAGTTTGTTAAATCCATGTCTAGACTGATTAATCCTTGCTTTACTCCACTGTTCGGGTCCCACCATTCTTTCTGACTTTATCTTATTTGACTGGCCTTCGCTATTCTCTTCGTGTAGTCTCTTGTTACATAAACTATCCTTTGAAGCATACGAACATGTTCTACCACCTGCAAATTGAATTACGGGCACTAGTGCTGATTAACTTGAGGGGAGGAGAGCACACGGGGTCTGAAAGGAGAAAGTGTTTTGGACACTCGAAAGCTTGTTTTCAAACTATTCCTATTCGTTGGTTTTGTATGTTTTGGGAGTGGGCATTGTAAACATATGAACTATAAGAGATTGTAAGCCATGGAGTTAAGTGGCAGTCTCCTAAGAACTTACCTTTGTTGTACTTCTTGGACAACTGTGCTTGGCCGCAGCTAATAAATATGATTTTCTACGCCCAACAGAGTGTCTCATGTCTCTGTCTGACAAGGCAGGTGAACCCGGAGATATTAGGCGTGCCCTGCGCCGCCCGGCCCATAAGGCCCGGTTCTCCAACTGACGCCCAACGTGTGGGCAACTTCAGTGGTAGCAGTTCAGCCCGAGGGACGTGAGGAGCTTCGCAAGAAAATTCTGGAGGATTCGCGAACCACGAGAACGACCCCTTTATGTCGAAGTGGACCGAAAGTCTTTTACAGCGCGGCTACTCCTTTCCGACAGCTGCCCTGACTGTCGACCTGCCTTGGCCCTCTGGTGATGATTGGTATCGCGAGACATTAGACGGACATCTGTTGGCGTCAGAAAACATTTAGTTAAGTATTCGTGGGTAGTGCCCACTCTTTGTTTTGATTTTTGTTATTCGATCAGTGCACTTATCGAAGCCGAAGGGTAAGTATGTTTGTGCTGTGACTATATTGTCTTAAACCCCTTGACGTTTGTAAAAGTCCAGTTCATTACGAAATGCCTGGATTTAGTAAGTTTAAGAAATTCTGTTGTTTTGTTTGTTCTAGGGATTCCCGGCTAGAGGATTCTTGTCCGATTCCTCCGGTTGGAACTCCCATTTACGAGCTCTATTCGAAACATGGTCTTGGTCCTATTATCTTCAATGAAACATGGATCCTATACACAAAGAAAGATGGTGTCCCACAGTGGCCACAAAATGGTAGTTTTGAGCCTGATATATTAAATAATTTGGAAGCGATTTTGTTTAAAAGAAAAGCCCGGCCGGCAATGTTTGACTCTTTCCACCTCTGGCGTAAGGAAGCCAAACAGAAAGAAATTAAGCAAATTAAGAAAGATAAGAAGGAGCAGAATATGACAATTTTGCAGGCTGCCCAGCAGTTTAAAAATGATGAGACTGATCAGATGATTGAAGTTTCGGAAAGACAGCATCGTATGGCAATAGATAGATGTTATCCTGTGTTGCCTACTTCCTCAAAGAGTAAGGATCTTGAATGGGATCCTTTCATGTCTCATTTGTTGAGATTACCTCCACCTTATGTGTTGGGTGCTAATGCACCCCCATTACAACCTGTTGTCCAGCAACCTGCTGCTAACCCAGTTATTCCGGTTCATGCACAATTGCCTCTTCCAGTAATTCCACCTCCACTAACCCTGGGCGAAGCACTACGCTATGCTCGCGGAGTTTGCGAAGTTTTCGCAACTTCGCACTACGCGAGCTGCACGTAGCACAGTGCGAACATGCGTAGTGCAGCGTAGCATAGTGCAGCGGTCATTTTTTGCTTGTTCGCAGTCCTGAACGTCATGTTCGCGACCGCGAGCAAGCAAAATGACATCCCGGCGAGATTCTCAACGCGAGGAGGTCAGGTTTCTCATTGTGAGTGGTTGCGCACGCTCGCGACCGCTCTCAATGAGAAACTACCTGTTCGCGTTGAGAAAGCTGCCGCTCGAGTAATAATCTACTCGAGCAGCAGAAAACTACAGCTCGCACTGTGCAAGATGCCGTTTTCAATGCTTGCACAGTGCCGGATGCTTGTCCGCACTGTGCAATCATTGAAAACGCATCTTGCACAGTGCGAACATGCTAATACGCAGCTCGCGTAGTGCTACGTGAAGTTCGCGTAGTGCGAAGTGCACTTCGTGTAGCTTCGCGTAGCGCTACTTCGCGAACTACGCCCACCCTTAACCTCCACCTCCTTTGCCACCGACTTCTGTACCCCAGTCTTCTGTGCCTCAGTCCCCTTCACCTTCAGTTTCTTTTGCCACTAGCTCTTCTCCTGCTGTACAGAATACATTGTCTCCTGTTCTAGTGTTGGATTCCCCTACAGCCCGTCATCGATTAGTTAACACTGTTTCCGGTCTTCTGTCACCTTTTCTTGGGCCGCTTCATTTTTCTCCTGCCTCGTCTCGAAGGCAATCTCGTAGCCAGATTCCGGATTCTGACGAGCAGATTAAGTTAGATTCTCTCGCTCGTAATTGGATCATGAGTGGTCCACAGTATAGTGTGTGCAATATTTTAGACACTTTTCTTAATGGAATGCGCCCACCCAGAGGTATGTCTTTAATGTTATGTGTAATACTCTTATCAAAGGGTGGGGAGATATGGATTTGGATTTACCTCCTCAGGGTTTGTTCGAGATACAGGACCAATTTGATAAGGGACTTATTGTAGGTTCTGATGTAGAGCATGCTGTTCAAAGACTTGTTACTTTCCGGTCTTCCTTTTTCTCTTAAGCTTCTCTTGAACCTGATCCTGCGGTTCGACGTAAAATGACACAATATCCTATGCGAGAAGTTCCTTCAATATGGAGAGATGCAGTTCCACAAGTAGGGGCTAATCCGCCTATTCCAGGTCATTTCCAGCGTATATGGGTACATGACCCTTGGAAGAGATCGGAAGTGTTGGCGCTTAAACAGTCTTTACCGGACCCTCGTAAGAATCCTGCTGGGTATTATAAAGAGCTGTCCCAGACTGTTGATGCATGTATTATCAATTTGGCAGATATTGATTTATTGATGGGAAATGTAGTCCCACAAGCTTTATGGGCTAAAATTCAGAGGGAAGACCATGTTCAAGCTTTAGGTGGCAATTGGGCTGCTATAATGGCCGCAGATGCAGGACAAATAGGTGGTGCTAAGCCTGATGATTTGATCACAGAATTACCTGGTAAAATAATAGCTCTTATGAAAACGATGATGCCTGCTGTACGCGTTAACTGGGATAAGTTAGCGGCGTGTAAACAAAAGACGGATGAAAGTGTCTCCGATTTCTTTACTCGTTTCGAAGAAACTTTCATCGACCATAGTGGTCAAGATATGAGTACTGAAGGAGGACAGCGATTATTCGTGGACAAATTTGTCTTTAATCTACTTCCAGAATTATCGCACAAATTGAAACAATCAGAGAGCTCATGGGCCGTTTCATCGACTGCCCAGATATTAGCTACTGCTCAGTATTATGAGAATAGGGATAAGGAAGAAAAGGATAAAGTGGAGAAAAAGACCAAAGAATTGAAAACGAAGATTCTTTTGCAACAGGCTTATCCCCCTCGTTATGGTCAGCCCCAATCGCAACAGCCTCCACAGTTTCAGAGATTGTTACAAAAACCTGTACCTTTTGTTCCCCGACCTCCATTGGGTCCTAATCAATGTGCCTATTGTAAAGAGGAAGGTCATTTTAAGGTTAATTGTCCGGTTTTACTACAACGCACTGGTGGACAATCCGTGCCACGAGGCCGTGGTGGTTTCAGTCAGCACCTAGGGGTAGAAGGCGAGGTGCGTTGTCTCAAGGACAGCGTTCCTTACCCCCGCAGAACACTATGAATTATTTTGATCAGCAGAATTCTCAGTCTGCGCAATATTATAATGACGATTATTGTGCAGAGAGTGAAAGTCCCGATTTTCACACTAGCTAGGACAGCCATAGACAAAGCAAGGGAGTCGTATCAGTTCCAGTGGATCAGAAGGGACCTTATGTTGATGTTGTAGCATTGGGTGTTACAGAACCGTTTCTTTTGGATACTGGTGCAATGAGAAGTTCTATTATGCATTCCAAACCCCCTGGGGCACCTTTGTTTGGCTTAATGAATGTTTCCGTAGGATTCTCTGGCGCCCCAGTTAGTAACCCTGTTTCCTGTCCTTTGCCTATTTTCATTGGTCCTTATGATTTAGAAGCTCCACTTCTTTGGACGACTGGTTGCGGAGAAAGTTTGTTGGGGTTGGACTTATTGAAACGCCTGCATGCAACATTGTATTGTCCCCCCTCTGATGTACATCTTACTTTGGGTGATAAATTGACTTCTCCGATGTATGTATCTAAAGACCAACTGCCACTCGAATTGCGTTCACTTCCTGCTACACTTTGGGCTACGGGTCCGAATGATGTTGGTTTGCTCCAAATTCCGCCTTATGTGATTACTGTTAAGCCTGATGTTAAGTTGCCACGCATTCCTCAATACAAGATCTCTAATGATGGTGAGAGGGCTTTGTTGGCCATCGTTTATGATTTAGTTCAGAAGGGTGTTGTTGAGGAGACGAGAGGAAATGTTTGCAATAGTCCTGTTCTGCCTGTCCCTAAGCGTACTGATCCTTCTCAGCCACCTGTCTATGGTTTTGTGATTGATCTCCGAGAGGTCAACAAAATTGTTGTCCCTCAGTTTCCTGTTGTCCCGGATATTACTGCTCTGCTCACTATGAGTCCTGCTTCGGCAGCTTGGTTTTCGGTTATTGATCTCAAAAATGCTTTCTTTAGCATTCCTATTGCTGAGGAGAGTAGGGATCTCTTTGGCTTCTCTCTCGGAGGCCGAAGCTTTTGATTCAAACGTGCACCTCAAGGCTATTGTGAGAGTCCCTCCATCTATAGTCAGGCTTTGAAATCTCAGCTTGACACTTTTTCTTTGTCTCCAGGTGCTACTCTTATCCAATATGTGAATGATTTGTTAGTAGCTGCCGATTCAGAAGATGTCTGTAAAAATTCGACTGTGTTACTTCTGCAACATTTGTCTGATTTACACCATAAGGTGTCACCTTCCAAGTTACAATATTGTCACCAAGAGGTCCCTATTTAGGTCATCTCTTGTCGAAGGAGGGAAGGCGATTGACCCCAGAACGTATCCATGCAATTGCACATATGTCTGTACCATCTACACAAAGAAAGGTGCGTACTTTCTTAGGCATTACCTCTTATTGTAGATAGTGGATCTCAAATTTTTCCTTGTTGGCCAAACCTTTGTTGGCACTTACTCTGAAAGATACACCCCAACCTCTTCCTTGGACTGATGAATGTCAGAAGAGTTTTTCTGATTTACGCACTGCTTTGTGTTCTGCTCCTGTGTTGGGTACTCCAGATTATAGTAAGTCTTTCACACTCTATGTTCATGAAAGAGAAGGTTGTGCATTGTCAGTCCTGACACAACAATTTGGAGATAAACAAAGGCCATGTGCCTATTTTTCGGCTACATTGGATCCAGTAGCCAAGGCATTACCTAGTTGTCTCAGAGCAACAGCAGCAGCGGCAATTTCTATTCGTCAATCTGCTGGATTGGTGTTGGATCACACTCTTATTGTTATGGTGCCACATGCAGTGGATACCCTTTTGAACAGAACAAAGACGCAACATTTAACGAGTGCCCGTTTGTCTGGATATGAGTTAACGCTTTTAGCTAGTCACATACATATCAAAAGATGTAATGTTTTGAATCCAGTAACATTGTTACCTGTTCTAGATGAGAAAAATGTACAAGACCAACATGATTGTTTTCTTCGTAGAGAAGAAGAAACTAAAGGCCGAATAGATTTGAAAGACACACCGCTTGTGGATCCAGATGGGATCCTGTGGGTAGATGGGTCTTGTTTTAAGCTTCCAAATGGCGAGACGACAGCAGCCTATGCTGTTACTACTTTACATACAGTAGTAGAAACTGCACGCATAACACAGAATTTGGCGCAAGCTGCGGAGTTAATTGCATTAACAAGAGCATGTGTGTTGGCGAAAGGGAAAAGAGTGACCGTTTATACAGATAGCCAATATGCCTTTGGCGTTGCTCATAGTTTCAGCCGTTTGTGGAAGGAAAGAGGATTCTTTACTTCCCACGGCACTTAAATACAGCATGGTCAGTTGGTAACTGACCTTCTTGAATCACTTGCCTTGCCTGCTCAAGTAGCGATTGTGAAGTGCAGCGCACATAAAAGGATCACTGATGATGTGGGTTGAGGGAATGCATTTGCGGATGAAGTAGCGAGATAAACAGCGAAAAATGTTAAAAGTCACATGTATGTTGCATGCCCTGCAAGATGGGTCGCAGAAGGAGGTATGTGTGAAGACACAGAAGAAAGTGTGAAAATGATCCAGAAGAAAGCAACTGAGAAAAAATTGAGTAAGTGGAGAGAGAGTACGGGAATGTTGGACACGACGGGGTGTTGGACGGAATTGTCAGAGCACCAGCGGTGGTTGTTACCAGACGCGTATGTACTACCTGTAGTTACTATGGCGCATGGTCCAGCTCATATCAATGCAAGGGGTATATGTAAACTTCTGGCTCCAGTATGGCAGAATGAAGGTATTCCTAAATGTGCAGAAAATGTGGTGAAGCATTGTATTGTCTGTTTGATGCACAATCCAGGAAAGGGAACACAAACTCCGGCAGGTCATTTTGCTCCACCTACGTACCCTTTTGAGGTATTGCAAATAGATTACATTCACATGGAACATTTTAATAATCTCAAGTATGTCCTGGTGGTGGTTTGTGCCTTTTCCAGATGGATAGAGGCCTACCCTCTAAAGGACAATACTGCTTTGTCCACTGCCAAAGTCCTTTTGAAGGAATTCTTCCCGAGGTTTGGTTTGCCGCGCATTGTCTGGAGTGACAATGGGAGTGAATTCGTAGGCCAAATTATGCAGAAGGTGTGTGTGGGTCTTGGTATTAGACAGAAATTCCACGCGGCAAATCATCCTCAGTCAGCGGGTTTGGTAGAATGTTATAATGGCACTCTCAAGCTCAAATTGGCGAAGATTCAGGCCAGCACAGGTCTTTCCTGGCCTGATGCCTTGCCCTTGGCACTTCTCTCAACAAGAACGACAGTATATTCTCGATTAGGACTTAGTCCATATGAAATTGTTTTTGGACTCCCAGCTAATGTTTGGGGAGTCCCTCGACCAAAGAAATATTCTGATGTTCCGTATCCATTGTTGGTTGATTATCTGCATGATCTCACCACTAAATTACGTGTTATTCGTCAACAGGTCCAAAGCGCTTTGCCGGAGGCTTCCTCAGATCCAGGTCATTCCATCCGGCCTGTGACTTCGTCTGCCTGAAAAATTTTCAGAGGAAAAGGAATTTGGAACCTCGTTGGGGGCCGCCGAGACAAGTGTTGTTGACGACTCGTACAGCCGTGAAGGTTGTGGGAAAAATAACTGGGTCCATAGCGTGAACTGTAAAAAGGTACCGTTGCCTTTACCTTATGACCAGTGGGTCCGAGAAGGTGTAGGTGACGAAGAAAGTGAGAAGGTACCTAGATTTATACCATTCAGTAGTGCACGCCTGGACTGGACAAATTCTGAGATAGAAGACGACGACGTGTTACAGAAAGCTGTACCACTGCACCTGCGACTGAACACATCAGATCCAGAAGCTCTTTTCCGGGATCAAATGATACCTGGCAAGGCACGGTACAACCTGAGACCGAGGTTGACTAAGGACAATTAAATTCTGTGTTTTTAATTTTGTTTTTTATTAAAAGACATTCCTTTTCCACTATCCATCAAGTTGCAGGGTCACAGTAGGAGTCTTAGGCTGTGACCTGAATAGTGACTAGGTCAACAGGGCTTGCAGTGTCATAGGACGGCTAATAATCACAGCCAAGTGATCAAGGAAGATTATCGTGAGCAACGCCTTTAGAATTATGGATAATGAAGTAGAAGGGGGTGATATTAAGATGATGAAAAGAAACCATTATAAGAAATTACTGTTTAGTCGTTGTGGCGTAGCATTATGCATTCTAGTATGTTTATGTAGTTTAGTGGCATGTGTAGGATGGATTGCCCACATTATGCAGCCAACACCTGCTCCTACTTCTGTCTCTTTGATTTCCTCCACTACTATTTCTCCGCACAAATTCTATGCACTCCCAGATCATGAGCAAATGAGGAGAACAGAATATCTCAACAATTCATTTATTCAGTTGTTACATCAGCATCAACTGGTAGTCAATACTACTGACTGTTGGGTCTGTGGGCTCATGCCCCATAATACAGAGAGAGGGATGCCGTATTTAGTTCTCCCGTTTTCATATGAAGGTTCTGCTTGGGCTTATCTGGCTATGTTTTCTAATGCATACCAAAATCAACTTCGATATCCTCCTGATGGGTCATATAATGGTCGAGTAGATTTTAGTCACAGTCCTTTGATAAAGGGGATAGTGACTATGGCAAAAATTGCTGATGTTAGTAAGATTCTCATTGATGAAAAACGAGCATATGATGATTGGAATGTGACTCGTTATATTACTAGCCTCACTGATAAGGTTAAACAGAGAAGATCTTTACCAATTTGGACCATACCTCATAAAGGCAATTTGGGTTTTTCAAATAAATGGCCAGAACACTGAGATCAAACAGGAAAAGAGTAACTGTTCTCATACATACGTTTCTACACCCTTGGTTTCTTCACCGTTAGTACCATCTCAAGGTACATATTTTATCTTCAACGATAGAGCCTACACATGGCTTCCCACCTATTTCTCGGGAACATGTTATATAGCTTTTCTTCTTCCTCCGACATATACTGCTCCTGCAGATCATCATAGAAAGAGATATGGTAGAGGGGTTATTGATTCTGAAGACACAGCTGAAAGGGTTTCTTCCCTTTTGGGGTCTAATAGTTAATAGCAGAAACATTAGACGTCTAGTCCGTGTGGTCGATGCTACCATAAATGTGACTTCTGGAGCATTGAATAATTTGACAGCTGAACTTCAGGCGGATCGTCTTATGACTTTACAAAACCGAATGGGTTTAGATATTGTCCTTGCAGATAGAGGAGGAGTCTGTAAATTAATTGGGTCTAGTTGCTGTGTTTACGTTCCTGATAATGCCCCTACAGTATACCAAGCCATTTCTAAGCTACATGTCATTTCCGAGTCCATTCATCAGGACACCGGAGATTGGTCTGTGATGGGATGGTTTTGGGGACTACTGTCCACATTGGGATGGATAGTGTTAACTTTTCTTGGAATGATCCTAGCGATCATCTTTTCTTGTTGCCTCTGTTTACAGTGTGGCCCAGCCATCTGTGGACTTTGTGCCACTGTATGCGTTCCAAAGCCGGTGTCACAGAAAACAGAGAATATTAGAATGATGTTACAACAGCAACTCAATGACCTCATGACCATTGACATTGACTCAGACTAACATGAGTCCTTTGTGCTTTGCCTGAGTATGGCAAAAGGAGGGTCTGAGGTTCCGTGGTTTTCAACTCCGCTTCGTATCTAGCCGCCATTTTGTGTTCAGCCGCCATTTTGTGTTGCCTCACTCAGGCAGCACGGCGAACGCAGTGTTTTTGCTCTTTCAGCTGCTACGTGTCTCATCTGTTAAAGAGTAACCCCTTGTCCTTGATTACGAAACCGATGTCAGGGCCTAGCCAAGTTTGTTAAATCCATGTCTAGACTGATTAATCCATGCTTTACTCCACTGTTTGGGTCCCACCATTCTTTCTGACTTTATCTTATTTGACTGGCCTTCGCTATTCTCTTCGTGTATTCTCTTGTTACATAAACTATCCTTTGAAGCATACAAACATGTTCTACCACCTGCAAATTGAATTACGGGCACTAGTGTTGATTAACTTGAGGGGAGGAGAGCACACGGGGTCTGAAATGAGGGTGTGTTTTGGACACTCGATTGCTTGTTTTCGAACTATTCCTATTCGTTGGTTTTGTATGTTTTGGGAGTGGGCATTGTAAAAATATGAACTATAAGAGATTGTAAGCCACAGAGTTAAGTGGCAGTCTCCTAAGAACTTACCTTTGTTGTACTTCTTGGACAACTGTGCTTGGCTGCAGCTAATAAATCTGATTTTCTACGCCCAACAGAGTGTCTCGTGTCTCTGTCCGGCAAGGCAGGTGAACCCGGAGATATTAGGCGTGCCCTGCGCGCCCGGCCCATAAGGCCCGGTTCTCCAACATTTGCACTTTCGCTCCCCACCACTCCACAGTCTACACCCTCTGTCCACCCATCCAATAATGAAACTATCTCGCCTCACTCCAGACCTGACCTTACACGCACTGCCCTGGACACTCCAGTATCTATAGAAGCCACTACACAATCTACTCCCTCAGTCCACCCTTCCAATATTGAAACTATCCACCCTCACACCAGACTTGACTTGATATTATTAACCCTCCAACAAGTCAAATCGGACATCCGAACCCTTTACAACCTTATTTTACAACAAACCAAGTCCACTTGCATTAAACAGGAATACAATTCGTCCCCATTCCCCAAGATCTACAGTCACATCCAGCGTCTTCCCGCAAACTCCCAAGCTCACAGCTATCCACGTTGGAGCACAATCCCACTCCCGAATGCCATTTCCCGCCCTATCAGGGGGTCAAACCTTCTATCTGACTCAGATCTAGGGGCCCTCCTAGGCTCCTACGAGCAGCCTCACCCTCCTCAGAACGCGGGACTTCCAGTTAGTCTAGTTAGCGCGCTTATAGACTCCAGAACACATGCCATTCTGATCAACACTCATAGAGCCACCAGACTCAATTCCAGAGGCATTGTAAAAAATAACCTCACTAGAATACCCATCATAGCCGAACCCACCACAATCATCTCCCCATCTCCCAGCCACGGCTAAGCTGTATCCTCTTAAACTGCAGGTCCGCCTCTAGACATGCAGCTGATATAGCTGACCTACTTATCACGAACAAACCAGACATTATGATCCTAACAGAAACATGGCTAAATGAAACATCTACTCCCATCATGGACATCTTGCTACCCCCTTACTATAACATAACCAGACTCGACAGAGCCAACAGGCCTGGCTTTGGGATAGCCTGCATACACTATATCGGCCTAACAGCGACCAACGCCAATGCCCCTGCAATATCATCATGCGAATACCTATGCTTTAACATCGCCAACAACAACAACCTAATCTGCTCTCTACACGCCTTCTACCATCCTCCGGGAGATAACCTCACTTTCATAGAACACTTCATGGACAGTCTGGCTTCAAATGACAACCAACATTCTAGGCAAATTGTCTTAGGGTATTTCAACCTTCACTGGGACGACCAGAACAACCCAGGGGTAAACAGCATCAAAGCCTTCCTCACGGACCTCAATCTCAACCAAATATGTAACAGCCCAACACATGACAAGGGTGCAACTCTCGACCTAACAATCTCCAAAGCGGACTCCATACAGCTCGACTCGGTACTCCCTTGCAACTGGTCTGACCATCATGTCATTACATTCCAAATCTCAGAAACAATTACACGACTCCCTACACAACCCCTGAGAACCAAGATCTGGAAGAGAAACCTTAAAAACATTGGATCTGACCTCACAGCCTTAGCGAACTCAACCCCTCTTAGTCCCTCGGAAGACCTGGCTGATGTTCAGGGGCTGACAAATCACTACTTTCACTCCATGAACAACCTCCTTGCCCCACTGCAACTGAAGAGAACCTCCTCAAAAGATTCCAATCCATGGTACGATGGGATGCTAAATGATGACAGACTCTCTCTAAGAATAATTGAACAACGCTGGAGAGCTACTCCCTCAACTGACCTCCTCAAACTTCTCAGCACTTCCAGAAATGCTTATTTCAGAAAAATTAGAAAATCTAAAACTGATTTCTACAGGTCTCAACTAGACCTAGCCAAGAACCGCCCCAAAAAACCTTTCGATCTTATCAAAGTCCAAACCAATAGCCTACCTAATGTCCTCAACACTAACTCTCTCTCTATTCCCACCTGTGATGAATTTGCCTCCTTCTTCTCCTCTAAGACAGAATCCATTAAATCAGATCTACTCAAGGACCTATTATCCATCTCAGACCTGAAAGAGAGCCCATCATTGTCCCTAGCTGGTACCCTAGCTAATGATATCCCGCTACTAACACTAAAAAACAATGCAACGTGGTCCCACTTCAACACTTACAGTGAAGACACCATATTAAAAACATTAAACGCGCTGAAACCCTCCAATCACATCACTGACCCACTCCCGGCAAACTACAAAAAACACTCCATTCCTCTCTTACTACCCCTCTGGACCAAGATCATTAACACTTCTCTTCTCCAAGGATCTATTCCAGACACCCTGAAAACGGGGCAGGTCTTGCCTATCCTAAAGAAACCCACAGCGGACCCCTCGGACCCCAATAACTATTGTCTGTTCTCTAACATCCCTATGTTAGCCAAACTCCTGGAAAAATGCGTTAACATACAACTGAACAGTTACATTGATCGTTTCAACCTGCTGAACCAATTTCAATCTGGTTTCAGAGCAGGTCACAGCACAGAATCAGCCATGACACATGTATTAGACGACGCTCTAAAAATCCTTGACCAAAATGAAGCCTGTCTTCTAATCCTACTCGACCTGACATCAGCTTTTGACACCGTCAAACACGACAACTGCTGAATCTAATGAAACACAGAATGGGTTTGTCTGGAGGTGTATTTAACTGGTTTGCCTCTTTCCTCCAAAATAGATCCCAAAGATTCAAGGTCAACCAATCCCTGTCCATCCCCCCGTCTGTCACTCTGGGAGTTCCACAAGGCTCCTCCCTCTCTCCCACCTTATTTAACCTATTCATGGAACCGCTCACTGATCTTCTCAGCCTCTCCTAGATACACTTCCACATGTATGCTGACGACACCCAAATTTATATCAAAATCCACTCTCTAGAAGACATCAAATCAATCAACATCACACTACAAAAAACCCAAATTTGGCTGGCCGAAAACCACTTGAAACTTAACTCCCTCAAAATGGAATTCCTTGTAATCGCTCGCCCTAATAAAACTCTCACTATCATAGACTGGATGAAGCACATAGCAGCTCTAAATGGACAACCGCTCATAGTCGACTCAGCAAAATCTCTAGGGGTAACTCTGGTCAGTAACCTTAAGATGCAGAAACACATCAGCGCATCAACAAAGGGAGCCAACTTCCGCCTAAAAACCCTGCGAAAACTGAAACCCTATCTGCCTGCTTTCGATTTCAAACAAGCAGTTCAAACCCTAGTTATCTCCCGCTTGGAATACAGAGCAGTAACCTTATGCGGACTCCCTAGGTCATCGACAGCCCCACTAAGAGCCACAATCAACTCAGCTGCGAGACTCATCACAGGTTCCAAGAGAAACGCCCACATATCCCCAGACCTGAGACCCCTCAACTGGCTACCGTTTGAAGCCAGAATTCATTTAAAAATTGCTTGTATGACACACAAGGCCATCTACCACAATGCCCCACAATACCTAGCTCAGAAACTGGTGCTCTCAGCGGGCAGCAGAACTTCCAGGAGTGCCAAGACTCTTCTCCTACAACCTCAATGATTTGCCAAGAAAAAAATGTATAACCGGTCCTTCTCTGGTATGGCTCCGAGGATATGGAACGCTTTGCCCAGTGAAACTAGAATGAACTCTTCTTCTACCTCCTTCAAAAGAAAAGTGAAAGCTATCCTCATGGCTCAAATCACGTGAACTCTATGTCTATTCACTGCACTGTATTACTGGCTTTTCTTCACTCATATTCGTCCTTCTGTTTATCTTTGTTGTTTTGCGCTAGCTTAGCATTGTCTTCTCTTGATCTAGATGTATGTATAACTTAATTATCTCGTGGTATACCATTTCGTAATATATAGTATTTATATTCTACTTGTCTTGTAAAGTGCTCTGATACTCGCAAGAGTCTTGTTCGCGCTATATAAAACCTTCAAAATAAAATACATTTGCATGGATCAGACCCGGCGCATCCTCATCATTGCTTGGAGCGTTCCTGGGTCTTCTTCAGATCCTGTGCATTGTCCTGGGAACCGATGCATTGCTGACTTTATGTGGAGAAATCCAACGCATCACCCTCTGTTGTGGGACGGGAACCAAAGCATTGTTTTGTCTTCACCCCGTATCTTTCTCGATGTTGATGCAAACCAGGTTCAAGGTACTTTTTTGTAACCAAATATTTGTATTTTTATTTTCAAAACCTGCAAGCATGGCTTCTAGACAATAATACTACAGCTGTCCGAGTACTGTAGGCTGCCCGAATGGGACGAGAGACAATGGGACAAACATTTTTAACATATTACAGTATGTAAACATGAATGGCACTATATCATTACTGAGAAGGACTGTTGGGATCATCAACATTACAAGTAAGTTCATAGTAATCTATCCATCGCCCCCATATTTTGCGGAATTTGTGTGGATAACCTCTGCATTTGTATGCTACTCCTTCGGCAGCCATAAATAAATCCATACCCTTCCTCCATTCAGTAAGATTGGGCGTCACCAAGGTTCCCATCTCTTAGCTAAATCTCACTTGGGGACTACCAATCCCAGAGTACATAACAATAGTTTCATCTGTGGTAGATCAACTTGGTTAAGTATGCCTAGGAGTATATATTTGGGATCATCAGGTATTTGGGTCTCCAATATCGCACTTAATTCTGACCGCATTCGACACCAGTACCTCTGTATGTGGGGACACAACCATAAAGTTTGAATGAAATCTACCCGGTCTCTTCCACACCACAGGCAATCTGATAGGGGTGTTCTGCCCATTTTATGAAGTCGGGCTCTGTCATAGTATATCCTGTGCAGAAATGTCAGTTCTATTAGACGTATCGGGACCTGATTTCCCCTTCCCATGGCATGAAGATATTATTATTCAGTGGGCCTAAGTGTGTCCCTGTATGACGCCAGTGCAACGCAACCAGAGATCCCATATAGGCGCTTATTACTTCTAAGAGCCATTTTACAGTTTAGTCTTTAAAAATGTATATCCCAAGTTCTACTTATTAGATATGTTCTCGTTTTGTTCTTGACTTATTTATTGAATTAAGCTCTATTTCTCTAACGTGGTGTGGTTTCATTTTGTGTGATGTTTATACTGCTTTACTGTTTGAAGTGGTGGAACAAAAACTTTACACATTGCCTCTTAAGTTAAGCCTGACTGCTCTCTACCAAGCTACTAGATGGTGAGCACAGGTTAATTTAGGGTGTGTTGTGAATTACCCTTGTGATGTACCTATAGGTTCTGTATCGATCCCCCTATTCCTGACCCTATTCTGGTTAACAAGTTAACTAGCAGCCATCCCATGAGGCAGAAAACCCCCATGATGCAGGAACCGTTATCTGATTAAGCCACACTACGGCACAGGAACGTGTTATCTGATTAGGTCATAACGCTTGCCATCTAATTAGACAAGCGATATTCCTCCAGCCCCTGATAAGGCATACGGAGTTCTCAAAACAAATCAAACCTATGACAGACCTGGGAAAAACCCTGCAGCCATTGTTTTGATTTCACCGAGAACTTCAGCAAAAGAATGTGCTAACGACCAGGTCGTATGACATCCTTATTGACGTATCTATGTCCATCCTTACGTCAATCTCGGCACCTTAAAGGTATAAATATTACCGATATTGCCCTATGCAAACACACGCGGTGGTGACGAGATCGGAGCAGCCAGACTTGCCGAAGCCCAGAGCAGAGCAGACCCCGCTTCCTGACGCGCTGAGAACGAGACGCTGTTTTCTCCTGCCGAGAAATCCAGCTCCGGCGCTTCTGGGTAGCCCTCGCAGGCAGCCTGGAATATCGAGACCAGAGACGAGAGATACCATCCCTCATTCATCCTAGATTCCAGGTACAGAACTGAATAACCCCTTGCAGAGAATTCTTTAGTCAGTCACTTGGCAAAACAAACTTAACTTAAATTGCTACTTTCTACTCCCGCCCACGTATTAGGCTTAGGTCAGGTTCATCTGGGGTAGGCGTAGTTAGAAACACCAGTTGAGTACGATTAGTCAAATGTATATGTGTATTCATCTATTTTATCCATTTTAAACCATCATATGGCTTAGAAACCATATCAATGTTTTTACAGTATTATTTTATACTTCTGCTTTTAATGTATGCACTTTACTTAACCATAAGTATTGCAATAATATCGATCCATTTCTCTTGTATGAGAAAAGAGACTGATCAATAAATAACATCTTTTATTGAACACGCCCGTCTCTTCCTTTTCTCTACAATCTGGTGAGACTAAGAATGCACGTACTGACTGAGTAAAATAAGTCGTCTTTTGTTTTCACACGACTCTAGAGATACACTCTTGATTAGGGGAGAGCAAAGTTGTCATGTTCTATGGTTGTCAGAAACGAAATCCCTTCTTGTCTATCCAGGGAGGTTCAACTCCTCCTTGCCTATTCGAGAAAGTTTCTAGTGAACTCTGAGCTAGCTGGCAAACCCAAAACTTTAAGTCTAATATCGACAGTAGTAGACCTAGTCAACGTCTGGTCTAGGCCTATACTATTGAAGGTATTATTCCAATGCGCAGAGCCTATTGGGATAATAGGAACTACACTACATGGCGCCCAACGTGTTTGGATAGGCGATAAAACTAACGTAAGACATTTAGAGTAACTCAGTCGTGCTTTTTCACTCAGACCCCTTTTTCCCATAATACTCCAAAGACGTCTGGAGTGGGTGAAAGGTAATATCCGCCAAACCTCGCAGGAGGAAACTCCTATGTATGGTCCTTGGTTTAGTCAACGTTGAAGGATACACTGTTCCAAAATATTGTGCATCTAATCTTTGTTTCCATAAGAAACCTGATCTGCAAACAAACGGAAAAACCTTCCTGTCGGTAAAATGGTAGACAGTGATGAAGAAAGAGAGACAGCTAGATTAGCAGCTGAACTAGTAGCAGCTGATAATACTATGCAAGACGCTGACCCGGAGATAATACTCATCGCGGTCAACACAAGAAAATCTATAACTTTAAAACTTATAGAAAATGGACTGACACCTAGAGGTGGCACGGTCATATTCGTAATTGAGGCACACGAATATCGGCAGACAGAGGTATTCTATTCATGGATACATTTTCCAGCAGCAAATGCTGTAAAAAAGGTCTTCCACTATTACAAAACAGAGGAACCTCCTAATGAGTACACTCCTTTCGAGGAGGTGGAAGTACCACTTAAATTTCAAGAGCATCTGCTCTTATTTAATGGCGCCCTAAAACATAATAATCACATCACCAGGCTCGGTCCATTAGGTAGACCAGGAGCAACGTGGCCGGTTCTAGCCGGATACACACCACATCCAGACATCGATGGGATGTCTGCAGCAAACCTTTTAATACAACTAAAACAATTAATAAAAATACATAGACAATTAGTCCAATATGTAATGCGGACTTCAACAATCCAACCAGCAATTAAAATTCCACAGCTGACCCCTCATCAGGGGAACACAAATAAAATTACTCCAAAGAACATACAATCCTGCCTAGGTAAGATACCAGCTAAACGGGAACAAATACCATTCTGGTTAGCACAAAAAATCACCCAAATAGAGGCGGTGTTTCCAGACACCACCCCGTTAGAAAAACACAGGATTCTGACTATCTGTCTTCCAATGGGAATCGCACCACACGTGGAGGACTGTGACACTTGGGGTACAGTCTTTGCTTCCATCTACACAAAAACGCACGGTGTTCCATCCATTTCGGTAATACCAGATGTGCTAAAACAAATTCAAGACGAATACGGTCCAGAACCCGCTTTAACTCTTGGTATGAAATTACTAAAAGACTTCAAGCAGGTCTCGGCTATATTATTAGCCAACATAAAGGGAGAAGCAGCAAACGTGGCGATCCGCCAGAGGTTAAAGGAGACAGATATAGCAGACCAACCGGCTGAAATTGCCAGAATTATAGAAAAATCCTATGAGGAAGAAGGTAGAGATAGTTTAGGTGGAATACCAGTAAAACCACAACTGATTGAAAGTCCTGAAAAAATATTTTTTAATAATAATTCAACATCACAAAAAAAGAGCTGGGATGGAAACAAACAATCCAATCCTAAAGAAAAGAAATTCCAGTCCAGAGGAAGGTCTCCTCGGCGGAGAGAAAAATCTCCGAACCAGAGACACAGGTCACCCCAAAGTGACCCCTCTGGGAAAAGATATAACCTTAGAAATAGGGATAATATAAAGAAGCCTGATAGATATCAAGACATTGATACACGTCCCTCTCAATCTTTTCAGACTTCCTCGCAGAAATCGGAAAGAAGAGGACGATCAGAACAAAGAGAAGAGCACGCCAAGTCCAAAGACAAGGAATCTGCTCATCTAAAAAAGAAACTACAATTTCCAAAAAAGAAGGTAGCCAGTATCAAGGTAGTAAACAATGCCGAGAATACTGAGGACACAACTGAAAAACGGAGAATGGGCTCAGAAAATGCTAGACAGCGCAGCAGAAGTGAGCATAGCTCGCAAAGTCCTTATGAATCATCTGGAGACAGTGGACACGAATGAATATCTTCAAGTGGAAACTGCAGACACCAGAGTTAGCAAACCTCACAAAATATATGAAATAACTTTACGTATAGAAGGGGATAAGACTAGAAAAATAAGGGGACTATTTTGGGATAATCTCTCCAAGGGCTATGACATCCTTCTAGCTGAAAAAGACTGGCCACCAGAGTTTGTCAGGGAGTGCCCTCATGGCGAAGAAATAATTATGCCTGCCTTCTCAAATCATATCCCAATTCATAAAAAATACACACTTGCCAGAAAGTGGGCAGTAGCTCAAGCTCCTGCTTTATATAAAAATCATGTAGGATGGGATGAGGACTCTCCTCCCCACAAAATCCAGTTAAAATCACAACCTACTGCACAAAGACAGTACCCAATTAAGCAAGAAGCTAAAAAACAGGTAAAAGAAATCCTAGATCAATTAGAATACCAGGGGGTGATTGAAACTTGCACCTCACAAATGAACAACCCTTTGTTTCCGGTCTCCAAACCAGACAATTCATATCGTCTAGTTTTGGATTACCGACACCTTAACTCATGTTGCAAAACTTTTGCAGTGCAAAACTCGCATAGTGCTGCACTAATGAATAACATAGTGCGCAAAAAATACAAAACAACATTAGACATCTCTAATGGATTCTTTTGTCAAAACATAGCACCAGAGAGCAGATATTTGTCTGCGTTCTCAATAAATGGCACTCAAAAACAATTCTGTCGGTTAGCCCAGGGGTACAAGAATAGCCCAGGGGTATTCTCAGCGAGAGTAACAGAGTTACTACAAACATATGATGACGAAGCATTATCTTACCTACAGTCAATTCTAGGCTTCCTAAATTTCGGAAGAACATACATTGCAAATTACGCAGAAAGGGTCAAACCCCTTTATGATCTAATAAAACCAGATTTTAAAAGAACCAATTGGACTCAAATACACACAGAAATTTTGAGATCCTTACAAACAGACATGTTAATTAAAACAAAATTAGAAACACGTGATAACACACGCAATCTTGTGATTCGAGTCATCCCAGGAAGATGCGGATTCACATACCTGACCTCTAATGAGGGAGAAAAGGTACCAATTGCATTCAAATCACACTTGTACACAGAAGCTGAAAAGAAATTCAGCATTAAAGAAAACATTGTTCATGCAGTTCAAACCGCAATAGCTAGAGAAAAAGATCAAGCGGACGGTAGACACATCACAGTCAGAACAGCAGAATCAGCCTTTGAGGCATTAACAACACCGTGTAATTTACCAACAACAACATTGAATCCGGAATGGATACAATGGGTGAATTCAATTACAACGGACAAAGTATACTACTACTTTGATCCAGAACTAGAGGAACTAAAAAATCTAGACTATGAAAGAACATTCCCTCTGCCAATCGACATTCTGCCCTTACGACAATACGCTTGTGTAATCTATACAGACGGACATGCTCAACCCTCCGTTTGGGGAGAACAAGCATACAACCCAACATGTGAGATTACAAAAGAAGTGTGGCGCGGAGGTAAACTAAGACCTCTATTAACAAAAACACACTCAGTAGAAACTAATTCAGAACAACAGACTGAAATAATGGCATTGAAAATGGCGCTAGATAATGCGGATCGCGAATTCCCGACACTCATAGTGTCCGATTCATATTACTGCGTCAAATCATATAACAACGATTTGCAGACATGGATTCAAAACGGTTACAAAGATGACACAGATGCAACAATAAAGCAGAAACTGCTTTGGGAACAAATAGCTCTTTTACAAAAAGAACTACCAAAGACTCACGTGACACACTCACTGAGTCATCAGCGTGATGGCGTTCACGTTGCAGGGAATTCATTGGCTGAGACAGCCACAGCGGTAGCAACTAAATCGGCTTCCGTAGCTCGAAAAAAGCGTACAGTGAAGTATAATGACGGTGAAACAGTGCTGGCGGTGAAAACGTCATCAAAAGGCGACTGCTCAGCACTACCGATCAACTATCCACTCAATTATACATACATAATCGATGCAAACTCCGTCCCTTTTGCTCGAATCCCTGGAGTGGGGGATAGAGTGATTCCAAACATGGACAGGAGAACCTTGTTAATAGCAGACGCACATATGGGCGAGGGTCTCAGACACCTCAAACTAAAAGATTCTCTGGAAGAATTACAATCAAGGTACTGGTGGACAGGCATGAGCCTGCATCATACCATGTTTGTAAAGAACTGCCCAAACTGTAACAGAAATCGCAGTGGTGAGAGAAACGGTGTAATACCGTGTCGTTTCACTCCAGAAAAAATCAACAGTAAAAAGCAAAGCGTCCGATTAACATATACAGGCTAGTTTCCACTTATAATGTAGATCACCAGCACTCGGCTGACGTCTGGACTGTTATACAAAGATTTGCGAGTCTAAATGGCATATACGCTAGAAGCATGCTATGTTTGACCATTGTTTTCACTCTAGCCCTCCAGCCTGAGGGGAAACATGGCCAAATGAGCATAGCACAGCGGGACTCTTCTCACTTCCTTCCTGAGGGATACGGGATGGTGTAAAGAAAAAACCGAGGCATAAAGCTATCTATAACAGAAAGGATATTAGGTTCGGGGGCTGGGTGAGTCAAACATCTAATAAGTGTCCAACGTAGTCTAAATAACCTGCCAAGAAATTCTCTCCAGGGATTCAGTCCGTACGAATTATTGTTTGGAACTAGGATGTTAGTCTTAGACCTCGACAGTCAGACTTCAGTGGTGAAGGAAAAATGCTTTGATATCAAAGATCGTTTGGCTATTTTGCAGGACTTAAACGAAACAAGAAACGACCTGAGCAACATAAAGTTGAAACAGCAGCCAACAACCACTGAAGAACCACCACCTGTCCCAGCAAGACCTGTCTGGATTCCAAAAGTCGGGGATCTAGTCAGAGAAAAGATCGCGGTAAAGAAGGAATTTGGGCCTTCTTACAGAAAAGCAGTTCCTGTCTTGTCTATCAACGGGACAAGATCAGTTGTACTACCGCCGCTTGATGGTAAAAAGGAGAACCGAGTTGTATCCATCGACCTGGTAAAACCACAATCATGTGGCCGATAACAAATAGTAGGCCAAGTGGACTCCCGAAAAGTAGTAGAACACCAAGATTTGCTACAAACACAGAGGTTCAATCTAAGAGGCTAATCACATTTGAAACGCCTACAGAACTACAACAAGGACTATGCAACAATGCAATGGAACTTAGACCTCTGAAAACCCAAATAAAAACATTTAGCAGAGACACACCAATCTATAATGAAGTAACGAACAACTATGCAAGAAACAGTAATCCTGAAGCAATTGGAACAATTGACAGAACTGCATCCGGCTACTTCATAAACTTCGATGATTCCTCTGAAGGCTTCACTGAATCAAAAACACAGCCATCAACAAAAACCTTTAAAGATAAAGTTAAAGTACTTTTGAAACAACTGAAAGAAACATGATCTGATTTCTCCATGGATTGAATTTTGGGTGGGTTTTGGTGCATTTATCCTCATACTTTGGCTCATCATGGTACTAACTTTGGGACGCTTCATTGAGGGAAAATATGCTAAAATGGAAACAGCAAGTCAGAAAATCAACTTGATCCTCAAACCACACACATCTTCACACGTCGAGAAAAGAGAACTTTCTTCAGTCAACTTCACAGCCAATCCTATACCGGGTGGGGTAGCATGGGACAACACTGACTACGAAATTTATGGTCCGGTTGAAATCCTGAAATATCCACACCAAATTAAGATCTCGTTGAGTGACTTTGTAAAACCAAGCTCATTTGCTGATGATTGAGACTTTGAAAGTATAAATAATATGATGTCTGACTTAGTGATGTCTGCTAAATTTACCAAACATGATTATTTGCAGGGTTCGACAAATTATGATAGTATGTACTGTTATAACCACTATGGTAACCATTTTCTACATAGATCTGCACAACCTAGAAATGTTTTAAATTATAATCAATGGGAACATTGTGCAACCCCTCCACAAGGAAGCTCAAGAACTGTTTATGACAAATATTCATACTTTTCAGGTTTTAACACAAGTAATGCTGAAACATTTTATTTCAAATTGTTAAATAAGACAGGGACAAAGACCATGATAACAAACACGAAATTGATATATTCAGACTCATTCTTTGAACAAATGAATACTTTTGGTTTTGATTATTGGGACAAAAACGTTGAAGTAAAGAGTGTTTGGGGTACAAAAGAATGGCAAGTACAGGGTATAGAATCTTTGTTTAGAGCCTGCATGATCCCAGAACAAATTATATTTTTAAATGACACTGTTCAACAAACTATCTGTCTTGGCCTAGCCAAAATCAAAGACTTAAATAAACCGTCTATTCCAAAACCAACAATGAACAGCAATAGCTCTACAGATGAAGAGATAGACGTAAATTATGTATTAAACCAAAACAGAACACATCCTGATTGGAAAAAGTGGTTGATCTGGCCCACAGATACTAATAACTGTCAAGACAGATTCCTGAACAAAACACAGGGGTTCAAAATGACCAGGCCAGACCCTAGATATTCCCAAAGACAACACCCAGGGATAATAACCACCTACAGTGTGGGCAAATTATGCCTTCAGTGGCTACAAACTTCCACACTGGCAGAAATTAAGCAACACCTAACTTTACTTACTGATGGTGCTGACTTGCGTGATTTCATTATGGGACCGCGCAAACAGCGTCAGAAACGTTTCATAGCAGCCTCTGTATATGCAGCATACAACGAGGCCTGGAAGGTGACACAAATTGAGACAGCAGAAAGAATACGGGAAATTGACCGTATTAATTTGGAAAAATCACTTTCTATAGTGGACAATGGGTTAATGACTCTGTCCTCCAGAATTTTTTCTCTGGACAGCATTGTGTCTTCAGCAATCGACATATTATCGCAAGACTTACTGTTGTTACAACACGGTCAGTCTCAATTGCGTTCTATTGTGCAGCTAGGCTGGACGTTACAAAATCTGCGTTCAGGCTATGTGCCTTGGCGTTTAATCAACACAACGTCACTATTCAATATCTTTAACCTTACTGATAAACAAATCAGTATGGCACAAAAGGGTGCTGATTATACAATCCTGAGCATTGAGAAACTCGAGAGATTACCAGTGACAATGTCAGAACGACCTGTCAGTGAATGGATAATACATGGGATAATTAATATTCCAATATCTACCTTCAGGTTTCAATACTGCCAAAAATATATACAGGCTGGCATGTACGAAAAATTGGGAAAAGGGTACATTAAAACAACATGGAACTTGCCCTATTCACATGCATGTGTCAGTAATAAAGGACAGAAAGTGTTTCTTAGTGGCAATAATTGTGCGATGTCACTAAGCGGTACACTTCTGTGTAATGGAATTAGTTTGCATGGAGCCTGTGAAGGGAACTCAAATAACCTTTCATGTCACCAACTAGGCGCACCTGCAACAGAGATAGAACCATTCTTTCAAAGACTCTATAATGGGAGTTACGTTCTAATTGTGGATCGCAGATGTTGTAGTCTTATGCCCGGGACTCCTTATCTCGTAACTACGACTGCGAAGGTCAAGTGCTGTGGACACTCATTGTTCCCCAGCTCCCTTCCAGACAGGGAGGCAAGGGCATGGCCCAACTTGAAAATTACTTCTATTCGAATAGATACTTTAAGCAGAATGAAAACAGTGCTTCTTCAGACGCCGACCAGGCTCACGTCATCAAAAGAAACGTATGATCTCCTAGTCGCAAGGACGACTGCAGAGATTCACTCATTGTTATCAACTAATTCCCCCATACATTTCGCAGAAATCCTGAATGAAATCTTAAATATTTCTGATACCAGTGGAGTCTCAAAAGTATTTAAGACAGTATTTTCGATGGCATTAACACCATTCAAAGCCATACTGGGTATTTTTCCAGATTTCGTCCATTCGATTTTTGGCGGACTTCCCCTCATTTTGGGACTAATTGCAGGAATCCTATTCCTAGTCCTTATATTTCGTTATGGCAAACCATGTCACAGACAAAACACCTGCAACAAGGGAAGAAACAATCCTAGCCATTGGATACCGGGACCGGATATCAAAAATCCTGGGACTATCCCGGCTTAGAGACCTGAACATGACTTGGTTTCTTTCATTTCGACCAATGTGGCAACGATGTGTTTTACCTGTATTAAGGTGCTTGCTATGCGGAGAAGAATGCGTGTTAGACACCTGTCTGACGCTACAATCAGATGCGCCAATGGATGCAGAAACATTGTTGAGTCCAATAAAGGCTCATGCTTTGTGCTGCCCTCAACGGCTACCAATCCTGATGACGGCATTCGTGGAAGCTTCACCACTACGATTAAGGGGTAGTGAAGTTCAAGATGAAAGCAGCATTGATCAGGTACGACCTTCTGTCAGCAATTCTAATGAAAACGTCAATGGAGACAACCATGCGCACGAATGCATGGTTACACCTTTTTCCGAGTTAGTGGAACTCTCCCAGGAAGCTGTTGACAGCTTTTTCGACAGTCTAAATGATATGATGTTCTCACCAGAGCAGAAATAGAGACTTTTGAGCAAGCTCGCACACGGCGTTCCCTGAATTTGGCCTTCAACTAGAATAGCAAAATACCATGAACAATTTTCCCTCCAGTTCACGGACAGCAATTTTTTCAGCAGCCCCAAAATATTTTTACGAATTTTTCGGGACACTTATTTTCTGCTTAAAGTAAGAACTATTCTTAGAGAACTAAAATTTCTATTTTTAGATACTTTATAGACATTAGCTGCCCGCTGGTATGTTCATAATTATTTTATTCTGTGATGGAATGGTCTCGAAACTTTTTTCTGTATTAAGAGCCATTTCATGTGTAAATTCTCATATACAAATTAGTGATAATGTATAGATATGCGTGATTACTTTAGCATTATTCTACAGCTTGAGTGCATATATTACATGTGACTGTTTTTTCCGTATATTTGATAATTTCAAAATGCATTTATGTATTTTGGGGTGGTAAGGTATACACGATACTCTACAGTATGTTTTACTATGCATCGATTCGTAAATATGTCCATAGTTAGCGTGGAGTGGGTGTGATGTATTCCTATAGGTTCTGTATCGATCCCCCTATTCCTGACCCTATTCTGGTTAACAAGTTAACTAGCAGCCATCCCATGAGGCAGAAAACCCCCATGATGCAGGAACCGTTATCTGATTAAGCCACACTACGGCACAGGAACGTGTTATCTGATTAGGTCATAACGCTTGCCATCTAATTAGACAAGCAATATTCCTCCAGCCCCTGATAAGGCATACGGAGTTCTCAAAACAAATCAAACCTATGACAGACCTGGGAAAAACCCTGCGGCCATTGTTTTGATTTCACCGAGAACTTCAGCAAAAGAATGTGCTAACGACCAGGTCGTATGACATCCTTATTGACGTATCTATATCCATCCTTACGTCAATCTCGGCACCTTAAAGGTATAAATATTACCGATATTGCCCTATGCAAACACACGCGGTGGTGACGAGATCGGAGCAGCCAGACTTGCCGAAGCCCAGAGCAGAGCAGACCCCGCCTTCCTGACGCGCTGAGAACGAGACGCTGTTTTCTCCTGCCGAGAAATCCAGCTCCGGCGCTTCCGGGTAGCCCTCGCAGGCAGCCTGGAATATCGAGACCAGAGACGAGAGATACCATCCCTCATTCATCCTAGATTCCAGGTACAGAACTGAATAACCCCTTGCAGAGAATTCTTTAGTCAGTCACTTGGCAAAACAAACTTAACTTAAACTGCTACTTTCTACTCCCGCCCACGTATTAGGCTTAGGTCAGGTACATCTGGGGTAGGCGTAGTTAGAAACACCAGTTGAGTACGATTAGTCAAATGTATATGTGTATGCATCTATTTTATCCATTTTAAACCATCATATGGCTTAGAAACCATATCAATGTTTTTACAGTATTATTTTATACTTCTGCTTTTAATGTATGCACTTTACTTAACCATAAGTATTGCAATAATATCGATCCATTTCTCTTGTATGAGAAAAGAGACTGATCAATAAATAACATCTTTTATTGAACACGCCCGTCTCTTCCTTTTCTCTACAATCTGGTGAGACTAAGAATGCACGTACTGACTGAGTAAAATAAGTCGTCTTTTGTTTTCACACGACTCTAGAGATACACTCTTGATTAGGGGAGAGCAAAGTTGTCATGTTCTATGGTTGTCAGAAACTAAATCCCTTCTTGTCTATCCAGGGAGGTTCAACTCCTCCTTGCCTATTCGAGAAAGTTTCTAGTGAACTCTGAGCTAGCTGGCAAACCCAAAACTTTAAGTCTAATATCGACAGTAGTAGACCTAGTTAACGTCTGGTCTAGGCCTATACTATTGAAGGTATTATTCCAATGCGCAGAGCCTATTGGGATAATAGGAACTACACTACACCCTGACTAGGATTGTGGTTCTTGCTTGGACAGGATGCATACAGTTGCCAACCAGAAACCAAATTTCTAACACATGGCATGTCAGAATGTCAACTTTTTCTGTTTATATGAGTAATTACATCAATAACCATGTATAAAGTATTTAGGATCTCTGCAGCAATAACATGTACTCACTGGGATTTCTTGCATAAAAAACAAATTGGTCACTTACTTGTTACATGTTGTGCTCTGCAACAGGCACATTAGCTAGTCTTAAAATGCAGTCTGACTAAATATTGAGTATAGAGATATTCAAAAAGGGATACTGTTTGCCTGTGTGTCTACTTTCTCAATGAATTACATAACAAAATAAATTCCTTTGAGACATTGCTGAATTGTTGTACATGACAAGCTCCTGAATTAGTTATTTCTACCGGAACCAACATTCAAAAGCAAGAGAATCAAGAACTTGAAATAAATTTTCGAGTGACAACAAGAGCAAGTATATTTTCTTCCTAAAATTCAGAAAATGTCATATGTATTCATTATTGACATTACAATCATATTGTTAAGTATAAACTTCTAAAAGTGTGATGAGATGAAGCATCTGTCATGAGATGACAACAGACTTATCAAATTAATGGAAAAGAAAGCAAATTTACTGACTGGCTAGATTCCAAAAGACTTAGGGGTATATTCACAAGAACGTGTGTTAAACATCACCAAAAAATGCTAACGCACCTTTACACTTCACAGCCTATTGCGGGAAAATAACCCTGTGTTAACGTGGAATTTACAACACGGTGGTACGATGCGATAGTTTGCTGAAACCGTGTCCAATGTGCACGATACAACCACCGTGACTGAGATAAAAACACAAACCCCAATGCGTAAAAAGACGCGATGTGCCCAAACGTGTTAAGAAAACAGTGCCAGGAACCATCATGAGGCCAGCAATCCCCATGCGTAATGCGGAAAAAAGCACAAGAACAGCAGACGGAAAATGCCACTAAAAAAATGACACCAACTACGTAGTACCACGGATGCACCCTACCCCACTGTAGAGGACAACATGAACCCCACAATCCCCACGGAGGAACACCCAAGAATACAGGGCCCATGGAAGGCCAATGAGAAGAGGAAGAGGAAGACGGGGTACAGTCACCAGGAATACTCGATCATCTCCACGGAACACCACCACCAACTATACGTCACCTCCAACTTGTCATTGACAACAGAGAGGCAAAGATGGCACACCACCTCAGACCATGTGAATGCCCTCGCATGGCAGAGGAGGACAATGGAAGAGCACAAGAGGCCCTGGAATGATGTGAATGGCAAAACCAAGCAGAAACTCGCTGCCAGCACGGAAGCAGCAACACACCCCAGAGGAGGGGGGCCAGCAGAATAGCAGGAGCTGAATGACATGGAGAAGATGGTGGCCCCAGTCACCAGTCGGGTGACAGTGATAGGAGTGGGTGATGCGGACACTGTCCAACATGACCCGACACCACATCAACAGGGTGCGCACCGACCAAGGAGTGGATGGACGGGGGGGAGATTGGCACAATGGCATCCACAAATACACGAAGTAGTCCCATGTACACTATGTGCCCAAAGGGACACCCACACAACAGATCAACAAGCACATAACCAACACATGCACACATGCAAAATACAGCAAACATGCACATACATCAGCCACACTTACAATGCAAGAGACACAACATGACGAGTAGCATGCCTGCAGTCCAATCACTATGACAATATATACGGCACTACACTGAGGTGGCTGAGTGCGGAACACAACCGGAAAGGAGCAGGTTACACTCGGACACAGCCACCTGCACAAATAACCCCTGACGTCATCGGCACATCTGTGGACAAACCATGCCCAAGCGTCACAAGTCGACAAAGAGAACAAGTTACCCAAGTCTGCAACATCTCAGCACCATGGAAGCACAGGACTGATGGGCACACTGCCTGAAAGGGACCAGTGGCAGACAAATCAGAGCTGCAGGAGCGAGTCAACCACCGTGCAGAATACGCACATAAGTAGAAGTGCCAACATCCCGGTACAAACAGCAACACCTCCACAACAGAACACAGGACACAACTAGTGCCGCAAATGTGCATAACATGGCAAATCACATCTGGCACATCAGGAAACTGTGACGTGACAATGTACAAGTACAACATGTTTTATTCACACATGCTGTGTTTTTGGGCATTTCATACTGTCCCATGATTGCCAGGGATGGCCACAATGTCACATGCTCATGAAAAATAATTGTCAATGCTGGTGTTCCTATGGGCCATTACTGCCGCAGCTGCAGTGGCATGTGGACCACCTGCACCATCATCCCCATCATCATTCGGTACTTCTGGAACTGGGATCCATGGTGCCTTGGTGTGTACACAGATGTTGTGCAATATACAGCATACAACAATCATCTTGCATACGATCTCTGTACAGGAGCTTTCCACCTGTGCCGTCCAGGCACCTAAAACGTGACTCCAACATGCCAAATGTGCGTTCAACGATGCCCCTGGTGTGTATGTGGGCTGTATTGAACTGCCTCTGGGGGGGTGTGTTCGGGTCTCGGAGGGGTGTCATCATCCAAGGGCAGAGTGCATATCCTTGATCACCTGTGACAGTGCAGGAAGAAAAGAGTCAATACTTGGTTCGGCAGGAGGTGATGGCAGGCCCAATAATGCAGTGATGCGTGTGCTGGCTGTGTGTGGGGTGAGTGTAGGCCAGCCCCCAGGGAGTAGGTGGTGCAGGCAACAACTTCAACAGTCAACACGCATTCAGAAATGCGATGTCAGAACAACAAGGGGGATGACTTGAGTCGCACACGATTAGTGGCTCCAGATGCACAGCGGCTGACACGGGCCCACCGCCACGGGACGCTGACCTGCAGGAGACTGGGGCAGGGTCATGGGGGAAGAGCAGGTTTCCTTAGATGTAAAAGGAGCTTGTCACAGAGTGTCTCGGTGGACAGTGGAAGGTGGACCCCCAAGGCATGATGCAGAGGGCACATGCCAGCTGTGTCCAGCACCATGAAGGACATGAATGCCACAGACTCATGTCAGGCACCAAGTCCGTCAAAATCAAAACATTGGTTTCGAGTGTGTTTGTAGTTTCTTTCCCTGATGTATCTGGTGATGGCTGGAAGTGTGCATGCCTGATAGTTTGAATGGTTTATGTATATAATGTTTTATTGTCTTTTGTGCTGGGCTTATATCACCAGAGAAAATAATTTTATATGTCTATGAAAATAACTTGTTGAGGAAATGAAATCTTTTGTATCAAGAAATGTATTAAAATAAAATGATTTGATACTTGACAGCGTTCTTGTGGGCAATTGCAATTATTTGAACTTTTTAGTCCTCTAGAATAACGGGAACTTCCCGTTCATGTTTTGATTTTGATTGAACGCCCTGGTGGGTAGTTCCCCCTTATCCTTTTATTAGGTTCAGGGTTCCCTTCCTTGTTGTACATTCAGGCACCAAGTCCGTACCTGCCCGTTGCTGATGATAACCCCCAGGCCACAGGCTCAGACACCAACGAGGTCTAACCGGAGGCTGGCTGTCACTCAAGGCGCACAGGGTTAGTGGCACCACGTGTCGCCGGCATGCGTTGAACAGGGTTAGTGGCACCACGTGTCGCCGGCCCGCCATATGGAATTATGCCTCACTGATCGAAGGGGGTCTCGTGCAGTGGCCGCCGCCACAGACTTGGGGTCACGGCCAATTAGGACTCAGGACACAGTTCCACATGTGGGACCTACTGTGACAAAGGAGACGCCTGTGGAGTATGTCAATGAGGAAGGAGTAATGTGGGCCAGCGTCATGGGGGCCATCAATGGTCTGCGGAGGCTGCAGAGGATGCAAGACTGGGGTTTGGAACTTGCACCGGCACGTGTTGGGCACTCTTTGACACAAAATGGTGTTGGCAGGTGAGCAGTGCGGCCTTGGTGCGCTGGAGCGGGCAGGCCTGGTCTGGGATTTCAGCATCCTTAGGTGCAGCAGGTGCACAGGGTTGCAGGCCCTGCTGGTCATGGCGTCGGCCGTCTGGCAGACTGCAAGGCGCTGCCCTGTCAGTGACATTGGCCTTTCCGGGAGAGAACCACGCTCTGCGCCATGGGGTTTTTGTCCACACCCCTGCGCAGCCTTGGCGTACTCAGGGCCAACTCACTACGCTCAAGCACACAGGGGGGGACGCAGCGAGCGACATTTCCGCTATATGAGCCATGGCCTGGTTTGACATGGTTGCGTCCACTGTTCACTACCCTTCACTCACCAGCAGTTGTGGTCTGCATGGACATAGCTGTGGTCATGTTGATTGCCATGTTGTATGCGGTGTGGTCACATGTGCATTCCCACAGTTGTGCGCTGTGTGATGGTGCCTTCCAGGTGTGTGGTGTGTTGATTTGGCACTTACCAATGAGCAGTCCAGTTCCATATGTGCCATCCTGTTAGTGCTGATTGATGACGGACTGTCGGAAGATGTATGAATTGTGCACACTGCCGGGGTAATTTGCGACGACATTGGTGAACATTCCCCGGTGGCCCACTATTGCCTGCACATTGATGGAATGCATGTGCTTTCTGTTGCGGTAGTGGTGTGCAGTATCCGCAGGGGGCACAAGTGGGACATGTGTGCAGTCTATTGCCCCCAACAGGGCCAGGGAATCCAGCGATGGCGTAGAAGCCTTGCTTGGTCTCCTGCTGTTCCTGCGCCGTGTGGGGGAAGTGAAGGTACTGGGGTATGAAGCTGACAATGGCATCCAGGACAGGTGTGATGAACTCTGCTAGGGCTGGCTGTGAGACCCCGCCGACTCTGGCAGAGGCCAACAGGTGCAGCACAGCCAGCAGCTTTGTCTGCAGAGGGATGTTTGTTCTCCACTGTGTTGGGACCGTCAACCTGTGGGCGATGTGGGTCATGATGCGGATGATGATTGTCCTTTTGAGCCTGCAGTGGGTAATGACTTCCTCGGGCATTGGGTCTGTGAGACTGGTGTGTTTTCGGTAGGTCTGCTATCTTACTCTGTGCTGCCTCTGTGGTGGTCCGGGTGGGGTCAACCCGGGTCCTGGGGATGGTGGCAGTGGGTGTTGTGGCCCTGTTGGGCTCCAAGCTGCATGATGAGTAGCTCCATGGCGTCTTCTGTTCTTCATGTATGGCTGTATGCGGAGCTCCTTTGCCTACTGCAGGTAGTCGTCCGGCTTTACACCTGCTGGAGACAGGTGTTAAATATCTGCTTCTACCGCGGCTTATCGCGTGGTTTTGACTCGCATCGCGGATCTGGCAGTTCGTTGTGAAAGTGGTGTTGTCGTTTTTTCGTGTGTTTTTGAACGGGAACGCCTATTCTGCATCTCATTAGGATTTGTTGATGGTGTCCATTTTGGAGAGAAATTTTGGGGCAGTTATCGCGGGAATATTGGTGATGTCTGCAGTTTGCACCAGCTTGTGAATGGGGTGTTAAATATATCTCCACTTTTGATACATCTGAGATAAGTCCTTGTGAATATCCCCCTTAGAGGGTTCAATGCATCATTATTTATGTTGTGTATCAATAGATAGACAGATAGATAGATAGATAGATAGATAGATAGATAGATAGATAGATAGATAGATAGATAGATAGATAGATAGATGGATAGATAGATAGATAGATAGATAGATAGATAGATAGATAGATAGATAGATAGATAGATAGATAGATAGAGAGAGAGATAGATAGATAGATAGATAGATAGATAGATAGATAGATAGATAGATAGATAGATAGATAGATAGATAGATAGATAGATAGATAGATAGATAGATAGATAGATAGATAGATAGCATCCAGATGTTTGATATTTTAAGTAGGTTTGAAAAATATCTTTTCTAAGCTGAAATTTTTTCCATAGTTATAGTTTGTGTTTCAGTTTGCTAAGAAGAAATTTGACGACCCATAGGATTTAACATATCACATGTATTTGTAGAGTGCAAATTCACCTTAAAAGGACATATTGCCACTATTGAAAGACTATCGATAGATCATGTTGGATAATCTGTTCATATTTAAACTGGATCCTATTATAAGGTATGAGTTAATTGTTTGATTTTCAGATATGGCATAATTTTTTCAGGTTAATATCAGTAAATATGTTGAGATAAAAGGCATGTTCTTGCGGTTCATTATATCAGACTTAACACTTGAAATATTGCCTGTCTTTTCATCAGCATTCTACTTTAAGACACCTCATAATTGATTTTAGATCCTGAACAGTGGTTTGACAAGGACTTTGAATTTATCACCCACTTTATGTTGAATCTTTTCAGAAGACACTATGAATGTTTACACTATTCCATAAATATTGAAAGCATTTAACTTGCTGTACTTATGAATTCTTTATGAATTAATGAATTGTCCATACATAATTGAGTGACTTTCCTCTTGCCTTTGAATTGAGTTGAGTGATTTAACTTTACTTGCTCTCTTTTTGAATCTCAATTACAGAATCATATTATTTAAAAAGAAGTTGGAATTGTTAATGTTGGTGCCTTGTGTGCTGTGCGTTGTCAAAATTCATGCTCTTTTTCCACTATGCATAGCCCCCTGCGGCTAAGCGAGTTATTGGGTTAACTTGCTCAATTTACAAAAAATTAAGTTACTTTATGATTCATGGGGAACATAAAAAAATATTATTAAAAAAGTATTGGCAGTGTTTTTTAATTGTTTCTCTTTCAGTAAACTACCCCATATGCTTCAGTATCGAGCTGGTACTGTGTTCCCCTGGCCATTCCCCTGTCAGTAGTCACAAAGAAGAGCTGGTGGAGCAAAACAGGATTCATTGAAGCTTCTCCTGCCCGGCAAACTCCTCCAGGCTTTACAGGGTCCTGTAGTCAGAGAAGGTTTAGTTGCAAGTCACTGACAGCAGTTATGGTTTGCAAGCCAAGTATCCTGATTGGCCAGTCTATTGTGAACATTCCATCCAGTGTCCTCAGTAACTACATTGCTTCTGAGTTAGTATAACTAAAGAATATCTAAAAAGTATGACAACTGATTATGGAACCTACTCTTGGTGTAACAGAAACCTGTGAATTTTTAGAAAGGGCCTTTATATGGTGCCATGTAAATTTTTGATAACTTTATTGAATTTTTCATTTATGGAATAGATGGTGCAACATGCAAGAGAACTAAACATAAAACAATGGCATGACACAAACATATCAGTTTATCAGGACTGCACCTGGGAGATGAGTAAGAAAACCAAATTGCATGATATAGCTAAAAAATAAGCTAATGACCTGGAAATTAATCTCCCAAAGTTCTAAATGGGTGGAAAACAAAGAGGCAACATACATAACCCTGAGGTCACATTTACTTCTGAGCACAGGTATTCTCAGTACTAAGAATACCCCAATGCCAGCATCACCTATGCTCTACAAAGGGAAAAGACATTAGTTTAATGTTTGTTTATTAGTAGGTGTAGCTACATACCTGTCACTAGTAGTAATGCCAGAATCACAATATAAGATCCAGTCAAGGCTGCAAGCAGGCAGGCTTAACTTAACAGACAGGTGTGTAAAGCATTTAAAACAGCAATACAGTACAGTAAGACACAACACATATAAAAATAAAACACCCATTTATGCAGATAGGAAGTATTTATATGATTAAAAAGACACCCAAACAACAAATGTCCAATGTAGGGAAACTGAGATTTGAATTTTAAAAGAATAAACACTTTCTAGTGCTGCAAAGCCAAAAGTGCAAACTTGAGACATCTGCCTATGCTTGACTGGGAAATAGTCAACCTTTCAGGCCTACCATGATGGAGTGTGAGTCGGATACAATGGCGGCTAGCTTCAGCAGGTGTCTCGGTCGATTCATGGAAGTCTCGTCAATAATGAAAAGTTGTTGAGTTTCAGCAGGGCAAACCTGAATTTCAGGCTGGGTTGCTGTTCAACGTTGCCAGCTTGTCCGTCGATGACGGGTCGGTCAACTTATGAGGCATTTTGGAAAAAATGCTCCAAATGATCTCAAACTCCTGGAGATACCTCCAAAACGTCCTTTTTGGTCCTTGATGGGTCGACAACACCAGCCAAGGTTCCAGAAGCTCTGAGTTTCTCCTTGGAGAGTTGGGACTACAGTTCTCACAATGTGCCTGGTCAAATCCTTTAAAGACCACCTTAACTGAAGGTGGTCAGCTGGTTTCTTCTTAGTGGAGACGATGCAAGTGAGCTCTTTTAACCTGTTGCCTTCAGTGAGTCCACCTCTTAAACCTTTAGCGCACTCCAAGCAGTTCAGCAGGTGCAGTCATTCAGAGTGCAGTCCTCTTGGTGCAGGCCAAGGGGTCCAGCAGGACAGACCTTTTTCTCTTTGTTTCTTCAGGCAGAGCATCTGAGTTGCTAGGCATCTCTCCCATATGCATCCATGCTACTGGGTTGACAACCAGGAGGCACCCTTGACCAATGGAGTACAGGGTGCCACCCTCAGGTATGACAACTTCCTCTAAAGTGTGGCATATCTATGTCCCAGAAAGCACTGTTTGTCAAATTGCAAAAAATGAGAAAATCTCCCATGGAGCTTAAGGTCTGACTAACCCAAACTAGAGTGTGGCTAATTTTCCCTAACATCACCCTTCCAGTGCCTCTACTAATTCAAGTACAGGGGTTCTCATCTGGCTGTAGGTGCAGGAAGTGGGGGTGGACCTGTGTCCCGTGCTAAGTGTGTTTCTCTCTTTGAAGACCAGTTTGGCTAACCAGCCCCATTCCTGCTTTTAGCTCTGCAGCTTTCTGATCTCCTCCCACCTGGTGTCTCTTTGTTTCCTTTCAAGCCACTTCACACTTTATCAGAGCAGCTTGGCTCAGCCTGTCAAAGACTGGCCAATCAGGAGAGGCTACCCTAGAACTGGATTTAGGCACATCAGAAAAGCATGGGGCATATTACCAAGCAATAGCGATAATTAACGCTATTGCTTGGTTAGAGACAAAAATTTACCGCTGAGCTGCGGCGATTTTTATCGCAGATAAACCTTGGTGTTACCAAGGTTTATCGCAAATGCGATAAAAATCGGCCGCAATGCATGAATATCACTGAAAAGTCAGCGATATTCATGCATTACCGAGCTAATGCTCTTAGCCATGTTATCCACCTCCCATTGGATAACATGGCTACGAACTGCTCAGGGCAGGTGTTAGCTTTTGGAGATATTCGGGCTTAGCGCGAATATCTCCAAAAGTTGGTAATAGGAGATAGCGATGTTAACGACTGTTTCCAGTCGATAACATCTTGGCACGCCCACTTTGCATGTCATTAGTGATAAATATCACTGACATGCAAAGTGGGGCCCAAGATGGTCGCTATCTCCTACTAGCTGTCGCTAACTGGTGTTAGCGACAGCTAGGTAATAGGGAGATAATTTTATCTCCACTTTCTTGGCTTTTAAAGCCAAAAAAGCGGATATAAACCCCCTTGATAATATGCCCCCATGTTCTATAACTTATTTTCTGTCATAGTTATAAGTACAACCTTGGCTAACTATTATTTAGACACTTTGAAGTATCATTGTAGCTCACTCCTGTCAATAGTTAAACACTATTAATGTTTAAAAAAGCCTTCCCATGTTTGCCTAAGGAGCTAATGTACAACAATGAGGAAAAGTGAAATTGGTAGTTTGACCCTCAACAGGGCATATAAAACATCTTTATATATTGTTACTGCTTATAGTTACAATGCACCCTACCTCTGGGGCGCCTAGGGGAAGACCTTAGGGGTGAATTATATGTAAATATAAGGTAGTTTAACACTTTGGAAGTACCTTTAATTCCAAAGTCTAATTCGGACATAGTTTTATTTTAAAAGCAGCTTGCAAAGCATGGCTGGCTTTTAAAATTACCGCAGACTACACAGTGGTGCACACTTAAGTGCCTTAAATCTGTTGGGCCTCTACACCTACACACAATACCATATACTAGGGGCTTACAGGTAAGTTATCATACCAATTGTAATTACAACTAAATACCATGTACCTTTTAAACAACACATTGGTCCTGGGTCTGGTTAGCAGGGCCCAGGGCACAATCAGGGTAAGTCTAACATGCACACACTACAGCTCTCCGGGAGGGAAGCCTCAGAGGTCCCAGGAGAGTTGGTACTGCTGCCTTCCCTCATTGGCTAACCTTTGGTCAGCCAATGAGGGAAGGCAGCAGTTCCTCACTTGTCACAGAGTACGATGGGGACAGTGAGACTGCTGACCCCCACCCCACTCTGTGATGAGGTGTCACTGAATGACACCTGGCCCTGAGCACATCAGGGCTTAAAACTGAAGTGCTCAGGTCTGAGGTTATCAGTGACACCCCCTGGTCACAAGGGAGAGGGCCTCAAGGAACCTTTGCCCTGCTGAGGCAGCCACACCCATGGGGCTGTGAAATCCTCAGCCTGGCAACGATCAGCGCAGGCAGTCAGGCGCCTGCACATTTAGCGTATGTCTAGTTCCTGGCTTCCTGACTGGAACAAGAAGAGTGTATGTCAGGCTGAAAGATACTCTTCTTGCCTGGGGTAAAAGGGAGGAGGTGAGGCCCACCCACCCATATGGATGGGCTGCGGCCACCATCTGTGGATTCAGCAGAACCAATGCACCTCTTTTTGGCAATGTAACCTCAAGCAGATCCAACACATCGCCTCTGCTGTGTGGACTTTACCGATACAAGGACTTTGCATTGCAGCCTTCAGCCCATCGGAACCGCCACTGCACGATGCATCCCCGGCACAGGCCCTCACATCGCATGCCTTTCATTGACAGCAGCCTCGAAGATGACGCAGGTCTCCACATTACAAGCTCTGCAGCTTCTTTAGAACCGGCAGTGCACGTCCTCAATGCAGGGTTTCACACCACAAGTCACTTCATCAATGGTCTTCTCGACAACAACACAGGACCTCACATTGCAGTTTTGCAGCACCTTGGAGCCTACGCTGAATGACACATCTCCGACCAAGACATCACATCACCTCGCTGGGCGACGCATCCTCAACGCAGGATTTATGGCACTCTTGCTCAGTGGACTAGCTGGGTCCTGTGGCCATCCAGCTCTCCATCGAGGTTGTCCCGAACTTGTGACTTTGTCCTGGTCTAGTGTAGATATCTATATTTGGCACTTTGGGCTTCTCAACGCTATATTCACTGAAATCGTTAACATTTCATATATCCTTTTCTAGTGATTGGATTCTTGTCATTTTGGTCTTGATTTATTTATTAGATCTTTCTTGTGTTTTGTTTTCATTTTATTACTGTTTGAAGTGCTGAATAAATACTTTAGACATTGCTTGTGAGTTAAGTCTGACTGCTCTGTGCCAAATTAAAAGAAGGTTGTGCTCAGGTGAATTTGGGGTTTGCTTGCACCTCACCCTGTTAAGTTTTGCAGTTCTTGCTTGCGTAGGGTTTAATTTCCCCTTAATCAGTAACCCAATTTCTTACAGGCCTCAGTAGGACAACACAAGGACCTAGGATATAAATAAGTGAGCATATCAGGGGGCCATGAATTGCAAGTGTTCTTCATATGGGATAGGGGGACCCCATGAGCAGCCTTCAAATCTGTTGACGGAATTGCCTAGAACTGTCGCAATGGGTTTGAAAAGTGACCAATATGGTGCTACCCATTAAACCCAGTGGTACAAATAAGTGTATCCCACTGTTAAAAATATGTGCACCACGTGTATAGGTGGACCCACAGTGTGAACAATCCCCTTCATTAAGTATTTAGTGTTCCCTCTAAAAAATAACAGACATCACTACTGGAGCTGAAAAATCTGTCACACAAATGAATTGATGTTATTAATCCACATTATGGGGTCGATCAGGATGGCGGACGGAAGAGCCACCGCGGCCCTGGAGTAGGCGGAAAAAGCCTTTTCCGTGTCCGCCTGCCGCGGATACTCCGTCCGCCATATCAGGATAGGAAAACGTGTCAAATTTCCGTCCGCGACGGAAAAACACGCTCCGCCGGCCAACTACACACGACCACGCGGCGGACGGAACACATCCGGACGCTCCGCCGTACGCACTGACGTCGAAGACCGTCCCCCAAATCAAGATGGCGGAAAACACACATAAAACCGCTGCGGAAAAACAACCTGTCTTAACACGGCGGAATCCCCACAGCGAACATAGGTGACACAGCCGAGATACCCACCGCAAGCTGACCACCACCATGGACCCGGCGCTACACGCTTTCCCGATGCTCTTCGCGATCCACCACGTCCTAGTCATGGCCTACTATGGACGACGACGCAGGTAAGGTACAAACCATTGGCTGTCTGGAGGGGAATACCAGCAAGGGACGTGACGTAGGGAGGGGGAGTGTCATGTTACCGAAACCACTGATGAGAAGCATATACGAATACACATTAGCAGTACGCAAGCAGGAATGACAACGACAGACCACGAGACTTGATAGACTACCTTTATTGTCAAATAATAGGGGTCAAATCACAGTGTATGCGTGAACATGGGCAAAGTGGGCACCAGAGCAGGTACAACATAGCAGGTAACGAGAGGGCAGCATGCAGTATCAGAGCATCAACAGGGCATTGTGCATTACAGAGCAGGTACATCAGAGGCAGGTAACGAGAGGGCAGGTTGCAGTATCAGAGCATCAACAGGGCATTGTAGAGTACAGAGCAGGTACATCATAGGCAGCACGTGAGAGGGGCAAAGTGCATCAACAGTCCATTGCACAGAACAGGCCCATCAGAGGCAGCACGTGAGAGGGGCAAAGTGCATCAACAGTCCATTGCACAGAACAGGCCCATCAGAGGCAGCACGTGAGAGGGGCAGTATGCAGTATCAGAGCATCAACAGGGCATTGTGCATTACAGAGCAGGTACATCAGAGGCAGGTAACGAGAGGGCAGTATGCAGTATCAGAGCATCAACAGGGCATTGTGCATTACAGAGCAGGTACATCAGAGGCAGGTAACGAGAGGGCAGTATGCAGTATCAGAGCATCAACAGGGCATTGTGCATTACAGAGCAGGTACATCAGAGGCAGGTAACGAGAGGGCAGGTTGCAGTATCAGAGCATCAACAGGGCATTGTAGAGTACAGAGCAGGTACATCATAGGCAGCACGTGAGAGGGGCAAAGTGCATCAACAGTCCATTGCACAGAACAGGCCCATCAGAGGCAGCACGTGAGAGGGGCAAAGTGCATCAACAGTCCATTGCACAGAACAGGCCCATCAGAGGCAGCACGTGAGAGGGCCAAAGTGCATCAACAGTCCATTGCACAGAACAGGCCCATCAGAGGCAGCACGTGAGAGGGGCAGTATGCAGTATCAGAGCATCAACAGGGCATTGTGCATTACAGAGCAGGTACATCAGAGGCAGGTAACGAGAGGGCAGTATCAGAGCATCAACAGGGCATTGTGCATTACAGAGCAGGTACATCAGAGGCAGGTAACGAGAGGGCAGTATGCAGTATCAGAGCATCAACAGGGCATTGTGCATTACAGAGCAGGTACATCAGAGGCAGGTAACGAGAGGGCAGGTTGCAGTATCAGAGCATCAACAGGGCATTGTAGAGTACAGAGCAGGTACATCAGAGGCAGCACAACTACGTGTCCCTACCAACCCGTCACAGGGACCACAAGAGTGCCACGCAGTTCTCAATGGACACACCATGTGAATTAACATTTGAGTGAAGTGTACAGCACGTCACATCACAGAATCAGGGGGGACTGCGTGAACTACCTGCCTCGGACACACTGGCAGCACCAGCAACAGGAGTGTGAGACACAGCCACAGCCCGAGTGACACACACATGGGCCACGGACCCAGACACACTGGCAGCACCAGCAACAGGAGTGTGAGACACAGCCACAGCCCGAGTGACACACACATGGGCCACGGACCCAGACACACTGGCAGCACCAGCAACAGGAGTGTGAGACACAGCCACAGCCCGAGTGACACACACATGAGCCACGGACCCAGACACACTGGCAGCACCAGCAACAGGAGTGTGAGACACAGCCACAGATGTAGTCACTGACACGTGAGCCACTGACCCAGACAGACTGCCAGCACCAGAAACAGGAGTGTGCAACACAGCCACAGATCTTCTAACTGACACGTGAGCCATAGACCCAGATACACTGCCAGGACCTGCAACAGGAGAGGGCACAACTGACACTGTGCCACCATCTGATACATGAGAGTCAACTGCACCGGCGCCACTGGGACAACTGAAATGATGAGCCACAGGGCTGTATGGGCCAGGAGGCAGGGTGGGCCTGGGAGCTGGGGATAGCTCACCTAGAGCCAAATCGGGGTTTGCAGGTGTCAATGGTGTGTGTCTGCGTTTCTTAGGGAGGTGTGAGTGCACCCTGGACAGGACAGGACTGCCAAGTGGTGGGGACTCCAAAGAATCACCACCCAGCATAGGTGGAGCAACTGCTGCCGGGGATCTGGTTTCGGGGGACGTGCTGGAGCCTGCTTGTCGTTTGCTCTGTGCCTGCCGCCTGGACTCGGAATGATGTGTAATGGGGGATGCAACAACAGGGGACACCCTCCTCTGCTTCTGACTGGCCTGGATGGGAGTGGAGGTATGGGGGGACTCCGCCGCGGAGACATCAGTTTGGCGTTTAGTAGAAAACATCAGCCTCAGTGCAGCCAGGGGTGAAGTATGCCTGTCCTTGATTCCGCCATTGTCCATGCTAGATGCCTTGTCCGTAGGATGTGCCTTATCCTTAGGTGGAGTGTTGTCTCTGGATGTAGCCTGTGCCCTGCTCGCCGCCCTGTTCCTGCCAGCAGACTTGTCGTCTGTGGTGCACCTGCCTCCAGCAGACACCTGCTCCCTGTGTGTGTCGCTGCCCTTGGGAGTGTTCCTATCCACTGCTGTGGGCCTGCTCTTGGGAGTCTCCCTGCTCTTAGTAGGTGCCTTAGTCTTCTCACTGTCCTTGGGAGTGTTCCTATCCACTGATGTGGGCCTGCTCTTGGGAGTCTCCCTGCTCTTAGTAGGTGCCTTAGTCTTCTCACTGTCCTTGGGAGTGTTCCTATCCACTGATGTGGGCCTGCTCTTGGGAGTCTCCCTGCTCTTAGTAGGTGCCTTAGTCTTCTCACTGTCCTTGGGAGTGTCCCTTACCTCTGCTGTGGGCCTGCTCTTGGGAGTCTCCCTGCTCTCAGTAGGTGCCTTAGTCTTCTCACTGTCCTTGGGAGTGTTCCTATCCACTGATGTGGGCCTGCTCTTGGGAGTCTCCCTGCTCTTAGTAGGTGCCTTAGTCTTCTCACTGTCCTTGGGAGTGTTCCTATCCACTGCTGTGGGCCTGCTCTTGGGGGTCTCCCTGCTCTCAGTAGGTGCCTTAGTCTTCTCACTGTCCTTGGGAGTGTTCCTATCCACTGCTGTGGGCCTGCTCTTGGGGGTCTCCCTGCTCTCAGTAGGTGCCTTAGTCTTCTCACTGTCCTTGGGAGTGTCCCTTACCTCTGCTGTGGGCCTGCTCTTGGGAGTCTCCCTGCTCTCAGTAGGTGCCTTTGTCTTCTGACTGGCCTTGTCCAAGGAACAGTCCATGGACATGTGAGTATCCCTTGCCTTCGGAGTACCTTTCGTGTTGAATGCCTGTGTAGCTCCGGAAGGCATGTCCCCCAACAACACTTGTGGATCCTGTGTGTGTACTCCAGTGCATCTGACGTCGTCTACGTGAACAGATTTAGCTGATCTAGGGGATGGGGTCTGTGCCCTGCGTGCCCTGACGTGCTGTCTGACGCTGCTTCTAGTGCAATAACCTGTATTTGAGTCCTGCTCTGAATAATCACTACCCCCTGAGACATCCAGCGGTGTAGATGGGGAAACAGAAGTAGCACCCTGTTCATTCGACTGTACTATTGCAGACGACACACTGCTTGCCAATGACTGCACTGTCCTGTGTAGACCTGCAAGATCGCCATGCATCCCTTCCATGAATGCCACCACCTGCCCCAACTTCCTATCATGATCCTGGAAAGCATTTGTCATATTGGTCTGACCCACACACAGCTGTCGCAGCAGATCAACGGCCTCAGCACACAGTGCATTTTGGCTCACCGTGGCAGGGGCAGCGGTGCCTGCACCGAACGCCACTCTGCTCCCCCTACTCCTTCGGCCACGAACAATACATGGTGCAGTTGGCGGAAGTGTGGGCCCTGTGTGCTGTCTTCCGACAGAAGGTGATGAGTGCCCACTCCCAGTCTGTGACAACAGTGCAGGCTCACCAAGAGTGTCCGACGAGGAGGACGATGGTGTCTCCACATGCGAGTCCTCAGGGACGGTCCTGTCCCCCTCTCCGGCGCTGGCCTCCTCCGTGTCAGTCTGCGTGTGTGCGAAGTCTGAGCCGGACTCATTTCCTCGGCTACTCTCCACCGTCTGTGGCTGAGTGTCCTCTGTCAAAGCTGAAATGCACAGAAAAGATGTGTGAGTCATGGGCACACTCACGTACAGAAGGAACAGGATAGCCAAATCACATAGCAGACAAAGGTTCATGAGCCCTCATCCTGCACATGGCCCACCCCTACCAGTCATCCTCACATTTTCTGCCATGGGGACATGGACCACTAGGGGATGTGCTTTAACACTCAACTACTAAGCAAGTGGCGTGTCAACATGGCGGACCTGGATGTCAAATGAGTACCACCCAATGGGACCAAAATGCCATCACAGGCATACATACGCAACACGGAACTCAATAGTGTGTCTGTGCACCAATACATGCATAGCACTCACAAGTTTCCTACACAGACAGTATGCTCACCGCTAGTTTGCTGTTGATCGGCACTCAGACGTTCGGCCAGTTCAGGATGCGTCACTGCAATGATACGGTGCATGAGAGGGGTCATGGAGCGTCGGGCCAGACGGGGCGTCCTTGGAATCAGGCCCAGTGTTACTTCCGCTACATTCTTGCTCAGCCTGGAAATGTCGTCCCAGCGTTTGTGGCAGTGTGTATGTCGTCTGTTGCACACCCCCAATGCCCGTACTTCCCGTGCTATGGTCCTCCACAGGTCCTTGCGAAGGTGCAGCTTGACCTACCATGATGGGAGACAAAAGGGTTTAAGTCAGTGGACAGGTGGCCTGTCACACACATAGGGGCAAGACGTTACTGTCAGCAGCCATGCACAATCAGGAACATATGTCTAGCCCACACTACACAGCTAAGATATAAATAGGCCTGATCATTTGGCCCCCTCATGCACACCAACATGTCCCACACTGCACTTACCACCCGTCCCGGTGCGCCGTAGAGGCGTCCATAGTTGCGGAGTACACCGTCCACGAGGACATCAAGCTCCGCGGCGGTGAAGGGTCGAGACCGGATCTCTTTGCCACTCGACATGGCAAGATCACGGAGTATGGCACTAGAGCAGCAGTCGGTGGTCAGCTCAGCAGCAGCAGCAGCAGGTCGAGGTGATGGTCACAGGCAGCAGTCGGTGGTCAGCTCAGCAGCAGCAGCAGCAGGTCGAGGTGATGGTCACAGGCAGCAGTCGGTGGTCAGCTCAGCAGCAGCAGCAGCAGGTCGAGGTGATGGTCACAGGCAGCAGTCGGTGGTCAGCTCAGCAGCAGCAGCAGGTCGAGGTGATGGTCACAGGCAGCAGTCGGTGGTCAGCTCAGCAGCAGCAGCAGGTCGAGGTGATGGTCACAGGCAGCACTGGTCCCCAGGGTAGGAAGTTTCATGTTGGCCAAGACACATATATAGGGCCCTCAGCACGTGTCAGTGGCATACGTCGCCAGCAATTGGTCAGCCCTGGAAGCGTGATCGTGAAATGGGCCAATGACTGGCCCTGTTGTTGCGGTGCACAGCTTCCGCTACTTGCGATTGGCCGAATGCGGCCTGCGTCCCTCTTCCCATTGGCTGCATGTGCAGGGACCGTGACGGGCACACATCGGCAACCGCACGTGCAAGCTTCAGGCACGGATGCTTCAGTTGCAACAATGTACTATCACTGGCGCCTCCATGGCGGGGCACGTACACAGCGGGGGAGGTGCAGGCCTATACACCCTGCAGATGTACTCAATGGACATGCCAGTTCATGACCCCCCTTACAGTCACCTTGCATCATCCACCGTACACCGGCCGGAGCGGCCGGCCCATGAACATCCGCCGTGCCCGGCCATGAACACAACCGCCATGGCCGGGACCGGCGGTTGTTCATGGCCGGGCACGGCCATGGCGGTTGTGTTCATGGCCGGGCACGGCGGTTGTTCATGGCCGGGACCGGCGGTTGTTCATGGCCGTGCCCGGCCATGGCGGTTGTGTTCATGGCCGGGCACGGCGGTTGTTCATGGGCCGGCCGCTCCGGCCGGTGTACGGTGGATGATGCAAGGTGACTGTAAGGGGGGTCATGAACTGGCATGTCCATTGAGTACATCTGCAGGGTGTATAGGCCTGCACCTCCCCCGCTGTGTACGTGCCCCGCCATGGAGGCGCCAGTGATAGTACATTGTTGCAACTGAAGCATCCGTGCCTGAAGCTTGCACGTGCGGTTGCCGATGTGTGCCCGTCACGGTCCCTGCACATGCAGCCAATGGGAAGAGGGACGCAGGCCGCATTCGGCCTTTGGGAAGTAGCGGAAGTTGAGCACCGCCATGGCGGCGCCAAATATGTGATCTTGTCAGACGCTGCACCGTGATGTGTTGTGTGCAGTTGCGTCATGAGGGATGTGAGCGTGATTGTGAAAGGTCATATGTCATACAATATAGCATGTGTGTCCATACAATGGACATCGGTCGGCACACAATGGCCAACAGATGTGCATTCGTACGTGTTGACGTCGGGTTTGACCCTACAGACGTTGTTACATCTTCACAACTACACAGTACATCACGGCTGTGTGGCCAATTCATGCATCTGTTGTCGGTTTATTGTTGTGTCGAGGTGACTACAGTGGTGGTGGTACACATGCATTCCGTGTATGTGATTTATGCGTTCTGTCACCATGCATGTCATTACCGTATGCACATCATCATTGGTGGTGGCATTTGTGCTTGATGACATGGCGTGTGTAAACTTATCGTTTGTGTGCATGCAGTTGCATGAGTGTCTGTGATGTGTCTACGATACATTAGGGTGACGACTGGAGTTATGTCAGTAAGGTACACATGTGATGGAGTTGTACACGTATGCGTCGTTTGTACGTTGACCTAAGTTACATCTCTCTCCCACACAGGAGGGCTCCAAATGTGCATCGCCCATACACTCAGCTGGAGGATATGGTAGACGAGGAGGTGATTCGGAAATTCAGGCTGGATCGACGTCGGTTGCTGGAGCTTGTGGCTCAATTGTCTCCTCATCTGCAGCCACGTAGAACGTATCCTGGCTCGTTTACACCCACTGCAAAGGTCATGGCGGTACTACATTTCTTCGCTACTGGCACATTTCAGTATACAGTTGGAGGTGCCGGGGGTATGTCACAGGCAATGTTCAGCACGGTTCTTCGGGATGTGTTAACAGCTATGATGCTGTACAAGGATGAGTACATACATTTCCCACGTCCGGAAGAGTTGCCAGCTGTCAAAGCTGGTTTCTATGCACTGGGCCACATACCTCACGTTGTGGGCTCAATTGATGGCACGCACATCGCGCTCATTCCACCACGGGCACGCGAACAAGTGTTCAGGAATCGCAAACACTTTCATTCGCTGAACGTGCAGGTGGTGTGCCTGGCGAGCAACATCATCTCCCATGTGTGTGCAAGATTTCCTGGATCCGCACATGACGCCCACATCATGCGAACCAGCAATGTCCCACGACTCATGGCAAATCTGCCACCCGGTCAAGCGTGGCTTGTTGGTGAGTGTGCAGTGGGGACTCTTGTGATCTCTGTGTTGCATGGGGTACCCACCATATCTTGTTCTGATGTTTGTCTCTGTCATCCCCCTACATAGGCGACTCGGCTTACCCAAACCGGCCCTGGCTCCTCAGTCCCCTACGTAATCCGAGGACGGCGGGTGAAATGCGGTACAATGAGGCACATGGAAGGACACGGAGAGTCATCGAACGTACCTTTGGACTGCTGAAGTCTAGGTTTCGGTGCCTCGATAAGACCGGAGGGGCACTGCCTTACTCACCAGGAAAAGTATGCAAGATCGTGATTGCCTGCTGCATGCTCCACAACCTGGCAGTACGCAATGACATTGAACTGCTGTTGGACCCTGAAGACGAAGGAGTTCCTCGGCCTCCCATCCCACCCATGTCGACTGATGAGGATAGTGGTGAGGAGGAAGGTGTGGACCAGAGGCGCCAGCTCATTGATCGCTACTTCCCTTGAATGTGAGTATCTACCTCTAGTGGCGGTTGACAATGCCTCATGTATGTTTTCTGGTGTTGTGTGGATATGGGGTTATTCAGCTGGGTGTGGTTTGTGATGGTTGCACATGTGTGTCTTCATGTCTTTGGACATAGGAGTGTCCATGATGTGTGTGCTCCCATCCCATGCTTGTGTGATCGTTGTCGTTTGTGTAATGTTGCTGTGCATTGTGTTGTGATGTGTGTGAATCTCTTTACTGACGTGTGTTTGCTGTCTCTGGTTTTCTCTAGGTCACTCCCGCAGCGCCATGATCATGTGCGACTATGATCCCTGTACCTGTTTACGTCTGTATCTGATGGCAATCATGTGAATAAACATGGAGGCAAAACATCATTGTGTGAGTAAATGCAATTTATTGACAGGTTGTGCTTTTGTGCTGGTGAATATTTACAAGTAAGTGGGAGGGAGGGAGTTGGAGTTGTAGGTAATGGCAGATGAAATGTCCGTGCTGACACCACATTGGGGGGTGTCAGGCTAGTCCAGCAGACCAGTGGCAATGATTGTCTATGTGGGACAGGATGGTTTGCAGGGTGAATGTCTGGCACAGGCAGTGGCATTGTCAAGGTCGTCCCCTCTTGGAGCGTGTGCCTGGCGCTCCAACACTGCTCTCAGCAACTTCCTGCCTCGGCCGCCCCCTCCGTCTCGGAGGTGGTACAGAGGCAGCTGGGAGGGCAGGTTGGTGATGGGCCACATCCGTCGCCAGGGGCTCAGGTGGTGGTGGCGGCGGTGGAGGCGGAGGCGGAGGTGACGGGGGAGGCGGAGGTGACGGTGGCGGTGGCGCTGACACACATGGTGGAGGGGGGGGGGGTTGTTCCGGGCAACCCATTCCCTCCACATCGTTGCCTGCTGGCCCATGATCACCAACATCTGGCCAAGGATGCCAGAGATCTCGCGCAGGCTGTTGGTGTTGTCCACTGAGTCCTCGTGAACACGATCAGCGTTTGCCTGGGACCGGTCGTATGAGGCCTGGCACCTGGCAAGAGCTTGTAGGGACTGTGCCACTGGCTCGGGTAGCTGTCCCTCCTCTGACCGGCGGTGTGTGGGTCGCCTGATTGGCAGTTGTCCCGTTGCCTGTGTTTGTGGCCCACTCACCCTGCTTGTGTGTGGGGCCGTTGGACCAGCGTTGCGCGCTGGGTCATGCTGGGTGGCACCGGCAGGAGTCGTGGTGCTCGTGGTAGTGGTGGTAGTGGTGGTACTGGTGGTACTGGTGGTACTGGTGGTGGTGGGGACTGTGCAGATCACAGAGACGGGTGCCGCGGGAGTCACACATGCGACGTTGGTCGGTCCCGGGAGTCCCTGTGAGCCAGATGGCCCTGGCTGCGTGCTTGGTCCCGCTCCATCCTCCGCCCCGGAGCTGCCTGTGTCGTCGTCGGCAGAGAGTCCTGTAGGTGTGGGAGGCGAGGCTGGCGGCCGGGTACTGCTTTCCCCAGTCAGTTGACGATCACCTGAGGGACAAGATCGAGCAGGTCAGTAATGTGGACAGTACATGGTTACATTGATTTGTAGACATTTCTGTTTCCTGTCGCACACACCCCACCCTCCACCACCACCGCCACCCTCCCCGTGCACATGGGGGCCTGTTGGGAGTTGTAGTTTGGGCCTCTCACACACCCCACCCTCCACCACCGCCACCCTCCCCGTGCACATGGGGGCCTGTTGGGAGTTGTAGTTTGGGCCTCTCACACACCCCACCCTCCACCACCGCCACCACCACCACCACCCTCCCCGTGAACATGGGGGCCTGTTGGGAGTTGTAGTTTGGGCCTCTCACACACCCCACCCTCCACCACCGCCACCCTCCCCGTGCACATGGGGGCCTGTTGGGAGTTGTAGTTTGGGCCTCTCACACACCCCACCCTCCACCACCGCCACCCTCCCCGTGCACATGGGGGCCTGTTGGGAGTTGTAGTTTGGGCCTCTCACACACCCCACCCTCCACCACCGCCACCACCACCGCCACCCTCCCCGTGAACATGGGGGCCTGTTGGGAGTTGTAGTTTGGGCCTCTCACACACCCCACCCTCCACCACCGCCACCCTCCCCGTGCACATGGGGGCCTGTTGGGAGTTGTAGTTTGGGCCTCTCACACACCCCACCCTCCACCACCGCCACCCTCCCCGTGCACATAAATGTTTGTATTTTTTATATAGCGCACTTCTACCCGGAGGCCTCGTAGCGCTGTATTCATACCGCTGCGGAACCCATCCTGGCTTTCCTGTGAAATGTCCACTCCTGGGCACCCCCAAGGTGAAGCCAGGCATCCACAGCGCTGCTGGGGCCGTTGTGGAGATTAAGCAAGCTATTGCCCAGAGTCACAGAGTGGGACCCATGATTAGACTAGGCACCGAGGCGAGAATTATCAGGTCCGGGGAAATTGAGCCCAAGACCCGCCGAGGCGGGAATCGAACCCTGGTCCCGGGCCAGACCTCTGCATCAGAGTCTGCCGCTCTAACCATTGAGCCACACTTCTCCACATGGGGGCCTGTTGGGAGTTGTAGTTTGGGCCTCTCACACACCCCACCCTCCACCACCGCCACCACCACCACCACCCTCCCCGTGAACATGGGGGCCTGTTGGGAGTTGTAGTTTGGGCCTCTCACACACCCCACCCTCCACCACCGCCACCCTCCCCGTGCACATGGGGGCCTGTTGGGAGTTGTAGTTTGGGCCTCTCACACACCCCACCCTCCACCACCGCCACCCTCCCCGTGCACATGGGGGCCTGTTGGGAGTTGTAGTTTGGGCCTCTCACACACCCCACCCTCCACCACCGCCACCCTCCCCGTGAACATGGGGGCCTGTTGGGAGCCATGGACATGTTAGTGTGTTGGTGTCCGACGTGCATGGGTTGGGGCGTGGGGGATGTTTCTTCTCAGTTGTGTGAGCCTGACCATGTCGTGCTGATCGTGGTGCTTGGTTTGTACTCACCAGTCTCTTCTCCTTCGTCAAGGCCGTCTAGGCTCTCTGGGTGTAGTATCACCAGCACCTTCTCCTCCCAATCGGTGTAGGGTATGGGCTCCGGGGGTGTGCCACCGCCAGTAAGATTGGCTCTGGCGTGGTTTTTCGCTCGGATGCCCTTGACCCTGGTCTTAAGGTCATGCCACCGCCTCTGAATGTCGTGCTTGGTCCTCGGCACAGTCCCCGACGCATTCACACGAGTGACGATCCTGTCCCACATGTGGTTCTTTTGCGCCACGGTCGTCTGCTGGACTTGGGCCCCGAAGATGTTGGGCTCCACACGGATAATTTCATCTACCATTACCCGCAACTCTGTCTCCGTGAATTTGGGGTTTTTTTTGGGTGCCATGGTGTGTGGTGCTCAGTGTGTGAGTTGAGTGAGTTGGGAGGTGCAGGTGTGTGGTGTGTGATGTGTAGGATTTGTGTGGTGGGTGTTTGTGTGGTAGGGTGGTGGGTGGGTGTCTTCTATGTGATTTTATGTGAGTTAGCAGTGTCTCGAATGGCCCTCTTGCTGGCAGCAATGCTGTGGTGCAAGGGATTGTGGTTGTGTGGGGGTGTCTTTTTATAGTCGTGTCTCGATGGTTGTTGGCAGTCAGGTGGTAGGTGGGCGTATTGACTTGTGTGCATTATTGGATAATTGGGACGTGTCATGGTGGCTTGTGCTGGGGGGGGGGGCCTTGTCAATGTTCGTATGTTTGCTTAGGACTTGCGGTGCACTTTCATACATTTGTTAGGCGCTAGGGATGTTGTGCGTGTTGGCCTTCCGCCCTGATGCTGTGGTTCTCGTTGCATTGTTTCCGCCGCGGACGTGGATGGCTGTGAGTTCCGTTGTACGGGCGGATTTATCCTAATTGCGGCCACGGAGTATTCTCAGGGATGGCGGTACATGTTTTATTTTCCGCGGTCATTTCCGTCCGCGGCAGTGGTTGTTCATTGGACTCCGTCCGCCGCGGACGGACTTGGTTGTGTTCCGTCCACCGCGGACGGTGTTGGTTGTGTTCCGTCCGCCGCGGTCGGAGTTTCGTGACATGAATATCCTAATCCCAACCGCGGTTTCTCCGCGGCGCAGCCGGGAGTAAAATTTCCCCCACCATGGCGGACAGTACCCATTTCCGTCCGCCATCCTAATCGGCCCCTATGTTTGAAAAATATTGAATAAGAAAAACCAAGGAATCCATATTGTATCAAAATGAGAAGAAATCCAGGCTTACCGCATAAAAATGAATTTTCAATACAGCATTAAAGCAAACCATAGCAGAGGCAATGCTTGACTAGAAAAGTTTCTTGGCACGCTCTAGTCACAATAATCTAGTAGGGTCTGAATCCACAGCCCAAGTGCATGTAGACATTTTCCCGGATCAGCGCTAACATGGTTGCATCTGTCAGTTGGTGGTGGAGCAGCACCATATTTATTGCACGTATGGATGTATGTCGGCTGTGAATTTCATTTGCCATCTTAGAATGGTGTGTATCTACTGAAAAATCTGTGTATATGGGAACCTGTGGGTGCATGTATGCATTAAAGGTAGTGGGGAGGAACTCATTGTAATCCCTGACCACTAAGAAATTCTTCCAAATTAAGTATTTACCAATGTGCAGCTGCATCTGTCCACACATGGAAGGCAGCAGCCATATCTGTTGCCTGTATTAATAAATCTCGCTTGGGGGTCTGCCATCCTACTGATATGTTTTGTAATGTACCCTAATATAGGCCCAATATAGGCCTCGGTAGTCACCTAGCCTTTCACCTACTTTTTCCCTGCAATTGACCCACATAACGGTTTTTGATATTGACCTTTTACCTAGTTTCTGCATAAAATATTGTGTGGTTTTCCCAGACAACTAGCCTCATTAATTTTGCAAAAGAATTCTCAGAATCTCCGAAGGATTACCATCTTCTGCATAATAACTATGTACAAGGGTCATCCCTTTCTTCATCTTCGGCTGACATGACACAGCAAGGTAGAACCCCTGAGGGTACCTTTGGGGAATATAAACACTATATCTTTGCTGGTGCAGGCAGAAGAGAAACACTTCCATGCTGACACAGTGATGTCATGAGTGATGTCACTGACCATGTCAAGAGTGATGTAATATGTGACGTCATCAGCAGTGCATTGCACGCGCAAGTTATAGTGAGTCCAACTAACTATAACGTGGGAATTTCAATGGTTTTATGCGAGTAAAACTTCCAGCTAACTATAACTGGTGTGAAACCTATGGTTTTTTCAGTGAATTTAATAGGTTTTTTTAAATGCTAATTCCTAACTATAACTGGTGTGAAACCTATGGTTTTTTCAGTGAATTTCAATGTTTTTTTAATAGCAAATCTCTATAGGTATGAAAAGTAATATTTTTTTTATAACAAACTTTATATTGTATAATTATGTAATAGTTATTTAAAAAAATATATATTTTTTTTTTGCCCGGAGCGCTCCCGGGGGAGCGTACCGATGCGCTCACCGGTAAGCGCAGTGTTGCGGCGCGCCCCGGGGCGCGTAACGGTGAGCGTCCCGTTAGCGCTATTGCCGCGAACGAAAACAACATCGTGACGTATCGCGCAGCCGCGTGATGCGTCATATGACGCACTGCATAAGCGCACCCGGAAGCACGCGAGTGCATACGATCGCGCAACGTCTCGACGTGCTTACGCTACGCGCCCCGGGGCGCGTAGCGTAAGCACGTCGGGTCATGTGATCTGAAAATAACACTTTTCATTGGTGCAGATCAGTTTTGGTTTCCAAATGATGAAAGCCTGGATCATGTGACTTGAAAATAACACTTTTCATTGGTCCAGAACAGTTTTGTTTTCCAAATGCTGAAAGCCCCCACCTTTTTTCCTTATTCTAACTTTGTCCTTTGACTGAGGAAGACCTGTTTGGAGTTCTATCTCTACTGTTTACTAGTATAAAATGGCTACAGTAGCAGCATCTGCCCCACCACCACCACCACCACCATCAAAAAGACCACCAGAAGATTACATTGGTGGTCAAGAGGAAGAGGAGGAGGATGATGAAGAGGAGGGACAGACAAGGCAGTTCCTGCCTGAAGATAAACAGCCCTACAAACCAAAAGAGCACTTTATATGGGAGTTCTACAAAATCCCAAGGGGTTTTAAAAAAGTCAACGCTGCAAAGTTGACTTGCTTGATTTGTGGTGTTGAGCTGTGCAGGGGAACCCTAACAAAAAATATTCCTTCGGGAATCATACCATGATTCGCCACATGATGCGTTTGCATCCAAACAATTATTCTAATGCAGAGTTAAGGGACCTCTGCAGTAAGCTACCCCCATCAACATCTAGACCCTCAGCATCCAAACAACCCACTCCATCGGGTCCGGGGGCAAGAGACTCATTGGCTACTATTCAACCTAAGTTTGCCGATTACAAAATCGTGTGCAAATATTGTAACAAGACACTTTGCTATGGTGAGCAAAGTATCGAACTTATCATGGTTGCTGGTGATAACCATAAGTATCCAAGAAAACCCTAATTTTTCCTGATTTTTTTTTGCTCCAGTCGAGCCATTTACAATTCCCTGTTTTTTGTTTCACCCTATAAAAAATACAAAAAAAATGTAAAAGTGTTCAGAAAAGCCAAAAAAAGTACAAAATGTTCAAAAAACATAAAAAAATATATAAAACAACAAAAATAAGAAAAAAACAGTTCTTTTTAGAACTACCTTTACTTTATAAAAATAAACCTATATTTTTAAAGAATCTCTGTCAATTTTTTTTCCTCAGGGTATGCGCACCGGGGCGCGTACCCAAAAAAAAAGAAAAAAAAATTAATGAAGGAGTTAGCATGAGGGAAGAACACAAAGAGAGTAATGTTAAGAGAAAGAGAGCTAGAGGGAGAAACACAGAGGGATTGTTTATTACACAGTAAAAAACAGAGAAGGTGTAATAGGGTGAAAGTCAGAAAAGGAAAATGAATAAGGGAGCGAAAGAAGGGAAAGAGAGGAAGAAGACTAAAGTAGAGATAGTGAGAGAATGTGAGTGGGTGTTGAAAGAACAAGAAAGGACAGTAAAAAATGGGGAATGAAGGGTAGTGACGGAACCGTGATAAATGAACAACGGTGAGAAAAGAGCAGTGAGTGTAAGTAAAGAGGGGTGGAAGAGAGTGAAAAATTGAATTAGGATAAGACATGGGGAGTGATAAAGAGAAAGGACAGAGAGAGTAAAGGAAACAGTGCCTGAATGGGTATGAGTGAAACAGCAAAGAAAGGTAAGTAATGCAGTATGTGTGACTTATAGGGAGTCAGTGGGTGTAGGTCGGGGTGTGGGTGTGTAAGGTGTGTCTATGGGTGTGGGTGTGTGGGGTGTTTCGGTGTGGGTGGAGGTGAGGGTGTGTGAGATATGTGTGAGGGGTGTATGGGTGTGGGGCGTATGTGTGTGGGATGTATGTGTGTGATTGGAATGTGTGTATGTGTGTGAGGAGTGTGTGTGGGTGTGTGTGTATGAGGTGTGTGTGTGGTCTGTGTGTGGGATGTATGTCAGAGGTGTGTGTATGTGTTGGGAGGGGGATGAGGTGTGTGTGTAGGAGTGAAGTAAATAATTAAGAAAAACAGAATGAGTGAAGAAGCAAAGGAAGGGAACAGAGGGTTGAAATAGGGAAAGGGGAGTAAACATGGAGAATAAGAATAAGTGAGGGAAGCAGAGTAAAGAAACAGGAGTGAGGTTGGTTGAGAAAATATTAGTGAGCTTAAAGCAAAGGGTGATGACAAACTAAATTTTTTTAGTCACACTTACCATATAATAAATGTAACTTTAATTACATTTTTTTACTACACTTTGTATCTGTGAAAGAGAGAAGAAAAAATAAGTTATAATTAGTAAAATATGTATTTTAAATTAAAAGATACAAATGAAGAGGTTAAAAATCATAACAGTGTATTTAAAAATAAAGTAAGAGTGAAGGACATAGAAAGGGAAATAAAGTAACGTAGAAGGACAAAAAGAGAGAAAAAGAAATAGAAGGAGAGCAAATTACTAGGAGTAAGGCATATAGATTCACTGACAGAGAGGAAGAGAAGAACAGAGAAATGAACTGAAGGTAAGAAAGATACTAAAACAATGTGAGTTAGCAAAACTAAGTCAGGAAACAGTAGTAAGTAAAATGATAATGACAGAGACGGAAAAGAGTCTAATTGAGGATGCATTTAGAAGAATGAGGAATAGAAGATAACTGAGAGTAAGTGAAGAACAGTCATAGAGTGAAGGGATGAAGGGAGAGAGGATAATATACAATGATTGAGGGAAATGGAGTGAGGAAGTTAGTAGACAGACACACTAAGAATAAAACTGAGTGAGTTGGAGTACAATGAGTAAGCAAAGGAAATGAGTAAGGGAGCAAAAAAAGGAAACAGAGGAGAAGACGACTAAAACAGTGGTACTGAGAGAAAATAATTTGGTGATGAAAGTAAAGAGAAGGACATTGAAAGAAAGGAAATGAGGAATAGTAATGGAACCAGACTAAAAGAAATGGGATGAAGAACAATGACAGAGGAGCAGTGAAGTTGTTGTAAAAGAAATGATAGAAGGTAGATAAACACAAGTGAACATAACCCAAGGAGAGTGAGGCACTGAGGACATAGAGGTAGTGAACGAAAAATAGAGAGAAGAGGTCAAAAGAAAGGAGCAAACAAAGATAAGCGAGGGAGAGTGGGTGATTTATAGTGATAGAGTGCGACAATACTGCTGAGTGAGTAAAGAGGAATTACTAAAAGAGCAAAGGAGGAAAATACGGAAAAGGGAAGTAAAGCAGAGAGACTGAAAGCTGAAAAGTTATGCAAGGGAGAGAGGGGATGCAGACAGTTGAAATGAGAATGAGGGGTTGTGAAAGAAGTGGAGTAAAAGAACGGGGTTGAAAGAGAGTGAAAGAAAGACATTATAAGTGAGTAAAAAGAGCTAAAAGAGGGTGGAAAAAGAAAAGTGAGTGTGAGATAATGGGAATATAATTTAAATTACAGAATACAAACTATAGATTAACTTGTACAACATGTTACATAGTTTATTTTTGCTGTTCTCAGAATATATTGAATTTCACCTAAAAAAGTGAGTTCAAACTACTCATCATATTACAGCGGGGAAAAAAAACCCACAATCAAAAAGATTGTGTTTTAAAAAAACCGATCCAAACTTTAAAAATAACAAATGTACACTAATCTTTGATTCACTTACTTTTCCTTTAGGCCAAATAGTATATCATGAAGGTCCTTTTTGTTGGAAAGTACTCTGCTGTTCTATAAAAATTCCATTTCATCGACTTTCTAGAAGACAACCTTGAAGAACATCTGAAATATTTTCATTATTTTCATATATTCCTTCTGTTCAGTCATAACTCTTTGCTCATTCCTTCACCATTCCTTAAGGCCAAATAGTGTCAGATGTATCATTATATTTTCAAATTAATTAAAACAAACTCTAAAATTACCGTTTTTCCGACGTTTTGAAAGAAAGGCTCAAACAACATTTTCACAATATTTAAATTTACGTAATTCCATCTCTGACTTACTCATGTTCATCATTTCCAATAATACTGATATCACTTACTATGAGATTCACTTACAGTACCTATATGACAAATCAATTTTTTATATTATCTTGATCACTTTTAATCAGAATATAATTTTAAATAGCAAACTAACCTTTATTAACTGCTCCCGTCTTCATAGGCCAATTACCTTTACTTAAGTTTTGGTTCTAAAAACACTAGATATGAATTTTTTAAGTCAAAAGGCAAACGTTGTTTTAAAGTCAAATGAGTGTCATTACAAAGGGTCCAACCTTTACAACTTTTTAAATAGCATGTGTAATGCCCTGATGTTGTTGAAGGACCGTCATGATAAATAATAGCTACAGTTACAAACGTTCTTCCTGAAATTGATAACTGAGAAGCCACAAAATTTTGAATAGAAGTTGTCAATTTCGTTCCATCAGGTCTACATCGTTGGAACATTAAAATGACATAGTGACCATAACTTTGTAGAAATAATGTGGACAGCATGGCAGACTTACATTGGGTACACACCATATTGTGATCAGCTTCTTTAACGAGATTATTAAAAGGCACTGATTTTCAGTCTGGTAAACTCAAATATATAAATCTTTCAGTGTCTATTCTAGTACTACTTGATAAAGTACAGTTATCACAGTCATGCTGCCATTGATAAGAAAGGTTAAACAGATTTTTATATCTACTCCTTCATCTTCCAATACATCAAACATATACATTAAAAATTCCTGACAATCCTGCTGAATTATCTGTGAAAATTGATTTTGACCAGAACATATGTCTAGAAGATTTCTAATTTCTGAAACACTTTCTATTTTTGCTCTATCACTGCTACATTTCTCAAACACAGAATTCAATAAACAGCAGAATGTTTGATCCCGATTTTCAACAATCTGTTCTTGTAAATTTTGAAGAAAAAAAACAACATTAACTACTACATTAGCATAGCAGTTGACACCAGAACTGTTTTCAAACTGAAATCCAACAACATTTTTTTCAACAGAATCCTTTTTAGGGCTCGCCTGCTGATGCGCTTCAGCGCATAGCTGGCGAAGCTCTATAGGGGCTTATCCAGTGTTTATCCACTGGCGATTCCACTGGCGATTCCTTCAAGTGCATGTGCTTTTTAGGTCATTGCGCTTGCGCAAGCCCTAAAAAGCGCGTGCACAATGCCACCAGCCGCCTGCCTGCCTGCCTCGCATTACCACATCAAAGGCAGCCCTCCGAGCGCATTTCTCACCCCCTAATTATTCACGGCCGGCCGGCAGGCACATCAAAGGCTGCTGCTGCCGTGACTCGCATTTCTCCTCCCTCCTCCCCTATCACTGCCCAGGCCGGCCGTACTTTCTCTTTACAAGGGCGCCCATTCCTGAATCACTTGAAATCTCTCCACATTATTTGCATTTTGTTAATTAAAAAAATTAACTTCAACACAGCGTTGCACATTTTTCTCGACTTCGGAAGGATGAGTCCCAATCTCATTTGTAAAAAGTGTTGTAATGGGATTATTGGAGAGTTAGAGAAACGTGCTCACAAGTTACATTTTTATGCAAATCATCTGAGTAAATAAACAATAGCATGGTGCCGTTTGCGTCCTTGACTTGATCTGGTTTTTATTTTTATTTTGCTATTATTCTCACAAAGGCTAAGAAGGTCTGCCTACTTTAGTATTAAGTGCTATACGTCGCATAAGCAACAGCTAACCATTCACTCACCCACGCAACGCCACTCACCCATGCAACGCCACTCACCCACGCAACGCCACTCACCCACGCAACGCCACTCACCCACGCAACGCCACTCACCCACGCAACACCACTCACACACGCAACGCCACTCACACACGCAACGCCACTCACACACGCAACGCCACTCACACACGCAACGCCACACACGCAACGCCACACACACACGCAACGCCACACACACATGCAACGCCACACACACATGCAACGCCACACACACATGCAACGCCACTCACACATGCAACGCCACTCACACATGCAACGCCACTCAACCACGCAACGCCACTCAACCACGCAACGCCACTCAACCACGCAACGCCACTCACCCACGCAACGCCACTCACCCACGCAACGCCACTCACCCACGCAACGCCACTCAGCCACGCAACGCCACTCAGCCACGCAACGCCACGCAACGCCACTCAGCCACGCAACGCCACTCACACACGCAACGCCACTCACACACGCAACGCCACTCACACACGCAACGCCACACACACACGCAACGCCACACACGCAACGCCACACACACACGCAACGCCACACACACATGCAACGCCATTCACACATGCAACGCCACTCACACATGCAACGCCACTCACACATGCAACGCCACTCACACATGCAACGCCACTCACACATGCAACGCCACTCACACATGCAACGCCACTCACACACGCAACGCCACTCACCCACGCAACGCCACTCACCCACGCAACGCCACTCACCCACGCAACGCCACTCACCCACGCAACGCCACTCACCCACGCAACGCCACTCACCCACGCAACGCCACTCACCCACGCAACGCCACTCACCCACGCAACGCCACACACACACGCAACGCCACACACACACGCAACGCCACTCACACACGCAACGCCACTCACACACGCAACGCCACTCACACACGCAACGCCACTCACACACGCAACGCCACTCACCCACGCAACGCCACTCACCCACGCAACGCCACTCACCCACGCAACGCCACTCACCCACGCAACGCCACTCACCCACGCAACGCCACTCACCCACGCAACGCCACTCACCCACGCAACGCCACTCACCCACGCAACGCCACACACACACGCAACGCCACACACACACGCAACGCCACACACACACGCAACGCCACACACACGCAACGCCACACACCCACGCAACGCCACTCACCCACGCAACGCCACTCACCCACGCAACGCCACTCACCCACGCAACGCCACTCACCCACGCAACGCCGCTCACCCACGCAACGCCGCTCACCCACGCAACGCCGCTCAGCCACGCAACGCCGCTCATCCACGCAACGCCGCTCAGCCACGCAACGCCGCTCAGCCACGCAACGCCACTCACCCACGCAACGCCACTCACCCACGCAACGCCACTCACCCACGCAACGCCACTCACCCACGCAACGCCACTCATCCACGCAACGCCACTCATCCACGCAACGCCACTCATCTATATGCAAAACGAAAAATGTCAAACTCTTCTATTGCGAGACCTATTGCATTTTCAATGCTTGTTCTTTCTGCTTACAATTACAGTTTCATCTACTTTTTGTTTTTTTGCTAGTACCTCACTGTAATTATTCTCTTTTCTTCTTTTTCGGCCTACCACACGTTTTTCAAACAGAGAATATTGAGGCAAATGTGGAGCATACTCTCTTCTTAACCTATTGTATTCTTTAACACAATCTAGATCAGCACAAATCTTTGTTTCATCACACTCAATCAAGTACAATCCTGATAAAGTTCTGACTCGTGATAATGCCACATATGCCATACCCTCTTTAAACACAGAACTTCCAATGTTCACCAAAGCACTATCTACACTTAAACCTTGAGATTTATGAATTGTCACTGCATATGCCAAACAAACAGGAAACTGTTTTTGGCGAACATATAAGTCTTTCACAAGCAAAAATCTAGCTGAACAACGACAAATTTGTTCTATTTCGTCAATGCCATCAAATTTAATTTTTAAAATTTCAATTCCATCTCTATTTTTGTAATTCACAAAACCAACAACATGACCCATTGCTCCATTTACCAGACCTCTTTCAACATTTAAATTCCTTCTCAAAATGATATGACAATTTAAACACACATTCAGAGTCTTTTCAAAACCAGTAGTTTTAGATATAGTCTTCTCTAATGAATCCAATTTTGATTTCAATTTTTCTGACAAAATAATTGTTGCTCCCATATGCTCTATTTTATATATAGCTTCCAGTTTCACTATCTCTTCATTTTCTAACTTTAACATTTTGTTGTTGAACATGGAACATTCTTTCAGAGTAGGCATCAAACCTATGCCAGATTTCTTCTCGTTAATTTTCTTAAAAATATTCTCTGGAAGAATGTTTTCATTTGGGTACAAATTTGAAATTAATCATCCATGTAAAGCTTCTTTCCCATGCTGACTTATTTTTCCGATTCTTACATCTTGTAGAATATTTTTATAATATTCATCCTTTGCCTGCCGCATATTTTGGAGTAGTTCTGCATATTTGAAATGTAACCAAATATTAACGTTTCCAATGCTTCCTAGGCACTTCCTGGTATCTTCATGCGTGACCATTTTAAACACTGGTTGACCTTTCACTGGAGTCAACTGCAGTAGATCTCCAAAATCAATAATGTGTTTTCCTCCAAATAAGACATCATAGTCTGTTCTAAGAATTTCTTGCATTCTCAAATGCACAAAAGCAAGCATTAGATTTGAGACCATGCTTACTTCATCAATGATAATAAGTTTCATTTTCTTCAGGACTCTGGAAACTTCAGAACACGCATCTCCAGATAGCTTGTGGTATTGCAATTTGTTATCATGCTCCACTGGCAGCATCAGTAAACGATGTAAAGTAATCCCTTTAATATTATGTGCTGCCAGCCCAGTTGGAGCGGTAACAACACAAGACAGCGGTGATTCAGTCCTTTTCTGCAGATAAGTTGCAATTGCTTTAATCAGAAAACTTTTTCCAGTTCCCGCTTCTCCACTCACGTACAGTCGGACAGGCTTAAATGATGTACATGAGCACTCTTTCTTCTCATGACTCAATCCATGTTCAACCTGTTCTGTGACTTCGTCATATATCTGTTTCTGCTCAAGGTTTAATTGTTTCACCAAATCTTCTAAATTAATTACATCCTCTTGAGCTTGCTCCATAGCTCTTTCCACCTCATCCATGGCAGTGGCAGCTCTATTTTGGATAATTGGTCCTTCTAGTGGATCCTGACTCAATGAAGCAGAACTCTGACTGTCTTGAGAACTGTCTCTCGCAATCTCTGCAGCAATTGTTGCTTCTTGCTCTATTTCTTCATTTAACATTTGCAGATAATTTGGAAAACCAGGACATTCTATGGTATCCTTGGTTGCATTAAAAGAGTCTTCATAACAGAGAAAATCTCCAAGTAGTTCCTCTTCTGTACGCCATGGTTTAAAGAGTTGCAAAAGAGCCAAATAGTAAAATTCTCTTTTGTCTGGATTTTCACAACTCAATTTTCGATGATTAATCAAATGACCTTTTCTCTGTTTCACTAGACATCCTTCACATCCAATGACAGCATATATTCCATTATTGATATCTTCTCTGATGTTCCTCTTATAAATATATCTTTGCAGAACTTCATAGAGACAAGCGTTCTCAAGGTGAGGACTTCTATTTGGATAGTACGTATCCAACATGTTTGTCTTCAAAATATCTGTACTTTCTGGTTCTTTCTCCGCCAAATACTCTATCTCTTGTACAGATTTCAATACTCGGTTTCGTGTTGCAGCAAGACCTAGACTTATCCAAATGATGGTTTTAGATTTGGCATAGAGACTTGCTGATGACAATCGATCAGAACATTCATATCCAATTTCTCGATGCGACAACATCTTCAGACTGTAACTATATCATTTCTTGCTTAGACTCTTTTCATGTGAAATGTCCTCCAACATTTCCTTCAGTTCTGTCTTTTCTTTTTTTGTGATGTAAGACGTCACATATCGAGCCACAGCAATAGAGTTGTCAGCAACGAATTGAATATCCATGTTAGCATTCCACATGGACAAAATCACTGGGTTGTAGTCGTTGATGTACTTGGACTCTTCGTTTCTTTTTAAATTGTATGTATTTTTTGGTGATTTCCTCGTCACAGTATGTCGCAGAGAAGACATCAAATTATTTACTCTTCCTTTAGAAATCACTGGTCGTGGAAAGCCGAAACGACATTTTTTGTAGAACTTGTCCTTGTTTCTGAATTTTCGACGACAGTACTTTCCACAACGGTGGGATTGAAAGCGTAAAACTTGTTGCCTTAAACTGTTTTCTTCGGTAGTTTTCGGAACAGCACATGTTGAATACTCTTCAATGAAGCTCATCACTGTCTCATCCGAATCTGTTCCAAATTTGGGTGCATCTTTAATCCACAACAACATATGTATATGAGGAGCACCTCTCGCTTGATACTCCTTTCTCCAAAAGAAATCCAAAACCTCTCCAAGGGGAGGATTTTTTTTTGTTGGTAATAAAAGACATCATAGCTTCAAATCTATGATTGAAATATCTGCATACATTCACTGGATCCAAAGAACACAGTTCTCCAGCAGTTTTGAATTCTATATTTTGTATATTTGCATTTGCCTCTTGTAGAAATTGAAGTAAGTCGTCCCATGCATACTCAGCACAGCTAAGAGTGAGGAACCATGTAGGAGTTCCTAAGTTTCTTAGCATACATTTCAATTCCCCATGACGACGGTACCAATACTCATTTGTACCACGCTGACATGCCATGAGATTGATTAAATGAGATTCTAAAATATTATCTTGCAGATTCACTTTCTCCATAAAGTCCCTCGCCGAAACATTTTGCAGATGTGCTCCACTTTTCAGTATATGGTTTACTGCATAAGAAAGCCCAGACAAGTCACTTTCATACAGTAGATGAAACAAATAGGGAATGCATTGACGAAACCTTGGATCTTCAGCATATAATCTTACAGTTCGATATTCAGATGCAGGAATTTGAAGTGGTCGATCGTCATATCGTCCACCTCGACCTGTTGGAAATAAATGTGGAAAACAACGAGCTTCCAAACTTTCTTCCCATACACTAATGGGACTTCCTTTTGCTGCTTTCATTTGAAACAAGTCAATTGCATTCCCCATCACTTCTTTGGAATGCAAAGGATGAACAGTATAATGTTCATATATTTCTTCACTTCTTGATACATCAACTTTTTCAATTTGGCCAGCTGAACAATCAGTGTCTTCATCTGCAGCTGTTTCCTCTGCTTCAACACATACATGTTTGTAGTACTCATTGTTTTTGACCAAATACAACGTTGCCTTTTTGACTTTCCTAACATCCACTAAATCTTGCCAGATTTTCTTACTCTTTGTCGGAACCCCATTAACTAGAATAACCAGAGGTTCCTCTTCCACTTTCTCTACACCAATGGTATCAATATTTTTCTTGAAATCTAGAGGCAAATAAACAACTCTTCCCTTTAATCCTCTCTGTAAATCTGAAGGAGGCAATTTCCCTATCTTAGGCTCCATGCGAAAAATAGCCTGAAAAGGATGGACACATTGAATCAAAATAGACTCATATGTATTTAAATCCATCAATTCAGAAGGAATGTCTACCAACTCCAGATTATTATGAACAGCTCTAGCAGGCATTCTGTTTTGATTTAATTTATCATAACAATATTTACAAATACGGTGATCAGAACTCAAATCAAAACAATTCTCCACCCACAAATAAGTTGCAAAATCCTTCCACTCATAATTATTTATCTTTTCACTTTTTACGTATAAATCAACTAATCTAGTTTGATGCTTATAATGAGTTCGTCAACAACACACACAAGTAAAATTTGGCCTTTCACTTGATTTCACCTTAAACCTGGTAATTTCCTGGTCAAACTTTTCTGTACTTGAAATCTGTACATTGTCTTCCACATTACCTTGAATTTCTGTGTCAATTTCTACACTGTCCTCTTTTTCACCAAAATAAGAAATCTCAATTTCTTCACAAATCTTCTTCACATCTAATTCAGTTCCATTCAAAAGAGCACTGTTTAATTGTTTAAGCTTAAGTGCTGGACTTTTTGCATAATACAACATTCTCACTAATTTCCTCATTTTGGTATGATGCACTGCTAACATCCTAAAATGATGGAAAACACTCTGACAGACTTTTCTAGAAAGACAAGCCAGTGAATGCCCTTGCAAACCTGTGTTTTCTCTCAATCTGCAAGGATCTAAGTCTTGCAACAACTTCATTTTCTGTTTCAGACTTTTCTTACTATATGTACGTAAGAAATTACAAAACAAATCAATTGATTCCTGTCGCACACTACAAATACGACTACACTTCCAAGTGTACACAGGACCCTTAGTACGTCTCCCTAAAACTTCATCAGTTAACACCTCTTCTGGTTCTCTAGGCACAAGTTTCTCTTTTTCAATCGGACAACCGTCTTTCACCTCATATGCTCAACCACTGGTGTCAACTGCATGCACTAAATCATTCTCCTTGGAAGTAACTCTCCTCATTAAAAAATGGCTCACAACTTGAACTGTGCATCCATTCTCTTGAAAAAACTTTACAAAAATTAGTCCGATTAATTACTCTTTTCCATCTACTGTTTGATTTAAAAACATCAATTGTCTTGTTAAGTGTCCTAATTCTATTGATTATTAAAATAAATAATTTGTTTCTTAACTTCAAAAGCCTGATCAGCAATCTTCTCTACATTTTTCTTTTTCTTATAAAAAGCAGCTCTCTGTTTTCCTTTCCTAATGTTTTTTAACAAATTTAAAAACCACCCTATTGCGAAACATTCGTTTACGAATGTCTCTAAACTGATTCTGCCTTCTATTCCGATACATATTATTCTCTCCTGGTCCAGTAGTAAGATTTTATGAGGGCCTCTCCTTCCTTTTCAAATTTACTCTCTCCTTCTCTTTTTCTACATGCTGTCCAACGTTTCTTTTTGATCTACATATGTTCCGTAAGAAAGACCAGGAGCTTCTTTCCTGTTTTTTGAAGTCTTTGTTGTGGAGGAGTGCTGTAATTCTGATGCTGTTTTTTTTCCGCTTATCATTTTTCCTTCTTCTTTGCCTTGAGGGCATCTTTCCTTACTCTTGAAATCTTGATTTCAATCTGTGTTATAGAAAAAAATAGCACATTATAGCTCATTATTATCAAACAACAAAGCAATGACAAAAAGCAAACGGTCTATTCAGGTTTACAGATCAAGTGAGGATTCTCCAGGGGTGCAGAAGAGGTGAGACCTGTATTGAAGAGTGTAGTGGAAGAGAGGTATGTCCACAGGTACAAAGAAAGTGACACCTGTGTCTAAGAGTGCAGTAGGGGATAGGCTTCATGAAGTCTAGTCTAGTCTAGCTTATTTAGACCCTTGGACATGCGTCACCTCATCTGCACCCAGTTACCATCAATTATACTCAATACATTGAGGCCTCTCCAGAGGACACAGATGAGTTAAGGCTTCTCCAAGGGTGAGAGGAGGTCAGTCCTGTCCACTGTACTCATGGACACTGAATGCTTGTACATAGGACCTGCACTGTGTGTCTAAAATGTTATTTAAAAAACGATTTTGGTGAAAATCAATGACTTTTAGATTTTTGAGAAGGAATAAATAGTGTCTGCATGATTAAATACATATATTTCATCCTTTCACAATAATGTTACCTGTGTTACCTCAGATTAGGAAGTAGATTGTGCAGATGAGGTGAGGCATGTCCAGAGGGACAGAGGAGGTGAGGCCTGTGTTTAAGAGTGCAGTGGACTAGGCTTCATCAAGCCTATCTTCCACTGCACTCTTAGACAAAGGTCTCATCTTCTTTGCACCCGTGGACAGACGTCTCTTCCACTACACTCTTCAATACAGGCCATACCTCTTCTGCACCCCTAGACAATCCTCACCTCATCTGCAACCCTGAATAGACTTCAACTAATCTGCATGCTTAGACAGGCCTCAGCTTATTTACACCCTTGGACATGCGTCACCTCATCTGCACCTAGTTACCATCAATTATACTCAATACATTGAGGCCTGTTCAGAGGACAGAGATGAGGTAAGGGTTGTCCAAGGGTGAGAGGAGGTTAGTCCTATCCACTGTAGTCATGGACACTGAATGCTTGTACATAGGACCTGCACTGTGTGTCTAAAATGTTATTTAAAAAACGATTTTGGTGAAAATCAGTGACTTTTAGTTTTTTGAGAAGGAATAAATAGTGCTGCATGATTAAATACGTATATTTCATCCTTTCACAATAATGTCACCTGTGTTACCTCAGATTAGGAAGTAGATTGTGTAAATGAGGTGAGGCATGTCCAGATGTACAGAGGAGATGAGGCCTATGTTCAAGACTATAGTGGGAGAGAGGCCTTTCCTGGGAAGCATAGGTGGTGAAGCCTGTGTGTAAGAGTGCAGTAGGGGATAGGCTTCATGAAGTCTAGTCCACTGCACTCTTAAACACAGGCCTCACCTCCTCTGTCCCTCTGGACATGCCTCACCTCATCTGCACAATCTACTTCCTAATCTGAGGTAACACAGGTAACATTATTGTGAAAGGATGAAATATATGTATTTAATCATGCAGACACTACTTATTCCTTCTCAAAAATCTAAAAGTCATTGATTTTCACCAAAATCGTTTTTTAAATAACATTTTAGACACACAGTGCAGGTCCTATGTACAAGCATTCAGTGTCCATGAGTACAGTGGACAGGACTGACCTCCTCTCACCCTTGGAGAAGCCTTAACTCATCTGTGTCCTCTGGACAGGCCTCAATGTATTGAGTATAATTGATGTTAACTGGGTGCAGATGAGGTGACGCATGTCCAAGGGTCTAAATAGGCTGAGGCCTGTCTAAGCATGCAGATTAGTTGAAGTCTATTCAGGGTTGCAGATGAGGTGAGGATTGTCTAGGGGTGCAGAAGAGGTATGGCCTGTATTGAAGAGTGTAGTGGAAGAGAGGTCTGTCCACGGGTGCAAAAAAGATGAGACCTGTGTCTAAGAGTGCAGTGGGGGATAGGCTTCATGAAGCCTAGTCCACTGCACTCTTAGACACAGGTCTCACCACCTACACTCTCCAGGAAAAGCCTCTCTCCCACTACAGTCTTGAACACAGGCCTCACCTCCTCTGTCCCTCTGGACATGCCTCACCTCATCTGCACAATCTACTTCCTAATCTGAGGTAACACAGGTGACATTATTGTGAAAGGATGAAATATATGTATTTAATCATACAGACACAATTTATTCCTTCTCAAAAATCTAAAAGTCATTGATTTTCACCAAAATCGATTTTTAAATAACATTTTAGACACACAGTGCAGGTCCTATGTACAAGCATTCAGTGTCCATGAGTACAGTGGAGAGCACTGCCCTCCTCTCACCCTTGGACAAGCCTTACCTCATCTGTATCCTCTGGACAGGCCTCAATGTATTGAGTATAATTGATGGTAACTGGGTGCAGATGAAGTGACGCATGTCCAGGGGTGTAAATAAGCTGACACTTTGCTGTTTTCATAAATAAGGCCCTCAGTGTACTTCGTAATCTGAGGTAACACAGGTGACATGATTGTGAAAAGTTCAAATTTTTTTATGTAATCATGCACACACTATTTATTCTTTCTCAAAAATGTAAAAGTCATTAATTTGCCCCAAAAATGTTTTAGTAGTGTAATGAAAAGCTTATACATATGACCTTTTCTCTGTTTTTCAAATGTTATTCTAAAAAAAGATTGTGAGGCCTAAGCAGGAGTGCAGATGAGATGAAGCCTGTCCAATGGAGCACAAAAGGTGAGGCTTGTGTCCAAGAGTGCAGTGGACAGGACTAAACTGGAGTAGTGGGCAAAAAAAAGATGAGCCTCATTTATGAGGCCCTGCGTCAGTTTTGCACTGCTGATGCGTCACTTTTTGTGACGCATCGGCGGCATAAAACATGTGCCTTGTTGCGCCATATTTAAAAAGTGACGCATGTAGGTAGATGAGTCACTTTTTAAACCTCTGCGCCACATTATACCTCTGTCAGGTATAATGTACACAGAGGGGTCATTTCCCCGCAAAAAGCCTCGTAATAGTGACGCAGTGAAATCTATGAGATTTCACTGCGTCACTTTTAGGACACTGTTACGTCAAAATCTTGCGCCTGCCTCACAGCAGGCATAAGACTGAGGCAAACGCTTTCACATGGGGCTTTCCCCATGTGAAAGGATGCATTGCTGGAGTACATGCATTCCATTTCAGTACTGAAAACTCACTATTTTACAAAATACATTTCCTCTCTATTGCAAACATTCCTACCAAGCATTACCAAAAAATGACACAAACCAACAGCAAAGAAACTCAGTCTGCTTCCTAATCTGAGGTAACACAGGTGATGATTGTGAAAGGTTCAAATATTTTTATGTAATCACGCACACACTATGTATTCCTTCTCAAAAATGTAAAAACCATTGATTTGCCCCAAAATCGTTGTTTGAATAACATTTTACAAACAGAGTGCAGGTCCTATGTACAAGCATTCCATTTCAGTACTGAAAAGTCACTATTTTACAAAATACATTTCCTCTCTCTTGCAAACATTCCTACCAAGCATTATCAAAAAAATGACACAAACCAACAGCAAAGAAGCTCAGTGTGCTTCCTAATCTGAGGTAACACAGGTGACATGATTGAGAAAGGTTCACATTTTTTTTTGTAATCATGCACACACTATTTATTCCTTCTCAAAAATCTAAAACCAATAGCTTTGCCCCAAAATCGTTTTTTGAATAACATTTTACAAATAGAGTGCAGATCCTATGTACAAGCATTCAATTTCAGTACTGAAAACTCACTATTTTACAAAATACATTTCCTCTCTCTTGCAAACATTCCTACCAAGCATTACCCAAAAAATGACACAAACCAACAGCAAAGAAACTCAGTCTACTTCCCAATCTGAGGTAACACAGGTGACATGTTTGTAAAAGATTCAAATATTTTTATGTAATTATGCACACACTATTTATTCCTTCTTAAAAATGTAAAAGTCATTGATTTGCACTAAAATCGTTTTTCCATTAACATTTTAGAAACAGAGCACAGGTCCTATGTACAAGCATTAATTTTCACTACTGAAACCCATTGATTTGCACTAAAATCGTTTTTCAATTACCATTTTAGGAACAGAACACAGGTCCTATGTACAATCATTCATTTTCACTACTGAAACCCATTGATTTGCACTAAAATCGTTTTTTAATTAACATTTTAGGATCAGACCATAGATCCTATTTACAAGCATTAATTTTCACTACTGAAACTCATTGATTTGCACTAAAATCATTTTTCAATTAACATTTTAGATACAAAGCAGAAGTCCTATGTACAACCATTCAACTTCACTACTGAAACCTCACTATTTCACAAAATACAAATCCTCTATCTTGCAAATATTGTAACCATGCATTTTCAAAAAGCATCACACAAACCAACAGCAAAGAAAGTCAATGTGCTTCTTAATCTGAACTCTCTTTCTATATTGAATAAATCATAACTCACCTTTACAAATGCTTTGGGAGATTGAGAACAGTGTCAGATACACACAGCAATATTTCTTTAGCAGAGCACAAGGTATGTTCTCCAGGCACTACAACCATTAATGGCACAGAAAACCTCTAATTCTACACACATATTCCTCATGGTAACCAATCAAAACTCTTCCCTCTCTATTTTCAAATCAACACCCTCCCCCCCTCAGCCCTTTCTGCCTGTTACCCTAGCAACTCCCTCCTCACAGAGCTCTCAGGGTTAAAAGTTTATTCTACAATGTTGCAAATGAACTCAGCAAGGATGTTTGACCTATCAATACACCAGCTTATCAGGTGCAATCTTTCTTTTAATGACTTTTTCTTGACCATTCAAATGACTTCTTTCACAGAACAGAACCATGCACCCTAACTTTCAGTTTTCAACTATCTGAATCCACCAATCTTTGCTGAAACTCTACATTTTTTTTGCAAACTCCTACTGTTCCAACTGCCATTTCATTCCTACACTTCATCTGACTGCACCAGAACCTCCTCTCACCATGTACTCTGTCTGGATTATTGGACATAGCTACATTCACTGGGCTCAAAGGTATGCAGCTATCAGAAATTTTCACAACCTTGATTTACCAAATGTGCACATAAAATGGATTAGCCAAAGAGGATTGAGATGTCATCAATTGATACCATTGGTGAAAACCTTTTACCATCTGCCACACCCTGACCTGATAATTTTGCACTGTGGTGGAAATGACCTAGGCACTTTGACTGGGGTAGGTCTGGAGATGCTTTTAAAGGACACCTTTGGGCAATTGATGACACTTTTTCCACAAACTGCCTTGGTATATTCCAATATATGCCAAAGACACAAATGGAAGTGGTCCAACAGATTTTGTCCACAATTTGAGAAAGCACGGAAACATGTGAATAAATCTGTTTCTGCTTACATGAGAGACTATGGAATGAGTTCAATATACAACAACAACTTGCGTTACAACATGCAAGATATCTACAGAGGAGATGGTGTGCACTTCTCAGATGAGGGGAATAGAATATTCCTCCTGAATTTAAGACTGTGCATTGGTACCTACTTGTAGGTACCTAAATCATCCACAGAACCCAAAAGCTCTTTTCAGGGCTACCCTACCTCTGATCACTCCAAATGATTATCTTTTTCTAACTTTTTTCACTATTTTTCACCAAAGTACGCTCCCCGGTACGCTCCCCGGTACGCGTACCGGTCGTTCCCCCGCGAAAATTAAAAAAAATTTTTGGGCCTATATGGGCCTCCTAAGACCCCCTCAGAAAACCTAGGGGGTCAGGGAGTGCCTACCGTGCCCCCTTACACCCATTCCCAACGTTGTTTCTCCTCCATTTTCTGTCTCAAATCTACCGAAACACAAAATGGAGGACTCCCGTTGCGCTTACCGATACGCGTACCGGGGCGCTCACCGGTAAGCGCTCCCCAAAAAATTAAAAAGTTAATTTACATAAAAGCCTCTGTAGAGAAGTTCACCAAATATAGAATAGGCAATACTACATATCAGTCCCTACCATTTTCCCAAATTTGGTGGAATTCCATTGAGCCATTTGGCCTGTAGCCCTGTCTAAATATCCTGAGGTAAATTACATGACAAAAACACATCTGAAGTGTTAGAATTTACAACCAATTAAAATGTTACTTTCATTTTCTACTATTATTTCATGACATTTGATTGGTTATGTACATGAATATATATAAAAAAAAGAGAGGGAAACACAGCCATTTTGACTACTACTTCCTGAAGTACATTTCCAAAGGATTTTCACTGAGAACTTCAACTGCTTTTTCAAAGGTAAGTTGTTATTTTGGAAAGTGAAGTATGTTGTGCACTTTAACTTAATTTGGAAAACATTTTCTGATAGTTATATACTATCCCTCTGTAATAGTTATAGATTGAGATAGCCTTCTCTGTTATAGTTATGGATTGAGTTACCCTTCTCTTGTATAATTATGAATTTACTTAGGCTTTATCACATACACTTTTTTATATTTCTACTTCCAGCCTGATACCATACACTGCCCAAAGATAACTTCACTGTTAAAAAATCAAAACTACCTGTCTGAACTTAAACCCAACAGTGCCCTATCTCTACTGATATATTTATTTTTTATGCAATTTACAGCAAGAAAATGGAAGGAGAAGCAAATATTTCTTTGGAAGGAGAAGCAAATATTTCTTTCGAAATAGTTGTTCAAACCAATCCTGAGGAAGACTTGGATTTTATGGATCAGTCTCTAGACGAAGAGTTAGTTAATTGTGTGAAAGAATTGGAATCATGGACTGAAAATGAGGACATTCCTGACGATATAATGTTGGAAGTGTTATTAAATTTTGAAAAATCAGAGCAATACATTTTTATTCAATAATTAAAAATTGCTCTAGACATTATTCTTTTTTATATGTAATTCATGAAATAGTACCAAAATGATTATAATATAAAGTCAGACTTATAGTGTACTGTGCAACTTTTTTGTGTTACATAGTAATTTTGCTCATAGTTACTTCCTTTCTTCCACTTTATTATCTCCAATGTGTATTTGACATCTCTTTTTCATCTCCTGCCTCCATGTTGTTTCTGCTTTCCTGACAGACTATGGTATGGATTCCATATACCACAATAACTTCTGTAACAACATGCAAGATATCTACAGAGGAAACGGTGTACATTAAATTTAAGACTCAGCATTGGTACCTACATGTTGGTACTTAAAACACCCCAACAATACAACAACTCTATGCAGAGCTACCCTACCTCTAATCAATTTATTTTTATTATTTTCCTATTTCACTGGGTTTTCCCCGTGGTACGCTCCCCGATACGCTCCCCGGTGCGCGTACCGGGAGCTCCCCCCGTGAAAATTTAAAAAAAATATATTTTTTTTTTGCCCCACGGAGCCTTTTATGGCCCCCACATCAAACCTAGTGGGTCAGGGGTGGTCTACCCTGCCCCCTTTTGCTCATTTCCCCTTTTGTTTTTGCCACCTCTTGTGTCTCGATCCTACCGAGACACAAGATGGCGGCCGCTCTGGACTGTTTGGAATGTTAACAGACACCCGAGAGCCAATCAGCTTTCCGCTCGCGAACTCGCGTAGCGTGCTGGTACGCTCCCCGGTGCGCGTACCGGGGCGCGCTTATAGATATATATGTTTTTTTAACCCAAATTACTCAAAATCCTCTAGAGCACATATCTTGAGACATAGCAAAGGCACATTGGGCTACCAGTCCCTACAATTTTGCAAAGTTTGGTGAAAATCCATTCAGCCGTTCGAGCTAAAAGTGAGTCCAACCGCCCTATGGAAATTAAAATGGGGAAAACACGTTTTGGGACCCCCTTTTATCTCGGCCCCCGATTGACGAATCCCCCCCAAACTCTCAGGGAAGGAGCGGAAAGCCGCGAGGCAAATTTGAGGAAAATTTCAGGCAGATTCCTCAACCGGCGCCAAAGTTATTCCCAATAGAATGTTGCAATTTCCCTATGGAAAACAATCGTAACTATAACTACCTACTGGCGACCGCAGTCTTTCATCCGTGATTCCACTCACAAACGGAAAGATGAAGTACAAACTCAAAGTTCTTCGTACCAGGTATTTTTTATTTTCAATCACCCTGCGTCGCCGCCACGACGCGTTTTCAGCCCCACCTGGGCCTTGATCACATGACGCGTTGCGTATGTGTATAAGGTTATTTAAAGCGCTAGTGCAAATACAATTACAATCAGCTGTTTAACACACAGGAGACAGAGAGGAAAGACTTTCTCAAATGCCGGCATGGTGCACAGGCAGATCTCTAGTGGAAAACACACTCATAAATTGCTGCTTAAATGCAGGACAAAAGACATAATTGTATACATTAATACAGATTATAACAGGGTAATACATTAGGCATTTAAAATCAATTTTTTTTTTTAAAATGTAAAAAAGCTAAAAATGCCAATTTAAATACCACAATAGTATAAATAGGTCTGTTATACCCTGAATGTCCATATTAAAACGATACTGAGTGCAAATCTGCTGTCTGTCATTTTGCCAAAAATTGTAAACATAATTGTTTAACCTCTTCAGCGCGGCGCGAATTCTCGCGCTGTGCTGAAGGCTCTATTGGGCCTATGGACTCATGACGGAACGGTTCGTCATGAGCACAGGCCAACCGACGCTCATTACGGAACCGTTCCGTCATGAGCACCGCAGGGGTTAAAAAAATGGGTATGCCCATCCTCGTGCCATATATATATATACATCAGGGGGGGAAACCGTCTCCAAATACTGAGGAGATTGGAATTGAGATACATAATCCTCTTGAACTCCAAGATACCTAATGGCCTCAATGCAGATGAGGCTCTTAGCGTACATCTGTAGTCACAGTAGGACCAATATCATTAGTTCTTATCCTCTTCCCATTTTCCCTTTTCCTTTCCAAGAAACATCTGCTGTTCGCATTTTAACCTCACATCACGTTGTACATATGAGCACAATTACCACCCCTAGACCCTGTAGAGTTTATATAGGTAGTTCAGGCTAGTTTGGACAGGCATGTCGTCTCATTATTGTTATTACAGTGTGTGTATGTTTTCAATATTAACAGTGTTCTCGAGGTTTGATATATGTAAAACCCTATGGAGTAAAGCATGGATATATTTGTATGCATTTTTAAATTTGTTGGCACAGAAAGATTCCGTGTGTAAGACAGGAGGTTTTAACACTTTAGTCATGTTTATGGCGCACCCCCACTCGGGCACGATATCTTACTCATCAGATATCCCCATCTTAGTCCACTTGGAGAAGAGGGTTTAGGTGCCTGCGGCTTTTGGTACTAGCCTAGCGCCGTTAACGTGCGACACACATAGTTTAGGCGTCTCGACCTCACTCGGGTATAAACCCAGGGCCTTCTTACTGTTTAGGCCCGGTATATGACGAACCAGAACTACCCTTAGACATAAGTTTTTTAAACCCTCTTGTTAGTTCCACACGTAATCACACCATCAGAGAGTATCCCTTACACAGTGAACATTCACAAAACACGGCTGGATACAAACGCATTGTAACAGCGCGTAACCCGAGAATCCGACGAAATTTGTCACACATACACGCTTTTACTCACTGTTAGAATACCGCCGCAGACAGGGACCGCCGAACCGCACCTGCCAAGCGCGTATGATAGAATGAAGGAATCACTAGGCTGTCATTGCGGGGAGTTTTCTATAGTAACGGTGAAACGTGAAAGCAAAGATGACGCTATGTAGGAATGTGCATGCCTTAGAAACTTTTCTATGTCTGCCAAAACCTAGCGTAGCTAGCATAGCCATGGCAACAAGGCAGCAAAAGTGTAAAACAAGCTTGAACATACCGAGAAACAAGAGTCAAACATGCATGATGTAATGTAATGTCATAGGGGTATAAATTAAGTCACAGAATGCAGAAATGTAGTGAACAAGGCGGGAGCTAACCGCCGAAACGCGTCAAAGCAGCCATTAAGTGAATAAAACTTATTTGGAATTCGAAATTTCACGGAGTCAGTGCCTTTCTTGTATTGTGAAGTTTGGAGTGTTCCTGATTTATAGGATCTCCCGCCCTGGAGATCCAACACTGACCCTCCTCGATTTGGATGCGCTGTGGCAGAAAAGGACAACGTTTCTATGGTGAACTTTTTCAAAGAGAGACACGCAGCGCCCCCGGAACCTTCACTGCGAGCAGAAAGCAACCGAGTGGATTTGTGAAAACGCCGCGGACAGCCCGACTGGAATCTTCGGTCACTGGAGGGTAATCGGGGATTGCCAGGTAAGGCTGTCACGTGTGTGTAAGAACAAGTCCAGCGGGAGAGTTGCAAGAGTGGTTCAAGGGAGAGGTAGCCCAGGTGCAAAAAAGCAACGTACGGGCAGTGAAATTTTCTAAACGATTTTTATCAAAACACTCAACCCACGATGGCTGTGGAATGGGAAAGGGAACGGGAAGAGGCGGCATTGGATATTTTCCAGGACATCGATACCGCCGAAAGTGACATAAACAACGCGCCAGTTCCCAAACACAAAGGAGGGAAAAAGGATGACACCAAAAACTTACTGGCAGAATTGGAGAAACTGAGGAAGAAAGAGGTGGCAAAATGGTGGGAGATGAAATCCCTTAGTAGATACATTGAAGTTGGCCGTGTTCCTAGAGGGTTAAGAATTCTAGTGGCTCCCACTTACGAAAATCCAGACCCTGCCATGCTCCAAGATTGGGCGGACAACAGTGCCCAGGCATCCATGAACATGCTCAAAATACTGACGAAATACGCGGCGAGTGACAGAGAGAAACTGATTACCCGCATTGAAGAAATTATAAAAGAACTAGATACAAAAGAAAACAAAGACGAAGCCCATACGAAATGCCATAACTAATAGAGGAGTCCCTGGAGAGCAGAGCGAACCCGAACTAAGTACAGACTATGAGTCAGAAAATGAAAGCAATAATAGCACAGGAGCTACAGGAGCGGTACCGACACCAGCACAGGAGCTGGCTTTTTTACGGTTGCAGCGCCTCACCACCCTAAGACCCAGGACACCACGCCAACAGTGGAGCAAACCAAATACGAGACAGGACCCACAGCAAAAACAAAAAGCCGCCGCAGAAAAGACAGACGGTGGGGGAAAAAGAACGGCAAAAACAACAACAAAAAAACAATACAGGAAGAACAAATGACGATGATGCCAGACACCAAAAATAGCGTAGACAACACAGTAATCAACCTTTCTAATATGGAACTATCACAAAAAGAACTTGAAATTTTATCTTTGGGTTTGACTTTCTGTTCGTACACTAACTTTGATTACACGCAAACCAGAATCGATTTCTTCCAGTCTATGCGTAAATTAAAGCTACAAAAGCATTTTATCAACACCACCAACCAAGTCTCTGACATGCAATTCAACACTCAAGATGACCCAGGATTGAGTGTAGCAAACATGAACGCACTTAGAGACATGATAGATCTGGAACAAAACAATGAGAGTGAGCTGATATCATCAGGAACGGCGGCTTCTATGGCAGATATAGACATTTATAAAACTGTGAAAACTAACTTCAAACCACGTTCTGTCTTTATGCCAGCTATGCCTAAAGACGGACTAGACCTATTTACAGACTGTGTGATTAAAGACTTGAAAGATCTGTCAATACGCAGCTCCAGTGATTTCTTTAAAAATTACCCAAACAAAGACTGTATGTATGGCAAACTTATGGACAAAATTAAAGCAAGATCTGACATCGTGATCAGGTGGTCTGATAAAGGGGGAAACATTGTGCTGTGGCCATTGGAAATGTACAACAGGGAGGCCATGTCACAACTACAGGACCACGAGTGCTATTCCAGGATCACTCCCTCGCACATTGTTGGGATACAGGAGAAATACACCAATGCACTGTACAAATGGAAAGGTATGGGACTTCTAAGCAGACAGGAGTTCGAATTTTTGAAAACAGACTACCCGGTGTCCCCTCAGCTGTACCTTATCCCCAAGATACACAAGAACGACAAAGACCCACCAGGAAGACCCATCATTGCAGCAATAGGTGGCCTTTTTGAAAACACTAGCATTTTTATTGACCACTTCCTGCAACCTTTTGTATCACGACTTCCAGCATATATAAAAGACACTGGAGATTTTCTACGTAAAATCTTCGATGTAAAATGGAAAACCAATTATGTATTTATGACTTTGGATGTGCAGTCGTTGTACACTAGTATCAGACACCATGACGGGCTACGGGCCATCAACCATTTTCTGGGGCAGAGACCTATAACATTGTACAACCACACTAAAATGTTATTAGAAATGACAGAATGGTGCCTGACTAACAACACCTTCCTTTTTAATAGACTCCACTATAAACAACTGCAAGGATCAGCTATGGGTACCTGTTTCTCTCCCAGCTATGCGAATTTACACATGGGCTGGTGGGAGGAACAGGTACTAGGAGTCAAACACGCAGCCACACTAACCAAAAATGTAGTCATGTACAAACGTTACATTGACGATATTTTTATATTGTGGCAAGGACCAAAAGAGGAGGCTGAATCATGTGCTGAACAGCTAAATGACAATGCACTGAACTTAAAATTCACATGTACCACCAATACCACCTCCATACAATTCCTGGACTTAGAACTCTACACTGAACACAGTAAAATCCAAACGAGAACCTACCGCAAGCCCACTGCGGGAAACTCAGTGCTACACGCACAAAGTTTCCACCCACACAACCTCAAAGAATCCATCCCGTATGCAGAATGCTTACGCATGACTAGAAATTGCAGCACTAATACAGGGCTCACTGAGGCAAAGGAAAATCTGTTTTCCAGATTGGAAAAAAGAGGGTACACCAAAAAAACTTGCAAGAAAGCAGACACCAAATGCAGAACATTAAACAGAAAAGATCTTCTGTTTACACAGAAACAAGTCCCTGCCACACAAACACCTACCAAAGAACCTCCTAGACTCTTCACAGGCTTCAATGCCTACCACACCCAGGTCAGGAAAATACTGACTAAACACTGGTCGTTGGTAAGAAATGATCCTGCCATTGGGGAATTGTGTGGAAAAAGACCCTCTATTGCCTTTAGGAAAGCCAAATCAATGAGAAATCATTTGGTCTGCAATGCCCCAATCCTGAAAAAACCTGCTGATTGGCTTACTAACCAAAAGGGCTTCAAGAAATGTGTAAAATGCAAGGCATGCAAGCATGGTATAAATACTAGTAAAGTGGATGTGCCTTTCAGACAAAAACCATTTTCCATTAGAGACAAATACACCTGTAAAACGGAATACGCAGTGTACGTTTTGGTTTGTGTTTGTGGGAAACGATACGTGGGGAGCACAATTCACCCAGTACATGTTGGAGTTCTCCAGCACCTCCGAGCAGTGACAGATGATGACCCGGCCTATCCTGTGGCCAGACACATCAATACGGTCCATGCAGGTGACATTGAGGTACTGTCGTACTTTGTCATCGATAATGTCCCAAAGAACATCAGGGGGGGAAACCGTCTCCAAATACTGAGGAGATTGGAATCGAGATACATAATCCTCTTGAACTCCAAGATACCTAATGGCCTCAATGCAGATGAGGCTCTTAGCGTACATCTGTAGTCACAGTAGGACCAATATCATTAGTTCTTATCCTCTTCCCATTTTCCCTTTTCCTTTCCAAGAAACATCTGCTGTTCGCATTTTTAACCTCACATCACGTTGTACATATGAGCACAATTACCACCCCTAGACACTGTAGAGTTTATATAAGTAGTTCAGGCTAGTTTGGACAGGCATGTCGTCTCATTATTGTTATTACAGTGTGTGTATGTTTTCAATATTAACAGTGTTCTCGAGGTTTGATATATGTAAAACCCTATGGAGTAAAGCATGGATATATTTGTATGCATTTTAAATTTGTTGGCGCAGAAAGATTCCGTGTGTAAGACAGGAGGTTTTAACACTTTAGTCATGTTTATGGCGCACCCCCACTCAGGCACGATATCTTACTCATCAGATATCCCCATCTTAGTCCACTTGGAGAAGAGGGTTTAGGTGCCTGCGGCTTTTGGTAGTAGCCTAGCCCCGTTAAAGTGCGACACACATAGTTTAGGCGTCTCGACCTCACTCTGGTATAAACCCAGGGCCTTCTTACTGTTTAGGCCCGGTATATGACGAACCAGAACTACCCTTAGACATAAGTTTTTTAAACCCTCTTGTTAGTTCCACACGTAATCACACCATCAGAGAGTATCCCTTACACAGTGAACATTCACAAAACACGGCTGGATACAAACGCGATGTAACAGCGCGTAACCCGAGAACCCGACGAAATTTGTCACACATACACGCTTTTACTCACTGTTAGAATACCGCCGCAGACAGGGACCGCCGAACCGCACCTGCCAAGCGCGTATGATAGAATGAAGGAATCACTAGGCTGTCATTGCGGGGAGTTTTCTATAGTAACGGTGAAACGTGAAAGCAAAGATGACGCTATGTAGGAATGTGCATGCCTTAGCAACTTTTCTATGTCTGCCAAAACCTAGCGTAGCTAGCATAGCCATGGCAACAAGGCAGCAAAAGTGTAAAACAAGCTTAAACATACCGAGAAACAAGAGTCAAACATGCATGATGTAATGTAATGTCATAGGGGTATAAATTAAGTCACAGAATGCAGAGATGTAGTGAACAAGGCGGGAGCTAACCGCCGAAACGCGTCAAAGCAGCCATTAAGTGAATAAAACTTATTTGGAATTCGAAATTTCACGGAGTCAGTGCCTTTCTTGTATTGTGAAGTTTGGAGTGTTCCTGATATATATATATATATATATATATATATATATACGTGACCAAGCCGTAACTGAAACGCGTCGATAGGAACTTTTCACTTTTGCCAATAAATTAAATTAAGCATCTTGAGGTGTCCTGCGCTGATATTTCTTGAATGAGAAGTTTTGCTGGTGGATTTACATGGGTATCCGGTACCCGCGCAGGACCGCCGCACTCGAGAAGCCACGGACAACCGGGAATAAGTGTACAGGATATATACAAACATATATATATTACCTACTGGCAGTCGCCAGTAGGTAGTTATAGTTAGGACCGAGTTTACATAGGAAGAGCATTTTTTGTTTTGCTTATAACTTTGGCGTCATATGATGAATCTTCATTAAATTGTCAAAACCAGTTTTTCATATCAGCTGCTATGTTGAAATTTTGGGGGTGATTCTTCAAGGGGGGGGGGCAGGAAAAAAGGGGTGTCCCAAAACGTGTTTTCTCCATGTTAATTTCCATAGGAAACTTTAGACAAGGCTACCGGTCGAACGGGTAAGTGGAATTACCCCAAATTTGGCAGGGAGAGGGTCTTGCTCTAGAAAGCACGCTTTTGTTTATTCGGTGTAAATCAGTTCAGTAGTTTTTGAGAAATATCGAAATTTACAGATATCGAAATTTGGGAATTCTGCCAACCGATAGGCTGAGGCGTTACGAGCACAAGCTTGCTGCTGCTTGGCTGTGAACGGTGCGAGCGATTGCAACTAGGAAATGTTGGCCGCCATTTTGTGATTCCGTTGAAGTGAGTAAAGGGGAAAAAATGGTGAAAAAAGTGTGAAAGAGGAGGGTAGGAGCACTGTAACCTCGGTGGGGTGTTTAGGGAGTGCTATAGAGGGGGTGCGAAGAAAAGTATTCACCCCTACCGGTGTGAAAGTGCAGTGCTAAGGAAATTAAGTGAGGTATTCCCTAGAGAGTGATGCTGCTAAGGTGAGGTGGTGAGGGATTCGGGGATAACAGCGTGAGCCCAAACTGTGTGTCTTATGCTGTGAAGTCATGTGCCCTGGCCGCTGCAGTACAGCTCTGGAAGTAGTGTCAGCATGTGTTTATATCTAATAGGATGAACTACTGACCCGTACTGGTCTGAAAGTCCTGCGGTATGGAAAATATGTGAGGTATTGTCTAGAGTCTCATGGAAATAGGAAGTGTTGGCTGCCATTTTGTGATTCCGTTGAAGCTAGGAAGGGGAAAAAAGGGTGAAAAACATAGGAAAGAGGAGGGTAGGAGCACTGTAACCTCTGTGGGGTGTTTAGGGTGTGCTATACAGGGTGTGCGAAGCAAACTACTCATACCTACTGGTCTGAAAGTGCTGGGCTACGGAACTTAAATGAGGTATTGCCTAGAGTCTGATGCTGCTAAGGTGAGCTGGTGCGGGACTCGGGGATTAAAGCGTGAGCGCAAATTGTGTGTGTTATGCTGTGAAGTCTGTGCTGTGGCCGCTGCAGTACACCTGTGGAAGTAGTGTCAGCATGAATTTATATCTAGTATTTATATCTAGTAGGATGAACTACTGACTCGTACTGGTCTGAAAGTCGTGTGGTACGGAAAATGTGTGAGGTATTGTCTAGAGTCTCATGGAAATAGGAAGTGTTGGCTGCCATTTTGTGATTCCGTTGAAGCGAGTAAGGGGAAAAAAGGGCAAAAAACATAGGAAAGAGGAGGGTAGGAGCACTGTAACCTCTGTGGGCTGTTTAGGGTGTGCTATACAGGGGGTGCGAATTGAACTACTCATACCTACCGGTCTGAAAGTGCTGGGCTACGGAACTTAAGTGAGGTATTGCCTAGAGTCTGATGCTGCTAAGGTGAGCTGGTGTGGGACTCAGGGATTAAAGCGTGAGCGCAAATTGTGTGTGTTATGCTGGGAAGTCATGTGCCGTGGCAGCTGAAATACACCTGTGGAAGTAGTGCCAGCATGTGTTTATATCTAGTAGGATTAACTACTGACTCGTACTGGTCTGAAAGTCCTGGGGTACGGAATATGTGTGAGGTCCTGTCTAGAGTCTCATGCTGCTAAGCTGAGCTGCTGCCAGACTCGGGGATGAAAGCGTGAGCCCAATCTGTGTGTCATATGCTGTGAAGTCATGTGCTCCAGGCGCTGTGCCATACCTGTCGAAATAGTGTGAGCATGTAGTTATAGCTACTTGGATGAACTTTTGTTTCGAACATTGTAGCTTGTGTATGGTGCTTAGGGGGTATCATAGAGGGAGTGCGAAGGTAAATTTGCACGTATCAAATCAATTCGGTATTTGTGAAGTGCTAACTACTTACTCCTATGGGTCTGATGGTGCTGGGTTCGTAAGCTGAGCTGCTGACGGACTCGGGGTAAAGCCGTTGAACTACTGACCCCTACCAGTCTGAAAGTGCGGGGTACAGAAATTAAGTGAGGTATTGCCTTGAGTGTCATGCTGTTAAATTGAGCTGCTGCTGGACTCTGGGATGAAACCTTGAGCCTAAACTGTGTGCTATGCTGTGAAGTCATGTGCTCTGGGCGCTGTGCCACAGCTGTCTAACTTGTATATGGTGCTTAGATGGTGTTGTATAGGGGGTGCGAAGGTAAATTAATACGGTATTTGTAAAGCGCAAACTACTCACCCCTATGGGTGAGTAGAGCCAGGGTTTAAAACAAGAGCTCTGTGCTGCAAAGTGAGATGGTCTGGCCACTGGCCACTGGCCACAGCTGTGTGGAGAATACATTTTGGCGAGGGTCTGGGTTATCCGATATGCCGTTATCTGGCCTTAAAATAGCGGGCCTAAGTTGTAAGTTATAGGGTGGCTCTAAAAAGAGCCCTTGTGTTCATTAGTTGGAGCTACATATAAGTGTGGATACACAGCTTCAAGTTATTCAGGAAAACTGGGTTTCCCTGATCTGTGAAGTTTACTTCATCATTTCTGTAGATATCCGCCATATCAAAACGTATGTTGTTGTAGTAGATGGACCCCATTTTGTGGTCTCTGAGGTATGCAGACACAGCTTTGTTGACTTTCTCCTGAGATTTTTCAATCTGAGGAAAAAATAGTTTGGACCATTTTCATTTCTGTCTTTGGCATATATTGGAATATACAAAGACAGTTTGAGGCAAAAGTAACATCAATTGTCCAAAGGTGTCCTTCATAAGCATTTCCAAACCTACCCTAGCCAATGTGCCTAGGTCGTTTCCACCACAGTGCCAAATCACAAGGTCAGGGTGTTGGAGATGCAAACAGGTTTTAACCAAAGGCAACAGTTGGTGCCACTTCAATCCTCTCTGTCAAAATCATTTAATGTCCACATTTTGTAAACCGAGGTCTAAGTCAATACGTCTCTGCTCTGTATACCTCTTTCACCAGAAAACATAGCTCTGTCCTACGATCCACACTAGCATTTTGAAGGTATGGCTGGACGGTGTGGAAAGATGTCTGAGGCTCATGCAGTTCCTTCGTAGAATAAGAGATATGTTTAAAGATGAGGAACTAGTTTCTTTTCACATACAAAACGGTACCTGATTGGGAGATGAAAAGCATTGGTGAACTTTTAACCTCTACGTGTTGTAGAATGTCCTAGAAAGTGTGTTGATAGAATATGTTGCATTTCTGACTTCTGTGTATACTTGAATATTAAAAAAACTGTTTATATGGAAAATTAGAAAGACAGTACTAGAGAGAAGTTTTGAAACTTAAAAGAATCAAGGAACTATTCTAATTTGTTATCTATTACCTACTGGCGATTGCCAGTAGGTAGTTATAGTTAGGACCGAGGTTCCATGGGCAGAGCATTTTTTGTTTTCATTATAACTTTGGCATCCTTTGATGAATCTTCATGAAATTCTCAAAACTAATTCTTTGTTCATATCAGCTCCTATGTTGAAATTCTGGGGGTGATTCGTCAAGGGGGGCCAAGAAAATAGGGGGGTCCCAAAACATGTTTTCTCCATGTTAATTTCCATGGGAAACTTTAGACAAGGCTACCGGTCGAACGGGTAAATGGAATTACCCCAAATTTGGCCGGGAGAAGGGTCTTAGTCTAGGAAGCACGCTTTTGTTTATTCGGTGCAAATCCGTTCAGTAGTTTTTGAGAAATATTGAAATTTACAGATATCGATATTTGGAAATTCTGCCATCTGATAGGCTGAGGCGTTACGAGCACAAGCTTGCTGCTGATTGGCTGCAAGTGGGGCGAGCGGTTGCGACTAGGAAGTGTTGTCCACCATTTTGTGATTCTGTTGAAGCGAGTAAGGGAAAAAAGGGAAAAAAAGTTAGAAAGGAGGGTAGGAGCACTGTAACCTCTGTGGGGGAGTGCGAAGAGAAGTAGTCACTGTTACCGGTCTGAAAGTGCAGTGTTGCTCAGAGTGACATGGTGCTGATATGATATGGTGCTACACTCTGGTATGAAACCGAGAGCCTAAACCGTGAGGTCATTGCTGTAAAGTGATGTGGTCTGGTCTTTGTAGCATATGTGTGCAAGTGGTGTTAGTAGGCGTTTATACCATACAGGGAGTGGGAAGAGAACTACTGACCGCTATTGTGTCTTTATTCTATACCAGAAGCAGGAAGCAAAGTACTCATGCCTACCGGAGTGAAGATTTGGGGATGAAACCGAGGTGATTGCTGTAAAGGGATGGGCTCTGGGCGCTGTAGTATACATGTGCAAGTAGCGTTAGTAGGCGTTTATACCATACAGGGAGTGGGAAGCGAACTACTGACCAGTACCGTGCGTTTATACTATACCAGAAGTGAAGAACTCAAGCCTACCGTTCTGAAGCGTCGGGGATCAAACCGAGCTGATTGGTGTAAATTGATGGGCTCTGGGCGCTGTAGGATACTAGCTAGTGTAAGTAGTGTTAGTATGTGTTTATATATAGGGAGTGGGAAGTGAACTACTCACCCCTACAGGTGTGAAGACTCAGGGATTAAACCGTGAGCCTAAATTGTGAGCTCATTGCTGTAAAGTGATGGGATCTGGGCGCTGTAGCATACCTGTGGAAGTAGTGTTAGTTTACGTTTATACAATATAGGGAATGAGTAAAGTCGTGTGCTCTGTGTAGTATTCCAATTTAAGTCATAGTAGAATGTTAGTATGTAATTCTACTAGAATCTAAGTATGTAATATAAGAATGTAGGGCTGTCATGAGGGGAACCTTGCGGAGTTTGTACACTGTGCTGGAGAAGACGGTTGCCTTGTTGTCTGCTCCTGTTGGTGGCTGTTTCATGTGTCTTGCATTCCTGTAATAAATCTACTTATCGGGTCCACTGCTGGCTGCCACTTCACTACATAAATTTGGCAACTAGCAGGTGAAGGTAAAAAGAAGGCAGCACTCACCAATGTTTCAAAATTGCTCCCGTTGTGCTGAAGACCCGTTTTCTTCGTGTAGCTGTTTCTACTCATGCCAGGGTCATCGGCTCATTGAACTATTTCATCCGACTTCTGGTAGGATTTATATTTTTGTATTTTGCGCTTCCTTGCTTCTTCACTACATTCTGGTCGCTGTACTACATGTGCGTAAGTAGTGTTAGTATGCGTTTATACTAACAAATGCATCATGGTCCTAGGGAGGGTGACCTCTCAGGCGCAGCTCATACAATGTCCCGGGGTGTGCATTCGTGGGACATTTCTGTTTGCTATTAGAGGGTGGGTGCATGGGTTCCACCCTGTGATAGCAAATCCTTGTTTGACTACTTGAAGCGAGAGGAGGAAAACCTTGTATCGCTTTGATAGAGTGGATGCGGATGGTAAAAATGGAGAGAAAAAAAAAGCAGCGTCTCATCCGTTCATTCAAATGAGGCCCCTGGTGGGTAATGTTCCGTGGCCAATCCAATTATTATATTGCGGGGTCTCTGTAGGACTGGGGCTTTAAATGTCACATGTAAAGTAAGTGCAGAAGGGCACAGAGATGTTTTGCAGCCTAGGGGACCACCACCTTCCCGGGAATTGTTTACTAATTGTTCGGGGGGTTCAAGGCCAACTGAAGTCCAGGGATCGCCACACTCTGGGGCTTTACTTAAATATGGAGGGTGGGCCTGAGCAGTCCCTGAAGCCTCGGTGGACCTAGGCAGTGCCTTATTGGTTCTGTAATCACACGGGCAGTACTCATGGTGTTATAAAGTGATACACTCATAGAACTCTTGCAGTTGTAGAATTACCCAGGCTTCATTTGTGTAATAGTCAATTAGATTATGTTTAGTAGGTGCACTGTAATATTACAAAGGTTTGCCCTCATAATCTCCTATAAACAGATGATTTTCACAAATAAAAACTGCAGCTAGAGCGGTGCTAAGGGGCTTGATAATATGCCCTTGTGAATTCCCATAGAAGCCTAGGTTCTGGTGTGAACCTGGGCTTCTATGTGAATTCACATGGGCATATTATCAAGCCCATTATCACCGCTTTAACAGCAGTTTCCTGCCACTAAAGCGTTGATAATGTTATCGCTGTTATCGCCGTTATTTGATAATATAGTCCTACATTATTAGCTACGGGAAAATCGCTTGCATGCACCTGTGCATCCAGGGTGCTGCACAAGCCCCTTCCCCCGCACTGTGCTCAATTGTAGGTCCTGCACACTGAGGTTTCACTGCTCACCTGCCACCACTGGTGTGTCCCACGAGGTGTTGGTGCAAGCTCCGAGTCCGGGGTACGTTTGTATGGTAGGAGAGCAGGTCTCTGGTACGGGACGGTGTCTTGATACCACACTGAAAAGCGTCAGAATGCCCAGGGCATCATCGTGGAGTGTGCTCCCGCTCCACCCATCTTGAGCCAATCAAATCAGAGTCTGAAAAGGGACAAATAATTTAATGGTGGAAACGTCTGGAGGTAAATGAAGGTTTATTTCAAGCTTAGAAAACGGGAGTTGAGTGCATTCTTCGTTTTTGAAGTACGATCTACCAACTGTTAGTGGTAATCGTGGTTCAAAGAAGAGTTACACAAGAATTCACAAGGTTAAAAAATAATACGTTATACGAATGTTCACATAGAAAGGAACCGAGCGCATAGTAGAAGCATAATGTGCGCGTGTAATGCAGTGGCGGAAGGCTGTGTGCATGTACACTTAGTAACGAGCTCACTACAGTGCCCTAAAAGCCAACGCCACGTGTCTGTAGGGCAGCAGTGCCCGCTGGCTCAGGCCTACAGTATTGTCCAGCAGGTCCTTAAAATGAGACAGAGATGTGACTGAATGAGGTCAGAGATCACATCATTACGCACAGCAACATCCCTTGTTCATACCTGCGCAGCTAGGCTGATGCACCCCACCCCTCTTGCTGCACCGCACTCAATTGGGTGACCAAGGTGCTTAGGCACTGAAACGCGTCAGGCGTTTATTTGCTGCATGGCTAATTAAACTTCATGCTTCAAGAATATTTGGGCTCAAGTGGATTTTGTACCTACAGTACTGGGGATTAACGTAGGACTACTACATTCAGAAGGCTGTGCTGTCGGCCACGCCCTGGTCGACAGGTGGCTTTAATTGAACTATGAGAACAACAGCGCTCTAATGTAGTCACGATATAACACCACTGAACAAGGGAGTATGTTGACTCTTGAAACGTGTCTGGCGTGGATTATTGTTGATGTAACTTTCCACCACGTAACTGTCAGCAGGTTGCCATTAAAATGTGAAAAGAATTGCTTCTAGTGACTTTGTTCAAATTGAGTTTCTTGCATTGATGGATATATATATATATATATACACCCACGCAACTTGGCGAATTACAGTACCACAATATCATACAGCTTTATAAGAATGTTAAACCATATTCTGAACAATAAAAAAATGATGCATATATTAGATTACATTTTGTCTTTCGCCTATACTCTCAGGTGTTACGGGGAGAAACCCATGCAAGTTATGGACTGTTCCTGGCATTAGTCACCACTTTTGTAGGATACAGACCCTTTCTTTTCTGTGTATTAGCATAAAAAGATTAGAGGATTACACGTTTCACTGATGATTCGTTCCACAACCAAATCACAAAAAATATTTAAATTGCTCCTTAATAGGATTACTGAATGGATTGAAATTGGGACTATGTTGAGTAATGTACAGGCTGGGTTTTGTAGTGGTGTTGGTATAGTGAACCAGCTTTTAGATTGCACTCAAACAGTAGTACATAGTCCAGATTAAAAATAGATCCTAGTGCCTATAGCCTTAATTGATCTCTAAAACTCTTTTCAGCTGATCATCATAGTGTTCTTCAGGTCACCCCGTGATAATAAAGTATGGCCTTATGGTTAATTAGGATTTTACAGAATCCCCATCTAGGTACCATCTGGTGTAGTGCAAAGGGTAAATTGGTAAGGGTGAATAACCACACTGCAATACCCCAAGGATACATGGTCACCCACCATGATTGTATGAACAATATTAATTACCAGTGGAAAGGCCAGGGATAAACACATTTCAGTCAACAAAAATTCAAATGGGCCCATATTCGCATTCAAGTTTCCTGGCTGTTTCGCTGGGGGTCAAGTTTTGTAATTCACTTTGATCTTGATTAGTTAACTCACTGCAGTCTCTAATTTATTACTGAGAATTCTTTTTTATTCAATGTCTAACTAATCTTCACAGATCAACACTCTTCCTTTGTTCGATCGACCATTAGGTGAGTAGTTGATGGTGATATTAACAATTACCTAACTAACTTACAAATCTTAGTGATATAACCACAGACTCTGGGTAAGATGCAATGAATTTTATCTAAATCTCCATCTTAAATGAACGCTCATTTAGTAAAAATTCACAGTGCAAACTCCATTAACTTTCATTAAAGAGAAAATTAATTTAGCAATACATTAAATTCACAGAATCATTCAACAATTCAATGCATTAAGAGTGGATAGATGAAGAGACAAAAAGCATGATAAATCATTCATTTGCAAAAAATATGCAAATTTAAAGACAGAATAATAGTTACCCAAGGGTGATAACAGGAAAAACCAGCCTTCTGGCCATAGTAGTGGTGGAGGTCCCCTGATTAAGAATCAGGAGACAAAGACTAAAGGTAAGGATCAGGACAGGGCAATTATTACTAAAACTTCTCTACAGACCGGACATACCAGGGCGCATCCCTCTCTTATACTGTCTCCCTCCTCGATATTCTTCCGGAATCTTCAATCAAATCAGGTTGTCATTCAGGTATGAATCTTCCCAGTCTGTTCTCTTCTTCTCAGCAGCAGCTCTCGCCTCTCTCTTTCTCTCTTAATGACCGAACCAACTAAACTTAAATCATTCTAGTTATAGTCTTCATTTCTGTAGGTCCCACCCTCAAAAGTTTCTAATATTGATGGATTATGGACTGTGATTAGGCAGGGACAGGAGAGTTGTCATCACCTCATGCTGTTATATTCACTCCTTTGATAAATCTTTTGTCTAACAAACCCATCGCCTTTAGCTCATTTTAATATTCTGTCTTATTTCCGTTCTCATGTATTTAATCTTACAAATCAAAACACATTTCAATAGAGTCCTACAGCCGAGAAGAGGTTTCACACGGTGGGTGTCCTTAGCTCTAGGTGGCATGCCAATGACACGGTCAGCAGGTCACATCACTATTATACTACGCATGTCTAGCTCGCCTCCATCTTCACCGCCGTCTTTTTCTTTTGCATGCCACATTAGGCCCAAATTTACACTATTAATAAAGGAATCACTAACAGATGTTCATTTCTCAAAATATGTGATTATCACTGTTCCTCACCCACTTCTACTCTATCCCATGTTATTTTCTCTTTCTTTAAGCAAAAGCATTAGCAGCAACAGCTCTTTTTAAATTCAGGCAAGCATATGCCAAGCATGCGGTACCTCAAGACCTAATGTTAGTAACTTATGCTCATGCATGAGATTTTTTTCCCTCTCAAACGGGCTAGTCACGTTGTTACCTACGTCATTCTGGTTTGCACATGTACAAAAGCATTTTCCAGATTAAAGCGGGTTTCAGTCGCGTTGCATTTTATTCTTCATTAATTAAGCATACGTAAAGCTCCTTTCCCCATATGTTAATTTTGTTTTCTATACTATTTTTACCGATTAGTACTGTTAATGAGAGATTGCTCGGAGCAAGTTTTGTTTGCTTGAATCCTTGCTCCATCAACATCATCCCAGCCATGGAACACCTCAACTTCTGTCTCTAAACAGACTGCAAAACCACCATCAGGGGCACTATTGCCTACCATTCTCCAGAACCACGTCCAGCCTTCTGCAACTTCATCACCACCTTCATTGTCGACTTCAACACCTACCTCGCAATAGACTCCAACAACTTCATTTTCCTCTGCAACCTTATCTTCTATCTCGATGACCACAATGGCATCATACTACCAATCTCCTCAACAGCATGAACAACATTGGTCTCACCCAACTTGTACATGACTCCACACACACACCGCAGCCACACGCTAGAACCCATCTTCACCACCAGCGACTGCCTCAGATAAAGCCACACCACGGAACTCACCTCACTTCAACATCACAAGCTCACAAACCTCTTCCCCCAGTCTGCACACTACCTCCCACTGAAGTGGGAGCAACGTCTCACAGATCAACACCCTCAAAACCACTCACCCCATCTCTTCCAACAACCTAGACCAGAACTCAGAAACTTCAACCATTGGATCACCAACTGCACCAATAGTGTCACTCCCATTGGCAACAACACCCACAGAAGGTCTGCCAAGCAGGCTAGCTGATACATTGAAGACTCCAGACTGCTAAACGACAATGTAAACAACTGGAAAGGAGATGGCGCACCAGCATGGAAATGACCAACAAGAACGCCTTCAAGACACCCCTCTGTAGTGTAGTTCCTATCTTCCCAATAGGCTCTGCGCATTGGAATAATACCTACAGCAGTAAAGGCCTAGGCCAGACGTTAACTAGGTCTACTACTGTCGATACTAGACTTAAGTTTTGGGTTTGCCAGCGTAGCTCAGAGTTCGCTAGAAACTTTCTCGAATGTTCAAGGAGGAATTAACTTCCCTGATTAGACAAGAAGGGATTTAGTTTCTGACAACCATAGAACATGACAACTTTGCTCTCCCCTAATCAAGAATCAATCTCGAGAGTCGTGTGAACAAAAGGCAAATTATTTTACTCAGTCAGTACGTGCATTCTTAGTCTCATCAGAATGTAGAGAAAAGGAAGAGACGGGCGTGTTCAATAAAAAGGTGTTATTTATTGATCAGTCTCTTTTCTCATACAAGAGAAATGGATCGATATTATTGCAATACTTATAGTTAAGTAAAGTGCATACATTAAAAGCAATAGTATAAAGTAATACTGTAAAAACATTTATATGGTTTCTAAGCCATATGATGTTTAAAATGAATAAAATATATTTACATACACATATACATTTGACTAAACGTACTCAACTGGTGTTTCTAGATACGCCTACCCCGTGTACCTGACCTAAGCCTAATACGTGGGCGGGAATAGAAAGTTACAGTTTAAGTTAAGTTTGTTTTTGCCAAGTGAATAACTAAAGAATTCTCTGTGATGGGGTTATTCAGTTCTGTACCTGGAAGTTAGGATGAATGAGGAATGGTATCTCTCTCTCTGGTCTCGATATTCCAGGCTGCCTGCGAGGGCTACCCGGAAACGCCGGTGCTGGATTCTCGGCAGGAGAAAGCAGCTTCTCTCAGCGCGTCAGGAAGGCGGGGCTGCTGCCAGCGGGGTCTGCTCTGCTCTCGGCTTCGGCAAGTATGGCTGCTCCGTCTCGTCACCACGCGTGTGTTTGCATATGGCAAGATCGGTAATATTTATACCTTTAAGGTGCCGAGATTGACGTAAGGATGGACATAGATACGTCAATAAAGATGTCATACGATTTGCTCGTTAGCACATTCTTTTACTAAAGTTCTCGGTGAAATCAAAACAATGGCCGCATGGTTTTGCCCAGGTTGTCATAGGTTTGATTTGTTATGAGAACTCCGTATGCCTTATCAGGGGCTGGAGGAATATCGCTTGTCTAATTAGATCGCAAGCGTTATGACCTAATCAGATAACACGTTCCTGTGCCGTAGTGTGACTGCGTCAGATAACGGTATCTGCATCATGGGGAATTTCTGCCTCATGGGCTGACTGCTAGTTAACTTGTTGGTTTGTTTAACTAGAATAGGGTCAGGAATAGGGGGATCGATTCAGAACCGATAGGAATACATGACACCTCAACCTCTACCACAAATATCAGAGAGAATCGAAGAAAGAGGCCTTAGCCTCACACTTTGAATCAAGCTCCAAAAACACAAACAACTCTTCAACATCAGCAAAGAATTCTCCAACCCCTCAGCTGCAACATTACCCACTCATAGGAACTCTGCAACCACCTTGCAAACTTCTTCCATGACAAGATTGCCAACATCGACAAAAGCTTCAAACCCCAGCCCAAGGCTACTGACTTCTTCAAACAACACAACAACCCCACTGCCACAACAGACATCCGGCTAACCGAATGGAGTCAGCTCTCCCCACAGGACACCACCTCCATCATGAACTCGGTCCACCCAGGGACCCCAACCGACCCATGCACTCACAACATCTTCAACCTAGGCGAAGCCAGAATCAGCCACATTCTTGCAGCCTTGTTTAACAACTCAATTGCCATGACCACCTTCCCTGAGGATTGAAAATATGCAGTAGTCAATGGTCTACTAAAGAAGCCATTGGCAGAGCTCAGCAAACTCTACAACTACAAACCAATCTACATGCTCCCATTTATTAGAAACAGCCATCATTTGACAACTCTGCTCACTTCTGGAACCGAACCGCCTATTCAACTCCTCATAATCCCGATTCCGCAACAACCATAGCAACAAGACAGTCCTCATTGCAGTTACCGATGACATACGAGCCCTACTCGACCGAAGAGAGAGTGCTGTTTAAATCCTACTAGACCTATCAGGAGCCTTTGATAAGGTCTACCGCCACACACTCATCACACGACAGCACAAAATAGACATCCAAAGAGCCACTCTCAGTTCTGAACCCAAGGAAATCATTTGTGGAGTACCCCAAGGATCCTTGCTCTGCCTTACCCTCTTCAACACTTATATGACACCTCTGGCCAGCATTGCCAAAACCCACATACTCACCATCATATCCTATGCCAACACACATCTTATACTCACCCTCTCGGAACATACCACCAACACCAAGACCAACTTCAGCTACTCCATGACAGACTTCGCCGACTGGAGGAAGGACAACTGCCTGAAGCTCAATGTGGACAAGTTGTGTGCTGAAATCCACTCACTTCAGCCTTTTCATCAATGATCTGAAACAATTCCTAAACTTTCTGGATTACCAGGAAATGAGCAATACAAACCTTCCTGTGTGACAATTATGTGGCTCTTTTAACCATAATCAATTTATCAATGCCCAAATATTGTTTGATTTTACACATTATTGCTCCGTCAAATGGCTCACTATAAATGGTGGAAAGGCCAATTTCCCACTAAAGTCATCTTGATTAATGGCATGCAGATGGAGAAGGCTGCAGTCTTCCAATCCTTTGAGTTAAGTTTCTTGGAAGATTGAGTTGGTAAAAGCATTGTAAGAGGACAGTCTATATAACTAGCACTAAAACCCTATCATGCCATGGCCATGTTTTCAGATGGTTGCATTACTGATATTTGGGGCTGTGTGAACGCTAACATATTGTTGTGAGTGAAAAACATTTTGAGACAATTGCTCAGTTTGGGCAAAGGCTTTAACTACAGCAGGTGGAACTTGGTGCATCCTGCATAGACCAAAGCAGTAACTTGAGTCCTGTTTTATGTCGGATAAGGTTGTGGTCCAAAAAGCTGGGAGTGATATACAGAAAGTCAATGATAAAGTGAATCCTTCATTCAGGGCAACTTATTTCCCCTTAGTTCAGTCATGAAAAACCTAATATTTATTAAATTGGCTATCATGAACTGTGGGGTCACGTGAGACTGCATAACGTTCCATCTCTCAAAATGGTTCAAATAAAACGTACAGATATGAACGCAAGACGGTTTCATTAGTGGCAGTATCTCACCTGAGACTGCATTTCCATCTCATCGAAATCTAAAAATGATTATGAATTTACCTCGGTTTAACTCACCGACCTGAGCTCATAACTTTATATTTGCACCACAGCTTATGAGTATAGGATTAGAATCAGTCAATGTGCCTGGTAGGTGTTTCTGTAATTACTTCTACAAGGGGAAACTCATTCACTTCCTCTTCTTTTGTCCATTTTATGAATACTGGGTGTGGACGTGCCATAAATTACCTTTTCACAATTACAGTTTCGCTTCCTGCTCTGCAGCCATGTTGTTGTTTACCACGACACCTTCGTGACCTGTACTAGGTGTGGTAGCAGCGTGGAAGGAGAGAAGTTGAAATTTCCCCAGCTGTCATACAGAAATTAGAACCACCCATATACATGAGTTAAAATAAGGACCTCGATCCAACTGTGATGCAGGAATTTCAGTGGTCTTTTTTTATTTAATAAAACTGCTCTGATTGAAGTATTATGGATTCCTTTTCGATTTGCATTGCATTATTTGTGTTGCATCATGACTATTGGTAAAGTAATAATGTTTGGATGATACCAGGGGAAAATTGCTGGGCTTTAAGTGAGAAAGGTAAAACACTTTTAGGCTCCGAATCATAGAAGACGGAACGCAGAAAACATATCCTTAGCATCAAAGATAACACTTAAAAGATAGCTTATGCCAAATTTAGAAGATCACATTCCACTTTGCAGTCCCACGACAGCATGATACTTCCCAAAGAAAGGCAAAAAAATAACTTTCCTGTTGCCATGCACCAGTCTTTAAGGAGCCCTCTCTCAGCATAGCAAGGCTAGGTCAAAATGCATAAATGAACTGCTTGTCAGGTTCACCCAGGAATCAAGACAATTAGCTACTGTAGGCTATGCCACTCACTGTTCCTTCTATTTTTACAGGCTTTTGGTGATAGTCCTTACTTCCTCTGTATAAAGTTAAAAGATAGCACATGGGTGTATATTTACAGCAATTATGATGAGAATCTACGTGGAAGGGGCAGTGTAGAAAAAGTTATACAAGTCTCACAATGCTGGTTCATGGACAGAAAAAACAACCATATAGTCCAGGTGATTGTACTACTGAACATCGACACCAACAATATCGTGGAACAAGAATATCGAGGGCAGAATATTAAGAAGATAGGTAAGTGCATATAGTGAAGTATCGATTTACTATTCCAAATTCTACATTTACATTCCTTAAAGAATTATTTACAGCGTTTTGTAACTATCAGCCAGATTCATCATTGAAAATTGCGCTCGAAAAGGGCCAGATTCTGAGAATCTGGCCCTTTGCGAGCGCAATTTTTGCATTTGGGATTCATCATCCCAAATGCAAAAATCGCTAATAGCAAAATCGCAAAATTGCGAGGATTTGCATTTAAGGAATCTCTATTTGAGATTCCTTAAATGCAATTCATTAACCATTTTTAATTTGCGAATTCGCAATTTTTGGCCGCTATTTACCGCAAAGTCAAGCCATGTCTTCCCTGGACCGGAAACAAGCATCCTTGGACCGGTTTCGGATTCATAATCCTCATCAGCCAGGCTATCTCGAATCCAGTGGCAGGGTATGCTCAGACGTGAGTCCCTTGCTCACTTTGTCACTGGATTCAAGCAAGCCGGGCTGAAGACGGCTGGAATGCCAGAAACCGGTCCTCGGAAGCTTGTTTCCGGTCCAGGGAAGGCATGGTTTGGCAGTTCGGGCTGGACTGTTCCCATGAGGCACAGGGTCAGACTGATTTGCATATAAACATGTCTGAACTGGGGTGGCAGAGTGGGCTAAAGAACGGTGATGGATCAAACCCAGATCTTTTGACTGGGTGTGAGTGTTTGATTGATTCAGATGCTCCGTCCATCACCACCCCCTTTTGTACCGCTTTGGCCGCCATAAGTGTGGCAGGGTATGCTCAGACGTGAGTCCCTTGCTCACTTTGCCACTGGATTCAAGCAAGCCGGGCTGAAGACGGCTGGAATGCCAGAAACCGGTCCTCGGAAGCTTGTTTCCGGTACAGGGAAGGCATGGTTTGGCAGTTCGGGCTGGACTGTTCCCATGAGGCACAGGGTCAGACTGATTTGCATATAACCATGTCTGAACTGGGGTGGCAGAGTGGGCTAAAGAACGGTGATGGATCAAACCCAGATCTTTTGACTGGGTGTGAGTGTTTGATTGATTCAGATGCTCCGTCCATCACCACCCCCTTTTGTACCGCTTTGGCCGCCATAAGTGTGGCAGGGTATGCTCAGACGTAAATCCCTTGCTCACAGGTGAGTCCCTTGCTCACTTTGCCACTGGATTCAAGCAAGCCGGGCTGAAGACGGCCTGAATGCCAGAAACCGGTCCTCAGAAGCTTGTGTCCAGTCCAGGGAAGGCATGGTTTGGCAGTTCGGGCTGGACTGTTCCCATGAGGCACAGGGTCAGACTGATTTGCATATAACCATGTCTGAACTGGGGTGGCAGAGTGGGCTAAAGAACGGTGATGGATCATACCCAGATCTTTTGACTGGGTGTGACTGTTTGATTGATTCAGATGCTCCGTCCATCACCACCCCCTTTTGTACCGCTTTGGCCACCATAAGTGTGGCAGGGTATGCTCAGACGTGAGTCCCTTGCTCACTTTGCCACTGGATTCAAGCAAGCCGGGCTGAAGACGGCTGGAATGCCAGAAACCGGTCCTCGGTAGCTTGTTTCCGGTCCAGGGAAGGCATGGTTTGGCAGTTCGGGCTGGACTGTTCCCATGAGGCACAGGGTCAGACTGATTTGCATATAACCATGTCTGAACTGGGGTGGCAGAGTGGGCTAAAGGACGGTGATGGATCATACCCAGATCTTTTGACTGGGTGTGAGTGTTTGATTGATTCAGATGCTCCGTCCATCACCACCCCCTTTTGTACCGACCTATAAGACCTGGCCAAGAAACTCTGGATGTTCTGTTTGGAACACAAGATCTCTCTGAGGGCAGAATACCTCCCAGGGAAATCCAATCTCTCAGCGGATTGGAACTCGAGATTCCTTCTAGACTTCAGCGATTGGAAACTCGATACCTCCGTTTTCAATTCCCTGGTTCACTTCTGGGGTCCCTTCGATGTGGACCTTTTCGCAAGCCGTTTAACCTTCCAACTCCCTCAGTACTTCAGCTGGATGCCAGACCCGGGTGCTCTAGCTGTGAACACTTTCCTTCAACCTTGGGCTCCTCTCCACCCCTATGCCTTTCCCCCCTTTGCGATGATCCAAAGGGTTCTGCAGAAAGTGAGACAGGAACAGTGCTCCCTGGTCCTGATAACCCCTTTCTGGCCGTCTCAAGCTTGGTTCCCCACAGCTCTGGAACTTTCTTGCGACGTTCCCTTCCTGATTCCGGCTTCTCAAGGACTCCTTCTAAACGCAAACGGAGAAGATCACCACCTGGTTCTCTCAGGGAATCTGAACCTTCTTGCCTGGAAAGTGTCAGGCAATCTAACCAACTGTCTGGGCTTTCGTCATCTGCTCTCACTCTCCTTGGAGAATCTTGGGCACCTGGAACACACTACAGATATAATAATATCTGGAAAAAATGGTCTAGTTGGTGCTTGGAAAGGGACTTGGATCCCGTGGAGGCTCCTATCGTCAACATTGAAATTTCCTGCTAGAGCTATTCGACAGTGGTCTTTCCTATAGATCCATTAACTGTTTTAGATCTGCTATTTCCGCAGGACATTCTCTTCTCAACGGTAAGACGGTAGGTAAGAACGTTATCATTTGTAGAGTTCTTAAAAGTATCAGGCTTAAAAGACCCCCTAGGCCTAAATATCAATCTGTTTGGGATGTTAATCTATTGCTTGACCTCTTTTGCTCCTGGCCTGATAACTCCCTTCTTAACAGAAAATGTCTTTCAATTAAACTTGCTTCTCTCTTATGTCTCATTTCTTGTCGCAGGGTATCCGACGTAAAGGCTCTTGATATCTCTTACAGATGTTACGACATGTTTGGTGTTAAATTTGAAATCTATAGAAGAACTAAAACCATGTCTGATTTCATTTTTTATCCTCGTTTTGATCTCTGCAAAAAACTTTGTGTAGTTGAATGCATGCAGGAATACGATTCTAGAATGAAAGAGCTTCGTCCTCCTGATGCAAATCAACTTCTTGTTTCCTATGTCAAACCCTTTAAACCCATCTCATCCTGCTAGGTGGGTTAAGTTAGCTATAAACTTTGCTGGTATTGATCTTTCTATATTTCAAGCTCACTCTCTAAAAAGTGCTATGGCCAGCAAATCATTTTGGTCTAGTGGTAAGTTGGATGTTATCCTTAAGTCTGCAGATTGGTCTAATGCTTCTACCTTTGCGCATCATTACTGCAAACCTATTGAACATTTTGCTGATGCTGTTATTCAGGGCTACCAACATGCATAATGTAGCCTCCTTGTCTTGTAATGAAATTGCGATTCTCCTATTAACATGACCAGAGAATCTGGATTTCATTAAAGACACGGAGGCTAACATTATCCCCCCCTCCTTCCCTCCCTTGGATGGAGTATTTATTTTGGATACATTAACAACTCTTAATGTTTTATTCAATTTTTAAAGTTTAAGTTAGCATAAATCAAATGTTATTACTAAGTTTCTGAATTCTCATTTTTTGTCAACGGTTCAAATTTTGATGTTCTTCATTTTGTTTTCAGATAACTCGAATTAATGGACCTCTACGGTTTCTACTTCACTTCTTCCATGGATTTCAACCTCTTCACCATCCTTGTACCAAGTTACAGTTTGATTAGACTTATCGTTAGTTCACATTTAAAAGAGGCAGCTCTACTCCTGCTCATGGCTTATATTGTTGGCGTGATGTCATCTAGTTCTTTGTTATTCCTTTGTGATGTAAGCGGCTGTTGTGAGTTGCATTAAAGGATTAATGCATAATGTTAGCCTCCGTGTCTTTAATGAAATCCAGATTCTCTGGTCATGTTAATAGGAGAATCGCAATTCCTCCTATCAAACTGAATAAATAGTGGCTAAAACCCCCTAAATCTTTTTCTAAACAGAAACTTTCAACTGCTTTCTTTTAGTACCTCGTGAAACTTGAGTGAGACGAGACACATCAAGGATGTTCATGTATTATATTTCAGCACTAAGCCAAAGAACGTCTTGAACAAAGGTTATCCACTTCCACCTCCCGGATTTACTTATGCTCAAATTAGCGTTGGAACACTTTCTCATTTGTTGGTTCTAATTTCATGTTGGACTTTACCATGAGAGCATTCAGGAAATCATCCACATCTTATCCTAATTAATGTCTGTGGTCTTGCAACTCTCTGTCCCAAAATGCATCAGAGCCTGTTTCATAATATAAAACATTATGTCACAATTTCCATTGTCCCAGTTCACAACATCAATTTACCAAACGTGGGGATAACTTAGTTTCCAATCGGTTAGCAACCCTATACTAAACAACCAGTGTGACATTTCAGTCATTCAATGTTTCCTTATGATCAATCTATTTCTATGTGGAAGTAAAATTTACTCGCAAGTAGCTGTAACATGTTATTGCCTCAATCCTTTTATTATTAATTTTAACTTGTGCTTTACATCGCTCCCAACCAAACATCTTGATTTTTCTTTTTCACAGTTTAGCTATGAAAATAGTTGTGTTGTTGTGCACAGTGGTACACAATATGAGAATTCAGCAGACGCTGGAGAAGAACTCTGGTGATCTGATCATTCCAGATCATATTATCTGCATACATAAAATAGCCAACATGTTGACTCCTCTGTTTTGACACAAACCAAAATGTTTTGCTTATCTGCCAAAATTAATCTGCATTATAAAAACTGGGCACAAAGGAGGACATTTCAGATCTCTGAATCACTCCTTCAAAATACATGCAGTGTATATCTGCTGTAAAATGAAGGACGTCCAGTTCCAGGGAAGATTATGTAGGTTGATTCATTGTTAAGAAGAGCCCCTCCAGGAGAAGCCTTCCTGCTGCTCAACCCAGCCTCCAACTGACTCCTCACTCATCCAACATTCCACTGCATCATCACACACCAACATTCCACACCACAGTCACACTGGCTGAGCAGCAGGTACTAACACAATCATTGAAGAGAAACAATTTTACAGAGTCAAATTTGTCACACATGAGTGTCTCCGTGGCTTTCAGCCAATAAGTTGACTAATTCACGGCCTGTGCCCCAACTTTGCAGATTTATTCACAGATTGCCTCAATCGACAGAGTCAACATCTGGTAATGTATCTGCATACCTGTCATGAACTCTGTTGACTTGCCAGAAGTCTATGTTGTGCAGAAGGACCATGAATAAACTTAAGCTTACTCCAACCCTCCCAAAAAGTGCTCCAGACAACAGATATTAAATATTGATCTCTAATACCCAAGGGGAAAAGAGAATGGGATAAGAGAGAAAAAATAAGCTGGTACAAGGCTATCTTCACATCAGACAGATTTTAGTAAGCACAAAATTCGTATTCTGGTCCCCAAAAGAAAATATAACTTATCAGTTTTCTTTTGACTACTATCATAAGCTAGACTGATATATCACTGTTTTAAAGCACACTATTACCTGCACCTCTTTCTTAATTAATTACTGTCCTTAAATTTATTATAGCATGTAAATGTCTATTTAAACAAGAGAACATTCATAGTGATTATTTTTTATCCTGATGTACTCTATAGATAGAATATTAAAATATGCGTGAAAAAACTCACCCTAATTCTAACACTCTCTAGAAAACACAAATGAAATGTAACTGTACCAAAGGAGGTGAGTTAATGACACTCAGAGTCCACTAAAGTTAACAAAATATGCAGAAAGTTCAGTCTTTGACTTCTTATAAAATGATTCCCACTTCAGAAATGTTCATTCCATAAGATGTAATGTCATGTTATGATATGTTGTGCAGACTTGTAGAGCGCACTATCAACCGAGATGATTTCCTGGTGCTGGGCAGGTGTGAGTCCAGCCAAACCTAAGGCCTGGTTGGACTACTCAAAAGTCCAGGCCTTCAGCTTCTTGAATAATTCAAGTGAGGAGAAGACTCTTATATGTAGCAGCTAGTAATTCAATGTTTAATAAGCAATGTACGAGAAGGCTCGACCACTTGATATCGATTTCTGTATGCTTGGGTTGTGTGCAAATTCGAGTCCAGACTAGCTGAGGTATCTGAAGATGTGTGAAAGCAGATGCAATTGTTGAGGTATACTGGGCAAGTGTTACTTAGTGCCTTGAAAGTGTGGAGTTTGAATTGTGCTCGCTTTTGTATGGAGAGCCAGTGTGTGAGTTTGAGAGTTCTAAATGATCTGCAGCTTTGGGTTATATTATGAGGATTTGCAGAGCGCGCTTTTCACCCGAGGGGTATCCAAGTGCTGGAGTAGGTGAGCAGTACAATCAGGCTCCTAGTTGAATAGCCAGTCCTTTAGTTTGTTTCGTAATTCAAGAAAAGACGGGGAGATCCTGATGTGGTGTGGAAGATTGCTCGAGGATTTGGCAGTGATGTAGGAAAAGGAGCGTCTCCCGACGTACTCTAGTGGATGCAGAGTATTTGCGCAAGGTTGAGTGCAGTTCCCTGGCTGGTAGGTGAAAGCTGAGGCAGTGATTGAGGTAGGCAGGTTTGACATTGTGGAGGGCTTTGTATGCATGGGTAAGCAATTTGAATTGGCATTGTGTCTGGAATGTTATCCAGTGTAGCTCCCTGAGATGGGGAGTGAAGTGTGCATTTTGGGAGGTGTTAATAATTTCTGACAGCAGTGTTCTGGGTAGTCTGGAGTCTTTGTATGAGTTAATTTGTGCTTGCAGAATACAGTGCCTTGCAATAGTCTAGTCTGCTGCTGATGAGGGCCCGGGTGACTATGCGTCTGGTGTCAGTGGTGAGCAACTGAAATATTATTCTTGCAATAGTCTAGTCTGCTGCTGATGAGGGCCTGGGTGACCATGCGTCTGGTGTCAGTGGTGAGCAACTGAAATATTTTTGGTGCATACATAGGATAAAGAAGCAGGAGGAGGTGACAGTGTTCACTTGTTTGGCCATTGTGAGTCTGTCATCCACAATGATGCAGAGGTTTTGGCATGGGTGGTGTGGTTGGGTGTAGATCCCATGTCTGTTGGCCACCAGGGGGAGTCCCATGGAGAGCTCTTATTCCCAAAGATCAGGACGCCAGTTTTATCTGTGTTGATATTTAGGCAGTTCTGTTTCATCCATTGCTACATTAGACATTCAGGTATTGGTGTGGTAGTTGTCTTTGAGGGAACGGATGAGTTGGGTGTCATCTGCATAGGACACAATGTTAATTCCTTGGGATCGTATGATGTGGGCAAGTGGCACCCTCTAGACGTTGAAGAGGGTAGGAGTCAGAGATGATCTTCAAGGAATCCACAGATGAGGTGCTTGGGGTTGAAGGTGTGGGGCTGGAGCCTGATTCACTGGGTCCAGTCACAGAGAAGGGAGGCCAGCCAGCTAATGGGTGGGACCATGTTTTGTGGGGTTTTGTTGATCTCTGCAAATAGGGTGTTCCTGCAATACAGGAAGATCCTTGGTGGGCTCTGCTGATGAGGTCTTTGGCATCTGAGGTGATTGATGCCAGGCTTACTGACTGACTCCTTCTAGTGAGCGAGGAGTGTACCCATCAGAGTGTGTGTCCTTAGATTCCAGTGTCTGGAGGCGTTGATGAGAATGGGGTGGGAGACTGTGTCAAAAGCTGTGCAGAGGTCCAGGAGGATGAGGGCCACCATGTCTCTTCTGCCCAGAGACATATGGTTGTCTTCTGTGGTGGTGATGAGGGCAGTTTCCATGCTGTGGTTGGGTCTGAAACCAGACTGAGTGGTGTCGAGGAGTTGATGGTTGGTGAGATGTTTGGTGAGGTGTCTTTTGGTGATTTTCATCAAGACCCGTGGCTGGGAAAGGTCGCAGGAAGATGGGTCTGTAGTTGGTGAGCGTTGAAGTGTCTGCGAAGAGGTTCTTCAGCAATGGGATAACAGTTGTGTGTTTCCAAGCATCCGTCAAGAGGTGGAGGCATTTGGAATAGGTGTGAGCGTGGCACTGATGCGTTCCAGTTCTCTGGAGTCAGCGTGGTGGGAGTGGATGGAGTTCATGGTGATGGCAGCTCCTTCTGGGGTGATGACAGGCGATTTGGATAGCATTCGTTCTTTGGATAGGATAGGGAGGTGTTTGGTGAGGTCTGACAGGTTTGGTTGTGGATTGAAGTTGCCATAAAAGAAAGTGATTTTGTTGCTGAAGAATTGAGAGATATTGCTGCAGAGATTCCCTGAAGGGGTGATTGAGTTTGAGGCAGCCACTGGTGAGGGGAAAACTTTCACAATGGCAAATATTTCTTTGCTTCTGTTGGTGTTGACATCGATGCTGTCCACCAGAGTGGCGTGTTTGGTGGTCCGGATCAGTTAGCTTATCGGGAGGATGTGAACATGACCCTGCCTGCATTGTACTGGCTCATTCTCCATTTGCAGTGGGTATAATAGAGTCACAAGCAAATCCTTGCAAGATATTATCAAAATTCAGGAAAATACAGTAATTGGAGAAAGTAAACCCTCATGCTAGAATTCAAAGTAGTGGCAAGAGAGACCGACACTACAGCAAAATCAAGAACAAAGCATGGCTCCTAAAATTACTGGCTTTCCAATATTCTAGCAGCAAGTTAGGGAAACAATTTTATTCACTTTGCTATTTCCTTTTGTACTGAAGATTCAAGATTGCTGCTACCATGAAATCTCATGAGATGAGATTTCCAAGTCTGGAAATATTTCATTTTAGTTTCACTTTCAGTTCTAACATACAAGTCCACAGCAACTACCATCTTCCATGAGAAACCACTTTTATTCCAGCTCTGAGCCCAACTCTGTACTTCACTTTTACCTTATCTTCGTTCATGACATTAGCATATTTCAATCTGAGAGTGTGACTTAAGGATGGCTTACCTTATCAGACTTTAGAAGTGTGTCACTGGTTTTTGTTTATTTTTATAATGCTGCGTACTATATAACCCTTGCTGTGTGTTGACATTGTTGACATTGTTGGTATTTGTGGATGGAATAAGTGCACGATGGAAGTATAAAATCCGGAAACAAGCCTGCTTATTTTCTAACAAGCTATTCAGCTCATGTAAACTAATAAAATATATGCTCAACTGTTATTTTTTCTGAGGCTCACCTGAACCAACTGGAGTAGGAAAAGTTTCATTTTCTAATACTCTTGATGAACTTTGGGGCTGAAATGTGGCTACAATGTGAAAAGACCTTCAGAGTTCTGTCTTGAAGGAAGAAGAGGGGATATGGTAGCACTAGTCTTCCATAATCTTCCTATAATCTGCACAGAGGTATTGCTCACTGCGCTGTGTAGCAAAACAGGAGTAGAGCTAGGTGTGTGCGAATTCACATACGTTTTCTCACAAAATTCCAAGATAATTTGGTAAAATCACACTTTTGTAGCAACATATGGTTTTTTAGTACGCCATGTTACTTTTTTTCCTGAGCACACACTTTGCCTAAAAAGCATCTCAAGATATTTGCAGGAGATTGGTTACAGACGAAAATGTCCCTCAGCAAGACATTTTTTGTGCAAGCTAGTCTCTGGCTGGTATATTGTGAGACTTATTTACGCGAGGTTTTAGCTCAGGTAAAAAAAAGTTATGCAACATCATGTATGCACATTTAGGCAAAAGTATATGAATCTTGGTAATGTCGAATCTGGGAATTTAACAAATTTTGTTGGAGTAATTACCATGTTTGCCGGGCTAGAGCTCAACTTTAATTAACAACCTATGTAGTACAAAGTGCTTATAGAAAGGGATGTGAATCACACACAATACAAAGCACAATTGATTTAGCAAATGGATTTTTCACCCACAGAATACCTCCAAATCATATTATGTAACAGCATTCACATTCAATGGGAGATAAAATTAAACCACTTGATTATTTTAGTGATATAAGAAAAGCTGGGTGGTCTTCTTCTCTCCGCTCAATGAGCTGTTACCGGAAAACTTGAGTGCAGTGCCCTGAGTTGATGATATAAATGTCGCAGAAAACCATCCAGAAGAATATTTCTGTGCAATACCTGCAAAAGAAGGGTGGAAAGTAAACTTTAAATAAATTATGTTTTTAAAATGCGAACTATCTATAATTTCCTAGAAAACTGTGGAAAACTAGAATCTCCAAACACTCTCCACAAACATAAAATCATTAATGGAATGTTCAAACTTTGGACAAACATAGCTCAGAAATTATGTAGAGTGAAGCCACTGTTAAAACTAATTACCCCAATATTCATAGTGAAAGATTGGATCCAGGCACATACTCACATTTTTAAAGAATTACAAAAAGACATGATTACAGCTGCACAATTGCAATTAGGGGACAACAAACATAATTTGGTGATACTATTAGATCCTAGACAAGCTTGAATTATGTACAGTTCTCCTTAAACAAGACAGCAAATCCCCTAGATGTCAAATCATATAGATTGCCTGCGTGTTGAATCCGGAATGTAAACTTCTAGACAAAATTATTGCAAATCCTCTACTTCCCTACCTGCCAGGCATGGTTCACCCTGATCAGTGTGACTTTGTGCAGGACAGAAATACTTGCTTGAATTTAAGGAGACTATTCTGTATTATGGGCTTTGCTCAGTTGCACCCTGGACCACTAGTTGATGCCTCTCTTGACATTGGAAAGGCCTTCGATACACTTTTAAGGCCTGATCTGTTCATAGATCTGACTGGAAATATATCCTATGCAGGATCTAATTGTTGTAGACTCAACAACTGGTAAGGATATGCAGTGGCAATAAATAATCCAATTGTTGGCAAATCGGGAGGGGAACTAGATAGCGATGCCCCCTTTCTTCCATCCTATTTATCTTAGCTACAGATCCCCTAGTGTGTCTACTCTGGACCCACAGCCAGGACCGAGGAGTAGAGAAAGGGTGTAGGCACCACATTGCTGCATGGTATGCTAATGATGTCATGTTATTTGTTAGAGATCTATTGGTCTGCATGCTCCACATCATATCGTTATTAGGGGACTTTGGCAGTGTTTCAGGTCTTAGGGTAAATTGGATCAAATCCTGTGCGTTTCCCCTAAGGTTATTGGACTCTCAAGCTCCAAGGCCATCATTTGATGGTCCACTGAAATGGGACTCTAAACACTTTCAGGTATCTGGGAGTTAGCGCTCATGATAAACTCAAAGGGGGAAATCTAGATAAATGTATTAATGGTATGTGACAGTTGATCCCATTCTGGATTTAATTCCTCCTGCCTCTGATAGTCCGAGTAGCTATCACTAAAATTAGCATACTTCGTAGGTTGATATACTTTTATATGACCCTCTAGTGACTATTGCTAAGTTTCATAATGTCACACCTTGGATGAGGATTGATATAACCATGATGGTTGAGTCGTACCCGACAGGCAGGTTAACTTCATGTGAAGGACTACAAGATGAATTTGATCTTGGCCTCTGTCATTTTTTTACACATAAAGCTCTTCACTTAGCAATTAGGCACAACAGTGGGAGAAAGAAATTGAGATCCCAAAATCTACAGTTCTGGCTGTCAATGTACCCAGTGTCCAACGAAAGGCAGTGACATTCTTCATGGCACTGTCCCTACATTAGAGAAACCCACCATTACTTTGAGATGGAAATGGGAACAAAATATGAGCCTGAAGCTGTCATGCACTAAAATATGTAAAGACTATAAATAGGAACCCTCGTTTCTAATAAACTCAGTTTAATTAATTGCATTACACCTATCTTGCACCCACGTTTGTCAAGGATGTAACCTAGGACTCCAGATGCGTGCCCCAGATGCAGAACAGAGAGTACATATATTGTGACAGTGTCCTGGTATTCAGACATACCGGGCGACACTGGTCAACAATATCTATGAAGTAACGGAGAGAAACCTTCCGCTTAATATGGCTACCTGTTAATTGAAATTATTTAGCAGACAAGCACAAGCCAAGACTACCTTCAAATTTTTTTATTTACTGATTGGTAATCTTTATAGTGCAATGAACTGGAAGGCAACTAAGGCACCTGAGACGGCCATATGGTTGAGAGTACTATACAGAGTTCCCTCGCCTTGCTAAACATCTAAAAAACAGGAGAGGACACCTACCGTGCTCAGCCTATTTCTCCATACTACTTTCTGTGAATTAGACCTAATAATGCGGAGACACCGTTGAGTAATCCGGAGGCCTATTTATAGTTTTTCGACTTTTTATCCTCTCAAGGACTATTTATATTGTGTATTGAATTGGAACATTGGCGTTGATCCCGGTACATTTACAAATTGTTTATAACATATTCCCTCTCTAAATGTGTTCATATGATGGGCGTGGCAGCAGGACCATGAAGTAGGACATGTGGCAAGTCAGCTCCACTCCATCCCCACGGGAAACATCCTTTACAACGCAACTTTTACCATGCAGTGCCTTTACGATGCAACTTTTACAACGCAAACCATTACAACGCATTGCGCTGGGGGGCGCTCTAGGATAGGGAATAGATTTAATTTACTATCCAACACCTTCCCTACTATCCACGGGGACTGGAGTTGGAATAGTAAATTAAACTATTCACTATCCAGCGCCCCAAAGCACTATGCATTGTAAAGGTATTTGTTGTAAATACCGCGTTGTAAAGGCATGCGTGATAAAAGTATGCGTTGTATCGTCATACATCCCATCCCCACACCTATTTTCAACAGCTCCTACAACATGTGCACAACCAACTGCACTACCCTTTGATTTGACTAAAAACGAACACGTAGAACAAGCCCTGTAGCCCAACCAGATATACTCATGAATGTCCACTTCTTTGCAACAAAGAATATATGATGATCTGAGCTCGATTACTGTTTCACATCACCTTCAAGCGCCTCAAGCTAACATTCTACAATGACATAGCAGCTGCAGTTCTCCACAGGAGACACAGCATGAAAGCAATATCAGCCCACCTCCACATACATTATATTCCTTATCAGTGGGATCACTCATTTCATCTGATAGTGGTCGGGAAATATCAGCAGCATGCTGTCACAACACCACAAGAGACGCTAAAGATCCTGAATCTGACAGATGACCACCACAGCAAGAAGATCCCTCGAGAGAAATCAGGAGGAGGCTTGTGCCACAAATGGCACACTTTGAAGAGACACCATAAGCACCATGCCCTCTTCCTGTAGAAATAGAGCACAGAAAACAGTCAATCATAAAGGAGGTGGAAAAAGTGAGAGCCACAAACTCAGTCCCCTTGGATTTGGACTACCCCCAGTGGGGGCCCGCCCCAGTAGCCCTACTGGAAGTCATTCTGCTGCCAAAGGGCAATGGGATTCACATGTTAGTGATGGAGGAATCTACATGCAGTGGACAGGAGATTTACTGGTTAAAGAACCTGAAAGAATTTGACCATAATGTATTCGTCATTCGAGTAATAGCTTTAACATTTTTTTATGGTTGGGTCGTTTCATTATGTTATATTATTTACAGGGAAGTTAGAGTGGGGACAAAGGTGATCGTCCTAAGCCCAATTACCAATTTTCCTATCACCGAGGGAGTCGACTGCACACTGAAAGTCACTAGTTTCTCCCCTGCAATGATAGCTATCATAACTGACTCCCACCCAGGTGCTCAAAAGTAGTAGTTTGAATGTGAGGGGCCTTAACTCCCTACCAAGAGAATGGTGATTCTTAGCCTTTTAAAACAATCAAGAGCAAACATATGCTTTCTTTATGAGATTGACCTCTTACCTAGAGATAGATATAAGTGGACTCAAATCTAATTTTCCCTAAAAAAAATTCATTGCCTTGACAAATGAAATATGTGCAGGAATGGCAATCCTCTGCCTCAGAGACTTTATGGTTGAAATTATTGAAGTGCATCCAAAAAAGAATGGACGAGCACTAGATGTAACAGGATTTTAACCTCTGCATTATTCTAAACATCTACATGCCTAACACGCTCCAAGAATTCTTCTTGAAGGCGACTCTCTCGAAGTTTTTACAATATAAAATTGGTGACCTATTGGTGGGTGGGGACATGAATCTTGTCATGGACAACATAACAAATAGGGTACCTATACCCCACAATACTTTTGGTCCAGCCTCTACCCAATGCAGAGAATGGTTACAGGATGATGCGTTGCTTGGCGGATGGCTGGGGCTCACGAGGATGACATAGTTTACCTTCTATTCTGCATCACACAAATCTTATGCCTGTCCAGATCACTTCCTACTGATGGGGTCCCTCATGCAGACAGAGATAGAGGAGTTTGCTCTGTCAGATTATGCTCCCATTACAGTAACACTTACCATCCAGGGAGGCTATTATAGTTAATTACCATGGCCCTTCAATGAATACCTCTTGCAAGTTCAAGCCAAAAGGGTTCAGTTTAAATAAGAAATGTAGCCCTTTTTGTAAAATAATGACACTCCAGAGATGACCATTAATACTTTGCAAGACTCCTTCAAGGCCTACCTGAGTGGTATCTTTAGTATGCTGGCAGCCAAGTATAAGAAACTCAGAGCAGGTAAGAGAAGGGGGTGGAAACTTCCTTTTGCAGGCCATATAACAACACCAAAAATCCTTTTGAAGAAACGTTTGCATAAAGTAATTGTACGCAGGTTTCAGCTCTGAACATTAGACTGGAACAAAGTGGAGTTTGGCACTCTGCTCCAAAGATACTTTTCGGATTTAGTATAGCAGGTTAATTGGTGGGAGCACAACTATGAGTCTGGAAAAACTTTGAAAGGGTTCAAAAGATTGTCTCGCCTGAGGGCACACTGGTCCAAGGAGATGCAAAAATAGCAGCCTCTTTCAGGGAATTTGATCAGCATCTCTGTTCAAAGCAACCAGCTGGTCCGGCTAGGGTCTCTCTGAACCTGGAAACCCATCTCGCAGATACCATACCAAAGACCTGGCAGCAGTCCTTGAATGACCTGATTGTGGTAGAGGAGGTAATAGAGGATATTAAAAGAATTAAGCCTGGCAAAGCGTTAGGTGTTGACGGCAATACAACAAAGTCTTATAAACTTTCCGTCCATAATTAGCCCCAATTCCTGGATGCCTCTTCAATGCAATAGGTGAAACCTGCCTATTCACGGAAACTGTGTGTAAAGCGATGGTATTGTCATCCTAAAGCCAGTGGAAGACCCCCACTCTAGGCGTCTCCTAGAGACTTCTCCCATTATAGATTATTGATGTAAAACTATTTATGGGGATTCTGGCAGCCCGACTAGCTCATCTGCTCCCAGATGTCATGATGCCTAAAAAGGTAGGCTTTATTCCAGGCAGGCAATGTGGAGATAATACGAAGAAAATCCTTCACATGTTAGCGAATGCTCAGAAAAAGTGCAGGAATATTCACCTGCTGACCGTGAAAAAGTGTTTGATTGGGTGAACTGGACATACATGAGGGAAGTATTTCGGAAATTAGGTAGCCGTCGCTCATACAGGTAAGAGCGGTGGGGCGGTGGGGCTGGGTGAGGGGGGATTTCACGAACCGACCAGGGCAAATTCAATATTTATTTATTTTTCCCTGGTCATGGTCCATCGAAATCCCCTCTCACCCGACCCCACTGCCCTACCGCTCTTACCTGCACAAGCTGCAGCTGAAATTAGGCCTGAGATCGACTTTTTATATGATAGAAAAGGGCTAACTATCAAACACTGATAGTAAAAATCAGAGTAAATGTGATGCTGTAACAATATCATTCTCCGCCCATGTCACTAGGTTAGCCTACTGATTATGGAATATTTATGAGGGAGAGCTTTATCACCTTTCCATCGTTCTTTACACCTGTTTCATCCAATGTATAAATTATACCTGTGCTAACCTCTCTGCACTTCAGAGTTTTGCAAGAGAAGAAATGCTTCATGGTGGACTGTTTGTGTACTAACATCTCGATTATTCCTTTGGAAGACCATAAGCGACAATTTGATCACCTTGAATCCGAGAAATGTGACTACACTCAGCTCCGTCACTGGGTGCTCCACCTGTCGATGAAGGAGAGGGCCTCTAGGTCGCTTACTGGTCTGGAAAAAAGGGTTTTAAGATGGGCACCATGACAAAGCCCTAAACTCCACCCTATACACATTTCTTATGACAATACCTACGATCCCAAGACACCAGGCAAGAAAGTTGGGAACATAAGCTTAGGGGTGAACTTTCTCTAAAGGAATGGGGCACACTCTTTGATGGGGCTCGCTCAGTCGCTGTTGATGCCTGCCAGCATAAAACATAACAGAATTTACACATCTACTGCTATGAGCTCCCAAAAAGATCAACAAATGGAGAGCTCCAAACAACAATAAGTGCTGAAGGGGTTGTGGCTTGATGGGCACCTTGTCACACCAGATGTAGCAGTGACCCTAGTGTTATATATTGTTTGGTTGCCCTTATTTGTCACAAATATCTCCAAAATCATTCAGAGTCAAGTAATTAGTAACAGCTATAGTAGCTGGGGTTCTATGTTTTCTCATGCTTTGGTTCAGAACTCTCACTCCTATCTTTTCTACCTGATTCCAACGGCTTTGGGATATCCTAGCTAAAGGAAAAAATAGCCTTAGCAATCACATTAAATACATTGGAAAGCTTTATTTCTGTTTGAAGTATTGCACAAATACTTTACACATTGCCTCTAAGTTAAGCCTGACTGCTCTGTGCCAAGCTAGAGGGCTGAGCACAGGATAATTTAGGGTTGGCTAGTGCCTCACCTTGCCAAGGACTGTGGGTGCTGCTTGACCAGGGCTCACGTCCAGGACAAGCCTAGGCCCAGTTTCTCACATAGGGTAAAAAAGCATTCAGTCTCTCTCCAATACCAACCTTAGGAGCAGTGACTCAAGTAATGATACCAAATTCTTGTGCTTTGGTTGTATGCTGGGTGCAATGGGCTGCAAGCCAAATGAGTTCAGCCATGCACTTTGAATACAGTCTGACATTAAGAACACAACATTCTGTGATTATAAATAGACAATTCTAAAAATCTCACCAATAAAAACAATTAATGAACACCATACTGGTTTCTATACGGATGGATCTACAGAGTCTGCAGTACTCATGAAACAGTGAGACTTTGCTGTTTGTGGAACAATAGAAGCATTTGAATATTCTGAATTCAAAATAAAGCATATTTATGTGAAGCCCTTCGGTGATCGAACTACACAGATTGCAGAGCTGAATGCACTTCTTATAGCCTCACATAAATCAAACATTCCCAACATTATTTCTTTCTGACTTCCTATTTTGTTTACAGAAGTTTTACAATGTAGGTTGAACACATTGGGGTTTCAGTTATTGTAAAGACGCACATAGTGTTACTGAAACAAACAATTTGTTAGTAATTTGTATTGGTAAAAAAATGGAAATTTGCAAAATCAGGCAGTAGTCTAAAAGAAAAATTCAGCTATATAGCCACTGTGAGTGGGAGAGTTGAATGTTGCGATCATGAATTCTTTCCTTCAACACAACAGTCAACTATGTTGCTATACTAGCCAATTGGTAACATGCGTACATATAGATACCTTGATAAACTGGCTAGCATAGTTTCACTGCTATTTAAACATATATAACACTGAGATCAGGAAATTATTATTGTACATTTAAGGTAGCACATAGTGCAACGCAGATTTTACAAGTGTTATATGTGGCTTATCTCCAAGCTTTTATTGTGAATTTAGAAAAAATTCAACAGGCGTCAAATATGATGGGATTAGTCTTGCATTTAAAAGCAAAACGAATCTAAAATGACTAAAATTAAATACACTTAGGATCATCCACACCAGCTTTACGTTACTTTACGACCTGTCTTTTTTCTGGTTGGTCTTTAATACCAACAGTGGGTGAATTTATAATAATTGTGGTAGTGAAGATGAAGAAGTAAGAAAATAAGTGACTAATATACTCAGAAGATTAAAGAGGTATTCAAGTGTGAAGTCAAGATATGAAAAAGATGTGTTTTCCAATGAACCACAGAATGTGTGCGCACTGGCACCACGATGTTTCTGTGAACAGTAGCATGATAATTATGCTGGAGAAATATTCATATATGTGGCCTTTTTACATATTTTGTTTCTCTCATGTAACTTGAGGTACAAAAAGCAGAGCTATGCATTGGTAATAAGCAAAATACATATTATATAAGTCTCATATGTGTTGAACTTCTCCACAATATCACATCATTGTACTACTGACTATCGAAGCCAACAACTTTGTGGCATACTAATATCGAGAAGAGAATATTGAGGGACTGAATATTAAAAGGTAAGTGTTTATAAGGAAGTATAAATTAACTATTCCTATCTCCACGTCTACGTACCTTGAAGATATATGTACCCCATAAGTACATATATCTGGAGGGAATATAGAAAATAGACTTACCTGTCGATATTTTATTGCCAATATTCTGTCCTTGACATTCTATCCTACCAATATTATATTATTTATTGATTATATATTCAGGGGCACAACATCATAATCAATATTGGTTGACAACAAAGCAGAGAAGCATTCGTTTATGAGGTGTTATGCATAATATAATTGCTTGTATAAGGGTTGTACATAAAGGGTGAGAAGTCATATTGGTGTCAAATATGAATGCAGCATAAATGAGCAAAAAACAGATGTTGCTTGACTATGAAACATATTTGAAAAGTAAACAAAGAGAATTGTAATCACCTTCTAGTGTACAAATCATTTGGAATTCAAGGAGCGTTGATTCTACACTTCAACTGCAGTACACGTGGCATGCACAAGCAGTTTGCTAGACCACGGCAAACACTCTGGAACATCACTTTCAGTGTATGGGCTTCGGATCCTCTAATTTGTCACCAGTTGTAGTGTCCTGCCAGCCTAGGCACACACCATTCAATACGCCACATAAGGAGAGTAATTTTACACATCTTTATTCCACTGTGTATAAGTCTAAACTCAAACAATCTAAGCCTGCCTTCAACTCATCTCTCCAATGCTTACATCACAGGCCTTCGGTGTACAGTGGGAACCAAAAGAGTTCTACCATTTGATACTGCCAAAACACAAATTATTGGCAATAGATGGATACATGGATAGAGACTTTTGAACACTTCATAGATGCGCTAGAGGAAATAGATGATGAAAAGATTATAAAGTACCTGAGGAACATGGCTTGTGAAGGAGTGAAAGAAGCCATGAAAAATACACCACAAGAAGGTGAAGTGACATACGATCAAATCAAAGCAGCCTTGAATATCAAGATTGATTCAGTACCAAATGTGGATTATGAAAGATACATATTCTGTCAAGAGTGCCAGAAACCAGGTGAGACCATCAATGAGTTTGTGGAGACACTGGAGGTTCTGGTGAAGCACTGTAAATTCAATTAATTTAATGATGAGGAAGCTACCCACCTCAGAGTTTAGAACAAGTCCACAAGGGTGCTCATACGGATAAGCGTGCTGTTCGTCATATGACTGACATGGAGTCCGGAAGCGCTCAAAGTGCATCAGTCATCAGCATGAAAAGTAAACCAAGGTACAAGACTCGGGTACACAAAGCAATGTCTCACAGAAAAAGGGAAAATGTAACAGATGTGGATTGTCATTTCATATGAAGGTAAATGTCCTGCCATTTGACAAACATGCTGTGGTAAAGGGAACTATTTTGCGACAAATTGCAGGGCGAAGAGAAAAGAAAGTGCATCTCAATGTGAAGACAAAATGGGTGACCTGACGCTACCTCAGCGACATTCGACACGCTCCCCCAAGGCCAAGCGGCCACACCAAGTGAGGCAAATCGACACCAAACAAAGTCAATCATCGTCTAAATCATTGACAAAGAGCTCCTCAGTCTCAGCTTCCAGTGAAAGTGACAATGATAATTGTTCGATGTCGATGTTGACCTCAGACAGAGATGCACATGTGGGATAGGTCAAATGTAAGAAAAAACTCAAAGTGAAGAAAAATCAACTTGCAGGAGCACCAAACACATTCAAACATTGTCTGAAGACAACTCTAAAAAAATGGGCTTGCAATACCATTCATAATCGACAGTGGTGAATCAATAAATATCATGCCTGAGGAGGCATATTAAGAACTGTCTCCATTACCACAAATTACTAAATCAAAAAGAAAAGTATACATATGGGCTGCTTCGACGCCCTTAAGGCGTCAAAGATCCTTCATGGCCATTATTTATTTATTATTTATTAATACAATTTATAAAGCGCATATGTTTGATGAAATACAAGAAGAATGTGATGCAGTCAAACACCCATTAATGTAATTCAAAGAACAGCTTCAAGTGCCTGTTTGCTGAGTTTTAATACTGCTTCTGATATTAGACTAATATCAATGAACAACAGTATGAATGCTCATCCTGAAATTGTAAGTCCATTTGCTTTATTATTTCATGGATTAGGAAAAATCAAAGCAATGAAACTAAAGTAACACATAAATGAGGATGTTCGTCTTGTTGCTCAAAGACACAGACAAATTGTGTTTCACTTGCAAGATGCTGTTGAAAAGGAACTGGGGGCATAATTACAATAGAAGTGGCGAAGCACGACATTAGCCTCCTTGGCCTAACGATGCGCTCCGCCGCTTCTGAAATGCAGGTCTGAACCATATTTACAACAATATGGTGAAGCCATGCATTTTCCTCTACTCTGGTGCTAAATTTAGATGCCTAGCGCCAATGCAGGCACCCTTAAACCATAGTGCAAGGGTGTCTGCGTTGCAGGAGAATATTGGTTATGTGCAGGAAGGTGTGCCCTCCTGCACAGAAACAACCTTTAATTGGCATTTTGTAACTTCTATGTGTGCTGCTTAATGCAGCACATGTAGAAGTTGCAAAACATTATTTTTTTAATGATTGTTTATGTGCAGGAAGGTGTTCCTAATCAAAAATTGGAACTGAAAAAAAAATCCAGGTACATTACAACCTTTTCTATACATATTTGTCTGTTTCGCTATAAGCAATTGAGTTTTGGTGTATCCTCTGCTGCAGAACGTTTCCAAGATGTCATTCGACATATCATACAGCACGTAGTAAATGCATTAAACTATAGTGATGACATATTCGTTTTCGGAGCCACACAGAAAGAAAATGACAAAGCTCTCATGTAAATCTGTGTTTGTTGACCAATGCAGGCTTAACTCTCAATGCAGACAAATGTAAATTCCACAAGAAAAGCTTGAAATTCTTTGGCCATTACTTTTATGATGGGGTATGAAACCTGATCCAGCAAAAGAGCAAGCATTGTCTACTGCAAATCCTCACAATACATTTCTATGTTACAATCCATTCTTGGACAGGCCAGTTACTGTTCGAGATACATATCAGACTTTGCTACAGTCGGTGCACAGTTACGAGTACTATCAAAAGAGAACATATCTTTTCATTGGTCACATCAGTGTGAGATGTGCTTCTAACACATCAAGCAAGCCAGTGAGAGTGCCACTGAAATGGCCTTCTTTGATCTCAAACCTACATACAAAGGTTGTAGTTGAAGCTAGCCCTGTTGGTTTAGGCGCAATCCTTGCACAGTACAGCAGACAGTTAAATACCCGGAGACATATCATGGAATATGCCAGTAACAGCCTGTTACAAACAGAACATGCTTACTCGCAACCTGAGAAAGAAAGTTTGGCAGTGGTCTGGGCTTGTCAGTCAGTCAAAATATCTTTATTCGGCTGACTTACAGCCATAAAAAAAATACATCATAAAACATTTTAAAAAGTGATGCAAACTATAGATGATGTGCTTCGGAGCAATGGTAATTCATGATCGGGATATAGTGGGGGTAATTAAATAAATTAATATTCCTACATAATAGCAGCATAAACTAGAGACAGTATATAATAAACTTCATAACAAACCCCTGTCACATGGGCAATAGATTTCACAGATGAGTCATTAAAACAAGACACAAAAAATAATTTCACAACAATATCACGCAGACAACAGCTGAAGAATTGTATCTGTAAATCATTAAACAAGTGAATTCATCATTTAAAAGCTGAAGATGATATTACGCTGGCAGACACTTCCCAATGTTTAAAAGCTTTAGGAGAGGAATGATAAACTCATGCCTTGGCTTAATGTAAAGTTGACAGAAGACAAAAAAAGTGAAGCGTGCTCTGTATAGACTTGGAATCGCAAGGGCACAGATCCAGTTTAGCATCACAATAATCTTTGCGAGGATAAGAGACCAAATGGTGCAAAATGCTAAACTATCTGGGCTTGTAAATATTTCCATGTTTTCTTGTACAGAAAGCCTTTCACTGTAGTGACTGATCACAAGCACTGTTCATGATATTTGACAATCCCAAAGCCAAAATGCTACCTCAAATTGAACGTTAGGGTTTGAGGCTACAAGAATACAACTATACAATTATCATCCAGCGAAGGATTAGAATCCGACTGATTATTTTTCAAGAGTGTCATTACAATACCCTATTACTTCATCTAAGACAGTGGAGGCCTACACCAATTTTATTGTAAAATCGAGCAAAAGATTGTCACTGTCACGAGCCAAGATAGTGACATGTTAAAGTTAGAAGATATTATTGCTCATCAATTGTGGAACCAGTACTCCAGATTTTCACTAATTACAATCAGTATTTGAAGTTCAAAAACATAAGAGGTGAAATTTCAGTGACTCAAGAAGGCCTCATTCTGTGAGGTACACGTATTGTTATTCCTGAGAGCCTACGATAAGAAGCAATCAATGTCACCCATAAGGTGCATAGTGGAATAGCTGCCACCAAGAGAGCTATTTGTGACCCAGTCTGGTTTCCGTATCTCAATAAAAGGATTGAGAAAGAATTAAAGACTCGTCATATATGCAACTGTCTTTCATCTCAAGTCATTCAGCACCCTTTGAACATGACAGAATTGCCAAATCATGGTTGGGGGAGAATTGCTATTGATTTCTTTGGTCCTCTTGAGAATGGACATCATCCTCTAATCATTGTTGATGAATACTCCCATTTTCTACTGGTGGATGACTTTTCATCCACTACACACGAAAAGGGTATTAAAAAACTAGTAGGCATCTTTGCAACATGGGTTGTACCTGCAGTATTAAAGTCAGAGAATGGCCCACTTTTCAATAGTTGAGAATTTAAAGGCTTTCTAAACATTTCAACATTAAGCATCAAAAATCACTCCTTTCTGGCCTCAGGCCAATGGCCTCTTAGAACAGTTCATGAGTACTCTAAAGAAAGCTGTTCAGCGTGCTGCATTGGAGAAGCTCAATCACAAAGCTGTTGTAACAATACTCTTTGAGCTTATTGTTCGACCCCTCACTCAACAATAGGGGAAAGCCCTGCAACTCTCATTTGTGGAAGAGCCACGACAAACAAGCTGCCCCAGGAATCTAAGAATGAGCAAGTCATTCACACTATGGACTTTAATCGCTAACAGAAGATGAAAATATATGCTGGTCAACAGCATCAAGCAAAGAACATCACTTTTTCAAGAGAAGATCGAGTGCCTGTTAGACAATACAGAAGAAGAAAATCTGAAGCTTCTTTTGAGGTGGAACCCTTTACTTACCACAACACAAAAGGAACCATGGTGACTGCCTGATGTCCTGGGAAGTCCCTTACAAGAGATTCCTCTAATTTTGAACATGTAGCCCATCACTCACCAAACATCAATGTCAATGTACAACCTGGGTCTAGACAGACTGTTGATGACTCTGTATCTGCTGATAATTCACCTTACCTGTGCATATCACTGACATTTCGACTGCCAGTTCCCTGTTTCAAGTGAACCTATCAGGACGTGTGATTCAGGCGCCACGACGATTAATTGAAGAACTGTAATTGCTTGTTAATCTATGTATTTATTTGCATATTTATTCATGTATTTATTTATCTATTTATGAATGTTGTGACTTTTTTTTAACAATGTGGAAGATGCAGTGTCTTATAATAAATAAACGCAGGAACTCTTTCGGTTCCCACTATGCACCATAGCCCTGTACCGTAAGCGTTGGAGGGAAGAGTTGAAGGAAGGCTTAGACTGTTGAGTTCTGACTTACACTAAGCAGAATAAAGATGAGTAAAATTACTCTCGATGTGTGGCCTACTTATTGGCAAGTGTCTAGGCTTGCAGGATGCTACAGTGGTGGTGGTGGAGACAGCATTCCCTGGCAGGAAAAATGTTCAAATGACCACATGCTGTACAATGGAATTCCCTTTGCATCAGGGCTATTTTCTGTTTCTCAGAAACAACCCTTAACATTGAGGGATTGTTTTTGAAAAATAAACTCACTATCAAGGGACATGGGAGTCTGTCTAAGCAATAATTTTTTACTGAAGGTGGTCCTCCACTGTGTCTTTGGGTTTTTGTTGGGTGTAAGTGTTTCTCTGTTGACTGTTCCTTACTGACATTGGTCAGTGGACATGTTGATAGTCTGTTGACCTATGTCCTCTGAACCTGCATGTCTAGGAATCTGTGTGCATGGGTGCTATGTGTACATATGTGTAAGTACATGGGTGGTGCAAGTCTGTTGGTCTGTGAGTACAGGTGCCTACAAGACTGCTGGTCATTCTCTAGAAGTACAGTAAATACCAACAAGAGAGAGAGGGCATGAGTTGACACTCCTGTACCCCAAACGGTTCTTAATTAACAACAAAGGAGTGACTAAAGTGAAAAAGAAAATTAGTGCTATCAAAATAGAATGGTGTGGTCTAATTATCTCCCTCTGTACTGTAAATGTGGTCAATACTCACACAAATGCATGTACAAAGTGATGACTCTCTATCTCCCTGTGAAAACCCAACAGGCTCTCCTCTAAGGATGAAACCTAACGGGTGTGGTAATCACCCAGCACTATAAGGGGAAGAAGTGTTTCTCTGTTGACTGTTCCTTACTGACATTGGTCAGTGGACATGTTGTTAGTCTGTTGACCTATGTCCTCTGAACCTGCATGTCTAGGAATCTGTGTGCATGGGTGCTATGTGTACATATGTGTAAGTACATGGGTGGTGCAAGTCTGTTGGTCTGTGAGTACAGGTGCCTACAAGACTTCTGGTCATTCTCTAGAAGTGCCTATAGAACAGCCTATAGAACAGCATGTCTGTGTACTTGACTGTCTACAGGTGTGTAATATTGAGTCCAAAATATCTTTTGAACAAGATATCCTGTCAAAAATATTGAGGACAAGAGTATCATAAAGGTAAGCTTTATGGGCATGCAGAATATTACTATATCTAACTTAACATATATGTGCCTTGATGATATATATAGCTTCAAGATGTGTAGATGTGGAGTTAAGAATAATAAATCAATATTTACTTATTTGCACTTACCTTCTCGATATTTTGATCCATGACATGATATTTTGTCCGTGTGATAATTTTTGTCCCGATATTCTGTCAATGATCTGTCTGTAGGTCTGTTGACCAGTTTGTGTATGGATGCATACCGCTATATTGCACTATTTGATTGTTTTGTGTTTATTTATTAATGTGTACATTTATGAAGTATGCCTATTTGCTGATTTATTATACAGTATGCTAACCTACTAGTCGTGTCAAGGTTTGTTGCAGAATAATTTCCAGATCTGAGCTTCATATTTTAGCATTGCAATGACAGTTGTCAGTAGACCTGAAAAAGTCCATAACATTTCTTGTTATATTTGATAATGGTCATTATGACAGAGATTGACGTTAGATATTTTTCAAATGCAATTTCCACTTTAGTTTTGAATCAAATACAAATCCACGATAAGATGTTTATTAAACTGTCTCTATTGTTTTTTGTCAGGAATTTCGTAAACTAACTTCCCTTTCTGCCTTGCCAAACATGACCTTTGATTTCATGTAGTTTATTATTAATATATTGTGTTTTAAAAATAATGCAACACTTTTAATGCCTTTGCAGAGTTCTAGGCATCTTATCAGACTGAAAACTTGGTCCACATGTTCAATGCCCAATTCAGGCACCAAGGATTCATTCCGTGTTTTTATGTTCACAACAGACTAAGGTTGGAATGTGCTGGAGGGTCACTCAAGGAAATGCACAATCTAAGACAAACACTTAAACTAGAGCTCCACGCAGGTCAAGGCACACCTCAACAAAGGGCTCAGCGCACAGGGGCTGACTGAACGCAACCTGCTGATGTCAATCACCTGCTTTGGAAAATATTGTCCAAGAAGTTGATGATCACATGTTTTAAAAACAACCTTGAATTTCTTCATGCATGCAATTGTATATACAGTGAAAGGAAGCATTAATATACGTATACTTATTTAACAAACACATGCTCTATCTGTCACCTCGAGTGAGACGTGGGTCCCGTGCTCTCCATGCCACTGGAATCAGCCTGGCTGATGAGGGGGTGATACCCCGAAACCGGTCACAGGATGGTTGTATTCAGTCCAGGGAGGACCTGGCAAGGTAGTTCACGCTGAACTGTTCCCATTTGGAGCAGGGTGAAGACTGATTTGCATTTGGCTGGGTTTAAACTGGAATGGCACGGGGAGCACAAAAACTATGGATTTGGACCCATGTCTCTGTACTGGGGTGAATATTTGACATTGTTCAACATTCTGTCCTTTAAATGTTCTTTTTGAATTTATCATTTAGCATTGCTAGTGAAGGTTTATTATCATCGGTGCTGTGTTCTAATTCAGAATATTTTACTGAATTTTATAGATAAATTAACAAGAAATAGACAAAAAATATCAGCAAAAGTGCGGTACACATTTACGTAAATGATATACATATGCTATGTAATTGTATAATAAGAAATATGTTGGAATTAACAATAACCCTAAAGAGGAAATGTTAATTATAACCATATATAGGGCTACATATGGAATACTGAATTAATCATTAGTCCGATGTTGACTGGGAGATGAAGTGCTGTTACATTATTCTACTTCTGTATCTAGTAGTGCTATTTACACCAAAATTCCTATGATCATTCTAAGTTCCATTTCTTATAAAAACAGAAGAAACGAGAGTGCTGCCATTACAAGAAATAACATTCATTGACAGAACTTTAATTTGGGAACAGAGACGAAGCTATAGTTCATCATGCCCGATTGAGAGTTAGGAGGAAAGTTGAGATTCCACAATGGTTTTGCTCTCCTAATCATATGCACCCTAACAGTAAACACATTGGGTGTCTTATGAAAAAACGCTCTGTTTATATCTGTATATGGTATTTTTCTTGATTTAGAAGAGGGCTGGATCGCCTATTAGTACCATCAGGCATTTGGACAGGGGATGAGAGCCACTGAAGGCTAGTTTTGATGGTTGATGGCTGCCCCCTTTTTCTCTAGCTTCCAAGGGGTGTACGCCTGCAGTCACAGTAGCTGCAAAAGGAGAGAAAGAGAGAGATAAAGAGAACATTTAGCATCGCTGCTTCTAGTTCCAGGCCCAGCCCTGGTTAGAATCACTTTGCCATAAAAGGAGAATATGCTATTCCTAAGTATAGAGTTAAAGGAGGCTGGGCCCACTTACTCAGTAACATTTACTCTACAATCTTTTTGTGCGACTTGAGGGGTGAGGAGAAAAACATTTTAATCCAATCTCCAAATACAGAGTAACCAATGTGGTTACACAATAACTCAGTTTGAAACCAAGTCTCAACTTAGTAAGAGTTATTCCAGATTTAAAATAAAAAACAGAATAATATAAACCAGTGTCAGCATAATATTATAAAAGCACAATGCAAATAGGATGAAGCCAAATCTTCGGAAGTGATTCCCTCTATATAACAAAAAGAAAACCACTAATTAAATAATTGCAATGTAAGTAATAAGGAAAAATTATTTTGCATCAGATTGCATTAATTTGCTATTAAAGGTAAGCATGCCCCCCCCCCCCCCATCTGTCCCTACTCTAGTCTACTCAACATTGGCAAACATAAACTAAAGCCAGATTAAAGTAAGAAGGAATAGGGAAAAGAAAAAGGTGTCAGCTGTCAGAGTCTTCTGTAAAAGAAGCTCCCAACATGTGTCAAGTAGCATAAAGCCACAGATGTCAAAGAGGTCTGCACCTCAAGGCACCCTAAGCCAGAATGCTAGCTATCCATCACTACATTGCATCATAATGTCAGTTGCATCCAAAGTACCTCCCACAAATCCATGTAGTACTTTTCCATTCTAGCAGCACACATTGGCTTCTTCACATCGCCTTGCTATTCCCATATATCGTCATTGTAACTGTCCTTGGTCTTGTCTCCTCCCATGAGAACCTGCCTCCCATCCTGTTCTCGCTCTCCTTGTACCACTTGGTGTTCACATGCCTCATTATCTACTAAGAACAAAGGTCCTTTTCTTTCTGCTAACAAAGCCTTGTTCACCTGCAGTGAAAACACAAATTACATGCAACATTTCTACTCCAAAGATAAAATGTGAATTCAAATATTAAACTGAAAAGTAAGCTTGAATCCAAATACAGTCCCACAAGTTAGGATAAGTTAACATATGCACGGGTTGCACTTATGAGCACTCTTTTACACCCACAACATCTCCATTTCTTAACACATACCTTTAGAGTTAATACAGTAATAACATGATTTAGTTAGAGGTCTAAGCACATGAACTCTAATGTAGTAAACATAGCACTATTTCTCTTGTCTGTGGACATGTTCGCAAACATTTACACGAATAATCACAATCCTATCAACTAGGGTTCCAAACATGCATATAAATTACATTAGATTGCAGTGATATCTTTATACATGCCACAACCCCACTTCAATTATTGACATTAGATGCTCACTCACCGGTCGGGAAGCTAAACTCCACACCGAACAGCACGAGCGGAGAATCTTCACCAAATGGAGCCGCAATTCAAGCGGCCAGCTGTTGTTGTTTGCCCCCGGCCCAGAGATCCACTTTCATGGCCCCAATGGACCCATACTGAACCACTGCTGGCCACCATGCTGTTACAGTAATTTTGCATCTTTGAAGAAAGTGAGCTGGGATCGGATTAATTTTCCCCAAAACTGAGAGTGTTACACCTGGACTACATCTCTACTTACTACATGGATTTTTTGGGAACATTCTTCAATATCTACAAAGAATTCAAACTGGGATCTGATTTGTTTTCCCCTCTATGTGATATGAACATCTGGATTATACTGCTGCGCAGTCACAGGGTCTTTTGTGAACCCTCTACATTACTTATTGAACCTTTCTGCAAAAGGAACGAAACGCATTGGCTAAGTGCTGATTTTAACATATATTGTGAATAAAGAAGATTGATGGACTTAATTTGTTCTCTCCAATATTTTTCTGGTGTACCTTCCTTTTCAAAGTATCAAGCGGCCAGATGTTGTTGTTTGCTCCCGGCTCGGAGGTCCACTTTCCTGGCCTCATCGACTTCGGAAGGCGTTGTAGAGATTGCGGATGTTGGAGGATTAGAAGCTGGCTTTTTGTGGCTGCTCGGGACGGTATCCAGTTCCTGCGGGCACCCTGGTGTGTGCTCAGGGTGCGTTAGTAGGCAGCACAGTGACATAGGGAGTCTGCTTTTAAAATCTATTTCATCGGGGTTCCTTCCAGCAAACTCTTTGCACTATATTTATTAACTTGAAAAGAGCCCTTTCCTGCACAAGTCACTTTGCTGCTCTGTCTGGGGACTTAATTCCCCATCTTGCCCTGCGTCTGGAGCCACCAACAAGCTCAGACCACGCCAGGAGGTGGATTTGAGCGCAACCGGGCTCCTGCAGCAGAGGGCCCATCTCCGCCCGTCATCGCCTGGAGGAGGATGGGCTGGGCCCCCCTCGTGGATCCATCAGAGAGATCTGGAAGCCTGAGGTCCAGGGGTGAGTCTCACCTACTGCTCTTATCCTTCTTAAACTGTGTATCTTGTTCCTTGGGTAAGTTGGGCCTAAACTCAGTTTTATCTTCCGGTTTTCACCTTTTAACAAAAAAGATAGTCACAGGCTCATAATGGGGAAGCGTAAAAACCCGGGCCCTCATGAGCCAAGCACTAACAGCACCACCTTGGACTCTTTCTTGGCAAGAGCAGTGGGGGTCATCACTACTGAAATTGACCTGACGGAGTGCAGGTCATCACTAGGGGGCTGGTCTTTCCCTTGGGGGCTGGTTACGCAGGCCTTGCAGCCTGCCTTACAAGATCATTCAGTACCCCAGCCTAATAACAGCCATCCCTGCTCACTTCCTGTGGTTCATCTCCCTGTAAACCCCATCATGGTAACCCCTAACAACAGCCTATGTTCACCCCAGCTTAAAAGGAAGAGACAAACCAAACAACCACCTAAAGTGAGGGGTGCAAAAGGACTTTCTAACATATCTACTGCTCAGACTACTACTCAGCCCAGGGCCAAATGTTTGGTCCCACTGAACCTTGTTGCTATGGACTGGGCAGATTTGTTTGGCAAGTTCAAAGACATGATCCAGCTAAGTATTGCCCCTCTGATTGAAAGAATATCCGCACTGGAGATAGCCATTACAAAACTAGCTGCTGGGTTTGATCCACTTAAGGATGCTATGAACTGAATCTTTTCCTTGGGAGGGAGGAATACGGGAGCTGACCTGCTTACCATGCACAGGAAGGATACCTTGCGAGACTCTTTGCCCAGAGGCCAAGTTGCAGATGGGATAGCTACCTCCACTTTCAAACCACCCCAGCTGCTCTTATAGCCTTTGGCTCCCCCAGTTACACAAGCTGCAAGAAATCCAGGAACAGAAGATAGTTTCCAAAGGACTCGCGTGGACCAACCAATCCCTGGAGAGTCGACGGGCAGAATTAATTAGTCAGGTGCACAGCTCCCTTGTTTAAATCTGCCGCCGGACTATTGTCCCTACACATCCATCTTGGCAGAGGTTTCAAGTTTAAATGCTAATACTACAGAAAACGTTACCCAATTGAAAAACAAAGTATGCTATTGGCTGGCAAACAATGCTTACTTTAATTATAAGGATTACGATGATATCTTGTTTGTTAGGAGGGTAGGGTGGGTTGGGCCAATGCCTACGGTTTTAGAGGGGGACTGTGTCGTAATCAGCCGTAAGTCAACCGACTTGGCCAAGCGATTACTATACAGTTCTGTTGCACTGACCATCACGGAAGTCTGTATTAACATTCTTCCGCTTGGCTTTTTCTATCGGAGCTTGCAGTCCCATCCCCCTCCCATGGACAGAATGATCCATCATCCTTTTAGGCTCCCAGCCATCCCCCCTGCACAAATAGCTATCCCTGTGAGTAATAGATTTGATCCCCTAAGTACCCTGGACCAAAATGATTGACTTCAGAACTTATCTTTATGCACCTCTGGGATTAATCCCTTAAGCTCAGTGAAGGGTCTCCCAAACTCATTACCTGCAGAGTCAATACCATCAAGTGTTGCAGGAGATGGTTCCGAAAGCTTCTGTGTGGTAGCAATTCCTTCTCTTGGTCGACGGCCTTGTGGAGGCCTAATCACCCTAGTAAGATTTGCTGCTAATCTGAGAGTATGTTCAATCCCTGTCAAACATAGCAGCATCCAGATCCTTTGGGTTATTAGCTCTAAAGATTTTAGCTTTTTTCTTGTGAATTGAGGTGCTCTTTGAAGTAGTATCATGCCTTCAGCTCAGATCATTTGCTTAACTTAAATCCTTTAATATAATAATAGGCAGTGATTTTAACACTAAGCTGGGTCACTACCACTATGAGAGTAACCCCTTTGTGCTGGAAGACTCTGTGGTTAGCAATTCCGACCCTGACCAAAGGGGCCGGAGGCTTTCAGAGGCTCTTGGTCAGGCTGGGCTAAGAAACGTAAGGCCCGGGGGTTCCAATCTGTCCAGGGAAATGCCCACCTTTGTGGGGTGGGGAAAAGGGGCCATTATAGACTACATCTTTATTTCAGTATCCCTTGGGCTGCCTGCCTATCTGATCAACCTTCTTAGAGCTCTGCATATGGATGTAAATGCACGAGTTTGATACAGCACAGATGGGAAAACTACTGAACCTTTTGGCTTACCGCGAGGGGTTATGCAGGGATGTGTGTTGGCCCCATTAATGTTTTTATTATATATAAACAGCCTAAACACATGTTTGAGTAAAAATGGTGTGGATCTGCCAAGGGTAAAGACAAGCAGGGTCCCGTCCTTGTTATACGCCGACGACGCTGTGTTGATGGCCCAGACGGCTAATGCGCTAAAACTCCTGGTGGACCTGTTCATGAAGTTCATGGATGACTTGGACCTTGATACTAACATCTCTAAGACGCATTATGAGGTCTGTGGGAGGACAGCCAAGACAAGGCTTATTGATGTTAAAGGACAACAGATCACCAGGGTTTCCTTATTTGCTTACCTGGGGATCTCTTTTGACACCAGAATAACTGGCTTCCCTGTATTTCCAGTCGCTGCTCTAAATTCACCCAAGCCTGTTGTGCATTATTTAGATTTTCATTGTCAGTAGGTAACAAGCCCGTTCTGCCCCTGTTACAAATGTTTAGACTGAAGTGTCTCCCAGTGCTGACTTACAGAGCTGCTATTTGGGGGTACTGTAAGTGCAAAGGAATCCAGCTGGAGGAGGACCGATTTTGTAGGAAACTCCTGGGGGTGGGTCCAAACAGTTCCTCATTTTTCACCCATGAGGAATTGGGTTTAAACTACCTGGAGGACCAGGTTAAACTGTCTCTATTGTTACTATGGATTTCTGTATGGTCTAATAAGAGCCTGTGGTTAAACAGGAGTGTGATTGAGGACTGCATGGAGTGTACGAATGGTCTAATGTGATTAAATTACAATAAATCTGTAGCCTGCTCCCTAAATCGCTCTAACATTTTAGATAGGCCACATCTTCTTAAAGAGGGTGATCGTAGAATCCTTATGGAATTTGTTTTAAATAAGGCCAATGTGGAAAGGGAAACTCGGGTGCTGACGAAACACTCAACTTTCTGTTGCTGAAATCAGTTAGTGGTCCCGAAAATGATCACACTGCAATTAAGCACCCATGGATAGATCCTTACTTACAAAATTTCATTTGGCCATTATCTGCACGATGATTTGCTTCCCTCCGGGTCAGTTTGATCCCCATTCCCTTTTAATTTGTCCTTGTGATGACCGTTCCCCCCAGACTCCAATACATTTTGCAAAGAATATGAATTTCTTCGCAGAAGATATCTATCACCACTTTTAAAAGAGAGGGGCTTCACTCAATTTCGACCTGCTTTTTTATTCTTACAACTACTACAGGACTACTACAGGACGGCGGTCATCGGCTATGTAAAAGGCGCCTTATACTGGAACAAAATAATGTGTGCATAGTCAGGGGGGTTCTAGGCTCATGGCAGCCCTGGGCAGGGAGTGTAGGTAGGGGGCCCCGGAAGAGGGGGTCCGGGCGGGGCAGAGCCCCCATGAGCTCAGAAAGGGGGTCAGGGTGTTTGAAAGTGGAACAGAGCCGGAGACCCCCAAATCCCTGCCAGGGGCCACCACGCAAATATGTATCCATCCTCAGAGGATTATTATATTAAGGATATATATTGGCGTGGTGGCCCCTGGGTTTTGGTGGCCCTGCGCAAGTGCACAGCTTGCACATGCCTAAGGCCGCCCCTGGCATAGTAATAATGATGTGTATGACAGGCCGGGGTCCTGATCTTAAACGGATTTTATGTGTTTATGAACTTTTTTAAATCGGATGAATTGAACTGGTATGTGTCTAAAAATGGTTTTAAACGCTTTGTGTGCTCCCTTTTAACGTGTTTATGTACTCCTTTTTAACATGTGTTTGTATCTTTTATGATTAGTCTGTATAATCAAATAAAGATTAATATCATCATTGACATCAGTCACACAGAATATATGTGCAGACAACACTGACTAAAATGCACTCCTAACATATTTTTGGGGGAGAATTCAATTTCACACTTTTCCAGCTTTGAGTGTGTGAAAAAATGTACAACTTTTTTCAACTGGTGTTTGTAAAATGGTTTAATCTGCTTGTGCGTTAAATATGTGCTAGCTTGTTTTTTTATTACACCGAATAGATGACAGATTACAACATTTTTATCCCCGAAAGTACAATAATTAGTTTTTTGCTAATGTAAAGTGACTTATGACTATGGTTCACAATGGTTTGGAATTTGTACTTTGTGGTGGCTCTTTCAGCATCAATTTCTGAAAGAAAATAGAGAGGATAATGTGTTTAACAAACAAATGATGGCAGGTCGGGAATACAGGAACGTATTTAATCAAAACCATCACATCACAAATTGAGGTCCACGCTGTAAAGAATTTTCAAGGACAGTTAAAAATATATTGCATTTGACGCTTCAGTTAGTCCGTCGACTCTAATGGTTACTAAATAATTAATCCAATTATGGCCAAAACAGGAAAATCTTTTTCTTGCTTTGTACAAAAAATTCCAGTCATGTAGGCGAAGAAAAAGAGAGGTCAATTAATATAATAATCCCTATTACAGGTTCCACATTGTTCAGTAGAGCAGAACTGTATCATTTGCACGCCATTAGCGACATAGGTCGACCACTTACTTTCAGAGAAAGAAAATAACAAAAGCTAGAGTGAAAGGCCTATCACCTATAAACAGATAATGCACCAAATGTGCCAGATCTAGTCCACTTACAGTAGGTACACGTCTGTACGTCTGCCCACTATACGAAAGGTAGGCCACAAACTATATCTGTGTTTAGTAATTCGATCATGGCATAAATGTCTGGGTAAATATATTATGTATGCAATAAATTGCAGCCACTCATATCAAAGGCTACGTAGTAGCCTATGTAAGTACATCTGTCCAGGGAATTTAGGGGCATATTATCAAGCAGGGCGTTAAATTTATCGCCGTTTTAGCGGCGATAATGGGCTTGATAATATGCCCTGGAGAATTCCAGTAGAAGCCCATGTTCACACCAGAACATGGGTTTCTATTGGAATTCACAAGGCCATATTATCAAGCCCATTATCGCCGCTTTAGCTGCAGTTGTCTGCCGCTAAAACTGCGATAATTGTTAACGCCCTGCTTGATAATATACCCCAAAGATCTTTATGCTAGAATTGCCGCACAGCTATTTTAGTACAGGCCATAGCTCCGTTCAAATGGCCATTTGGGATTGGTATATCGGTGTGTTATCATCTATCCATAAACATACATCCCTCGAAGTATGTTTGGATTGATCTAAGTTCTAATATGAAGAGCACAATTAAACAAGCATTCCATGATGTGGAACTCCCTACCTATTCATTTAAGAGCCAATGGCAATATTCGCAGTTTTAGAAAGCAATTGAAGACCCACCTATTTGTATAATCAGGGCATTAGCCATCTCACGATCTCTGTCGCGGCGCTGGGAAGCCAGATCTGGATAGCCAAGCGCTATTACAAGATACTATAACATAACATAACATTACTGCAATAACGTGATCCTAAGTCATTAATGGTGTTGCAGGAACGGCAACAGGGACAGACCTGGGTGAAAAGAGCCCATCCTCAACAGCAGAAACAAAATTGAGCCCATCTAAGCCTACTCCAGAATTAAAATACAATTATTCAATTTTTCAACCTAGTTTCCTTCGAAAAGTTTCCTTACCCAAGATTAACCTTAGCCTGGGTAACCCTAGCAAAGGTTATTTAAATGCAGCCTGCTGCGTTGAGGTGATTCTTCGTCATTGAAACCATGCATATGCTAATTGTATAGTGTTAATTGAAGCCATTGATCTGTTTGGAAGTTGAGTGATGAACAATGTAAAACATTTAAAGGAATCTTTCTTTACCAGACAGCTTAATATAACCTAGCACAGCGATGTCCAATATATGTCCAAACGGTCATATTCATTCTAGATTTTCTGAACAATGACTGAATATGCAATTGTTGCAGTTAACATAATGTATATATATTTATTTTATATGCATATCCAGAAAATTTAGATGAAGGTGTCCAGTGCAAGCTTTCCAAGGTTCAAAGATTACACATTTTCCTTTCTTCAGTCTCTGAGTTGAATCAGTCATGCACAGAAAGTAATTTTTCCTCCAAATTCGAAAATATTATAGATGTGGATAGTGTTTATGGTAGTGCATCACACATTTTTCAACAGAAGACCCTTGGAATTGATCCTGCATGCTCAGCTTTCTGTAAAAATCATTTATGCTTCCATTACTTACGAATAATGGCATTACTCCTAGTCTTTCTCTCTCGCCTTCCTTCCTACAAATGAGGCTTTCTTGCCTCCCACCAGACCCCTCCCCTCTGAGCATAAACGCCCCACCTACACTCCAAACCTCCTGTACATAAACAAGCCAGACTAGCTACTTAGTTGTTCTGTACTGGGACGGTGGGAGGAAACATAAAGAAATGCGACCGAGAAGGACTAGGAGTAATGCCATTAAAGGTAAGTAATGGAAGCATTACTGCTGCGTTCCCCCCTCGCCTTCCTTCGTTTCAAATGAGACATAGCAAGCAAAGACAAACTAACAACTGAGTTGCAAAACCACCCATTTTAAATTTAATGCATAGCTCAAATAACAAAATACATCTCTTTTCCTTCATGGAAGACAAAACTCTGACCCAGAACATTATCCAGCGTTCTAACTCAGCAATCAGATAATGATGCATAAAGGTGGTTGGAGTAGGCCATGTCGCTGCCCTTCAAATCTCCACTATTGAGGTCCCCTGCAATTCAGCCATTGTTGCAGCCAGACTGCGTGCAGACCTTCCCTGAATCCCAGGAGGGGGAACCACACTATTCACTTTATATGCCAAGAGAGTCAAAGAACGTATCCATCTACTTTAAGTAGCAGTCAGTGGATTTTCCCCTTTTCTCACTGGCCCAAAATTCACTTTCTGAATAGTTTCCACCTTCTCTAGATGTTCCAAGATGTTCCAAGAGCGACCTCCTACCATCCAAACGATGCAACCCCCCTCGTGCAAAAGGCCTGAACCTTGGCATTACCCGGAGAAGCAAACAGATCCAGCTCTGACTGACACCATCTCTCAAAAATGAGGCTAAAAAAAAGCAGGGTAAGGACAAAATACTGGGAAGAATGCCGCTGCCCGCGTCCCCCACAGGGGGACATCAGCAGGGCAGGCCCCTTGGTGCCCATTAGTCGGAGCACCCCCCCCCCTCCTCCAGTCCTCGTGAGGGGGAGGCTCGGGCAGGTTACCAGCCCCTCCGCTGGTCGGGTGCACCAGTGACGTGCTTCCGGGGGAGGGCGCGTTGAGGCCGGCCTGGTATTTAAGCCCCAGACGTCCAGGATGCGACCTCTTTGCCGGTCGTTCTGCCCTCCCGGCTGCTTCCTGTCCGGACTCGGTTCCGATCGTCCTGCGCCTAAGACGGAGGGTATGGATGCATTCTCGTGCACCGCAGCAAAGGCAGTATGACTATCAGTTGCCCTCGGTAAAAACTTGGTTGGGAGCCCCCCCTGATTGGAGTCAGCTTTTGTTGTCACAGGCCAGCTCTCTAATTCCCACTATGGCAAGAGTTATTGACAGTGCATGGGCACACACTCCAAATTCTACATGTGTTTGCATCTAATATTCGCGGATGGTGATGTGTTTGCGGTGCAGTAAAACCGCAGTAGCTCACTAATAGTAATGAAATGAGTTAGTGACCCTACCACAGGCCGCTAGGTGAAGTGTTGCAGGGAGGCACACTTCAAGATAGGATTATCTCACATAGGCTGATACAAACCATGGTCTTCTTAGAGCTCCTGGCTGGTCAAACGGGAGTAATTACTGTAAGGGGTCTCCCGCATCCTCATGGTTTTATTGCCAGCAATAAAGTGCAGCGGAGCCTTATGTCACCCATGATGCACCGAAAGGATGTCAATGTCACACAGGGTAGTTGAGACAGCTATCGACTCTTGGAGGGTAGCCTAACGGCTAGGGCGGCCCAATCTGTAGCTGGGGTCCCAGGTTCGTGTTCGGCGAAAGCCTCAAAATTAAACATGTAGGCCTCCATAATGTGACTAGTGTGCTGGTAAAGCACCCTGATATCCGGGGGAGTTTGTGCTATTGGGTAACTTAGTAATTTTATGCAACTAAGAAGCATGCAGTAGCAAACATTTGGCTGGTTAAAGATGTGTGCTCCATGTTTAGACGGGGGCAGGTATTAACCACAGCCTTATGAACGAACTGCAGGGTTCACAAGCAGGGAATGCCCTGAGCTAGGTGCACAAGTAAGCGTACGGCCTGGGTCGGATTCATTTAGTGGTGATTCAGGTTCTCGGGTGGGGAGACCTAAGGCGGTATTAACATGCCCAACGGTGCACAGTGAGAAAGTAATAGTGTTACTAGTTGCCCGAATGGATTTTCACCTGAATAGGGTGCTTGGCGAATGGCCGCCTGGGATCCAACGTATGCCCAATAGGGTGACCAGTCACGAGACTGATAGAATAGTTACCCTGCACAGGACTGTAAGGGAGATTGTCTAAGTAGATCTCAAAAGAGCCTTCAACGCATGATGGGGACAATTAGTGACATGCCTAGAGAGGTAAGCCCTGTAGCTAGGGGCAGGACGTCTTGGTAGATAGCTTGGTCGGCGGGCACAGGCAGGTGATTCCAACAAGGGCCTAGCTAAGCTTGTGCCAGGCAGAGGTGGGGATAAAGGTTGCCGCTGCCCGTGTCAGAAACATGACCTTGGGGTGCTGGGCCCAAAAAACCCTATCATGAAGCAGTGGGGGTGAGCAGGTGGCGAGGTGTTTTTAAAGGGCAGGCTAGGGCTTATAGGGCCGAAATGGGTAAAACAGCTTTGGCAGGGACACTGATGGGTCCCCAGTGAATCCACCATGAAAGGGCTATAGCTAGACATGTGTCACAACATCCGGTAGTGCGACACCATACTGGTGCAAGTATCCAATGTCACACGTGAATAGCAGGGTCCGGCCGTCTGTAGGTTGGCACTGCAATAAATATGCAATGTCTTGGGGGAGACAATTTGCCCTATTCCTTCACACCTGTTGTGACTCCATTGTAGGGGCGCCAGGGATAGTTGGACATAACTACGAAGTTGTCTGGTCAAGGTGGCAAAGTCTGGATGGATATGTTCCTCCTGGAGGTGCCGGATGCCCTTGAAGCTGTGGGATGCAAGTAGGGAACACAGAGGTGGGGGGCTCTGTCTCGACGGTAGCATCCTCCAGAGCTGTGGCGGAGTTACAGGGTGATCAGAAGGCAGACGGGTACAGTAAGGGTACCTCTGCGGCAGACCGGTACAGTAAGGGTACCTCTGCCTGGCACAGTAAGGGTGCCTGAGCCAAAGACCTGGAGCCGCAGGAGGTTCCGGGAAAACCGCAACGGCGCCCCGTTAGTCCTTCGGGCGGTTGGGGGGCCTTACCAACCGGGGGTGTGCCATACCGCTCCGCCCTAAAGGGGCGGGAGTATAGACACGATCACGTGATCCGGAAAGGGATCTACAAAGGTGCTGCCCTGTCCGGGAGTCGACCCACCGTGCTGGCTGGCTCATGAGGCGGGCGGGCAGTGAGGGGCTGCCTGCCCTGGATCTCCCGTAAGATAACCCACTAAACTTCATACTTTTGTTGTATGAAAATAAACCTGCAGCAGTTCTTTACCCATAACAATGTGTCCTGTGTAATCATTATATGGGCAAGTGTATTAAATGCAAGGGGGAGCGGATGACGGTGTGGGCACTATGCCGCTGCCCGCGTCCCCCACAGGGGGACATCAGCAGGGCAACCCCCTTAGTGCCCATTAGTCGGAGCACCCCTCCTCCTCCAGTCCTCGTGAGGGGGAGGCTCGGGGAAGTTCACCAGCCCCTCCGCTGGCCGGGTGCACCAGTGACGTGCATCCGGGGGAGTGCGCGTTGAGGGCGGGTCGGGTATTTAAACCCCAGCCGTCCAGGATGCGACCTCTTTGCCGGTCGTCCTGCCCTCCCGGCTGCTTCCTGTCCGGACTCGGTTCCGATTGTCCTGCGCCTGCCTGCCTCGCTGCACCCACCCTATCCTCGTACCCAGCAGCTGGGCAGGTGGCATGTTGATTTGGACGTTCTAATGTTTTCTTTTGTGTTGCAGGCGGAGTTACAGGGCGATATGGAGGCAGACGGGTACAGTAAGGGTATCTCTGCGGCAGAACGGTACAGTGAGGGTACCTCTGCCTGGCACAGTAAGGGTGCCTGAGCCAAAGACCTGGAGCTGCAGCAGGTTCCGGGAAAACCGCGACGGTGCCCCGTTAGTCCTTCGGACGGTTGGGGGGGCCTTACCAACCACGGGTGTGCCATACCGCTCCGCCCTGAAAGGGGCGGGAGTATAGACACGATCACGTGATCCGGAAAGGGATCTACAAAGGTGCTGCACTGTCCGGGCGTCGACCCACCGTGCTAGCTGGCTCATGAGGCGGGCGGGCAGTGAGGGGCTGCCTGCCCTGGATCGCCCGTAAGATAACCCACTAAACATCATACTTTTGTTGTATGAAAATAAACCTGCAGCAGTTCTTTACCCATAACAATGTGTCCTGTGTAATAATTATATTGGCAAGTGTATAAAATGCAAGGGAGAGCGGATGACGGTGTGGGCACTAAGAATTTACCTGCTCAGCAGTTCCGTCCCGACATTCTCCTTCCCATGAATATAATGTGTGGTTAGGGAAAACACAGACCTCTGATCCCAATCAAAAATGTCCCTATCAATGAAGTTCAGACTCCCGAATCTAGTGCCCCCTGCCTGTTGATATAAGCCTCTGTAATGATATTGTCGGTCCGAATCATCTTAGCCTTCCTCACCATAAGCGACTGGAAGTGTACCATGGCCAACAGGACAGTTTTCAACTCTCTCCAGTTTGATGATCTCTGAGAGTCCCTTTGTGACTAAAACCCTTGACCTGATTTGACTCCAAATAAGTCACCTAACTCGAAAGGCTGGCATCTGTCGGCAGCACCACTGGCACCGGTGGGGACAAGAAAACCTTCCCTCTGAGAATACCCTGATCCTTCCACCTTGATAGATTCCTTTAAACCTGACTCGAATCTTGATGCGGGCTGACAGAGTTTGCACCTCTGGAGACCAATTGGAAATAATCGATCCTGACTAGCTGGTGTAGGTGAAGCCTGTTACAAGGCACTAGAAACAATGTAGCAGTCAAGGGGCCCGAACCCGCAACCATTCCTCCACCTTAGCCTTATGAGCCACAAAGGCCAGCACCTAAACCAGTAAACTGACCATCCTTTGCTCTGACAGTGCTACAAGGCCTTTGTGAGTCTGAAAATGAACCCCAAATGAACACCAGGTGTTGGGATGTAAGAAACAAAATGATTTTTCCCAGTTTACCAAAAATCGGTGATCTCGAAACAGTTGCAAAACCCTTCTCACATGCTCTACTAATAGGAATCTGCTCGAATATTGAATCAGTCACCCGTCCAGATAAGGATGAACGAGTACCCCACCCCCCCGAGTGATGGATTGCATTCAGAGGAGCCAGAACCTTTGGAATGTGAAGATAGCCATCTTGTAGATCCACGGAAGCTAAAAAATCTCTGGATTCTATTAAAGGAAAGATTGACTAAATAATTACCATTCAAAAATTAATCGACCTGATCCATGAGTTTACTCACTTTAAGTGCAAGACCGGATGAAATGCATCTGACACCTTCTGGACTTGGAACAGAATAGAGTAAGCACCCTTCCATACCTCTGAGGAAAGGACCCAGCAAACCACCCCTTTTGACAATAGGTCCTGACCTCATTTAGAAGAGCTTGCCGCTTTGCTCTGACCCCCAGAAGCTGAGTCCGAAAGATGCCCATATCTGGAGGAGTGTGGTCAAACTCGATTCGTTTTTTAAGGAAGTTGGCAAATCCGCAGAGAGGATGAAGTGTATTTTCTGACCAGATGACTGGAACTGGAGTCTAACACCAGCTTCGGCTCTTGAGTGCAAGTCTGAGTATATCACCTAATCTATTGTAAATTTGTATTATAAATATGTCTAATTATAAACATGTATAATGTAATGGGCTTGTGTTATCAGAACTGTAAACGCCAACTTGCTGCACATGCTGTGCCATTCTCCTTCAGCTGGTTTGTTCTAGACAAATATTTTTTTGTATTACTACCCCTGACGAGCCATTGAAGTGATTTTCGTCAAGAAGCGTGCTACTTTGGAACCCAAAGAGAATTGGTGGTGGATTAGTACAGGGAAATATAAGTTGTTAATTGGATCAGTAGACATACAAGTCTGTTGGTTGGATTGAATAGTGTAAAGGAAGGATAGAGGAGGGAAGATTGTGTTATTTGGGAAATCATTGTGGTAAAATTAGGTTTGGGGGAGTCAGAGAGTGGAAGTAGAGTACACTTGATTTTTTTCTACAGTTGGAGTAAAGTAATAAATATATAGATACATAAATACATAAAAAGGTATACATGTATATGGAAAATAATAAAGAGATATCAAATTGTATTCAGAGGTATATAATGAGTTCAACTTACATCACCTAGTAATTTTTGAAATCATACAACATGCTATGTGTGCAGTTAGTGAATTGTTAGGCCACTATATGCATCTTTAAAAAGTGCTTTGGTTCCTCTTCTTAGCATCTCATTGCAAATGGCCTGGGTTCCTGTGCGATAATTATCACACACACTGAGGTGTTCAGAATTTATCAGGTGTGCCTTCAAATAGGAAACTTATTATTATTAGATTGATAAAGCATGCAGCTAGCCAACAGGGTATCCTGGCGCCAAACATTTGGAGGCAGGCACAACTAGACAAAGATGAAAAATGAATAAAGATCACAAGAGGTGAAAGAAAGCAGAAATCAAACCAAGTCACTAAACAGCAGCGTATTTAAGCTCTTACTGAAGGCAAGCAGGTAATGACAGTTCCTCAGGTCAATTTGAAGAGCCTGGACCAAGGCAGGAAAAGGAGCGGCCCTTCATACGGACAAGCCGAAACCTGGGAACTGAACACAATGAGAGGCTGGAAGATCGCAGCTGTCGAGCCAGAGCATAAGGTGTGACTAGACTTTGAATGTAAGACGGGGTAAGGTCTTATTTGGCATAAAACATGTGGCAGAGGGCCTTGAACTCAATAAGCTTATTGACTTTCAGCCAATGGAATTGGTGGAGCAAAGGAGACGCAGAGGCATATCTTATCAAGTCGAAAAGAAGGCGAGCTGCAGTGTTCTGAATGACCTGTAGCTGATGTAATGATGCTTTATCGGGGAGGAGCCAAGCTCGCGAGCGAAATGGTCGCCTTGTAGCTCGGCTCCGTCAGCCCTCTGGCCTGACTCACATATCCTGCTGCATATCCTGCCCAGAGACGACATATTTTCGACGGACTAGAAACGCAACATTTCACTCTCACTCACCGTGTGACCTGGAGGTTCTGACTTGCGGTGGTTCCGGAGCTGTGCCACCCCGAAGGGACCGGGGCCTTCGTGGAGCTGAGACCGGGGCCTCGCCTATTGGACCCGGCCTGGCGTTGTGGTGATTGTTGGCCCCAGCCGAGAGACTGCACCACTGGAGAGAGCCACTGTAAGAACTTCCCGGTGACCCTGGACCGGGCCTGCCTTGGCGGCCGTGAGGCTGGTGTGGGGCGCGGTGCTCCGCGGACTGACCGTGTGAAGGGGTCCCCCCGCTGCTGCTCCGTCCATCGACCCTGGACCCTCGCGATCGGGCTCTACCTTTGAGGAGCGCCAGCTCTAATATAGGCGACCCTCCGCCTCGGGCACCGAGACGGTCATTGCTGGGACGCCCCGGACATCTGTAAAGGCCTACATCTGGGAACTGCTCCGGGAGTAGCGGAGAGAGGTGAAGGGGCTGACTCTACAAAATGGCTGCCGATGATCTGAGATGTAGATTTCCTCCTGATGGCGGTCACCGGTTGCTGGATTACACGGGAGCATGGTCATGTGGGCGAGAGCCTACGATTGGCGACGCTCTTGATGCTTTGCGATCTTTGCACGCGACCTTGGCCCCCGGTGCTCCGGGAGACTCGTTGCGCTCCGCTGCCATCTTGGGTGGACGCTTCTTCATGGTCCCTTCTTGCCTCGATACCGCCATTGCTTCGCCCCCCTCGGTAGCTCCGAAGGATGCTGCTACTGCCCATCGATGGGTTTGCAGGCCGGCGGATTTGGAGCCTCCTGCTCTTCGATGTCTGGAAATTGAGGACTTGGAAATCGTGCGGGGGCCCGATCATCCCCGGGTGCCTGAGAAAGATGGCGGACGGTTGCTTGTTTCTGCCTTGATGAAGTCTTGTTTCTGTCTTGCCAGCGCACCCCCGCCTTGTCGGGCGGCGAGACTGAACTCCTGTCTTTGCTGCCCCTGTTGCTGTTGCTGAGACATTTGAACTGCCTGTTTGAACTTTTGTTCACTTGCCTATTGATTGACCTCTCTGGCCTGTGTCTTTATTGTAATTTTTTTCGTTGGTGTGCTTGCCTCGCATCGTGTTGCTCACTTCATACTGTTATTTGGTGGGTGGTAATTGCGGTGAAGAAAGGATTGGGGTAAGATGCACGGCTCCCGTGGGATTATTGGTGTACGGACTCGTGGCGAAGTTGCTCATTTTCATAGTGCTATGAGAGACTTCCTTGTAAGTTCTATGATGCTCGAGATCGTGTCGTTCTGGTGCACACGTACTATGACTGTATGGTTGGGCGGAGGGCTGTAGCCGACCGTATTTATTTTTACCCTCATGCTCCTCCCTCCTCTTTACTACCTTGTTTCCATATCTTTTTTTGTCTTTTTTTCCTTTTCACTTCTGTCTCTACTACATTTCGGGTTCGGGTTTAGGGCGACAGGCGCGCTGTTTGGAGGGTAGGCCGTAGCCTTCTGCAGGGGTGCTGGGTGGGATGGGTGGGTTGGGTCTTTTTTGATGTTTTATTTTCCTCAGTTCTATGGCCCTTTTGTGTATCTTTATGGGAGTGCCGCGTCTGTCCTTGCCTCCGTGGTATGATTCGGGTGGGGTCTGTAACGTTGCTGTTCTTTTTCTTATAATCCTACTGCTTTCCACTGCGACTCCCATGCCCTCCTCGCTGCTACTATACCTGTTCTTTTATATGTTCCTCGCTACGGGGCGCTTGTTTTGGCGCGGCATTCTTCTCTTTTATTCTGTGTTTTCCTTCCCTCTCTTCTTCCTCTCCCCTCTCCCCCCCCTCCCCTCTTCCTTCTCCCCCAAGGTTAGTATGACGGGCTAGTTTTGGTGATGTCGATATTCCGGCCCCCCTGTTCTGTATCCAAAATGCTACTGGGAGGTGGGTAAGCACAGTTGTTACTAATTGCATATCGATTTGTATTCATCACAACTGTTTTTATGCCGATGTACACAGTGCTGACACTTCTGCATTGCTGCCCTTTATCCTTTTTGTTGCTAATAATTTGGTTTGGGAATCCGGGTACTTCTTTGTTGTCGCTGAGCCTGTCATACGCCTTATTACTATATTATAAAATTAACCTTATTTTGCTCCTGATTGCTGGCTGTCTAGATCCTCTTACCTCCCCCCCCTTTTTACGATAGTATTGAGAGCGTTCTTTTACGTCTGCTTCTGTATTTTTAATTTGGATTTTTTGATTGCATTATCGTATCGTGGCCGGCCAGATCGGTTGTAGGTCCAGCTTTGTATATCCTGTCTGTACAAATAAAGGTTTAAAAAAAAAAAAAAAAAATGATGCTTTATCTACACCCAAATAGAGGACGTTGCCGTAGTACAGCGGAATTAACCAGAGGGTTTTTTGATTCATCGGAGAGCAGCAAAGCAGGATGAAGCTACCCTGGAGACCTGAGGTTTAAGGGAGACTTTTGTTATCAATAATAAAACCCAGGTTTTTGACTTTGGGGACAGAGGCATGCACAGGGCCCAAATTGTCAGGCCAGTGTTTAATTCCCCAAAGTTCAGAGTTATTGCCCAGAATAAGCATCTCAGTTTTGGAACTGTTAAGCTTCAGAGCGTTACTGGTCAGCCATGATGAAACATTCCTCAGGCCAAGCTGCAGCAAAGAAGGATCCTGGTGCTGAGCATCGGAAAGGGAGAAGATGATCTGAGTATTGTCGGCATAGGACAAGATAGTCAGACCAGACTTCTCTGCAATGTCGGCCAAAGGGCAAACATATATATTAAAGAGTAAGCAGCTCAGGATAGATCCCTGAGGAATGCCAGAGATTAACTCTAACTTGTTTGATGTCACTTCATTCGAGAAGACCTGAAAGGTACGGTCATTAAGGAAAGAGCTCAACCACTTTAGAGCCAGGACCACAATACCAGAGGCTTCAAGACAGTCTATCAGAATGGAATGAGACACCATCTCGAACGCAGCGCTCAAATCCAACAGGATGAGTGCAAAGGTACCCCTGGTACTCAATGACCTCGGGTAGATCAGACTCAGTACTATGGATAGGTCTGAATCCAGACTGAGAGGGGTGTAACAAATTGCATATAGTAACAAAAGAAGAAAATAAGGTATTAATGTGTCGTTCCAAAATTTTGGAAAACACAGAAAGGAGAGAAATAGGACGAAAATTGAACCATCAAAGCGGGTGTAGACATTCCTTTTTTAATAGAGGATGGATGAGAGCATGTTTTTAGTGTGGGCTGGGCCTTGTTACGCACATTGTTAAGTTAGCATAGGCTTATTAGAAGTTTAAACACCATTTTACCTTTTTGCCGCTTTTGCACACAACATTGCATATAACTGTTGTTATAAGTTAAGCTGCGTGAAATGCTTCACATGAGACTGGCTTGTTTTCAGCATCCCTAGACTTACATCCTGACTCTAGTCTGCATACTGAGTGCTAAAGCCTCCAAAGTTACCATAACAAAGTAGCTGTTGTTCGAGCTGATCGGCTCACGTTCTAGCCATAACATACATGCAGCTGCAAGCCAACATGATTCTGGCGCCTTTAATATCACACTGTAAGCATGATTTGAGGCACTTGGAAGAAGCCTGTTTTTCCAGAGACACAGAGAGCTTTTGCAGATTCTGATGTGATTCACACCTGCTGATCTTGGAGGTATGGGGTCCCCCAAACAAGCCTAAGAGACCTTCTATATTTTATAAAACATAGTTCCTAGCTAGGGAGGGTTATGCACTAGGCACTATAGTACCTATTTTCACCATCATTGTAATATGATTTCTCCTTTTGTGTTTTATGGATTGTAGCAATACTGATCATATTATTTCTACTCATATGTATGCTTATGTTAGCAAAAATACTGCATCTTAGAGCACGTTGTTAAAATAAATATTTTAACCTTTCCGTGTCTCTTTTTTACTCCTGTTGTGGACTGGTATGAGAGTATAGTGAAAGAGTGTTCTTACTTCCCACCATTCCTGAGTATAACCTAAGTCGCATGTTCTGGGTTGTCTAATCATTGGTTCCTTTGCTATAGGACGAAGCGCTAATGTGACACTGATGCTAGCTGGTTAGGGTTTCTAGACACTAAGGTGAGTTGTTTTGGCACACCACAATTCACTAAGGTCATGGGTGTCTGAGCACAGTTCTGTGTAGGAGCAGAATCCCTGCAACAGTTTTCACCCCTGGGGTACCAAACCTGTACTTAGTGCAGTGTTAAGCAAATTAAGGATCTCAGAAAGGACCTTTTCATCCAGAAGACTGAGTTTAGAAGCAGGCGAGGGTCAAGAGGAGAGCCAGACTTGATAGAGCTCAGAGCAACTTCAAGAAAGGCAGATCCAGAAGAGGCCAAGAGCTAATCTGTGTAGAGTACTCAGACGCAGAGGTCTGGGAGGAAAAATCAGGGGAACCTGCCAAGAGACCAGCAGGAAGCATCATATTCCCTTGTTGGATGACATCCACAGCAAGTTGGTCATGAATGGACTTGACATTGTTGTAAAAGAACAGTGCAAACTCATCACATTGAGGTTGGGAGAGTGGAGGAGGAGGCAAAAAAGCACTGCAGGCAGAGAGAATTTTGACCACCTTAAACAGAGTTTTTTGGCAGTGCTGGGAGCTAGAAATCCTTTCTATGAAAAAAGCAGCACAAGCTGATCTCTATAGGGTGTGGTACCTCTTTAAAGTTCCCAAGTACTCCAGTTTGGCATAAGACCGATATTGTTTGCTCCATTGCTTTTATAAAGCTTTACAGTGCTTTCTCTCTTGTTTAAGAGAGTCAGAAAACCAAGGGGCAGGACGATGGGTCCTAAACTGCGGTTTTCTGACAAGAGATAGAACAGCGTCAGTGGCTGCAAAGAGCCAGTGGTGCACAGTAAGTTGAGTTTGGTCAGGAGAAGAATCGAGAACATGGATGTTATCCCGAAGCACTTTGTTTAGAAAAGGCATGTTAAGTTTGGACCAATTCCAAGTTTTAGGCTGTGAAGTTGGCCTAGTGGAAGAAGTACTGGGAAGCTTAATGGTAAAGAGAACTGCAAAATGATCAGTACAGCAACAGAAATGATAGAAAGATTAGAAAAAATAGGGTCAAGCAGATGACCCGCGATGTGAGTGGGAAGTGAATAAAAGATTGAGAATATTCATATCCTCAATGTTATATTATGTTATATGTTATAAAAGGATTTGTATCGCGCTCTAATACTCTAGAGTGTCCTGGCGCGTGCGCGGGCTGTGGGAGAACAGACAGGAAAGATTAAATAACCATTTTAAAAAAATGGGCTTTACATTTTTTTTTTAAAAAGGCAGAAGTCCTGTGTATGTTGTAGCTCCACGGGGAGGGCATTCCAGGCAGCTGCTGCTTTAACAGAGAGAGACTGGCCACCCATGCGCGCCCTACGGAACCGTGGGATGAACAGCCGGCGCTGAGTGGAAGATCGTAAAAGGCGACTCGCGTATACAGAACAAAACGCCTCCTAAGATACGGGGGCCCTTGGCCATGAATGGCCCTGTGAGATAGAATGGGGGCCTTAAATTGCACTAGCTGTGCCACCGGTAGCCAATGCAGATCACGCAAGTGCTGCCGGACAAGAGATGTTGAACAGGAGTCTGCCCACAACATTCTGTATTATCTGGAGTTTCTTAACCAGATAGCCCGGAATGCCAATGAACAGTGCATTGGCATAACCAAGGCGGGAGAGGATGAGGGTGCGTGCTAGCATTTCTTTAGCCTCCCTCGGAAGCAGGGGAAAGAACCTTTGTGAGGCCTTGAGGGTCCCGAAGCAAACTCCTGTACGTTTTTAATGTGTTCTTCAAACCTTAGATCTTCCCCAAACCACACCCCAATGAATGTAGAGGCTGATTTATCTTCAAGGTTCTCGAGATGGAGATTAAGGGTCACCAAGTACTGAGAAGTTCGCAGAATGGAGAATATGGGAGCCAGTAGATCACAAAAGACTGAACACCAATTAAGCAGAGGCCCAGGAGGGCAATAGACAAGGGCACCTGAAAGAGTAAACTTATGATTAAAAGGGATGGAAAAGGCAAAGGATTCACAATTCGGAAACCAGAGGTCCACAATTTTATAGTTGTAAATTGTTTTAACAATGATGGCGATACCACCCCCAAGTTTGACGGGCCTATTGATACCCAACAATGAAAAACTGTTAGGCAGTGCCGAGATGACGTCAGGTAGAGAACCATCATGGAGCCAAGTCTCAGTTAGAAAAACGACATCAGGATCTATGTCAATGAGAAAATTGAACAGATGAAGCTGATGATTAGGAAGGGAACGACAATTCAAACTAAAACAGCGAAATTCACTACATGATGAGGAAATGGTTAAAAATTAGAAAAGGAGCCAGGAGCCTCACTTTGATCCTGTTCAGCTGCCAACTGAGAGTTAGAAGTGCACTCAAAGTGGAAACATGAGCACTGCAGGAGAGGAAGATCGGGAGTAAGAACCTGACAGAACGCTCCCAAATGGGGTTGAAGATTAAGCAACATTAAGGAAGAGTAACATCTAGAAACTGAGGCAGAGCACTATCGCAGTCAAAATATGTAAAAGTACTCACTACTAAAAATTACAGGGGTGCTAGCAGGAATTACATATCGGAATTATACGGTCAACTCTTAACAAAAATAATAATGAATTAAAGCACCAACATTATTTAAAACAAAGAATATAAAACTCATGTAAGAAGACACGCAAGGCTGTGTTTAATGAACTGCTAAGGACACCCCAAGGGAACGTGTGTCCCCCTCCTCCCACCACATACAGAAGATATATCTTTCCATGGTAAGCATGGAAGGCTTTGAAGGACTAGAAAGCGTAAACAATAGCCCGGGAAGCTGCACTCCATTACTGTATGCGCTCCTGTTTCTGCTGAGCTTGTATCCCGAGTGAGATGGCAGTGACCCATGAGCTTTGGCATTCCGCGGAACCTGTTTTATTTTAAAAGTCAACAGTTGGACCTTCTGGGACTTTAATTGGTCATACCTTCAAGCAATAAACAGGCTTATCACCATGGGCCTCTGTTTATTGATTTATGTTGCTTCCTGCAAGTCGCAACTGTGATTCCAGGTCAGTACGCAAGCAGCCGCATTTTCTGCAGCACGCTGCTCGTGTCTTTCTTCACATGGCGCCTCAATAACATACTAAGTGATGTACCTTTTGGGGGGTTCCCTTGGTAATGCCTACCAGCTCCACATAGATTTGGTGCTGTAGGCCCCCTCTTATTGAACTCTGCTGTCTCCAGCTCATCGTGACTGTTCGATTTGTAGGGGTGCATTATAATCATGGGTAGTACGCAACTACATATAATCCTTTATTTCACTAATTTCGGCCAGTAGAACGTGAAGCGTGATAATGTAAAAGGTGATGTGTTAGTAATATTTTGAGTGTAAACATGAAGAAATTAGTGTTGCAATTACGTATGGTTAGTCGAAAACATTAACATGCAGAATTTGTACATGTCCCTGACAAGTATTCACAAAATTGATGTGTTTATGTAATGTGTTAATTTAGATGTGCTCAGTAAAAATGTTCATTTTATATGTGTAACTACATGAGGCCTTCTGACATTTCTTATGTTGACCGATTTCTTTAGGCCTGAATTTTATTTTTCCCTAAAAGCTCTTGCGTTAAACTTACTAGTAACTTTCATGTGCATGTTTGATTTGTTCTTTCTCACGTTTCTGTTGGAGGTGGAGAAACTAATCTTGGGATCAATGTGAACTAAATGCATGCAACCATACTATAGAGGGTGCATGCTAATTACCTCATATTATGACATTGCTCAGATCCTATGTGCAAGTGGACAGAAAACACAATGCATTCATTATATATGTTGAATATAGTACTGTCCCATTCTGATACATGTCATGGTAAATGTATAAATCGATTTAGGATGTTCACTCCAGCCTCTAAAATCTCCGCAACCTGGACAACCCCCTCCACGTACTTCCTTTCATCCATCACAACTGTGCTCTGTTCGTGATTTTCATCCTATACATTTAAGAATTGAATTCTACATGGTACAGTATATGACATTTTTCCAGCACTGGAGAAACAACCTACTCCTGTGACAATGTGAGTTGTAACGTGTAAGCTGGAGGTGTAGGTTATAAGATAGTGCTGGTTATTCCTTCTTGTGTCTCTGCTCTGTATTCTTTTCTAGTACACTATTCTATATGCCTTTGTGGCTGCTACCAGTACCTCACTTGCACTGATTCCTTCCTGGGTGTCTAGTCCAATCACTGTGGTTTGCACTGACATCCTATATTTTCCCAGTCTCTTCTTTGTTTGACACTTCATGTCATGCCATGTCTTTTTATTTTCTCCATCAATGCATCAATGTTTTTGGTACGTAACAGTGCCAGGATTGTTGCAAGAATGCCATTCCACAAATCACCGATTTTAGACTCACAAAACCTTTGTTTTTGCGGTTTTGTTCTCAATAACAATGTTAACTTCTTTATGTGTGGAGCACAGTTTAATTTTTTTTCCTGCCTTCACAATCTTTCTTTGCCCCCAGCGTGCTCCTGACTATCATGGCTCCCATACAGTGCCATGTATAGTCTTAAGGTCTCGCCTAGCGAATGCAGTGCAGGTGCTTCACTTGGCGAGGCTCTATTGTTATGGCTTTCATTCACGAAGGGAGACAAACCATGGGCCCGCCAGGACAGGCGATGTTCACACGCATGGCGTCTCTGGCATCTCCTTTGTAGAGATAGGAGCCATCACATGCTCCCAACACGCACTTGATTTATTAGCGCTTGTCTGTCCTTTGGAGCCTCTCCAAAAGTGCCTGAGTATCTGTTTCCGATCATGAGCTGTACATCAACAGACTAGTGTTAAAATATTGGCTCATTCCACAGTTGCCCCGGAATCTTCCTGGTAACAACGGCACTGCTGTGCAATATAAACTTCACAGCATAGTGCACATTTCTAAGTCTGCACATACCATCCGGTCTTTTAAGAATGTAATGTTATTTACATTTTCATCTATTGCAATACAATGATGCTGCTCCTGTAATGCATGTTCACATTTTGGGTTTTGTGAGCTTGTTATTGCTGTGTGTAAAGGAAAAAAACATTTTCGCTACACAAAACTCTGAACTAATGGTTCTGTTTTTTTTTTTCTGTGCAATTTTATATAAAGCTAACTTGAGCTGAAGGTACTGGAGCATTTTACATGAGCATCAGGTGCATTGCGCAAGGTCACATGCATGTTTTTTTAGACGCGGGAGCAGCAAATTCATTTTTAGGCATTGTGGGGTTAAGTAATGTGCCCACTGATGTTGCGCTGATGGCTTGACACGAACTTGGTTCCACAATTTCAAAGTTGGCAACTTTGGCCACATCTTCTCCCATTCGTGTCACACCACCCACCAATGGCAACCACTCCTGCAATCAATAAACAGGAACCTTTTATTAGTGAAAACAACTTGATCTCAATATACTGGCCATTCTTGTTTGTTAGTTTTGCGGTGGAGTGTGAAAGGAGGCTCGCCGATTTTAATCAGTTGTGAGTGTTTTTAACTGACATGACACTCGTGGGCTTGGGATAAACTGAAATTCAGTCTAGATTCTATCTGCCCCGGCTGGGCACAGAGTTTGAGTGCAGGAGAAGTCGAAAAGATAAGGTTTTACTGGGTAGTTTTTATCTGCATTAACTGCAAACTCACTGACAGGACAAGTTCATGGTGGTTTATTTTCTGTGGCGCCCCTAGCCTCCTCTCTGTCCTCAGAGCCGTCTCTCCCTACGGTTTCACTCTTGCGTCTCCACATGTGCCTTCAGTTATTATTTCACATTCTCTGCGTCATGGCGCTTTTTACTTTTAAAGAGGTTGTAAGTGCTGATCTGACAGAGGTGTGTGTGGAATTTAAAATGTGCAGAAGCCGAAGAGAGGGGGCGCTGTCCTGCTGAGAAGCAGACCACCCGAACCCCAGGTCTCATTAAACATGGTGCTGTCCAAAGGCGTCACCTCCGAGCACCTGTTCTCATTGTATCTTTAAAAGCTCTTTGGGGATACCCACGTATTAAATTTTTTGCTGTGAATATTGTACATTTTTTCTGAATTGTTTAATCAATGGCTTTGAAAAACAAGCAACCATTGGCAAAGCCAATAAGTCTCCACTTTGAATGGCGCTAGCCAACCTTTTGGCTTTACCAATGCATTGTGGCAATGCTGAACAGCATCAGCAAAAAAGAAGAAAATGGAAAGCAACACAGAGAGAGCATGGGGTGATATGATATGAGGGGGGGCAAGAAAAAACATCCACTCATTCAGTATGTTGAAAGAAAAAGAAACAAGCATTTGCAATGCAATAGGTCTCGCAGTTACGCAAGTTTGAGCTATTGCCATTGCAAATAACAATGCCTTTTAGATTTGTGTTCGTTTTATAAACATAAATAAAAGGCTTTGTCATTTACAATGGAAATAGCCTAAACTTGCGAGACCTATTGCATTGCAAGATCTTGTTTACACTTCCTTAGGTATTCTCCCTCTGGGCAAGCACAATTCCACCGGATGTATGACGTTACAACGCATACTTTCCCAACGCCTACCTTTACAACGTGGTTTTTACAACGCATACCATTACAACGCATAATGCTTTTAGGCGCTGGATAGTGAATAGTTTAATTTACTATTCCAACTCCAGTCCCCGTGGATAGTAGGGAAGGTTATTGGATAGTAAATTAACCTATTCCCTATCCTAGAGCGCCCCCCAGAGCAATGCGTTGTAATAGTTTGTGTTGTAAAAGTTGCGTTGTAATGGTAGGTCGTTGTAAAAGTTTCGTTGTAAAGGTTCTATACCATTCCACCTGGTGGGTGGATGACTGCTGCCATTTGGTTTTGGTTTTGCTGTGCAATGCAACACAATATTAGGTATGTGTCATGTTTAAGCTTGACGGTAAGTTGCGTTCTTTGTGTGTGAGCATACACAGATGTCGTAGTCATTCAACAATCTTTTGCCCTTTCTTCCTCTTCCTTGACTAATAACATAGATCTACTTGCTGGATGTCTTCCTCGGGTTTTGCTCTGTGTAACGATCAGTGATTTTGGTGAGTGTCTTCTCGGGTCTGGTGGGTGTGGGTATGTGAGAGTATGGTATGGTTTCTGTTCAAATGTGCAATGCGAGACGAATGTTGGCATGATGCCTCAAAGGTGTTGCTTCTTGTGTTGTGATTCATAACCTGTAAGTGTTTCAATTTTGGGAATGTTCATCATGTTTTTCACTAGCTTACTTAGTTTGTCTTGTGTTTGTCACATATTGCTACATTTATTAAAATGCATTTAATAATTGTTATTCTTTCTGTAGCTGTTTCATTAGCGGATAGATTAAATTCCAAGTGGGTAGGGAGGTAAACTTGCTTTAGGAATATGTATAGATGTTGTGGTTTTTGCATAGTATGCTGTAGGAATTTGATGTATGTTTCATGTGATTGCTGTGTTAGCCTGGCCAGGCTTGTTATGTCATTTGGCTATAGTTGCATAATTACATGTATGTGACTTATGATCTTGAGCAATGTGTGATTCTGTTGTTTGCACCACACACCACATGTTGATGCTTTAGTTTCTTTGTATGGTTGTAATGATGAAGCAAAGCTTCGCATATTTTGCGGCTTGCCGAAGTCAAGAACCTCGTTTATGTGTAATAAGGTAACAAAATGTATGTTTTACTAACATTTATTCTGTTTAGGCAAAGTTCCCGAAGCTTGCCTATGTGTATTTCTAATGAATTTAATCCGTGTCCTCTAATATGGCCGCCGCTTGTATTTTAGTTACTGCGCATGCGTCAGCCACACTCACGTGTCCTGACGCGTCTGCAGAAGTGGAGGGAAAGTTATGCGCATGCGTAATTCATAGCTGTGCTTATCATGTGGTACTGCTCGTGCCACTGCTCTTGTGCCCGTATCAATGTAGCTAACATTTAGATGCAATAAGTTTATTTCTTGATGATGAGTTAAAAGTACAAACCCTGTGATGTGTTTTCATAATGACATTATTATGTATTAATTTGTTTTCGCTTACTTTTCATGTACCGCGGGGAATGGGGGTCCAAACTGATTGGGAGCCATATTGACGGTCTCTTCTGCGCATGACCAGGTAGCATTGAAAAGTGGCCACTTTGGACAGTGGAACTCAGCCAGCTGGCAGCCACAGTCAAGATGCGCCTGGGAAAGCCACCTCTGCGCTACGAGAACGGCGAATGTTGCTCCTCATGTGTTACAATGTTAATATTCTGCACAGTTCTCATGAGAACCCCAAACCTGCTAGGCGGTACCCAAATATGTTAATGAAGGCTTCAAATCGTGTATTGTGATTGGTGTGTTACCCAAATCCTACCTTAGGACCAATCGAAATTGAGGGATTCTGAAACTTTGCAACATTGGGGGGTGGTACACTGTCCCCAAACTGTATATCTACCCTGGGTTCACCTAGTGAACCATCCGACTTGTCTGGTTTAGCTGACCTGTCACTGACCCAACGCACTCAATAGGTGACTGAAGATACAGAGCGCTGCGGAGCACTCTGTCCGAATTTGACCATAGGCTAAGGTTCTACTGAACCTTAAAGTGCTGGCAAGGCACTTAGCTGGGAGTTCGCTGACCCAATCGGGGTCTTGATCGATAGCTGCAGAGCGGGTGGAGCGCAGGCGTTGCTTCCGAACTGTGGGTTCCGGTCCTGTCCTGAAGAGGGTCCTGTCCTGAAGAGGGTCCTGTCCTGAGGGTTTGCTGTCCTGTCCTGAGGGTCCTGTCCTGATTCCTATTCCGAGGGTATCCTGTCCTATCCTGGGTGTCCATTCTGCACCTGCTGTCCTTGAGGGGTATCCTTCCTTGAGGGTTTCCTGTCCTTAACTGACCCGTGGCCAGGGTTTGGTTTCCACACCTTTCTAGGTAAATATTGCTCTGAACCTCTTGAAATTCTTGCACCTTCTGAATTTCTAACTTTTGCTTTAATAAAGTTCAACATTGCATATGTGATATTTTCCATGCCTTTCTGCAACTATTGAAAGTCATTTATATTTTCCCTAAGTTTATTCCTATGTCTTCTCATTTGTTAGAAATTATATTTTGCATAGCAGTGTGTCATTTCCTGATATGGTCTAGAACTTCGTTTGCCTAGATTGTTCAAAGGCCCCTTCACCTTAAGTGAAGCGTGTTATTCATTATAAGCTCTCCTATAGTCACTCACACTTAGGCTATCCCTGTTTAGATAATACTGACTTGTATAGTATCTTTTCTCGTTACATTTTATTAGTACTTTGATGATTACTCTGTCATTATTTCTTTATGCATATATAATTTACGTTATCTTGGTTATTGATTGCCTTGTTTTATTGTACCTCATGCAAGAAAATAATGAACTTTAGATAAACATTTTAAAACTTCCAGTTGTCCGTGGTCATTTAAACAGTATTTGAATGTTATTGGTTGGGTTTGTATTTGCTGCCTTTTCTTTACAGCTAGCTCCCTGATTCATTGTGGTCATTAGGCACCCGCATCGGTGGATGGTAAGTCGGGTGCACCGAAAATTGGTAGCAGGGAACACACACACACCAACTTGGTAGAGCTCGTGAAGTCACCTGATCGATGTATATGGTGATTTGAAAAGTATATGGGCCCTGAAGCCGGAAACGGCGAAAACTATTGGTCGGGTGGCCTCGCGCGCTCTATCAGTTTTCTGGTAGCTAGAGGATGGTTAGGGACTAGTTGAGAGTAAGGCAGGGATTAGTTGGACTAGTTAAGTCGGAAGCTGCTATTATATTAATGCTGCTATAAGAGCGGCTGTTCTGAGGGAACTGATCACTCTCTTGTGAATACGCTGCTGAAATTCATGAATTTTTGTATTATTATTATTCTTGTTCTTATATTGTTATATGTACTAATCCATGCATTTGTAAACCGTATTGTTTCTTGTTGTCCGAACTCCCCGGGGAATTGAAAGGGCAAGTGGTGAATAGAATCCATTGTCCTGAGGTCACAGGTTCGAGGAAAGTTAGGTGCAGGTTAGGATAACCGGGAAGCACTAACTAGGGTTTTCTGAATACATGTGTGAATAAATGACAGTAACGGGGTTCATTGGCAAAATTCCCATAGTGGCGTAACCTAGTAAGGGTCACATCGGAAGAGTAGCAGGTTCCTCGGAGCTAGCGTGAAAGCAGAGGGGTCCGCTGAGAAACCTTAAACTCGGAATATATCCCGGAAAGAAGTGGATGAGTTTAGGGGAATAACAGGTTCACCGATGCTAGAGTGAAGGGTAGGCAGAAGAGATCTGCCCGCAGCGAGTGAAAAGTAAATGGAAGTAGTTTACTTGCAGTAAAACAATTCTTTCTCTGTCTAGACACTTGAGCACTGTGGCGAATGTGTATTTGTTGTAAAATAACCAAGCACTGAGCACTTTAAAAGAAAGAAAGTTTCCGTTACCTTGTGAAGGGAGGGAGTCAGTCGCGAAGCGCCTCTGACGTCACTCTGTGCCGCGCTAGGATTGGTAGAAGCAGCGGGCGGGTAGCGGAGCTGGAATTGTAAAGGAGGGGTGAGCGCCGGAGCGTGGGAACTGTCCCACGAAGGGGCCGCGCACCCATTGGAGGAGCTTATTTAGTGTCGCGCACCCATTGGTTGCACGAATTTCTGAAGCGCGTTCTGATTGGAGGTAGTTTGTAAACAAAGTTAGCGCAGAAGTCGTATGTGGCACTCGCAGACTACAGGAACTCGACCTGATCCAAGGCACCTAGGGTTTGAAAGGGATCAGTGGAAGACTAATAGATACGATATTATGTACGGAACCAAGAGAAAAATGTCCCTTGTAAGTAAGGTGAAAAATTATTTTAAAACGGACAAACCGATTAAATCTAGGGAAGGTGTTCTTGTCCCAGCACCCAATACTCCCGCCTCATTCATGATGTTTGACCGAGGGTACAATACCTGTGTGTGGTTGGAGAATTGGGTGAAGTACACAAAAGATGACGGAGTATTGGCGTTTCCGTTAGATGGTACTTTCAATGGTAGGATCTTATTTAATTTAAGAACCCGAATGAATGAACTGCATCCCAGACCGAGACTAACGCAGTATGAGGCATTAGAGGAATGGGAGATTGAGGCTTTTGAAAGAGAAAGACCCCGAATGGACAAGGGTTTGACCAAGTGGTACCCCAGGCAGAAACAGGAATCCAGGGATAAAAGGATGAAACAGTGGAGGCCGAGCATGATTGTTGAGGGTCTGTTTCCCATGATGCCGGCATGTCATAACATTGGAGCGGGTGAGAAAAGTACTGAAAAATGTAAGCATTGGGGGGCCCTGGGGGATTCAGATGATGAACTAATAGATGACATCTGTACCAGAAGTCCGCCACCTTACAATGAGGGAACCCGACCTTCCAGTGTAGGAGATGTTCCCCGACGCCACTTCCTAAAGGAAGAAGACAGGTCCCTGGGACTGGGAGGGGGTGGTCAAGTATTGCCCTATCCTGAAAAACCCGAACCGACGGAAACAAGGGATATATATCCCAAAGTGCCCGCAAGCCAGGAAGAAAAATATTCACGTACGAAAATCTTTTTTCCCAGACCCTTGTATGAAAGCGAAGAGAAACCATCGAATTCAGGACTGCCTTTTGTTCAACCTCCGTATGGGGAAGAGCGCAGGTCCTTTAATACTGGAACTTTATTCCCGAAACCAAATTATGGGGGAGGACCAAGTGAAACGCATCCTACTGCCCCGAGTTTTACTCCTCCGTTGACCCCACAGGTATTACATGACACAACTTTAAGAAGGGTACTAGTGGAAAAGGAGCAAGAGGCTCTAGCTAGACAAAGAACAGAAATAATTCAGAAAATTTCCTAGTTAAATACCAGTCCTGAGGCATTGACTATTCCAGTAACTATTGGACCGGTGGTCCCGTTATACGGAAATGGTCAGGGAAATCCGATTACTCCAGTTATGACCCCAGTCATGGCAACCCCGAGACAGGAACCGATCATCATAGATGATCAGTCCAGTGAGTGCGAGTCTGAAGTTGCGTTCTTGGAATTGCCAAACAAACAGACTGGAAAGGGAATACAGCAGAGGCATAACCCTTTTAATACAAAAGAAATTAAATTAGAGACAGCAACAGGTACTAGGAATGTCTCTCTGGTAACTCCGGATGAAATTGAGAGTTGGAGTCGTGAATTAGAGAAGCAGACTCCGCAAACAAAACCTTTAGACCTCTACAAGTTGAGGGTCGAAATAGAAGAATTAATGGCAGGTAATGTGGGGTTGGATCGATTGAATACCTACTCTGAAGAAGAATTGTCGTTCATATGTAAAAGCTTTACAAGGAACACCAGAGTGCTCCACGAAAAACTGACCGAAACAGCAGTTAGTATGGGGGTAGATATCTCAAAATCCAAGCCCTTACAGAAACCGTACAGAGCAGACTTCTCAGACAAAGATATAGAACACCTGAATGTGGCAGGGAAGAAGTTGCAGATTAAAGAATTAATGGGGGTACTGCAGAAATGGGGAGATGTGGAAAGATGGAGAAGCAGGTGGGCGAAAAAGAGGGAAGAGGTTCGCTCCCGACAAGTGACTCCCGAGTTTGCTTTAAGAGAGGTAGAAAAACCTGAGCAGTTATGCCCCATGCGCGAAGTTCCAGGAGGGAAATATGTGCATGTCCCCTGGTCTAGGCAGGATATTGTGTCCTTCACGAACGATTTTCCAAAATTACGAGAGAAACCAGTTGACTGGTACAGGCAGGTGGAAAGGTTCGTGAAGGTACAGAAATGTCTGTGGAAAGACCTGGATGGGTTTTTCGACATTGTGGTTCCAGTAGATTTATGGACCCAGTGTAAAATAAACATAGACTGGCCGAGTGAGGAGTACCCCAGAAACAAGGAAACTGGAGAGCCATCAAAGGATGTCATGCGAAAATATGAGCAGGTAATTCAGCATTTGAAAGAAAAGGTGCCCGCAAAGGAAACTGATTGGACAAAAATAGATAGAACAACACAGGAAAGGGACGAGACAGTGCACTCCTTCTATGAGAGGTTATTGCAGGTATTTAAAACATACAGTGGTATTGATAACATCGACCTGAAGGATATGACGCACTTTATTTACAGGTTTGTAAATGGTTTAAGACCTGAAATTTGTCAGTGGATAAAAGATAATAAAATCTGTTGGCATACTAAGAAAATGGATGAGGTCCTGCGGTACGCTAAGTACTGCGAGGATGAGATGGCAGAAAAGAAAAAGGCCCTCAAGGAAAAGGTGATGTGGGCTCAGGTGAAGCTCGCAGAACAGCAGGAAAAACAATTGAGTAACATGGTTAAAAATGCTGAGAACAAAGGTCCTGGGGGAGGGGGTGGAGGAAAGCCCCGGCCCAAATTTAGCAGGGAAGAGGCTATGAAAAAATTTCCCTGCCATCAGTGCGGCGAAATTGGACACTGGCGAAACGAGTGTCCTCAATTAGTCGATGTTAATGAAAAAACTCCTGATTTAACTCCACAGACGCAGAAAGAAAGACCAAGAAAGACTCAACCCCAGGTAAAAACAGTTCAGGTGCCTCGAGCACCCAAGCAGGTATACAGGGGAAGACAGGCAGAAGATGAAGAGATAGAGGTTTGGGAAAGCGGGGAGAACAGAAATACAGCAACTTCGCAGTATCTGCTGAATGATACCTTCCTTTGTAATGATCAGGACTGACGGGGCCTGAGAGGGGAGGACGAGGAGTGCGTACTTGGCGCTTCCTTGCCGGTAGACCAGTCTGGACCATATATTGAAGGAAAGGTTGACGGAAATGATGTCACCTTTCTGTTGGACACTGGCGCTACCCGTTCTACTGTAAGAACAGTGGACGTTCCAAACCTACCCCTCTCGGGAGAAAATATCCAAGTAGTGGGTGTATCTAATCAATTGATTAGTACTCCTGTTACCGAACCAATGGAGATTTCAATTGGAAATTTTAAACAGATGCATAGATTTGTCGTCTGTGACACCAGTCCAGTGAATCTACTGGGTCGTGATTTGCTGTGCAAAATGAACTGTACCATCTTTTGCACACCAAAAGGTGTGGAAATACAGACCCCAGATGAAGATGGCATTTATAAATTATTGTTACTTAGACCTGACTCAGAAATTAAAAGATTGACCCTGCAGGACTTGCCCCAAGAACTACAGGAAGCCGTAAAGCCAGAGGTGTGGGATTTCACTGGAAAGGATGTGGGGTTGATGAAAGATGTGGACCCCATACAGATAGCCATCAAGGACAATGCAGTATATCCTAACACTAGGCCCTACCGAATGAATGCTGAAGTGAAAGCAGGTGTCACTCTGGAAATACAAAAATTATTAGAAGGAGACATCATACAGGAAGTGATGAGCAGCCCATGCAACTCACCGATTATGGGCATCAAAAAGCCTAGTGGCAAGTATAGGGTAGTGCAGGACCTGAGAAAGGTTAACAAAATTGTAGTTCCTTGCTGCCCTATTGTCCCAAACCCTGCAGTGATATTGTACCAGATCCCTTGGGATGCTGAATGGTTCACTGTGATTGATTTATGTCATGCATTCTTTTCGATACCCCTGCACCCCGACAGCAAATTTATTTTCTCATTTGCCTTCGAGGGTCACGTGTATTGTTGGAACCGGGTCCCTCAAGGGTATACAGAGAGCCCCTCTATCTTTAATCAGATCTTGAAAAAATGTCTAGAGACTTTGATCTTACCTGGGAACTCTGTGTTAGTACAGTACATAGACGACCTTCTACTGGCGTCTAAAAGTCACAGGGACTGTGTAGTTGACACCATTGCCCTCCTAAATCATCTGTGTGAGAAAGGGCATAAAGTGGCCCCTGACAAACTACAGTTCTGTGCGAAATCAGTAAAATATCTAGGACACCAGATAGAAAAGGGTGTCAGAAAAGTCACATCAGAAAGAGTGAGAATAATTCAAAAGATGCAGTTGCCCCGTACTCAAAAAGATGTCAGAATGTTCCTGGGGGTATTAGGGTACTGCAGACAGTGGATTCTGGGATTTGCAGCTTTAGCCAGGCCCTTGATAAAAATGACCACGAGAGGAATGCCAGATGTTGTAGAGTGGGACGATGAAAGTCTAATGGCTTTCACAAGACTGAAAAACTGTCTGTGTACGGCCCCTGCGTTGGGAATGCCAGATTATTCCAAAGAGTTTGCCCTATTCTGTGACACTCGCGATAATTGCGCATTGTCAGTCCTGACTCAAGAACATGGCACGACCAGAAGGCCTGTGGCCTATTTCTCTGCCACATTGGACCCAGTAGCTGCTGGGTTACCAGGCTGTCTGAAAGCAGTAGCTGCTACCTGTGCAAGTTTGGAACAGAGTGAGTCCATTGTCATGGGACATCCTGTGACCGTGTATGTTTCACATGGAGTGGTAATTCTATTGACCAGAACTAAAACACAGTATCTCACCCCTAGTCGGCTGACTAAATACGAGAGGATTCTTGTGGGTGCAGCAAATGTAAGCATTGTTAGGTGCGGTATTCTGAACCCTGCCACCTTACTCCCCGACCCCTTGGAAATAGAAGGTGGGGATGATGATGAACATGATTGTATTGACCTGACAGAGTTCAGTACTAAGCCACGCCCAGACATAAAAGAAGTACCATTGCCTGAGCATGATAAAGAACTATTTGTGGATGGTTCCTGTCTAAGACATGAACTAGGAGGCTTGAGTGCTGCTTATGCAGTAGTGTCTTTCACCAAAATTGAAGAAGCAGGTTACCTATATAACATCAAGTCTGCACAAGTAGCCGAATTGATAGCCATGATAAAGGCTTGCAAAATTGGGAAGGACTTACGCATAACAGTGTATACTGACAGTCAGTACTGTTATGGAGTTGTGCATGACTTTGGCCAATTATGGCTACAAAGGGAATTCATGACTTCCTCAGGTACTCCCATTCGGAATGCAAAGGTTGTTCATGACCTTTTAGAGGCCATCCAGTTGCCCAAAGAACTGGCAGTGGTAAAATGTGCTGCTCATCAAAGGAGCATGGACAGAGTATCACTGGGAAACGATTATGCTGATCGAGTGGCCCAATGGTGTGCCAAAGATCGGTATATTGTAAATCCAAAACGAGGGGGGCCAGGAACCAGCTGCCAGCTTCAGGTGTTTGAAGAAGTGCCTACGTGGGATGAAGTGAGAGAGTGGCAGGAATCGGCTCCTTGGCAAGAAAGAGAGAAATGGAAGGAGGATGGGTGTAGACCGAGACGTGTGGATGGTGTGATTTTGGGCCCAACTGGTATGCCTGTGTTACCCCGACACTTGCTTGGCACAATGGCAAGATTAATACATGAAGGATCACACATTGGTAGGGATGCCATGATTCTGGTATTTCAACAGACTTGGTACAGTAAAAAGTTCAGGAAGGTAGCAGAGTCCCTCTGCCAGAGGTGCCTGTCATGTCAACAGATGAACCCAGGCAAGAGGACAATGGTTGAACTGAGCAGGATTGGGAGATCAGGGGGTCCCTTTATAAGGATACAGATTGATTTCATCACCATGCCCCGTTGTGAAGGGAAACGATATGTCCTTGTCATTGTTTGCGTATTTTCAAAATGGGTAGAAGCTTACCCTACTCCTCAAAGTGACGCACTGACAGTAGCGAAGTGTTTACTAAAAGAACTGATACCTAGATTCGGAATACCATACATTATTGAATCAGATAAGGGTGGACATTTCCAGAATGAAATACTGGCTGAACTGTGTAAGGCCTTTGGAATAAGGCAGAAACTCCATTGTGCATACCACCCAGAGGCTTCTGGAATAGTGGAACAAGTAAATGGAACTATCAAAAACAGACTAGCAAAGCTGACAGATGCTACTGGCATGACCTGGGTGAAGGCCCTGCCCCTGGTCCTGATGGGACTGAGAAGTGTTCCTGACCGCAAGACAGGCCTAAGTCCCCATGAAATCATTATGGGAAGAGTGATGAGACAAGCATGGGTGCCAGGAAGCAAACTGTTGAGTATTACTGATGATTTGGTGCTTGAATACTGCAGAAGATTGGGTGACCAAGTGCGTTCTATCTCTCGCCAGATTGGAGACGACGGCATCCTCAATCCAACGACTCCTCTCCACAGCTTGGTTCCAGGAGACTGGGTCAAAATAAAGAAGCACACTCGATCAAGCTGTCTGGCACCAAGGTGGGGAAAGAAACGCCAAGTAATCCTGGTAACAACCACTGCAGTGAAGGTCGCAGGTGTTCCCCAGTGGATCCACGCTGGACACACCCAGAAGGTATTGCCAGACAAAGGATTTGAAGAAGAAGGGCAACCAGCAGAGGACCCTGAAGGAGCCAGACCAGAAACAACTGACAACGAGCAGCCCAGCACCAGTCAGGTTGCAGGAACAGCAGACGTTGGCCCAGGAGTAGTTGACTACGAACTGCCAAGAAACCAGCCTGTGGAAGAGGTCCAGGAAACTGAGCCAGGAGTAGCTGAAGACGAGCTGCCAAGCATATGGCCAGAAGAATGGATACCGATGATTGATCTGACCGAAGATCCTATCAGAACAAGAGAACGACTTAGTGAAGGTAGAGAGTGGACTAGTCAGGAAAAGCAAGGCACAGGCGAAGAACCTCAGCCACTTGAGATTCACATCAAAACTGAGGAAGGAGAAGGTCAGACAGGGACAGAGCAGGTATTCGATACACCACCGCTAACACCTGATGCAGATAAGGGAGAGACTAGAAATAGAGTGATAGTTCGAGCAGAAGAAAATCAAGAGATCGAAGTGCTTGAACAGGATCAGAGAGGGTTAAAAGAACGGGTTCAGGAAACCGAAACAGAAACAGAGACAATCGAAAGCCAAAAACAAAATATTCCTGAACAAGGCCAGATTAGCAACCAGGCAGAAGAATTTGATGCTAGCCCTGGAACTAGCCGGATAAGGGAAGTAGGAGAAGAAAGTGGAGAAGAATTACCACAAGATAAAGAGAACAAGAGAATAAGAAAAGAAAGTGAAGTCCAAGTACCAACTAAGAGACTAAAGAAAAGAAACAACCTTGAGCCTAGGTTTGTAAAAAGATTGAGACTAAGGATAAAGACAGTGGAAGAAAAACGTGCAGAAGCAAGAAGAAGTGCTCGGATAGCAGAGCAAGAAGAAGACTCTTCCAAAAGAAGGAGTGAGCGAATAAAAAGACAAAACAAAAAGTACAAATCTCCTGAATGGACACTGGTTTTGGAGGAACTTGAAGATCTTGATATAACTGACGTGAGCGACGGAGAACCCGTCCCAGAGTACTCAGCTGAAGAGGAAGACGAACCACCGTGAATTTGCACAAAGTAAGCTAATTGTGTGAAGCCAAAAAGAGGGGTTCGAGAGACTCCTTCTGAGCCAAAATGTCTGATTCAACAGTGAATGGTAGACCTACTTGCAGCCGTTTTAAGACGTGTTGCAAGGTGTGTATATGTAGTGTAGTAGTACTGATAGTTATCTGGATAGGATTAACAATTTTCATTCCCTTTGCTGTAAGTAAAGATACTAACATTGTCCCTACTGAAGTTGTAAATACCGACAATGAGGAGCTAACAACACAGAGTGTAGCACGACATGAGAGAGCTTTGAGACAAACAAAACAGAACTTAGAAGCATCAGATGAGGGAGGACTACATTATCATGGAATGAAGAACAGGACACACTTAAATGTTTTCGCAAACTTGTTAATACACTATGTAGAGACTATGGAAATTGAAGATTGCTATGTCTGCATGAAGCTACCTACTTCGGTGGCTGAGGGCGTGACATACCATCATCTGCCATTGACATATGGAATCTCCTGTAGCATTTTAGCTAGTTTATTCTATAAAAGAGGACCGTTACAGTACTATTACTCTAACAATGACGTGATCTTTTCTGAACTTCCTATACGTGGGAACTTGAGTCCTGTACATACCAAAACTGACACCATAAGATATATGGGAGACTACTTTCTGACTATAGGTAACATTGACATAGCAGACGCACACAGAGATAACTTGACTTGTTCTTTGCGTGAGCAGGAAAAGATGTTCCTGAACATGGCAGAGAAAAGGAGAATTAAAATTCAAAAGAAGGCTAATGACGAAAGTCAGAAAAAGCCAAAGTGGGCAGAGAACATGGAAGGCACCTCATCTGGTGGAGCGGGTCCTGCTCTGTTGCTGGATTTTGAAAAGAAAGGCAAGCTATGTCTTCACCGCGAGAAGACTAGCTATTATAATAATGTTTTCATTGGTTCCAGTGAATGCGAACATAATTACAAGGTAATTGGAGGTTGGGGTTTCAAAAATGGGTCAGAGCCTGTGTTTCCTGGAATTTATTATATTTGTGGGGACAAGGCTTATTTCAAATTGCCGGATCACTGGTATGGAAGCTGCTACTTTGGCATTGTCTTCCCGAAAATATACCATGTGAATGGAAAAGCTGGAAGCAATGAAGATACTAATGGCTTAGTGCGTAGTAAAAGAGAAAGTATAGGTGAAATTATGGGTAGTATTTTCAGTGCACTGATACCTGGAGTGGGAGTGGTTCTGAACACTCACAGAATTTGCAAATTGTCTACTATAGTAGATGTGCTGTCTACTGAAACAGCTCATGGATTTCTGCTGGTCAATACCGAAATGGTTGCGATCAGATCAATGGTTTTACAAAATCGACTTGCTCTTGACACCTTATTAGCGAAAGAGGGCGGAGTCTGCCGGATGTTGAAGGCGCAACATTGTTGCACTTATATTCCGGATAAAAGTGTACAGATCAAAAGATATGTGAAAAACATTACTAATTTGGCAAAGGAACTCAAACCACTCGAGGTTGATAGTGCCTGGAAGAGACTGGTAGATGGTCTCTCAAATGTAGGTCATTGGCTTGTTAGCATAGGTAAAAGCTTATTATTCAAAATTCTGATGCCAATTGGTATTATAGGTCTTATTATACTTTCCATTTTCTTATGCTGTAAATGCCGCAAGCGCACCAAAAAGCACGAGGTAAATGCAAGAGGAGTGAAACGAAGTGTGGATGAGATTGAATTAGAGGAGGTGAATGATCAGATATACAAAAAGGTGAAGACTTCTCACCCTGCTAAAACTGAGAGAGAAAAGTTAGAACGGCTGCTGGAAGAAATAGAACTTTATAAGGTATGAAAGAAAGTTGGCATCTGGTTCCATTATAATTTGTGATGATAGTAAATATCATCAAAGAGGGGATTGATGAAGCAAAGCTTCGCATATTTTGCGGCTTGCCGAAGTCAAGAACCTCGTTTATGTGTAATAAGGTAACAAAATGTATGTTTTACTAACATTTATTCTGTTTAGGCAAAGTTCCCGAAGCTTGCCTATGTGTATTTCTAATGAATTTAATCCGTGTCCTCTAATATGGCCGCCGCTTGTATTTTAGTTACTGCGCATGCGTCAGCCACACTCACGTGTCCTGACGCGTCTGCAGAAGTGGAGGGAAAGTTATGCGCATGCGTAATTCATAGCTGTGCTTATCATGTGGTACTGCTCGTGCCACTGCTCTTGTGCCCGTATCAATGTAGCTAACATTTAGATGCAATAAGTTTATTTCTTGATGATGAGTTAAAAGTACAAACCCTGTGATGTGTTTTCATAATGACATTATTATGTATTAATTTGTTTTCGCTTACTTTTCATGTACCGCGGGGAATGGGGGTCCAAACTGATTGGGAGCCATATTGACGGTCTCTTCTGCGCATGACCAGGGAGCATTGAAAAGTGGCCACTTTGGACAGTGGAACTCAGCCAGCTGGCAGCCACAGTCAAGATGCGCCTGGGAAAGCCACCTCTGCGCTACGAGAACGGCGAATGTTGCTCCTCATGTGTTACAATGTTAATATTCTGCACAGTTCTCATGAGAACCCCAAACCTGCTAGGCGGTACCCAAATATGTTAATGAAGGCTTCAAATCGTGTATTGTGATTGGTGTGTTACCCAAATCCTACCTTAGGACCAATCGAAATTGAGGGATTCTGACACTTTGCAACATTGGGGGGTGGTACACTGTCCCCAAACTGTATATCTACCCTGGGTTCACCTAGTGAACCGTCCGACTTGTCTGGTTTAGCTGACCTGTCACTGACCCAACGCACTCAATAGGTGACTGAAGATACAGAGCGCTGCGGAGCACTCTGTCCGAATTTGACCATAGGCTAAGGTTCTACTGAACCTTAAAGTGCTGGCAAGGCACTTAGCTGGGAGTTCGCTGACCCAATCGGGGTCTTGATCGATAGCTGCAGAGCGGGTGGAGCGCAGGCGTTGCTTCCGAACTGTGGGTTCCGGTCCTGTCCTGAAGAGGGTCCTGTCCTGAAGAGGGTCCTGTCCTGAGGGTTTGCTGTCCTGTCCTGAGGGTCCTGTCCTGATTCCTATTCCGAGGGTATCCTGTCCTATCCTGGGTGTCCATTCTGCACCTGCTGTCCTTGAGGGGTATCCTTCCTTGAGGGTTTCCTGTCCTTAACTGACCCGTGGCCAGGGTTTGGTTTCCACACCTTTCTAGGTAAATATTGCTCTGAACCTCTTGAAATTCTTGCACCTTCTGAATTTCTAACTTTTGCTTTAATAAAGTTCAACATTGCATATGTGATATTTTCCATGCCTTTCTGCAACTATTGAAAGTCATTTATATTTTCCCTAAGTTTATTCCTATGTCTTCTCATTTGTTAGAAATTATATTTTGCATAGCAGTGTGTCATTTCCTGATATGGTCTAGAACTTCGTTTGCCTAGATTGTTCAAAGGCCCCTTCACCTTAAGTGAAGCGTGTTATTCATTATAAGCTCTCCTATAGTCACTCACACTTAGGCTATCCCTGTTTAGATAATACTGACTTGTATAGTATCTTTTCTCGTTACATTTTATTAGTACTTTGATGATTACTCTGTCATTATTTCTTTATGCATATATAATTTACGTTATCTTGGTTATTGATTGCCTTGTTTTATTGTACCTCATGCAAGAAAATAATGAACTTTAGATAAACATTTTAAAACTTCCAGTTGTCCGTGGTCATTTAAACAGTATTTGAATGTTATTGGTTGGGTTTGTATTTGCTGCCTTTTCTTTACAGCTAGCTCCCTGATTCATTGTGGTCATTAGGCACCCGCATCGGTGGATGGTAAGTCGGGTGCACCGAAAATTGGTAGCAGGGAACACACACACACCAACTTGGTAGAGCTCGTGAAGTCACCTGATCGATGTATATGGTGATTTGAAAAGTATATGGGCCCTGAAGCCGGAAACGGCGAAAACTATTGGTCGGGTGGCCTCGCGCGCTCTATCAGTAATACCTTTTTTATGATTTATTTGAATAATTATGCCTTTTATCAATACATATTGATCAATCGGTTTTTATCACTCCATAGGAGTTGCTTGGTGCTAATGATATGACCTGAACAGTGAGGTGGCACAAGCTTAATTGAGAATAGCCATGTCTTTCAAAAAAATATGGGGCATATTATCAAGAACGGCATTAACAATTATCACCGGTTTAGTGGCAGAAAACTGCCGCTAAAGAGGCGATAATGGGCTTGATACAATGCCCTTGAGAATTCCAATAGAAGTCCATGTTCTGGTGTGAAAATGGGCTCCTATTGGAATTCTCCAGGGCATATTATCAAGCCCATTATCGCCTCTTTAGCTGCAGTTTTCTGCCGCTAAACCAGCGATAATTTTAACTCCGTTCTTGATAATATGCCCCTATATTTTTATTGGCATTTATAAGCATATAAAAGAAAATTCACCTGTAGAATTTCGAGGTGCAGTAGTTGACAAATGTAATAGTTGGAATATCTGTCGATTCAGGCAATCGGCCCTTAGCATACTACAGGTCGTACCATATGGGGGTATGCAAAAAGACAATATTTACTGTAAACCAGCATTAGAGCTACCCCTTGTATTCCATGCCGATGCGTGGGCAGTTCCACCCACTCCATCTACCAGTTAATCATATCTGCACTTTATCCGTTCAAGGTCCCTGGGGCCTGACAGTTATCAATCAATCAATCAATCAATCAATCAAAGCATTTATATAGCGCACTACTCACCCAGAGGGTCTCAAGGCGCTAGGGGAGGGGGGTCCGCTACTGCTCGAACAGCCAGGTTTTGAGCTGCTTCCTGAAGGCGAGGTGGTCCTGGGTCAGGCGGAGGTGGGTCGGGAGGGAGTTCCATGTCTTGGCGGCGAGGTAGGAGAAGGACCGTCCCCCTGTGGTGGCTCTTCGGATGCGGGGGACGGCAGCGAGGGCGTGGCCGGTCGATCAGAGCTGGCGTTTGGGAGCGTAGAAGTTGAGGCGACTGTTGAGGTACCCTGGGCCTTGGTTGTGTAGGGCTTTGTGTGCATAGGTGAGGAGACGGAAGGTGATTCTCTTGTTGACCGGGAGCCAGTGCAGGTCTCTCAGGTGTCCGGAGATGTGGCTGTGACGGGGGATGTCCAGGATGAGTCGTGCTGAGGCGGGGATGTCCAGGATGAGTCGTGCTGAGGCGTTCTGGATCCGCTGGAGCCTCTTCTGGAGTTTGGTGGTGGTTCCGGCGTAGAGGGAGTTGCCGTAGTCCAGGCGGCTGGTGACGAGGGCCTGGGTGACCGTCTTCCTGGTCTCGGTGGGGATCCACCGGAAGATCTTACGTAGCATGCGCAGGATGTTGAAGCACGACGAGGAGACGGCGTTGACTTGTCTGGTCATGGAGAGGGAGGAGTCCAGGATGAATCCCAGGTTGCGTGCGTGGTCTGTTGGTTTGGGTGCGCTGCCTAGGGCGGGGGGCCACCAGGAGTCGTCCCAGGCGGAGGTTGAGGATCCCAGGATGAGGACTTCCGTCTTGTCCGAGTTCAGTTTCAGGCGGCTGTTCTTCATCCATTCGGCTACCTCTTTCATCCCTTCGTGAAGGTTGGCTCTGGCGGTGGCGGGGTCGTTGGTGACGGAGAGGATCAGCTGGGTGTCATCGGCGTAGGAGATGATGTTGAGGTTGTGCTGGCGTGCGATGGCTGCGAGGGGGCTCATGTAGACGTTGAAGAGGGTAGGGCTGAGCGAGGAGACTTGGGGAACGCCGCAGATGACTTCGGTGGCTTCAGATCTGAACGGTGGGAGGCGGACTCTCTGTGTCCTTCCGGCGAGGAAGGAGGTGATCCACTCTAGTGCCTTCTCCTGGATTCCGACGTTGCTGAGACGCTGTACTAGTGTACGGTGGCAGACAGTGTCGAAGGCCGCGGAGAGGTCTAGGAGGATGAGGGCTGCTGTTTCTCCGTTGTCGAGCAGTGCTCGGATGTCATCGATGGCTGCGATGAGGGCGGTCTCGGTGCTGTGGTTGGCCCGGAAGCCAGCCTGCGAGAGGTCAAGGGATCCGTTCGTCTCGAGGAAGGCGGCCAGCTGTTTGTTGACGGTCTTCTCGATGACTTTTGCAGGGAACGGGAGCAGCGAGATGGGGCGGTAGTTCTTGAGGTTGGTGGGGTCGGCTGATGGCTTCTTGAGAAGAGCGCTGAGTTCGGCGTGCTTCCAGCTCTCCGGGAAGGTAGCGATGTCAAAGGAGGTGTTGATGATGTCCCGCAGGTGGGGTGCGATGACAGCGTCGGCCTTGTTGAAGACGTGGTGGGGGCAGGGGTCGGTCGGAGATCCGTAGTGGATGGAGTTCATCGTGCGGACGGTGACTTCGGTGCTGATCGGGGTCCAGGCGCGGAGGGTGGTGGTGGGGGGTGGTGGTTCGGTCATGGCGTGCGTTGGTTGAGTGCTGAAGCTGTTGTGTATGTCCGCGATCTTGTTGTGGAAGTAGGTGGCGAGGGAGTTGCAGAAGTCTTGCGATGGTGATGTCGTTGTTTCCGGCGTTGGGGTTGGAGAGCCCTGTAACGATGTTGAAGAGTTCCTTGCTGTTGTGTGCGTTGTAGTCCAGTCGTTCCTTGAAGGCAGTTTTCTTGGTGGCACGGATGAGTTGGTGGTGTTTTCGGGTGGCCAGCTTTGGGGCAGTCATGTTGTCCGGTGTTGGGTCTCTGCGCCAGATTCTCTCGAGGTCTCTGCAGTTCTTCTTGGAGCTCTTGAGTTCGTCGGTGAACCATGGGGCTTTTTTGCTGCCGGGTCTGCTGGGCGGGGTCCTCAGGGGGGCGAGGTCATCTGCGCAGTCGCTGATCCACTTGGTGAGGTTGGTGGCCGCTTGGCTGGGGTTCGTTGCGCTGGTGGGTGGGTTCTTGCTCAGGGAAGACGTGAGCTGGTCGGCTGTGATCTTGTTCCAGCTTCTGCGTGGGACCTGTTGTTGTGGGTGGTGGATCGTGGTCCTTTTGAAGCTGAAGTGGACGCAGCTGTGGTCCGTCCAGTGTAGTCCGGTGGCGTGGCTGAAGGCGATGTCCTTGCTGGATGAGAAGACGGGGTCGAGTGTGTGTCCGGCGTAGTGGGTGGGGGTGGTCACCAGTTGCTTGAGTCCGAGGTTAGCGAGGTTGTCCAGCAGGTTGGTGGTGTTGCGGTCGTTGTTGTTCTCCAGGTGGAAGTTGAGGTCCCCGAGGAGGATGAAGTCAGCGGAGAGGAGGGCGTGTGGGCTGATGAAGTCGGCGATGTCCTCGCTGAATTGTGTGCGTGGTCCCGGGGGTCTGTAGATGAGGGTGCCTCTGAGGGTGGTCTTGGGGTTGATGTGGACCTGGAAGTGCAGGTGTTCGGCGGGTGCAAGGGAGTCGTCGGTGTTGGTCGTGATGAGGATCGTGTTCTTGTGGATGATGGCGATGCCTCCTCAGGTCTGGTTGATACGGTCCCTACGGATGATCTTGTAGCCGTCTGGGATGGCGATGGCGATGTCGGGCGCTGAAGAGGCGTTCATCCAGGTTTCCGTGAGGAAGGCGATGTCTGGTGAAGTTGTGTCGAGCAGGTTCCAGAGCTCGACGGCGTGTCTGTGGACGGAGCGGGTGTTGAGCAGGATGCATTTCAGGTGGCTGCTGCTGTTGCTCGTCTTGGTCTTGGTCGGTGCTGGAGAGGTGCAGGTCCGGATGCTGGTGAACTTGCAGGAGAGGCAGCAGAAGGGTCCGTGGGTGCGTCTCGGGGCGGCTCGGTAGCAGTCTGGGAATCTCCCGGCGTTGAGTGCGTAGAGTTCGGTGGCGTCGTAGGTTCGGCGGGTGGGCTGGTGTCTGCAGGGGCCAGGGGTCCTGGCGCTGGGCGCGGTCCAGGCACGGACGGGCACGGACGGGCTTACCTTTGGCCCACCTTCGGCGCGCAATCGGCGCGCCCGCTGCGCGTTAGCCACTCTGCCATAAGTGAAGAGTGGGGGGGCGGAGCGAGGGAGGGTCAGCTGGGAGGCGGGAGCGGGGTGGCGAATGGGAAGGATGAGCGAGGGAAGGGGGCGGGGCCGCAGGGGGGTCAGCGGCGGGGAGGTGGCGGGAAACGCGGCAGGGGCTGGGCACAGCAAAACAAGGGGTAAACAGCGGACGAAGGATATCACAGAAGAAAACTAAGTACACACGGCGAAGATGTAGCAAAGTAGGCAGAAGTACAAAATGCGCAGGGGGATGACGCGGTAGGGGCCGGGCACAATAACAAGGGGGAAGCAGGAGGAGAGTCACAGAGAGCAAGGCAGAGAAAAACACGGAGGTAAAATGCAGCACAACGATAGGGGAGAGCAGGAGGAGAGTCACAGAGAGCAAAGCAAAGGTTACACGGGGGCAAAATGCAGCACAACAGGAGGGGAGAGCAAAGCAAAGATACACGGAGGCAAAATGCGAGGTTAGCAGGAGTACAAAAATACAAATAGGGCGGAAGCAGCTCCGGCGGTCGAGGGCCGAGCACAGCTGCGAGCAGTGGCGGCACTTGGCGGGAACGGGCTCACTCACGGGGAGTGCGCACGGTGCGTGTGGTGACCGGCCCAGAGGGACGATGGTCACTGCTCACCACCGTGTTCACTCCACCATTTATGGTCCAGTGGGAGGGAGGGTCAGCTGGGAGGCGGGAGCGGGGTGGCGAATGGGAAGGACGAGCGAGGGAAGGGGGCGGGGCCACAGGGGGGTCAGCGGCGGGGAGCGGGGAGGTGGCGGGAAACGCGGCAGGGGCTGGGCACAGCAAAACAAGGGGTAAACAGCGGACAAAGGATATCACAGAAGAAAACTAAGTACACACGGCGAAGATGTAGCAAAGTAGGCAGAAGTACAAAATGCGCAGGAGGATGACGCGGTAGGGGCCGGGCACAATAACAAGGGGGAAGCAGGAGGAGAGTCACAGAGAGCAAGGCGGAGAAAACACGGAGGTAAAATGCAGCACAACGATAGGGGAGAGCAGGAGGAGAGTCACAGAGAGCAAAGCAAAGGTTACACGGGGGCAAAATGCAGCGTGCGAGTTATCAATTGATAAAAACCATAACAAAAGCCTTTCAGTGAGAGTCAAATGCACATGCCAATATATAATGAAGCATTAAATCCTAACTTAAGAAAAGAAAAACATTAAACCAGTCCTCTCACATGCTGTCTGCAACCCCATTACTCTCCCTGCAGGGGGGCTCATTCTCTACCCCCGACCGACCCTGAGCCAATCACAACCCAGCAATGTAGTGTTGTGCTTGGTCTGAGCGCCCTGGCTCAGAGCTCATATCGGGGATGGGGGCTTGGGCATGAACTTCCCCCAGCCTGTAATGCAGCCTGGGTGGAGAAGAGGGAAAGTGCGCATGACTGTTTTGGCGGCCCAAAAGGGCCAGCCAAACAGTCATATGCACTTAGGAGTGGGGGCAAACCAGTCCTCGGCTGCCCTGTCTGCCCTGTCCCACCCTGCCCGCCTCCCTCGCAAAGTTTAGCTCCTGTTCTCGAAAAAGGAATACATAAAATGATAATAACTGGGTTATTATCATTTTATTTTTTTCTTAAACTGCTAGTGGGGCAACGTTCCTTAGCGGAGGACCCCCACTGCATATTTGCAGGCTTGTGAATTATTCTGTGCACATTTATGATGCAAGTTTAAGGTAATGGAGACTGGAAACCTATTAGGACATTCGCTATTATAATAGAGCATCGCTGGTGGCTCGATGTATTTCAATGTGCATGTAGCCCAACTAACTCAATTTGCTGCTCTGCTCCTTTTCTTCAAGTGAATAATTTATGTGGCACTCAATGCTTGCAAGCAGTTTGGCTTTCACTAATGTTGAGTGCTGTACTCCTCCCTGATGAGCGCTAATCAGATAAAAGCACTTGTTAGGAGATGTTTTTATTTCTTAGTCATATAGACCTGAATAATATTTGATCAATCACAATGCTGGGAATGAACTGCTGGGAAGAGAGTTAGCTTTAGTTATTAATGATCAAAGACATGACCATTTCTGAGTGGGAAAAAAACAAGGCGCAGATTTACAAATTTGTCAAACAGCACAGCACAGCAGCAAAAGTAGCGGCACTGTGTTGTGTGAGAGGGACAGAGCAGGAAAGCATTATACTCCCACTAAGATGTGGCACTGCTGCTCTCTTCCTAAGCACTAGAATGCAATCAGGCTGCCTAGTTCAAGGTACACACCCTTGCACTATATTGCAATTTTGTCTGCATGGTGTCTAGCATAGGTTTTGCATTGGACGTTTAGTACCCTTCACTTGTGTGGCGAAAACATTAGAGTAGGTTAACTTTAGTAAAAGTAAAATGTTATGTATCACGCCAATATTAATCTACTGCTGATTGTAGACATATTTAAGAAGGAAATACACAATATGCTTTACCATCTGATGTGCTGCTGTGCGACCAGAACACAACAGAACCTCAGTGGCTCGAGTTCAGTCCATGCAGGGGGCTACTTCCCCTTCACAATTCCAATTCAACATTTTAAAATAGATCCCCATAGAACAATGCAAAGACAACAGCGTAATATAAATGCTAAATAATTTAGAGCTTTGAGATGAAAATGTTGTTAAAGAAGATAACAAGCTAGGATGTCAAAATTGCAAAATATGTAAGATACTGAGGGGGAAACACTTACTAACTTTTTATCTGGTTCAGAAAAACAAACAAAGCTGCTGCACTACAATAAAGGGAGAGAAAACACTACCATATCTAGTTAGATTTAGTGCTGTTTTCCTCACTCTCTTCCCTGGTGTACATTATGATTCCTAAAGTCGACACTTACACCTTGTAGCAGAGTGCAAGAGTATGTGGCTTCTGCCAAACAAACATTGTTTGTGTACTGGAAGGGCACCCTTCTAGACCACAATTTTGCTTTAATACTTTTCCCACGTTTTATATGAGCTGTACATTGTGGCACACATGCAAAGTTGGAAAAATGTGTAGAGTTTTAAAACCCGCTCCACAGTTACACCTGCCTTGAAGGAGGCATACGTTTTTGTCACGACTCTATGACTATCAATGATACTATAGATAGATTTTCATCAAACCCCAAGGGCCGTAGCATGGAAATGGCCATGCACCATCCATTAAGAACCCATTGGAGGCAAAGTAGAGCATAGTGCTACTTTGCATTACCTTTGATCGACTTTCCAAAGCAAATCTTGATTTGGTTGGAAAGTAAATGCTGTCACTGCACTTTGTGTTGGCTTTGCAAGCCCGCCGCAAAGTATTAGTAAAGCTAGGCCTGGATCGGGACGGAAAATTGATTTTAAGCATCTCTGCATTTGGTTTTGTTGCAACTTAAAATTTCCGGATGATAGATATAAGATCAAACTGTTGTTAGAGATATTTTACACACAAAAACAGACATAGAGGGGTGTGGTCTAGTGCACTATGTTATCGCAGCATAATTTATTGGCTCTTCGTCCGATCACAGCAAACAAGCAATAACCTTGTGATATCACCTCTTGTTCCCATGTGCTGTACAGCTGAAGTGATGAATGGGCCATTATAATCAATGGGGTGACCCAGTATATGTCAGAGGACCTGGGTATCGATCGGTATAGAAAACAATGGTCATAGACACTTCTTATTTAGACATATCACTTTGTTTAGATAAATGCGTATAAACAATATGCAAAAACAGGCACACATGAAAAAATATGTATATAAGGATGTAGACCACTTCAATTTGACAAATAATATTTTCATTTATTTAGGCATAGTAAGAAATGCAAAACAAACAATAGTTCTCAATTAAAAAATGGGCGCTTCAAGCGCATGAAATACAGTTATACATGTACTTGACGGTTGTCATTAAGAGGAAAAGGAAAAGGTGTGAGAGAATTGTGCACTAGTGAAGAAAAATAGACGGAAAAAATTCAAATAGATTCATGTAGAAGGGACCCGGCGGTATGTCAAACAGAAAACAGTCTCCCTTTTAGAACTTCCAGCCTACCCCTATACATTCAATACAGTACATTTGTTGTCACAGTGTAGCCACATCTGTGAATGTAGTATGGGGGATCACGGTAGGGTGTAGGCCTATTTGGGGGTTCATCGACGTTTTGACCCTGACGCAAAAGGGTTAGTGGGATCCTCTGATACAGGTCTTCATCAGGACGGGGAACGGGGAGTATCAAAAGTGCTCAGTGCGTTAGGTAACCAGGAGTAAACTTCAAGGTTTAGTGATTCTCATTAAGTCATCAATGACCTCAACACCTCCTCAGTACAAGGCTGCCCATAGGCGCCTGGGCTTGTATCATTAGGTTAGTTAATCTCAAAAGACGATCAAACAGTCCGCCCAGCGCGTCGTATCCGTCGGCCCCAGTGTCAGCAACAGCAACCCTCCTACATCCACCGGCCCGTGGGGGGAATCATCAACATCAATTGCCAGTGGGCTAAGATCAAGGAATACCATAAACCACACAATAATGGGGGGACGGGGTCTGTACCGGACACAGTCAAGGGGGGGGGGGGGAACAAGACACCGGTATTAGAGCCGTATGAGCAGGGAAGTGTAAGCGATGGAGAGGCCATGTGGTAGCAGATGTGGAGGGGTCATGATCTGGGTGGGTTAGTCGAAGGATCTGCAGATATGCCGGGCATGATAACTCTCAGAATTTTTCGGACAATTATAAGATGCAGGGCTCCCAGGCCTTCTCAGATAGGGGTAGGGAATGGGTAGGTACAGCCGTCAATTTCTCCATCCCCAGTATTTCCCAGAGTTTTTGTGGCCAAGCAAAATGCGTGGGGATCATGCTTAGTGGCTCTCAGTGTCAAGGTGATAGCCCAGCCCCTTGTGGACTTCAGAGGGCATGTCAAGGGATTAGAGAGGCCTATTAAAACATAGTTGGGGAACCTGGGTATGTCTGTTTCGAACATGTCATCTAGTGTCTCATTCCAAAATGAGCTGAGTTTGGGGCATTACAAAAGCAGGTGTGTAAAACTGTGCCTGGCTGTCCACAGTTTCGCCATCATGCGCTGTTCTTACTCACATGCCATTGGGCAACCCTGGCTGGAGTGAAATACCAACAGTGGGCAATCTTCAAAAACATCTCTTTACTGGAAGTATTACAGGCAGAAGCACAGTAGCGGTGCAGGATACTGCTCTATTCCTTGTCCATGAAAGTGCGTTCACAATCCCTCTCCCACCTCCGCTTAGCAGGCAACTTCAAGGGTTTCCGCAGGGTGTTGAGGAAAGCATAAATATCTGAAATGATGAGTTTGTCAGATAAGTGAGTAAGGAGCCATTTCTCAAATGGGGTTCGGGGACGGCTAGTTATGGGGTCACAGCCAGTGGCAGATAGCCATGTATTTTCAGCGGGCTGTAGAGGGAATCCCAAATGCCGAATGAATCTGTGGCAATTCCATGAGGCCATTCACATCAAACAGGGCGCCTATTCCCTTGCAATTGGCTTCCTGCAATACAACAAATGCAGATCCGCGTTGTGCCAGTAAGAAGTCTGGGTTTCATATTATCGGTGTCTGGGGGGACAAAGGGGTTGAGAGACCCCGTCAAAGATGCACCCTATCCCATACTTTCACTGTGGCTCTCAACAGTAGGGAGATATAAACTCCTGCAGGCCGGTATGACTTCGGCAGCCAGGGCACCTTCCGGATCCGAATGCCTGCCACTGCCTGATCAATGAAGCACCAATGTTTCTTGGTGCTAGACCGAGACCACTCCACCATATATCGCAGCTGCGGTGCCTGGTAGTAGCACAGTAAATTTGGGACTCCTAGACCACCCTCAGCTTGCGAAAGATACACTTGAAATTCAGCCATCCACGCCTTCTTACCATCCCAGATAAAATCCCAGATGAGGGTCTGCAACTTATCAAGCATCCGTAGAAGGGGTTGAAGAGGCACCGTTTGCATTACAAATAGAATTTTTGGCAGGAAAGGCTGTAACTCTTCTATCTGGAAAGATCTGTCCGCACATTCGTCAGGATGCTGTTCTAAATACGTGCCATCATACGCTCCAGTGCGGGATGTATTTGGAGGCCCAGATAGCTTATCCCCTGTGTAATCCATGCAAATGGGAATCCAGACATAAGCTGGGCCAGGGAAATCTCGGGAATGGTCAAGTTAAACATGGGAAATTTCTGCAGGTTGGTGTTAAAACCAGAGGCTCTCCCAAAGACCGTCAGTTCCTATATTACCGCTGGTAGAGATGTGGGAGGGTCTGAAAGAATCAAAAGGACGTCATCCGCTTAGAGCATGATTTTATGTTCCCTGCCCCCATATGAATGCCCGCAATTTATGGGTTATTATGGACCTGCTCCACAAATGGCTCCTTGTAAAGGACAAACAACAAGGGTGAAAGGGGCAGCCCTAACTGGTCCCCCAGGCTATTGGAAAACTCTTAGATAAGATCCCATTAACCTGCACCCTGGCCTTGGGGAAACATATTAATGGATGCATGTAAACATCTTGGTGTCCACATTTAATAAAGATATCGGACGATAGGAGGTACAATGCTTAGGGTATTTACCTGCCTTGGGAATTATCTTAATGGTGGCGAGTTGCATAGAGTCTGTCAGTATTCCACTGGTGCTAAATGCATTGTATATTCGTGTCAGTATGGGAGTCAGTAACGTGCCAAAGGTCTTATGAAATTCTGCACTGTAAGCGCCTGTAAACCTATACCATGTGAAGCTTTCCAGGTGTAATTCTGGGAAGATTTGTGAATTTCTAAAAGTTGGAAAGTGCATGCATCCAGAGAATGAGATTTCTGCATGTTTTTTCCTACTTTTTGAGATTTGGGTCCTTTATCCTGATATATACTACATGCAGTGTGGCAGATCATTGTGCAACTTGTATACTGTTAATGAAAATGAAATACTGTTAATGAGCATGCTTTCTTTGTTAATGTAAATGCATTTCTAACAAGCATTGCCTAAGCTTGTATGTCTGGTTTATGTCTGAAAATACAAGACAAACCTTTCGACTGTGCCAATGCTTGTTTAAAAAAAGTCAGACCTATTGATTTGGCCAAAGCTTGCTCATATAGCTATCTTTCAAGGAAAGCGTGTGCAGGTTCATCATGGAAGTGCACGACGGAAGCTCATTCAACACTTTTTTAGGTCAGTCTTTACTCATGCAACAAGCTATTCTATGACATCTTTACTACAGTAGGACTGAGGCTTGCTTTTCTTCCCCTAAGCAGTTTGCCAGACATTTTAGCCTACTTCCTCTCAATCCCCAAAGTACAGGCTGCACCAACACAGATCTGTATTCACTGTGGCATCTGAGTATTGTTCTTATGTTAGAATTCCCCTTCCAATACCAACTCTGCCATTTTTTAAGAGAATGCTCCCTGCAATGCAGTGAGGCCACTCAACTCTATGCTGGCTCCATTGTGCCATCCCATAGCTACACAAGAAGACAGGAATGATAGGGAGCTGCACATAACATGTCTCCTCGTCCATGTCCCAAATGAAACAAAATAACTGACCTTCACCCACCCAACTCGCCACCTTGTGTGCAATGCCACCCTCCCTCCTTCAAAAGCTGTGCCCTCTGCCCTTCATCACAGTAGAGAACCAGTACAGCCCTGACAGACTCTCAGAGAGCCTGTCATTACAGCGGATGGAGGGCAATCATTAGCCACAGCTGCCGGTACAATTTCTTGATGAATGTGTAACTACAGAGGATACCCCCCTTCTTAACTATTATGACATGATATCCATAAGACAGGGTATTATTAATTATGAGCTATCGACCTAGTGAATTTGACAGCATCCATCAATGAGGGCCCTGTATGCATGAATGCATGCAGCAGCTAGGTAGGGATCTAATTCTGCCTTGAAACAGGCCGCAGACCCCCATGGGCAATATAACAGGCTGATACATGTTTGCAAGTGATGATGATGCATGAGTCATAGTTTTAACTGGGCATCCCTCCACCTCTTCTTACATTTTACCAGGGGTACCTGTGATAAATAAAAGCTATTTTTGTGTTCTACCCGTAATTGATTTTAATTCTGAATCTATGTGGGTACCCAGCATCACTTTATTAAGAACTTCAGTCGGAAGGAGTTCAAGTTCATCCGGGCAGTATTATCTTACCAGGGCAGGGTAAAGTTACCTATGGTAAAGCATGCCACTAGGGGCCATATGTATCAAGCAAATTAGCATTCGCATACGAATGCTAATTTGCTAAATGGTATGTATGAAAAATTTTTGCTCAAAATAAGGAATCGCAAAATTTGCTATTCCTTATTTTACGATTGCACTTAAGGAATCGCAAATTTTGCGATTCCTTAAATGCAATGTATCAAAGAAAAAATGATTAAAAAATGCCCATAAGGATTCGCAAATTACCACCAACTTCTAGTTGGTGGTAAGTTGCGAATTCTTTTAAAAAAGCAATTTTTAAAAAAACCAAAGGGGCCATATGACGCTCATACATGCCCTTAGGGCAAGTATATGCGCCATATGCCCCCACATGTCGTTTTCAGGGGTGCAGCAGGGTGTTCTTGAGACACCCCTGCACCCTTGAAAATATTCCTAATTTGCGATCAGCAAATTGCTAATTGCAAATTTCCCCTTCATTCCTATGGGCCTCCTGGCTCATAGAAATTAATGGGAAATTTGCGATTAGCAATTTGCTAATCGCAAATTAGGAATGTTAAGGAATCGCTAAAAAGAAGCGATTTTTTACATACATACCGTTTTGCGAATTCTAAATAGCGATTCCTTAAAAATGGCTATTTAGAATTCGCAAAACGGAACTATGATACATATGGCCCTAGATTCCTTAAATGCTTACGCAAAATTAAGGAATCGCAAATTTTACGATTCCTTAATTTTGCCACGCGATTTTCCTACTACAACCCTATTTGCGAATTTTATGTCACAAACGCTTTTTTGCGACTCGCAGCGTTTGCAACTAAAAATTCCGTTCATACATATGCCCCTAAGTCCTGGCTACAGCAGCACTGTATCACAATTGTCTAGGAAAGCTGTAAAAACACAGGGGGAGTTATATTAGATAATCCTAGATGACTGCTCCTGCCTCCAAACAATGCGCGAGTACCCCATGGAAAGGTAGTTTGTCATCGGAGAAGTAGTGCATAGTGCATTCTCCACACATGTGCATCCTTAAATCAGACAGCTCAGACACTCTGTGAAGACTGCAGCCTTTCCTTCTCTGAGATACAATGCGTGTGAACACGTTTGGAGTATCACTTTCCCATGCTCATCTAACCATAATCGGTAAACCATACCCCCTGACATGTCTTCTGACAGATTAAATGCCACTTCTAAAATTCAGAAAAAACAGGTGTATACCAGAACTAGAGTGTCCAAGCCTGCAATGCCTTATTCCAGTATTACAAAGAAGGCAAAGAGGTTACGACTGATGCCTGAAGTAATGACAGTGTATGCTATGGTAATGAGATGAAGATCGGTAATATACCTTTTGCAAAACGTATTTACACAAAAGTGTGATCCAAAGGATTAAGCTTCCAGGGAGGTAAAATTAATCACACTTAAGATGCTGCTTGACTTTTACCAGAGTTATTCCATGTGTAAAGTCTTTGAACGCCTCTTGGCACTTTGGGTAGGAACCCATTAGGACGACATTCCACACGACCATGTGCAAGACCCATAAACAGCTCACCTCAATTGTAATAAACATGCAGTCTGTGAGGAAGTAAACACTGCTTTTTTCATGTCAATTTTGCTGTTCTGTGGTAATAACACATCATTTGACTTTTGCATTTCACTAAACATGTGAATGCGCATTTGGTAGAAGAGTTGCTCTAATTTTTGGGCCACATTTATTTTTAATTGCTAGGACATACACATTTACTCATTTGGAATACATACTAATATCGTGCGCACCTACCAATATAGACAGATGAATGCTTTACATGTAACAATAGGTTAAACAGAACAGCAGGGTAGCAAGTGGAACTACAATCTTCGTCTTCAGGTGTAGTTTGAATAGATGTGTTGTTAGGCCTCACCTAAACGTTATTAAACTCAAGATGGGTTTCTCTGATATGCTATTCGAGGTTCTGGGAGCCACGCGCTTGTTGTACGTTCTTGATTATTTACACTAAGGGATTTCAATGGAAGGATGCATTTATCTCTCCTGTGTTTGATGAATTCACCTTTCATAGCTTGTAATGGGTAATCTTTTATCTTATTTTTCATTGGCCGCTGTTTTAATGGCTTAGGTTCTGAAGTAAAGCTTGATGATGATAAATCTTATTTTATCTTCCGGGTGGTGGTGATAAAACATGCACTTTTAAATTGAGATTAATAACACTTGTTTAAGTGTCAGAGGCACTTCAGTTTGTTATATGTGCTATAAAGGTGATTAATATTCCATAATATGTTACCGTGATAAAAGCTGACCAGTGGCTAGGTTTTCCATTTTTACCTATGACATTCTGCATTTGGATTGTCTCATACATATATTAATTAGTTTCATAAAGTTTCATAAAACACAAAGTGGTAATAAAACTTCCTAAATACTGAAGCTCCATGTATTCATTTCATCTTATGCGAATCACATATAGTGTAGAGGCGCCCAATCACGTTCATAATCTAGAAAGGCTTCCTGGCTAACATTATCCAAAGAAAAGAAATCTACATTTATCTGCCTGTTGGCTAGATTCACTCTATAGAAACACCACATACATACACACAAATAAATATTGCAAACGTTTATATACCATCAGTTGTATTTTTATTTGTATGTGAAGAGAAAAATAAATATGGTTTTGTTGTCATTTAAGACAAAAATAGGGGGGATTCATTTAAATATACACGCTGTCTCTTCTCCAGGCTGTTTTACTAACAGATTGTTCAAACACCCTGAACACTCCCTCGTGCGCTGTAGACTGAACTACAATTTAGCACTCTCAATAAGGACATATAGGGGCAAATTATCAAGGACCAGTGTTAAAATTATCGCCGTTTTATCTGCAGGAAACTGCCGATAAAACGGCGATAATGGGCTTCATACTACGCCTTTGTTAATTCCCATAGAAGCCCATTTTAACACCAAAACATGGGCTTCTATTGGAATTAACAAGGGCGTATTATAAAGCCCATTATCGCCGTTTTATCGGCAATTTCCTGCCAATAAAATGGCGATAATTTTAACACCGGTCCTTGATAATATGCCCCACACTTATTTGCACAGGATCAAAGAACTTCGCAAATTGGGATGCAAAGATTCACCCTGTCCCACTCTCAACACATCCCTTTAGCTTGTGAAATACGATGAGCTAATACAATATCAGCTGTGGGAGGCAGAGTGGAGGTGTTGATTGCATTGACATTGAAACACTAGGCATGGTATTCTGATGGGTTCAACCCTCCCACTGTAAAATGTTTATTTTCTAAGATTGTTTTTTTGTAGTGTTCCGGCCAGGTTGATTTCTTTGATATGGTTACATTGCTCTCCATCCTGGGCATGCGGGTATGGTTGCTAGTGGAAATTATCAGTAGTTCTGCAGCGCTGAGGAAAATATTAGGGTATAGAAGGGTAATATTGAGATTTTCCCTTACAGCTCTAAAAGCCCTTTTACAGTTTCTCCCATATTAGAACATTGGGATGTTGAGCACTCCATTGAAGACATTGCAGTGCTCCGGCCTTCTAATGGCTGGTACAAGCCTGGGCTTCAACGTTCCAATGTTTGTTCACAGCTATTGCTGTGAACAAAGGCTTCACGGAGCCCAAGAGGATTTCAACAACCTCAGGCTCCGTGAGGCCTTTGTTTTTCAAATTAGAACATTATGCCCTTGAGGGCAGAATGTTGTAATAGCCTTAGAGTCCTCCGTAGCGGGCTATACCGACCATTAAAGGCTTGCTCCCCTGTTAACGATGAAGTGGTCCTTTAACGGCCAGTAGAGCCTACTACGTCAAGCCGTACGGCTATAATAGACGCTCTGACTCACTCTGATATCCCATTTCATGTTCCCAATCGCATGAATGTCCTCCCCTCTCAAATACTCCTATTAATCCCCTTATACCCACTCACCATCTCAAACATTCTAGATACTGCTATAGCGCCCACTTTATGTGGGAGGCGAGGATTACACCAGGGCCCACCACTGATTCTGGCTCAGTCTGTGAATGCATGGCCCAAACCCAAAATAATGAAGTCTTACATCAGGAGAAGAGTTACTGAGTCTCACCACCGCAATTCACACAATTGGAATGGAATAAAGGGCCTCTCTTCAGATTAAAGGGTGTGTAACATTCCATCTTATTTATTTATTTATTTCTTAACAATATTTATTTCTTAACTAAATGACTTTTGTGGGCTCAGTACGGCTATAATGTCCAGTTTGGCACACTTTTTCTGTGCTATTTTTCTGCACTGGCCAACATGTAGCTATTAATAACCAAAACCAGCAGTTCAATTTTTCTATATTCTGCTCGATGATTAGGTACCAAAATCAGAAGTATTTCCTCATCACCCAGGAATAACAGTACATTGTATTTTTTTTTTAAACAAATTTTTATTGGTTTTGTGTAAGTATCATACAGTCACGCTCCACATGTAACTCTATCATCATGATGCTCATTAATACAGCGTCCTAACATCCCCAACTAGCGAAGCCCTATCTGCCGAATAACAGTACATTGTAGTTGCAGCTCCAGTTTGCAGCTTGGGCAAATCAAGGTACCAAATACCACATTCTACGCTATATGCTGCAACTTCAATGCACAACCCAAGTTATTCTAACTCCAGAATATCCTGTTACCAGAATAACATGGAAGAACTATTGAGTACCAAAATATCACAAATGTAAGTTTATATAGGTAAATAGAGGTTTATTTTACTTAACTCAAGCTATGTGTACCTTGACAATATATATCTATATATATATATATATATATATATATATATATATATATAGTTTGTGGACGGAATTGGCTGAAATTTTTTTAGGAAAATGGCACATTTTGTTTCTGAGCAGCCCTTGAAAATTTGGGGGGGGTTCGTCAAGGGGGGGCCGAGTAAAAAGGGGGGTCCCAAAACGTGTTTTTAACATTGAGTTTTCCATAGGGCGGTTGGCCTCACTTTTAGCCCGAACGGCTGAATGGATTTGCACGAAACTTGGCAAAATTGTAGGGACTGGTAGCCCGATGTGCCTTTTGTAGGTCTCAATATATGTGCTTCAGTGGATTTTGAGAAATTAACGTTCAAAAAAAGATATATATCTGTAACAGCGGACCGGGCAGCGCTCCAGTTCGCGTACTTTTCGCGCAACGGAGCTTTGTGAAGCGAAGGTGATTGGTTCTCCGGCGTCTGTAAACATTCCAAACAGTCCGTAGCGGCCGCCATCTTGTCTCTCGGTAGGATCGAGAGACAAGAGGAGGCCAAAGCGAAGGGGCAAATGACCATAAGGGGGCATAGTAGATCCTCGCTGACCCCCTAGGTTTGATGTGGAGGTTTTAAAAGGGCCCCGCGGGGCAAAAAAAAATAATAATAATAATAATCGAACGGCTGAATGGATTTGCACGAAACTTGGCAAAATATTAGGGACTGGTAGCCCGATGTGCCTTTGCTAGGTCTCAATATATGTGCCCCAGTGGATTTTGAGAAATTAACGTTCAAAAAAAGATATATATCTGTAACAGCGCTCCGCTTCGCGTACTTTTCGCGTTACGGAGCTTTGCGAAGCTGATTGGTTCTCCTGCGTCTGTCAACATTCCAAACAGTCCGTAGCGGCCGCCATCTTGTCTCTCGGTAGGATTGAGACACAAGAGGAGGCCAAAGCGAAGGGGGAAATGACCATAAGGGGGCATAGTAGATCCTTCCTGACCTCTTAGGTTTGATGTACCATTTTGCCAAGTTTGGTGTAATTCCGTTCAGCCATTCAGGCTGTAGACGTATGTAAATGTCCTATGGAAAATTGCATGGGGAAAACACATTTGAAAGTGTTGAAATTTAGAACCAATTAAAATGTTACTTTGGTTTTGTATTTGTGTGTGATGAAAGTTAATTGGTTATGTATATATGTCAAATGAGAGGAAACCACAGCCATTTTGTGATACTACTGTCTGAGGTACATTTGTGAGGAATTTTTGGTGGTGAATTTCTGGTGTTTGATTTACACAGTACTAACACTTCTCCTACTTTTAAAAAGGTGAGTTGTTAATTTGTAAGGGGAACTATGTTGTACACTTGAAGATAATTTGAAAAAAAAATTCTGTTATTTATTTGCAGTCCTTCTGTTATACTAAATACTTGATAAAGTTAGTTTTATATTATGTATTACTAAAAACGATAAATGAAAGTGATTATTTTTTTCTGCAATTTGCAGCAAGCAATTTCAAAATAAAATGGCTCACAATGAAGAGACCGTGGCAATTTCTTTTGAATTGTCCACTACATTGATTGAAATTGAGAGCACCAATAATGAAATATTGTCACAAGGAGGAGATGACTTGTATGATTCCATTAGATTGATTGAAATGGACAGCACCAATAATGAAATATTGTCACAAGGAGATGACTTGAATGATTCCACTACATTGATTGAAATTGAGAGCACCAATAATGAAATATTGTCACAAGGAGGAGATGACTTGTATGATTCCATTAGATTGATTGAAATGGACAGCACCAATAATGAAATATTGTCACAAGGAGGAGATGACTTGAATGATTCCACTACATTGATTGAAATTGAGAGCACCAATAATGAAATATTGTCACGAGGAGATGACTTGAATGATTCCACTACATTGATTGAAATTGACAGCACCAATAATGAAATATTGTCACAAGGAGGAGATGACTTGAATGATTTTTTTGATCAATCTGTTGATGGCGAATTTATCGAATGTTTGGAGACCATAGAGTTACAAGAATCATCATTGCAGACTTTTCATGAGGAAATTGCTGATGAGGACATGTTACTAGTTCTTTCAAATTTAGAAAATTCTGAAGAATAAATTTATATTTAGAAATCAAAAATTGTTTGAGACATTATTCATTTTTATTTTTAATTTATGAGGTTGTAGCGAAGTGATTGTAGTATAAAATGAGACTTATAGTATAGAGTGCAACATTTTTATGTTACATGGTAAGTTTACTCATATTTACTTCCCTTCTGCCACTATATTATCTCCAATGTGTATTTGACATCTCTTCTTCATCTCCGGCCTCCTTTCTCTCACTGTGTGTCTCCGATGCATCTTATCGCTGCTATTTTGTGTAATTACAGAAGAGAGTAAAATAAAATAGTTCGGAACGTGAAAAGGGGGCAAAGTAGAGTACCCCTCACCCCCTAGGCCTTTTTAGGCGGTCCCAAAAGGATCAGTTTCTGCTTTCCTGAGAGATTATGGTATGAGTTCCATATACCACAATAATTTGCATTACAACATGCAAGATATCTATCTCCTATTACCAACTTTTGGAGATATTCGCGCTAAGCGCGAATATCTCCAAAAAGTAACACCTGCCCTGAGCAGTTCTTAGCCATGTTATCCAATGGGAGGTGGATAACATGGCTAAGAGCATTAGCTCGGTAATGCATGAATATCGCTGACTTTTTAGCGATATTCATGCATTGCGGCCGTTTATTATCGCATTTGCGATAAACCTTGATAATAGCAAGGTTTATCTTCGATAATTTCTGACGATGCTTAGCGGTAAAAAATTCGTTGGTAAGCATCGTTAGCGATAAATATCGCTTAACTTTGGTAATATGCACCAACGTCTGTTAACGTTCGATTCGAAGGAAATGAGGAAGTGTTGAAAAACATTGTCTGCGCCATCTTGCCTTTTTTGAAATGCCACACTTTTGTCGTGCACGGCAGCCATTTTAGATGCCTTGACCAGACCCACTCTCTGCACGCTGTCGATTCGTAGCATGGCTCCCCACCCTCGCAAGCATCTTCCCCAGGCACTGGTCACCCCCGCTCTCGGTCTTATGCATCGGCAATAAACCTCCCCCCATCTGCGCTGCTCTTCCTTGAAAATCACACTCTGTGCCCGCCCGACACCTCCCTTTCGCCCTATTCACTACCGCACCCTCTGACACTCCTCTTCCTCTGTGTCCGATTGTCCAGGCTATCACCTAGCCCTGCAGATGTAGTTTATGGCCCCAGCTGTAAAGAATCACCCCTCTTCAAAGGAGTTATAGTAGATCAAGGCCCACACCCGATGAGATCCGTCACACCACACGTGTTCCTACTATCTGAAAACCATCCTGTATTGTGATTGGGGAGGGGACCAAGCCTGAAGCGGAAGATTCCAGGAATGACTCTTTGTACATCAAAGTTTTTACAATTATGTGTCACATTAAAAATATATAGCACTCCAACAAAGTAGTAGGAATATAAAACTTTAATAACATATAAATATATACAACAAAACAAAAACAGTAAAAACATTTAAACAACGAAGAGACCGTGGCAATTTCTTTTGAATTCCTGATGAGGACATGTTACTAGTTCTTTCAAATTATGAAAATTCAGAAGATGTTGCCTGGGGGTGGGTCGTCAGTAGCAGTCTGTTGTGCGAATAGTTCCAAGGCAGCAGAACGCGCTGAAATCTAGATGGCACGAAAGTGATGTCTAGTAAGTTGCCGCCCAGCAAATAACGGCGTGGGGCGCCGCGGGGGTGAGTGAGTCCAGTAGGCACCACAGCTATTCTTACCGGCATTGCAGAATTACTGCTGGGGACAATGCCTGTGCTGTAGCAGGGTCACAGCAGAAACAAAAAGGATTCTGTTGAAGATGTTGTTGGTTTTCAATTTGAAAACAGTTCTGGTGTCAACTGCTATGCTAATGTAGCGGTTAATGTTTTGTTTTCTCTAGAAAATGTAAAAGAGGGGGAGGCAGTCCAAAGTTCCGTTAAAAGGGCAAAGGAAAGGATCGGTGGTTTGAACTATCAGTCAAAAAGGGGAGGGGGTGCAACAATTTTTCCTACCGGGTCACACTGTGCTTTCACCGGAACTGAGGTCTGCAGGATTCTAGTAATTCAAAGTGAGGCTGGCGCCAGCATGGGAGCGCCGACGTCCCGCGGATACAGTTTCGTCACTCCAAGGGCGATCATGGCAGTCATTCCCCATCAGGGGTCGGAGACTCCCGCGGCTCCTCTAGAATCTTCAAGGTCGTGGAGGACTACGGTGGTGGAGTCAACCAGTGACCGGGCCATTTCTTTATGCTGGGCCCGCTCTTGCCAGGTCGACCGCCATTTTGAGAGTTCGGTAGCTACTGGCGATCGCGGGGTCAAATGAGCGGACGGGCTCCACCCTGCCGGGCGAGACGTTGCAGCATGGCCACAGTGGAAGAACACTTTTCCGGGCGCCTGGAGCGCTGAGGGTGCAGCTGGGAAGCCTCCACCTGGGGAGGCGGGAGAGGCCTGTTCGCACCGTCTCTCCCTCCCAGTGCACCCCACGGCGTCTCGCTTGAGATTTGTTATGGCCGGACCAGGCGATAAGGACGAGGGGGGGGGGGTCGGAGGCATGTGCAAGACATCCCCCCCCAGTGTTGTCGCAGCCATTATTCAAGAAAGAAGAAGTGTCCCGTCCGTCTTCGGGCCGGGCTTCCGGTAGATGTCGGCCGGACGCCCCTGGCTCTGGCCCCATGAACGGGTTTCTTGGTTTATCGGCTGCAGCCGGATCCCGTCGGCCTCGGCCCCCCGACCGTTGGTGGCCGGACCGGAAGAGCATGTGGCGGGACTACCTGAAACTGTCAAGGGCCACCGCGGCCGGACTGGGAGAGAGAGGGGAGGGTCGAGGAGATATTCCCCCCCCTGCAACTCTTCAGCGTTGTAAAGGCAATCCCCTGGCCGGGTCCCGCTGGCCTCGGCCTCGGCCTCGGCCTCTCCTCCGGCTACACCCTACGTTAGGATCTCCTGGCCGAGGCGTGGCAGCAGGACCCGCCTTATATGGGCTGCTCCCGGCTGGGCGTAGCCGCAACCCTGCCCCACCTTGGAAGTTTCCAGAGTGGGGGCGGATGTTCTACTGACTTGCATTTTCCCTAGTCTATCGATTTTGTTGGCGTGGCAGACGGTGGGACAGCGAGGGGTGATTTGGTTTCTCTTACTGTTTTTCTGGTCTCTCACCACTGGCATATTTTAACATTTTCTTGTTTCTAGGACATTAATAGGTTTTATCATTACGTTATGTTATCGTTTCTTTGTTCGTTGTTTAATAAAAGTTCATGTTCATCAGTGGCCTACTGATTTTCGTTTTCCTATTCTTTTCTTTCCAGGTTGTTTCATGCTAAAGTTTCTGTTAACAGGATACAGTGATCACTTCGTTATTATTGCATATGTCCTTTTCAGTAGGGGTGCTCTCTGGTCGGGCCAGATGACGTATCTCTAGTAAATGGTCCGGGTGAAACAGGTGCATCAATCAGTGGGGAGTAGATAGGCATGACAGATTACAACGGGGGAGAAAGGTCCGCAATACGTACCCTTTCACTATTTGCAAAGATTTTCCTACGTATATTTGCAAACAGGGAATACCTCCAAAAAGAACCAATTCTCAAACAGTCAATGTTTGGGGAAACAATCAATCAATGAGGAACGAAATAGGCACGACGTGTTAAAGGTTTGCGTTACCTACCCTTCACTATCTGCAAAGGGAGAGAGAATATTCCTATTCTTCCTCGTTTGCAGGCAGAGGAGATTCTTAAGAGAATCAACTTCGAACAATTCAATGCTCGATTCAAACAATCAACAAGGGGTACTGTGAACACAAATGAACGCCGCTTATGTACATACACATTGGTATTATCAACAGGTTGTTCCTAATGTTTCTATTTTAGGGAGGTCAAAAAGAGATCCCATTAGTGGCCTACTGATTTTGCTCGATTCCTTTTGTTTTTTTACACGATTTTTCGCTATCTGCAAAGACTAAACAGAGTATTGCGACTCTGTGCTTGTTTGTAAATAGAGAATGAACCAAAGAGAACAATCAATCAAATGGAGAGAGAAGCAGGCACGACGGATTACAACGGGGGCAACGGGGGCAACGGGGGCAAAGGCCTGCGTTAACTACCCTTCACTATCTGCAAAGAGAGAGTACTCCTAATAGAAATGAGGGGTGGGGGGCAGCATTCAAAGCAGATCAGTGTGCATAAACACGAAAATGTTTTTACTTACCACGTACTTGACATTCGACAGCTTATGATATTTGCTATTAAAAAACCATTGAAATTCACTGAAAAAACCATAGGTTATAGACCATATATAGTTAGGAATTAGCATTTAAAAAACCTTATTTTACTCACACAAAACCATTGAAATTCCATATATAGTTAGTTGCACTAACTATATATCGCGCACCCGCAATCCACTGCTGATCATGTCACATATTACATCATTCATGACATGGTCAGTGACATCACTGATGACATCACTGATGACATCTCAAATGACATCACTGATGACATCACTGATGACACCTCATTTGACATCATTCTTGTGCTAATACGATAAACCTCTTCAGACTCTAATATAACCTTAGATACACTCAGTGTATACAGACACTCACACACTGCCACTCATCCATGGAGTTACTCACACACCCAGTCAGTCATGCAAAGAAACAATCTCACCTCCATTTCTTCAACTATACAGTTAAACACACCTTACTTATTGAAACATATACTAACACATATTTACTCTCTTATACAATCCCTGATACAAGTTCACAATGATCGATACAACCACTCACTCATTCAGTGGCTCTCATGTACAGTTATTTATATATGCCAACTCTCACATGTACTGTGTTTAACATATGTACTTACTATGACATGTAGCATTGAGATATCCATTCACTCATCAATACACTCATGCACACAGTCAACTGCCCATGTAGCTGTTTCCACATGCAGTCTTGAACTCATACACCTAGTGAATAAACTGCTCACACATCTATGCATAGAGTCACACACCTTCCAGCCACCCCCACACAAACTCAATCTCCCATAGAAATACTTGGGCAACCAATTAATAACACATATAGCCTCTCGTATAGCTAATGATCAACACATGCAGCAGTTTACATCACAACAGACATAATGATGCACAAATTAAGACAGTTTAGTCACTAACCCATGCATTCAGTGAGACACATTTAATCACTCACTCATACAGTCAGTCACGCACCTACTAAATCCTTCATCCAGACACTTATACATCCACTCATTCTTCAATATGTAAGACATATTTTAACTTTACAGAAACATACAGTCACTGGATGTTGTCATCAGTGATGTCATCAGTGATGTCATTTGAGATGTCATTAGTGATGTCATCAGTGATGTCACTGACCATGTCATGAATGATGTAATATGTGACATGATCAGCAGTGGATTGCGGGTGCGCGATATATAGTTAGTGCAACTAACTATATATGGAATTTCAATGGTTTTGTGTGAGTAAAATAAGGTTTTTTAAATGCTAATTCCTAACTATATATGGTCTATAACCTATGGTTTTTACAGTGAATATATATATATATACATCTTCAAGGTACACAGATGTGGAGTTAAACATAGTAAATCTACACTTATATATATATGAACCTACCTTCTCAATATGATCACAATATTTTTGTAGGAAGATGATTCTGTTGTTGATATTTCAACATATGATCCGAACCCAACATTGAATCAAAGCCATATAGTTGGGTAATGTGGCTGGCTCCGTGGAAAGGGACATCTCAGTTGAGCCAGGAATTTCTCACAGAAACCAATTTACTTGTTTGGGTCGTATTGTGTGAGGATGATGACATCTAAGTCAATGCTCCTATCTCCTATTGCATTACACTTGGAATCCCTCCAGCAAAGCCCAGAATTGGACATGCCAGGAGATGTATGAGGAGAAGTATGTTGGCTTTGATCCCTGGACCAGGACCATCCATGGTGATACTTTAACACTAGTGAGGGGAACAGCCATAGTGTCGGTCAGAGTTTAATTTATGGATTTCCAATCTAGCCCCTATCCACGGTCAAGCGGATCAATTAGAGCTGGAATGGATCAGATAAGAGAATATTGTGCAATGATGTCCGTTAAAGCAACATTAGTCATGGGCATCAAGATTGTCCCTGTCCAAGAAGGGCTCCTGTTTGTAAACTTCCCTATACACCTTTTGCTTTACAGAGCGGTATTTACATTATATCATGGTGGATGAGATATGAAGGGGGGTATATGTCTGCAGATCTGTGTCCTGTAGAATTTTAAAGTATCACAGAAAAAGTGTGATCTCAAAGTGTGAACTGACACGCGAGGGACTGGTCTAAATATTGAGCGATAAAATAAGAAAATAAGAGGAATTCAGTTATATATACACACTGCAACTTTCGTGGGAAGATCATCAGTGCAGCAGTTACATATACACATAGGAAGTTGTTGGGCAAAATTATCAGCGCAGCAAGCCATTTGTAGGTCTTTTCCAGCTGATTCCCTAAAGTATTGCATTAGGTTCCTCCTTGGGCACGCTTAAGCGCCTTCTGGCTGTTTAAAATGTTTGCACACCCTGAGCTCTCACACGCTGCATACTGAATTATATTTGAGCCCTCTAAATAGTCTGATTTGCCCACGGTCACAGAAGTTACAAATTTGGAAGAAAAGATTCACTCATCACTCTGTCCCACTCCCATCACATTCCTTTGCCTGTTGAAGATGGTGCATTGATGATTGATGAAACTATCATCAAAGCACTGTTTTTTTCCACTTGGTACAACAATGTGCATTAGGGTAGTTGTAAATCTGCAGACTGCAGGTTTTAAGACTTGTAGTGCCGATTCAACAATGCAGATATCCCCATTAGAGACTACATATATCCGGGCTGTACCTTAATAGTAAAGCAACCTATTTGTGTGCTGATATTTCTGGAAAAACATGCACACTGAGCTTGTGGGACCAAGACATGGCAGAGAAGAATGTCAACAGAAGACAATGTCACATGTCCCGTACAGTGTTTTCAACATTATTGCTCATGTCCTCTCCGCGATGGCTCAGGTCTTCATGATTATGAGAATGACGCTCTGGGATATTCAAGCTTGATCATTCTAGTGCAGAAGATCTTGGTCCCTTCAGTTTGTTACTAAGGTGAAAATTGTAGCTGAAATCAGTGCAAACACGTTCCTCAGATTCTAGACCTCCCATTCTCATAATCCGAGGTTCTCAAAATAGATGATAAGTCTGCCACAAAAGGGGTTGAATTCAGTCAAAATGAAAGCTGACTCACTTAGGAAAACCCTCAAAGTCCTTTATGGAGGCTATCTTTACAAGATGGCATATTGTGATTCTAACATGTTATTTAACTGCTAATACCCATTTAATATAGGGAAGAAAGGTGGCATAGAATGACTAAGTCCCTCCTAGAATATATTTCTTGGCTCAGCTCACTAAAAAGCCTCTATATTTTTCCAAACCTTAGTAAGATAATGTATCTTCCTTTTGTTGAAATATGGATTTGGGGTGTCATAACTGCATTTCTCATTGGGTTAAAGCACCTACCATAGAGGTTTAAATATAATGTACAGATCAACATTACAGCACGACACCAAAGGTCCAAACTTTGATTTCTAAAATATCTGACAAAAATGTTTCATCCATGCACAGCTTTCATAGAGTGGAGTTTTCAGACCTAAGATGAATGTCAATTAAAGATGACTTTCACCACATTAACTACATGCTGATTTTTTCAGCAACCATTTGAAGGACTGTCCAGCAAGTGTTTGTGGTCTCAGCATTGCCAGAGAAGGTGTTCTTCCTGAGGCGCTTTCTTTCCCTTAGACTATAGACACTAGGGTTACAGAGCTGTTGGCATACCAGAATTTGCTTGTTGGATTGCCATATGACCCTAGTTACAAACAAGGCTAGGTTTAACACTGGTGTCTCCCAGTGTGACAATGTTTGTTGATGCCATCCCCCAAACAAACCTTCTTCTCCATTAATTCCCTCACTACCATGCTCCAGTAGTACCCCGCATCTTTCCATAGGCCCCCTCTCACATACATTTCATTTGTTTTATAGCGCTACTACTACCAGTTAGAGTGGCAGAGCACTTTACATAATAAACACATTATGCAGAGCCAATGATTCATATGTGTGCAAATCAGTTTATAGGAAATATTTCATAGGATTTCAAGGTATAGGAGTCACATGTCACCGATACTGGTAGGCAGTATATTTTAAGAGTTTTTGATATGGGGAAGCACAAACTAAGAATTTAAAACATACAGCAGTGGTTATCTTTACTAATAAGAATGTATTTGTACCCAAATTAACCTTTTTTTTAGCAAAATTAGGATAATGAAACACTGGGAAAAAAACATAACGTTCAATCTAACCTATGCATGCAGTTTACATGGAACTCTTTGATACAGTTTATAGGTCACTTTGCTACAATAGGATTGAAACTTATGAATTGCAAGAAACAATCTACCAAGCAGCGGATAAACACAACTGAACTGATAGAATCCACCATGCGGATTCAAATCAGTAGTCAAATAAATTGTTTGACAGCAAGCTCTGTGTTGTCGACATGCCTTCATTCGCCACACTGCAAAAGAAGTATACATATCATTGTACCAGGTATTTGACCTGCTAACTGTTGGCTTAGTTAAGTGTTAATCTATATCTGTATATCTAAGACTCAAACAGCCTGATTCATGTACATGCCGTTTTGCGTGTCCCTAATAGCGAATCATAGCGATTCGCTATTGAGGACACGCAAAACGGCATTCATGTAGGAATTGCTACTTAAATAGCGATTCCTACATGTTCTTTATTTGCGAGTAGCAATTTGCTACTCGCAAATACTCCCCATTCATTCCTATGGGCCAAGAGGCCCATAGGAATGAATGGGGATTTGCGAGTAGCAAATTGCTACTCGCAACTAAGATAGCGATTTTAAGGGTGCCAGGGGTGTCCAAAGGACGCCCTGTAGCACCCCTAAAATGCACTTTTGGACAGGTGTTGCGCACACACATGTCCAAAGGACATGTGTGTGTGCTACATGCAACTTTGAAAAATGCTTTTAAAAGCATTTTTCTGAGTTTTTGCTATTTACCGACAGGTCTGACCTGTCGGTAAATAGCGGCCCCAAAAGTCCAAAATCGCTATTTCGTTTTGTGTCATGAATAGCATTTGAGGAATCTCTATTAGAGATTCCTTAAATGCCATTCCACGCAAATATGCGAATTCTTACATAGCGATTTTTGCATTTGGTATCATGAATACCAAATGCAAAAATCGCACTCGCAAAGGGCCAGATTCTCAGAATCTGGCCCTTTGCGAGTGCAATTTACCTACATGAATCAGGCTGAAAGAGAAGTATAAAATGCAAATAAAGAGATTTAAAAAAAAAATTAATTGCAAGTAACAAATGGATCGGTGACAAAAGCAGTAACCTGGGTGCTCAACATAAAATACAGTTCAGGGATTTGCGTGGCACATATTATTTGCAGCAGGGTTCTGATTACTACTGCGCTAAATTAGCATGAGTGTAACTGCCACAAGATAAATCTCCTTTTCATTGTTTCCTGAAAACTTCTGGACACACAAGGAATTCTGCAGCGGGTGCTTTTTAATCCCTGTTATTCTGAAACACAGAGCCCCTCGAGGTCAGCGCCAGGTGCTGCTGCACCAGAAGCATTGCTCTAGAACTGGCCCTGGTTACACATTCTAATTTGAAGTTTACATTTAATATAAAGATACTTGGGTAAGTATTAAAAGTAATCAATATGTAGGGTTTAGAAGGTTACTGAGCAGCCACAATAAAGATGTGAAGTTCCAACCGCAGTTGTCAACTGTGTAAAAACTCCACCCTTTAATAAAATGTCAATATATTTTTATATTCACAGTAAAGAAGCTCACATAGTAAAAAGAGCACAATATTCAATATGCTATAAGCAATGTTGTAATGCGACATGACACAGTAATAAACAAGCGTGCCTAGATATAAAAACTGTATACTATTACCAATCATTGAAAGAAGATACTATATCAATGCAGTTAATAGAATGATTAAAATACTGCCCACAACCAAGTATCAAACACAACACTGTAACAAATGAGGATGGCAATCATCACTCAAAAACTAAGATTCTTTGTATTCGATTTGCTCAATCAATCAATCAGGTGTTAAGCGCGACTACTCACCCGTAAGGGTCTCAAGGCGCTAGGGGAAGGGGGGCGGGGGGTGCAGGTTTCAGTCCATCAAGGAGGGGGTCTGTCAAAGAGCCAGGTTTTGAGGTTTCTTGCAAAGACGGGGAGCGATGTTGTCTATCTGAGGTGGAACAGAAGGGTGTTCAATGCTTTGGCTGCGAGGAAGGAGAAGAAGCGGCCTCCCAATCTTGTCTTTCTTGTGCGGGGGACCATGGCGTAGGAGAGCTGGGCTGATCGTAGGGTCCTTTAGGGGGCGTGGAATTTGAGTTGGCTGTTCAGGTATGCTGGTCCAGTGCCGTGGAGGGCCTTGTATGTGTGGGGGTTTATCTTGAAGGTGATTCTCGCCTCGATGGGGAGCCAGTGGAGTGTGCGCAGGTGCTGGGAGATGTGGCAGTGTTTCGGCAGATTGAAGACCAGTCTTGCTGCAGTGTTCTGGATGTTCTGTAGATCGCGGGTGAGGTTTTTGTTTATTCCAGCGTAGAGTGCGTTGCTGTAGTCAAGTCTGCTGGTGACCAGGGCGTGAGTGACTTCTGCACATCCTTACCTTTCGTGATCCTACTGATTACTATATCCAGGCAAATAAGACTATCTCCGAATTTAGTCATGTTGGGTATGTAAAATTAGGATATCTCTGTATATGGTGCTGTAAAGGACAGGACAGGGGGCTGCATTATGGCCTACAGCAATGGTTGTAAGCCCTTAGCCATGCACCGAATGCTGTAGACTACTTATTTCTCTCTGGATCCAGCAAACTAATAAGCCAACCAGAAGCTCTCACTGTTAACCTGTCATTGTTGATGCCATTCCTTGCAGCAGCACTCCTTCTGTCTCTGGTAATGAGTAGAGAATGCTTTAAGGTGCTGTGACAATCTTATTTAGTTGCTTAGGTAGGCTTGGCGCTTCCCCTTAAGCAAGGTCAGCAGAAAGGTAGGCAAGCAAAGTTTTAGAAGGGGCTTTAGTGTCTTTTTTCTACCTAGGAGAAAATGGACTGCACTACGCTCTATGTTCTGGAAACACCAACAACACCAGAGTCCAGGTAGGCGTGTGTCCAGGAGATGTTTAACAAGTTGGGGTAAGTTCCAGCTTACATGTCCAGACAATTGGACCATGAACCAGTGGCAGTCAGAGTCAGTAAATCCTCTAAGTTCAAAAGATACAGGCAGTCAGCCGGGGATCCCTCATCAGGATTGTGGGAAGAACCTCTTTCCAGAATGCATTGCTGAGCCTTCATCCTGATGACCTATATGCCCTCCAGGACCTTGCCCTGGGGTGAGCATTTTCTGTATTGCCTACATGCATGCCTTGAAAGAATGACAATAGCATATGCCTTTCCTTTTTGTCCTCTTTGGGAAAAGAGTAACCCAAACTATAGGTGCACTAATAATAGGCACGTGGAGAGGGAGTCATGTGGGGCTATATCTTTGAAACTATTGGGTGGGGAGAACAATCGATGGTCTCATCTCTGTGAACACACCAAATGGGTCTCCCTAAGGACTCCACAGACTGTTGCTAAAAAGGACAAAGACAGGGGATCTCTGAAGAATAATTGAAAAATGATGTGAATGGTACAGTTGCACAATAAGCCGTAAACTTTATTACATGTATTTATATTTAAACAGCAACAAGAGCAACCCTTATGTCCATGTGAACAGGGGTATCAAGTTATCCATGTAACAAGCGTTCACATGGAACTTATTCTTAAAAAAAGTTTTTTAGTTGCACAGATCTTTTTGTGTAGAATACATCTTTATAACAGCATATTCGATTCAATCAACTGTAATCTTCAATAACGAATTGTGAAAAAGGTTACAGCACAGCAAATATTTATGAATAACTGCGGTTCGGCCGAACCCAGTCGTAGTAAATGAGAAATATTAAAAAAGACAATTTGTAAGTGTTTCTCAAAGCAGAAAGGAAATCATGAGTACACCCCAGGTGTAAAGACAAACCAAAACCGAAATCAAAGAAGGAAGAATACAGTAAAATGTGAAAATACACGGTATATTGGTTGCTTTATATCAAAATCAGGTTATATTCAGTACAATTTGAGACACAGAGAATTAATCATTTTTTCACAATTATGAAAACCAGTCTGATGCAAAGTAGTGCCAAGTAGCCCATAGCGCTTCTTTGTGTTACTTTAGACAACTTTCCAATGCAAATAATTTTTGCATTGTAAAGTAAACAGGATAACAACGCTTTGCGCTAGGTATGCATTACAAAAGTAATGCAAATCTGGTATAAAGTCTTTGTAAATCTGGGCCTAGATTTCTACTGAGTGCTCAATTAAGACCTGCTAGATACACACTTGGAGGCAGCTTTATTAACTCTTCATGCAAAACAGCACAACAGCCGAGTTGTGGCTCTGCGTGAAAGGGAGAGAGTAGAACAGAGCTTTATTTAACCAAGATGAGCAGTTTTCCTCCCTCACTGTGCTGATGGAAGTTAGGCAGCCATGTGGCAACACACACACTCTTGCACTACAGTTCTTGGATGTGTATGCTCTCTGCCAAACATAGCTTTTTGAAAAGGTGGCCCACTCTGCATTTAATACTTTCCCCACTTTGTATATGTGCTGTACAGTGCAGCTTAGATGCAAAGTTTAAAAAATGTGAAGCGTTTTTAAACTTACTACACATGTATGCTTGCCTCGAGGAGGCATACATTTTTGGAACAAATCCTGGTCTACCAATTTTAGTAGATATGGCTATGTGTCAAAAATCATGGACTGTTGCATGAAAATGTCCATGTACCAGCCATAGAGCACCCATGTGATGCACAATAGCACACAGCTACTTTGACTAACTTTGCCATGCGAATTCTGAATTGTGTTGGAAATTAGACACCACTGTAAAATGTTTCATCAGAGTAGCATTACAAAACTTTAGAACTCCTCGTGAGTCACAATCCATGTATCCTTCCTTGAAACAAAGTGCAGGTCACTCAACCCTCTCTGCGACCGAGAGAGCGTCGATAGTGGGGGGTTTTACTGACATATACCATGGCAAACATAGAGAGGCACCCTTTCACAATCCTTTCTGCTACATATAGTGGAAAGGATAAAAAAAACTATGTTCAGTTTGATGTAATGCTTCAAACTGTACCATGGTTTTATGATCAAAATACATTTATATGTGCACGAATTGTTTTTTTTGTTGCCGTTTTATATAGCGTGAACTCGACCCCAAGGTCTTGGAGTGCTTTACATGAGCACCAGTTACGTTACACAAGGAACCATTATTTGTAGGTAGGCACCTGGAGAGTAAGTAATTTGCCCAGAATCTAAGACGTTGAGCCCACGCCAGTACTCGAACCAGGGGGCATATTACCAACCAATAGAGATAATTTTTGTCTCTAACTTGTTTAGAGACAAAAATTATCGCCGCACATCGGCGATTTTTATCGCAGATAAACCTTGCTATTAGCAAGGTTTATCGCAAATGCGATAAAAAACGGCCGCAATGCATGAATATCGCTGAAAAGTCAGCGATATTCATGCATTATCGAGCAAATGCTCTTAGCCATGTTATCCACCTCCCATTGGATAACATGGCTAAGAACTGCTCCTGGGCAAGTGTTAGCTTTTGGAGATATTCGCGCTTACCGCGAATATCTCCAAAAGTTGGTAATAGGAGATAGCGATGTTAGCGACTGTTTTCAGTCGCTAACATCTTGGCACGCCCACTTTGCATGTCATTAGTGATAAATATCACTGACATGCAAAGCGGGGCCCAAGATGGTCACTATCTCCTATTAGCTGTCGCTAACTGGTGTTAGCGACAGCTTGGTAATAGGGAGATAATTTTATCTCCGCTTTCTTGGCTTTTAAAGCCAAAAAAGCGGAGATAAAGCCCCTTGATAATATGCCCCCAGATTCCCCAGTTCCAAAGTCGGCAGCTCCGACCGTTACGCCATATCCCAAATCCCCACAATTTAGGCAGTGTTTGTATTGTACCCGATTACGTTGTGGCTGGATTTATACCATGTACCTGTTTACCGGGCACAAATACGCGTTTATATACCACCTCTGCTAACTAGATAGTAAGTAGAAACGGAGGGCCGAGCCTGAGTCAGGACAAGGAGAGAGGCTCACGGCACAGCAGGGTCCGTGTGCTGGCAACGGAGAGCGTTCCGAGCTGGTCTTGTGACATGGAGGGTGCGGAGCATGTGCCGGCCGCCGAGGTCGGGCTGAGCACGCAGCACAAACGTCATGTGATTTTACCATCCATATTTTCCAGGCAGTAACATACAGTCGGTGTTAATGTAAACAGGCAATCCAAATATAAAACGATCGGACGGGAAGATACATTTCAGTTCCAGGATGAAGTCTTATGTGTATTACTTACGATCGGTGACGTGCTCTTAAAAAGCATGCCATGAATGTTTTATATTTCCATGCCTGTTTAATTTCTCGGTTTCTGTTCTCGAACACCAGGCCATGGCAGAGCCGCCCCTAAGTAACAATACTATTGATGCCGGAGTACGAGACGTTCCGGCCTTTTGAATCGAGAGAGAATGCGAGCTTCCGGGATGCTTGCAAGGACATGTTTTCTTGGCAGTGGTCTTCAGAAATGAGATCAAACTGCTGCGTCATCACCATGGACACACTAACTGTGCCAAAGTACAGACGAGCAGGGAGGGAGACTGCCTGTTTGGCTGGATTTTTGTTGTGAAGCTTCCTTGTCCAGTAAGGGCACTTGAGGCTGTCTTCCGTTTAAAAAATAAAAGCACGGCGTGCACGTCTTGCAGCTACTGATGTTCACCAGGTACACTTGGCCCCAGCAGTGGTGATGGAATCTGGATAAAATCATTCATCTTCAAATCGAGACTGACTGAAAAAAGAGAAATGTGTAGGAAATAGATGTGTTAATTCGTTTTAACTGCGGAATGAATTGCTGAAATAGAGCACATGTTACATTTCCAAATGCACATATGCTCAATGTAACCATAAGCTATTGGAGACACTGTGGGATTCTGATTCCACGTGTATGACACTTTTCACCATCTCGCAGTAACTCTTAGGGGAATATTCACAAAGACTTATCGCCGCGTTACCGGCACTTTTCTGCCGCTAATGCGGTGATAATTTTATCGCCCTATTACCAAGCTGTCGCTAACAGCTGTTAGCGACAGTTTTTAGGCGAAAACGTCTGTTATAAAGATCGCTACTTCTGTTAGCGATAATTATATGCAGGAGAGGTTTCCATGTAAAAACACCTGCAAACACTACTCCATATTCACAAGGGGATCCTTGAACTTCTGAAGACAAAACAAAATGGCTCTAACTGCAGTTACATCCAGTTACTTTAGACCAGAAAATAGCTGGTCTTAAAAAAGGGGATAACACTTGGAGGCACATCACAGCATGTTTTAGTGCTGGACTGCGCTGCAAGCAATGATGCTCTTCGACAAAACTACAGTGCAGAAATGCGTACCATCAATAAGATAGTGCGCATTTCTGGGCCCCAGTCATGAAAAGTGTTGCAGCGCTGCAACAAGACAGCCTTGCAACACTTCCCACTACGCCCTTCTTACAACAGCATGGATGCGCTGTACTCACTGGACATTGCTCCATGACCCAAGTAATGACAGCTACGTCAGGAATCCTGACGTATCTGTCTGCGTATCTGTCCGCACTAAAGTCACGCATTGCTGCAGCCGTGTCCCAACCATGACGCAACTTCAGCAATGCATGGGGCCAGCCTATCCCTCTGGCACTTCGTCACCCTCACGCCTGCCATCGGGCAGGTGTAAGGTACTGACTTAGTGCCTTTCATCAGAGGTGCCCAAATGTCGGCGCTGGTGGAGATCCATCGTTGGTGGTTGCGCACTGCAGTGTCATCGTTTGGAAGAATTGGTGGAGTTTTGTTGCGGAGGGAGTGGACAAGACGTTCTTTGGTGGCATTGATCCAGCTGCGAGGGGGTGCGATGATGGCGGTGGCGTCCAGTGAGCAAGGTGAAGACGTGATGTTACCAATGATGGTCCAACCAGGAGAGTCTGGTGTTGTGGCTGTAGTTGAAGTTCCCGCTGGCGGGGGTGGCGTGCTCGACCGTGTGTCCTGCTATGTGGCTTGTGTCTGATGTAAGGAACCTTCCCCAGTAGAGGGTGGTGTCCTGCTCACTGGGGTTGTCCAGGTGGAACTTGATTTCACAGAGTAGGATGGGAGACCCTTGGGTGCAATGAGGTCTATAATGGTATTGTAGAATGGGGTGCCAGGGCCCGGGGGCCTGCACATGAGGGTGCTGCAGGGAATGCGCTTGGGCTTGGTCTGGATCTGGGAGTTGAGGTGGTCCATGGTCACCCTTGGGTCATTAGAGTGCATGGTCAGTTGGAGTGTGCTTCTGTAGGTGATGGCAATGCCTCCTCCTTGATGGTTCGGGTGCTCCTTGCGGGCGATATGGCAGCCATCAATGAGGGCGATGTCCGGTCTGGAGCAGAGGTTGGTCCTGGCAGGCAAGGTGGCGTCCAGGGTTGATTGCGAGGAGGGTGCTGGCGTTGTAGCGGTGGAGTGTCCAAGAGGAAGGCTCCTTGGTGCAGAGCGTGGGCCAGGGGCAGGCAGACGCAAATGGCATAGCCTATGGGTTGATTGATTGAAGAGCTGCGCACTGCGTGTACACTTATATTCTGAATAAGTTAGAAATTTTGTAGGTGCTCTTAGGCTTCGCCCATCACCCTCGGGCGAATGACTAAACTTAGAAAATGCGTGTGATCAATGGACCATTGATAACATCCCCAAGGCACTCAATCCGGTGTTTTTCCTCCAAAAATTCAAATGAGAAATTGATATTTAGACATTCAAAATGTATTTATTTTCATACGTTGATTGTTTGTCAAATTAGTATGATTTACTTAATCAAGCCGAATATTTCATTCATATCGTTATAATTCATTTCTGACAAAACCATTCCTGGTCAGAGGTATATTTCTATTTCAAACGTTCGAAGACTTAGCTCCAATGCATTTCGGGCTATGGCCCTTCATCGGGGAGCATCTATGATAAAAAACAATGATAACGCTATTGTAATATTCATGTGTAACTCGGAAGTTGAACAACAATACAGTCAACTAAATCACGCAAATATAAACCGTTTAAAAATAAAACAATTTAACTTGACTATATGACGTACATTCATTAGCAGATATAAAATAAACGATATAACATATTTGCAGTTAAAGTCACCCTAAAGGACTGAAGTTAAATTCCTGGCCGCTACCAATGTTATGCCTGCGCGTTATAAAAACGATGCTACATGTTTAACTTACATATCTCCGTGTTTCATGGAATTCCAATGTCGCGGCTCGACCAAATTCAACCGGAAGTATTCCGGCGGTTGTAAAACTACAGCCGGGTTAGGTTGGGTGATATCCTGGTATTAGAAGAAGGACTGTGGTGTCCAGACAGCTATGGAGCTAGAAGGCAGACTCCATGTGTGCGCACGGATCTGAAAACTATACTCAATAATGAAATGAATATGCAATAGTCAAATCTGATAGCCAAATTATACAAGAATACGAAGCAGAAAAATAAAAAATAAAAATAAAATAAATATTACACATAATGAATTACATGCGTATCCAACAAGCAGAATTAGCGAACAGATAAGCACTAGGATAGTGCATTGTCTCATAAATAACAGGCAAATTCCACCCGTTCATTGAGCCCAAAAGGCTTAATCGAATTCAGTTTGTAAATCCAATAATTTTCGCGTTGAAGTAACATCCTGTTATTGTCTCTGCCTTCAGCTTTGTGGATGATTTCTAGTGCCATAAATTTCAATTGAGATATATTATGATTCATGTCCAAAAAATGTGTTGCCACTGATGATTTGAGATTTTTTGTTCGTATACTAGATTTATGTTCATTTAAACGAACCTTAAGTTTCCGTTCAGTTTTACCTACATATACCTTTCCGCAAGGACATTTTAAAAGATATATGAGGTTGTTGGAATCACACGTAGCTGTTACATTAAGATGAATAATAAATCCTTTCATGGGATGTGGAATTGTATTTCCTGTGATGACGTTATGACAATTGTTACAGTTATTGCAAGGTCTAGTCCCTTTAGCCGGGGGATGTTGTTCCATAGGCTGTTTGAGTATCTCTCCTAGATTCTTGCTCCTAGTGTGAGCAAAGATAGGCTTCTCTTTGAACATATCATGAAAGTCAGTTTCTAACTCTAGCATTGGCCAATGCTTTAAGATAATTTTTTTGTAGCTGTTGCTGACATTGGAAAATTTAGAAACAATGACCATCCGGTCACTAGACTGGTCTTTCTTTGACTGCTTTAGCAATTTTGATCGATCCATTTTGTCAACTTCTTTCTTGACTGATGTCAGTATTTCCTCTGGGTATTTTCTCTCTTGAAATCTGTTGATCATTTCATTCATACGTATTTCTGTTTGTACTGGGTCTGAACTTATTCGTTTCACTCTAACCAACTGTGATTTAGGTCGCTGGTTTTTTAGTGAATTCTGGTGAAAACTATTGTAGTGTAACATGTTGTTACGATCGGTTGGTTTACGAAAAATATCCGTTTTGATTTGGTTGTTTTCAAGGGTAACTTGGACATCAAGAAAAGTAATTGATTTGGAATCTATTGTCCATGTGAACTGGATACGTGGATGCGCTGAGTTCAATGCAGTTAGTGCAAGTTCTAGGTTTTCTCTTGTATCTTTCCACAGTATAAATAGATCATCAATAAATCTTGTATACATTTTTAAATGCTTGTTCCATTTTGTGTTAGTCCAGATGTGGGTCTGTTCGAATTCACCCATAAAGGTATTAGCGTATGCTGGAGCAGCGCTATTTCCCATGCTGGTACCCACTAGTTGCAGAAACCAATTGTCTTTGTATTTAAAATAACTATGGTACAATGTAAACATTGCGAGTTCCATCAAGAATATTTTCATTTGTTCGCCCACTTCAAGTTTAAGGATTGCCTGTTCCATGGCCTCTATTCCTTCTTTGTGAGGGATGTTCGTATAAAGTGAGTTGACATCCGCTGTGCACAACCATAATTGTTCTTCAGGCTCTATTTGGACAGATTGAAGTTTGTTCAAAAAGTCTGTGGTATCTCGGATGTAGCTAGGTAAAGCTTGAACAATATTTTGTAGATGACGGTCCAGAAATTGACCTATTGGTTGATGTATACTATTGCGTGTTGATACAATCGGCCGGATCGGAGGATCCATAAGGTTCTTGTGTATTTTCGGTGTAGCATATATGTATGGGCTTTTGGCATTGGTTTTCAACAAAAAGTTTTTGGTTTTTTGATTGATCACGCCCAGTGAAGTTGCTTTCTCAATAATTTCTGTTAGAGTTTTCATATATTCTACTGTGGGGTTACCTGGCAATTTTAAATATGTCTGATCATCCGATAGGTGTTCATGTAGTTTCTGATGATACATGATGGAATTCATTATCACTAGTCCGCCACCTTTGTCAGCTTTTATGCATATTATGTCCTACATATTGGCTATTTTCTTTAATGTATCACGGTCTTTTTGTGTCATATTCTTGTGTAGACTTGACTTTAACTGCAAATATGTTATATCGTTTATTTTATATCTGCTAATGAATGTACGTCATATAGTCAAGTTAAATTGTTTTATTTTTAAACGGTTTATATTTGCGTGATTTAGTTGACTGTATTGTTGTTCAACTTCCGAGTTACACATGAATATTACAATAGCGTTATCATTGTTTTTTATCATAGATGCTCCCCGATGAAGGGCCATAGCCCGAAATGCATTGGAGCTAAGTCTTCGAACGTTTGAAATAGAAATATACCTCTGACCAGGAATGGTTTTGTCAGAAATGAATTATAACGATATGAATGAAATATTCGGCTTGATTAAGTAAATCATACTAATTTGACAAACAATCAACGTATGAAAATAAATACATTTTGAATGTCTAAATATCAATTTCTCATTTGAATTTTTGGAGGAAAAACACCGGATTGAGTGCCTTGGGGATGTTATCAATGGTCCATTGATCACACGCATTTTCTAAGTTTAGTCATTCGCCCGAGGGTGATGGGCGAAGCCTAAGAGCACCTACAAAATTTCTAACTTATTCAGAATATAAGTGTACACGCAGTGCGCAGCTCTTCAATCAATCATTCTATATTTCGCTTTTCACACCAAAGAACTGCTTTGCACGCCATCAGAACTATTTTGACCTAAGGAGACATGGAATACGAAGACATAGCACGCTCAACGGAAGCAAGAGCCGAGACTTTCGCATTTGCTAATGAAGAAGCTTCTAGAATATACGCTCTCATAGATGAGGACATCTCACAATCTTCAACAAGCAGAAGTAAAGAACAGAATATAAAACAACTTATATATCTATCCAAAAGACAAATTAACCAGAAGTTGCACGCCAATACTTTAGTGAAGTATCATAAAACACAGCGCATTCCCCGAGGACTGCGAATTGCATTGAAACCGTCATTGTGTAAGAATTCTAAAACCTTCCAAGATCGCTGGTACGCGATATTAAACAAGTGCAGTTTAGATTTGATTCTGTTAATCATAGAAGAATTATCCAACATATTAGTAGAGCTTGAAAAAGAAATAAATGAAACCAATGAGGAACTTAAGAAAAATATGTCGGCGGATGAATTAAACTCCTTCATGAACGACATTAAACAACAGTTGGACAAACACACTAATGAGATCAATGAACGCAAATTGAGGAAGTATCGTCGTGACACACTGGACTATAAGTTGGGGGAGGTGTACACCTGGGCGGAGGTATACGCTCAAAAAAGACGAAATCGCCCTTATACCCAAAATACTGAAACATCATCGTCAGACAGTGACATGTCCAATCGGCAGAGAAGACCACCAGCTACACGACCAACAACATCTACTGAACACTCACAAAGCTCAACCGCTACAACATCCAATGTTGATTTTTTAGAACAGGTCGTAGAACCAGAAGATCCAGGAGGAGCAAAAACAAAAACGGGTCAGCCTCAAACAAGGAGTTTAACAATGCCCAAAAAAGACCTCAGGAAGAAATAGAAAATCAGTTGGTTATCAATATATCTGATTACACTTTCACAAAACAAGAAATGAAATTACTTCAAAAAGGCACTTCGTTCGTACCAACGACAACCACGAATTTATTAGAACTCGAAATCAGCACATTTAAGCTAATAAGGAAACTCAAATTACGCCATTTCTTCACCAATATCTTACCATCAACAGGGATCAAGGAACCAGATCCGCTAATGGGTCTTAAGACAACAAGCACTTTTCAAGCTCCCCAGAGCCACAAAACCATAGATCTATTTGAACAAATGGTCAAACGAGATTTATCATCAATGAATTTCAATAAAAATCTACACAAGAATATGACACAAAAAGACCGTGATACATTAAAGAAAATAGCCAATATGCAGGACATAATATGCATAAAAGCTGACAAAGGTGGCGGACTAGTGATAATGAATTCCATCATGTATCATCAGAAACTACATGAACACCCATCGGATGATCAGACATATTTAAAATTGCCAGGTAACCCCACAGTAGAATATATGAAAACTCTAACAGAAATTATTGAGAAAGCAACTTCACTGGGCGTGATCAATCAAAAAACCAAAAACTTTTTGTTGAAAACCAATGCCAAAAGCCCATACATATATGCTACACCGAAAATACACAAGAACCTTATGGATCCTCCGATCCGGCCGATTGTATCAACACGCAATAGTATACATCAACCAATAGGTCAATTTCTGGACCGTCATCTACAAAATATTGTTCAAGCTTTACCTAGCTACATCCGAGATACCACAGACTTTTTGAACAAACTTCAATCTGTCCAAATAGAGCCTGAAGAACAATTATGGTTGTGCACAGCGGATGTCAACTCACTTTATACGAACATCCCTCACAAAGAAGGAATAGAGGCCATGGAACAGGCAATCCTTAAACTTGAAGTGGACGAACAAATGAAAATATTCTTGATGGAACTCACAATGTTTACATTGTACCATAGTTATTTTAAATACAAAGACAATTGGTTTCTGCAACTAGTGGGTACCAGCATGGGAAATAGCGCTGCTCCAGCATACGCTAATACCTTTATGGGTGAATTCGAACAGACCCACATCTGGACTAACACAAAATGGAACAAGCATTTAAAAATGTATACAAGATTTATTGATGATATATTTATACTGTGGAAAGATACAAGAGAAAACCTAGAACTTGCACTAACTGCATTGAACTCAGCGCATCCACGTATCCAGTTCACATGGACAATAGATTCCAAATCAATTACTTTTCTTAATGTCCAAGTTACCCTTGAAAACAACCAAATCAAAACGGATATTTTTCGTAAACCAACCGATCGTAACAACATGTTACACTACAATAGTTTTCACCAGAATTCACTAAAAAACCATCTACCTAAATCACAGTTGATTAGAGTGAAACGAATAAGTTCAGACCCAGTACAAACAGAAATACGTATGAATGAAATGATCAACAGATTTCAAGAGAGAAAATACCCAGAGGAAATACTGACATCAGTCAAGAAAGAAGTTGACAAAATGGATCGATCAAAATTGCTAAAGCAGTCAAAGAAAGACCAGTCTAGTGACCGGATGGTCATTGTTTCTAAATTTTCCAATGTCAGCAACAGCTACAAAAAAATTATCTTAAAGCATTGGCCAATGCTAGAGTTAGAAACTGACTTTCATGATATGTTCAAAGAGAAGCCTATCTTTGCTCACACTAGGAGCAAGAATCTAGGAGAGATACTCAAACAGCCTATGGAACAACATCCCCCGGCTAAAGGGACTAGACCTTGCAATAACTGTAACAATTGTCATAACGTCATCACAGGAAATACAATTCCACATCCCATGAAAGGATTTAATATTCATCTTAATGTAACAGCTACGTGTGATTCCAACAACCTCATATATCTTTTAAAATGTCCTTGCGGAAAGGTATATGTAGGTAAAACTGAACGGAAACTTAAGGTTCGTTTAAATGAACATAAATCTAGTATACGAACAAAAAATCTCAAATCATCAGTGGCAACACATTTTTTGGACATGAATCATAATATATCTCAATTGAAATTTATGGCACTAGAAATCATCCACAAAGCTGAAGGCAGAGACAATAACAAGATGTTACTTCAACGCGAAAATTATTGGATTTACAAACTGAATTCGATTAAGCCTTTTGGGCTCAATGAACGGGTGGAATTTGCCTGTTATTTATGAGACAATGCACTATCCTAGTGCTTATCTGTTCGCTAATTCTGCTTGTTGGATACGCATGTAATTCATTATGTGTAATATTTATTTTATTTGTATTTTTTATTTTTCTGCTTCGTATTCTTGTATAATTTGGCTATCAGATTTGACTATTGCATATTCATTTCATTATTGAGTATAGTTTTCAGATCCGTGCGCACACATGGAGTCTGCCTTCTAGCTCCATAGCTGTCTGGACACCACAGTCCTTCTTCTAATACCAGGATATCACCCAACCTAACCCGGCTGTAGTTTTACAACCGCCGGAATACTTCCGGTTGAATTTGGTCGAGCCGCGACATTGGAATTCCATGAAACACGGAGATATGTAAGTTAAACATGTAGCATCGTTTTTATAACGCGCAGGCATAACATTGGTAGCGGCCAGGAATTTAACTTCAGTCCTTTAGGGTGACTTTAACTGCAAATATGTTATATCGTTTATTTTATATCTGCTAATGAATGTACGTCATATAGTCAAGTTAAATTGTTTTATTTTTAAACGGTTTATATTTGCGTGATTTAGTTGACTGTATTGTTGTTCAACTTCCGAGTTACACATGAATATTACAATAGCGTTATCATTGTTTTTTATCATAGATGCTCCCCGATGAAGGGCCATAGCCCGAAATGCATTGGAGCTAAGTCTTCGAACGTTTGAAATAGAAATATACCTCTGACCAGGAATGGTTTTGTCAGAAATGAATTATAACGATATGAATGAAATATTCGGCTTGATTAAGTAAATCATACTAATTTGACAAACAATCAACGTATGAAAATAAATACATTTTGAATGTCTAAATATCAATTTCTCATTTGAATTTTTGGAGGAAAAACACCGGATTGAGTGCCTTGGGGATGTTATCAATGGTCCATTGATCACACGCATTTTCTAAGTATAGCCTATGGGTTGCCATTGGCACAGGAGACAACCATTACAACGCAGGCAGTACATCGTCAACAATGCAACTCCAACAACGCAGGTGCCTTTACATCGCATTCGATTACAACTCATTGTGAGGTCAGTAATGGGGGATTTTAACGTTTTTTGGGTGGGTATGGGTTTCGGATGTAAAATATGAAAATTGAGGTGTGTGTTGGGGTAATATATGGAATTTGGGGGGGTTTTGGGGTAAAATATGGAATTTGGGGTGTGCATTTGGGATATAATATTGAAATTGGGGTGTGCATTTGTCGTAAAATATGGATTTTGGGGGTGTTTTGGGGTATAATATTGAAATTGGGGTGTGCATGTGGGTCACATTTTATTTTTGGGTGTGTTATGGGGGCTCAAAAATGAATTCTAGTGTTCATGGTTGAGGTGCACAGGTTAGTTTTGGGTTGCACTCACTGATGTACCTAGTATTAGTATGCATGGGAATGGAATGCAATGTTATGGCATGTGTTGCAACCATGTATGCGCCTTTGGCACACAGGTGGTACACACGCTGTGCATGGGCGAACAGCGGCCGCCATTGGGAAGTGTTGGGGGGGCTGGACAACTGTGAGGTGGTAAACGCTGAAAATAACACTGGTTGGGGCATGGACACGGGATTGTGTGTGAGCGGGTGTTGCAAAAATTTTAATACGGGAAGTCTTACTTCGACCCGTGTCTTCGTTGCTCCTGCTCTCTTGCGTCTGCTTCCAGGAACAGGAAGTAGGCAGCCAGGCTCCCTCCCCTGAGCCAATCACAATGCTGCGATGCGGCAGTGGGATTGGTATTTGGCAATGGGACAAGTCATGCAGTCAGGGGCTGGAGGGTGGGCATGCTCTCCATGCAGGCTGTAATGCATCCTGCATTACGAACAGGGAAGTGCGCATGACTGCTTTGGGCAGCCTGAGTGGGCCAACCAAACTATCATTGTGCACTTTTTGACAGAGTTTTATATCGCAAACTTGACCCGAATTTGGTATCAGAGCACTTTACATGAGCACCAGTTGCGTTACAGACAGGCCCATTCATTTTTGTTAGGCAAGAACCATCTCGCTCCTTCTTCTTCATCATGGTCTCACATACGACTCTTTCCCTTTCCTCGAAGGAACTAAATAGGACTAAGTAAGGCCTTCCAACTCATATGGTGCCACACTCAGTATGGGCTCCTGAGTGAGGAGCCGATATCACATGATGTGCACACAATTAGATGGAAACCGCCTAGTGTTTAATTTCTAATTGAATATGTGCCTGGGCCCAAAGTTCTTCCTAGAAGCCTGTGGTCAGCACTTTTGAAGATTGGGCTTTAAATACTGGTTGGGTAATCTTGATTCCCTTCATGCCTCATTAATCCACAGCTTGGCACAAAGCTCTGCCTAGTCCAATGCCCCATCCGCTCTTCACATATCAACATTTTTCACAAGTTGGTAGGTCTGTCAAGAGCAAGGTAAACAGATAAAAGATTACATCAACACCTCTTTTTTGCACAGCATCACTCTGCTTATACGGTTTCCAAGATGGTTGCTTCACTTCTGAGTGTGTCTGGCCAGCACTCAGCGATAGTGACAGAGTTTTAATGCAGAACAAAAATAACCATCAAAGGCTATGCAGGGGTTCCTTGAAGTTCTATTTGAAACAGCTGCCACCACCACTTCCCTCTGTAATTCAAAGTGAGAGGTAATCCATAGTTGGGAATATTAGTGTCATATGTGTGAGTCTGGCTGAAGAGGTCATGCAACATTACATTTTGAATCCACCACAGGTGTCTCATTTAAACACATCTATTATTTTTAGCATTGCTCCTCAAGGATAGGATTTATTGGTGCACCACACAGCTAAAAGAGATACAATATAGGGCATAGAAATAAAAATGTCACAATTTAAGAAAGCCTTGGGATACATTTCACCCGATTGTGCCCTTAGTGACATACAGGAAGCTCATAATTTGCTTGATGGCCCTTTGACCGGCTGCCCTAGCTATGCTGGCTTAGTGAAACAGCCTTCCCACAGTGGTCATGTTGCAGTGGCCAGTTTTACAAAGACAATAATTAAAGTACTTACATACAACTTAGAATAGTATTGGACTTGGCCATCTCTGCAGGGTGACCGCCATACTTTTTGCCCTCACCCCTCCTGTTTTCTGAGATTCTTTTTTTTGGGCATTAGACCTCTGCACTTTACCACTGCTAATAAAGGCTAACGTGCTTCTGCTCTCTCCCTAAAACCTGGTTAACTTGGCTAACATCTGAATGGCACACTTAATTTGCCTAATAAATAGTACTCCATGTACCGAGGGACTGTAACAAAAATGATACAAGTGGACCTGCAACACCTATTGTGCCATTAACTACAGTAGCCCTTTAAAACATGTCTCAGGTCTCCATTGCAGGCAAAATAGACCAATTCCATGCCAAATCTTTCCTTTTTAAAACATGTAAATCACCCCTAAGGTAGGCCCTAGACAGTCTCTAGGCAGGGTGTATTGTATTTAAAAAGTAGAACATGTGTTTTTTAAGTTTTACATGTCATGGTAGTGAAAAAACGTCCAAGTTCGAATTCACTGCTGTAATGCCTAACTCTCCCATGGGATAACATTGGTTTACCTTATTGCATCTAATATGTGATAACTTTTGATTGGAAACAGGTAGAAATCTCCTGTTTGGACTCAAATGAATTGCAATTTAAAATCCTCATTAATATTAAATTTGGATTTTAAGTCACAATTCTCAAAATGCCACTTTTAGAAGTTGTCATTTTCTTGTACTAACCATTTGGTGCCTTCTGTCAGTGTCCTGGGTCGCATGACTGTTAGCTGTTGTGCTTTGTGTATTCCCTCCAGACAGTGAGACTAAAAAGACTAGATGTTGGCAGGTTGAGCCATCATGCCATAATGGATGTGGGTGAAACTGTTCCCTTCCCCTCTTGCACTTTAAAAGGGATACCTCCAGCACACACACAAATGAGCTTGACACTCATCTTCTGTCATCCCAGGCTTTTTGGAACCTTTTCAGGGGAATGGAAGAACTTTCCAGAACCAGATGTGGGGGTACCCTTGAAGATTCCCCCACTTCAAAGTCTGACACCAGGTATAAATATTGGATCCTCAGACCAACTCTTCAGTCCACTCCTGGACCTATGGACGTTACAGAAGAAGGATTGCCTTGTTCCCCAGACGACTGCCCTGCTGCTTGAAGCCTGCATTGTTCTTTGGAGGACTACCCTGCTGGTACCAGAGCGCTGCCATGCTGCTTCAGGCCTGCCTTGTACCCCAGAGGACTGCCCTGCTGCTTGTGGCATGCCCTACTCTGTAAGAAGGAAGAATTAACCTGCTCCCTTCATCCCAGGATACCTGAGTGACTTCAAGGGGCACTTCACTGACCTCCTGTTTTAAGGCACAGGGACACAGCAAGTTCCAGAGGCCTTCCTGTAACTGCCCAGCTGACCTGCTGCAACTGTATCTATCTGGACCTGCAAGTGTACCAGCTTTAGTCCTCGCACCTCAGCAACAGTCAATCCCTGATCCCACAGAGGTACCTACCTAGGTCCTGGACTCTTGGCTGCCATTAGAGTGCACTCCTCAAAAATGAAAAATCCCGATGTTTTTGACTCTTTGCAGGTGTGAATGGGTCAGTTTGAATAGAGACTTTGTTGCCCACGATGGCCCCCAATGTGAAGCTCCTGTGAACCTGACTCTTCCTGCTACAGCAACCCCAAGCAACAACTGGCAATGCAAGATTTTTACTTCACTCTACATCAACGATAGCCTGTTGTGACTGCCAAAGCACAGCTCCAGCAATGACTCTCTGTGATGTTCGACTGGCTCTTTGACATCAGCAGACCTGCTCTTTGCGCTACATCAACGTCTACCCCCTGCCCCTCGCTCCATTGCGGTCAACCTGAATATGTGATTTTCCCCCACTCTAGCATGCCTAGATGACCGTAAGTGGTGCTTTGTGCTTTTAGAAGCTATACTTACCTAAAACTTTGAAATTCAATATCTCTGGTACTACTGATTGAATTGTTGTGTGTGCGTTTTCTTATGTTATGTTTTTTCTTTAATACTGCTTCTGTGCTGCATAAATGCTTTACACTTTGCCTCTAAACTAAGCCTGACTGCTTAGTCTCAAGCTACCAGAAGGTTAAGCACGTTAATTTAGTGATTTTTGTGGTTCACAATGACAAGGATTGTACCTGTTGCTTCAGAAGAGTTTTCACGCCCTTCCCCCAGCAAATAATCCAATTTCTTACAAATAGGAATTAAAAGGTGCTAATATTGATACTAAACATGACAGGTGCTATGATTTTAGAGCATTTGGCCAAGATGTAGGCATTATGCCCGAATAAATTAAGAATGCATTTGCAAGGTTATAGCAACTCACATCCTTTATTCTTTAAAACAATGCAAACTATCATGAAACATGAAAAGAATTTACAAAGTTAATACATGTCAGCGTCACTAATTGTCCACACTCATACACAGCCCTCAGTGGCTCATGACCAGTCCTTTACAATTCTGACAAGTTTCATTTCCACGTGGCAAGCACCTATAACACCGGTGAACAGACTATCGAGGTTTCCCATGGGTTCAACAGGCGCTGCTAACTGTGTTTGTGTCCCCAGAGCACTTCCCTATTATGAAAGGGGCATCACACATTTGTGTGGCTACTGCTGTAATACCCACTGCATGGGCACATACTCCACCACCACAAAGCCAGGGAGGCATTCCTCATTTGTATAGGGGTGAGCCCCGTAATTGATGCGAGAAGTGCCTGTGCCCTTGTGCCTGTAATGGATTACCATAGCGGACAAAGGGGCAAACGTTCTCAGAAGGAGGAATATCTATGTGCCACCTAGAAAGTGGCACAAAGTTAGTGCACTGAGGGTGCCTTTTGTGTGTGTGTGTGGGGGGGGGGGGTTTAGTGGTCACACTGCCCTCATGGTACCTCACCATAGGTGGGCTTTGGAAGCCCCCGACCATTATTAAAAGCCAGATTGGTCCGCCTGCAGTGCTGAGAGCACAACGCTGTTTGGTCTTGTAAACTAATTCAATTTCTTTGTGCACAGACACCAGTTTTGTTCCCAGAGTCAAACTATCCAAATAGGGAAATGACAAATAGCAACAAACATTGGCAGAGCAAGCAGGTGGCCTTGGCAAGCTGGTGTGATGATTATTTTTGTTATTAAGATAACCATCACATATAGTTTTAATCAACAGTGTAGGTGCCTCTTAGCAGACACGTGTAGTGCGACCAGATATAGGAACCCTTTATGATTTTAATGGACATCACAGAAACATATAACTTATTGGCACAAAGAAAAGGTACGATTGGATTTCAATTACTGAAAGCTGATGGCACGGCTTTATCAAACAAGAAAGGCTTGAAAAATAAAAACGATGAAGAGCGTAGAGAGAAAAACATTGTCAAAAGTAATACACTGTACTCACTGGCCCTGGCAATGAAGTTCATTATTTTTGAGCGGGTGAACAATCTCTCAGCCTGACCCAAAAAGGAAACTTCAGCACGAAAGCCACGAACAGCAGCCGTTCCCTATCTTTAACACTAGGCTAAGTACATCAGCGGCTTTACTTGTTTACTGATCAGAGCAACCCGTCGCCACTTTGGTCTGACCTGTCGGATGGCAATTACTCCTGTTTATACCCAAGCACTTTAAATTGCTACTGTGTTTTTAATTGCTGCTCTTTTTTCTACATTCAAATTGTGACCTGTTTCTCTGATATTTCTAGTGTAGTGCAACACTATAATTAACTATACTCCTTATCTGTTGTAAGCTATCGTTATTTAATTACTTCGATGGCAGGATATTAGCTAATGTGGGCGTTTTTTCGCTTGAAACAATTTGCATCACTCCCATTTCACAACAGCATTGACAGCATTGAAGACTGCACTCCTGTGACTGCCGCCAAATCAATGTGTAACCATTTCGGCCCCAGTGAGCGGAAGCAAACACAGAAGAAGGTGCATATTTGCGCAAAGCAAATTGTGTGAGGCACGGTTACAGTGCCTATTTTGCGGATTGTAGAAAATGTCGGAAAGTATCAATAGCGTGAGGCTGTACAGCATCCATTTTAGGACATCCTCATTCCTTACTCCTCATCCCTACTTCTCATGCCTAGTTCTCCTACATCATTCCTACTTCTCATCCCTGCTTTTCATCTATTATCTCTACTTCTTATTCATCATCCCTACTTCTAATCCCTACTTCTCATCCCCATCCTTGCTTCTCATCCCTACTTCTCATCCATCATCCCTACTTCCCATCCCTCCTCCCTACTTTTCATTCCTACTCCTCATCCATCATCCCTACTTCTCATTCATCATCCCTGTTTCTCATCCTTGCTTCGCAAACCTACTTCTCATCCATTATCCCAACATCTCATCCATAATCCCATTTTATTGTCCCTACTTCTCATCCATCATCCCCACTTCTCATCCCTGCTTCTCATCCTTACTTCTCATCCGTCACCCCTACTTCTCAGCCATTATCCCTACTTCTTTTCCATCATCCTTACTGCTACCAGGATGAGAAGTAGGGATGAGAAGCAGGGATGAGGAATCAGAAGTAGGGAGGATGAAAGAGAAATAGGGATGATGGATGAGAAATAGGGATGAGAAGCACAGATAATGGGTGAGCAGTGGAGATAATGGATGAGAATTAGGGATGATGAGTGAGAAGTAGGGATGAGAAGCTGGAATGAAGGATGAGACAACGGGATGATAAGTAGATATGATTGCTTAGAAGCTGGGACAAGAAGTAGGGATAATGGTGGAGAAGTGGGGATGAGAAGTAGGAATTATGGTAGAGAACTAGGGAAGAGAAGTAGGGGGGATGGGAGAGAAGTAGGTCTGATGGGTGACAAATAGGGATAAGAAGCAGGGATGAGGAGTGAAGATTGAAGATGTCCTAAATTGTATGCTGTACAATAGCGTGAGACTGGAATTCTTATACATACAGTGCTTAATAGGAGCTATATAGTTAAAAAAATACTGCTGAAGACATTTTGCTGGTGTGAAGTGTATGGTGATCATTAATACTTCTGATTTTTTAAATGCCATTAAGAAATCCGAATAAGTTATATTTTGACTAACTTCTATGATATCATATTTTTGCATTTAAGTATCACAGCTTTTTTTCTTTCCCTTACTGCTGCGCATGAGAACCCAGCATCTTCCCACCGGATCAAGGCCTTACTGGTAACGACATACGCCCAGTAACGGCCGGTGGTGGGAGTGCTGCGGGGTGGGGCTGGAGCAGGGTGGGGGGGGCAGTAAACCATGGAATATGGCGCCACGGAGGTAAGTAAACAAATAAATAAATAAAATGAATTTCGCATTTGGCAATGCAGCGCGCGCAATGAAATTAATTTTTTTTATTTATTTGTTTACTTACCTCTGTGGGGTTGTATTCCATAGTTTACTACCCCCCACCCTGCTCCACCCCCGCCCTGCCTCACCACCCCGCAGCACTCCCACCACCGGCCGCTACTGCCTATGCCAAAATTGAAGCAGCGCCTGGTGCCTTCCAATCATTGGTTGTGCAGGACTTACATTCATCTTGTTAAGAGAATAATATCAAAGGTCACCAGTTTAACTCAAATCTTTGGGGAATGTCCTGCAACAAAAAGCAAGCCAGAGCAGCTTCATCATGTTTCATAATTTTTAATAGCCACTGCTTCAGTATAGAAATAATGAGCTTGTTTCACTTCACTGTTATCTCATATTTTCATGCTTGCTATTAAAATAGAATAGAATGTCAGTCAAGTGTTTGGAATTGGGTGGTTGCTGCTCTAAACCAAGAAGAAACAAAGCAATGCTTACCACAGTTCTCTAAATAGCGTCGGCTGAAGGCATGTGCGACCTACCCAAAAACACAGATACATCTTCTGCAGGTTGCACAGGGGCGGCTCCTCCGTTATGGCAGAGGACCTTCGCCCCCCTTCCTGCAGCTGCAAATATGAACAATGAAATGATAATAAAACTATTTTATTATAATGTTATTAGGTCAGGCATTCGAGACCTCTTGTTTATACTTTAGTATATACTTATACATTAGTGTATACATATATGTGTGTGCACTTTGTGGGCTCTGGAGATCAGCCCTAGGGCTTGTCTGCTTCCGCTTAGGGACTTTTTTTTTTTGTTCAACTGCCTCTATTTAACTGTCTTAATAAAAAAGGACCAGTAGAGGTTAATAAAATACCAGAATTGCTTTCGACTGAGCGTCTTTCTTTTTTAAAAACTTTCTGGCAACTGATTTTATTGAAATTTCTTGATAGAAAACTCCCAGCAGAGGTTTGTAAAATACCAGAATCACTTTAGGATTCTCTAGATTCCATTCCATAGAAATTGTCTTCCTCCAGCACCCTAGACAGTAATATTTTTTTCAAATCTTGTATTTTCAGTGATATGACCACCGAAGGCCCTGATTTCATATTAAAAACAGAGATTTGGACTATACCAATTGCATTGCAAATGCTTGTTTTTCTTAAGGAGCCGAGTCTTAGTGGCGGGGTCAATCATGACGAGAGCACTGAGGGAGGAGTGGTGGGCACTGCTGCAAGTGCGCATGTTGGTTTTGCCGGCTGTCTTAGGACAGCCAAACCGACATGCACACTGAGATCCCTCTGAGGAATATATGACGTTACAACGCAAACAATTACAACACATGCTTTTACAACGCAGTTTTTACATCAGAACTACCATTACATCGCATGATTTTACAACACATACCATTACAACGCATTTTTTAAAACTACCATTACAACGCATTCTATTACAACACATACCATTACAACGCATACCGTTACAACACATAATACTTTTAGGGCAACAGTAGGGTAAGTGTTAGATAGTGAAGGGGTAAAAATTACTATTCCCACTTCAGTGAGTGCAACAGTAGGGTTAGTGTTGGATAATGTAGGGGTAAAAATTACTATTCCCACTCCAATGAGTCCAACAGTAGGGAAAGTGTTGGATAGTGTGGGGTTAAAAATAACTTTCCCATGTAAAAGGTGAGGCAGATTTCAATCGATAAATACCCAAGTATTGCCCGGCGTTAGTCGCCTCTCATACCACTCGAAATTATCAAACAAAGTGGCAGGCGCTAGAGACTGGAAGGCAGGAAACAGAGGTTTATTCCGACGGAGCAGAACACGTCAAATCAGACAACAGGGTATCTTCTCGAGGTGCTCTAACCGCATCTCTGAGACCTGGCCTCTTATACACAAGTTTATGACTTTATTGCATGAAACACATTCCTGTCAATGCTTTGAAGTACGAAAAGACATCTTTGAAATCCCCGCTTCATGCCCGTTCCCACATACATTTACAGTAGAAGTCCCCACCCCGATCTCAGCAGGTGATGACTGTCGCGCAGCTGGATATTCTGCCGATTCCCAGAATGTGTGCGGCTGATCGGATCTCATGGGGTGGGGGGTTTCGATTAGTCTTAGATCCTTTGAAGAGGGGCAGCTGCCTACTGTATGGGCAATAAACTGCATCCGCAGGGCTAGGTGACAGCCTGGGATCGGGCCGGACAATCGGGCACAGAGGATGGGGGTCCATCAAAGGATGTGTGCATCAAAGGGACGGAGGGAGGTGTTGGCCGGGTTCGGGATGTGGTTCCGAGGCAGGGTCGCGCTGAAAGAGGTGGTTTATGGCCTGAGCGTGTGAGAGCGGGGGCTGTCAATGCACGGGGGATGTTTGCGAGGTCGAGAGAGAGAGAGAAAGACGCGCTGGCTATCGGCAGTGGGCAGAGAGGCCATGGCATTCAAAATGGCTGCTGCTTACGCCTGAAAGGGACAAGATGGCGCCGATAATGTTTAAGTCGCAATCTAGATTTTAACAGTCCTCCCTTTTCAACATATCTAGCCAGCTTGTCAGTCTATGTCTATCCCCATCATGTTACGGATTTCTACATCATACAATGCTTTCATGCGTTCAGTTTTAAAGTCCAGAGTCTTAGGGCAGATGCAGTTGGCACAAAGTGAGCACAGGGGTGGCAAGCATTGAATACCCAGGCAGAATCCACATATTACAATAATCGGTATCAAGATGCTCATGAACAACCTCCACCCCCAGTCCTTTACAGTATTCCAAAACCAACTCCCAAGCGACCATTCTTCTTGTTCCTGATGAACTTCTGAGGAGAGTCTATGGAGATGTTCAATGGCCTTGTAGACTGAGGGCGAATTGTCTGGTATGAAGGTGCAGCAGCTGGACCCGATGATACGGCATGCTCCTCCACGATCCGCTAGAACCACATCCAGAACAAGGCGGTTCTGAAGGGCCACCAGGCGGACCGCCTGAAGCTCGGCTGTATTGTTTGTGAGGATGCCAGCTGTAATGTTCATTGTCGTTTCGACTGCCTGGGTCAAATGTCGGATGGCACGGCTGTTCGCCATCGGACCCCAGAGTGGAACAAGTCCCTTTATTGCATCCAGGAATTGTGCTCCGGTGGAGTCGGCTTGTTCAATGTCTCTCGCTCGCTTTTGTCGGTGATGGTTTGCTGGAGCCACATAGGTGGGAGGAAGGATGAAGGCAATGTAGCAGGTACCTCTCCAACTCTTTGGGAGCCAAGTGTAGGCTTTTGTACCACAGACAAAGTACATGTTCGGGGAGGTGACGAAAGAGGGTGGATCAGTTGAGTCCAAAGTTCTAGTGATGCGGCAAGTGCTGTGGCCCACCAACTGCATCCCGAGACCTTCGATGCATACAAGGCCCGAGATGTTGACGACAGACAGGGCTACAGTCAGGGTGGCAGCTGCTCATTTTTGGAGGTAAGAGAAGGTGGGTCTGGCTGGGCTGTTGAACACCTGCATTTCAATCCGTTCTTCGGCCGGAATGTCCATGTGAACTGAGGTATTGGTTGTCAGCGGGCAGAAGGGAGCAGCAGTTCTTCCTGTTTTGTTCAGCCAGACTCGATGATAAAAGTGTGACATGGTTTTTCCAGAGGTGGCATTATCCCTGTAACTCTCTTGCAAGAGGATCAGCCAAGCAAGGCAGGAACCGTGGACAGAGAAAGGTGAAGGGATGAAGGGGATGGAATGTCCAGTGGCATGTGGCAACAACCCACAGATCCAGCAATTTGTGGCATTGGCGGCAAGGTTGTGTTGATGTAGCAACTGCACGAAAGAGTTGTTCCAAAACTCCTTACGCCTCTCTCGGAGTTGAGGTGAAAGAGAGATCAGATGGTGTTCTTTCATGGTGGTAGGCTATGCAGTGGTTAGAAATACCTCACGAGCTGGTGCACTTTCTTCCACAATCCAGAGGGTGGTCACGAGGAGGAGGCAAAAGAGAAGGGTGATAAAGAGTGCAATAGTCTTTGAGCTGTGTAACCTGTCAGTCTTTGGGTTTCTGTAGTGGGTCTTCGGATATCCGGTTGCTTCCATCATCTTCGTGTCGGGCGCTTCCATCATTTTCAAGCGGCTCGGTAGCGGGCAGAACCACAAACTTCGTTTGGCTTCTCTCCTGGCAGCCTTAGTAGTGTTAGGCCACCGCTCTGAGAATTGCAACTTAGTTAGTGGTCTGCTTAGCTGAAGCTCCCTCCTTTCGTCGCAGGTTATACCCTTCTCTGGATGGCACAGTGGGATCGGGAAAATCTGCCAATTCAAGTGTCTCTGTATCAGGGTAACAGCTCAGGGATGGTCGGTCTTTGTTCAGGAGCTCTTCTTGGGTAGCCACGTCTTCGGTCGTCGTCAGTGTTGAGGAGATTTTCTTGCAGTGGTGTGCGTGCAGCCAATTCCGTTTCCCTTCCACTCGAAGAGCTGTTCGGGTGGTGATCAAGACTTGCCAGGGGCCCATCCACCGAGGTTCCAGACTCTTTGCTCGCTGGAAATTCCGGATCAAGACGAAATCACCGGGTTGGATGTCCTGTCCGAGGCCCCTGGAAGTGTCGGGGATGGCCTGCAGCACCTGTTGATGGATAATAGACAGTGTTTTGGTCAAATTGTACAGATAGTCAGACATAAGGACGTCCGGGACGTCATGAATGGATGTCGGTTTTGGTGCAGACCAAATGCTCATAGGCCTGCCAAAAACGACCTCGTAAGGGGTCAAGTGGTGTTTGGTGGGGGTGGAACGCATTGACAGCAATGCCAATGGGAGAGCGTCTGGCCATTTCAGTCCTGTGGTGGCCACTATCTTTGCTAGTTTGAGCTTCAGTGTGGCATTATGTCGCTCAACCAGCCCAGCAGATTGGGGGTGGAAGACTGCGTGGAACTTTTGCTTTACACCCAACCCCTTCAAGATGAGTTGGATAACCTCGGCTACGAAGTGGGGGCCATTGTCGCTCCACAAAATTCGACAAAGGCCGTAGCGAGGGAAGAATTCTTTCAGTAAGACCTTCGCAGTAGCAATGGCAGTGTTGTCGCGAGTTGGATAGGCTTCCACCCACTTGCTAAATGCGCACACGACAACAAGTACATACTTTAGGCCTTGGCATCTCTCTAGTTGGATGTAGTCCATCTGCAGGACTTCAAATGGATGATTGGGGACCCTAAACCCTCCCCGGGGTACGACAGTTCCTTTCCCAGGGTTGTGTTGCAGGCATATCAGACATTGTTGGACTAGGCGTTTGGCTGAGTCTGTAATCTTGTCATTGTGCCAAACTTTGGAGACAAGTTCGGCCATAGGGGCAGATCCTATGTGTGCAGGGGAGTGTGCCATGGTCAGTATGGGGATCAAGTATGAGTTGGGTAGCAACCATTTGTTCGTGTCTTTTGTCCGCCAGCAGCCTTCATCGTCTTTCAGTCCCACCCGTGCCCATTCAGTCAGTTCGTGGGGTGAGCTCGCCATCTGGATGTCCCTAATAGTTTCCCTAGCGTCCTTCCATTTTTCTGTTTGTGACCTGGTCACATACACGTGTGTCGTTGTCCTATTCTCAGCTGTGGTCCGGGCAGTGATGTCGGCCAGTGCATTCCCCTGCCCAATGATGTCCGTAACCTTTTTGTGTGTCTGGCATTTGATTACGATTCAAAAGGGGGTGGTGATGGACAGAGTATCTGAATTAAGCAGAACACTCCTACCCAGTCAAAAGACCAGGGCTTGATCCATCACCATTTTTTAGCTCACTGCACCATCCCAGTTCAGAACCTGGCTACATGCAAATTAGTCTGACCCTGGCCCAGTGCATCATGGGAACAGGGCAGACCAAACTACCAAGCCAATTCTTTACTGGAAAGGAAACAAGCTTCCGGGGACCGGTTTCTGGCATTACAGCCGTCTTCGGCCCGGCTTGCTTGAATCCTGATGGTGCAGTGAGCAAGGGACTCACATCTGAGCACACCCTTCCACACTTGTGGTGGCCAAAACGATTCAAAAGGGGGTGGTGATGGACAGAGTATCTGAATTAAGCAGAACACTCCTACCCAGTCAAAAGATCAGGGCTTGATCCATCACCATTTTTTAGCTCACTGCACCATCCCAGTTCAGAACCTGGCTACATGCAAATTAGTCTGACCCTGGCACAGTGCATCATGGGAACAGGGCAGACCAAACTACCAAGCCAATTCTTTACTGGAAAGGAAACAAGCTTCCGGGGACCGGTTTCTGGCATTACAGCCGTCTTCGGCCCGGCTTGCTTGAATCCTGATGGTGCAGTGAGCAAGGGACTCACATCTGAGCATACCCTTCCACACTTGTGGTGGCCAAAACGATTCAAAAGGGGGTGGTGATGGACAGAGTATCTGAGTTAAGCAGAACACTCCTACCCAGTCAAAAGATCAGGGCTTGATCCATCACCGTTTTTTAGCTCACTGCACCATCCCAGTTCAGAACCTGGCTACATGCAAATTAGTCTGACCCTGGCCCAGTGCATCATGGGAACAGGGCAGACCAAACTACCAAGCCAATTCTTTACTGGAAAGGAAACAAGCTTCCGGGGACCGGTTTCTGGCATTACAGCCGTCTTCGGCCCGGCTTGCTTGAATCCTGATGGTGCAGTGAGCAAGGGACTCACATCTGAGCATACCCTTCCACACTTGTGGTGGCCAAAATGATTCAAAAGGGGGTGGTGATGGACAGAGTATCTGAATTAAGCAGAACACTCCTACCCAGTCAAAAGATCAGGGCTTGATCCATCACCGTTTTTTAGCTCACTGCACCATCCCAGTTCAGAACCTGGCTACATGCAAATTAGTCTGACCCTGGCCCAGTGCATCATGGGAACAGCGCAGACCAAACTACCAAGCCAATTCTTTACTGGAAAGGAAACAAGCTTCCGGGGACCGGTTTCTGGCATTACAGCCGTCTTCGGCCCGGCTTGCTTGAATCCTGATGGTGCAGTGAGAAAGGGACTCACATCTGAGCATACCCTTCCACACTTGTGGTGGCCAAAACGATTCAAAAGGGGGTGGTGATGGACAGAGTATCTGAATTAAGCAGAACACTCCTACCCAGTCAAAAGATCAGGGCTTGATCCATCACCGTTTTTTAGCTCACTGCACCATCCCAGTTCAGAACCTGGCTACATGCAAATTAGTCTGACCCTGGCCCAGTGCATCATGGGAACAGGGCAGACCAAACTACCAAGCCAATTCTTTACTGGAAAGGAAACAAGCTTCCGGGGACCGGTTTCTGGCATTACAGCCGTCTTCGGCCCGGCTTGCTTGAATCCTGATGGTGCAGTGAGCAAGGGACTCACATCTGAGCATACCCTTCCACACTTGTGGTGGCCAAAACGATTCAAAAGGGGGTGGTGATGGACAGAGTATCTGAATTAAGCAGAACACTCCTACCCAGTCAAAAGATCAGGGCTTGATCCATCACCGTTTTTTAGCTCACTGCACCATCCCAGTTCAGAACCTGGCTACATGCAAATTAGTCTGACCCTGGCCCAGTGCATCATGGGTACAGGGCAGACCAAACTACCAAGCCAATTCTTTACTGGAAAGGAAACAAGCTTCCGGGGACCGGTTTCTGGCATTACAGCCGTCTTCGGCCCGGCTTGCTTGAATCCTGATGGTGCAGTGAGCAAGGGACTCACATCTGAGCATACCCTTCCACACTTGTGGTGGCCAAAACGATTCAAAAGGGGGTGGTGATGGACAGAGTATCTGAATTAAGCAGAACACTCCTACCCAGTCAAAAGATCAGGGCTTGATCCATCACCGTTTTTTAGCTCACTGCACCATCCCAGTTCAGAACCTGGCTACATGCAAATTAGTCTGACCCTGGCCCAGTGCATCATGGGAACAGGGCAGACCAAACTACCAAGCCAATTCTTTACTGGAAAGGAAACAAGCTTCCGGGGACCGGTTTCTGGCATTACAGCCGTCTTCGGCCCGGCTTGCTTGAATCCTGATGGTGCAGTGAGGAAGGGACTCACATCTGAGCATACCCTTCCACACTTGTGGTGGCCAAAACGATTCAAAAGGGGGTGGTGATGGACAGAGTATCTGAATTAAGCAGAACACTCCTACCCAGTCAAAAGATCAGGGCTTGATCCATCACCGTTTTTTAGCTCACTGCACCATCCCAGTTCAGAACCTGGCTACATGCAAATTAGTCTGACCCTGGCCCAGTGCATCATGGGAACAGGGCAGACCAAACTACCAAGCCAATTCTTTACTGGAAAGGAAACAAGCTTCCGGGGACCGGTTTCTGGCATTACAGCCGTCTTCGGCCCGGCTTGCTTGAATCCTGATGGTGCAGTGAGCAAGGGACTCACATCTGAGCATACCCTTCCACACTTGTGGTGGCCAAAACGATTCAAAAGGGGGTGGTGATGGACAGAGTATCTGAATTAAGCAGAACACTCCTACCCAGTCAAAAGATCAGGGCTTGATCCATCACCGTTTTTTAGCTCACTGCACCAGCCCAGTTCAGAACCTGGCTACATGCAAATTAGTCTGACCCTGGCCCAGTGCATCATGGGAACAGGGCAGACCAAACTACCAGGCCAATTCTTTACTGGAAAGGAAACAAGCTTCCGGGGACCGGTTTCTGGCATTACAGCCGTCTTCGGCCCTGCTTGCTTGAATCCTGATGGTGCAGTAAGCAAGGGACTCACATCTGAGCATACCCTTCCACACTTGTGGTGGCCAAAACGATTCAAAAGGGGGTGGTGATGGACAGAGTATCTGAATTAAGTAGAACACTCCTACCCAGTCAAAAGATCAGGGCTTGATCCATCACCGTTTTTAGCTCACTGCACCATCCCAGTTCAGAACCTGGCTACATGCAAATTAGTCTGACCCTGGCCCAGTGCATCATGGGAACAGGGCAGACCAAACTACCAAGCCAATTTTTTACTGGAAAGGAAACAAGCTTCCGGGGACCGGTTTCTGGCATTACAGCCGTCTTCGGCCTGGCTTGCTTGAATTCTGATGGTGCAGTGAGCAAGGGACTCACATCTGAGCATACCCTTCCACACTTGTGGTGGCCAAAACGATTCAAAAGGGGGTGGTGATGGACAGAGTATCTGAATTAAGCAGAACACTCCTACCCAGTCAAAAGATCAGGGCTTGATCCATCACCGTTTCTTAGCTCACTGCACCATCCCAGTTCAGAACCTGGCTACATGCAAATTAGTCTGACCCTGGCCCAGTGCATCATGGGAACAGGGCAGACCAAACTACCAAGCCAATTCTTTACTGGAAAGGGAACAAGCTTCCGGGGACCGGTTTCTGGCATTACAACCGTCTTCGGCCCGGCTTGCTTGAATCCTGATGGTGCAGTGAGCAAGGGACTCACATCTGAGCATACCCTTCCACACTTGTGGTGGCCAAAACGATTCAAAAGGGGGTGGTGATGGACAGAGTATCTGAATTAAGCAGAACACTCCTACCCAGTCAAAAGATCAGGGCTTGATCCATCACCGTTTTTTAGCTCACTGCACCATCCCAGTTCAGAACCTGGCTACATGCAAATTAGTCTGACCCTGGCCCAGTGCATCATGGGAACAGGGCAGACCAAACTACCAAGCCAATTCTTTACTGGAAAGGAAACAAGCTTCCGGGGACCGGTTTCTGGCATTACAGCCGTCTTCGGCCCGGCTTGCTTGAATCCTGATGGTGCAGTGAGCAAGGGACTCACATCTGAGCATACCCTTCCACACTTGTGGTGGCCAAAACGATTCAAAAGGGGGTGGTGATGGACAGAGTATCTGAATTAAGCAGAACACTCCTACCCAGTCAAAAGATCAGGGCTTGATCCATCACCGTTTTTTAGCTCACTGCACCATCCCAGTTCAGAACCTGGCTACATGCAAATTAGTCTGACCCTGGCCCAGTGCATCATGGGAACAGGGCAGACCAAACTACCAAGCCAATTCTTTACTGGAAAGGAAACAAGCTTCCGGGAACCGGTTTCTGGCATTACAGCCGTCTTCGGCCCGGCTTGCTTGAATCCTGATGGTGCAGTGAGCAAGGGACTCACATCTGAGCATACCCTTCCACACTTGTGGTGGCCAAAACGATTCAAAAGGGGGTGGTGATGGACAGAGTATCTGAATTAAGCAGAACACTCCTACCCAGTCAAAAGATCAGGGCTTGATCCATCACCATTTTTTAGCTCACTGCACCATCCCAGTTCAGAACCTGGCTACATGCAAATTAGTCTGACCCTGGCCCAGTGCATCATGGGAACAGGGCAGACCAAACTACCAAGAAAATTCTTTACTGGAAAGGAAACAAGCTTCCGGGGACCGGTTTCTGGCATTACAGCCGTCTTCGGCCCGGCTTGCTTGAATCCTGATGGGACAGTGAGCAAGGGACTCACATCTGAGCATACCCTTCCACACTTGTGGTGGCCAAAACGATTCAAAAGGGGGTGGTGATGGACAGAGTATCTGAATTAAGCAGAACACTCCTACCCAGTCGAAAGATCAGGGCTTGATCCATCACCGTTTTTTAGCTCACTGCATCATCCCAGTTCAGAACCTGGCTACATGCAAATTATTCTGACCCTGGCCCAGTGCATCATGGGAACAGGGCAGACCAAACTACCAAGCCAATTCTTTACTGGAAAGGAAACAAGCTTCCGGGGACCAGTTTCTGGCATTACAGCCGTCTTCGGCCCGGCTTGCTTGAATCCTGATGGTGCAGTGAGCAAGGGACTCACATCTGAGCATACCCTTCCACACTTGTGGTGGCCAAAACGATTCAAAAGGGGGTGGTGATGGACAGAGTATCTGAATGCAGTGAGCTAAAAAACGGTGATGGATCAAGCCCTGATCTTTTGACTGGGTAGGAGTGTTCTGATTAACTCAGATACTCTGTCCATCACCACCCCCTTATTGAAATTATTTTGGCCACCATAAGTATGGAAGGGTATGCTCAGACATGAGTCCCTTGCTCACTGCACCATCAGGATTCAAGCAAGCCGGGCCGAAGACGGCTGTAATCCCAGAAACCGGTCCCCGGAAGCTTGTTTCCTTTCCAGTGAAGAATTGGCTTGGTAGTTTGGTCTGCCCTGTTCCCATGATGCACTGGGCCAGGGACAGGCTAATTTGCATATAGCCAGGTTCTGAACTGGGATGGTGCAGTGAGCTAAAAAACGGTGATGGATCAAGCCCTGATCTTTTGACTGGGTAGGAGTGTTGTGATTAACTTAGATACTCTGTCCATCACCACCCCCTTATTGAAATTATTTTGGCCACCATAAGTATGGAAGGGTATGCTCAGACATGAGTCCCTTGCTTACTGCACCATCAGGATTCAAGCAAGCTGGGCCGAAGACGGCTGTAATGCCAGAAACCGGTCCCCGGAATCTTGTTTCCTTTCCAGTGAAGAATTGGCTTGGTAGTTTGGTCTGCCCTGTTCCCATGATGCACTGGGCCAGGGACAGACTAATTTGCATATAGCCAGGTTCTGAACTGGGATGGTGCAGTGAGCTAAAAAACGGTGATGGATCAAGCCCTGATCTTTTGACTGGGTAGGAGTGTTCTGATTAACTCAGATACTCTGTCCATCACCACCCCCTTATTGAAATTATTTTGGCCACCATAAGTATGGAAGGGTATGCTCAGACATGAGTCCCTTGCTCACTGCACCATCAGGATTCAAGCAAGCCGGGCCGAAGACGGCTGTAATGCCAGAAACCGGTCCCCGGAAGCTTGTTTCCTTTCCAGTGAAGAATTGGCTTGGTAGTTTGGTCTGCCCTGTTCCCATGATGCACTGGGCCAGGGACAGACTAATTTGCATATAGCCAGGTTCTGAACTTGGATGGTGCAGTGTGCTAAAAAACGGTGATGGATCAAGCCCTGATCTTTTGACTGGGTAGGAGTGTTCTGGTTAACTCAGATACTCTGTCCATCACCACCCCCTTATTGAAATTATTTTGGCATTTGATTACAGCAAGTTGTTTGGGGAGGAGGACTGCTTCAGTCAGAGCGGAGACTAGATCTCCGTGTAGGATGGGTGTGCCGTGTGAGGTCAGGAATCCCCTCTCCTTCCACAAGAGCCTAAAATGATGAACCACCCCGAAGGCGTACTGGCTGTCTGTGTAAATATTCGCTGTCGTCCCAGCTGCAAGGATACATGCTCGTGTGAGGGCAATCAGTTCCGCTGCCTGTGCAGATCGTTGTGTGATGCGGGCTGTCTCAACTACAGTTCGGGCTGTGGTAACTGCATAAGCGGCTGAGGTAGTGCCATTGGGGAGTTTGATACAAGAGCCATCTACCCATAGCTCTCCGTCAGGGTCTGGAAAAGCAGTGTCTCGGAGATCAACTCTGCTCCTGGTCTGTTCGTCCGTGAGGGTCACACAGTCATGTATCGGGGGCACATTGGGGTCGTTCTCAGGTAGGGGCAACAAAGTGGCTGGATTCAGTGTGTTGCATCTTTTCAGAGTGATATGGGGTGCAAGCAGAGTCCATTCATACCCAATCAGTCGTGCACTAGTCAGATGCTGCGTCTTAGTCTGGTTTAGGAGGGTGTCAACCGCATGGGGCACTAACACCGTAATTGAATTCGAGAGTACGATCCCCTCACTCTGTCGGATAGAGATAGCAGCGGCAGCTACAGCTACAGCTCGAAGGCAGGCAGGCAAAGCTCTGGCTACGGGGTCAAGAGTGGCAGAGAAGTAGGCGCATGGGCGTTGCTTGGGGCCAATGGACTGAGTCAGGACAGACAAAGCGCACCCCTCCCTTTCGTGAGTGTAGAGGGAGAAGGGCTTTGTGTAATCGGGGGTTCCTAAGACTGGTGCGGAACAAAGGGCGTCTCGTAGTTCTTTGAAGGAGGATTGGCACTCGGGGGTCCAAGGGAGCGGGAAGGGGACATCTTTAGCCAGCAGGGAAAGTAGTGGCTTCACAATGAGGCTGAAATTTGGTAACCACTGTCGACAGAAGGAGGTGAGGCCCACTAGGGAGCGGACTTGTTTCTGTGTCTTAGGGACAGGGGTGTCTAGGATGGTCTGAATTCGGTCGGGCGTAAGCTTCCTCCCGTCTTTGGACAAGAGATGGCCTAGGTAAGTGACCTGGGGTTGGCAGAATTGCAACTTCTTTTTGGAGACCTTGTGGCCATTCTCCGCGAGGAAGTGCAGGAGTTGGATGGTGGCAGTGACTGCAAGTGAAGTGGTGTCGGCCGCCAAAAGGATATCATCGACGTATTGTATCAACACCACTCCGTCCGGTAACTGGACTGCGTCAAGCTGTCTCTTGAGGGCCTGGCTGTAGATGCTGTGACTTTCAGTGTAGCCTTGGGGTGCTCTACAAAATCTATATGAGCGGGATTTTAAGGTGAAGCCAAAAAGGTAGCGGCTGTCTGGGTGGATAGGAATGGAGAAGAAGGCGTTCTTGAGGTCGATCACCGTGAAGGTGGTAGCAGTGGAAGGAATCAGAGTCAGAATGGTGGTGATGTCTGAGACTACGGGGTACTGAGGTACAATTACTTTGTTGACCTCTCGCAGGTCGATGATGAAGTGGTACGCCTTTTCATCTCCCTCACCCTGCTTCTTTACAATAGGTAGGATAGGGCTGTTGCAAACATTGCTAACTACTTCCTCTACCACTCCTGCATCTATCAGGGACTGGATGATCTTTACCAATGCCTTCTCGCCCTCGGGCGATATCCGATATTGTGGAAGTTTCGGGAGCACTGCGTCCTGTCGAACAGTTATGTGTACCGGGTTTATCATCATGCGTCCTACGTCCGAGTCAGTCTTTGCCCATAGGTACAGAGGTAGAGTGTCGAGTAGGGACAAGTCAGCGTCAGTGATGGAAAACATGCGTGGAGTGGGACAGGATCTGAGCATAGTCGGGTTGTCGTACAGAATGACTCGAACCCCATCTTGTGAACACCTAATAGTAGCTCGGAAATGTTTCAATAAGTCAAGTTCCATAATAGCATCGGGGGTGTTGGATGAAAGTAAAAACGTGGTGTCAGTGGTGTTATTTTCCAAGTCCAAGGAGATCATTGCGGACAAGGGGTTAGTGGAGGGCGTTCCATCAAAACCTATCGATGTTACATGTGAGCCAGACAAGGGTGCCCTCGGAATCAGTCGTTTAGATAACGTGCTGCGTGTTGCGCCAGTGTCTACCAAAAATGGAGACTTCGTACCCAGGACCTTAGCGGTGACATAAAGACCTTGCTGGTCAACATGGAGCTCGACTGGATCCCTCCCTTGACCTTGGCGGTCCTATGCGAAGTCGCAGGCATTGTCGTAGTCAGACTGTTGGTACTGGTTCTGTCGGGGACGGTCAAACGTATTCGGTCTGCCTGATCTGTCGTTGTTGGTGTCGTTTGTGTTCCCTCATCCCTGTCCTCTATTTCTTGGCTCACTTGCTACGTCTCTCGTGTCCCTATTTTTGATTGCTTCTAAATGAACCGGACACTGGGATTTCCAATGACCAAATCCTTTGCAAAACGCACACTGGTTCTCGTCGATGTCTGTTCGTGGGGTGTAGGGTGCGGGTGTACGGTCTCTAGGAGGTGGATTTCTAGGAGCATGCGATTGGTAGCTTCCTTTGTACTGTTCTCTTCCACTAGTCACCCCTTGCAACTGAGCAATCATCACCCTTTCCTTCAGGTCCTTTTTCTTTTTCTCAGTCACCCTATCGTTCTCATTCTTTTGATGCTCGTAGTACTGGGCCATCTGAAGGATAGCCGCGGGTTTGGAGGCTGCCCAACTACTCTCGCTAGTCTGTAGTTTCTGTGAGACCTCCTGTGACAGACCTTTGACATAATTCTGGACAAACAGATGATGTCCGGTTGCAGTGGTCATGTCCTGGCTGCTGTAATTGGAGAACACCGTCTCAAACCGGGAGAAGTATTCTGATACGTCTTCCTGGGGTTTCTGGCGGCAGGCCGTTACTATCGACCAATCCACTTTCTTTCCTGGGATCAGGGTTTTTAATTTCTGGACGATCTTGTCTGGGAGGTCTAGAATGGATTTTAAAGGTTTCTGCCCAGGCTCTCGTTGCCTATCTATGCCATCGAGTTGCGACCAGGTATGTCCGAACAGCTCAAGGTGGTCAACTTTCCGGATTTGCTTCCACACATCAGCTGGCAGACATAGCCCAAAAAACAAATCGATGTCCGCTAGGGTCATAATCGTCGAACCCAAGGCTGTGCCTAATTCAGTATAAAAGGCGGTGGGGTTCTTTCGTAAATCAGGCAAGGATTTTCGGAACGTCAAAATGTCTTGCCGATCCCATGGTTGGTAGACCCAGTTATAAACAACTCTCCCTCTTGCATCTTGGTGGTTAATGTCGTCATGTGTTCCCTGTCCTCTTGGGGGAGCCCAGTAAGGAGCAGCCTCCTTTATAGGCATCATTGTATTAGCTTTTTCTGTTTGGGGTTCGGTCGCTACAGGAGTCGCAGCGCTAGTTTCTGGTCTCTGTCCAGTGAGGTGGCGGAAGACTTCAAGCGTACGCGTGAAGAGGTTCGTCACATCACACTCGCCTTCGTCCTCAATGTCAACTTTCCTATAGAGAGTCGTTAACCTCTCAGGACCTTTATCTTGGTACCGATCCTCATAGGCATTGAGGGTGTGATAACAAAATCGCACAACAAAGTGTCGTCTGTGGCTATTGGCATACGAATTGTACATATCTGTTACGTATTCCTCACTCTCTTTTCATTCCACCAGTGTCTTCACTATCTTATCGATCCCTACTCGTTCATCTTTGCTCAATCGGTTCATTCTAGTGGAATCTTTCCTTCTAGTTTCAGGGTCATCTAGTGTTTCTGTTTGTGCTGCGTTGAGTACAAGGGGTTCGTCCGGCACGGAGGCCGTGAGGACCGCGGTCTTGGCACTATTCTCACCCGTACTTGGGGGCTGCGGGTGTTGTACTAAGGTTTGGGAAGGGGCGTATGGGGGAGACATGTAGATGATTGGGGGACCTAGTAATAAATCTTCGTTCGCTCGTTGTTTCGAGGGTATCTCAGGGTAGAGCATAGAGGGTGTTCGGACGGGACACTGGCCCGAATTTTCGGACTCTTGCTTCTGTTTGGCTTTCTCCCTCTCCTTTATCTCTTCCTCTAACTTTCTAGCAGCTAGGTGAGCTGCTTTTCGTAGCTCTTTCTCTAATCTGACTTCGTTTCTCTTTTTCCGTTGTTCTGCTTCTTTGCGCCACATGCCGAGGCTCTCGAGCATAGTGGGCGTTGCCTTATTGTTACGAAGGGCTGTTTCCAACACGTTTACTTTATCATCATCAAAGGATCCTATCAGTGGCCACTGACTTTCCTGATCCTTTCTTGTATATTTATGCCATAGTTTACTATAAGCTATGGCGACTAGTCCGTATTTAGTGAACATGTCCTTATTAGGGGTGCCTTCCAGTGGAGCTGGATGGTTCATCTCTAATAAGCGGTCCGGGTTGAACCAACTACTAATCAGTGGGGAGAAGATAGGCCTGACAGATTACAGAGGGGGACAAAGGTCTGCACTACCTATCTTTTCACTACTTGCAAAGACTAGACAGAATATTTCTATTCTACGTTATTTGCAAACAGAGAATACCTCAAAAAGAACCAGCTTCGAACAACCAATGTTCGAACAATCAATCAGTCAGTGGGGAGAAAAATAGGCACGACAGATTACAGCGGGGGACAAAGGTCCGCGTTACCTACCCTTCACTATCTGCAAAGGAAGAGAGAATATTTCTATTCTTCCCCGTTTGCAGGCAGAGAATATCTCAAAAACAATCAGAGAGCAATACTAGTATTTTCAGACAGTCAGACAATCGTTTCGCAATTTGTCGTGTTTACACGACCTTACCCGGACCGCAAGGACAGTTTCTCGTCTTCCGCTTCCAGCGCCCGATCGTCCTCTATTCTCCGAAATCGCTGCGGCACTCCTGATGGTTCCCAGTCAGGACCGTAGATCACTCGAGAGAGGTCTGTTCGGAACCGGTGAAGTTCGGATGATCGGCTGCCAGACGAGGGTCTATCGGGCAGGTGCACTTCCCAATCGTTGCAGTCGTTCACTCTGTCGTCAGGACCTCTCCCACTGGATCCACGTGTCGCTGATGGGCCCCACGTTTGGGTCGCCAATTGTAAAAGGTGAGGCAGATTTCAATAGATAAATACCCAAGTATTGCCCGGCGTTAGTCGCCTCTCATACCCCTCGAAATTATCAAACAAAGAGGCAGGCGCTGATGACTGGAAGGCAGGAAACAGAGGTTTATTCCGACGGAGCAGAACACGTCAAATCAGACAACAGGGTATCTTCTCGAGGTGCTGTAACCGCATCTCTGAGGCCTGGCGTCTTATACACAAGTTTATGACTTTATTGCATGAAACACATTCCTGTCAATGCTTTGAAGTACGGAAAGACATCTTTGAAATCCCCGCTTCATGCCCGTTCCCACATACATTTACAGTAGAAGTCCCCACCCCGATCTCAGCAGGTGATGACTGTCGCGCAGCTGGATATTCCGCCGATTCCCGGAATGTGTGCGGCTGATCGGATCTCATGGGGTGGGGGGTTTCGATTAGTCTTAGATCCTTTGAAGAGGGGCAGCTGCCTACTGTATGGGCAATAACCTGCATCCGCAGGGCTAGGTGACGGCCTGGGATCGGCCGGACAATCGGGCACAGAGGATGGGGGTCCATCAAAGGATGTGTGCATCAAAGGGACGGAGGGAGGTGTTGGCCGGGTACGGGATGTGGTTCCGAGGCAGGGTCACGCTGAAAAAGGTGGTTTATGGCCTGATCGTGTGAGAGCGGGGCTGTCAATGCACGGGGGATGTTTGCGAGGTCGAGAGAGAGAGAGAAAGACGCGCTGGCTATCGGCAGTGGGCAGAGAGGCCATGGCATTCAAAATGGCTGCTGCTTACGCGCACATATGAGCCTGAAAGGGACAAGATGGCGCCGATAATGTTTAAGTCGCAATCTAGATTTTAACACCCATGTACCCATCCTAAAACTTAAAAATCTCCAATGCTTACCTTATAATGTGTTGTAATGACATGCGTCGTAATGGCATGTGTTGTAATGACATGCGTCGTAATGGCATGTGTTGTAATGGCATGCGATGTAAAGGCATTTGCATTGTAACAGTTGCATTGTAAAGGTGGTGTTGTATTGACTGCGTTGTAATGGATGTTTCCCCTCTCTGAGCCAAGCTGCATTGCTGGGTGGGGAAAACAGCAGGCACAGGCTCCCAGTCTCTCTCAGAGCACACATTGAGCCCACTCAGGCCAATCTCGGTGCTTCTCTCAAGCTTGTATTACCAGCATTAGAGTAGCATCTGGATTGGCTGCAGGGGAGTCTGGGAGCCTGTGCATAACAGCAGCAGAGCACTGAGGTGGCAAGCCAGGACAGCCAAACCGACATGAGCACTGAGATCTCTCTGAGCCGAGCTGCATTGCCGGGTGGGGAAAACAGCAGGCACAGGCTCCCAGTATCTCTGGAAGCACACATTCAGCGCATGAGAGCAGCATGTTGATTGGCTGCAGGTGGTCTGGATGCCTGAGCATAACAGCAGAAGAACACTGAGGCAGTGAGCGGTGAGCAGCAGGTAAGCGTGTTTATAAATGTATTTACTGTTACTGTGTCCCCCATGCTGCCCCAGCACTTTCTTCAGATAGCAGCCACTACTGAGGTTGCAACAAAGCATGTGACTCGGGTCCTACAGCTCGGACAGGTTTTCTCCTGTACACAACCACGCACATGTGTCTCTAACATGAGTTGACATTGGCTCGAGGCCAGCACCGAGTTATCACCTAATATTGGAATCCCAACCTGCTCAGGTACTGCTGGGCACCTTTTTCTTGAGAGGAGAATGCCTTTTTGTGCAATATTTTTGTGCTTTATATTTAACATCATTTTAGAATTACAGATACTGCACATGATAGAAACAACTTCTGCATCAGGCTATCAAGAGTCGTTCTCCACATAGCTTTGGTCAGATTGAAGATACCTTTGTTTTAATGAAGCTTTTGTGAGCTTTGGGGCTGGTGCTCTGCCATTGCCATCAGAACTTTAAGGAGCAATCCTTCTAGAGATACTCTCCATTTTCTCATGGCACCCATGAGAGCCTTCTGACCTTCATGGCTTCATGATGTATTCCTAAAAATGGGGCGTCATCCCGTCCCAAGCAAACGCACAGCTCGCTATGCCACCTTGGCAGCAATGTGTCCATTCAAAACCATCAATTTTAAACAATATTATCCTTGTAATCAAAGTTCATTTTCCCATTTTTCAATCTTTAAAACGAGACCACACGCTGAGTGTACATGCTTGTTTCAAGTTTCTACTGTTCCAGTTGTGTCTATCCAGACCTTCTGCAAGAACATGACTGAGGCATTAATTCAATCCAGGCAGCGTTTATTCGATAAAAATAACCCAATACATTTCGGGCTCAACGCCCTTCTTCGGGGGTCACTGTAAATGATCATAAAAAACACAATTACCAACTATGTTTCATAAATTATCACATTTCTCATTGCTCTGCCTCTTGTGACAGTGCTACTTTATGTGCTCTCAAAGGGACTTATTATCGTTTCTAAAAGTATTATCATGTATCGAATTGCTAAAAGTGCTTTTACAATGAACCCATCCATCCAATTCCCTTTCCTTGCGCATCACATCCCAACTTTTCATATGAAACAGAATTCTAACTGGTATCCTGTGTTCACTCAGTACTCCTGCAACCTTCATCCTCCGTTTCTCTGTTGCAATGTACAAATGCTGTTCTTCTTTAGTGTATTACCCATATTTATTCTCCTTATCTGCCAACCTACACTCACTAGCAAGCGTTTAGCCTCCATATGTTATCTTTTGCTCACTTCCCGCTTGCAGTTCTAATACCCTCCTTACTTCCAAAATATTTTTGTTCATGATGTATTCGTCAGATCTCTAGAATGTGTCTCCACATAATCTCGCAATGAGCGTGGACTGGTCTGACCAATTGCCTTTCACCCACAAGACAAGGCCAACGCAACCTGTGTACTGAAACTCTAGCTCAGGGACACAAAGAGCCTAGATCTCGAGAAGCTGGCTGCACATTGCGACTGCGAGAAGGACCTCCCCCCCATATCTCTCAAAGATCAATGACGTTACAGAACATTACAACTCAACTATGTCTGACATAATGGATGATCTTGCCCCGCTATAGCTAAAAAGATCCAGAGTCCAAGACAAAAACCCCTGGTTCAACGGATCCCTCAACAATGAAAGGAGAACCATCCGGCTAACAGAAAAAACCTGGAGACAGCACCCCTCAGCCTCCCAACTAAAACTTTTCAGACAGACCGAAAGGCTTATAACAGGAACCTCCTCAAATCTCAAAAAGACTTCTTTAGATCGGTACTGGAAAATGCTAAGAACAGACCTTGTAAGCTCTTTAAAATGGTCAAACAACAATTTAACAAACTGGCTAAAATTTCCAAAGAAACCTCAAAATCCCTAATAACCTGTGAGGAGTACTCCTCCTCTTTACAGCCAAAATTACCTCCCTAGGAAACAAACTTAATTCCGTCACCAACATCTCATCTCTTCCTGCCAGGTTCCATCTCTCGTCTCTTCCCCCCAGATAACACCCAAGAACCAAGTGCACTGGTCCAACTTCAAGTTATATGATGACCATTCCATCTCAAAAATTCTATCCTCCTTAAATCCGAATAACCACTTTAATGATCCACTCCCCTCCAACTGCGTGGCTGCAACCTCCCAACTTATCATTCCCATTTGGACAATAATCAATGCTTCCCTACTACAAGAGTCCATACCTGACTCTCTAAAAGGCAGTCAAGTTGTCTCCATCTTAGAAAAACCATCTTGAATCCTGCTACTCCAGACAATGTCAGCCCAATATCCAATATCCAACTTCTAGCGAAAGCTCTGGAGAAATGTGTGCAAATTAAACTGAGCCAACATATCACCAACTTTAATCTGCTAGATGAATTCCAATCCGGGTTTAGGCCTGGGCACAGTACAGAAACTTCTATTCTCCATATTGTGTATGATGCTCTTCAAGCCTTTGACCAAGGCAAAACATGTCTCCTAATTATATTGGATTTATCCTCGGCATTCGACACAGTCAACCCCGAGAAACTACTTGAAGCCTCAAATTCAGGATGGGAGTAAGGGGAACCGTTCTCGAATGGTTTTAATCCTTCCTCCAGAACCTCACCCCGAGGTTCTTAGTCAACAGTGATCTATCTGCAACTTCCACGATAACAATCGGAGTCCCCCAAGGATCAACTCTTTCCCCAACCATCTTCAATCTCTACCTTCAAGCGTTAGCTGAATTACTATGTACCGCCATCATCTCCTTCCACATGAATGTCGATGATACCCAGATCTACATCAAAATCTCATCTCTAGAGGAGATCCACTCTTTGAGTGAGGCCCTAAAGTTGACTGTTCAATGGCTCGCCTGCAACCAGCTCAAACTAAATGCACAAAAAATTAAGTTCCTTCTAATCTCCCCCCTAAAAGTAACACTCAAATCCAGGAATGGACCAAGTCGATCACAGCACTAAACTGCACACCGACCATAGTGGAATCTGCCAAATCTCTTAGAATAATCCTAGACAGCAACCTTAATATGCCAGACAACATCAACTCGATGGCTAAAACTTCCAGGATTCACCTGAGCTACCTGAGGAAACTAAAATCTTTCCTTGAAGCCGCAGACCTAAAAATGGCAGTCCAGGCATTAGTTATCGCTGAATAGAATAGGGATGCGCAACCCTTTCAGGCCTGCCCAAGATCTTCATGACGTCCCTAAAATCTTCCCTCAACGCTGCCGCCAGACTCTTAACAGGCTCAAACAAATTTGGCCACATCTTACCGCATCTGAAGGCACTAAAATGGCTTTCTCTTGAAGCCAGAATCCAATGCAAACAGAGCACTACACATGAAATTCCCTGCATATGTCACCCATAAAATCATGGTTTCTGGAGGAGCCAGTAATTCCCGGTCTGCTAGAGACTTTGTGTTTCGGCCACCCCGCTTCTGAAAGGAAACAACTTACAATTGTGCTTTCTCTGGAGCTGCACCAAGAATCTGGAACTCGCTGCCGTCTTTCATCAGAAGAATTCCCTCTCAGGCAATATTTTAAAAGGATGCCAAAACCTTCCTAATGGACAAGTTTCTCACATAAATCATGCATTGCACACACCACTCAGCTGCTTTACTTTTTTTTGTTGCTGCCATAGTTTGGACTGACTTGCTGCTATCCATCTTGTACTGACCGTGTACTCCCACAAATGTAATTGCTGGATTTCTCTGCATTATGATCTGAACATTGTATGCACCCTGTTATTCCCCAAATGTTTCACTTCCTTCTACCCCTACTTATGTTTTTATTCTTCTTTTTTCTTTGACTATTTCATACTTGAATACCACGTGTTTGCCCTGTATAGCGCTCTCATACCCTAATGGGTCATGTGTGTGCTCTATAAAACACTAAATAATTTTTTTTCAAAGTCCTACAAGCATGTGTGCTGTGATTTCTCTCATTATATCACATCCAACTGGATGGCCCTTACTATCACACAGACAGAGAGACAACAAGCTCATTAGCTTTTTTTTTTACCTCTATTTACTCTTTGACAATGACAGTGTGGGGTGTCTGTCAAGTAATGCACATGGTTGTTGACATCTGGATGGAATTCCACATCAGACAGATATGCTTTGAATTAAAATGCTAATTTTTAATTGTAGGTCGCACACGTGGTGCAGAGTGGACATAGATCTCAAGTGCTTCTGGCCCCTTAGTACTTTGAATGGTTGGACATCGACAAACAGATGAAAAGGCTGAACCACCATATGCGGCTATCACATTACTTTCTATTTGTGAAAACCTCTTCCCTGAAAAGGTAAGGACTCTCATGGCACCTACAAGTAATTAGCGCTGCCTTCGTCAGTTTTCATTAGTGATCACGGCTCCTAACCTCCACATAATGGTAAATAACATGAATTGTGCTTATACTTCTGATTAAAGTAGGCAGTCATATGGTTGGCCATCACAGCATCATTCCCCATTGGAACGCCCCATATTGATCACTAACTTCAGGATGGATCATCAAATAATTATTAACCCAAAAAATCTTCAATCATTTGGCAGTTGAAGAATCCCTATAATCATTTGGCAGTTGAAGAATCCCTATACATTGTTGGATTCCTTGACAATATCTTGTCAGGGAAGAAATGTTCAGCAGATTTGACACTGGGGTACATACATTTGTGTTTCTTTTGTGGTGCAGTCACTGTCACTGCAGTGTTAGCCCACTTGGAGCCTTTAAACAACAAATCTCAACTCTATGTGATGCTATTCGTCATTGCCTACAAATATGATGACACTTTTTAAAAAAATTCTTTTTATTGGAATTTCATATGAGAAAACATAAACCACTGTTAGACAACCTCCAAAAGACATTTAGCATTACAAAACTACACAAACAGTCTAACCAACAGGCACCCTCTCCTTGCAGAACATAGGCAGTATCTCGTTGTGCAGGTGGGATCAAGGTGCGTCCGCAGTAGCAGAACAGAGACAATTTGTAAATGGGGGCCATATATCTTTAAGGCGGGATTGTGTCGAAAGAAGTTCCCAATAGCAGGTTAATTGGTCTCTGCAGTATGTGATGTCCTTCACCCAAGCTTTAGTGGGTGGGGGAGGTAGCGCCCCAATGTAGCGACACCTGTCTTTTTGCCAGCAGCAGTAGCAATGCAATGAGCCGCCTCACCGATTGTGGGGTATCCTGAACAAACCCCAGCAACCCCACCAGTGGGGTTCTAGGAACATTGTGCCCAGTAATATTCTTAATGTGGTGCAGTATTTTTGACCAGAAGTTAGCTATTGGCCGATTAAAGGTGAATGAAAGTGGCTTGTGAGGTCCCACACCACCAGCAGTTCATGGCTGATCTCAACTCCATGTGTTGTAATTGTGTTGGGGTGTGGTAAAGGTAATGTATGTATTTAAAGTGGATGAGCCTGAGACGATAGGAGACAGTTGTTTCATTTGCCTGCAGCAGAAGCGCTCCATTGTTCGTCTATGAGATTCTCCCCTTTGTCCACCTCCCATGTTCTATGTGACTGTGGTACAATGATTGGAGAGTCATTTTCTGTGATGGTATAAATACGAGTCACTAGCTTACAACCGTATTCTACTACAATTATGTTTTCTAATGCCGGCAGTGACGGAGTAGCATCTGGGAATGTGTTAAATCTGCTACGGTATGATGCAAGTAGGTAGTAGTATACTAGCGTGTCTAGCGATGATAGAGGTGTTGAGCATCACATTAGTTGGAGCATTAAGAAAGTTTCTCCTGGGTACAAGTCCTTGCCAATAAGGATTTTGCGTGATTGTGCATGCGCCTTTCTGTCCATGAGTGGCAGGAACAGTGGATTATTCGCTAGCGGTATTGATGGAGGGTAAGTGTCTGTTCTTGCCCGTTTGCCGAGGCCATCCCAGCGCAAGGTTTCAGTGGTGTCTATTTCATTTCTCTAGCGTTTATATTTTTGGTGTACTGCCATATTCAAGGGGAGTGGTGCCACTCTGTCCACTTCGACTGCCACATGTGGCTGAAATGGTATGGGATGCAGCCAAAAGTGTAAGAACTGTGTCTGGGCACTGTATGCATAGAGTGCAAAATCAGGAGCACCAAGCCCCCCCGTGCCAGCGGCATTGTGAGTATCTCCCAAGATATCCGGGGCTGCGGTCTCCCTGCCCAACCCAGCTCGATCATTAATGATTTAAGCTGTTTAAAAAATTGTGCCGTGATTGGTATTGGAATGTTCACGAATAAATACAGTAATTTTGGCAGGATAATCATTTTTGTAATGGCAATACGCCTGCTAAGGAATGAGCTAATGTCTTCCATCTCCTTACACTGTCTTCTATCCAGTCCACTGCCCTGCCATAGTTGGCCATCCAGATCTCCTGCAGGTTCCTATACATCCAGATGCCCAAATACCACATTGGGCTGTCTGCCCAGGCTATTGGGTATTCAGTGTCAAAAGCAAGTGTGTCTGATTTTAAAAGATTGATGATGGATTTACCCCAGTTGACCACTATCCCCGACATACCCCCGTTGCGCACTAGTTCTCTTGTCATGGGTGCAACATTTTTCGCTGAGTCTCTCATATAGAGGGTAATGTCATCTGCATACATTGACATAGCCAGGTCTCTGGTTGTGAACCCAACTCCACGGTTTGTGTGGTGTTGTCTGTGTCTGGCCGCTAATGGCTCTGTTGCTATCGCAAATAATAAGGGTGACAAAGGACACCCTTTCTGGATTCCTCTGGTGATTTTTATGGGCTCAAAGATTAGTCAGTTTGCTTTAATTCTGACTGTGGGCAAGGTGTATAGAAGCCTCACCAGCTGAATAAACAAGGGGCTCAAGCCCAATCTGTGGAGGAGAGTGAACAAGAACTTCCTCTCCAGAGAGTTGAAAGCCTTCATGGTATCTAGTAATGCTGCTATTGTTGAGACATGAGGAGCGAGATAATGCAGTAAGGTGAAAATTGTCATCAAGTTATGTGAGGTGGATCGGCCCGGCACTAATCCAGATTTATCCGGCCGAACGATTAGTTGGAGTAGCGGTTGTAATTTATTGGCCAGTAATTTGGCAAAGATCTTAGCATCTAAGTTGATTAGTGAGAGCGGTCAGTACGAGTCGCATCTCGAGGGATCTTTGTCAGGTTTTAACAGTTTTATGATAATAGCCTCATGAGAGATTTTGGTAGAACACAATTTTGTGAGGCTTCTTGATAAACTGCTAGCAGATGAGGGGCAAGCATCTCTGAATGTTCTTTATAAAGTTTGGACGTGAAGCCATCAGCCCCTGGGGCTTTGTCAGCTGGTAAGCTATGAATTACCTTCCTTACGTCCTCCCTAGTAAACATGACATCAAGGTATTCACAATGTGCCCTACTTAGCCACAAGAGTTCTATCGGATCAAAATACACTAGCAGGTCGGATTCAGATGGGTCTGACTGAGAAGTGTATAGCTGACAATGGAAGATTCAAATTGTGTCCAAAATCGCTGATGGTGTACGTGCCGGTGGGGCTTTGGGTATGGAAAGTTTTGTGATAAATGTAGAGCTTGTGGGTGGCTTTAGGAGGTTCGCTAGCATCTTCCCGGGACTGTCTCCTTCCCCATATCAGCGTGCCAGTGCATGCTTATGTAAAAATGTTGACTCTCTTTTAACCTCTTCCTGAAAAGCAGTGCGTTTGCCCCGAATTTGCCCTAGCAACGAAGATGAAGGGGAGTAAAAGTATTGTAATTCCAGATTAGGGATCTCCGCTTCCAACCTGCTCAGGCTGTTATGGATATCTCTGAGTACTCCTGATTGTAGGGCTAGGCAAGAACCCGGAATCACCACTTTAAAGGCTTCCCATGTTGTCCCCATAGAGTCTGCTGAGCCCACATTGTGTTCAAAGTATTCTGTTATGTGTTTCCTAATCTCTTCTCTAAACTAACCCTGGGCATAGTGGGTGTAGTGGGGCTACGCGAAGCACCACGAAGTGGGGGGAATCTACGTGCACCCACCACTTCTCGTAGCCCCACTAAGCTCCACCCACCTCCCTCTCGCCCTCCTCTAAAATGGCCTGAATATATTTTAAAACATTATAAAACAAAAAAAAAGAGACTTACCTGCGATGCGGCGTCCCGGGGCTCCTTCTTCCTGGTAGCTCTGCCGACTTCTTCACAAATGCGCATGCACAGGCACCCGCGCATGCGCGTTTGTGAAGAAGAAGTCGGCAGATACCAGGAAGAAGGAGCCCCGGGACGCCGCATCGCAGGTAAGACTTTTTTTTTGTTTTATAATGTTTTAAAATAGATTCAGGCCATTTAGAGGAGGGCGGGAGGGAGGAGGGCGGTGGGCAACTTCGCTCCACCATGGCGTGTGCGTAGTGTTGCCTACTACACCTACTTTGCTAATCGTGAAGTAGGCAACACTACGCCCACTCCGTGGGCGGAGCGAAATACTACGCCCACCCCTACTCTAAACACTGAATCGAGCAACGCATTTCAGTGAAGCCCCCAAGTGAAAGGCTGAATGTAGGGTTTCGGTCCTGAGAATATTTTCATGACAGGAGCATGATCTGATAGTGTGCCGGGGTGGTGTGTGACCTCAGTTGCCCAGCAGTGTAGGTCTTTAGAAGTTAACCAGAAATCTAGCCTTGACCAAGCTTGGTGGTGTTGTGTTATGCATGTACCCTCGCGGGCTGTGGGGTTGAATACACACCATGTGTCCAGAAGTTAATGGTCTAACATTAATCCTTTCAGGGCAGTGGCTGCCTGCGAATGGTGAGTGCAGGAGGAGCCTGCTCTATCGGCCGTGGGTGACAATATTACATTAAAGTTGCCTCCCCACAGTATTGCGGCGATTCCCATTGTCTGCACCTCATGCCATACATGGTAAAGAAAATTCAGGGTTGTCAGTATTGGGTCCATAAATGTTAGTAATAATGATCTGCTGAACATAAATGACACCCCATATTACTATAAAGTGACCCTCAGGGTCTGTGACCACTTGCTGCATTTTCCAAGGCATACCTCTCCTTATAATATTTACCACCACACGAGAGTAGCTTGAATAGTTGGACATACACACCTCACCCCATCTGTTTGAGGCCAGTCTAGAACGGGCCGTATCTTTCAAGTGAGTTTCCTGCAAAAGGCAAATGTCTGCTTCTTGTCTAATGAGGTAAGACTATATCAATCTTTATTTCCTATGATCATTCAGACCACATACACTCCAGGTAATTCATATCAATGACGACGTCTAAGCCTGTGAGACGCAAGTGTGCATATTTGTGTAAGAGTATCAGCCATGATGTACCATATTATCTATAGCAAGCTGCGACCTAGTATCTAGGGTCCCTACCAATCAGTAGTGCATTCTGCAGTGAAAAACAGTAAACATTAACATTCCCTGCCCTCCCCCTTCCCACTCTAACCCCCCATTCAGGTTGTTTTCTCATTGCCATTAACTGACGCCAGATGTGAAAGATGCCCTATGTAAATTAGGGCTTTTGGGAATTATCCGAGGGGGAGCATAGGGTTGCCTGCATACTCCCCTGTCGAAAAACAACAGGGTGGCCAAGCACTGATCTAACAGTTCCATGAAACAGTCTACAATATATAAAACGGGAGCAAGCATGAACATTACATTAATGGTTCTAGGATGGCAGCATGAGTTACTAGCATATCAGGTAAGGGTGTCTGCAACTCTTTCTCACAAATTGTGCGACCCCCCCCTTAGGCTGTTGCAGTCCAAGAAAGACAGGAACGATCATAGCAGAAGGCCTTATACATTGCAAGTCAATCATTATTACTTAATTGCCCACTCTACAATGCTTCTTTCTCTCCATTTGGACTCTGATGTTTCCTCTTTGCCGGCTTAGCAAACTTTAACGCTGCACTAGCGTCTAAATATTAGGGGGCTGCTTCCAGTATGAACACGGACCTTGGAAGGGTAAAGCAATGCATATTTGGTGCCGGATTTTTGAAGCAGTTTTTTGTCCGGGACAAACTCTCTGCGCACCGCAGGAACCGTTTGAATAAAGTCAGAAAACAGGGCAATGGAGTTACCTTGGTATTGAGTTGATTGCCACTCGCTGGCTATTTTTAGGACAGTGTCGCTATCTCTATAATTTAGGAGGCGAGCAAGGATCGGACGGGGCTGGGCACCAGGAGGCGGTTTAGGGCCCAGTGTGCGGTGAGCACACTCGACCAGAAACATTTAAGATAGATCTTTTCCGAATAGCTCTTTTAGCATAGCTTCAACATATTTCTCCATGTACGTAATGTTTTTTGTCTCTGGGATTCCTCTGATGCGAACATTATTTCTCCTTGACCTTGCTTCAAGGTCTCTGTTCTTTGCTTTGATGATGTTGAGGACCTTATGCACGCGGAGTAGTTGTTTGTGCGTTTCGGCCTGGTAGTTATCGGAATCTGAGACTCTAATTTCAAGTGTGTCAATTCTAGCTTCATGTTTTTCCACCTTTTGAGATACTTGGTCCATCCGTGCTGCCATTGAATCCAATTTTGAATCTATTGCACGCAAACTGACCTTAAGTTCCTGCAACATGGACCTAACGTCGTCTTCCTAATCTAAATCCATTTGTGTGTCGGGCACCACGTTAGGAGGGGCTAGTTCACCCTCCTGCCGGCTGCCTTGTCGATCTTTTTTCAAAATATAATTTTGGCTGCTTAGCGTCAGTTTTCCCCATGATCTCCTTTTGTTTGGCCCAAATCCGGCACAGCACCTCAACTGTATGCGCTTGACAAACTCCGTTCCCAACTAGCTCGCCCGGCCCCGCCGTGTGCCCCTGCCCTATGCAGGCTGTGTTTTGCACGTGCTACTGGTAAAGCAACTCAATTTCTCCTGTTTGCGACTGTAGAGCAGTTGTAATCACGCATTTAGGGGATCTACCACGTTGCCCCCACACTCCTGGGCACAGGCAGAACAATCGATGGGCTGGGGCACTGAGCACACAACTATCAAAGGCCTAGTGCAAGTGGGGACTGATGGCGCTCAGCCCTCTTCCTGCCCATCTATTCATTGCATGTCCTTGACTGTTCTTATAAACTGGCACGTCCTGCTGCACCACCCTGCTTATTCGATGTGCAGCACTTTACTTAACTGTGGCTCTCGAAGCACTTTGTGAGCCACACTCAGTCCTCCATGGGCACACCGCGGGGCTATTCAACAGCTGGCGTGCTGTTTTGAGTCCTCTCCAAGCCACCAGTGGGCCACGTGACATGACCCCCTGGGCCCCCAGGGGATCGGGGGCAGACAGATGAAGGCCGCTCTGGAGGGCGCAACGGTGCCCAGCCCCACCCTAAAGCAACTGCCAGCGTCTCCGTGAGCCTCCGCACACTACCCGACAATCAGCAGTGGTCCGGCAGCAGGCAAGCCGATCACCCAGCAGCCACGTGGCAGGACTCACCGGTCAGTAGCGGTATACCTCTGCCCACCGCCAGGCGTCTCCAGTGCTCAGCCATGCATATCCGCGCAGCCCGCCCCGGCCGCAGTGCTCCCCCTGGAAACTCCGTTGCTGTGCCAAGGGAGATCGTCAGGGGCGCTGGGTAAGCCGCAACTTTAAACAAGCCATCAGGCAGCCTCAGGGACGTGCCTCCCAGGCCGCGAGCAGGCTGCAGGATCACGAGGCAGGGCAGGCAGTCTATCCTCAGCTTCGCAACATCCAATTTTCAGGGGTGTGTGCCCACTGCTAAGCAGCAATCACTCAATCCTGTTTCCGGCCAGGATGGTTAGGATTATCCGGATAAATGACAGAAATTTTAGACTCGGCCAGCAGAGCCTCTTCACCAAGCATCCATTTTGCAGCTCGGCTCGGCCACGCCCCCCAAATATGTTGACACTTAAATGTCACCACTTATGAGTATGGAATTAAACAATGGTCCTGATAATGATGATGTTAAGGTACTTAGATGTGAAGGAGGTTAGTGAGCTTAACCACTCATAGTGTCAAAATCATCTGCATGCTATTTTATATCAGAACTCAGAGGGTAGTAGAAGCATACACTGATTCTATTTTCAGGTTTGAAAGCTATTTTACGCCATTGAGGTTTGTTTGTATGCCGTCCGTAGTAAAGGTAAGAGGTGCATTTCATTTTATATTCCGAATTTTTCAGTTCCTCTACTACCCTTGTTCAGAAGTGTAGCAATATTCTTCCATGCCTTAATAACACCCACCATGCTGTGTTGCCAATGTGGATTTGTACTGCTTTTCCCTGTAAAAATCCCATACAACTGGAAAGGGATGCAATTACCTTGGATATTTCCCAAGGTCACATGTTTGTTCACTGAATGTAAACATTTTGAAGTGTGGAACACATGAGTAGCATGTCTGTCCATGCATCGTTTAAACACATGCTGGTATGCACATTGAACTAGTGTGGAAAAGAGGGGACTCAAATATGTCTTTTAATGTATTTGTCATGCTCCTCTATAGGCAAATATCATTGTGGGTGTAGGTGCAGGCATGGACCATAGTTTGACATTGGAAAATGGTGGCATTCCATCAAATTTGTTAATGCCTAACTAATATTAAGCACATTGAATTCAATGTCTTGTTTGTCCTTTTACATCTAGAGAGTTTTGACACGTTTTATGCTACAAACGGTGAGATTATGAACCTTCTACAATTGGTGATATAATGAATCTGATTCATTCCTTGCCATCCAATATTTTGCACTTCTGGTGAAGCTTAACTCTGTTGTTACTGCTCAGTTTCGGTTTCACTGAAGTAGTGGACTACCATTCCTTTGTGACATAGTTGAGGTTTCCGCATTGAATACATTTCTGCCATCATACAAGGCATTGCTTCTTATATGGAAGCTCTTGGCTCCGGTATCCTTAGTTCACATATTTAAGTGATTGAGACCCCGTGAAGTTTTTGTCTGCCCTCTTGTTTCTATAGTTTTCATGTCACAGCCATTCCTTCTGTAGATCATGCTAGACATCACTATCATGTGAGCTGCATGGGTGTAAGCCACTTTGTGATTTTTTTCCCACACCCATGGTGCTGCCATATGACATCAGTGATTACAGGAGAATTTGGCTAAGTTCGAAAGACCCGCAGTATTGTATGAGATTCACCTTTACCTTAGCAATGGCAACAACCAGTGTGCAGCGCTTGCCAGCCTGCGTAGGGCTGCATGCATCACATCAATTGATTCGCTGCATTTGCACTTAAGAGTCCTCTCATAATTCTCATTCAGTTGCCACCAGCGCCTCAGGTGGAGCTTCATTTTGGTGTCACTGCCTGTGTTCGCCAAAGGTTGGGACATTTTGATTATGTTGTCTTCAGGCAGAAGCAACAGCAGCAATCAATCTATCCTATCATCAGAGGTGAAAACAATATTGTGCCACTGTCCATGGCACACATGGAAGGTGGGTACCCATTCAAGCTGCATAGAGCCCAAAATATTATTGAAACACAGTTAATAATGTATGCTATTACCGTATAAATACTGGCTGGATGGATGACATGACATGTCACCCAATGTTAAATTTTACCTCTGTCTCGACTGCATAAAGTCCCTTCTTACTCTTAGTTCTTTTATTCCACACCATTGTTTCATGAACTACAAAATACAACATTCACATGTAGATTTCGCCTATGTCCGTCCTTAATTTACTTCAGCACCGTCAGATCAATGTCAAAAATGCATCTGTACGTTTGATAATGCCTTTGTATGGCAGCCCCAAGAGACAGGAACAGAAGACATGGATGAAAGAATTCTCCTGCTCACATTCTTATTCATAGCCGAGCTGCCTCATTACTTTGCTTCTATGCCCCAGCAATGTATTTATCTAGTGAGACATTCCTCTAACCCAGCACTGCAGAATCCCTTCTGGCGCGCAGTGATATTTGATAACATGTTTTTATTTGTTTACTGACATTTTTGTGCCTTTTCCTAGGTGATGACTATTTTGCTTTGCATTTCTGGTTCCTAGTCCTTTGCCAATTTTGACACTCCCACTCAGGAGAGAAACCATCAGAAACATTTCCATGCGAGCTGTGTGCTGGAGAAAACATTTGGACTGCTTACAAAAATATTTCTGCCTTTATAGACAACTGCTGTGACTTTCTATTGCAAATCCCTTATGGTTTGTTAAATCGGATTGGAATGTTGTGCACCAAACATCGCTGCAGTATTTACTGGTCTGCCAATGTCTGTTTGCTCACAATATTCTAAACAGGCAGTGGTGCTAGGAATATGCCAGCCTGAAGTGTAAAGAAGTTGGTTGTCAGAGTCCGCATTAGACAAGAAAGGAGTATCCAGTGCAAAATATGTGTGAGATTACAAGAAGTTGTGAAGAACATTTTTAAATGACTATTTGTAATAGTCTTAAATTGTTCTTCGATAGGCACATCATGATCTCATTGGAATAGCACATATGTGATTCAAATCTATCCTCTGATTCCTTAATATATGTATTATTCAGTTCAGTGAAGTATCTGTCTTGTTTTCATGTAGAAGATGCAATCAAAATATGTGAGATTTTATGAAAAAAGATAAAAAGGGATAACATCTGTGTACAGATTTGTTAACTGAGAGTTAAACCTGATCTTCTATCCCATTCGCAAATTTAAATTATGTTTCAAGCAAATATGTATTTTAAGGCGCATTTAAAGACTGGAGAGTGAGAAGAGAAAGGGGAGAAATCCCATTCTGGCCTGTAGTGATGCAGGATGTCTGAGGATAGACTTGTTCTCTGCAAGCTTTTGAGCTCTTATGTCTTTGAGTCTTGGTGAGTGGTAAACAATTGTCCCTTCACTCTCCCCTGCCCCTAAATAAACACGAGTTTAAGAAGTGCCCAAACATCATGGGCCTCATTTATGAGGCCATGCGTTACTTTTACGCCGCCGGTGCGTCACTTTTTGTGACGCACCAGCAGCGTAAATAATGTGCCTTGTTGCACCATATTTACAAAGTGACGCATCTAGGTAGATGCGTCACTTTGTAAACCCCTGCACCACATTATACCTGCGCCAGGTATAATGTATGCAGGGGGGGCGTTCTCCCGCAAAAAGCCTCGTAGAAGTGACGCAGTGAAATCTATGAGATTTCACTGCGTCACTTCTAGGACGCCGTTGCGTCAAAATCTTGCGCCTGCCTCACAGCAGGCGTAAGACTGACGCAAGCCCTTTCACATGGGGCTTGCCCCATGTGAAAGGATGCATTGCTGGAGTTGCGTCACTTTTGTGACACACTCCAGCAATGCGTCACTTTTGCGCTTACAGATACGTCAGAAATACTGACGTATCTGTAACTCCTTGCGACATGATGCGTCATACTGTAAATATGACGTCTCAGGTATGTCGCAAGGAGTGCACACTGAGAAGTGACGCATCGCTGCTTTCATGCAGCGATGCGTCACTTTTCATAAATGAGGCCCCATGTGTCACCAACGGCCAGTTTTGGTATTTAGTTGAGCCCCTTCTGAAAAGCTGGCTCGTGCGGGGGTTGGGAGGTTGAAGCACCACATGTGAATGAGGATCTCAAATGCAGGCTCGGCAGCAGAAAAAAAAGAACATGCTGAAGTCTCAAAACCCCATTGAATATTATTTAGTTGTTGAGAACCATTATTAACCTCTCCTCTTTGTAATAAAAAGTAACATAACTCCCAGTGGTCATTTTTTGAGAGAGAGATAAACAATGTTTATTTAGACCATAGTCTTTAAAACCATACACAAACTTTTGGATCCTCATAGCGATAGCATAATTAAACCACATTTCATTTTAACACAATTTACAAAAATATAATTTCATAAAATTCTCAAAATTGGGAGAACTTCTAAAAAGATTTAAAATCAGCACCCCTCTTTTAATTTCTCCTTTACAAAGTCCTGTGTCGCTTTCAAGAACTTACCCCAAACAATTGTCATATCTAGGGATGACATATCCATAAGAAGACAAGCAGCTTGAGCACGTGAATTCACCCTATATTTTAAAAATATTGGACATAAAAATTATTTACTTATTCCTAAAATCAATGTGCAATCAATCAATATATACGAAATATAATTTTTTACTCCTAGGCTGCATTTACAGATACCATCTGTTTGGATCAATGCTGCTTTTATTTTTCCTTCCGACTTCCAAGGGTTAATACCCACACGAACCTGTAGGATTTCGTGTCTTAACCGTTTATTGGGCAGAAAATCCAAATATGGAAACTGAGCCTCGTTTTCCCATGCGCTCCTTACCCAGTTAACCAATCTTTTCACCCTCAGATAATCAAGGTCGTGTGATCTGGAGTATTGGAACCCTTGATCCCTAAGCATTCTCTTTGTAAAGACTATGTCCATGGATGGCTGCAACAAGCTCAACTTTAGGTGCAGCGCTACAGCCTGGAGGGTTTTCCTTACATCCTGTACAGCCCAACCAAGGCTACTAGTTTGGATTTCCTCTCTGCACCATGTTGAGACCTTTTGTGCGCCACCTAGCTCCTGGCATTTCCAAAATCTTAATAAGGACATTTGGATCTTTACATTCCATGTTGATAGCCCTACCTCCATTCTGACTGCTTGAATCATGGTACTATTTGGTAAAGACAGCAGAATTTTTAAGATCTTTCGTTCTTCACGATCCCACCCCCTTTTACCACTCAAATAGAGCACAATTGCACCATACAGAACTTGCGGGGGGATCATAGCTTCAAATGCATTTAACATGGGTCTGTGCGACATGTCGCCATATTCTTTATTACATTTTGTCAGGCCACAGACTGACGAGAAGGCTTTTGCAGCTTGTGCCTCCAAATGGGTACCCCACTTCAATGCACTATCAAACCAGAGGCCTAAGTATTTATATTCACTTACTAGTTCAAGTTTATCTTGTCCTAAAAAACAATTACATTTTTTATTTTTAGCTCTCTTCCCAAATCGTAAGACCTTTGTTTTTTCCAAATTAACACTTAAAAACTTTTTATCACAGTAATTTTTAAACACCTTTAATTTCCTTTAGAGTCCCATTTCAGTTTGGGCAAGGATCACAAGGTCGTCAGCGTATAAAAGACAGGGCACTTTGGGGCTCATTAGGATGGCGGGCGGATTGCCCCCGCCAGGCTGGCGGTAGCCACCGCCAGCCTGGCGGGGGCTATCCGCCCACCATCTGCACCTAAATCCCCCCCCCGCCATATTAGGATGGCGGGGGGGACCGCGGCGGACGGAAAGACAGTCCGCCGCTTTTCCACCCAGGTCACCTTGCGACCGGGGCAGAAAAGGTTTAATATGGTGGCGGTGTCTAATAGACACCGCCAGCCATATTATGATGGGCTGCTTTAGATGCCTTTCCGCGGCGGCGATGCCGCCACAGAAAGGCATGTGGTCTTCACTCTGGGGGGGCCCTGCGGGCCCCCAGAGTGAAGGAGAGGTGGGGGTGCACACGGGGGGTACCTGTGGTACCCCCCTGCATTTGCATAGACAAAGCGGCAGGCACCGCGCGGTGCCTGCCGCTTTGTCTATGCAAATCCATTAATGCATTTTTAGCATTGTGGCGGGCGGTGCTGTGAGCACCGTCCGCCCCAATGCTAAAAATGCAGGATGTAGCCGCCACTGTGGCGGGCACATCCTAATACCCCCCACAGGACCCCCGCCCTTATGGCGGGCAGTCCCAATCCCTGGTTGGATGACGGGCGGACAAAGTCCGCCCGTCATTCTAATGGGGGCCTTCGTTTCTATTCATACGCGGACTCGCACTTCTTTCTATTTCTAGCACTGTGGGGAGATCGGCTTGAAAAAAGCAGGGGTGCCAAAATGCACCCCTGTCTAAGGCCATTCTTTAAAGGTATTTTGTGAGTTAGTGACCCCTTTGTGTCCCAGTTACTGCCGTGTAACTCTTTTAAAATATTCAAAATGCCATCCGGTATTCCATAATTTGCCAGGACTTCCCAGAACCTATTACGGTCCACAGAACCGAAAGCCGCCCCGGAAATCGACAAAGCAACAAAACAGTTTACCATTTTGCTCTATCGATTTCCTGGCCAATGCCCACAGGTCAAAGCAGTGGTCTATATTGGAGTGACCTTCTTTAAACCCTCCTTGTTCAACTGGCACAAAAGATCCCTGCTCTTCCCAATCATTTAATTTACTTAATATTATTTTCGCAAAGATTTTTTCTCCTATATCTAACAGGTTAATAAGTCTGTAATTCTTGGGGGCATATACATTCCCTGTCTTATGAATCGGCCTAATTATTGCACCCTTCCAATTTATGGGAATCTTCCCTAGTTCTAAGATTACTAAAAGCATCTTAGAGAAGAATTCTGCCCACCAGGTCTGGTTTGAATTTATTATCAGGGCTGGTAGGTTGTATGGGCCTGCTGCCTTTGTTAAGTTCATAGTCCTTATTGTAGTAAGCACATTAACTATTGAGCAATCTGATTTTAAGTTCTCTACTAGGCCTCTCCAATCCCTTGATCTCTCCACTCCAATTTACCTCCGCGGAGAATATAATTCCTGTAAATAATCTTCCCAAGCCCCTTCTTCCACTACACAGTTCGTTGGGGCAACAGAAGATTCTATAGCTGATTTTATTAGCATCCAGAACTGACGGATATTCTTAGATTCTATTGCCTCCAATATTTTCCCCAGCATGTTTCTTTGTGGGCCCTTTTAGCATTACGGAGTAATGAGGTATAGTCTCTCTTTATCTTGGCGAGATTTTCAGCCCTAACCCAGCGGCCATTTTGAAAGTGACATTTATGTATCAAGCAGGGGCTGTTCCATGAACTTGCAAAATATTAAAACAGGGATTTAGCTGCTCCCTGTCTCTTGTTTGTCACATGCATCCCCCCCCCCAGCACCTTGAGACCCTCACGGGTAAGTATTGCGCTTTACAAATGCTCTGATTGATTGCTTGATTGATTGACATGCATGATACCTCCACCAGTCAATCTGAAACAAAGATCACAAAAGCAGAGTAACCAGGCAAGAGTTGTAGAAGGGAATTCGCCACTCCAGTGCTTATTATGTTTGCAATTCATATTCAGCCAATGGGTCAGTGGGCCGCAGCTAGTCTTCCTTTCAGCGAGCAACATTTCAAGCTGCACCAGAGAGAGGAGGAAAATATATGGCCAGCTCAAATCGCCCATGTATGTTCCTACATGGCATACCATTACAACAGAAAGGCACACCTGTAGCAAAAATTGTACTGCTGCAGTATTCACAGGAAAAAGTGAACACAAATGGCTCACCGATTTCTAAAATGGATGAGGAAACCGAAAGACATGCAGCTGAACAATGAATTAGCAAAAGGTAAAAGAAACATGAAAAAGTGCTAATGGAAACTATGATGCAATTTCTCATTTAAATCTACTTGGTAAATCACTGATCTAGCAAAGTCAATGCTGAAGGCTCCATTACATGATATAGAATAGGTACTCAAATCTCAGTTCAGACCTGGCAGAAAAGGTTGATGATATTGATAATAAATGCAGACAGAACAATCTCTGCCTTATGCAAGTTCCAACAAACATAGCAACAAGGATTGTGATAGTCATGTTTATGATGTCTAGGAAGAACATCTAAAGACCCAAAATAATTCTACAATGCATTCAACGCCCTTCTTTGGATATCAAAGGAAAAGGGCCTTCACACAGGCAATCTATCTAGAATGTTTCTCTTTAGGACCAAAGAATGTATTCTTCCCAAGCAAAAGTAAGACCACAAAGCATGAAAACAATTAGTATTTTCTAGATTGATTAAAAGCCTTTTGGAGTGTTTTCATGTTCAGCTTCACCTAGCGAAGGTCCTTTGGATTAAGTGCATCTGGAATCACAAAACTGCTTAGTGCCTGATCAGATCAGAGATGGGAAATGTATTGGAAGTAAGTTGTATATGACCTAGAAAAATATGAGATCAATGGAAACTGCCTCTGTGTCACTGACTTCATGTCTGCAATGTTTAGCCAGTTGTGAGATGTTAAAACTATCTATGTCCCCGGTGAGACCTTCGATGCACAAGTTACCAAGGTCTTCAGTTCAAATATTTAGATTCTCCACAGGGTAGGTTGCTTTGAGATAGTGATTACTTGCTTGATGAAGTCAGTAGAAAACCTTGCAAGAATCTTCTTTAGAGGATACTGAACTATTGCACAAGTGAAAGCTGTAGCTGACTCAATTATATAATTAACAAAGAAGTAGTCCTAAAACTAACAGTGTGGGTCTATGTCCTCCTTGCATGAAATATATTCACAGAAGATTGTTCGGGCTATTTTTAAGTGAATTTTGTAGCCAGGCATAAGGACATCAAAGAGATGAGATCAAAGAGATTTGTTATCAATACGTTGATGGAGCAAGGACTCGTTTATGCGAGACTTGATCGGATTCAATTCACTCATTTAACTTATTAATTTATTAACATTACATTATTAATAATGTTTTGTGATTAATCCTTGCTCAATACAATTACATGAATAAGACAGTGAAGCTTGCCTATGTGTTTACTAACCATTAATATGGATAGTGGACTAAAAACGTGGCTAGGGAAAAACCTTACCACACATGCGTTAACTGAACTGCACCTACGTAATGTGACGTCTAATAAGCTTTGGAGGGAATTTCCTGTGCATGAGCAGAAGGCACTAACATGGCGTCTTCAAAACCCACATGCCTTGCACCTGCTTTCCCATCTAGAAAACACTTTATTTACTAAGAGCTAATGCAGGGAAGTATTACATAAATAAAGGGGAATAGAGTCGATGTAGGTGGTATACAGTGAAATCATTTATTTCTTGAATTATTATTATTTCTTTTGACCTTTTATTAGTTCGTATCTTTGGCCTTCTTGCTGCAATCCGAGTAAATGAGCAGAGCCATCTGCGCAAGTGTGACCTCCACTTCCCCTGGAAGAATGATCCCATGATTGGAACACATCCAAGGCCATCAACCTCTAAACCCAGGGAAACACGGATGATGAGAATGCAGTGGCTGAATTCATATGACCATTATTGATAGAATTGTTACGATTGTGAATAAACATGTGTGGAAATAAAATAAAATTAATATTAATAAAGGGGTGGGTTTGGGAACAACGAAAGTGCTATGCCATCATGGTGTGATGACAAAACACCCCTTGCCTGTCCATTCAGAAATCATAATTTTGTGATATTGCAACTTTAGGGGGTAGTACATTAATCCCAAAAGGTATAACTAAGGTAGTTTAGTTAGTTGGGTGTGCGTGATCCTGAGAGAATGCTGAGAGGGTAGATGCTGTTGGAGTTATTAATTATGCTGATGCTGTGAGATGCTGGAGAAGAGTCAAATAGAGAATTACTTAACTGAAGCAAATTATTAGAAGAAGATCGTGGAAGAATCTCGAGGAGGAAGAGAGTGTCAGAGAGGGGTGCGGTGAATCGTCAGTTCTAGAGAGGTCCACTATCCTGTCCTGATACCTGTCCTGAATCCTTTGTCACCTGATCTTTCCCAGGGGACCTGTTGTAGTCTTCCTTTTACCTGCTGCACTCTCCTTTCAATAGTTCTCTGCCTACCTGCTCAGCTTGTGATGAGGTCATGTAGAATGTAAGAGTGGGTTTGTATGAGTGGAGTGTCAGTTGATCTGGATGGCTGAGCAGCCAGGAGGCTGCTCCTGGTGGGGCATTTATGACAACTTAAGAGACATCTAAAGGACTTACTATCTTCCTGTAACTTAAGAATAAACGTACTTGATGTAACTACAAGACCCAGACTACGCATCATCTTTCATTACAATACTGGCGACGAGTTGGAGAACCTATGTGATATACATTGAATGGGCTTGTACATATGAAACAGAAGAAACACAAGCAAAGAAAGAAGCTGAAACTGCTGAAACTGAAGAAACATTAGAAAAAGAAGAAGCGCATGAAGAAAAAGCAAACTGACTGTCCACATGCCCCACCAGCGACCAAAGACCGGTCGGCCTCAACGTGGACGTGCCAGTTTTTGTTAAACTTGGGTGAGTGTTAATTTTCCCCAAATGTGTGATTCAACCAATTGAATTTGCTGGACTGGGGTGACTGTTCCCTAATGTGATCAGACAACCTGCAAACCTTGATGTTCATTTAATGTGTAAAGAAGCTGACTGGGAAAACGCTACATCGTTTTTTGAATGAGTTAAACTGCAGCAAATGTTTACCGACTTGGAAATTACATGCAGCTGATAATTTGAAAATTACTTTTGGCTGTAGAGAGACTTGTAAACATGCAGCAGTTTTAAAAGCAGCGTTTGAAGTGCTCATTTCTTCGTATTCAGCACATAGCGCTTTGTGTACTGACTTCAATTGCTGGCGCAAAGACTTGGGTTTGAGTAACGTTTGCAGCGCGTTTTAGATGTAAAGAGACTTTAAATTAAAAAACGAGCCCGAGTTTCTTCCTATGCCAGCTGACTCACCGTTTGTCAGAATGACGGTTGCTGTATGGAGCTCTTTCCAGTTCGCCTCTGTGCCTTCAAGTGGTGACGTCGTTGGAATCCTCCGTGGTGTTGGTGGAAGTCTCCTGTGGCCCCTGTGACAACGTCAAGTGAGGTCTATTTCCTTTAGTAAGCGACGCAGAACGACGCAGTGGCGACCATCTTGACACATTGGGTAGAATCCCTTTATTATGCTGAGTTTCACGACGTTTTATTTCGAAGTTTGAAGCGCAACTACATCGCAGGGGAGTGATGTTTACTTTTGCCTACAACTCTTTACTTGAAGGTTAATTTTGTTAAAGCTGTGACAAACGTGGGTGTTACATGGATTTTAACGCAAATGAGGATTTCATAGTGTTCGGCTACAGCTCACATTCTTCGAACAACTATGTTGGGAGATCTCGTGTTGATGGTGCTACCTCTGACGCTATTCTCTACATATGCTGGAATTAACCTGCACCACCTTGACTATGGATGAATGATGACTTAACTTTTGGGCGAAGTCTTGGATTTTCGGGTGAGGTTTCGCTCATATATAGACTGGACTTTCGGGTGAGGTATCGCTCATCTACCTAGACTACGGTGACCACGTTTTTTGTTTTAGTTTGTTGTGTTAATATTACTTTGTGTTTTACATCTACATTTTCACTACATTGTATTGGGGGCATGTTACTGTTGTTGGTTTGTTTGTAACCTTGAAGTGTATTTTGTCGGAATTGTGTTGTTTTGCGGAGGACGTCGCGAATCTTCCCGTATTTACAACATTCCTTACTTGAGACAGCTCACTGGAACATGAGACATTCTTATATTTTGCTGGTCATTAGTAGTTTTTTTTGTCTCTTGTTTCCTGGAGTGGTGTAGGTAAGTGTATGTTTAGTTTCTTTGACTCGGTTGGAGTGTCCCTTATACAGTTGTACGTGTGTGTCATGAGTTTAAAAGTTTTCCTAAACTTAGTTTGCCGTGGATTTTAAATAATCCATATTTTGATTTCCTTGGATTTAGTTTCCAAAATCTGTTTACCTTAGGTCTAAAGAAACCTATCAGATGTTTGCCATGGGCATGGCGTTTTCCATAATTTGTTTTCCTTTGGGTATGTATTCCCAGAAATTTTGACTATCTTGGGATTACTTATTCCCATAATTTGTTTTCCTTTAGAGTGTTGTATTCCCCCAAAAATTTTTTGTCTATCTTGGGATTAGTTGTTCCCATAATTTGATTTCCTTTGGATGTAGGAATACCCAATATTGGTTGCCGTTGAGTTAGTGTTACTCATAACATGCTTATCTTGAGTTCAAGTGACTCATATATCGTTTGCTTTGAGTTAGAATAACTCATGATGTATTCCTTAGTTTGTTTTGGATTTACAGTTACCCATAGTTTTTTTTATGAGTGTTGGCTCTGTCATGCGGCGTTTAAGTACACCGTGTGGTGTATTGTTTTGGAAACGCAGTATGTAGTTTTTTGTTGTATCTTTTTGCCTTACTTTCCTTGTTTTCCTTACTTTATCAGAGAGTAGAGTGTATTACATGTTTTGTAGTGCATCCTATTTTCTGCCGTTTGTGTGTTTTACCATCTCTATGCAATTTTGAGTAAGGGGGTAGGATGTGTAGTATGTTTTAATTCATGGCGTTATCAAGGGGTAGGATGAGTTAAGTGACATGTTTTATTTCATACATCTTTCCTTACTCTTATTTGTTGTTCCGCTACACATCCTTCTATACTCTAACTTGTGTCTAACAGCTTCACACTTTCTGTTCGTTCTTCCATATTATAATGGGGGAGATGTGTTGTAGTCTTCCTTTTACATGCTGCTCTCTCCTTTCAATAGTTCTCTGCCTACCTGCTCAGCTTGTGATGAGGTCATGTAGAATGTAAGAGTGGGTTTGTATGAGTGGAGTGTCAGTTGATCTGGATGGCTGAGCAGCCAGGAGGCTGCTCCTGGTGGGGCATTTATGACAACTTAAGAGACATCTAAAGGACTTACTATCTTCCTGTAACTTAAGAATAAACGTACTTGATGTAACTACAAGACCCAGACTACGCATCATCTTTCATTACAATAGGACCCTTACCAGCCCTTTGGCCAGAGGGTTGGTCTTCACACCATCTGTGGTAAGTATAAAATCATATATTTCCTGATGTACTGCTGTATATATCCTCTCCTTTCTGAGCAACGCCAATCTATTGGAATTGCAAGAATATTTGAATTGACTGATTCTTCCTTCCTAATGATTGATGGTGTCCGTAGGGAATTTGAATGGTTGACTCACATTTAAACTTTAGATAAACATTTTGAAAACTTCCTGAGTCTGTGCTCATTATTATAGATGAATTATTTGCAAGAAAAGTTATGTGCATCATCACCATCAACTAGTTCCAACTAATTTGGTTCATCAACCAAATGGAAAGAACTTATTGATCAGTGATCAGCAATAAACCCCAGTGGTTAACCAAGGGAAATTGAGTGTATGAGTCATTGATGGGCCCGGTAAATATATGATATTGGAGTATCTGTTATTGGTGCGCTGCTAGGTCAACGTCACTGAACCTAGTACTGATGATTACAAGGATATGGGGAGTATAATAGTTCAGGTGTCTTGAATGTTGGAGATGTACGTAAATGCTCACCTGACATTAATATCAACACTGAAAGGAGAACTGCTACACTGAGATTTGAGAGAAAATAATGATGTGCAAAAGTGAGTTTCAGAGGAGGTCTGTCATCCAGTAAATGGGGGATGGGCAATGTGAGCAATTACTGTAAACATCATAGTCTTCAGTCAATCAGGACTTTTAAAGCATGGATAATCACCTGATTGGGTATCTAGGCGGTTGAGCAATAGAAAAATAAGCAGATGAACTAGTACAATCAGAAAGGATATCTTTGTGGACAGGTGAGTTAACAAGCGGGTAAACAATTTCTAAGTGGGACTTCACATTTCACCCATAGCTGACACCTCTGCAGTGTAACATCACCTAGCCTGCCCCCTCTGCAGTGCTGGGCATCTGAAAGTTGTATGTGATGAAGACATAACTGGCTATGTTTAACTCAATCATGAATAACCAGTCAGTGAATTTCAGACTTTGTTCGCGTATTATGGGGTTGAAAGTGCCTCTCACCTCTGGTCTCTAATCCTGGCTTAAGACATTCCCAACGAAAGGGCACAGAAGACCTCAGCTCCAAAACCATTGACTGGTCTCTGACCTCTACGCATGCACAAATTAACCATCTAAAATGCAGAATTCACCCTTTGAGCAGAGGAATGTTGCGGCTAAACCCACTGACACAGCAAACAAAGGTGATTCAAATGCCAGTCTTATATTGTTGCTCTCCACCTCTGCTCAGAAAGATTCATGTAGCAATAGACCTCTAGTACATCTTTGCAGGACATGACTCCATGCTCCAAATCCTGCTACTATTATCGCGTTCAGTGGCGGCTCCTCCGCAATGGTGGTGGAGCATCGGCCCTACTGCCTGGCGCAGAGCTAGAAAACGAAAAATAAAACGATGCTCTAGCATCATTTTATTTTTCATTTGCCAGCTCTGAGCCAGCTTGTGCATGGAGGGACGGGGCATCGGACAGGGAGGAGGAGTGCTTTTGCACTCCCTAAGTATGCATATGTGTTTGGTCCGCTGTCTCAGGCAGACCAAACCACACATGCGCACTTACGTTTCTCCAGCTCGGCTGCATTCAGCAGTCAGGCTGGAGAAACCCCACAGACTCCATGACCTGAGCAGAGCGTCTTTCCAGCCCACTCATGCCAATGCCCGCACTGGGGTTTGGATGGGCGTCTGTCCCAGGGGCTGCTGGGATCAGAAAGAGGCCAGCAGGAGCACTGCGATGCAGGAGGTGGCTGACACGTTAAAAAAAAAAAGATTCTTATTAACAGGTTCCCCTCGCCCCCACACTCGCTCTTTTCGCGCTCCTCCACTCACCCCACCACCCTTTGTTAGTGGCAGCTGCCAATGATCACATTTCAATTCTTCGCTAAGAGTTCTCTCTTTGCTTCTATGTGTTCTCTATGCCCTAAGCCCACTCCTGTAGCTTCCATTCCCCATTGGGAGGAGAAGGTCCGGAAAGAGAATTCCCGAAAGATACAAAGGGGTTGGAGTGAGGGCCTTGTGCTTAGCATACCCACACTTCTTCCATTCACTCTTAACAAGCCACATTTACTGCATTTTAGGTACAATAAGGGTGATCTATCAAGCTGCTAAAGACTAGCGTGTGTTGTTAGCTTACAAAGCAACCACTTTCAAATGTAAACAATCATCTACACTTGGAAATCATAGGCCTTCCATAATATAAATATGCAAGAGAGATAAGAGAAAAAGATTAAGACATATCAAAACAAGTCACTTCATGCAAAAGAGACTTTTCTCTAAACTCGTTGGGGCAGATTATCGATTTTCTAGCCTATCAGCAGGTGAATAAAAATTCTACTTAAAAACAGCAGTTCAAGTTTAGGATGATGCTACCAAGTTGAGAAAAGCCAGAACATCAAGAGATTCTTCTGTTTTCTAGTTTATCAATCTTTACAGTTGCAACCAACGCTCTTTTAATAAACCTTCTCATTGACGTCTACGTTCACAATACAACAGCAAAAACAGGTTGTCGTTGGAGCAAGATTATGTTGTAGGTATGCATGCCTATTGCATGTACTTATTAGATTTTGCCTAATGATAGCTTTAGCTGCATTTTCAGCCTCATGTAGTGAGGGAAAAGCCTATGAATGTATACATACCCATAGGGGCTTCGGATTTCCTCTCTTCACCATTTAGTGTTCAGCCAACATTATCCTTTTGCTTCTGTCCACCAGCATGGGTCAATGAGTCAGCCCGTCAGCTCTTTTCCACTGTGAGTGACCACCGTGTACATGAAGACAGGGCACGTCCACTTAAAAGAAGTCAGCTTCAGTGCCAGAGCTTGTTGGGCCGTTCATGTCTTTGAAAATATTTTTTTCTTTTCCATTGTTTATACTTTTAAGTAATTCCTATGTACTTAAACTATGTATTCAGGTTACAGTAATTCAAAACCAATAACACCTTTTATTTGCTTGAAAAAGACCTATATTTTCCTGTGAAGTGCCTTAAAAGTAAAAATGGTGCCTGTACCTGTTCTATGTACACTCGCCAAATAGAAGGCACTTGTACTATTCTATCAAGTTTATGTGTTAATTATTATTATTATTTTTTTTAATGTAGATATTTGCACCGTCTTGCTGATGGGATGTATACGTTGTTAATTTCTTTTCATCACAGTAATGCCTACAATGATGGCGGTGCCTGCTCAGCAACACCATTACAATGTCAGTTTTGCTGGCCTTTTTAAGACGGTTTACTTCCCATAAAAAGGCAGGCGGAAAGGGACATTGGGGCCCTTAGCGGGCCCCTCTTTCCCCTTTGGCCCAACCCCAACACATCCCTGCAACATGGGGCCGGCACCGCATGGTGCCTGCCACATAGTGCAGGGCTATTCAAAATGTGTATTTTTTGTACTGCGGCTTGTGCTTGCAGCCCATAGCACATGCCGCAATACAAAACACACAGGTCGAGACCACCTTGAAGGTGGTCGCACCATAATCCCTATGCCAGGACCACGACAGCTAGTCAGGTGGTCCCATTCCCAATACAATGGAGTTAGGACGAAAGACCGATCGCCATCATAATCAGGCCCAAAGTACTTCTTTCGGGCAGTTGCATCTTCAAATTTCTCTAACCAAAATATTATCTGAGAAAAATACAGTGATTTAAATGTCATTTAACAAATACCATTGCATTGGGTGAAGAGGCTCTATTATTATCTCCAATAATACATTTTGGCAGGAACCCAGTAGCAGACAAAGGTAGATTTTGACCCTTGCTGATCAGGAGAAGGCTGTGGTCCCAACCTCAATCCGTTCAGTAAAGATTGGCCCTAAAAAGACGTGATGGAGACTGGCACATTTAACAAATTTCCTTGATTCCTTGATTGTGGAGAAGTGTGGCTCACTGGTTAGAGGAGGCAGACCTGGAAACAGAGGTCAGCCCGGGACCAGGGTTCAATTCCCGTCTCGGCAGGGTCTTGAGTCCTAAAATGTCCATGGACTCGACAATTCTCGCTCCAGTGCCTAATTGATTCATGGGTTCACACTCTGCGACTCTGGGCAATAGATTGCTGAATCTCCACAACGGCCCCTCGCGGCGGGATGCCTGGCTTTCACCTTGCAGATACCCCGCCGGGGTATCTCACAGGGGAATACCAGGACGGGTTCCCTAAGCAAGCGCCATGAAACCAGTGGTGATTTGCGCTATACAAATCCATGTACATTCTGACATATTGAAAAGCTCTTAATAGCCATTGGTCTGCGATTTCTATGGGATAACCCACCATCTTCAAAAGGCCTGGAAGCACTGATGCTAAAAAAGCATTATTGGCTCTAGGTTAGACAATCGGAGGCTTAATTGACTGTGCTCTCATCCCTAACAAGCACAATTTTAGAATTTAAATGGAGTAGCTATCTGGTGACCTTCTGGGAAGCCATCACTGCTCCTTTAAAACTATGCTTTATGTGCCAGTGTATACTTTCTGTTTTTATAAGTCGGATTATTAACATTAATGTTTTTGTGTGTACTCATCTGGGAATATAGTTGTATGGGCCGAGAGAAAGTGATTGCCACTTGATTCTTTTTCTTAGAGTGTCTTATCCTTGCATGCTGCGATGCTTTGGCTCTCATACTGGAATGCCCTTGTACTAATCTGTTGGTTCTATTTTATGTACATGTTTTACCATTTTATGTGCTTTTATGACTTAATTGTCGAATAAAGCTTATTAAATGTAAAGTAAGAAACAAAAATTAACTCCAATAGGGCGATCATTTTGTAAATGAGATTTAGGACACAATACCCTCAAGACATTTGACAGGACACATAGATATATTGCAGTATCAGTCAATCACCTTTTGGAGAGTTATTTCATATCACAAAATAATCATAAGAACATAACAATGAGTTTTCATCTTTCTTAGTATGCTGCTCAACAGACTCAAAGGTACATGTTATGGAAGCTTCTTTATTGTAACGTGAACATTTCAAAATAGAGAAGTACGTCATCATCTATCAAGGTATTTCTCAAGCAGATGTAATTTGAGGGAGTCACTTACGGGCACATGCATCAAAGGAAATTGCATTCGCAAACGGTGCGAATCGCAAAATTCAGCCGTTTGCAAATGCAATTTCAATTTTTGGGATGCATTATGCATTTTGTTCTTTCGCAATTTAAGAAATCGCAAAATTGCGATTTCTTAAATTGCGATTGCATTTAAGGAATCTCAAATTGAGATTCCTTAAATGCAATGCATCAAACTTTTAAAATTTGCGAATTCGCAAATAAGGGGTGCAAATTACCATGAAGTTGACCTTCATGGTAATTTGCGAAAACAAAAGTGTATTTTTCAAAGTGCCATTTTACACACACACATGCCCTTGGAGCATGTGTGTGTGAAAAATTTACTAAATGGCAAATTTCAGGGGTGCAACAGGGTGTCCTGTGGACCCCCCCTGCACCCTTGAAATTACATTCTAATTTTGCGATTCCTTAATTGCGATTCGCAAAATGAGAATGTCTTCCCATTCATTCCTATGGGCCTCTAGGCCCATAGGAATGAATGGGATAGGATTCCTTAATTGCGGTTCTTAAATTGAGAATCGCAATTAAGGAATTTTAAGAAATCGCAATTTATTTAGCGATTTCTTGATGCATTGCAGTTTGCGATTCCTTAATTGCGATTCCTTATTTTTTGCAATTAAGGAATCGCAAACTCCAATGTTGATGCATGTGCCAGTTAGATTGGCTTTATAGTTTAAGTTTCTTGAGTTCCATATTTAGCATTAAATAGCTCCAGTTCGAGAGCAGCTTGCTGACCGGATGACTCACTGCAGCGGTGAACCCTTCAGATAATAGGACAAGTTTTCAACTGAAGCATTGCATGCCCCATGAAGAGAAATGTCATTGCAAACAAAAGACCCGCTTAAAGCATCCTCACAGTCATCATCATCATCATCAAAATACTTTATTCGGTTTACATGTTAGAAAACCATAAAAAGTTTGCAATTCATTCTTAAAAATATAAAGAAAGCACAAGTATACATATCCAGACATATTATACAAATATCCCAATACATACAGCAAATTTTAAAAAGATATGAACATAACATCGTCAAGGTTTAAAAAGTCACTTCATAAAATACAACAGGCCCCTTTTTAGGGATCCACATAATTTCTGTACCTTAAGGAAGAGTTAAAAAAACAACCACAAATGGGATACACTCTGGCCTTAATAATTGCATAAAATAGAGAGCGGGCGAACCTGGCTAAAATTTAACTTTAAAAAAAATTATTTTAAGAAGAGCCTCAGAGGGGCATCATAAAAGCTACAGAAAAACACAAAGTGCAGCAGATCCTGTGGAGACAAACTGTTGCAGCCACAGGGTGCTAACACTTGTCCTTTGTGACACCCCTTCGGTACGGCAAGTAAAAGATGGAAATAATCCAGTCGGAACCTAGTTAGTAAAAACCGCTCGTGAGCAGACAAAGGCCACGACAGGTATGGCTCCATATCTGGAGTGGAGTTGAGCATCACGTACTTTCGGACGCTGTTTTAAGACAATTCCATCCCATCTCTTTTTAGTTTTTTTCTCAAAATAAAAGATTGCTTCACAAAGGCCACATCGGATCTAGTGATACAATCAGGTCTTAAAAAAAGGTCCAAACGTCCCAACTCTCCAAAGCAGCCCTTTAGGTATTTTAACCATGGTATTTCAATCAAGTGATCCAGGCTCAAAATTGCTTTCATTAACTCTTGGGAAAGGCTGAGATCCTCGTTCAGCCAGCAATTGAGCCAAAAAAGCAGTGGGTGAATAGCCAAAATATCACCAATAAATGTTAGACCAGTCTCTTCGTGAACTATTAAGTTCAAGGTCCCTTTAGGAACCCCCAAAAGCTGTTTTAAAAAGTTATTTTCTACCACCTAAATACCTTCCAAACTTGTATACCCCCACAATTCGCTACCATAACTGGCAATCGCTACACTCTTTGCTTGATAGATTTTTAGCATCACCGCTATCGGGCGCTTGCCCATTTTTGTAGCGAAGTTAAAGATTGCAGAGTTATTCCTAGACACTTCCCCCTTTTTCTTCCTAAGTAGAGGACCCCCAGACCAGGCGGTCATCCAATAAAACACCCAGGTAGGAGAAAGTCGATGTTATAGGTACTTTTTCTCCATTTACATTAAAGGAGTACTGCTTATTGGGGCGCAGCCCAACTTGCATTATGTAGGATTTAGAATTGTTTATGGCCAGATCACGTTCGGCCATAAACCTACGGAAAGTGTGGAGCAAAATCTGTAAGCTTTTTGGGGTGCGGGCCAGGTGAACTGCATTGTCTGCATAAAGCAAGACGGACAGTCCCCTGCGTCCCACAAATGGGAAATCAGCCCCCGTATCTACCAAGATTTTATCTAGATTATTAATATAAAGGTTAAAAAGAAACAGGGATGCACCCCTGCCGTACACCCCTTTCTGTGCTAAAATCCCTAGAAACCCTCAGGTCCTGGGCGAATCTAATGTTTGCCTTAGTGTCTCTATGCAAATCAATCAGGAAGTCCACCAAATTTGCCTCCATCCCCATGGCCCTCATGGACTGCCACATCTTCCCCCGATTGATACAGTCAAAAGCGGAGGAGAGATCCATGAAGGCCATGTAGATTGTCCCCTGGCGGGCAATAGTGTACTTTCCGAGGATCAGGTAGAGGTTAAGGCATTGCGCCAGAGTAGAATGACCTGGGCGGAACCCATACTGAATATCTGAAAGAAGGCTTTATCATATCTTGCCTTTGATCGCATCAAGGACATTAATACAAGGGCTTCTCAATATAACAACCAGCGAATCAGGAGCGATAATAGTTAATAAAATCGCTTTGGAGTGAACCTTCTTAATTATAAGCGGATTAGGACATATCAAGAAGGTAAGCATTCTACTTAGCTTCAATTCAGTCATGTTCTTCAGTCTAAATTTGAGAGTGCTCTTCAATAAGAGTCTATAGGTAACAAAAAAATGAAATTATTGTTACAGCCACGTGATACATGATTCGTATCAATGAACCTTTCTACCCAGTCCTATAAGAACTATGGTGTTGGAATCTAAACATCTATATCACAATTTTTGATATTATTTAGGTACTTTTTTAAAATATTTATCGTAGAGACCTGGGACCTAATATATCTAAGAATTAGGAACTAAAATTTGAATTTACTTTCTTGACAGCTTTTAATAACTAAGCATATGTGTGGACGTCGAGTGCCTTGATCAAGTCGAGTGCTTTGACCAAGTAGATACCAGATCCGTAGAGATAAGAGATAATAATCTATACCAAATTGGGTAAGAGGACAATAAATTTCACTTTATACACAGAAATCCTGTTAGTTAGATACGCAGAAATCCCGTTAGTTAGAGGCCCATTGGATAACAATACTGTATGGGTTTGCATTTAGAGATTATCATCTTTGTTTTTGGATATTAAACAGGCATATCCCCGTACAGAAAGAAATAGACAGGGAATATTAGAAATAATTGTATCCAAACTTTTTATGCCTCTAGTAATTTTAGAATAAAACATTATACCTTATAGAGTTAGCATAAAAGGAAGATGAGAAGATAGGATTTCAAAATATTTAAATTAAAAACTTCACTTGTGTGGTGTTACAGTATGTGTATACAATGTGTGTATGAATGGATAAGAATGTGGTCTATGGCGGAACTGAAACCTTTGAATCCAAGAAGCCTGATAAATGCGGGGGGAGGGGATGATAATCTCGTGTGAAATATGTTAATCTAGTTAATGGTTTTTGCAGCAGTATCATAGAAATGATCTCAAGCTAAATCTTTTTCTATTTTAGTATACCACTGGTGTGAACACCCTGAGGAAGGCTTAAAACCGAAACGCATTGGTGGCAATAACAATCTGTAACCAGTGTCTTTTCCATAATAAGTGCAGACAAGTTGTGCGACAATCACCAATTGTAAACAGTTCGCTTGTAAAAGGGCATGAATTACATTGAATATTATTTATAGATACGGAAACAACTGTGATTATCTCTTTGTCTGAATTAAAGCTATTGGTACCGTATAGGTAGACCACACCTCATTGTAATTTTTTGTGGTTATATGTGCATAGAAAAAGATTTATGATGTATTTTTTAAACAAATGATCATTGATTATATGTATGTATGTGTTTTTTATAATATTTGACATTAGTCATAAGAAGCAAAAAGAAAAAGAAATAAAAAAGATATCTTTTTGTCAAACAGTAGTATTGAGTATATAATTATCTATACATCTATGATATGACTGCTGCACAACCGAGTATTTAGCACTATGCCCAGTGCAAGTCTGTTTTCCAAATAAGTTTCTTCCTTGTTAGGGTATTTTCCTTATTAATGGGGCCTGTGTGTTTTTCCAGAGTAATTATCTCGCAGCCTGTCTGTGAGGGGTGTTCACATATATCCTTTATTCATATCCTTTCCCAAAAAATTGGAGTTTTCCTATAGAATTATCTTGAGGCCATAGGATTTGGGTCTTCAGTTCTTGCTGTTTTTTGCATTCTTTGTAGTACACGTGGTTATATGTATGTATTCTTTGTTTTTTGTGACTGGTGATGGGACTGACAACGAAGTAAGCTCTTACTTAGAAATAAGTCTAGAAGGCACAATTTAAATAGTAGTGATGGACAATTTACCTACTTTTGGTTTTTCAGATGAGCATTTCGCGAATATGGTAGGAAGCTCATCAGGTTTTTGTAATCAGGCACCGGTATCTGTAGACAAAAATGAGGATGCTATTACACTTTTAGCACTAAAGGAAAAAATGAAACGTATTGAACTGCATGGCAAATATATGCTGGATTAAGTAGGAGTAATCCCTCAAGGGTTAAGAGTTAGGAACATGCCTGACCTGTTTATCCAGTTAAAAGAATTTTGGGAGAGATAGGCCATGATTTCAAATAGATGTTCACGCGACTATGTGATGCTTATAGTGGAAACAGCCAAAGAAGTACTTGAACAACCAGCTGCTGAAATTTTAGATCTGGAAAATAAGATAAACACTTCAGGCATAGTAGAGGATTCAAAAAAGAAACTGGAGGACATAGAGAAAGACCTTAACTCTTACTCAGATTATCTGACCAAACGGAAAATCGAAAAACTTAATGAGGATGTAAGATTTTTCAGTAGAAAAACAGCATACCCGTATTTGGCAGACCATTACTATAGCCAACAGGACAATCAAATGGGTCAATATGATCAGTACCCAAACAGACAGTATTATAGCAGAGAGCTTACTACTTTTTCAGACTCCTCAGACTCAGATGGAGAAGGACAATTTGGGTCCAATTGCCACAAAGCACAAAGATTTGGAAGTAATAGACAAAGAGGTCCATCACCTTTTTTAGGGAGGCAACAAAACCGCCGCATGAACTGGAGACCCCAATGTCAACCGAGATTCCAATCCAATCCACATCTGGAGTTCAATCAATTCCAACCTAATCCCCAGATGGGATACAATCAATATTTCGTAGCGAGGAGCAAAAGGTATTGGAGATAGTAAGTACTGTACCCATATTTAATTTAAACGGCTCGACTCTCCCACAATTGTGTTGTTGCTATCGAAAGGCTTAACCTTTGCTCCCCACTCAGGACTCAACAAGTTTGAGCTGTTTAGGGATTTACAAATGTTCTTTAGAAAGGTAAGGCTCCAAATATTCTTTTCTAACCAGCCTAGAGTGATTGACAATGTGAATAGATCAGGTTTATTTCTAAAATCGACATTCACCCCTACTATCGCCTCACAAAGCATGTTCAGAAGACACCATTTAACCTAAACAAAGATGAATATAAGGTTTTGACAAATTTAAAAGCTTGTACTGATAAGATCATAAAAACCTGCGATAAAGGAGGTGGCATTATGGTGTACGATACTTCCACTTATGTAGCCAAAATGGAAGAAATGTTGAATGATACCAGATTCTATTACCTATAGACAGAGACCCTACTAAACAGATAGTCACCAAAATATGCAAACTTACTAAACGAGCCTTGCAAAAAGGCGAATTATGTGAAAAGGAGTGGGCATATTTAAATGCTGAGACATCCAGAATGGCCAGCATCTATGTGTAGTGAATCAGCCACTTTAGTGGTCTGATTCTCTGTGATGACCCTCGATCACCACCATTGTGTACTGACTTTAGTGTGCTATGTTACTTTAGCCTAAATGTAGGATGGTCTTGCATTAGAATAATCTTGCCAAAGAATAGAAGGTATGGGATGTCGAGGTGCAGTGTTGTTGGTGATGGTGCACTCATGTGCTCCATAGTAGATGCTGAGGGATTAAGTGCATAGTGTTATTTGAGTTAGGTGAATTATGACTTTAGCCTTTTGGCTTTGACATGGTCTAATATCAATCTGCTTTCCAAGTAGTAGAGGCCTATGCTTGAGCAACTTCATATTCTAAACTGCAGTCATCTTCTGAGCCTCTGTAGGTGAGAGGTTATATTTTAGATTACATGTGTTGTCCACCAGAAGTGAACCAGACAAGACCGGTTCTTATCGGGTGGAATGTGCTCTCTTCGTGCCGAGTCAGAGCAAAACGCTCGGCCAGCTGCTTGTTGTGCTCTTGGTATGAGGTGGTACAGGAATCCAATGAGAACTGTAGGCGGAGTTAGCTAGAAACTTCGATGGAGAGCTGCATTTTATATTAGAGAAAGGGGGTCCGAGAGATGCTGAGATGCTGAGATGCTGGTCTGGTGGTCTGGTGATACATCACGGTGCAGACGTGCAGTCGTGTTTGTGGAACTAGAGAGTCCTGACCCAACCAGAGAGGGAAAGAGAAACGGACCCTTCTTCAGATGGCAAGACGCCTAAGATAATGGTGAGGTGTTCCAGGTGTACTTATTGTATCTAACTATGTCTTTTATTTTCAGGCTCTATGTATATGTATGTGTTGATGATTGCTACTAATGTTTACTGTGATGTTTAGTTATTTCTTTCTTTTGTCATCCTATTATCATGTAATAAAGAAACCCTAGAGCATATCATTTGTTTGTATTCCTTGTGAGGGAAGGTCGGGACCCTTTTTTACCAAGTACTTACAGAGGGATGGGCGATTCCCCTCTAATGGGTAACTGTTGATACGGGAGGGAAATCGGCTCCCATCAGGGATGTCTAAATTCTAATTATTCTATCCAATACATTGCTAGGAGGAGCATGCGTTGTGTACCCTCTCGGATGGGGAGGTGTTGTGATTTGCTGTATACCCTCTCGGATGGGGAGGTGTTGTGACTTGTTATTTGCGAGCTCCTCGGCAATGGTCTTATATGTTATCAGTATTTATTGCTTTCTTGGGTAAGTATTGTGAAATGTGGTGTCTTTCTGGGTCCTGAGAAAGGATATGGTAAGTAATGGCCTGGTGACTGACAGAAGCACCAAAACATACAGAGAAGTAGGTCATTACACTATGGCATCCCTAAAGTTAATAAAAATACATCAAATCCACCTTTAAGACCTATAGTTATGACTATTGGTTCAGCATCTGAACCATTAGCCAAATATGTAGATGCCATGTTATGCCCTCATGTAGCCTGTACTCCAGCCTTTGTGCAGGATAGAAGACACATCATCAATCTTGTAGAGGATGTACATTTCTGTCCAGAAAGCCAGTTTTTGGTCACAATGGACATTGAGGTGCTTTACAGTAATATTCCAATTGATGGTGCCATTTCAGCTGTACTTTGGTTTATCCACGCTTATAGTATAGATTGTCAATCTGTATTTGTGCTGGAATGTCTCAAGATTGTCTTAACAGACAATGTATTTGAATTTAATAACCAATTATATAAGCAGCAACAGGGTGTCAGCATGGGAGGATCTTGTGCCCCCATGATTGCTAATATATATATGTCATTTTTAGAAAATAAGTTTGTGTTTAACAAAATTGCTCCCTTCTATGAATCTGTGACCAAATGGTCACACTTTATAGATGATGTCTTCTTCATTTATGTATTTATTTATTTGCGGGTTTGTAACGCACTCGAATCGACTCCGTCAGGAGTATCTCTGCGCACAGAAAAAAACCAGACCAAGGAAGGAAGGATTTGGAAGGATAACCGAGAGAATCTACTTCACATATACCATCAGTACGGAACAAGTGGAATATTTGGATATACTAATCAAGTTCAGTGGCGGGGTCCTGTCTGTTGACTTATTTGTGAAGCCGACCGCCAGGAACACGCTGCTGCACTACAATAGTCTTCATCCCTCAGTACAAACGAATAGCATACCCTTTGGAGAATTTCTGCACCTTAGGCATAATTGCACTAACATCTGCGATTATGACACTAGGGCAGCAGATATGAAATGGAAGTTCCTGGCTAGGGGCTATCCAAGGAAGATAATTAGGGACTCTTACAAGAGAGCTCGGTTTTTTGACCACCAACATTTGTTGAAGAGTACTAAGAGAGAGAAAGATGCGTCTCTTATCTTCATTTCACGACATTCAATGTTGAATAAAAGGGTAAGGCAAGCTGTATTTTCAAGTTGGCAGATTTTAAATGCAGATACATCGAACAAAGATAAGATTGCCAAACCCAGGTTTGATTACAAGTGCAACAAGAGCTTAAAGGATTATGTGGTGCATTCCCGCATGAATACAAGGGGAACAACAAGAAAAATGAGCATCACAGGATTATCACCTGTGACAGGAAATTTCAAATGTGCGAATTGTAAATCATGCCATCATAAAAGAAGCCCCCTTGTTACGATTTAATGAACAAGTAATAACACCTACTGAGTTGAATAACTGCAGAACATCTAATGTTATTTATTTGTTAATTTGCCCATGTGAATTGGGTTATGTTGGGGAGACAGGAAGGTCTCTTAATGTGAGATTGACGGAACACAGATCCGCTGTAAGGACGAAAAATAGCAGCACCTATAGTTAGTCACTATTTGGAAAAAAATCATGCCCCGGATGATATGCGCTGGTATATATTAGAACGCATCTGCCCAAAGAAAGGTAAATCTTCAGAATCAATACGCAAAACGAGAGAGGTGTATTGGATTTTCATGTTGGGTACAGCAGTAAGGGGTTTGAATATAGAAATACCTTGGGATCAAGCCATAAAACATAATTAACATTCACACTTACATGGCAGTATGGCTAAACCATTAAGGAAGTTGTGGCTTCCATGTCTTACTGTATACTAAAACTAAAAAGAACTTTTAAACCTAAATACTGGTCTTATAAGTCATGGTCACATTTTGTTGTAGGCTGTGACTTTCATGTGCGATGCATGCTATAATTTTAAAATAAATAAGTTTCCTTGTCCTTATAAAGTATTGATAGTCCAGCAACATTAGAGGGTTAAGGTTAAGCTTCGATTAAATTACAAGAACAACACCTACATGCAGGACAAGACTTTTGTTCATGATAAAAAGATATCGTGATATAGTATTTTTTCATGTATCTTCAATACAAGCTGTATTAGAATAAAGGACATTCAAAATGGCGGTTTGATTTGCGTACTTCAACTAAGTAAGGCTCACAACAGTGACGTCATGGCGCGTTTTCAAGCTATTTTAGAGCGGAGTGAGGACCGGCAAAGATTCCACTCTGATATGTTGCTGGGAGGCTGCACGACATCATGTTAAAATAGAAAGGTAAGCCCGCTTGTGCCCGTTGTTAGTGTATTTATGTCGGCTTAGTCAAAATGAGGAAGTGTTCCACCTGTCATATTGTGCCCGCTGTTAGTGTATTTATGTCGGCTTATTTAAAATGAGGAGGTGTTCTGCCGGTTATATTCGGCTCTTCACTCATTACCGACCACTGACTTGCTAATATATTGAAATGCGGGCAATTGACTCTTTTAGAAAGTGTACCTTAGGCACACATTAAAAAAATAACAGGGCGCCATTACAGTCTTTTATAGTAACACTCGCTTGTTATCTGCTGCCGATCTGCCAATATATTAAAATGCGGGCAGCTCGTGACCAGCTGCTTGATATGTTAGAATCTGTATCCTCAACAGATTTTAAAGACAAATAGCACGGCGCAAGTGTAGCCACATATAGTAATATACGTACGTCATTTGCTGGCAACCTGTGAACATATGCGGGTGGCTGGTTTTTTAATGTACAAAAGCACGTTTGAAACTTAGGAGTCCTAAAGATATTTCAACCAATTTACAGTTTGATTGAGTTCACTTTAGCTCAATATTAGAACTGCCAATATATTAAAATGCGGGCGACCAGTGACCAGCTGTTTAATTTATTAGAATGTGTATTCTCTATATATATTGAAGACAAATAGCACGGCGCAAGTGCAGCCCCAGATAGCAATATCCGCACGTTACCTGCTGGCGACCTGTGAATACATCTAAATGCGGGCGACTGGCTTTTTAACGTATTAGAGCACGTCTGAAACTTAGGATTTCATAAGATGTTTTAACCTACCTATAGTTTGAGTAGAGTTCACTTTAGCTCAATATTAGGCTATAGCAGAATTAAAATGAGATAGAAATAGTGTTACATATTCTTTATCTTTCTTCTCATTAGGCTTTATCATATCTTGCCTTTGATCGTATCAAGTACATTAATACAAGGGCTTCTCAATATAACAACCAGTGAATCAGGAGCGATAATAGTTATTAAAATCGCTTTGGAGTGAACCTTCCTAATTATAAGCGGATTAGGACATATCAATAAGGTAAGCATTCTACTTAGCTTCAATTTAGTCATGTTCGTCAGCCTAAATTTGAGAGTGCTCTTAAATAAGACTCTGTAGGTAACAAAAAAATGAAATTATTGTTACAGCCATGTGATACATGATTCGTATCAATGAACCTTTCTACCCAGTCCTATAAGAACTATGGTGTTGGAATCTAAACATCTATTTCTCAATTTTTTATATTATTTAGGTACGTTTTTTAAAATATGTATCATAGAGACCTGGGACCCAATGTATCTAAGAATTAGGAACTAAAATTTGAATTTACTTTCTTGACAGCTTTTAATAACTAAGCATATGTGTGGACGTCGAGTGCCTTGATCAAATCGAGTGCTTTGACCAAGTAGATGCCAGATCCATAGAGATAAGAGATTATAATCTTTAGCAATATGGTAAGAGGACAATAAATTCCACTATATATGCAGAAATCCTGTTAGTTAGATACGCAGAAATCCTGTTATTAGAGGCCCATTGGATAACAATACTGTATGGGTTTGCAGTTAGAGATTATCATCTTTGTTTTTGGATAATAAACATTCATATCCCCGTACAGAAAGAAATAGACAGGGAATATTAGGAATAATTGTATCCAACCTTGTTATGCCTCTAGTAATTTTAGAATAAAACATTATACCTTATAGAGTTAGCATAAAAGTAAGATGAGAAGATAGGATTTCAAAATATTTAAATTAAAAACTTCACTTGTGTGGTGTTACAGTATGTGTATACAATGTGTGTATGCATGGATAAGAATGTGGTCTATGGCGGAACTGAAACCTTTGAATCCAAGAAGCCTGATAAATGCGGGGGGAGGGGATGATAATCTTGTGTGAAATATGTTAATCTAGTTAGTGCTTTTTGCAGCTGTATCATAGAAATGATCTCAAGCTAAATCTTTTTCTATTTTAGCATACCACTGGTGTGAACACCCAGAGGAAGGCTTAAAACCAAAACGCGTTGGTGTTAATAAGGATCTGTAACCAGTGTCTTTTCCATAATAAGTGCAGACAAGATGTGCGACAATCACCAATTGTAAACAGTTCGCTTGTAAAAGGGCATGAATTACATTGAATATTATTTATAGATACGGAAACATCTGTGATTATCTCTTTGTCTGAATTTAAGCTATTGGTACCTTATAGGTAGACCACACCTCATTGTCATTTTTTGTGGTTATATGTGCATAGAAAAAGATTTATGGTGCATATTTTAAGCAAATGTTCATTGATTATATGTATGTATGTCTTTTTTATAATATTTGACATTAGTCATAAGAAGCAAAAAGAAAAAGAAATAAAAAATATATATTTTTGTAAAACAGTAGTATTGAGTATATAATTATCTATAAATCTATGATATGACTGCTGCACAACCGAGTATTTAGCACTATGCTCAGTGCAAGTCTGTTTTCCAAATAAGTTTCTTCTTGTTAGGGTATTATCCTTATTACAGAGGGCCTGTGTTTTTTTCCAGAGTAAATATGTTAGGTCATATACAGAAAAAAAGACTCGTACTATTGATGTAGCTTCATGGCATGTGGCCAGAACATAATGTTTGCACTTCCAACTTAGTATAACAATAGACCGTAGTTGTGATTGTCCATGTTGTAAAATAGGCACATCTTGCTGTGTTATATCAATTGCAGATGATACTATGTTGGCCAGTGAATACATTGTGAATGACAATGTGGTCATACCATTTTCAACCACAGCCATAGCCATTTCTAAGTTTACCCTGTCGATCTTGTGTAGTCTCCCAGCAACTCCTGTTTAGAAATGTTCCACAGCTCATTGTATATTCCATACAAGAAGTGCTTTTGACGTGGCTTCTAGGGACCTAATAGAAAATCCCTGAGATCCATGTCATCAGAAAGAAGGGCCAAGTGTTGCTTCACCTGAGAAAGTGTTGAGGTTTTTAGCCAGTCAAGTCACAACTTACCAACACTATATAATGTCACCATCCGAGTGTTCAGATAGTATGTATTGTTGATGAGGCCGATTGATCCTAAACCCTTCGATGATGCCCAGGAATATAGACACCCATTGTGGGGTCTGATGAATTAAAAGAACCATTATGAATCATGGTATCTAGTGTATTCTCACTGAAGTGTGTTAAGTGCTGGCAGTTCTCAAAGTGTGAGAATGCGGGAATATGAGGTGCGCACAAATGCTTCATCTTTGCTATTCCAAGACAGGAAGTTTGTTGCACTGTTTTATTCAGGAAAATCATTTGATGTGGTATGAGGCATGCTCTAAAAAAGGCCTCAGTTCCCTAAACCTGCCAATCTTTTGTCCCCCAAACTGATTTGTGGCTATAGTGTCCCTCCAAATGTTAAAACCTTGTACAGACAGTTGGGAAATAAAGGAAGCAGAATATATCAGCTTGGTGTTTGTTATCATATTCTTCTTTGTAGGTGTAGGTGCAAGCCTATAATATTAAGAGGCTGGGTCTGATGTGTCAAACCAGAAAAATAAGCAAAATTCTGTGCAAATGTTTTTGAACTACCTTTTGCTGGTTTTGGGCAGTGTTCCCATTGAGTACAATTGTAAACAGCACGTAGGATACTAGCTTTCTGTAGAAAATGGTGATCATAATGTTGATAACAGAACAGGTCACCAAAATTAGATGTACCATGATACAATTCATCATTAGAAAATGCAACTGATTGCTCTAGATCTGCAAGCGATTTGCACAAAGTTTCAATGTCATCAGAGAAAGTACTAGAGGTACTGAAATAATTTAAGTAAATCATAAACAAATATGGTATCTGTGAAAGTTCCGTAGGACTAATGATGCTGCAATAGCATGTGTAGGAAGGTGGAGTATTAAGTGGTAAGGCTGGCTAGGCGCTACCATGCAATACTCTCACAATACCCAAAGATGGTCCTTGGATTCACAATAAGAAATCCTTAGCTCAGTCCTGGCAGTGTGGCAAAAAGCAGTCAGGTTTTACTAGAGGAACATGTGTTGAGCATTTCAGAGGACCATCATGACTCGAACGAAATCCAACACCAATTTATAAAAATAATGCTGATTTTTGTTTGTTGTCCTGGCTGTCCTTGGAGCCGGTCGGAAGCCATAGTGGTGCTGGATTTACATGCTAAGATGGTGCTGGAAGGATACAGATGCAAAAGTGCCACAAAGGCACCACAGCCGTGGACGGTTGAAGATGTTGTGGAATTCCCCCTTGATGCAGTGTTAAGTAACAGGGGTGGCAACCGGGCTGGCCACCAACAAGCCTTGGTACCGGTAAGGCCAGCAAATCACCACTTCGATGTCTGGAGGTCCGTTGAAACACGGTAGCAACCTGAAACTTGCTGGAGGTCAGCACTACATTTCCTACAATGCACTGGACCATCTACTTTTGAACGATCCCTTAGACGGCCCAATGGACAGAGATTATTTAGTTTTGGATATTCTGTGGTGTGCAGGGAACTAGTGCCACTAGCCTTTGGCACACAAAGAGGTCTCTCTATCTAGGGGAGCTGGTCTTAGGTCCAGGACTAGTGGCAGTCATGCAGTTGTGCTGTTCCAGGAGCATTGTCACAGGTGCATAGTACCCCATCTCTGATTTTTCAGCTCCTGTTGTCTGAGATTTAGGGGCTCATCATGATGGCAGAAGGCCGGCTACTGCCAGCCGTGCGGTGGCAGGCCCTCCGCCATCTGACTGGCAATTTCCCCCGCCATTACGATGGCGGGGGAATCGTTCTGCAAGTGTGGTGGATGCAAAGACTGCCCATCACACTTCCGCCACAGGCAATCATTATGATTGCCTTTTGGAGCAGACAGAGAGAGGTGAATGATGGCGGTGCCTAGCAGGCACTGTCCACCAGATCAGAATGCTGGCCTCTATCAGCCTTTCCATGGCAGGGAAATCTCCATGGAAAGGCTGGCAGAGAATGTATTTGGGGGGCCATTGCGGGCTCCCTGTGTGTGAGGGGAGGGTGGTGGTGCACTGAGGGGGTACCCATGTACCCCATGCATTTCGCTGCACAAAGTGGCAAGCACGGCATGGTGCCTGCCACGTAGTGCAGGTAAATGCACTGCATGTCATTTTCGCAATGCGAAGGGTGCTGCAGCCGCAGCACCGACCGCAATGTTAAGGGCCCTTGATGCGCCCGCCATAGTGTCGGGAGCATCATAATGAGCTTAGCGAGACCGACGCCGAACCGGCGGCCTGTCCCAAGCACCGCAACGATGGACCTGAGTCAGCCCGCCATCGCAATCGGCCCCTTAGTCTTTTCTTAAACCTCTTGTTGCAGTCTTCAAAGAGCAGAGGTTCTGGTGTGAGGGGTTCCCCTTAAATCTTGGATTTAGGGGGGTTAGGGTTGTTAGGGGTGTGGGTGCAAGTGGATCATGGGCTTCTTGCACCAGGGGCTAATCCTCCCCCTGAGGTGACCACATCCGGGGATGTAAGTCAAATTTTCTAGTCAGAACCCACAATACTTTCACTTGTCACTAAAATGACAGATGTCTTCTAAAGTTGTACAGACCAGGAATCCCAACCTAAAGGTGGAGCTAGTCTTCTGGTGGTGTACACATTCTGACTTCCTAATATTCCCACCTGCCCGGGTGCAATGTGCCTGGGAACATTTGGAAGCCTGTTTCCTGTTCTGGGAGGCAGCTAGCATGCATATCAGATGCAATGAATGCTTTGAAACTCACCTCCTTAATGTGCCACTTCACTAGCCATCCTGTTCAGGGAGGAGGTACCACCTCCTTCCTGACCAGGCCTTTTCGTTTAAGACTCCTGAGATTATTCTCACTGCCTGGTAGGGAGGCCAGATTCCTGTCATTGCAGCAGCAAGTAGAGGCAAGCAGCCAGAGCACATTGAAGACTGGGGCAACCAGGTGGGTAACCACTAAGTTACCTATCTTAGTGGATGCCACATTAATCTCTTCACAGAAATCATGCCAGGGGTGAAGAGGCATGTTGTTTTACACCAAATATGTAAAGTATAGAGAAGGATGCAGTTCCTCGTGGACGTGAAGGGGGGCACTTGCAAGTATATCAGATAAAATTACCAGAGGGATCCTGGAGGGGAACTGAGTGACCAGACCTGAATGCCCTCACACAGCCAAAGGGTGTCATCCTTCATCATAGGGAGCTCCTCGTCGGACCAGCACTGCAATGTCTGACAAGGCCCTCAATGGGCGCTTTTTAGCAGAGAGTTTTGATCTTTGCCGGTTGATGAGTGCAGGTGAGGGGGTGTATATGTGTATGGTGGTCACAGGTGGTTAAATTAGTGTAAAGGATTTATTTGAGCTGTGGTCCCGTTGACACAGTAAAAACAGGGAAGCTATCATTGCTAATAATGTACTAAGATAGCTTCAGTGAGTGTTGAATAAGGTCTTAACACACAAGTAGAGAGGAGAAGGTGAAGCTACCCCATCTCATCCTGAGTCACATTTAACCACAAATACGTACAGTAGCTTTAGGCAGGGTATGATTTACTGTGTTAATATTTGGGAAAACAAGTTCAAGCCCAATTTGGATATCACAGAATTACTGTTCAAGTACCAAGGGAAGGTAAGACCATTTGTAAGGAAGAGGAAGCCTCACACATATATTTGTGCCATGCTTCTTCACATGCAACCTCTCCCCACCCTGGTAGGACAATGCCACCAGAGTGGACTGGACCTTCTGTTGAATTCTGGCCAGGAGGGAGTTCTTAGATAAAAAGTTATTAAAAAAAGATGGGATCCAGATCAGTGAATTAAAAATGCCTTCCAATTCCCCAGTGAATCACCTTTATAAATGGGGACTACAGGTATGTCTAAAAGTCGAGGCGAGATGGTATATTGAGGACAATGCATCAAACTGTCTTTTTTTAGGCCAACATGCTCTCTTTGATATTCAGGGGTCACTCCTGTTACCAGTTGGGTCACCTTTAAACCACAGGTATGTCTCACTGGTCCTTACATGATATTGGCAAGACTTAGGGGCAAATTTACAATAATTTAATGTAGGGCAGCGCCGCAAGCCTTCTAGCTGCTCTGTCCGAAGTCAAAAAACAAAGGGCAGGAAAGCATTGTATCTACAAGATACAGAGCATTCCTGTCCTTTCTGCCAGCACCAGAGCACAACCTGCATCCAAGCACCAATGCAGGTACCCTTGCACCTTGCAAGGGTGTCTGTGTTGTTGGCATGATTGTTTTTGTGCAGGTAGGGAAACCTTCTTGCACAAAAACAATCAAAGGAAGCATTTACCTCGTGCTATGTTTTCTGCTGAATGCGGCACACTTGGAAAGAGGAAATAACAAGGAGAAATGTGAAGGTTTCCTTGTTATGCCTGCTTTGGGAACCCGTTAGTTTTGGTGCTGCTCTAGATTTACGCTATGTTGTAAATCTAGGGCAATGTCAAAAAACATGAGTGTTGCATGGGAACACCCATAGCAACATGCATGGAACTCCCCTTCCACGCAGAGTAAGACATTGCCTTACTCCATATTTACAAGGCCATGAAAAGCCAAGCAGGGTGGCTTTGAGTGGCATGCTGTGCCTTCAGAGTGTCACAAAAGTGAAGCTCCAGCAGCATAAATGTACTGCAGGGTCATTGTAAATATGTCCCTTGGCTTGCTGTGAGACACCAGTAGTGGTGGTGTCTGAGGAGAGAATTACATTTCTATCAGGGCAAACTAACTGCTGTAACTTCAACTTCAGGCTTCTCAACTGCTTTCCCTAGATTTGGCTGGTTTCTTGATGGACCTCAGGTCTGCTATTGTATCTGAAGGTGATCTTCTTGATGGTTGTAAGATGCACTTTATATACCGGTGGACAGGTGTGCCAATGAACTTATTTGACAAGTGCCTCTGCAAGGCAGCTAGTTACAGATGTGTGATCAAACCATTATATTTCATGGCAGGATTCCTCTGTTCTTCTGTGTAGGATCACCAGTGTGGACCAGGGGCCACTCCATTCTCTTCTAGGTTTTCAGGAGTGTACCTTCTTCTTGAACAAATGAATGGGGCCTCTGGTTGGTCCAGTGTCTTTGTAGTCAGGCCAGTTTGGCCTCTGTGCATTGGAACAAGTCTTGGTAGTCAGCTTGGAAAACCCTATGCTAAACATTGATCATCTTCACTGGTGTGATGATTGTTGAGGCTTTTTTCTTACATTCCTTTTTTATGAAAGTCTTTTGGATCTCAAAGATCTTGAATGGATGATAGAAGCAGCGGGCAGTTCTCACTAGTGTGACTGGAAAAATATGTCACTGTTGACACTTGTTTCAAGGTGATGGGGTAGGTACTGTTCACTGGAGTATATTCTTGTGGCACATTCTAGCATGACCAGGGCACTGTCATTGTGCCAGTCCTTTGAGTAAAAGTGGGAGAGCGCCACTGGGAGCTGCATCATCTGTTCATGGGCGCAGTTAGTGTGCTTCAAGAGTGGGCGGCAGGCCAGTGTCCACAATGATGAAACTTTTTTTGTTTCTGGTAGCAGCTGTTCTTGGGCCTGTCTCTTTAAATTCTGGAGGAACGAACATAAAGGGACTTCTAGAACTCTTATGACTGCCAGGAGCATGTGGTGAGGTGCAGCAATAAATGTCCTCAGAGATGGGTCCATCAGTGGACTGTACCGGCCCTCTCTAGTGGCAAGTCAGGAGATAGAGCAGGATGTGGCATGAGATTGAGTGATCAGAGGCCAGCAGTTAAGAAATTACTACTGCTGGTTATCTTATGGAAACTGATAAGTACCTTCAGATCAGCATGATGGGTACAGGATTTGAGTGTGCAGACCAGCAGGGTCCTTGACATGTCACTGTGTGTCTCTTCTCCCAACAGTGTTATACATAGGATCAATTACAGTGGTGGTGAGCAGGCACATAGGCACCCCACCACCTGCTTCATTTCCTTCTTGGATCTCGGGTTCTAGGTGGTCATGAATTCCTTTGCTTGGCGAGTTTACAGACCAGACAGTACCTGGCAGCAACACCAGCACCGCAACATGTATTTTTGTCTCCTGCGTCAGGATTAGCACTTGCCTCAAGGATCAGAAAATGTGGAAGACCATGCACTTTACGGCTAGTGACCAGTCCCGGCAGTGCCTCACCAACCTCCACATTCAGCTCCTAAGTGCTTCCAATGGCAGCCGATTGTCTCTGTGTGCAGCTAATGATATCAGGCTAGATTGCGTCTTCTACTTGGAGGTAGCGGAGAGGTATCCTTCTTCATTACTTGTCCTACCTACATATATTAACCTCTGTCCCTCTGAGAGGGAAGGCTAACTTGAACTTGAAGAGGGTGGGTGCAGGCTTCACATGCTGGGTCCTCACCAAATGCCTCTCTTCTTCCTTTTTGCTGCTGTTCTGTTTAAATGTCAGATGACTGTAGTGCAGCCAGGACACTGAGGAGGGTTAAGGCAGCGCATAATGGTACCACAGGATAGGCGGTGCGCACCATCAGAATGGTTCTGAGGCAGTGCCCTCTGAAGGTCAGGTGAGAGGGGAGGCTTTACGGGCAAGGTGAAGACAAAGGCTCACTACCTTTTTACCTTGCCTCAGACATCAGCCTACACTTTTCCCGCTATAACAGCAAAACCGTAATTATAACTAAATGGCAAACTAACTTTTAAGTACAGTAAGAAATACAAGTCCAGTGAGTGCCAATAAGACAACATACTTTGTGCTCTCAATCTAGACACACACGCGTAAAAATAGCGATCAATGTGCATATCATATAGCCAAGAAAAGCACAGCCCGTTACTAAGCATTAGTTGAGGGTCTGCAACACAGTTGATGATGTTTTTATCCTTTTAGTGATATTGGATCATCATCAGGACTCTACATAATATGGAGCCCGTGGATAAAGAATTAGATTATATCAGAGGTACTTCGGTGGATAGAAGCATGAGCACAGTTGTCAGCAATGTGGACGAGTTGTTGGAGCGGGTGGTGGTCCTCCTTGCATGTGTACATTTTCAGGAATGTAAGGGGGCATTGCGCCTGTGTGTGGGGCTCTGCTGCTGGTGGCCGGTGCAGCACAATAGCAGAAGATGCTGCCGGTATTACGGAATGAAGACTGTAGATGGTCCGGAATGAGGCAGTATTCGGCTCGCTGTATGAAATCAATGATGTGCCCCATGTGTGGGAGCACTGCCGGTATTTGGAAATGAAGCCTCTAAGCAGGGAACAGAGTGCAGATGGTCCACGTTCAGGCAATGTCCAGTGAGCGGTATGATCAGCATTGCGTCCTGATGGCCAACACAAACAGAAATGTAGTGAGGGCACATGCGCCCAGGATGGGTATAGGCAGGGCCAGCGCAAGGCATGGGCAGTGCGAGCTGCTGCCCAGGTCCTCGAACTCAGCCTACCAGCATGGGGTCCTGCAGAAGTGCAACACAACACCAGTGCTCATGTACCGCTATAGATCCAATTTAAAGAATGGTACCTCGTAACAATTGGGCCCTTTGGAAGGGGGTCACCCTCCCTGGGCCTCTCAGGGGTGGTGTGGGAAGGCCTAGGGGAGGGGGACAGCTCCTCTTTCCCCAGTTGCAACGAAACACATTTTGCAGGTTTGACTTGCAATTAGGCCTCCTGCCCATTCAGACACTGTGGGATGCCAATTGTCCAGCACTTTAGCGCCCCCACAGTTTTAACTCCCAGCCCACAAGCAATTCTCACACCTTCAGCCCGATACAAGTTGTAATAGAGGGGCATGTAGGAAGCGGAGAGGGGTAGTTGCGGCCAAGTCTCCACAAAGCAGCTTCCGGAGCCCTGAAGGAGTCACTTATATAATTAGAGGGGCCTCGCATATTTCCCTACACCCAGGACCCCACAAATCCAAGAACCCGCCCTGGTGTAGGTACAGGCCTCTTAAAAGAGGGCACTGCAAAGAGATGTGGCCACATAGTACATTTAATTCCAGACCTTTTGGCTTTGACATTGCTTGTTATTGTTACAGGAGCATCTCTAATGTAAGGTGCTGCACATTGATCAGTATATTAAGTGAGCAAAGAAAGCATTCTGGGATAATTGCTGCAATTGTCATGATATGGTTTCTTCCCTTAATCCCTCTGGTCGTACATGTTTGAAAGAGGTATGTCCATTCACTGTTACATCAGGAAGCCATTTTATCATCCTGAAAATGAATACCTCAGTGCTTCTCCTCACATTCCCAGTATTGCTTATCAACAATTCATTGCCCTTTGAGGTCCTGTTCAGCCCAAACCCCCTCCTGGGATTTTATAATTCCACACTTCACTTGAGTTTATCTAACGTGTATGCTCATTGCTGAGCTCTATAAATAAACATCCCCTCAAGAAACCGAGGAGACTTCTTCACATTTGGAGCCCTCATAATACTTCGGCATGCTTGGGTTGCTTAGCAACCTGTTATTTCGAGCTTTCGGTTTGTGGGAGAACTACGCAGCGCCTGAGTTTTTGTGAGACCAGGGGTCGCTGCAGGGTGAAAGGGCGTGTGCGTGGAACACCCTTACCCTGTGCACATTTGGGGGCCCCTGCAGAAAGGTAGGAGGCACTTGGTGTGCCTGCAAACGGGTGAAGAGTTCAGTTTCTATTTGCTACCATATTATTGCAGTTTTAGCGTTTATGCTTGGCAAAAAGAAACAAGGCTGTTCTGTTACCATAGTACCAGAGAGATATCTGCTGTTACTGTCCAGTAAAAAAAATGCGCCCTTCACCTGCATGAACAAGATGCTTAGAGACAGACCTGGAGACAAATATCAAGCGAGGAATTTCATTTTAATAATGAGTTCCACTTTTTGTTGGGAAATCACCGTGTTTCTTTAATATTCCCCTTCGTCGAGATCTGCTACCGGCGTCTCGCTTTAATATTAAATTCTTCTGTAGGATTCACAAAGATGCATGGAATCAATGAATGAAATGTAAGAAGGACGACGGTTTTCGCCTTGCATGCATCTAGGGCGAAAACCGAGTAAGCAAAAGTAATAAAAGTTCGATATTAAAATCGGAGGAGCCTTGCAGCGCTACGGTAGCTGAGAGAGTTTAATCGTCGCTCCTGAGACGTCTGTGTGATCTGCAGAGCAGCCTGTTGCCAGTTATGTCCTAAAAAAGGCAATGCAATGCAAAGTTGTCCCCCAAGAAGCCATGTTATGGGAAGTGGTGTCAAATGAAGATAATCTGCAATCCTATGATACTCCTCAAAGTAACTTTCTATTTTTACAACATATACATTGCTGTATATGCTAGCTAAAATTGCACATACATGTACACAAAGCATGTATTCATTTCTAAAGCACACATTGAAGTCTGTCTCTTCATGTCTCAGAATGCCAAGGTTTTTAGGCCATCTGTTACAGAATAATGCCAGCCTGCAGAAAACCATATTCATACGCATGGTATGACACAACAAACCGTGGTCCCTGCAATTAAATGTAAATGAAGGCATGAAGAAAATGTTTTAAGAAATATGCACCCTTCAGCAATTATTATTCATATTTCCAACTCATTACATTCATGGCAGGATAGGGTGACATATGAAGTGAAAAGCTATTATTTGTGGTACATTAAAAGGTGCTATCTCAAACGAGGCCTTCAGTTATGTTATGTTTTTAGTACTCTATATCTATACGAAAATAAAAATAAATTTCTTCGCGCTCTGACTGTATGAGCACTGTATGAAAGCAAACATTAAATAAATATGATCACACTTAGAAACGTCACAAGAACACTTTAAGATTCGTTTTTGTAAAGCACATTCATGTGTTTCAGTTAAAAGGGGCAACAGAGGGCAGAAATGACTCAAATGAGGAAACAGGTGGTGATTGATAGGCATATTAAAACTAGCTGCTTCGTGCAATAAGAACACTCCACACATTTCTCTCCAGTAGCATAAAAGGTCCCTTTATTTTAGGACAGTCAAAGACAGACTCCATCCATTGCATTTTATTAAATAGATACACCTTTGGATATTTACCCCAACCTTTTTTCATACTGGTTTCTTGCATCACAAAATTCCCCAACGATTTCATCATTTGTCAAAACTCCAAAACTGTTTTTTCCTTCAAACTTTCCCTTTTCCACCAACCCCCCCCCCCCACCCCCAGAGGGAAAGGATAGGTCCGCACTAGACTATCCTATCCCCAAAAACACGCCTAAAGGAAGAAAGAACACTATTGTAGAACTGTCAAGACTGCCCTAGAGTGACATCTTTTTTTTTTTTTTTATAAAAAAGAGTCACAAGAAAAGTTTTACACAAAAGACCCCACCAAACCTAAAATGGGACGGGTGGGTGGGGCAAAAATGAAGACGCCACAGCTCCTTCACTCATGCGAGTGACGTCAGCCTTCCCGCTCCCACCCCGAGCCCACAAGCCCCTCCCTCTCCCCAAGCTGTCCCCAATCGCGACGCGTGGACCGTTCCACCGCGCGAACTATCCCAGGGGGACACTGGCTCGCGCCAAATCCCCCCGGGACCCATTGCGCAATAAGAACACTCCGCACAATAGCATAAAAGGTCACTTTATTTTAGGACAGTCAAAGACAGACTCCAACCATTGCATTTTATTAAATAAATACACCTTTGGATATTTACCCCAACCATTTTTCATACTGGTTTTTTGCATCACAAAATTCCCCAACGATTTCATCATTTGTCAAAACTCCAAAACTGTTTAATTCCAAACCAATGTTTTTCCTTCAAACTTTCCCTTTCCCTTTTCCACCTACCCCCCCACCCCACCCCCAGAGGGAAAGGATAGGTCCGCACTAGACTATCCTATCCCCAAAAACACATGACCCAGGAAAACCAATGTGTTTTCCTGCCCCACCCACCCCCCCCTCCCCAACAGATAACAACTTCAACACTCCTTGCTAGAACACCATAAATCAACACCCCAAAACCCCGCCAACAAATCCGTAACTCCATTAGATAGTACGCCTGCCCCATCTGAGACAGATGTACTCCATCCCATCTGAACAAATGAAGCTCCATGCCTGAAAGATGTTCATGAGCCAATACAGTAATGCCCATTGCCGTGCAATACATTTTCATGGCTCTATTCAGCTTCCGGCGAGCTTTCTCCACTGCCGAATGCGTACGAGCCCCCCGCCATTGGTGCCGGTACACAAATTGTGTCCTGACCACCGCTGTGCCAACCCAATTGCTTTTTATGACCGCTAAGTCCATTTTCATTTGCTGAATCAATGTGAGACCAGATAGTTCGACCAGGTCATTCTCACCCAGGTGTATGAGTAAAAGATCCGGAAATCCCCATTCCTGAGCGAGTTTGGACAATAACGAGAAAAGGTCTCTCCACTTCATCCCCCCAATCCCTTTCCACAATACCTCATGATCTTTTCCATGCAAACCCAAAGCCCTTCCACATATCTGTTGTTCCACAAACACTGATGACCACTTCACCAAAGACTGGCCCACAATCCATTTTATCTTTTTCCGGGGAAAAGACAAAACTCGACCTACGATAAGAAACAAAATTGACTAGCATAAAAGAAACATACTGTATTCATTGACAAACATATCTATAACAACAGTCAGATTTCCAACGCCCAATGTGCTGAATCTCCTCCCTCCCCAACCCAATCTGGCAGCCTCTGTAGCAGCACCTATTCAAAAAGAATGTGGACCATAGCACAGTGGATTTTTACCCACCAGTGATAAACCTTTTCTCATAACTGCTAACAACTGAAAACAAGATACCTGACCCCCATCCTCATGACAAAATATGACCCCAGCTCTAAAAACAGGTGACTTTAAAAATGACTCCCATTCTGTCAACGGACAACATCCCACCACCCCGCTTCCTCCCAGTTGTATCCAAGTTCCTACCCTTCTTTGGTCTGTCTTTGACTGTCGTAACCTGATCCTTAAAACTTTCTCATTTAAAATTTGTATATCAGACGTTTGGATACCCGTCTGGTTCCGTAAACCCAATAACTCCGATACCCGAAAAGCACCAAAGAACAGCCATATCATGCACAACCTGAACCTCACCAACTACCATTCACTATAACAAAAACTCGGCAAAACATCTAAAATGGATCGTAAGAGTTCAAATGTAATAGGTTCCCGCAAATGTAAGGAATGAATTTTGCTTCTACCGAAACCCTTTAACATCCTGCTTAACAAAAACCCCACCCGTACTGCTTTACCTAACAACAACTGACTATAAAATGAAATGCCAGCAAGTTTGCCTGAATTAGTCGTGTGCGACAAACCTTTGTCCATCAAATGCAACACAAAACGTAACATGAACTGCTCATCACCCACAGCCACACCACCTTGATCCTACGAGGAAGCATAATTTAGAAATTCAGACCACGCTTGCTGGTAGCTTCGTCTAGTGGACTGAGCAATGGAGTGTTCGACCAATTCAGCAATCCTCACTCCCCCAGGTCCCAGATGTCCGAAGGAATTTCCGTCTTGCAACTGTCTGCTTTTGTCTCCAGAGATCGAAACTTCTGCCAATTACAATGAGACAGAGCATCAGAGATTGAGTTATTCACACTGGGTATATGCCTGGCTCTAAAAACAATGTTGAGCTTAAGAGTTTGTAACATAAATGCCCGTAACAATTGCAGTACGCGCACATCCTTAGCCCTCTGCCCGTTGACTAAGCTTACCACTGCCATATTGTCAATGTGAAAGAGTACGCTGCGATCCCTGAACTCCTCATCCCATACCTGCAATGCCACCAGTAGAGGAAAGAATTCCAGGAAGGCGATACTACGACCATGCGACAGCCAATGTGCAGGCCAACACTCCGCGCACCAGCGCCCTTCCCAAAACAGCCCAAATCCTTGAGCCCCTGCAGCATCCGAAAAAATATGCACCTGCCATACAGTGTCATCTTCCACAAAGTTGATCGATACCCCATTGAATTCAGCCAAGAACCGCAACCAAATGACCAAGTCCTCCTTCACTTTTTTAGACAATCGTATGCGGTGGTGTGGCAGTGAACCCCTGACATAGCAAAACCAAGACGTCTGCAGAAAGTGCGCCCTGCTCTCACAACTCTACAGGCAAAATTTAGATACCCCAGCAGCCGCTGAACCTGCCTGAGCTCCATCTTCTTTGCACTAAGAACTTCCCGCAAAAAGGTCCTGATCTCTTGTACCTTATCCAAAGGCAATCTATCCACCATTGCCTCTGTATCTATTTCAATGCCCAAAAAGACCAATTTAGTGGTTGGACCTTCCGTTTTATCTGGAGCCAATGGCACTCCAAAGTCCTTTGCCATTGTTTGAAAACAGTCCAACACCCTGCTGCATTGCTCACTCCCTGCCTGACCAATAAACAAAAAGTAATCTAAGTAATAACACACTGCTGTATGACCTGACCTCTGTACTACACACCATTCCAAAAACATGCTAAAAGTCTCAAAAAGAGAGCAAGAGATGGAACAACCCATGGGCAATACACGATCTACATTAAAGTCATCCTTCAAAAACATCCCAAGCAGTTCGAAATCCAAAGGGTGGATGGGCAACAACCGAAAAGCCGCTTGAATATCGCTTTTGGCCAACTCTGCACCCACCCCCGCCAGTCGAACCAGGCGCAACACATCATCCACCGAGGCATATGAAACCGCCACATCTTCCAATGCGATGAAGTCATTTATTGACTGACTTTCCGGCCAGGACAAATGGTGAATGAGACGAAATTCGCCCTGGGTTTTCTTCGGAATAACCCCCAAAGGCGAGACCATCAACTTTGGCAAAGGACACTGCTGAAAAGGACCCGCTATTCTGCCCAGTTTCACTTCTTTACTCAGTTTGTCTCGAACTACAATAGGCAATTCTTTTGACGATTTCAAGTTGTCAGCCCAACGCTGTTCCCGAGGACCCTGGTATCCAATGCGAAAACCTACTCTAAACCCCCAAAACAACGTAACCGCTGCTGCCCCATACGGATAGGCCTCCAGACAAGGTAACATGGCCTGAAGTTTAACTGGGGTAGGAGCCTTTTGAGACAAAAGGTGGAAGGGCCCCTCTACCTCTCTGCCCCCTCCCCTGATCCCCTTGGTGATGATTGGGGAAGCACTGAAATATGGCATGTCTCCCCCCACACTGAGCACACTCGTGTTTGAATTTACAGAATTGCCTGACACAGGCACCCTGGTTGAAGCTCCAACACGCTCCCGTGGCAGGCAATTGAGCTCTTCCCATTCCCCCCGCCCCTAATGGAGCGGGACACTGGAGAAAGGGCCGATATGTTATGGGAAGACCACTCGCCGTATGGATAGTCGCCGATGAGTGATGCACAGACATCCATTGAAGCCAGAGCTCCTGGTCCACTTCCCCCCACGGCTTGTCATTGAAAAGACTCACTCTGGCCCTAAACTCTTTGTCGTAGTTAAGCCAGGCATAGCCCCCCACCTGTAAATGAGCCCTCCTAATGATGTCAATGTATTTGAACATTGCCACCGCCCTCTCCGGATACCGCTCACAGTATACACTAGCATATATTATAAAAGCGGTCGTCCAATTTTCTATGGTCTTAGGCACTTTAGGACGGTGGGTCAACTCCATCTCTTCTTCTTTCGATCCCTCTCTAGCTTGCAGATCTCTATGCAATAAACAGAAAACATCCACATAATCATGGCTCCAAATTATTTGTCTCGTCCTTTCCGACAAGTGTGTGCCCAAAGGCATGGCCACTCCCATATAGGGTAATTTAGCCCGACCACACCCTCGAACACCACTTTGCAAAGTACTAACTGCCAACGAAACAGAACTTGCCCCCCCCATCCATCTCCCCTTGACCACCTGACCATGTATTTGCCCGGGGCATTTCCTGTGGAACCTTGTTTAAATCGAACTGAACATTTGCATCCCCTTCAACATCACCCCCCCCTGGCACCACACTTGAGCCGCTCAACAAAGGCCGCGCCCACGCAGCCCACCAGTCTTTCTTACCTGAAGGCAGCTGTGTAGCCCTTTGCTGAAATTCTTTGAGACCATCACGCTTATGATGTCTGCCACGCCGCCCCGATCTGCAGAGAAGTCGGCTCCAGCTCTCTGAAACACACTAGAAGACGTGAAATGTCCCCTACCCACCCCCCTAAACTCGTGACCGCTCAAGCCAGGAGCCGCCTCCCACGACAACCATTCCCTTGAATTATTCACATTTTCTTTATCACACACATCATATGCAATACCATAGTCATCATGTACCGTATTACCCTCAGAACTTGTGCTTGGCATTGCGCCATCTCCAATACCGCCATCATAAATCCCCCAATTGGACACAGGCCGCTGCTGAGCACACCCGGCCGATTACCTTAAATCCGCACCAGATCCGCCTCGCGTATGCTTTGCCTTACCAAAAGCCGCACCTTGCTTCGCTGGAAATGGAATAGAACTCTGAAACACAGGCCTATGACCAGAGTCCGCTACAAAGTTCCCGCCGCTCCGGCCAGGAACTGCCTTCAACTTACCTGTACCCTTGTCAATACTCACTCCCGACAACACCTTCCTGGGCAAGTCAGTGTGTTCCACCCATACCCACTGCCCCTGCTGTGGGCCCAAGTCTGAGTCAAACTCTACTTGTGGGTAAAGCGGCGGTGGCCAGGACTCCGGAAAAACCACCACCACCTCACTGCCCCTGTTACTAGCCCCACTCGGACAGTGACCCCCCGCCCACAGAGAACTTGCCCCACCAACTCTGCCCAATAAAGCCCCCTCTTCCGGCATGGAGTCATATACAAAAAAGTCAATGTTATCCTCCTCTAGCATGGACTCCACGTCCATATATGCTCTCGGGGGGCCTCTAGGTTGAGGCATCAAAACCTCCTGAAACTCCACGCTCTCCTGAATTTGAATGTTGGGTACAGGTGGGTCCGGTTCCCCTCGACCAGTACCTCTAACCCCCACAGAGTCCACTTGTCCCACTTCTTCCTCCTCACTGTCAGTGGGATAATCCACTAGCGAATTCACAGGACCCCCGACCAACACCTCTGGCGCTATGTCAATTCAGGCATTATCAGGACCTGTAGCATATCTCACTGGGGGTAACCTTCCTGAAAATGCTGCTTCTTTCTGAAGAAATAATACTCCTGACGGCTGCGCAGGCACTCTGGCTCCTGTGGCATAACTATCAAACATATCCTCCTCACTTAATTCAAAAGGCTGCAGACTGTTCTCACAACTAGTGCTGTTTTTTTCACCCCTCTTACCAGCTCTCTTCTTAGCCTGAGGCACTAGCAGTACCTGTCCACCCCTCAGTACACCTGGCGCAGATGCTGAGTGCAGTGTAACTTTTTTGCCTCTAGCACCTCTTCCTGAGGAGCGCGCTCTACGAGGCTTTAGAGCTGAACTGGGGGTCTCACAGGCAGTCTCTACCGGACGACTTGACAGGTGCATACATGCCGCCACAGCGCGACTCACCTCCTCCGCCGCCACACGCCTCGGGCGCTTCGCCTCCTCAGCACAATCCATAGTGGCAACAGGACGCAATAAGTCCGTGCGCCCAACCGCCACCAGCGCTCTCACCGCTTCCCTCGCGATGTCCTCAGCTGACATTGCCTCTCCGCTCCTCCGCCCGCTATATTTCCAGCCGTATATCGCTGTGAAAGGCAGACGCTGACAGGAAAAACTCTCCGTCACCGCAAAAACGAAGACGCTACAGCTCCTTCACTCATGCGAGTGACGTCAGCCTTCCCGCTCCCACCCCGAGCCCACAAGCCCCTCCCTCTCCCCAAGCTGTCCCCAATCGCGACGCGTGGACCGTTACACCGTGCAAACTATCCCAGGGGGACACTGGCTCGTGCCAAGTCCCCCCGGGACCCATTCTCAGAGCAACTGTACATGATTTTTTTTAAAGATATATATTTTTAGCATTAACGTGTTTGAGTTCTACCTAGGGTTGGGCCTTGCCCTTGCAGCAGGCACAGTGGCACCAAGAATATTGTCACAAACTGAGAGGTACCCTATTGCACGTGGGGATAGGGAAGGTTATAACTTAAACAAAAATAAACCCCCTACTCTATAGTATGAATATAAGATCTAATCACTACCAATAATCCTGTCATACACTTTCATTTACTCACTGTTTTAACACTCTGAACTCACATATATATGTAAAAATTGTCAACAATATATTATACTGATTCCCAATACATGTACAATAAATTATTAATAAACAATTACAAATAGTTAAAAAAAATGCACTGTACCATCAATGCAAATATTCTCAAGTTGCTACTCTTTTCTTTGCAATATAATGATGAATCAATATATTCTGAGAGACATAAAGCATTGTATTATACCCAAAGTTGTTGGTATTCACAGAATACGGGTATACATATGAAAGAGAACACAATAATATCCAATTAGTGACAGATAAAAAAAATGACATAAAACATGTTCATAAGGGATGATTATTAAAAAAAGGTTGTCGACGTGGCGTTTCGGTGGATGAAAATCAATACACCACCTTCTTCACGACTGTTACATATTGACAACAATTATCTATAAAAACACATGATAAAACAACGTTACATGTCACATGTATTACAATAACATATTTACAAATATAGTGTACAGTCTATTTATCAACCAATCCCCGGGGATACAATCCTAATCTGTCAGACACATGGGGGCCAATTCACAGAACTAATCTGAGATAAAATCCTAAACGTACTACTTTTGGTATTCACAGAAGGCATTTAGTAGTAGTAAAGTTAGGACTTCTAACTTTACTACTATTACGCTGTGTGTATTAATATGGGACATATGGGCAGCGGTTCAGCGATATATTTACTGCACTATTCTACATTATAAGTATCCCTGGATTTGTTGCTAGGCATCTAATGGCAGCAAAACATAGTCGAGAGAAAGTTAAAATAATTCCAAGGGAAATATCCGAAACATAACCCGACCTTTTAAAGATAGCCGCTGTGTGTACAAACATGGAATATATGGTTAGCGGTTCAGCTAGATATCCATAGTACCTTTTAACATTACAAGCATTCCTGGGTTTGTTGCTAGGTAATAAATTGGCAGTAAAACTTAAAAGATAAAAAGTTAGAAAAATTCCAGGTAAATATATTGCCTACATTTTACTTACAACGCGAATTTGACTGCTGACTAATATAGAAAATCATATAACTAGTATTGGCGTTCACAATACTTGGTTGGGGTTCTTTTTAGTTTTCTTACCTTAGTATTTAATTTCCTTGGTTTAAACTATAAATACAGCTTATAGTCTTCATCACTTCGCATAATACTGATAAGTTCCCAAGCTTCATTTCCCATTCAAAGATGACCTCCCACAAACGAATGGTTTTGAGGGACGCCATCTCTAAAACAGATGCAGGTGTAGGCAGTCAGCTGGCTATGAGCTGGCTTTTCAAACGGAGCCCACGGCTGCAATGTTCACACAAACATTGGATACCACGCCGGCCGGAACTCAACTTAGAACTAAGTGATCAATGCCGCTTTGAATGAGGTTAGGACAGCGCTCGCTCTACTTAGATGGAATGTTGCATCTGTTTCCTTTCTGAGCATGGCTTTTATAACACAGAGAGGAGAACTGTAGTTAGTTTATTTTTCCATGCGTTCATTTCCTAAGCTTCAATCTTGACCAATATTGCCCAAGCAACAAAGTAGCTGAGTGAATGTGTCACCCCACTTGCCAGTGTACACACTTTATTAGTACACAGGTTATGTTATAGTTATGCACTTTCCTACCGGATAACCCACTCTTCACTCACTTAAATGATATTTTGCAATAGAGCAGCGGAGTGAGCGTGTCACTCCACAGCGCTTACAATATATAACACATTTAAAAAATGTTTACGCTCTATTCAGAGAGTACCTTTATGAAAAAAAAATCAGATTAATTTGAATATTCAACATCACGAGAATAAGGAATTCACTTTCCTACTGATTTTTGGATTGGTTACTAATCTGGGACTAAATCAGCTAAACTGATAGACTCAGTAAATGAATTTCCTGGGTAATAATGTGATTTAGCTATCTTAAGATAATAAATCTGATAAAAGTACTTAGGGTATTGACTTTCTCTCCTTTTACTATAGTGTGACAAATGGAATTACATGGATGATACTCTCCATTGAACCCATGTGTTACTTGTATTTGGTTAATGATGAAAAACTAAATTGCCTCAATCACTTATCAGACAAACCAATTGATATAAGAGGTACGAGCATATTTATGCTTTAATTTTGGGGCCATTTGTCCCCTATAGATATGTATTGATGTTTTTTTTTCCTCTAATTACATTCAATAGATACAATCACAAATTGTCCAACTATAGCAGGAGAAACTGCACAACCCTACACCCCAGCCAAGGATGAGAACAGTTTGTTTTGTTTTTGTAAGAATTGTCACTTTATTATGTTAGGGAATATTACAGTCTTTGGGACAATGGTGCAAGTGTCCATTCCCACCAGGGATACGGAAGACTGTGAAAAAGCAGTAAAAAGTTAATAGTGTTCATGTTACAAGCAATCAATCAATCAATCAATTTAAGTTGGGCTGCCTTGTTTTTAAATCTCTAGCCGGCCTAGGCCCTACGTTCATTTCCTCTCTTATTCACCCGTATGTCCCTTCTCGCAATCTGCACTCGGCCCACTTGGCTCTTCTCAAAATCCCCAGAGTCAAACGTAAGAAATGGGGCGGCCTAAGATTCTCGTTTCTAGCGCCATCTCTCTGGAACACCCTCCCCTTGGACATAAGGTCGGCCTCGCTCTACACCCGCTTCAGATCCCTCCTTAAGACTCACCTTTTTCGCTCTGCGTACAACTAAAACCCTAGTTTCCTCCTCTTTTCCGGTCCTTCTCACTCCTCTTCGCCTCTACCCTGCTCCTACTTTCTTCTTTTTCCTCTCACTGTCCAGTTAGGAGTCTTCTGTCTTTCTGCTCCAGCGCCAAGAAACTGTACAGTGTATGTTGCGCTTTATAAATGCCTTTCACATCACATCACACATCAATCAATCAATAGCTTTATTGCGGCAACTTGTATCATAAAAGCATTGTTTGACAGTTGTCACTAAATAAAAACATGAACTCAATGATAAAAAGCCTTAAAATACTAAAAGTTCAGTGAAAGTATGCTAGTACAAAATTATTAGCATGATTTAAGATACAACACATAAAAACCGACAGTGCTAAAAACAATCATCTAAAAAGTATACGTACACTTAATGTGAAATCCTACCCTGGGAGTCAATGAATTTAAGTAACAAAGATAGCGATAATGATTAACACAGTTTATCACAACGATATTTACATAAAGTGCTGTGGCGTAGTTGGTGAGCTCAGCGGTGCGTCTCAGATGAGCCCAGAAGAGTAAAGGGCGGAGTTTAGCAATATCTCTGAACAGCTGCCTGCCCATGTCATACATTAGAGGTGTTAGTGGGTTGTTACGGGGAAGCATCACCAAATCGCTCAAAAACTTGTTCTCTGACCTACTGATTTCTTCTACGTTTTCAAACCCCCAAAGTATGGCTCCATAGAGGGCTGAGCTGACTGCCTTTGCATCATATACCACAAGGGCCGGGGTAATTGGCCTACTGTATGAGAGGCGATGTTCTTTGGTTAGTTCCCCGGTCACTCGTTTGTGATTCAAAAGCATTTTGGCTAAATGGGGCCCCCATTGCATTTCGTCAGAGAGTCGAATACCAATATATTCGAAGGGCTCGACTCTCTCCAGGGGGTTACCTTTCTGTGTAAGCTTGTTCTTAAAAGATTTATGGCGGTTGAAAGCCATGAGCTTCGTCTTTGTGGTGTCAATGACTAGGCCCTGTGAGTTACAGAAAGATTGGTATCTGTTGATTAGTTTTTGTAGCCCAGCTGGGGTCTTCAACACCAGCAAGTTGTCGTCAGTGAACAGGAGCGTCAGCACTTTGTCACCCACCAGGATTGGGGCGTCGGCTAGATCTTCTTGGAGAAACACCACCCCGTTCACGTATAAAGAGAACAAAGGTGGGGGCCATGATGCAACCCTGACAAACACCTTTGACTACGGGAATACGCTCTGTCAGCTGGCCTTGGGCTCCCCATCTTACCTGGGCATAGTTATCCTCATGGAGACAAATCAATAGGTTAAGAATTGGGGATGGGATGCCCATGTCTTTAAGGATCTGCCACAATCTGGTCCTAGGAACCAGATCAAATGCGGTTTTATGGTCGATAAAGGCTACCCTTTCCAATGAGCATGACTTACCAGAATATAAGCAGTAGTCTAAATACTTGGTCGATAATCCCACTACTGGCCCTAAAGCCCGCCTGGTATTGGGAAAGGACGTCCTCCACTTCGGACCATGATTGGATTCTCTGTAAGAGGACACTGCCAAAAACCTTTTGCATGACATCAATCAGACTTATGGGCCTGTAATTTTAGAGTTCTTCCTTTTCGCCTTTCTTGTAAATGGGGACCACCTCAGCGCCTTTCCAGGATTTTGGGACTGGGCAACCAACAGCTATGGCATTAAACAATAGCTGGAAGTAACCTGACCATCCTCTAGAGTCAGACAGGTATAAGTCTCCTGGGAGTCCGTCTGATCCTGGGGCTTTAGCAGGGATCAATTTTTTATTTGCTGCCTCTATTTCGCCTTGTCAGAAGAGATCACTAACATTCCCTACTATGGGGACTTCTGTGGGGCCGCTTGACTCCTCCAGACGTCTGTCCTCTGTATTGGAATATAGTTACGCAAAATGGTCTTGCCATTCATGGCAGGTGATATAGTGCGGCAGAGTGCCTAAATCCCTGTTTTTGCCCAGACTCACTAATGACCAAAATTGGCTCCTATTCTTCCCAAGGCTCGCGTCCTTCAATTCCTGCCAATACCATTCATCCCTCTCAATCTTAGCTTAATACAAAGCAGCCTTATATTCCTGTCTGGCAAATTTGACCCTGGAGCAGTTTTTGGTTCTGATGGCTAAAGTCAGAGCCTGTCTTTTAAGCTTGCAGTTCTTAGTGTACCATGGGTGTTGTTTTTTTTGGTGACCGCGGGAAGTGTTATAACTGTAAGGAGCTTGAAAGCAAGAGCCTAGTGAGTTTACAGTGCTAGAATGGATAACAGAAACTGCTCCCCACTCAGCTGTGCCCGCAGCTACGGCCCGAAGTTCTGCAGTTTTCTTGGACAGGATTTCGCAGACAGCCACTAAGTTAGAGTCGTGCAAGGAAACCTTGCACCACTTTAGGTACCGTTTGCAATTAGAGGGGACAATATCAGTGAAAAAATTAGCTGCCCGACTGATCTGATGATGAAATGGTGGAGCCAACGGGTTCTTCATTGTCATGCATGGAGGGTTGTGGTCGCTATCAGTCGTGGTGCCCACTAATATATCAGTCGCCTCGCGACAGTCGATGCACGAGGGATAGCCGACTCTGTTACAAATGTTAGCACCCTGAGTGTCTGACAGGGTTCTACCGTTCACTGCCCTTAGATCGAACTCTGTTGTTAATGCGCTAATTTGAGTCACTAAGTTAGTCCATCTTTTGGTCGGAGGTATATTAAGTGGAGGGACTGCCCTTTTGCTATCAATGCCTTCATGCTCCAGCATGTCGTCTATGCTCTAAGGCTCGAAGGTGCAGTTAAAATCGCCTGCGATCATGATTCCTGAACAAGGCAAGCAGCTAGATAAAGCTTGTTCCAGGAGCATGATGGCAGGGGATTGGTTACCCCCCTTAGTTCCTCTAATATAGACATTGAACAAATCTAAGCTATTTTCCTCACTGGGGCCCTTGATGGTAAGTCTCAGAATGTCATGGCTTATGCTTGGGTGCGTTTGAATGCAAAGGCCTAAGGCAATGTTCACCCAAACAAGCAAGCCCCCTGAGGGACGCCCTCTCCCCACAATGGTGGCTGGTGTGCAAAAACAAGCATAGCCTGTTTTGTGTAATGGCACCAGGCTCCATGTCTCCTGGAAGATTCATATATTAAATCCATGTTTAAGTTCATTCCAATGTGGGAGTAGAAGTTTGTTTTTTAGACCCGCTACATTCCATGATATGAGCTTGAGCTTACAGGGTTTAGTGTCCGCTGCCAGGGTAGCGTTTATAGATGATGGCGGACTTAACTGCGTGGAAGGCTCTTCGATCTCTGGGTCATCTAATAGAATGTATGACCCTTTATCGTTGTCCCACTGAACAGATACTAGATGATGGTTTGGACTCCTGTTCCTGGCAATATCCATTGCTAGCTCTTGTTCGTTGGGGAGATGTGGGAGTGTTTGGGGGTTGCTCATAGGGCACAGAATGGTAGTGCTTGGATCAGGGTGTGGGTAGTGAACTGTCTTTAGTCAATCAACTGCTTCTAAGGATGTCCCTTGATCCAGACTATCATCTGTCCTACCCCCTATATGGGTTAATGAGCACCTAAACTGTATAGATGAGGTGGTTGGTGGGCAAGTGCGATATTCTAAGGCGAGAAGATTCTCTGCCAAATCAGTGGTAGCGAGTGTGAGTTCAATGTAAACACATGTCTGCAAGGGAAGTGAACGTCTTCGGATGCAGGTAATGTCTTCGCGTATCACTGAGAGACAGCCTCTGATGTCCCGAATCCAGTGTATCACTTTGTTTTTTAGGGAGTCATAGCTTTCCCAAGCATTCTTAGGACTGAGCTTAGGGACATTAGTCATGTACATTTTTGGGCCATCTGACGAAGGAGCTACCTGGTGGTAGTGTGACTGCTGAGATAAATTGGCCAAAAGGTTATTTCCCATTGGTATACGGATGGAGCTTGTTTGCTCCGACCAAGCCCTGGGGCAGCATGATTAAGGCAATCTCCTGTTGCATGAACCTTTGGAATACAGAGTCTTTAGGTGAAATTACCTTTTCCCTAATATGTTAGACAGCTTTCAAGGTTTGGCTCCCATATTTTGTGGAAAGTGATAAGCTAGAGCTAGCGATGCCGCTTGGTTTTGCCCTTTCGTATTGAGGCAGCTTATTTGTTGGTACCTTTTTTTGGTTGTGGTTAAGTGTCTGGGTTACGTTCTGGTGACATGGTGGTATCGTTGGTAATAGTTTTTTAACTAGTGCGGTGAGCTCTTCCATCATGTGCCTCATATTAGCTATCTCGCACCTTAAGGTGTTTGATGGACTGGGCGGTGTCATACGGAACAAGTGTCTGTTGGTTGGGTTGGTTGTGTTGTGCTTGTCAGCCGTGGAGCTTCGCTTATATCAATGTTAGTATCGTGCATAGCCTGTGGTGCAAACCTATTAGAACATGGAACTGTGGGATGGGGTGCAAGCTCTTCAAGGCTAGTGGGGCCATCAGAGTATTTGGTAACCTCACCCTGTCTTTTCGCCTGCCCTTTGACTTGGGCATCTGTTGTACGTGTGCTGTGGTCAAGGTTGCTCTTGCTGAGATGCTTCTGAAACATTGCGGGGATAGTTGGTGTACGTAGCGGGCTGGTGTGTGTCGCTGAGGCTTCGTTATTGATGTGTGGTGCTGGTGGATCTGATGCTCAGATATCTTTGCACTCACTAATGAGGGTGTCAATTTTATCTATGATTCGACCCACTGTGGATTGCACCACCAGAGATCATTAATACAAACACAAATGAAATCAATAAAGAAAAAAGGGGTGTTCGTTTGGAAACTTCCAAACGAACACCCCTTTTTTCGGAGGAACAAGCTACTTTCTCGGCACAGCAGCCGTTAACTCTTATTTGGACACAACACAGAGTGCAGAAGAATAACATGTGGTGTCTGTGCACATTGGACACAGCCAGGACGCCCTGATGAAGTTCGTATGAACGAAACGCGTTGGCTGCTTAAAGAAAATTGAATAAAGAAGAGACAAAAAAAAAAAAAACAACCATTCATGGACATTCTTTATTGATTTCATTTGTATTTGTATTAATGATCTCTGGTGGTGCAATCCACAGTGGGTGGAATTTTCATTGTTTTTTTTAAAACAACCGCTCTTGGGAGCAACAGGGGCAGTGGTAGTGCACACCATAAGAGCTAACTGCTCTACATTCACCATAGAATTGAGACGGGTAGGCCCAAGGCCTGAAGAGAGGTGTGGCACACTTAAAATTCTTTTTGTGTGAAGAGTTGAGTTGTTCAAAAATTGGGTTATATAATTTTATCTATGATGCAGTTTCCAGCTGCGTGTTCCTGGACTTTCCTAGTTGTTTTCCTCATGCCTGTCCCACTGCTGGTATTAGATCCCGCCACTATGCCCTCCATGGTTTTATGTTTGTCCATATTTCGGTAAAAGTTAAACTAATATAAACAGTTCTCTTTCAGCCGCGGGCGGCAGTGGGAGTACCTGCAGGGCGGTGACGTGGGGAGGGGGAGGTGCACGGTGTTGGGTAGTAATGTATGGATTTCGGAGTTTTACACAGGTAGGTAAACATTTAAATAAATAAAACGAATTTCGTTGAGTGCACGGCATCCCCAAATGGCTTTTATCAACCTATCAAGCGCGTTCGATTTAGTGAACCGCTCAGTGATTTGGAACCTAATGGGTAAGATGGGTGTTGAAAAAGAACTCCTTCTACCTAATAAGGCGTTTTCCTCAGGACCTAAAAGTAAAGGTCTATTATGGTCCCTTAGGGATTTATTAGCCATCTGTGCATTAGACAGGGACGCATTTTGGCCCCCTTCCTCTTCCTACGTTATATAAATGAGACAAATAAACATCTAACAGATAAAGGGTAAGGCACGATCAATACTCACTATACTATATGCAGATAATGCGGTGCATCTTGCTGGTACAGCCAATGGGCTTCAAATCTTATTAATTGTTTTTTGTACTTAAATGAGTTCATTGGAGTTTGCAAGTTAACTATTCAAAATCTTATAATATGACCTGTGGCCGCCAAAGGACAAAGTCCAAATATTTTGTGATGTGTAAATCACATCTAGAAATGGTTACATCCTTTAGCTACCTGGGAATCCTTTCTAGTTCTTCTTTTAGTTGGACCCCACTATTAGCTTTGAGATCCCAATATTTTGATAGTATCATCAAGGCCATTTTTAGAAACGCACACAGATTAAGGCATAAACCAAAAAAAGAAATGGTGAGCCTATATAAAAGCAAATGTATCTCAGCAGGGACATATGGTGCAGAGTTATGAAGCTATTGTAACACAGATATCCTCTTTCATTCGGAAAATCATTTCAACCATAGAATATTGTCTGTTGCTGGTGGCACTGCTACTTTAATATGTCAATCATGAGAAACTGGGGAATCCATATGTGAAAGATCAGATTCGACTTGCCCTTTAATTACTTTGGACTAAAGAGCCGGGGAACTCCGGGGGCGAGCTGTGTAAGCACTTGCATCTCTGATTGCTTATATCTTGATAGAGTAGACCAGATTCCCTAGTTTTTCTATCTAAAGACAACATTTCAGACTCTAGGACTCAGAGATTTGTTTAGAGCTCCATATAAGATCAGCCTAAACACAAAGAAGTGGTCAAACAACGGTATTTAGATTACTGTATAAATTCACATCTGGAGAGGGCACAGCATAAGGAGATCATTCTAAGATACTCATTAGTGCAAGCAATCATACCGATCGTTTTAATCTTACTGCTTTAAGATTAGGCACATTGCACTTTAAGTTAGCCTTTCACCAGAAAGTTCCCTGCCTGCATGATTTATATCCCTGTTGCTGCAATAATGTCACCAAGCACAGCACAAGGCACTTTACCTTGTTCTGCACTTTAAATTCAGCCCCTCGGCCTTCTTTTTAGGTTCCCATTTCACAAAATACAAAACTGAGACAGTGTAAGAAGGGGATTGCGTTTTTACTCAGCCTTGGCTTAATAAAGATCTGTTGCGCAATTTTAAATTTGATAAGGGTGGTTTTTAGTATTAGGAAACCCTATGAACTTGTAATGCTGTAATGTTGGTATACGCAATACTGATTATGAAGTACTGATATCTGAATTTTACAAATGATGTATTTTTATGTATTATATATTCACGTTGCTTTTATAAGCTTGGCCGAAAAAAATTATTTAATACTGAATTACTGCCTAATTAGTATTAATTAGCCAGGTCACAACCTCCAGTGAATGGCTTTGGAAGCAGGAATGCCCCTTCATTTCCAATCCCAAACAGAAAACATTTGCTTTTAATAAACTGATAATAACTCAAGAACCAATAGATTGGGTAGTAGTTACACTAGGTATTTACTGCGCTACAAAATGACAAATCTAGCAGAAAAGCGCTTGAAAAAAACAAGTTATTTATTTATTGATATTGAGGGTTCGGCTCAACAACCATCTAGATTATTCATTTTACACTGGTAGTGTTTGGGTTATTAACTGCCTCTGGTAGATTTTACCTGCGTCCAATAGGGCTGATGAACACTAAGACAAGCAAGGACGAGAGAACCCAGAACGATGAACATGGGAATGGAGGGAGAGGAGAAGCAAACGCTGATAACTTGAAAGTAGCATGGATACTGGTTCAATAAGTGGAAGAGAGCCAGGCAAAAAAAGAGTGCAACAACATCTGAAACAAGCATTGGCAATTCAATAGGTGTGGTTTACAATTGAAACTTACGCCTCAATAACTGATGACGTTAGGCACCAAAGTTAACATACATCCTGTTAGAACTGGGGGTCTCTAGTTGGCAGAGGTAGGTACCACTGTCCAAATAGGGACCCTTGCTTCTAGTCAGGGCAAGGAGATAGCCCTCTGAGATAACCCCTGCTCACCCTCTAGGTAGCTTGGCACGAGCAGTCTAGGCTAACCAGAGGCAATGCGTAAAGTAATTGTACCAACACTCACAGTAACACAGTGAAAACACCACAAACTGACTCCACAACAGTTTAGAAAAATAAAGGTATTTAATAAAGGTATTTAATCTAAACTACACAAGACCAAAACGACAAAAAATCCAACATACACAGTTCAAGAATATGGTTTCAAAGAGTTCTTAAGGTTTGCGATAAAGTTCTTTAAGTTGCGATAGAATAGTTCACAGTTGCGTCACGTTTACTCACAGTACCTTTTAGTTGCGACAAAGTTCCAAAAGCAGAAGCTGGTGCGGTGGAAAACAAGTGATGCGTTGCTCCTGAGACCCTGGGGAGGCGATGCGACAACCCCGCTGCAGCAGCGGGCATGTTGCGACGAATCCAGTCTGTATGGGAAGGAAGGCCACTTGTATGGATTCCGGTGAGGAGGTTCTGTAGGAAGTTTGTTCTCGCAAAGGCATGATGCGACGATCTCGTAGGGGCTGCGATGATCTCTGGGGCGACGATGCGCGGACCAGCGGTGATCTTCTCTCTCGCAGCTCCTCGATGCGATGGTTCTGCGACGATGCTCGCAGCGACGTGATGCGGTCCGCAAGCAAGCGGTGCGGCGATCTCACCCAGCGACGACAGGCTCTGCGACGACACTCGCAGCGATGTTCGACTTTCCCGCACTGGTCTGGTGCGTCCCGCAAACGAAGGATGCGACGGCTCTGGCCGCGGCGTCAGGCGCTGCGACGATCTCGACCTTCGTAGCGGCGGGAAACTTCTCACACTGTCAGGGATGCGCTCCGCAAGCGAGCGATGCAACACTTTTCAATATCAAAAGTCTCTCAAGCTTAGTTTCAAGCTTCCCAGCACATGTACAACTTCCAGAGGCCCCACAACTGGATCCAGCACTCTAGAAAGGACAGAACTCTCTCAGCAGAGTTCAGGGAAGCTGGGGGTGAAGTCCTTTTGTTCCTGGGACTTCAGAACAGGGAGCCAGCTCTTCTCAGGCCCTTGGAGATTCCTTCAAGACAGGGGACACAGCACACTGGCAAAGTCCTTCCCCTCTCCTTGGCAGCAAAGCAACAGCAGGTCAGTCCAGCAGAGCAACAGCAGGACAGTCTTCCTTCTTCAGTTTCAGCTTTCTCCTTGGCAGAGGTTCCTTCTTGGTTCCAGGATGATCTAATTTTCTGTTGTCAGGGGTCCTGTACTTATACCCCTAAAGTCTTTGATCTCTCTGTGCATGTGGGCCCTGAGCCCGGTCTGAACCAGTTCTGGGTGTTTCCTTAGTACTTTGTTTTGCTGGCTTCTTCTTTCCTTTCAGAGTGAGGGGCAGGGTCATCAGCCGCCCAGCAGGAGGTGGAGCCAGCATTGTGGAAGGCAGGCACAGCCCTATTCAGACCCAGGTGCTAACTCCTCCCACCACTCCAGTTGCAAATGCAGTCATTCAGCCTAGGGCTGACTCAGCCTGCCTCCTGGGGAATCCCCAGCCCCTGTCACTCTCAAACCAGACAGTCAATACACAAACAGGCCAAGGCACACAGAAGGGTCAGACAAGAGAACAGCAACTTTCTAAAAGTACTGTTCTCAAACACAGGATTTAAAAACAACCTTTCCTAAAAGATGTGTTATTAAATTCTGAGTTCAGGGATACTAGATACTTATGTCCTATCTTGTTCCTATGGGAAGAAATGCTGTTAACCACTGTAGCCAGCACCCCCCATGTTAATCTATGGAGCAAGATAGCCTTACAATAGTGAAAAACGAAAATGGCTGCCATTCACTATCAGAGCATGTTACCTGCACTAGTACATGCTCTACCTTTTACATACACTGCACCCTGCCCAGGGGGGCACCTTGGGCCTTCCATAGGGGTGACTGATGTGCACAAAAAGGGAAGGGACACTGACCAGGAGGACATGGCAGTTTCTAAACTGCACATAGGCACTGCAGTGGCAGGCCTGAGACACCATTTTAGAGCTACTCCTGTGGGTGGCACAATCAGTGCTGCAGGCCCACTAGTAGCATTTGTCATCACCAGCCCTGGCACACCCAATGCACTTTACTAGGGACTTCATGGGGATACAAATATGCCAAACATGTATATCCAATCAGAATAACACTTTACATAGGGAGCACTTACACTCTGGCACTGATCGGCAGTGGAAGAGCGTTCAAAGCATCTAAACCAGCAAAAACGAAATCCAGCACAGCATCAAAAAATACAGGAGGTAGAGGCAAAAAGATAGGGGGAAACCACGTCAAAGATGCCAGGTCTAACACGTGTCCCCTCCAGCTGAAAGTCGGGAGAACTACCCACCCTCTTGGGAGTTCTCTTCACTAAGGCTGAAAAACCTGGACAGACCATCAGCGTTGGCGTGCTCTGTGCCAGGACGGTGTTTCACCGTAAAGTCCATTCCCTGTAGGGAGATGGACCAGCTCAACAGTTTTGGGTTCTCACCCCTCATCTGCATTAACCATCTGAGGGGCCTGTGGTCGGTCTGAACACGGAATTGAGTCCCAAACAGGTAGGGCCTCAACTTTTTCAGAGCCCAGACCACAGCAAATGCTTCTCTCTCAATCGCACTCCACCTCTGTTCCCTGGGGAGTAGCCTCCTACTAATGAAAGCTACTGGCTGGTCTCCATTCTCCTCAGTGACTTGTGAGAGTACTGCTCCCACACCATGCTCTGAAGCGTCTGTTTGTACTATGAACTCACTGGAAAAGTCAGGTGCCTTGAGCACCGGTGCTGTGCACATTGCAGTTTTCAGGGCATCAAAAGCAGTTTGGCAGGCGTCAGTCCAGTCAACTCTTTTGGGCAACTTCTTGGAAGTGAGTTCTGTCAAGGGGGCGACAATGGTGCCATATCCCTTGACAAACCGTCTGTAATACCCGGTGAGTCCTAAAAAGGCTCTCACCTCTGTCTGGGTCTTGGGGGGCTCCCAAGCCAGAATGGTATCAATCTTTGCCTGTAGGGGCGCCACCTGGCCGCTCCCCAACTGGTGTCCCAAATACACCACAGAACCCTGCCCTATCTGGCACTTGCTGGCCTTGATAGTGAGGCCTGCCCTTTGCAAAGCCTTCAACACTTCACAGAGGTGTTGCAGGTGTTCCTCCCACGTGGAGCTGAACACAGCAATGTCATCCAGGTATGCGGTGCTGAATTCCTCCAGCCCGGACAGTACCTGGTTAACCAGTCTCTAGAATGTGGCTGGGGCATTTTTCAACCCAAAGGGCATGACTCGGAACTGGAAGTGCCCCTCTGGAGTTGAAAATGCTGACCTCATTTTGGCCCCATCAGTTAAGGCAATCTGCCAGTACCCAGAAGTCAAATCAAAGGTACTGAGGTACTTGGCAGCTCCCAACCGATCCACGAGCTCATCAGCTCTGGGGATGGGGTGTGCGTCAGTATTCGTGACTGCATTGAGCCCACGCAAAACCGGAGTTCTGGAGGGCCACCTGGTGTAGCAGCTTTCTTGGGCACCAAGACCACTGGGCTAGCCCAGGGGCTGCTGGAGGGCTCAATCACCCCTAGCGCCAACATCTTGGAAACCTCTTCCTCGATGCTGGCCCTGACCTTGTCAGCTGCCCTGTAAAATCTTTGTTTCACAGGCAGACTGTCTCCAGTGTCCACATCATGGACACACCAGTTGGTGACTCCTGGGGTCAGGGAGAACAGGGAGGAGAACTGACCCAACACTTGGTGACAGTCACTCTGCTGTTCTGGGGTCAGGGTGGGCGAGAGGACCACACCATCCACTGACCCATCTTGCTCCTTAACTGCCAGGAGGTCACGGAGAGGATCACTATCCTCTTCCATTCCTGTATCTGTAGCCATGAGCATTGTCACTACAGACCTCTCAAAGTGGGGTTTGAGGCGGTTCACATGCAAGACTCTCAGGGGCTGCCTGGGAGTCCTCAGGTTAACCAGGTAGGTTACCTCACTCTTCCTTTCCACCACCTCATATGGCCCAGTCCACTTGTCTTGGAGCGCACAAGGCTCCACTGGCGCCTTCACCCACACTTTCTGCCCAGGTTGAAATTCGACCAGAGTGGTATTCTGGTCGTACCATCTTTTCATTTCTTCCTGGCTTGCTTCCAGGTTCGCCTGAGCGAGCTTGCTGAAGCGTTGTGTCTGGTTGCGGATGGCCAGCACATAGCTGAACACATCCTGGGGGGTTTTCCCACAGGACTTTTCCCAACCCTCCTTCACCAGTGAGAGAGGTCCTCTAACAGGGTGGCCATACAGGAGTTCAAAGGGACTGAACCCTAAGGACTTCTGAGGCACCTCCCTGTAGGCAAACAACAGGCATGGTAACAAGACGTCCCACTTCCGTCTCATGGGCTCCACTAGGCCCATAATCATACCTTTCAGGGTCCGGTTGAACCTTTCAACCAGCCCATTTCCTTGAGGGTGGTAAGGAGTGGTGAACTTATAAGTTACCCCATACTCCTCCCACAGAGACTTCATGTACTTAGAAATGAAGTTGGTACCCCGGTCGGAGACCACCTCTCTGGGGAACCCCACACGGGAAAAGATCCCCATCAATGCACGGCCCACCACGGGGGCTGTGATTGTCCTGAGAGGTACTGCTTCCGGGTACCGGGTGGCACGGTCCACCAAGACCAGGATGAACCTGTTGCCTAAGGCTGTCTTGGGGTCCAGGGGCCCTACGATGTCTATGCCCACCCGCTCGAAAGGGGTGCTCACCACTGGGAAGGGTTGGAGGGGTGCCTTCAACTTCATTCCAGTTTTGCCACTGGCTTGACAGGTTTGGCAAGATCTGCAAAAGGAACCAATGTGCTTTCTCATCTGGGGCCAGTGGAAGTGGATGACAAGCCGGTTCAGGGTCTTTTCTTGCCCCAGATGCCCTGCAAGAGGCACGTCAGGAGCCAGACCCATTAGGAAGTTTCTGAAGCGCTCGGGTACCACCAGCTCATGGGCTGCACTGGGCTCAGCAAACTTAGGCTCACTATACAATAAGTCATCTTCCCAGTAGATAAAATGATCTCTGGCTGCTCCACCTGCTGCCTGATCTACAGCCTGTTGCCGCAGACCAATGAGGGAAGGGCATTCTTTCTGCGTCTGGCAGATTTCCTCACTGGAGGGACCCCCTTCCTGCTGCCAATGGGTCAGCTCAGGTTGGTCTCCCAGTTCGGCCACCTGTTCCCCTGTAGGTTCCAGGTCATCCCCCTCAGGTTCTGCTCCTTCCTGGACCGTGGGAACTGCTGGGACGGGTTTCCCGCGCCCCCTGCCTCTTCCTCTCCTGGCAGGTCTCTGGGCCACTGTTTCAGGCTCCAGTTCTGCTGAGTCACCCTTACTGGCTGCCATAGCACGCATGGTCACACAGATCCACGCAGGCAGACCCAACATCTCCAAGTGAATTCTGTGTTCTACATCCTTCCATGGAGAACTCTCCAGGTCTTACCTAACAGACAGTCTACAGGCAAGGCATCACTGACAACTACTTCCAAAAGACCAGAGACTCCCCCCCATGCAAAGGGAACACGCGCCAGCTTGCAGAGGTGCACTGAGCTGTCAGCTGCCACTACAGGGCGGAATACATCATGGATGATTTGCTCTTCAGAAACCCACTGACACCTTACGGATGTCACGCTGGCTCCTGTGTCTCTCAGAGCCTCAATCTCCCTCCCATTGATGGTCACCTTCTGCCCATACTTCTTAGTGTTAGAGGGCAGTAAGGTTTCCTGGACCATCTCTCGGTCTCCTAGAGAGACAAGGGAGATAACTGCTAAGCCCACCTCCCCACTAGAAATCAAATCCCCGCCCAAAGCTACACTTGCTAACCCTGGGGCTGGAGCACCAGTGGGTGAGGGCTTCTTCTTGGGACATTTCAGAGCAATGTGGCCCACCTCATTGCAGTGATAGCAGGTAGGGGGGGCTTGGTTATCCCTTCTGTCTCTATTGTCCCGCCTGCCCTTAGAGGGCCATGGCTGTTTAGGTTTGGGGGGTTGGGATTCCTTTCCCTGGGAACTATTTTGGGGCCCTTGTGAGAACTCCTTTTGGTTACCCTTGTCCCCCCCACTCTTCTGCTGGGGACCCTGCCCACCTTTGGCTGTGGTACCCACAATTCCTCTGTGGACCCTGGTACTGGTCCAGCGGTCCGCCTCCTTAGCAAGCTCAATGGGGTCTGTCAGCTTGCTGTCTAAAAGATGCTGGCGCAGCTCTGGAACACAAAGACTACTCAAGTGCTCCCAACTGATTAAATGCAACAACCCCTTAAAATCAGTTACTTTACTGCCCTTCATCCAACCTTCCAGTGCACGCGAGTACAAATTCACACACTCCATCCAAGTCTCTTCTTGGAGTTTCTAAACTGCAGTCTATACTGCTCTGGAGTGAGACCATACCTGAGACATAAGGACTCCTTCATATTGGGGTAGGTCATGGTACCTGCCAACTCTAAGGGCTCTAGAGCACTCCTCCCACAAGCCTCAAAATGTTTCCACAGGCCCGCCCCCCAATGCTGATCAGGCACACCATTCATCTTCAATGCAATTTCATACGAAGTGAACCAGGCATAAATATCCTCACTCCTATGGTAATTCTGTACCAGGTCTTTGGGAATATATACTTTACCCCCATGCACTGGCTGCACGCTGCCACCATTAGAACTGGCATCCACCTCCTTGGCTTTAAGATCTAGTTCTCTCATGCTCAACTCATGAGCCAAAAGCAATTTCTTTTCCTCCAAGGCGCGGGCACTTTTGCTCTCCTCCGCCGCCTTTTCTCTCTCTTTATCCATTTCCAATTGCTTCATTTTCATTTTCAGAACTTCCAACTCATATTCTCTTACTCTCTGATTTTCTTGTAACTCTTCTAGGGAGAGGCCCCTGCTGGAATGGTTACTGCCAGCTCCTGCACCTACTCTGCCCACTGGCAGATCTGTGACTTGAAAAGCATTCCCTGCATCCACATCATCATTTCCCTCTTGTGCTTCCCAATGGGCCTTCAAGACTTTTTGCAGCTCCTCCTTCCTGTAGCTGCTCTTTATGGGGCACTCAAACTGGCTGCAGAATTGCTCAAGCTGTGTAACTTTGTAAGAATACAGATCCTCAATGCGAAACTCTAATTCTGCTTCCTTACTAGGTGCTTTCCCATTCAAAGACATGATGTTTTAGAAAGGTTACTCAAAAATAGAATCAAAAAATCAAAAGCCAGCAGTATGCGGTGGCGTAGTGGTCTGCACTCACTAGTGATGTACACCAATTACTGTGGGTCAAGTACAAATACAAGTTCAAATCCCACAGCCTGACCACCAATGTTAGAACTGGGGGTCTCTAGTTGGCAGAGGTAGGTACAACTGTCCAAATAGAGACCCTTGCTTCTAGTCAGGGCAAGGAGATAACCCTCTGAGATAACCCCTGCTCACCCTCTAGGTAGCTTGACACGAGCAGTCTAGGCTAACCAGAGGCAATGCGTAAAGTATTTGTACCAACACTCACAGTAACACAGTGAAAACACCACAAACTGACTCCACAACAGTTTAGAAAAATAAAGGTATTTAATCTAAACTACACAAGACCAAAACGACAAAAAACTCCAACATACACAGTTCAAGAATATGGTTTCAAAGAGTTCTTAAGGTTTGCGATAAAGTTCTTTAAGTTGCGATCGAATAATCCACAGATGCGTGAAAAGTTCACAGTTGCGTCACGTTTACTCACAGGACCTTTTAGTTGCGACAAAGTTCCAAAAGCAGAAGCTGGTGCGGTGGAAAACAAGCGATGGGTTGCTCCTGAGACCCTGGGGAGGCGATGCGACAACCCCCCTGCAGCAGCGGGTGTGTTGCGACGAATCCGGTCTGCATGGGGAGGAAGGCCACTTGCATGGATTCCGGTGCGGAGGTTCTGTAGGAAGTTTGTTCTCGCAAAGGCACGATGCGACGATCTCGTAGGGACTGCGACGATCTCCGGGGCGACGATGCGCGGACCAGCGGTGATCTTCTCTCTTGCAGCTCCTCGATGCGATGGTTCTGCGACGATGCTCGCAGCGACGTGATGCGGTCCGCAAGCAAGCGGTGCGGCGATCTCACCCAGCGACGATAGGCTCTGCGACGACACTCGCAGCGATGTTCGACTTTCCCGCAGCGGTCTGGTGCGTCCCGCAAACGAAGAATGCGACGGCTCTGGCAGCGGCATCAGTCGCTGCGACGATCTCGACCTTCGTGGCGGCGGGAAACTTCTCGCACTGTCAGGGATGCGCTCCGCAAGCGAGCGATGCAACACTTTTCAATATCAAAAGTCTCTCAAGCTTAGTTTCAAGCTTCCCAGCACAGGTACAACGTCCAGAGGCCCCACAACTGAATCAAGCACTCTAGGAAGGACAGAACTCTCTCAGCAGAGTTCAGGGAAGCTGGGGGTGAAGTCCTTTTGTTCCTGGGACTTCAGAACAGGGAGCCAGCTCTTCTCAGGCCCTTGGAGATTCCTTCAAGACAGGGGACACAGCACACTAGCAAAGTCCTTCCCCTCTCCTTGGCAGCAAAGCAACAGCAGGTCAGTCCAGCAGAGCAACAGCAGGACAGTCTTCCTTCTTCAGTTTCAGCTTTCTCCTTGGCAGAGGCTCCTTCTTGGTTCCAGGATGATCTAATTTTCTGTTGTCAGGGGTCCTGTACTTTATACCCCTAAAGTCTTTGTTCTCTCTGTGCATGTGGGCCCTGAGCCCGGTCTGAACCAGTTCTGGGTGTTTCCTGAGTACTTTGTTTTGCTGGCTTCTTCTTTCCTTTCAGAGTGAGGGGCAGGGTCGTCAGCCGCCCAGCAGGAGGTGGAGCCAGCATTGTGGAAGGCAGGCACAGCCCTATTCAGGTCCAGGTGCTAACTCCTCCCACCACTCCAGTTGCAAATGCAGTCATTCAGCCTAGGGCTGACTCAGCCAGCCTCCTGGGGAATCCCCAGCCCCTGTCACTCTCAAACCAGACAGTCAATACACAAACAGGCCAAGGCACACAGAAGGGTCAGACAAGAGAACAGCAACTTTCTAAAAGTGCTGTTCTCAAACACAGGATTTAAAAACAACCTTTCCTAAAAGATGTGTTATTAAATTCTGAGTTCAGGGATACTAGATACTTATGTCCTATCTTGTTCCTATGGGAAGAAATGCTGTTAACCACTGTAGCCAGCATCCCCCATGTTAATCTATGGAGCAAGATAGCCTTACAATAGTGAAAAACGAATATGGCTGCCATTCACTATCAGAGCATGTTACCTGCACTAGTACATGCTCTAACTTTTACATACACTGCACCCTGCCCAGGGAGGCACCTTGGGCCTTCCATAGGGGTGACTGATGTGCACAAAAAGGGAAGGGTTAGGCCTGGTCAGTGGGGACACTGACCAGGAGGACATGGCAGTTTCTAAACTGCACATAGGCACTGCAGTGGCAGGCCTGAGACACCATTTTAGAGCTACTCCTGTGGGTGGCACAATCAGTGCTGCAGGCCCACTAGTAGCATTTGTCATCACCAGCCCTGGCACACCCAGTGCATTTTACTAGGGACTTCATGGTGATACAAATATGCCAAACATGTATAGCCAATCAGAATAACACTTTACATAGGGAGCACTTACACTCTGGCACTGATCAGCAGTGGCAGAGTGTCCAAAGCATCTAAACCAGCAAAAACGAAATCCAGCACAGCATCAAAAAGTACAGGAGGTAGAGGCAAAAAGATAGGGGGAAACCACGCCAAAGATGCCAGGTCTAACACATCCACTGCCACTCATGATTAGATTCAAACATCCATTCATGCAGGCCTAACGAGGATTATCAATTTGTAGTAGTAGTAAGTGAAATTTATTGTATTAATCAAAAGATTACAATTAAAAAAATCACAAAAGGTGCAAATATCAAGTGAACATGAAGAGGTTCTAGACACATATAAGTCAAAATCGATGTTAAAAATAGTTTGCTTACACACAGAATTAATAATGTATAAGCTTGGTCTTAAACCATAATATTGCACTATTGTCTCTGACACTAAAGCAGTATCACTATGTAGATCTTCAATTCCAGAGGGCAGATTTACAACCTCCTTGCGCCACTTTTGCGTCACTTTTCCTATGTTAAAAGTGACGCAAGGGGCTTGTAAATCTGCCCCCAAGTGTTTACAGTGGGGTAATCTACACCAAACCCTTGTCTATCACTGTAACAATAATTATCAAAGTACATTTCTTCTACCTACAGGGTTTTTCAGAGAGGGAAATCAGAGGAGTAAACCTCCACTAAACCCCTTGCCTACTACAGCCGTATGTGAGGATCCATGTGATGTATTACCTGACCACACTCTTTAACCCCTTCCATGCTGGCCCGTTTCCGCCGCTGTGCGGTAAGCAAACGAACAGGGCGGGCCGTGACGAACCCCAGCCGTCATCAGCACACGAGCACCGTGGAGCGTGATGGCTGGGGTTCGTCACCCGCATGGAAGGGGTTAAGACAGTGAAAAAACAACCCACCCTCTAAGGCCTATTAGCTTTAGTTTCACAATAAATATTCAGGCCTACTGCATTTGTCATAAAACTTCATGGTACAGAGGTTAGACCTATGGCTTTTGATATCAGTTTTTCTATTAGGCCTACATCCTTTATTACAAGCTTGTCAGCATAAGCAACTCAGTCCCACAGTATGCCACATAGCTTTCTCGCAGCTACTGTTATACACTCACAAAATTACAATATGTTCAAAATTACATTTAGCAAAACAATAGACAACTCTTCCAAAAACAGCATCACAGGGGCTCACAAAATGCAAATCTTCTACTTCTAGGGATTGGCAGAGGGTGTAGCAAACAAGAAAAACCGTGCATACTATGGCCATCTGTGAGATTTCTAGGAACATAATACCTGTCTATAACTTTAAACCCAGTCTAATACTAATCCACCATTATAGGACTATTGCATTTAACAAATACTTTTCACAGTAGATAAGTCAGGCCTAGAGTGCGTTTCGTAGCTCTTCAAAATAAATAGATCAGACCAATAACCTTGATCGTTTCCACCATAACCAAATAAGTCCTACTGTACGAAGCACAGGCTTTCCACCGATGCAAAAACTGTAATACAAGAATTGAGTTTTAGCAGAAACACACAGCTTCCAACCGAGCAAAATCTGTATTCAAGGAAATACATATATTAGTGGAGCCAAAGCCCCCCTCTCAGTGCTAGTTCTCAAAGCTCCTTTTCTATTAATAGCATTAAGTCATGTGTAAACCTGTGTTGCCAAGCCAGACCTAAAATTGTAAGAGTGGGATAAGAACGCTGCAAAATCCAAACAATAAAATAGTATGCAGAAGAGATTTACTTGGAAGAAGTGATGTAAAAATGGTGATATGGAGGTTGCTCACAGAAATAGGGAACGAGAAAAATAATCAACTGTTTAATGAAAATCCAAAATATTGAAAGCTTGACATGATGATATAAGAATGTTTACATAGCTAAACGTACTAGTACATTTTTAATCATGACTCATGATTCCCATGGAAATTTCAATTATGACATTAACATACTTCTAAGGAAATGGAAAAAAGACACAAATTATGCAACTTGGTGGGTACCATTTGCATTTCTATATTTTCCCCGTAGGTATTAGCATTTTAATGTGTTATCTTTAAACTTTTACTGGTTGGATGCTCAAGATAACGGAACTCCGGTTCTGCGAGGTGATGTCTACGATAACACCTGATAAATTGAAGATTTTTTCCATCAAAATGCAGAAGCAGAGAGCAACCCATCAGTCTTGGTGATGCTCACATTTCTGCAGCATATATGACAATTGATTGCAAGGTTTTGATTGACAGGCTGGAGGTCGCTTCATGTTGGAGAAAATGAATGACTTGATCACCGACAGCTTTTTTTCCCGGTAGTCAGAAAAAGTTCATATTTTGCTTTTTCTCTTTAACCAATACCTCGCGTTAGGAATTTTTCGGGCTCTTACAATTTAAGAAAAATGAGCGGAAATGTACAGAAATCCGGTATAATCAAGCTGAATGAACTATCATCAGTATGTTATTCTCTGAATTTGTTATGTTAAGAAGTGTTTTAATATTTTGTACATAAATGATTGCCTAATACATATAAAAATGTACAAATATTTTTTTCCCTTAAATTCTCAGATTGTTATTAAGAGAAATGAGAGAAGCAGAAAACTAGAAACGAGTGAAAGAGGAATGTTAGCTAGCTTTGGAAAACAAAAAAGAAACAGAAAATGCGTGGGGTTACTGTGCTGTAATAGAGGATTCGAAGATTAGGAGTGTAACCAGTAGCGTCTGGTCTTCCAGCAGAGTGGCTGGCCTGGGGAGGGGATTGGGGGGGGGAGAAGGGGAAAATGAACACACCAAAAAGAAAAGAACTTACCTGCTCCTCGCCAATTGCTGCTCTCCGGCTCTTCTCCTTCCTGCTGTGTACGCACTGAGGCTCCCAGACTCCCCACAGCCAATCCCCGCGCTTCTCTCATGCTGGCAACAGCATGAGAGCAGCACTGGGATTGGCCTGATTAGGCTTGTTTTTGACTCAAAAGGGGACTGGAAGCCTAAGTCTGTTCTTCTCTACACCCAGCAATCCAGCTCGGTTTGGGGAGATGTCAATGCCCATGATGGTTTGGCTGAGCCTTTGGGGGCAGGGCCATGCCATGACAGGCACGGAAAGGGGCATGGTGGGCAGCACTCAGGTCAGTGTGCATGACTGCTTAACCGGCCATCTTAAAAGGCAAATACAGTGGCCCACGATGGATGGGGCCCTATTTGTTGCCCTCAAATGTCATTTCCTACAACCTTTTCATTGCAGCCTTCCCGGCATGAAAAGGCTGTTGGAAAGGGATATCATAATCCTGACAGTGGTGCCTGCCTCTGCACTGCCGCCATTCTGTATTAAGAATCCGACCACTGCCTCGTCGGGATCACTGATTCTGGCAGAGGTGGAGATCTTCCCACTAACTGCTGTGGGTTCAACAACCGAAATTGTAGACCGGCGGTCAGACTGAAGGGCTGTCGACTGTTGAGCAGCCACTGACAGGAACCTGTCAGTGTGCTGTCTGACAACGATCAAAATGAGGCTCTTAGACACAGCTCTACAGTACTCTTCTGGACATCTGGACTTTGCCATGTAAAAGGATTTCTGTGCTGCTAAATGGACTGTCATACTGCTGGTCTGCTGCTCTGAAGAACTGCTACCCTGCTGTGCTGACCTGCTGTCCTCTTGCTTGGGTGAGAAGGACTGGAACGGCATCTGTTGAACCCAGTACCTCAGGGTCACTCCACGGGCTAGTTGGCTTGTCTCCACTAGAGCCTCAGGGACAGAAGACGCCAACAATCATGAACCCAGCACTAGGACTCTGCCATCTGTGAGTCCTCCCCTACCAAATGGTTCCATCCCAGCCCTGGACTGTTGGGAGTGGGCCTGAATGTGCTCTGCCAGCCCAGCGGTGGTTCCAGCCTAACCAACGCGTCTCCCCTGCTATGCAGTGCAACACAGAGCAGAACCGACACATCGCCCCTGCTACATGAATTTCCCCTGACACAAGCACTTGCCTGTTCTGCCCGTAGCCTTCCAGAAACTGCAGCTGCATGATGCATCCTCAACGCAGGCTTTTGCATAGCAAACCCCTTGTCAACGGATCCTCAACAATGATGTAGAACTTCGGATTGCAGCTTTGCAGCTCATAGGGATCGCCGCTGCGCGACACATCCTCGACACAGGATTCTGCAACACTCTGCAACAATGATTTAAGGTAATCTTGTTCAGCACATCTAACTGGGTCCCTGTAGCCAGCTCGTGCTCCATTGTGATCCGCCTGAACTTGTGATTTTATCCTGGTCATGCACGACCAGATATTGACAGTTGGTGCTTTGTCTTTTTGGTGCCATTTTTCCTTAAACCTTCAAAATTGCATATCTCTGGTTTTACTGATTGAACTTTTATTGTTTGGGTCGAGATTTAGTTATTAACATTTACTCTATTTTTCTAAATTGGTGTGGGATTTGGTGTGTGTTGTGTATTCACTTTACTGCTGTTTGAAGTGCTGCAAAAATACGTTATACAGTATCTCTTAGTTAAGCCTGACTGCTTTATGCCAAGCTACCAGAGGGCTGAGCACAGGTTAATTTGGGGTTTTCTTGTAATTTTACCCTGACAAGGACTGTCGATGCTGCTTGTGAAGGTTTCCACCTCTTCAACCAGTAATTCCATTTATTTCTTACATTATTTTCTTGTTGTTTTTATGGTCAAAGGGCAAATACTGCCTAACAGAGAGTTAAGGAAAATGGCTAATAACATTCCACATCTTCAGCATATGCATTTTTGCACTGAGCTAGATTAGCTGAAATAGAAGGTAATAAAAAAGCTACATTATTTTAGCTTGGATCTGCGAGCTTGTCCTTCCATTAGTGTGTGCCCTTTCAATAGTGTGCTAAGAACACATTGTAGCAGGTAGGATCTTGGCGAAAACTTGATTAAGCATATTTTAATTATCTGAAGGGCAGTGGATGCCCGCAGGTGCTTGATTGCCTCCAGCACATGAGACAGTCAATTACCATTTTGTATGTTAAGAGACTTGGGGACACTAGCATGTTGTGACGCAATTAAAGCGCTTCTTTCTGTGGTATATAGGAGCATCAGTGAGGGCTTCTGATGGACGCAGTTTCAAGACTTACTAAGGGAATTGTACTGTAAGTATTGATTTGATTAAATTACACAATGCGTTTGTGTGACTTTCAGTTTCGTACTGAAAGTCAGTCTAGAGGATAAATATATGCACTTCCCATAGGGAATTTTGAACAGTGCTACAGCCAAAACAGCTGAAACGATTTACAACATATTTGGCCGGAGGCTAGGAGGCATATTTATCAAATATTCATGCTATGCAATGCAGCCAGCCACCTTGCTGCACTGCTTGAAAGTAAAAGGGCACGAATGTGCCATAGGTAACATTATACAGTGCATTCCTGTTCTCTGCCTACTCTGGAGCTGCCTGTACCCAAAGCAGGCATCCGTGTGACATTGTGCTTGGATTGGTGGAAGGATTGTGTCCCTTCCTGCACTCAAACAATCCTCCGAGGCTTTTTCCTCTTTCTTTGTGACTATACCATGCAGCACACGTAAGGAAGAAGAAAATACATGGAGAAATAGGCACATTTTAATGCATTCCCAGGTCTACCAATAATGATACATCTGTGAATGCACCAAAATCCATGGGTGGAGCATGGGTGTCCTGCCTCCCTGGGGCAGAGTAATACAGAGCAATTGGGCGATTTTAAATCCGCACCTTTTACACTGCCTTGTGGGGTGCCACAGGCCTCTTCCTTCAGCTAAGTATGGGTGAATTTTGCAGATCCGCGGTCCGTGAATTTGCGCGAAATGGCAAAAAAATAAGTTGATTTTTTTGCCATTTGCAAGAATGTGATGTTGTATACCCTAGTGTGTGGGGCCGACCAGGCGGGGCTTCCATGTGAGTTCACATACCTCTTGTTTATAAACGGTCAGACCTAAGGCAGGAGAGATCCTGCAAGCTGCTGCTGCTGATGGCCTGCGCTGGCCCCGGGTCCGGGCCCCCCCTCTATCGGCTGTCTGAGGCAGCCAGGGAGCAGGGAGGAGGAGGCTGAGGCACAGAGCCGGGCCGGTGACCCGAAGGGCCCTGGGCACGGGCAGTACTTGGACCCTCGCCTCACTCTCTTCTACACGCAGGCACAGAGGGGCGTGGCATGGACATTGTTTGCAGATTAGGGGCCTGTTCTTGATTTTAACACACAATAGGAGACTTGCAGCAGCCAGAGCTTGAGGGGTGAAGAAGTTGCCTCACCAGAGTTGGGGTGAGCATCAGCTGCTGAGCGGGAGTCCCTGCAGTCCCCCCCAACCGGGGCACGCAGAGAAGTAACCCGAGCAGAGTGCCTTGGAGGCCAGTGCGAAGCACGAAGTGCCTCGAGGCCAGTGTGAAGCCAGGTTAGGCGCTTGTTAAAAATGGCAGGCTGCTGGCCTGCTGCTGCTAGTGCCGGCCACTAAAGAAGGGAGGTCCCAGCCTGCGCCAAAGTGTCCAATAAGCCAGTGCTTGGCTGTGTGCAGGAAGTGTGAAACGGAGGGCAGGCGTTCAAGGGAAATGTGCAAATGTATTGGAAGGGAGCCTGGTGACAACAGGGGGCGGCGTCAGCACAAGAGTCCTGAACAGGCAGTCTCTCGTGCCTACGGCCATACCACCCTGAATAATGCGTGACTGAATTTGAGCTTCAACTCGGGCACCTGCTTTATGTATATCTGTAAGTGCTTCCTGTTGAGGTTTAACTTTTGTGACAGGAGCATCTCACCAGAATGAGTCCTGCCTGCATATTTATCCACAAAGATGCCACCTTCTACTGAAAAAAGATTTTTTTAAATCCACTCGCGGGCAGATTTTTCGGTAATTTCGCGCGATTCGTGGATCGCGAAATTGCCGAAAATCCGCAAGCGGAATGGATTTTGCGCCCACACTTACCTTCAGCCCTATGCTTTTTAACATATACGTGTCCGAATTAGCACACTTAATCAGAAGTTTTGATCTAATTCAGACCTCGTACGCTGAAGATATTCAATTGGTCATCTCAACCATAGACAAGGATGTCGTTCACTCTAATAAACTGCATGAGTGCATGGTCTCCGTGAGTACTTGGATGAACAAGCATTGTTTGAAGCTTAACTCGAGCAAAACCGAGGTGGTGCCTTTTGGAAAGATGGCTCCCCTTTGGTCACCAGCTTGGTGGTCAAGCTCTTTGGTCCCCCTTCCTACTCCGGTAGCGAAAGCTAAAAACCTGGAGGTCATAATAGATGAGAAGCTGAATTTTAAATCACAAGTTTCTAAGGTGGTGTCCTCTGCATTTTCACCATTAGAACAGTGCCTAAAATTCTACCATTTATTCCGAAAAACACAAGAAAGACCGCTCTAACTTCCCTAGTTTTGTCTAAGTTGGACTACTGTAATGCTTTATATATGAATTTACAGTCCAATCAACTTAGAAAACTGCATTCGGCACAGAATGCTGCTGCCATATTGGTGCTAGATGTCCCTAAACATCAGTCCATGAGGGCAGGGATACGAAAGCTGCACTGGCTGCCAGTCGCTCAACGCGTGAAATTCAAGGCACTGTGCTTAGCACACAAGGCATTGCACAGAGTAAGTCCACAATTTATTTGGCTTACCTTTAATTGGTACATCCCCAGTAGACAACTGCGATCGGCAAATGCCTTCTTGATGCCCACTTCTAGAGTCAAGTCAACTAATTGAGGGGGGAGGAGTTTCAGTCATAGCACCATTAGGCTTTGGAACTCTCTTCCACTTCATTTCAGGAAGATATCCTCGCTGATTGAGTTCAGGAAAAACCTTAAAACCCGGCTTTTCAAAAACTAAGTTCCCTGTACAGTTTGCTGTCCGTCAGTGCCTAGACACTTATGGGTAGTAGTGCGCTATAGAAGTCGCAATAACATAACATAACAAGACAGAGACTAGCGCTGCCTTGAACTACTCCACATTTACCAAGCCACACAGGGACACACAAAGTGGCCTTTCGTGGCTTGGTAAATGTCACTCTAGGTTTTATGTCGCCCCTGTGCCCTTTTGCTGGGATGACGTAAAACCATGATAAATATGCCCCAATATCTTACCTAGACAGTTTGCTTTATGTGATTTGGTTTAAGTCAGTTCAGTAGCTCTTGAGGAATCAAGGTTCGAAGTCGCATATTATGAGCCCCCTATGCCGCCAGAGCATTACTTTTTGTGATTCTCTGATGGCCTAATCAACAAAATCGTTTTCATGAGGTCACACAAAGTCACTTTGCATGGCTTTGAATGGCCTCATGGAGTAAGGCAAAGCAGCGGAAATCTCTGTGTTGCCTTACTCTGTGCTAGGAAGGCATTCCAGGAGCATCACGGTGGGTGTTTCCACGGAACACTTATGTATTTTGATGCCTCCCAAGATTTACAAAACCATGTAAACCTGGGGATGTGCCTAAACCTCACGCCTCCCCAGGTGGAAGCACAATGAGGAGAAATACATCTATTTCTCTTCGTTGTTTCCTTTTTCCACGTGTGCTTCCTTCTGCAGCACACATAGAAAGAGGACAAAGCCTCCCAGGACTGTTTTTGTGTAGGAAGGTGCCCCTTTCTGCATGAAAACAATCCTGCCTACAGCACAGGCACCCTTACACCACAGTGCAAGGGTGCCTGTGCTGGTGCTAAGACCAAGACCACACAAGCATGGGGTGAAAGGACTGGAATGCACCATCTTGGATCAAAATGGTGGATTCCTGCCCTTTCCTTTTCACTTAGGACAGTGCAGCAAGGTGACTTGGCCCACAGCCCTACATCAAAACCCCATAATTGAGGGCCAAAACATATAGATATCTGGATGGTTACGCTTACGGAGTGGCGGGAGACTGACATCCAGGCGCTTGGCGATCTCTATAGAGACGGAACACTTGTGGCATACGAGACGCTGGTGACTGAGGAGGGACTCCCCCCTGGGGGGTTCTTAATGCATTGTTCACTGATAGCAAAACTGTCTGCCAAATGGGGGTACATGGCGACTGAGCCTGCACAACATTTAACTATGCAGTACCTCCTTGTCATGAGAAGGGGCAAGCTCTTGATTCGCTGCTTTGCAGCGTCGCTACGGGCGCACGCGGCGGTTAATCTGGGGCCTCTTAGAGGCAAGTGGGAGTTGGATCTGGGAAGGCCACTAACTGACAAAGAGTGGGAAAGGGTCCTTAAAAGTCCAGTGCGCATCCCTAGAAACATGCGATTTCGCCAGATTCAACTTTTTATTGTCCACAGGGCTTACCTTACGCCTGAGTTGATCAACAAGTACTTTGATCGAACTGATGCGTTTTGCCCCAGATGCTTGCTTGAATATTGATTTGTCCATGAACTCATGGAGTTTACAAAGAACTCATAAATTAACAAAAGAGGGAGGTAGAGTAAACACAGAAGGATTCTTACTCCACAAGCATAGTCATATAAACAAAAGGAATCCTACTGGGTAAAGAAAGAGTGTTTGTCATAGGTGTGGGAGCACTCAGTGTTTGATAAAATACCCCATCACACACCAAAATGCCCCTTGGTGTCATGCTTCATCATTGGGGTCTTCGCACCCTTCTAACGGGATGCGGCGTGCTACAACCTACGACTACGCGGGAGCACTTATAGTAATGACTATATGTGGTGCAAGCGAGTGAGTATTTTATATGTGAGTGGTGGGTTGAGGTGAAAAAAAGAAAAGAAAAAAAAAATTAAAAAGCACCTGGCTCGTGGGTTGGCTAGAAAAAAGTTTATTCAAGACCCCGGGCTGGTACTATTAAAAGAAGTGCAGTGCGAGGTAAACCTGTCGTAATTATGGACAGTACCTCAGGTGTGCGTCAACATGTTTCGGAGGCAAAAGCTCCTTCTTCAGGACGGGGGCACAACTTCCCCACCTTACTCACGTTTCACTTAGTTATAGAAAAAGTGTTTTATATGTTAATTAAACAAAAGTGAAAAAAACTATATGTACATGTGTATGTAATTAAAGGCTACTACGTGCCTACAGCGGATTACTTCAAGTAAATGCGATTTGCATCACTTGTTAAGTATTCTTTGCTTGCTTCATGAGCATTTAAAAAACGTCTGGGGGTGATTGCTGTGTGCAATGGACTCAGGATTACTCGTCCTTCGACTTACCCCACACGCTGCTCCGCTGAGTTCAGCGGAGCAGCGTGTGGGGTAAGACGGAGTCCTACGTCCAAACGATAGGATATATTATTCCAATGCGCAGAGCCTATTGGGAATATAGGAACTACACTACAATTGGGTCTGACAGATTATTGATACATTTTTGGTAAGTAAGGGAGATTGCTCTACAGTCCATCCTATCTGTGAGTAGCCTGTCTTCTAATGGTGATGCTTCCGGGAGGGTCGTGCCAGCAGGGATCACTGCCATGAGGGCATGCCTGATCTGTAGGTAGCGGAATGTTTCCGTTGTGGCCATGTTGTATTGTTGTTACAGCTTTTCGAACTGCATAACTTTCCCTTTATCCCAGAGATCCCCCACCCTTGAAATTCAAATGAGATCCCATTATTGGAATCTTTTACAGCTAATCAATCTACCCAGTCTCTCAAAGTGGGGTAAACTGTGTCAGTTTGTTGTGCCAACCCAGCTTCCTATGTGGTGTGTGCCATAGGTGAACCATTTGTGCTGTAGGCCCGAGAGGCTTTTATTGTTCGCTTTGGGATATAGTGCGCGCAGGGTACCCCCTTCACCCAGGATGTATCGATCCATTCAAAATGCGTGGTCAGTATGGGGGCAGTGTGTCCAGTGGTTAAGGACTATGAGCTGGGAAAACCAATAATACGCTTGGATGTGTGGGAGTTCTATTACCTCATCGTACCATCCCATAACTAATTTATTGGTGGATATACGGGTGGTTTTCCATGCCACAGCAGTTACGTACTTCAGCATCTATTGCCTTAAAGTATGTCTGTGGTATAAGGAATTGCGTGTTCTAGACAGCGTATAAAAATCTGGGTAATGCCATCATCTTAAAAAGTGTGGCACTCCCTAGTAACGTTAATGGGAGGGATCGCCAAGGATTCTTCGAGGTTCCTATTCATTAACTTCTTGGGGTTTGTTGTGATGAAGATACCCAAGTAACAAAAGTCGTCTGCTACCATCGTCACCTTGCATCCTTTGGGTATTCTTGGGGGTGGACCATTGAGGACATTTAAAATTGATTTGCTCAAATTTATCGTGTACCCACAATATTTCTCAAAGTTTGTGAAAATGTTCATTATTCTAATGTGATGAACAGCAGAATATCATCTGCGTATGATGATATACGGTCCTCCTAGTCCACCATCCAACAGATGCCCCCTCACCTATGCCGCAAGAGGTTGTAGTACAAGAGCAAAGAGGAATGGTGTGTGGAAAAGTCAGCCCATAATACACCTGATGCCCAGGCTGCTGGCGCAGGACGCCTCTTAGTTCCCATCTTGAACGATTACCAAATAAAGAGACGGACGCTGGAAGCAGGAATACAAGAATAGAGTTTTATTTCTCATGAGGAGAGCCTGTCATTTCGGACACTCGCATAGTGTCTTCAGGAGGTGCTCTAACAAGTTTCTCTGAGGCTTCGTCTTTTATACACAGGTTTACGATTCACAAACATTCCTTATTATAATAAAGACGCTTTGAAGTAGGAAAAACATGCTTGGAATCCCCGCTTCAGGCCTATTCCCATACCAATCGCTCAGATGTCATCCTCCCCTCCTGAATGTAACAAGAGATTGTGATCTCTCAGCTGGACATTCCTACAGGACACGAGGGCAGGAGGGGATGATCAGGTCAAAGGTTGGTCAGGTGGTAAGGTCGGACACTTCGGTTGGTGTATCACGGGTTTTGTTATGCTGGGCAGGGAAAAGAGGGATGTATATCCACGAGGCTTGGTCTTAGGACTTGGGACCGGGTCGATAGGTCAAGTGCAGCCGGGGGGGGGGGTTTGTCAGCTGAGGGGAAGGGTGTTCTTTGGGAGGAAATGGGGGGTGTGGGTCAAGCAGGAGTGCTACTTTTAGAGAAGGGTCACGCAGAGGGAGAGGGTCTTGTGGTCGATGCATGAGCAGTGCGCGCGGGGAGGGGTGTCGGGGGTTTAGCAAACGGTCAGAGAGGCCACGGTGCCTAAAATAGCTGTCGTGTACATGTGTGCATGGGTCTTATGCTGGCGGGATAACACAGTCAGTGTTTCGTAATTATTTGTTCTGCTTACAACAAGGGGTACAGTGAACACAAATGAACGCCGCTTATGTACCGATACATTGCCATTTTCAACAGTCGCCGCTTTTTTACATAAGAAAGTTCAATTTCTATATAATCGATGCGATAGGCAGAATGCAATACATGTTAATTTACATTGGTTGGGTTCTTCATACAAGTCTAGAGATCGGCATAATACTTAGTCGAAGTCAATCAAGAAAAGAGGTTTCGAAACATTATAGAATCAAGTTCAGACTTTCTCTTCGGTGACATCAACATACAGTAAGAGTAATCTGATACCTTCGGGTCTTATCAGTGCTTTGGAAAACTAGATACATGGGTGACCGATGAAACATTTTAGAAAGCAATACAAAATGGCTGAGGGAGGAGTTCAAGTTGATACAAGCAATTTGGTCAAGGGGGTGAGTAGAAAGTTCAGGAAGGGGGGTTTTCGTCACAATGTCTTTTTAACGGAGTCCGTCTTCTTTTGTTGGCGCTGTTGAGCACCGGCGGTGGAGCTATAGGTCCAGCTCGGATTCATCCTTACACGCTGCAGGGTGCGATCAGTCCTCTGCTGTTAGATCACAGTCCTGTTTCTTAACTCATTGTCTTAGGGGTGCCTCATGCTGGGCACCTGCGTGTCTTTCTTTTTCCGTGGCAAAACCTTATTCCATAGTCAAACGTTTATGCGAAAGGGTGATGTTGTTGAATAATCAAGGGAAGAGAGGGCGGAGTGGGATCAGATCTTTGAGCACATCAAGGGACCAAAAGGAGCAAAGGATAACGAGCAGGCAGGCCCATCGGTCGGGCTCAAAGAGGACGGGGACTTCAGGCACGAGTGGGGCAGCAAATCAAGGGCTTCAAGGCGGCCCTTTATTCCTTAATCTGCCGAGTTTGAGAGTGGTGCCTCGTCCCGCGTCTCGTTGCTCGGTGGCTCCACATTTGGTCGCGGTCACACGTGCTTCATGATCTGTGGCCAGGCTGTGCGTCACGTCCAGCTCCTCTCCTCCGGTGATTGTATCTTTGAATGGGTAAAAAATAAGTTTTAGAAAAACTGGCCGGAGAAGACATTTATACATCTCAATTCCGTCCCCAATCCTATGTAGGTGGGGGATAAGTTCATCGGTCACAGTCAGAAGTCATCACTTATGGAGTATGTAGGAGGGCATTACCATTGAATTCATAAAACCTGTTTGGCGGTCATTCGTGACGTATGTGGAGAGAAATTGGACCTTTATACACAGTGTATTATATCAAAACTCAAAATCAAGTCCTTATGTAGAGACTCGCCCTTCCCTTTAACCCAAGTATCAACAATCTTACATTTCCCTTCGGGGTCGGCTAACTCTTGTAAGCAGGGGCGTTATCGTCATGAAGAAGGGGGAGGGGGCAGATGTAAAAACATGCTTTTCTTGGGGAGCGACCGTTAATCAAGGTCATCAATTACGCTTCGAGGGTAGCTGACATGAAGCTGGGGTTGATAGGGGGAAACGGGGACGCTTTGGACAGGGAGCTGGGGTCGATCGGGAGAAGTGGGGTACTCTGGACATCCGCACTTAAGTGCAGAGGAGCGAAGTAATCTGTGCATTGGGAATTGCATTTTTAGCGAACCGAAAAACAGAAGGCCATTGACGTTATAGTCCCCCTATAAAAAGGCCAGATTAGGGGACATCCGTCGTCTTACCTGTCCTTTCCTTCATTACCAACTCGGGTTCTATCGTTTTGCAGAAAGGAGAGGTAGTAATATGGCAAGTCACAATCGTTTTAGTTCCTGTCAATTTTGCCGAACACTTTTGTGTTCGAGGAGACCCAATTAAGTTTTGTGCCGGGGGGGCACAACGTCACCATACAAGGAAAGAGGGAACAGGGGGCTTTTGGAGAGAGAGAGAGAAAAAGAGAGTGAGAGAGAGAGAGAGAGAGAGAGAGAGAGAGAGAGCGCACTCTTAATGGTCCATTCGGTACACGTATGACATGGAGAGAGAAAGAGAGAGAGAGAGAGAGAGAGAGACGTGTACAATAATGGGTCATTCAGTGCGCGCACAACACAGAACAACAGGGGTTAAGTAATACGGAAACACAGGCAGAGGGATGACGTAGCTCCATACATTACGTACACACATACTCAGGTGAGGGAGACAGTACATGTATTATATACAAAAATCCAAGACAAGACATATAACCGTTATTGGCCATAATGATCTCTTCCTGTATACTGCGTATCTTAGTATCCTAAGCTCTTTTTACCCTGTTCTTTCCTTTTATTGTCGGCTGTCTTTACTGGTCTTTGTTGTTTTACACACTTACGCCTTTGGCAACCGGTCAAGAACCAACCTGGTCGGGCTAAATGCGTTTCCAGGCGGAGGCAACAGTGGGTGTCAGTTGGGAGAACAATAGGGCAGCTCTGAGTTTCCGGTTCATGAGGGTGTGGAAAGGATGTAGTAATTTCTAAACACTGACAACATTCTTAGTCCTCCAAACGGAGGGTACTAGAGTTTAAACCTCACCTCAGAATATTCTTTAAACCTTTCCCTATTTAGTTAAGTGTAGAGTGCTTAATCATGAGTGCACATTATTTTTGGTTGTATTATTCGGGGTGCGTAGGCACCATAATCGAACGCCTTTTTCCCGTCTCTTCGTCCGTTAGATCACCTTTTTCTTTTTCGTATTTTTAATCGATGTTCCAAAGTGACCTGCAGAAAGAGGGGAAAAAGAAGGGGGGCGGGGGCAGCATTTTAAAAATACATCAGCGCGCATAAACCCGAAAAGGCTTTTACTTACTACATACTCGGTCTATCTCCACGGAACGCAGTTCTTGCCAACTCGGCATTTAAGCCCAGATGAACCTTTTAGTGTGGGAGAGATGATTATCGGAAGCCGGTGGATAGCATAGGTCACCCAAGTGTGGTATTACGGACCGTATGTAGGGAGGCCATGTGGCACTCCTTCGGGGCGACTTAGGGGCATTTTTAGCACAATTTTCCAGATACAGGTAGCATATAAAGTATAGACTGGATTCCAGGGTCTTTTAGCGATTGCTTTAGGCCGTACAAAAATGTGCAAAGTACATACAACAAAAACCTGGACCATTCATACTTGCAATATTTCTGCGTATTATACTTTTTAACCCTTAACTAATCGAGCTGAGCCATTTCACCTGTAATTCGGTTATATCGGAAACAGTGGTCATTTATTCGAAACGTACCAATTTACACGTGACAACTACGTACGTTTTTTCCAAAAATCTTTAATAAGAATGTCGGTGCACAAATACGGGTCTATAACCCCGTGGGCCCGCCACGGAGCAGGCTGGAACTGTAGATATGGGGATACTTTATTAGTGAAAAACCTAATGGAGTCGGGGGTTGTTTATTTTATAATAAAAAGTACGACTAGTGCAATAAAAACATGTCGAGAATTCAGTGTGGGCGAGTATCATAAGTGTTAAAATTCGAACTTGCAATAATCATGAGGCGCCAAAACTTAACAACAATTCATTGTCCGAATGTTCAATCGGTACCCATCTCATGCCAATTCATTGTCCTTCATTGTTCGAACACATAATCAGTACCCATCCTATATCAATTCATTGTCCGAACTGACAGTATACATCCTATATCAATCCATTGTCCGAACATATAATCAGTACACATCCTATATCAATCCATATGTTTAAAAACTACATACATATCCCATGACACCAAGGCTGAGCAATCGGAGTACAACAAGGAGTTGAAAGTTTCATTTGTACCGGCGCCATTTTGGGTGCGACCAGGCAGATCCAGGCATAGTCTAAATTTCCACGGCCCAGAGCCTCTTTCGGCAGTCCAAAAGGTTCCGTTAAAGGGCAACAGAAAGGATCGGCAGTATGAACCATCAGTCAAAAGGTGGAGGGAAGCAACATTTTTCTACCGGGTCATACTGCGTTTTCACCGGAACTGATCCGAACTGTAGTCTGCAGGATTTTAGTCATTCAAATTGAGACTGGCGTCAGCATGAGAGCGCCGACGTCCCGCGGCTACATTTTCATCGTTCCGCGGGCAGTTATGGCAGTCATTCCCCATCGGGGGTATCTGCGGGAGTCGGGGACTCCCGCGGCTCCTATAGAATCTTCAAGGTTGAGGAGAACTTTTATGATGGTGGAATCAACAAGCAACCGGGCCATTCCTTCATGCTGGGCCCGCTCTTACAAGGTCGACCGCCATTTTGAGAGTTCGGCAGCTACCGGCAATCGGGGGGTCAAATGAGCAGACGGGCTCCAACCTGCCGGGCGAGGTGTCGCAGCATCGCCACAGTGGACGAACCCTTTGCCGGGTGCGAGGAGCGTTGGGGGTGCAGCTGGGGAGCCTTCACCTGGGGAGGTGGGAGAGGCTAGTTCGCGCTGCCTCTCCCTCCCGGTGCACCCCACGGCGTCTCGCTTGACATTTGTTACGGCCGGACCAGGTGATGAGGACGAGTGGGGGGGGTCGGAGGCATGTGCAAGACATCCCCCCCCAGTGTTGTCGCAGCCATTATTGAAGAAGTGGCGCCTAGTACGTTTCGGGCCGGGCCTCCGGTTGATGGCGGCCAGATGCTCTTCGCCACGGCCCCAGGAACGGGTCCCTTGGTTCATCCGGGGGACAGGCCTTGGCATGTGGCGCCGCCTTCGGGCTATTCGCGTGGTGGTCCTTCCACCCCACCGCCCTCAACGGTTTTTGTAGACTTTAAAACGCCCAAAAACTACTAGAAAGTAGCCCAAAGTAGCCCAACATTGCTACTTTGGGGAAGGAAGGGCTGGAACGGCGTCAGGCAGACGGTGAAATGCATTGTGGGTTTCGTTTGTCGTTGCAGCAGTTCGTCATGTAAATAGTTGCTTAAATGTTTTTTTTTTTTTTTGTTAAAAAAAAAAAAAACGTGTTCACCTGTTACTTCGCTAGAGTGTTATATATTTTTCTATTATTCGCCTAAGTTTTGTCGTTAATTGGGCGCGGTGGGTGGTGGAGCCAAGCTGTCTCGAAGTCATAGCGTTAAGTTCGGCTTTCCTCACCAGTTTCATATTTCCTGAGGGGTTGTTCCCTATGTTTCCATTTCAGCGAGGTTGAAAAGAGATCTCATCAGCGGCCTACTGATTTCACTCTATTCCTTTTCTTTTCCCTAACGATTTTTATATATATATTTTTCTCTTTTATTTGCTAGCATGATACAGCGGCTAATCCGCATTTTTATATTTGTCCTTTTGTATTAGGGGTACCCTCCTGGCCGAGCCAGATGACCTACCTCCAATAAATGGTCCGGGTGGAACTGGTTTATCAATCAGTGGGGAGTAGATAGGCATGACAGATTACAACGGGGGACAAAGGTCCGCATTACCTACCCTTCCTTACTTGCAAAGACTAGACAGAACATTTCTATTCCACGTTATTTGCAAACAGAGAATGCCTCAAAAGAACTATTCCTTGAACCATAAATGTTCAGACAATCAATCAATCAGTGGGGAGAAAAAAACAGGCATGACGGATTACAACGGGGACAAAAGTCTGCATTACCTATCCTTCACTATCTGCAAAGGGAGGCAGAATATTCCTATTCTTCCCCGTTTGTAGACAGGGAATATCTCAAAGAGCAATAATCGATAAAAACCGATAACAAACAATCAATGGGGAGAAAGATAGGCATGACGGATTACAACGGGGACAAAAGTCTGCATTACCTACCCTTCACTATCTGCAAAGGGAGACAGAATATTCCTATTCTTCCCCGTTTGCAGACAGCGAATGTCTCAAAGAGCAACAGAGCAACCAATCAATCAGTAGGGAGAAAAATAGGCATGACGGATTACAACGGGGGACAAAAGTCCGCATTACCTATCCTTCACTATTTGCAAAGAGAGAGGAACGTTCCTATTCGTCGCTGTTTGCAAACAGAGAATGTCTCCAAGAGAACCAATACTTCAAGTAGCAACCGAGGCTAAATGAACCAATCAATGAACAATACCAGTATTTTAAATACTGATTTCAAAACAATCAATCAATCAATCAGATGGATAAGCCATCCTACCAATCAGACGTAAAGACGTCCTACTTAACCTTACCCGGACCGGACCATGTGGGCAATTCTTCGCCTTCCTTCCTCCAGCGCCTCATTTCTCCATGTTTGTATCGCAGCATTCCTGTGGGGTTCCAGTCAGGACAGTAGGTCACTTGAGAGAGGTCCGTTCAGAATCGGTGAAGTTCGTTCAATCGGCAGCCGGACGAGGGCCCTCTCAAGGCAGGTATACTCCAATCGTTTAGATGTTCACCCCATCGTCTGGACCTCTCTTACCGGACCTTATGTCGCTGATGGACCCCGCGTTGGGACGCCAATTGTGGAAAAGTCAGCCCATAATACACCTGATGCCCAGGCTGCTGGCGCAGGACGCCTCTTAGTTCCCATCTTGAACGATTACCAAATAAAGAGACGGGCGCTGGAAGCAGGAATACAAGAATAGAGTTTTATTTCTCATGAGGAGAGCCTGTCATTTCGGACACTCGCATAGTGTCTTCAGGAGGTGCTCTAACAAGTTTCTCTGAGGCTTCGTCTTTTATACACAGGTTTACGATTCACAAACATTCCTTATTATAATAAAGACGCTTTGAAGTAGGAAAAACATGCTTGGAATCCCCGCTTCAGGCCTATTCCCATACCAATCGCTCAGATGTCATCCTCCCCTCCTGAATGTAACAAGAGATTGTGATCTCTCAGCTGGACATTCCTACAGGACACGAGGGCAGGAGGGGATGATCAGGTCAAAGGTTGGTCAGGTGGTAAGGTCGGACACTTCGGTTGGTGTATCACGGGTTTTGTTATGCTGGGCAGGGAAAAGAGGGATGTATATCCACGAGGCTTGGTCTTAGGACTTGGGACCGGGTCGATAGGTCAAGTGCAGCCGGGGGGGGGGGTTTGTCAGCTGAGGGGAAGGGTGTTCTTTGGGAGGAAATGGGGGGTGTGGGTCAAGCAGGAGTGCTACTTTTAGAGAAGGGTCACGCAGAGGGAGAGGGTCTTGTGGTCGATGCATGAGCAGTGCGCGCGGGGAGGGGTGTCGGGGGTTTAGCAAACGGTCAGAGAGGCCACGGTGCCTAAAATAGCTGTCATGTACATGTGTGCATGGGTCTTATGCTGGCGGGATAACACAGTCAGTGTTTCGTAATTATTTGTTCTGCTTAAAACAAGGGGTACAGTGAACACAAATGAACGCCGCTTATGTACACATACATTGCCATTTTCAACAGGTGGCAGGGGGCATCCCTGTCATGTAGCTTGCCCAAGGGCAAAAGTTGCCGATAGTCTGGCATTGACCACTTTCTGTGCCAGTGGTTTCACATACTGGAGGCGAACCCAGGACTTTAATTTGGGGCCCAGCCCCATACGCTCTAGGACTGCAATAAAAGCTCCCCTCAATGGTATCGAAGGCCATGCGGGCGTCCAAGGAGAGGATAGTGGCCTCCTCCTGGATAGTGTTTCTTCTTCTCAGAGTCTCATGGAGACTGTGGCGGTCCGTGGTGGGAGTGCTGACTAGCGCTGACGTGGGGCAGGGTGGGGGGTAGTAAACTACGAATTACCACCGATTAGAGGTAAGTAAACACAGAAATAAATAAAACGAAGTTCGTTGCGCGCGCAGCAAAATTTGCTTTATTTATTTTTGTTTACTTACCTCTAATCAGTCGTAATCCTTAGTTTACTACCGCCCCCACACTGCCCCCCCCACCCTACATCAGCGCCCGGCAGCACTCCCACCACGGGCCACTACTGCATGGAGACGGCGTAAGTTAAGGGCTGTGTTCCTGCCAGGCATGAAGCCGGATTGGTCTGGGTGTACAAGTTTGGTGAGGTATGGTGTCAATCTATTGGCAAGTGTTTTTGCCAGTATTTTTGCTTCTGCATTAAGCAGTGAGATGGGTCTGTATGAGGCACACTCTTCCGCTGGTTTGCCTGGTTTGTGGATTGTGACTATTGTCACCAGACGTTAATCTCTGGGGAGCTCCCCGGCCTCCAAGCTGGCCTGGTACATTTCTGTAAGATGTGGTGCTAATTGTGTCGCTGTCATTTTTGTACAATGATATTGGGATGCCGTTGGGTCCGGCAGCCTACCCTGACTGCATACAACCTATAGACAAGAGTATTTCTTCCACTGTGACTTCACTCTTGAGCTGAAGTGTCTCTTCTGCAGTGAGCGTGGCTTTATGGATGTACCTGATGGATGTATCAGCTGTATCTTGTGTAGTGGGGGTATAGATCTTAGCGTAATAGTTTGCGAATGCTTCTATAATATATTGCTGATCTTTGGTTACATTCCTCGAGTCAGTCCGGATCCCAGCCACCCATTTATTTGCTCGGTCACGTCTATCCATCTAAGCAAGGAGTTTACCTGCTTTGTCCCCTATTTCATAGCTCAGGATGTTGCCTGTCTAGTTCTGGATTCCTCCTACATGTGTTCCTTGTATTCTTGCTTTTTTGTGTTGAGTAGATGTGTGTTAGATTCAGAGGGGTCTTGAGAGTGTAGTACTTCTAGGTCCAATCCTTCCTGTTCAGGTCATCAGTCACTCGTTTTTCCCCTTTTTGTGGCCTGATATGATGTAAATGGCTTGTCCCCTGATTACTTATTTATATGCTTCCCAAAGGGTGATTGGGGAAATGACCGAGTGTTTGTTTTCTATGAAATAGTATTTTGTGGCTTTTGAGAGGCCGTTACGTATTTGTAGGTTTTTAAAGTAACCTGGGTATATTGAAAACATGCAACGCTGGCTTGGGTTTCTGCGGTGTAGCTGGCCAGGACAGGGGAGTGGTCAGAAATACCCCTCGCCAGGTGGTGTACTCTCATGAACCTAGCAACTCTGTCTACCGATGTGAGAACTAAATCTATTTGAGATAAACTATTATGTGCTCCAAAGTGAAACGTGTATTGTTGAAGTTGTGGGCATTGTGCTCACCAGACCGTGGCGAGTCCCAAGGCTCCCAGGAAATCAGAGTACTGCGAATTGTTTTGGGTCGATTTCTTGGGGGGGAGATGGTCTATTTGTTCACATGGGTTATGTTGACGTCCCCCCTGATTATTATCTCTCCCTCTGGAAGTTTGAGTAAGAATGTGCTCAGTGCATTTCGGGCCATTGTTTCTAGTGCCGGCGGGATGAAAACTGAGACTATATTAATGGGCTTTCCCTCCCAGTGGCCAGATGTTGCTGCAAATATACCTTGTTCATCCGCCCATGTCTTTTGTATGATTAGGGGGAATTGCTTAGTAACTCAGGGGCATATTATCAAGGGGGTTATCTCCGCTTTTTTGGCTTTAATAGCCAAGAAAGCGGAGATAAAATTATCTCCCTATTACCTAGCTGTTGCTAACACCAGTTAGCGACAGCTAGTAGGAGATAGCGACCATCTTGGGCCCCGCTTTGCATGTCAGTGAAATTTATCACTAATGACATGCAAAGTGGGCGTGCCAAGATGTTAGCGACTGGAAACAGTCGCTAACATCGCTATCTCCTATTACCAACTTTTGGAGATATTCGCGCTAAGCGCGAATATCTCCAAAAGCTAACACCTGCCCCTGAGCAGTTCTTAGCCATGTTATCCAATGGTAGGTGGATAACATTGCTAAGAGCATTAGCTCGGTAATGCATGAATATCGCTGACTTTTCAGCGATATTCATGCATTTCGGCCGATTTTTATCGCTTAGGCGATAAACCTTGATAATAGCAAGGTTCCGAAGCGATAAAAATCGCCGCAGCTCGGCGATAAAAATATTGCCGCTAAGCCAACATAGCGATAATTATCGCTAGTTGTTGGTAATATGCCCCTAAGATCCCTACACCTCTAGATCTGGAGATAAAGCCAGAGTGTACCACTAGCTTGAAACCCCATCTGTCTAGAGCTTTACATGAAAAGCCTACCAGGTGGGTCTCCTGTAGTAGGACCACATCAGGCAATTGCTTCACAGTCTGCAGTTTGTCTCTACCATTCACATTCCATGAAAGGAGTTTAAGGTGTGTGGTGATTTGTGATTTTTACATTGTTTAAGATGGATTTAAGATGTGGCTGTCTGGATGTTGTTGTCACCTGCCCCCCCCCCCCTAGTGGAGGTGTATACGTGTGGATGGTGATGCTGTTCTAGCAAGTAATGCATTTCGTGTTTTGCTGCTTTGAGTGTCAATCTGCTATGACTACAAATACAATTCCTGTAACTCCCAACCCCCCTCGCCTCCACCCACCCTGCCTCCCTACATGATGTACTTAAAACTACCCGCCTCCTCAACAATGCAGAGTGCCTGTCATTCCCTCCCGGTACCTCTTTGAAGGGAACATTCCTGTCGTCCCCCCTTGTCAACTGCCCACCAAAACATTCACTTTCATGCGGTAAAAGCTTTCTTCGAGGAAGTCTCTTGAGGTTGGTTGAGGACCCATATCTTCGTGTCTTATTGAATATTGCCTTCCCCATGTGCCTGTAGATTCAGTTCCAGTTCTCATCTGAGGAAACTTCCAGTTCCGTGGCACTTGACCCTCATTTTCTCTGATTGAGTTAATCCAGGACGGGACTAGGTAATATTCTATGGATTGATGAGAGTTCATGCTGCCGGGTTCACTGGGTTATCTTCAGTGCTTCCTGTGGTGTTCCCCTCAGCCTCCAACTGTTTTGACGTAGGTGATTGTCTGTTATGATTTTTACCCCTTCTGCCATGATTGGTCGCTTCACACCATCCTTGAAGCCAGTCCCAAGCCCCCTCTAGTGTCATGAAGAACCATACTTTTCCTTCCACTTCTACTCGTAATTTTGCGTAAAACAGCATTGAGTATTTAAGATCACGTTGTCTCATTTACTTTTTTCCTCAGGGAACCTGAGCCTCTGCTTTATTACAGCCGTCATACATTCACGGAAGAAGGTTATTGTACTCGGGGTGTAGCACAGGAGTGAGGCGGCACAAGCCGTTTGGAGGATTATGTCTCGGTCGCGTAAGTTAAACATTTGAGCCAGAATTGGTCTCAGGGATCAGGGGTGTGTGGGTTTGGGGGGCTCCCGTTTTGGGTCTGCCTCCCTGCACCCAATGGGAATGTTCCACCGAGAAGTAGCTTGATAGTCCCCGGTGTTGTAGATGTTTCTGGATTACTTCTTCTACAAACAAGTCAGCAGCCGGGCCTTCCCCTTTTTCTGGGATCCCAATAATCCTGATGTTGTTGCGACCGGAACCGCCTTCATAATTGTCAAGTTTGGCAGTAAGCATCTTGCTTGTATCTTGTAACTTTCATATTTGGAGGTTATCTGTGTCTTCCTGCAGGGCAGCGATTGTTTTCTCCACCTCCGTGACTCTTGCACTCATATTTTTGGGATCTGCTTCGATCAGTGAGACTTCTATAGAGACAGAGTCTATACGAGCTTCCAAGGAGGAGTGTACCTTATTAAGTGAGGACATAATGTCTTGAAGAATGACGTCTTCCCCCTCCGTAGCAGTTTAGCCTTCTGCCTGGACAGTTGCTTGAACTGCAAGATCTGGTTGTCCTTTTGTTCATGCAAATGTGTCCAGTTTTGTTTGGTGCACTTTGAGTGGTCCTCTACCCTCGTCATTTTAGGGATTGTGTCTGTATTGCGCTGCTTTACTGTTTCTGCTCGGGAGTAAACACCACTGCCTGCCTGTGGGAGGGAATGCCCCACGCTGCCTTTGGTTTTCCTGACTCAGTTTGCCCCTAGAGTACCTTAATCCAAATTGAACTGTGGTGAGGGTCACCCTTCAGGTATGTTTCTTCTCCGGTTGTCCCAGACACGTCCACCCTAGGGACACCCACGGTGCGGTGGCACTGTGTGTCTGGTGTTGATGTTAAATATAATAGGGCCATAGGGGATTGGTGTACCAGGCCGGTCAGAGGAGGAGTTTCTATGGGCCCTCTGTCTTGCTTTCAGTCCCCGCAGTCCTCCACTGCGTATGTTTAACCCTTTTGATATGTGACATTTAATTAACCCTCCATATAACAAGGGGTGTTCAATTTTAATTATCAACATTGCATTGGCAAACTTCTCCACAGTTGTTCCTAAAAAGTCTCTGGTTACAGGTGCTTCTTCCTGTAATAATTGGAGGAAGCTATTGTTTTTCCATGTGGTAATGTCCTTAGAAAGAAGCCTGTTCGAAAGAATACTAAAGAATTATCTTTCCCATAGTGAAGATTCAGCTGCCTGCTCTACTGTTGTATGTTCAGTTACTGAGGATAAACATGTGTAAATGATCAGCGTTGCTAGTGCCTGCAAAATGTGTTTTACTTACACAATATGAGTAGAAATAGACTACAGTGCTCATTGCTTTCTGTTTAAAATGCCCCCTCCTTTAACAGAGAAATTAACGTCTAAGTAGAATTCATGAATATTTATTTTTCTTCAGGCTGATCTGCCAGTATCTCAGATCCTACTCTTTTTTGGGAGGGCTTTCCAAATATCTTGTACCTTTCGAAGTAGCTATAATAGTTGTTGCTTGGATAGGTCTTACAGATTTTTGATTGCTAATCTTTTTGGTTACTTTCATTTGTGTGATCATATTTCGGTATCTGCAGTTCTGTCTGTTAAATTCATTCCATAAATTTGTCATTCAAATCATTAGAATCTTCAAATTAATTTGATGAATTCTCTTGGTTCCAGCATCCACTGGCATATTTATTTCTTCTGATGGACACTTTAAATTGTTTTTGATTGCTTTGTTATGATACACACCCTGCTGTCTTCATAGAGTACATACAAAAAGGATACTGGTAAAGTTCAACTCTCAATAAAAACCAATTCCTAAATGCAGTAGGTGGCATTAACTTTCCAAATTTCTATAAACTAGGAGCATACCAGCTGATCTCCAATAGCAGAGTCTCTCCAAGCCTAATCCAGTAGAATGATGTATTTTTGGTATAAAATTAAGATAAAGCAAAAACAATCCTGCTACTAACATTATATTTTATTCAACATGATTAACAACAAGCCATTTGCAAAACACAGAGTAGAACTCAAGATACCACATATACCACAGATCGTACATTATTTGATTTACATACATTTTGCCATATATAGAAGCAGCCCATTTGCCAACGGGAATCCCTGTAAAACCGTGTGCAAGAAAGTAATGGCTCACCGAGGACACAAATGATGATAGATGAATATTAGTTGAATCAATCACTGAAAACAATCAAAATAAAATAAAATAAACCTAACCTAAACAATTCAATAATATTACATGTAATAACAATTACAAATTATATTCATGTTGCTAGTTGCAGGATAGTGGGAGAGAAAGATAAGTTCTTAGTGTTCACAGTGAACACACAAAAGAAAAGAAAGATGTGACAAAAATATAAGGTGTGTATATTCAAAAGGTGCAACTGAAACATATTGGTTCAACTTGGCTATTTTTAAATGATGTTAGCCTAGGATCAAGTAATCGATATCTATTTAGCTAAGTCTGGGTGTTGCATTGTCAAAAACACTTTAACCCATTTTGAAATGTAGAGGTCTCATCAGGACAGAAGAAATGAGGGACACCTACGTGGAAAGGGGAAAATTATAAAGGCCAAGGACGTAACAAAACTATAATAAATAGTAAAAAGAGGCTAGATTATGATACATAAATGAAAGTCCTGTTGACAGACTGTAGGAATTGGTCTCAGAGTGATCTAATATGTATGAGTTGATGATACCTAAAACAGTAGACACACGATACCAAGACCTGGGTTAGTGCTTAGGCAGAGTAACATGCAGGGCTCAAGATCAACATAGTTGGCCATATGCTCACCTTAATAATATACATAGTGAAAGTAATGAAAATATACTTATTGAAGGAGTCTGAAAATAATCACCAGCTAGATAAACATTAACTATTAATATTATACAATGGCTTGTAAACTGTGCATTACAGGGGATGGGTTACCCACTGATAAGAAGATGTTTTAAAATGTACAGACCCTTGGGAGCATGAGTTTGGTGCTAAGCAAGATTGTGGTGCCACTTTGAGCTGGGCCAGGGATTCTATTCAGGAGTGGGTCAGGTAGAGCATACTCTATGATGAAAAAAACAACACCATAATTCATCGGAAGGGATGGTTAGTCATTCAGAGCACATTTCTCTGATGCTTCGTCAATTAACTGCCGCCGGCCTGTCCTGGGGATTCCATTGGTTTAACGCTGAAGCAGCACCCACCATTTTAGGCAGAATTTCATGCTCACTTTTCAGTACCCCTTACAAGACTATTTTCATTGTGCACATCAATAGAGAGATGTCAATAAATTCCCTGTATTTCCATCACCACTGCAGACTTAATTGATGCTTTTCCTATCTTGCATGGAAATTTGCTGGCCTTACAGAAATTGTTCTCTACATGTGACAAATATCTTTTTATTGGCAATACTTTCTCTCAACACTTTACTATGTAAGAGCCTGGTTTTTACTCAATGCAGTTTTTCAAAAGACTTGACCATCTGCACTGCGAAACTCAGAAAAAAGGCCTTTAAAAGTTGCAGACTTACTAACTTTTTTTAAAAATTCTTTTTATTCACTTAAGGCATCAAACAGAAAGACAGAATACAGATGAATCACATTATAATCCGCAATACTTTAGAAAAATGGGAGGAAGTGAGACGTGGGAGGGAGACAAAACACAAAATATATACACATTAGCAGCGTCACAGGGGAGGAAGGAACATCATACACTGACTCTCTAGGTGGAGTACAAATTTCTCCCCTATACTGATTCCATTGAGTCCAGATTGCGGCCCATTTTCGAGGACCCCCTCTCGCAATAAAGACAGTTTTTTCTCGAAACATGCTCCAATCCAAATCCCTCTTCCAGTTCTCGATAGTGGGAGGAAGTTCAGCACCCCACGTTTGGGCAATATTTCTTTTTGCAATCATATAGCTCAGTGTGATCCACTTTGTTTGCGCATTATTAAAATCACTGGGCTCCCATATATTGAGAAGGCACCTTCGTGCCTCCGGCAACAGCAAGACACCGGTGACCTCATGAATAACATTATGAATCCTACCCCAATACTCAGCCATATGTTGGCACTCCCAGCAAATATGTAAAAAGGTGCCCATCAGTCCACACTTACTCTTACCTAGACCATCCCCCAAGAGCCCCATCTGCACAAGGCGAGGGTCGGTGACATAAACCCTATGTAGTATTTTTAACTGTACCAGCCGCAATCTTGCTGGAATTGCGACCACCTTTGGGGAGGACACCGCTATTTGCCAATCTTCATCGTCTAGTTCTATTCCATCTCGTGTCCATTCAGACTTACTAACTTGATACCACTACAAATGTGAGAATATAGTTGGTAATTTTCAATACACAATAAAATGCAATTTTTGGTCAGCCTTTACATAATGGATCTCTTGCTCTTACCTCTATCGCAAAGTCCCATGTTCTATGGGAAAAACAAGCAAACTTAAACTCACTTGTTCATGCACCAATTTTCCTCTCTCAATTTTGGATTGCACATTGAAAGACATGGAAGAGTCTGCCATCCAGAAATCGGATACCAATCTTGCAACAAATTCAAAGCCACCCACATCCAGCAAATTACCACTAGCATCCAATAAAAGACATAAAAGAGATCCCCCCCTTTCTCCGGTTAAGTCTTCCTCTATCTAAATGGAAGTAATACTTTGTACTTTAAAACCTTTCATACAGCAAACACACATTATCTTACTGCACTTAGATAATAAAAGGTAATCTTTGGACACAAGAATTTTAATGGTGGAACAAAGAATTGATGACCTAAAAGATACTCCCTTGCACATAGCTTATTTGGAATTAGAACTCTCAAAACTTAAAAAGTACACAGAACACCTTGAACACCATAACTGAAGGAATAATCTCAGAATTGATGGCTTTCCTGAAGGTACTAAAGGCTCTGATCCTAGTGCTTATTTTCAATAAGTTCTTCCAAAACTCCAAGACTTGCCTCCTATTACAATCTTCAATATTCAAAAAGCGCACAGACTTGACTCAAGATTTTGATCAAATAGAGAGGAGTCATCTTGTTCTCTCTAAAACAGACTGATCTTCCTAAACGTTATGACTACTGTCAAGACTAGGAAATACATAATATGGTCAGGATGTAGGCTTTATTTTTCCCAGGATAAAGCAAACGTCACAACAGACTGTCAAAGCTGTTCTTAGACATGCTCTCTTAGAGTTATGAATGCCAGATTTGGCCAACTTCACCCTTGGCTAGTCAAGGTGACTTAGAAGAAGAAGAACAAGACAACCACTTATGATGACTCAGCTGCTCTCAAGAAGGTTTTTCAGCAACATGAAGGGGAAGAGATGGAATCCTCACTTCGGGCCCGATTACGATGTCGACGGAAAGCCTCTGATGAGCTGTTGGAGGCTTTCCACCCGACATCGGTGGTTTCACTCCAACCGCCATATTACGATGGCACGGTTGGAGTGAAATCTGCGGGGAGGTTCCGCTGCACTTCCGACAGGCTCAAGGAGCCCTTCGGAGCATCAGAATCACAAATAATCTCGTAATAACAGCTGAGCCAGCCTCAGCTACGCCGTCTGGATTATAATGTCAGTATCTGACATCCTTTCCATGTCTACCTTTCCGTACAGCATACTTGTCTCTATTTCTGTATTTTACTATTATCATATTTTAAATTGTTGTTCCATTGCCTCACTGGTTCCCCTTAACTTTTTCCATTCAAGATAACATATGACAAAAAATAAATTATCACCAAAAATAGCTTTCTTTTCATAGGTATCAACTAAGAAAACATTTCAAAGCAAAATAGCAATGAATAATAAAAATAACCTTTGTGATCAAAAAGAAATGTAGACTGTGAAATATAAGTAAACTAAAAACATTTTTCCCTTGCAGGTTAAATTTTAAAAAACGTATTCATATACCAAATCACTAAAACATTCTTGTCCCTTTTTTCTTTCTACTTTCAGATAAAGAATGGCATCAAGAAATCAGGGAAGCTATTTCAAATCTAGCAGGGGAAACAGACTACTGAGTTAAGCTGGCTATCTTCATTGTAAGGAGAGTTTAACTCAGCCCAGGAGTCATTGGATGTGTGTGCAGTATTATGCATCTCTTTGCACAGGCAAAGTGGTTGCTCTTGGTGACGATGTTAAAAAACAAACGAGCATAACCACTCTACTTCTGCAATGGAGGCTGAAGTTAGACGGAATATTGAACAAATGAAAACCCTTGCATCCACCTCCAATGAACCTTTGTGGCTCTGTTTTGAGGAAGGTTTTCCCAAAACATGCCTATGCATGTAGCTAGTTGTATGCCTACAATTCCTAATCTACATCGTATTATACAGAGACAAAAACAGGCCAGTAACCCTCAGGGTGTAACACCTCAAACCTACTCAGATATAACATCCCTGATGAATTGACAGTAGCCTTTACTAATGAATCTTTCCTTTTGCATGACAACAAAAAATCTATCAAACGAATAATAAAATTTAAGCACCCCCCAAAACCTGGTTAAACTGGAGAATAGTGCTATTTGGATGATGGATGGTAACTTTAAGTCCACCCCCAATCCATTCAGCTAAATACACACTAGTCATGCCAAGATTAATAACACTACTATTACTTAAGCATACAGTTTACTGCCTGATAAACAAGCTTCAATTGTCAGTGATAAAAACTAACGACCTGATTACGAGTTTGGTGCAGCAGATCAAGGACAACACCGCCTCCGCTGCGCCAAACCTGTGCAAGTCCACCCAAGAACCGCTGACCGTATTATGAAATGCAGAACTCATAAGCCGGTCGGCGGTCCTGTGGCCCTTATGCCTTGAAAACAGGCACCGCAATGGGAACGGCCATACAGTTTCAGAATGGCATGGACGGTGACATCCATGCCTTTCTGGAAATTGTGGGAACACATGTTGTGCGTCCCTGAATGTATCCCACCTTTCTTCCTCCACTGCCAGCCTTTTCATGGCGGAGCTCCCGCTATGAAATGCTGTTGGTGGACAAACTCTTAATTTGCTGAGCTGGGAGGGTGGTTCCCTGGCGTAACCTTCGGGGCACCGCCGGCACGACTTTGTAAGTTGTGATATAGGAACAGCGGACCGCTACTGCTGCACCACCACAAGTCTGGTGGTCTTGCGACTGCCAGGCTCATAATCAGGCCCTAAAACTCTAAATAAAAGTCCTAGAAAAGTGATTATGTTGTGTTATAAGGTATTTGTAAAGTGTAGCTTTCACTCCAAGTAGCATCATGGCGATTAGCTGCTCACTAACAGACAAGCTGACTGGGAAAAGATTTAGATGAGTGTTCTGCATAGAGCATCGGGCCATAAAGATCCAGGTTTTCAGAGCTTTCCTAAAAAGGGTTTCTGACTGGATGAAGCATAGGTGATTGTGGAGTTGGTTCCTGGCCTTGCTCCCAATCACTGCAATTGATTTCCCCCCTTATGAGACACATCTGAAAGCAGGGGGTTTTAATAGATTGTTTTAGACAAGTATGGCATGGTACATAACGTGCAAACATTAGCCGAAGGTAGTGGGGTCCTGAGGGATAAAAGATTCAAAAGTTAATTATCAAGATCTTAAATTCCTTTGTGGATGGGTATCCAATGCAGTGCTTCTAGTGCAGCAGATGCTGATGAGCTCCTGGGCCATTTTAGTACCAGTCGGGCTATGGCATGTTGTACCATCTGTAATTTGTTTAGGACGGACTTCTTTGCTCCTGCATAAAGGCTGTTGCAATAATCTAGAGGTGATTAGGGCCGCTCTGACTGTCTGTCTTGTTATACAGGGAAGTAGGTCAAATATTTTTTTAAGTGACTTTATCAGATGGAAGCAGGTCCCAGCCACTGCTAGGGATTGCTGGTGAAAGGATAGTGCTGAGTCAAATTTGACCCCCAGATTCCTAGCTATCGTTACTGTACTGGGGGAAGAGGAATGTTGGAGGATCACTGTAGACTAGGGGAGAAGTTGTTCACTTTCCCTAGTGGCATGATTTCTGATTTTGTTGTTATATTTTAAGTGAAACTCTGCTATGAGACATTGACTAAGACTTTCCTCAGCCAGTGTGGTATTTTTATCTTCGACCAGAATTAGCTGCGTATCCTCCGAGTATGAAATGGTCTCGATGTTAAAGCACGATATCAGACTAATCAGGGGACCCATATAGACATTGAAGAGCACTGGACTGAGAATGGACCCTTGTGGAACCCCGGAAAGCAGGGTTTTTTCTGCTGACTGATATTGTCTGAGAGCGATGACTTGTCTTCGGTTTTGTAGAACGATTTTAGCCAGGTCAGGGCGAGATGAGAGATACCACATGACGCGAGACGGTCCAGAGGAATGATTTGTGAGACCATGTCGAAAGCAGCTGATAGGTCTAATAAGACCAACACAGCATTCTTTCCCTGGTTGAAAGTGTCTTTAAGGGATTCAGCGGTGTACAGGAGGGCTGATTCTGTAGAAGGCTGAGGCCTGAAACCTGATTGATTAGGGTGTAAGATATTGGTTGCTTCCAGATAGGTCATAAGTTGAGAGTTACCAAGTTTTTCAGTAATCTTACTAAGCCATGGGATTAGAAAGATGGGTTGAAGATTGCTATGGGTGGTGGGATCAGCAAGTTGTTTCTTTTGGAGAGGTTTGACTGCTGCAAGTTTCCATTTATTGGGGACTTAAGCCAGTGACAGAGAGGTGTTTATTATATTATTGAGGACTGGATTGACAGTATCTTTAATAGCATGTAAAATTAAGGGGGGACATGGGTCAAAAGGAAAACCTGATTTCACTGCAAGAATAGCCTGACAGGATTGTTCTGGGCGAATGAATTTACATGGGGGGCAGAGCTTGAAGGACCATATGAAAACAAACCAAGCATGGTCTGTTAAACCCAAAAAATCTAAGCCCAGGACATGACAAAGGTATGATGACAATGCCTAGTACATGCGCAGATGTAACGCCTGACAGGCAGAGTAATCAGCCAAGCTGCATCACATCAAGTTGTATTGCCGCAAGTTGTCAGATGACAACATGTCCTCGTATTCACAGAATCTAGATGGGTGGCATGGTATCCATCGACATGTCACACCATGTCAATTTAATGTATGTACATCAAAATCATGTCATGAGGAACATTACTGTGCAGACATACAATGTGTTAAATAGTCAACTGTGTGTTGCCTAACCAGTAATATAAGATACATCGAACACAAAGCTTGAGGGGTGTATCTCAATTACCATTTCCCCTCTGTCCCTCAGCTGACCAAGAACTTACTGCAGAGGACGACAACATCATCCTGCAGAGTCAGTCCCATCTAGCCTGCCAGGGTGCAACAGGTCCCAGGATACCACTGTCCCCCCTACTACCTCTGCAGCAACAAGAACATCTACGCTGACCCCTGCTGTAACAACATGTGCGGCCTCCACCACCACCACCAGTGCTGCCTCCAACACTCTCCCTGCCCCAGAGAATGACCACCCCACCCCACCAACTTGGGAGGGCAGGGAGAGTACGCGGGTGTCTACAGGTGGTGAAGCAACAGGACCATGGCAGCAGGGCAGGTGGGAGGGCAAGGGTCAGTCGAAGACAACAGGACACTGGGACCGATGCCCTGGACAAAATTACCAGAGTCCTTGGGGCCTATGAACGGGCCAAGGGCCAAGGGACAAACAGGCCGGGCTGAGGAAGATTCACGTGAGCTCCGCCTGCTGCTGAGGTCCATAGACACCCGCATGGGCCAAATTGTGGAACTCCTGGGCCAGCTAGTGGCGGTTCTGAGGGACAGGCCTGCTGCACAACCTAAATCTCCACCTCCCTCCTTTGTCCCGCAAGATGACAGTTTCATATCCTCCTCTGCAGGCACGGAGAGGGGGGACTACTCAGACCCCACTGGCCCTGCAGCAGAGGTCTCTCCTACCAAACAACCAAGGGGCCGTCTGAAGAAATCCAAGGGAGAAACCCATGGCAAAGCACCTGTCAAATGCCAGTCAAGGAGCCAACCAAGGTGGCAACCCTCCTCACTATTGCATTGACTTTGTTAACTGTCCTTCGCCACACTGCCTTGTTAATGGCATCTGTCTGTTAAACTGGGTCACCACATCAATGTGGTGACTACTCTATTATCTCATCTACCATCACTGACAACTCAAAGCTTCACTACTTACCTTTTTTGTAAATAATCACTCCCCTGTCACATGTACCCTTTGTAAATAAACACTCCTTACACACATGTTGTTGTGTCTGCTCCATGTTTATTCTAGGATGTGCAGTCTTCACCATGATTACAATGTACCTGAAGTACAGATTGTTTGTAGGCAAGGAGAGGCTGAAGGGACTTAGGAAAACACAACAAGAACAATATTCACTAGTCAGGTGGTGGCATCCCAGCCATCACACAACACTTGTCATCAAGGTACTGCAATCTGCACACATTACAATGAGCAACAGTACCAACATAAACATCCTGTCCCTGTGGCAAACTACCCTGTCCTAGAAACATTGGCAGCCAGCACTGAGTCAACAACAGGCTGCAGACACAAACCTCTCTTGCACCTTTCCAACAACAACAACATCAGCAGACAATGGCTCCGATGTACATTGTCACTCACCTTCAAGTGAAGTAGCGGTTGATGAGCTGTTGACGCAGGTCGACACCTTCCGCCTCTCCACTATCCTCATCACTGGACATGGGTTGGTTTGCAGGTGGGGCCTTGGCTGCTGATAGCATCCAGGAGCAGGGGGATCTCCTTGCGCAAGGCCAGGTTGTGGAGCATGCAGCACACAACTAAAATCTAACACACCTTTTTGTGCAAGTATATCAGGAGACTGAAAGTACGCTCCACCACACGATGTGTCCTCCCATAGGCATCATTGTAGCGGACTTCAGCTGGGGTCCTGGGATTCCGCAGTGGGCTCAGCAACCAAGGACCGTTGGTATATGCTGAATCACCTAGGTGTGAGATACACAGAGCAACTTTGTAATGTAAATGTGACAGAGGACAGCATGTCACACACACAGCACGCTACATGACTCTTCGTACTCACCCTCAATCCATGCATGCTCCAGAAGCAGATTATCCATTAGTCGGGGCACAATGCTGTTACGCATGATGTATGAGTCATGGGCTGAGCCAGGGAATTTGGCACAGACGTGTGACATGATCACATCCGCCTGGCAGACCACTTGCACATTGATAAAATGGAAATTATTCCTGTTCCTGTAGATGTGCTCACGTGCCTGTGGTGGAACCAGGCCAACATGTGTGCAGTCAATGGCACCAACAACATTGGGGATGTTCCCAAGTGCATAAGAATCGCCCTTCACAGCTGCCAATTCATGCCTCCTGAGGAAATGGATATATCTGTCCTTGTTGATCATCATAGTGGACAGGACATCACGTAGCGCCATGCTGAACTTAGGTTGCGACATTCCACCTGCGCTGGACACCGTGTACTGGAATGACCCAGAAGCAAAAAAATGCAGGGTCGCCATCACCTTAGATGCTGGTGTCAAGGCACTCGGATATGTCCTGCGAGGCCAACATTGTACATAGTTCTTGGATGGTGGCTTGATCCAGACAGAATTTCAGTATGACCTCCTCATCCTCCATGTCTGCCAGCACTATGAAGGGACGATGCACATTTGGTCTCCTTTTAGGTGAGGTGAAAGCGGACACATGTCAATGCAATCCACATCTTACATTTTGACTGACACAACGATGACTAGCATCACAGTTCAGCTTACAGCACAACGTACATGTAGGGACACCTTCAGCGACACCATCCGTACCCCTGCCCACTTTTCATACAGCTAGCACCTCCCAAACGATATCCTACTATGTGACTGCCCAAAGGGATATGGCCACATCTTGCATGAACAGCCCTGAGAGTAGTTCCAACAGCATATGTGTGAAACAGCAACACTACTGTCTCCTACCTAGCTGCTGTACCTGCCACACCTTCTTGTGTAAGTCACACAGGCCACACATCAACCACATAATGAATCCAGTCTGTGCATTTATTAACAAGTATGTGCATGAGCCAAGAAAAGTAGAAGTCAAATCTGCACATTGTGGATTAGGACATTAATCACTGTGAGTTGCTCAGCCCTTTCACACATCGACATGTGTACCCGTTGGGGAGTCCATCACAACACTTTTCTCTGTACATGCCCAGCAAAATCACAAGTGAAATGTGAGGGAGTACATGCCAATGTTTTTAATCATATACAACAACATGGCATGTGTAATCAGCAGTGGGGTAAATATTACATTGGCCTTGTGTGCACAATCATGTGCCATTAATCATGTGTCCACTGTGCACTGTTTAGAACTGGCCATTGGCCATTCACACAGCAAAACATGTCCATAGGTGTTGTCAAAGTGATCTGTAACACAAATCACGGTCACTGGCACCAATGTATAGCAGCCATATTGCGTAAGCAACTGCCGGGCCCCAGTGGTGTGTCACCACCAAAGCCCAAACCACACTCACGGTGAGGATATATATATGTGTATTGCCAAATGGCGGTTGGCATGCTCCGCCACCCAAATCACAGTCACTGGCACCAATTTATGGCAGCCATATCACGGTAGCTACCGCCTGACCCCAGCGGTGTGTCACAGCCAATGCCCAAACCACACTCGCGGTAGTGATAGATATATGTGTATTGGCAAATGGCGGTTGGCATGCTCCGCCACCCAAATCACGGTCACTGACACCAACGTATGGCATCCATATCGCGGTAGAGACCGCCTGGCCCCAGCCCTGTGTCACCGCCAATGCCCAAGCCCTTACAGCCAATGGGAACTGCAATCGCGGTAGCCTAATGCAATTTTGAAAATCGCAGTAGGTGCGCTCCGCCACCATGAGGCTAGTCATTGGATGCAATTAAAAGATGCACAACCGCAGTAGCGACTGCCTGACCCCTGCCTGGCCCCTGCGGTGTGTCACTGCCAATGGCCAAGCCCTTACAGCCAATGGGAACCGCAATCGTGGTAGCCTAATGCATTTTTGAAAATCGCGGTAGGCGTGCTCCACCACCGTGGGGCCGGTCATTGGATGCATTTGAAAAAAGCTGCCATGGAACACCAATTGCAGGAGCCCAGAACCACTGAAAAGACCCCAGGGGGCTATATATGTGTGGCAGAGAGCCTCACATTTCCACTGCTTCCAGAGCCTGCTGCCTGAAACCCCTCAAAACCAACTGCTGCTGCTCCTATCTCCAGAGCCTGCTGCCTGACACCTCTCACCACCAACTGCTGCTGCTCCTGTCTCCAGAGCCTGCTTCCTGACACCCCTCACTCCCAACTGCTGCTGCTCTTCCAGAGCCTACTGCACGACACCCCTTGCCACCAACTGCTGCTGCTCCTATCACCTGGACCCAGTGATGGCGAGGACTGAGAAGATCTGGGCCCTTCCCTTCACCACCGAGGAGCTGGAGGTCCTGGTGGACGAGGTGCTCACACAGTATGCGAGGCTGTATGGTGCTCCAGATGTCATGGTAAGTGTTTCAGAGTGAAAGTGAGAGTGCAGGGAGTGCACACATGAAGTTGTTCTGCTGTATTATGTGCCTGAGAGTATGGGTTGGTTTCATACACTACCTAGCATGCTGTCCCCAGGGGACAGGGGTGTTAAGCCTATTTTACACATTTCCCTGCCTGCGCATCAGAATTGGAGGGACATGTATTGTTTTGTCTGCCATACAGTGAAGCAGCAAGTCGGTTATGCAGGAGTCAGGGCAGAAATTGCCTGTGTGAATGGATGTGTGGGTCCCTGATGTTCTTCACAGGCTCATATGTGTCCTTACCAAGGGTTTATGTCCAGAGGGTACTGATGGAAGTGTGTCTGACTCATGTATAGGTCAGCACTATGCTCAGGACTTAAATGCCAGAGGGTGACACTCTTGGTGGTAACTCACCTATGATACAGCAGATTGTCGTACTTCTGTACAGAGCCTCTTCCATTTCCACGAACATGTGTGCTGACTCGCATGTGTAGGCACTGTTTACGCTCTCATATTGTCCCTTCATGTTACATTTCTGAGGCCCCACGGTGGACCTCAGTGTGAGCACACCTGCCCTGCACAGTCACAGTCCAATCTGACAAGGACACATCACTGAATGTACAGAGTAAAACATATGGGTTGTCTGCAAGACTATCCATCAAAGAGCCATCTTAGACCTGCAGATTGCACACAACAGGCCTTGTGAGATGGGTGTGTGATTGTGAGTTCATGTCCCTAAATGTGACCTCCATGACACAGTGAGCCATTCACAGGGCAAGGACATTAAGTGCTGCACAGTGTTGGATACAGTGAGTCTGCCCCGAAACATAATTTCCAATGTAATGTATGTCTTGCTCACCCACAAACTGGATAGTAGATGTGTGCACCCTACACACAACTTTCTGTGCTGGCATCCTGCATGTGTATGAGATGGGCATGTGCTGTGTCCACCCTCATACCTGCCTGTATTTTCGTATGATTCTCCAATGCTAATGTACTATGTGAGATGCTGTATTGTCTCTGCTAGACATATCTGTGAAATAGTGCTGAGTTATTATCATGCTTCTGTACTGAGAGATAGTGGTACACCACCCTATGTTACAGATTTTTACCCCTCTTGTCGCCCATGCCTGCAGCTCAAAGTCCACCAGTGTAAGGCTGTGTGGAGGGCCATTGCACGCCAACCGATGGTGCACACATTGTCACAAGAGGTGGGATGACATCTGCTGGCTGAGCAAAAACATTGGCAGAGATGATGCTGGGGCTGCTCCCTTGGAATGGAAGGTTGGCGAGCAGGAGCATGACACCACTAATGGCCCACATCTTAGCGGTGACACAGTCTGAGCTGGATGCATGTTTGAAGGAGCATCAGCAGCAAGCTGGGGGTGAGCATTCTGGGAATGGCTTGTAAGTGGTCTCTGTGTTGGATGCAGCTGTCATGCTTTTCTCCTACCTCTACTTTCTCATGTAATTGGAGTAATGGCCCTTGACATTGCATTCTGAGTTGTGGCCTTCTGGCATCGTCTTCATTGGGGTAGTCAGGGACATCCCATGGAAGGGAACGGCAGTTTGCATCATCTGAGTGTGCTTTCATCAATGTGTGCATTGCCTGATGTCAGAATTGTGAGCACTACACATGTGACACCAATGTGCAACTGTAGCTGTGCCCCAAAATACGACATGGTGGATGGCCTGAGCTCATGGCCATTGTGTACTGATATGTTGAAGTCTGTATCTGTGTTGCCCCCTTCTGCTGCTTCCAAATGTGACTGTGGCAACATGTTGGGAAGTACATCTTTTCCCTCCTCAGGGCCCTAGGTATGCTCAGAGGGATCTGTGTGTCTGGTTACATGGAGCCACCGGCAGCCTATTTGGCTGTGTGGGCATCACATGGGTCACCGATGCCACGTTTGCATGATGACACGCAAAAATTGAGTTTTGAAATAAGATTGCACGGTGTTACTGCACAGGGAGGTTTGCAACATGGGTATATAATCATCTTCTTTTGTGCTCTTCTTGCATATGATTTTTGTGTTAATGCCACAGTACTGACCCTTCGTCTCTGTCTCTTGCAGCAACTACCATGGCCACAGGAGGACAGGGGACAAACACCAGTGGTGAGGCATCAAGCACGACTGCTACACACACAAGCACAGTAACACTGATGTAACCAGCGTCATGGAGGGAGACAGGATTCTGCTTGAGGAATCACAGCCAGAGACACCAACCTCAACGTCATCTGACGCCAGCAGAGACACATCTGTGTTGGCAGGCACAGGGAGCGGGAACTCTGCCTCCTCTTCCACCTCACAGTGTACAGTGCCCACACTCCCAGCTACTTCCTCCAGTGTTGCCCTTGTTTGCACCAGTAAGAAGGGAAGAGTGTCCTTCATCCCAGGCACCGCTGCCACTGCCCCTGTCTCCCCTGCTGCCATCAGCGTTGAGTCTGTGAACCTTTTGCGCCAGCTGTGTGTGGGCCAGACAACTCTCATCAACGCCTTCCTCGACCATGACAAAAAGTTGGCACAGGTAGTTGCTTTCATGGAGGGCATTCATTCAGACATGGGTGGGCTACACCCGACGGTCCAGTCAATGTCCTCCGCAGAAAGTCCCTTTGGCCACCCCCCTGCCAGTGGCTACGTCTGACAATAGTGACCACACCCCACAGACCTCAGGCTCAAGATACAGCACACGCAGCATACAACAGCAGCAGCACAAGCGGGCCAGAGCACAGACACTATCCCCACAAAAATCAAAGCCATCCCAGAGCACAAACCTAAAAGCCCTTCAGGCGACACTCAGGGGCATAAAGTCAAGAAGCAGGGCTCAGGCTCACATGCCTCATAACCATCCCCAGCCAAAGAATCTCCTGTCCCAAAAGGGTCTCACAAAGAAAATCAGTCAGTTCTTGTTCCTGCTGTGAAGCTGGTGCCAGCTAAGGATCCATAGAAAAACCCGCTAAGGCAGATTCACCCACAATCTCAACTCTCATCCAGAGCCCTGTGAAGCAGGGGAAGGAGGTCAGTGTAGGGGGTTCACCTGGTAAACAGGTGGTGGAGGGGAATAGGCAAGGCAAGGCCAAGCATACCTCCGGATCCAGCAGGTCCTCAGAGGGAGGGCCACTGGCTACACTTGATGCAGCTTTGGTGGTGAGTGTGCCTGTGGTGCCCGCAACACATTCCACTCCTCCCAAGAACAAACCTCCGTTTAGACTCCCCAAGAAGTGGAAAGGCATCCCTCCACATTTTCCTTCCCACACTGTGTCTCACTGCAGCATGACTCCACCTCCATCATGCCACCACACCACCTTGTCCAAGCAGTCCTCTGGCTTCCCAAGCCACTGATGCCTCTACCTCAGCTGGTCCTCTCTCTCCCAGGTCCAGTCCTCCAACTGTCCCCGACACTCAGCCACCTTCCAGTCTGACTGACAGCCAAGTCTGAGTCAAAGTCCCCCTCACACACCTGTCTCTCCCACATTGGTGCCTGGACTGCCCATTGTTATCCCCCTAACTGTGTTGCCGACTAGCTCCAAGGTAACCCCTGGTGACGCTGACATATTGCAATATCTAGAGTATATTGAGCTTCCTTGGTTGCAAAACTGATATTGTTAATTCTTAATGCATCCAATTGAAGCTGTGCAGATACATCTGGCTTTAAATTCTATGCGGGAGGGTAGCGCACCTGGGCAGGATCGCCTGATGGTTTCCTTCTACAACGGTTTTAGCAACCTTTTGATTCCCCATGTGACTACCCTGTTCCACAAGATGGGAGTGGCAGGAATGATGCCTCCTTCCATGCTCAAGGCCCTGATCATAACTCTATTGAAGCCTGAGAAAGATCCTTGTAAATTTTCTTCTTATCGCCCACTCTCCCTACTTAATGTGGACCCAAAAATATTTGCGAAGATAATGGCTAATCGTCTGTCCCAGTTGCTGCCCCAACTGATTGACCCAGAGCAGGCCGGCATTATTCCGGGCCGCACACTGTCGTACAATCTTCGAACAGTGTTTGGTGCTCTTCAACATTTCTGTCGGGAAGTTAAGGCAGCGGCGGTCTTCCTAGTTGCCGAAAAGGTCTTTGATTCAATTGAATGGACCTTTATGCTGGCGGTGCTGCGCCGTATGGACGCTGGCAAGGGCTTCCTGCAAGTAATTTTGATGCTTCATAATTCGCCCGTAGCCCGGGTTTGTACTGGTGATACAGTTTCCGCCCTAATCCAGATCTCACAGGGCACCCGTCAGGGATGCCCCCTATCCCCACTACTATATGTGGTGGCTGCAGAACCCCTGTTGCGAGCGTTGCGGGAATATCACGGACACAGGGGACTTTGCTTCTCTAAATACAATTTAATTGTTTTGGCCTTCGTGGATGACATGCTCTTATATACCTGGGACCCAGAGATCCATCTTGCCCCTGTGATTTGTGAGGTGTTACTCTTTGGTGGCCTTTCGGGACTGAAGATTAACTGGGATAAATCCTTAATTTTCCCGCTAACTCCAGCCACGAAGCAGATCCCCCTTGAATTCCCACTCCAATGGACATCCGAACCGGTTCAGTACCTGGGTATCCAGATTCACTCTGATGCCGACCTAGTAATTAAGTTGAACTATGGCAGAGTTATTAGCAAGCTTGGCGACAACATAGATAGATGGATACGGCTCCCGCTCTCATTAGTAGGTAGGGTGTCATTAATGAAAATGGTAGTGCTCCCCCGCTTTCTTTTTCTCTTTAGTAATATACTAAGTGGTGCCCCAACAACTATTTAGAATGCTCCGCACTCTGATGAATAAGTTGGCTTGGGTGGGCAGGCCCCCTCGGGTGGCTTTGGATACACTCATGTTGCCATATACTGCAGGAGGTCTGGGCACGCCAGATCTGGAGCTTTAATATAGAATAGTGCAGGCCTCAGACGCACATAGTTGGGTCCATGGCCCACACGATCTTCCTCCCCTCCACATTGAAAATGTTGCTGCTGCCACGGACCCATTACCGCGCTTCTTGACTAAAGCTCCAATGAGACGATGTGGGGTGCTAGACTCGGTGAACTCCACCGTCCATGCTTGGCATGCAATCCTTAAGCTGTATAATGGTGCTCAATTATACTCACCTCGATTGAGAGTGGAGTATTGCCAGTGGTTCGCTCTTAGCTCTGAGCGAGGAACGCTTTGCTCACTACATAGCTTGCACGTCCACGAGAGGAGCAATTTATAAAAAAACGACCAAGTTGGAACGTGGGAGGAAATATCCGCCGGCATAGTGGCGCCTACTGCGATAATGCAATTTCATTTCTTTAGGACCCGCCATGCTATGCGCGCTATACTGGGAGACGAGCTCTCAGAGCTTCTGGAGATCCCTCCTGTGTCCATACTATTGCGCTTACAATCACCTACTAAGTTAGTCTCTCATCTTTATGCCTCATCCACACTCACAAAATGGACCCTTTTCACGAAGGTGTGCCTTGCTTGGCAAGCGGATATTGGGGTTCCTATCACTGAAGCTGTTTGGCTTTACTGCTGCGAAGTCACATGCAAGATCTCTCTGAATGGTCGGGAAATCTGAGCCTGGTGCCCGGCCTGGTCTGCACATCATTAATACTGACCAGACGGCCAACTAAAGGCAAATTTCGGGGGGGGGGGGGGTGCTGACAAAGATTTCGGTGGGGGGGGCTAATTCTTCCAGTCATAGGTAGAGTGGCTCTAAGGAGAGGTGAAAACACAACAATAGCCTCATGAACAAGTAAATGGTCTTTTAAAGACCTGTGAAGTACTTGGGTGCGGCTGCAATTAAAGTGTCGCAAGTCAGCAAAGCTGTCTCAGCCGGGCTGACACACACGACGTGGGTTGTGCACTGTGCAGTGTGTTGTTGTGTCCTTGCACTTCTGGGGGACACCTACTTGTTGTTGGAGCCAATTGTGAGTATGTAGAGTGTGTGACTGGAAAGTCAGTATTGTGTTTTTTTGATCAGCCATGTGTCTTGTTACTGTTTGTGCTCACTGTGCAGACCTGCTTATCCACACTGACAGTGTGGTTGTGTTTTCTCATGCATTGCTGTCACTTGAGGCATTTTTGGCTCCAGTATGGCATGTGTGATGTGAAGTTATGACATCCACTATCTGTGCGTCTGATGCCTACCCATTATAAGTGAGCACTCCATCTATTTGTGTATGGTGCACTCCAGACATGTCCACTACTGATGTACACACCACTTCACTCTCATGTGTTGTCCCCTAGGGCTGCCAGGGTGTGTGCCTCCCCACCACTTTATTAGTTACACTATGCTTTGTGGTGCTGATGCACGGGACCAATGTGCCACTCAGGACAGTTTCCCAATTAGTTATATATGATTTTCTTGTACTGTTTTGCAGTCATAGTAGCGCATATGCAGTTCTACTGTTTGTGCTGCACAGTTCTCTGGTCTTGTGGTTTTCACCTGGGTGTCCCAGACTTGGGCATCTGTGGGTGAAGGGTGAGCTGTATGTGTGTTTGCTGAGGTACCTCTTTCCTTCCTGAGTGTGATGTAGTCTGTGTGCTATGGTGATTGGTGTTGTGGGTGTTCATGGTGTGGCACTCATGTCTGTGTGGAATTGGTATGTTTGGTGTACACACATTGCATGTCGTGCATGTAGTGGTGTGAGTGTATGTTGCCTTGTCCTTGCCTGGTGTGCATCCCCTGATGTCCAGCAGTGTTTGCAATGTGATGGATTGGCATGTGCATCTGCTGTGTGTTTGTGTGTGCAGTGTTTGACCTGTGTTGTCTCTTTCAGTTGACTGATGCTCTGTGTGTGATGTTCTATTTGCATGTCAATTCAATTCAAATTAGTCTTTATTTCGACTTATGAGTCACAAAAGACACACAGTTTAAAATTTACATTTCATTACATTAATATTTACTGGGAAGTACATCTTTAAGATCTACAGATTATGATTAAGTATGGGCGGATCTAGCGGATCTCGCGTACGCAAATTTGCGTATTTACGGATTCGCAATCCGCAAAATCCACGAACTCTCGCGGATTTGCGGATTTTTGTGTTTTTTGTGTTCGCGAGCGTTTGCGAGGATTTGTGGACCATTTCGCAATTGCGAACTTACTTTTCGGCTCGCAACGGCCGCGACTATGTTGTTTCTACGTCTGGTTTATTATCACAGGTTCACAGCACCCTCTGTTTCACCACTGCCACCCTCTGGTACACCCATGCCACCCTCTGGTACATCCTCACTGCCACCCATTAGGTTTGTTTATAACTGTAGATTATGAGGGTGAAAAAAAGCAAGCACACCTGCCCTGCTTCAACTGCCATGAATTAATTTGGGGTTGATTAATGTGTCAGTGATTTTGAAACTTCCAGTCTGGCTGGCACCTGCTTCCTTCCTTATCTGTAATTTGCTTTCTGTTGCAGTGAAAGCAAGCACACCTGCCCTTCTTCAACTGCCATGAATTAATTTGGGGGTCATTAATGTGTCAGTAATTTTGAAACTTCCAGTCTGGCTGGCACCTGCTTCCTTCCTTATCTGTAATTTCCTTTCTGTTGCAGCGAATTTTTTTTTCACAGGACCTTTATGGTCTACTTGTAGCTCTTCTATGAGCCTGCTGTTTGGGTCATAGCAGGGTCATAGAATAGTTGCAAATAGGCAACTGAACTCTGGAGGGGCCCCTCAGGAAGCACTAGATTGAATGGTTACTAATGTTAAGTTTGAACTTTTGCACCTGCTGATTGCTTTCAGTTTAGCAAAAATCGTTTTTCTGCAATTTCGTGCCATTTGCGGGGCGCGAATCCGTGCAAGATCGATTTCGGAAGCCGCGAATACACTATTTTTTTTTGCGGCGTGTATGTTCGCGTGATTTTTTGCATGTTCGCAAGGCGCTTGTAGGGATACGTTTGCGAAGTTACCCTAGCGGTCGTACATGGGCGCGGCCATCTTGTTTGCGTGACGTAATTCCGTTTCCGGCCGCTATGTGTAATCTCGCAAAGTGTGCTGCTCGCTAGTACAATTTCGCGCGTGATCGCGAGGAAAATCTCGCGCGAACTTACCCACGCGGTCGTGAACGGGCGCGGCCATCTTGTTTCTCATTCATTGCTATGGTTCTGGGCATGCTTTCTGTATCCTCTCTGAATCTCTGCCATCCTTTGCTTGTTTGAAGTTTTTTTGATCTACTTTTACTTATTATCTATCCCTCTATATTTCTAGCTCTATATTTTTGTGTTTCCTGCTACTTTTTGTTAATTTTAAACTACTTTTTTAAACTCTTTCCTTTTCTTCTTCCCTATTCTATTTCTTCTTTATTATTTAACTTCATTTCTGCCCAGACCATGGCAAAGGGAGCCGGGAAGCACCCTGAGAAGGGGAAGGGCCCCGCACCCCGTGCCCGGCTCCCGTGCGGGCGTTTGAGGGGGGAGCTAGTGATGCCACGGAAGATCTTTAGCGCGGAGGAGGTGGCCGCACTAATATTCCACGTCCAGCGCCGCCTCCCCAAGACCATCCTGGGAGGCGGCAAGATCGCAACCGGCTATGGCATCCGGGAGCGCCGGAAGCGGTGGGAGAAGGTGTGCCGGGCCATGCTTAAGCTCTCTGGGGTCCGGCGCACCTATAACCAGGCCACCCACCGCTGGACGGATGTCATGGACCGGGAACGCGACTTGCTGGACGCGCTCGGCGTAGAGGTCCCCGGGCTTGGTGAGTAGTAGTAGCTATTTCTAGCTATTTCATCACTACTCTGTTTTATCCGGCTCTGTTATTTGCAAATCTTTGTTCTTTACCAAGAGCAATAATGCTGCCGATTACATTGTAGGTAAATTATATTTCAAAATCTTCTATGTATTTCAGGTGCACTGCTCTCCTTCTCAGTAGCCTTGCTTGCTACTATGCTTATTTGTTTTGTATTTTGTGTTCATTTCATTGGCCTGAGAAATTATGTATGAGTGTAGTGTAAAGAACTGCGTAATGCTAGACACTAAGGGTCATATTTTCAATTGCCTGCGCATCCCTGCAAAGTAGCAGGGATGCGGCAGTAATTGTGCGCCATGCCACCACCACCACCACCCATGGGCCCAAAACGTCACAGAAGCCTTACGCATCTGTGCCGTAAAGGCGGCGCATTGCTGGAGTTGCGTGCCAACGATGGCGCAGCTCCAGCAATGCTCTGGGGTGCCCTATCTCCCCAATGCTGCATCAAGCCGTACGTCGGCTTCAAGCAGGCGCAGTGTTTCAGTCACGCATCATTGTCCTAAAAGTGACTAATTGACATCTTGTAGATTTCCCTCAGCCACTTTTAGGATTCGTTCCTGCGCAGGAACGCCCTCCCTTGCACCGGAACGCCCCCTGATGGCGCAGGGCTTTACAACGTCATGCATCTCCCATATGCGTCATTTTTTTTTTATATATGCCGCACCATGGCGCCTCTTTTGTTCTGCCGCTGCGTCACACAAGTCACGCAACAATGGAGGAAAATGAGCCGCAAGGGACTTCTAAATAAGCCCTAACAGACTGAAGTCCAGTACTTCCTTTAGACACATGGCTATAAGAAGAAATAGTGGTGGTGGTCGGTGGATTGATAGTTTGAGTATTCACTGATCTGCAAGCACGATGGACTTTGTCTGTCACTTCGCGTGCTGCGGACTGCTGCCTGCCAGGCCTAGGCAAACCTTTTTAGTAGTCTGTTTAGTGAGTTACATAGGAACTTTCAAAGTCAACGGTCCGCAAATCAGGCAATACGAATAACGTAGTATACCACATGAGATTGGTCAATATATCCCGTGGGATAGTTGTCTATCTATTTGCTATTTCTCCAAAATATTTTGTTATTGTTCTTTTGAAATGTTTGATTTGGTTGACAAATCTCATCCATGTTTTCTGGTTTTTCTTTCTTTCATGTTGTACATCAGCTCCACCCAAGGGCAAGAGGACACAGGAGGAGGAGGAGGGTGCTGTTCAGGAGGATGCAGGCCAGGATCGGGCAGGCGAGGGCTCCTTTGCTGGCCCCAGTAAGTTTTAATTTTAATATAGAGTACCTATTTTTTCCTAGCGTTCCTCATTCGATTTTTTCTAAATCGTCTTTGATCTTCTTGTAGACTGGATCTAAATTCTTATCCTGCCTCGACTATGACTCCCTGTGGTATTACTAGATTATTCTTATTAGTCTGTCTGTGTAGCTAACTAAGATTGCACATTTGTCAATTCCATTGGACTCCCATTCTAGTCAGCAATAGCTCTATGCACTGAGTGCAGTCCTCTGGGATTGTCCATAATGTCTTTTCAAGTCTTCTAAATGTTTATGTTTTGACAATTGCCAACAATAAAAAGGTGAATGACCACCAAGAAAGAATAAGATACTACTTAACTTTTGGTTTGGATAGGAGGACAATCCATTCTACTAGTGTTGCAGGGACAAATCTGCACAGACCGAACTATGAACACTAAATAGTGCATTGTTTATCAATTATAATAGGCGCAGGTAGACTTTCTTTCCACATACCTCAGTGATATCAGACTTTGAAGAACCCCCAATCTCCTTACTGACTAGATAGTGTGGCAGAGTCATTTAGCTCCCAAAGTCACCGATGATTGATCCCCAATGATGATTAGATTATCCAACGCAGGACAAGAGTACGGAGTCACAGTCAAGAAGTGTCAGAGGCACTCATGTTTGCAAAAATTCCAAAACCTTTAGCTCATCCACTCTAGTCTGGAGGACCAAAAACCACAGAGTCTATTTAAGTTTAAAAGCTTTATTAAAACTAAACACATTTATTAAAATCAACTTTGTCGTTTAACTGAAAATGGAAAAGTGCTTAGTGCTAACGATTAATTGGACACATTTCTTGTGGTCGAGCTGAGCTCTCACCTGGTTTGAACTTGAGCTTGACCCTGATCGTGTTCTTATAAGTCAAGCTTCTGTTAGGAGAAAAAGTGGTGTGTGTTAAAAATAAAAAGCAAGCATTCATCAGTTGTGCCAAAAAGTGCATCAAGACAACAGCCTTCCCTGGAAAAAGGGACATTTTTACTTTAGAGTAGACAGTTACAAATTATTACATTGTATTTCGTTTTTTTAACATTTCTTTATTCCTCCTAGACCAAATATTATATAGTAGTGAGTGGTGTATTCTAACATTCTTAAATGTACTTTGTAGGTGGAACATCTGGTGGCGGGGCCAGCGCGGAGGTGGTGGTGTTGGACGCGGACTCTGGGGAGGAGGCGGTGCAAGTGCCGGACGTTCGCACGGTGGTGGCGGGAAGAGGTAAGCTATATATTCCTTACTTATTGAGATTGAAGACTGCATAGTGTGCTTTCTGCACGGGTGTATTATAAATCAACCAGGTAGTAGCCTCCTCTAAATGTACTTCGACTTAGCTGTGATATATCCGGTTATTACGGTGGACACTCCGTACCTCTCTTAATAACTTTAGTTTAGTAGTAGTACGTCATTCATGTGTGGGTGTATCACTGTTCACTCAATAATAAGCAAAGCACCTAAAGTCATCCCATATGTCATCAAATACATCCCATGTGAAGTGATAGACTATCCATCAAAGAGCCATCTTAGACCTGCAGATTGCACACAACAGGCCTTGTGAGATGGGTGTGTGATTGTGAGTTCATGTCCCTAAATGTGACCTCCATGACACAGTGAGCCATTCACAGGGCAAGGACATTAAGTGCTGCACAGTGTTGGATACAGTGAGTCTGCCCCGAAACATAATTTCCAATGTAATGTATGTCTTGCTCACCCACAAACTGGATAGTAGATGTGTGCACCCTACACACAACTTTCTGTGCTGGCATCCTGCATGTGTATGAGATGGGCATGTGCTGTGTCCACCCTCATACCTGCCTGTATTTTCGTTTGATTCTCCAATGCTAATGTACTATGTGAGATGCTGTATTGTCTCTGCTAGACATATCTGTGAAATAGTGCTGAGTTATTATCATGCTTCTGTACTGAGAGATAGTGGTACACCACCCTATGTTACAGATTTTTACCCCTCTTGTCGCCCATGCCTGCAGCTCAAAGTCCACCAGTGTAAGGCTGTGTGGAGGGCCATTGCACGCCAACCGATGGTGCACACATTGTCACAAGAGGTGGGATGACATCTGCTGGCTGAGCAAAAACATTGGCAGAGATGATGCTGGGGCTGCTCCCTCGGAATGGAAGGTTGGCGAGCAGGAGCATGACACCACTAATGGCCCACATCTTAGCGGTGACACAGTCTGAGCTGGATGCATGTTTGAAGGAGCATCAGCAGCAACCTGGGGGTGAGCATTCTGGGAATGGCTTGTAAGTGGTCTCTGTGTTGGATGCAGCTGTCATGCTTTTCTCCTACCTCTACTTTCTCATGTAATTGGAGTAATGGCCCTTGACATTGCATTCTGAGTTGTGGCCTTCTGGCATCGTCTTCATTGGGGTAGTCAGGGACATCCCATGGAAGGGAACGGCAGTTTGCATCATCTGAGTGTGCTTTCATCAATGTGTGCATTGCCTGATGTCAGAATTGTGAGCACTACACATGTGACACCAATGTGCAACTGTAGCTGTGCCCCAAAATACGACATGGTGGATGGCCTGAGCTCATGGCCATTGTGTACTGATATGTTGAAGTCTGTATCTGTGTTGCCCCCTTCTGCTGCTTCCAAATGTGACTGTGGCAACATGTTGGGAAGTACATCTTTTCCCTCCTCAGGGCCCTAGGTATGCTCAGAGGGATCTGTGTGTCTGGTTACATGGAGCCACCGGCAGCCTATTTGGCTGTGTGGGCATCACATGGGTCACCGATGCCACGTTTGCATGATGACACGCAAAAATTGAGTTTTGAAATAAGATTGCACGGTGTTACTGCACAGGGAGGTTTGCAACATGGGTATATAATCATCTTCTTTTGTGCTCTTCTTGCATATGATTTTTGTGTTAATGCCACAGTACTGACCCTTCGTCTCTGTCTCTTGCAGCAACTACCATGGCCACAGGAGGACAGGGGACAGACACCAGTGGTGAGGCATCAAGCACGACTGCTACACACACAAGCACAGTAACACTGATGTAACCAGCGTCATGGAGGGAGACAGGATTCTGCTTGAGGAATCACAGCCAGAGACACCAACCTCAACGTCATCTGACGCCAGCGGAGACACATCTGTGTTGGCAGGCACAGGGAGCGGGAACTCTGCCTCCTCTTCCACCTCACAGTGTACAGTGCCCACACTCCCAGCTACTTCCTCCAGTGTTGCCCGTGTTTGCACCAGTAAGAAGGGAAGAGTGTCCTTCATCCCAGGCACCGCTGCCACTGCCCCTGTCTCCCCTGCTGCCATCAGCGTTGAGTCTGTGAACCTTTTGCGCCAGCTGTGTGTGGGCCAGACAACTCTCATCAACGCCTTCCTCGACCATGACAAAAAGTTGGCACAGGTAGTTGCTTTCATGGAGGGCATTCATTCAGACATGGGTGGGCTACACCAGACGGTCCAGTCAATGTCCTTCGCAGAAAGTCCCTTTGGCCACCCCCCTGCCAGTGGCTACGTCTGACAATAGTGACCACACCCCACAGACCTCAGGCTCAAGATACAGCACACGCAGCATACAACAGCAGCAGCACAAGCGGGCCAGAGCACAGACACTATCCCCACAAAAATCAAAGCCATCCCAGAGCACAAACCTAAAAGCCCTTCAGGCGACACTCAGGGGCATAAAGTCAAGAAGCAGGGCTCAGGCTCACATGCCTCATAACCATCCCCAGCCAAAGAATCTCCTGTCCCAAAAGGGTCTCACAAAGAAAATCAGTCAGTTCTTGTTCCTGCTGTGAAGCTGGTGCCAGCTAAGGATCCATAGAAAAACCCGCTAAGGTAGATTCACCCACAATCTCAACTCTCATCCAGAGCCCTGTGAAGCAGGGGAAGGAGGTCAGTGTAGGGGGTTCACCTGGTAAACAGGTGGTGGAGGGGAATAGGCAAGGCAAGGCCAAGCATACCTCCGGATCCAGCAGGTCCTCGGAGGGAGTGCCACTGGCTACACTTGATGCAGCTTTGGTGGTGAGTGTGCCTGTGGTGCCCGCAACACATTCCACTCCTCCCAAGAACAAACCTCCGTTTAGACTCCCCAAGAAGTGGAAAGGCATCCCTCCACATTTTCCCTCCCACACTGTGTCTCACTGCAGCATGACTCCACCTCCATCATGCCACCACACCACCTTGTCCAAGCAGTCCTCTGGCTTCCCAAGCCACTGATGCCTCTACCTCAGCTGGTCCTCTCTCTCCCAGGTCCAGTCCTCCAACTGTCCCCGACACTCAGCCACCTTCCAGTCTGACTGACAGCCAAGTCTGAGTCAAAGTCCCCCTCACACACCTGTCTTTCCCACATTGGACTGCCCATTGTTATCCCCCTAACTGTGTTGCCGACTAGCTCCAAGGTAACCCCTGGTGACGCTGACATATTGCAATATCTAGAGTATATTGAGCTTCCTTGGTTGCAAAACTGATATTGTTAATTCTTAATGCATCCAATTGAAGCTGTGCAGATACATCTGGCTTTAAATTCTATGCGGGAGGGTAGCGCACCTGGGCAGGATCGCCTGATGGTTTCCTTCTACAACGGTTTTAGCAACCTTTTGATTCCCCATGTGACTCCCCTGTTCCACAAGATGGGAGTGGCAGGAATGATGCCTCCTTCCATGCTCAAGGCCCTGATCATAACTCTATTGAAGCCTGAGAAAGATCCTTGTAAATTTTCTTCTTATCGCCCACTCTCCCTACTTAATGTGGACACAAAAATATTTGCGAAGATAATGGCTAATCGTCTGTCCCAGTTGCTGCCCCAACTGATTGACCCAGAGCAGGCCGGCATTATTCCGGGCCGCACACTGTCGTACAATCTTCGAACAGTGTTTGGTGCTCTTCAACATTTCTGTCAGGAAGTTAAGGCAGCGGCGGTCTTCCTAGTTGCCGAAAAGGTCTTTGATTCAATTGAATGGACCTTTATGCTGGCGGTGCTGCGCCGTATGGGCGCTGGCAAGGGCTTCCTGCAAGTAATTTTGATGCTTCATAATTCGCCCGTAGCCCGGGTTTGTACTGGTGATGCAGTTTCCGCCCTAATCCAGATCTCACAGGGCACCCGTCAGGGATGCCCCCTATCCCCACTACTATATGTGGTGGTTGCAGAACCCCTGTTGCGAGCGTTGCGGGAATATCACGGACACAGGGGACTTTGCTTCCCTAAATACAATTTAATTGTTTTGGCCTTCGTGGATGACATGCTCTTATATACCTGGGACCCAGAGATCCATCTTGCCCCTGTGATTTGTGAGGTGTTACTCTTTGGTGGCCTTTCGGGACTGAAGATTAACTGGGATAAATCCTTCATTTTCCCGCTAACTCCAGCCACGAAGCAGATCCCCCTTGAATTCCCACTCCAATGGACATCCGAACCGGTTCAGTACCTGGGTATCCAGATTCACTCTGATGCCGACCTAGTAATTAAGTTGAACTATGGCAGAGTTACTAGCAAGCTTGGCGACAACATAGATAGATGGATACGGCTCCCGCTCTCATTAGTAGGTAGGGTGTCATTAATGAAAATGGTAATGCTCCCCCGCTTTCTTTTTCTCTTTAGTAATATACTAAGTGGTGCCCCAACAACTATTTAGAATGCTCCGCACTCTGATGAATAAGTTGGCTTGGGTGGGCAGGCCCCCTCGGGTGGCTTTGGATACACTCATGTTGCCATATACTGCGGGAGGTCTGGGCACGCCAGATCTGGAGCTTTAATATAGAATAGTGCAGGCCTCAGACGCACATGGTTGGGTCCATGGCCCACACGATCTTCCTCCCCTCCACATTGAAAATGTTGCTGCTGCCACGGACCCATTACCGCGCTTCTTGACTAAAGCTCCAATGAGACGATGTGGGGTGCTAGACTCGGTGAACTCCACCGTCCATGCTTGGCATGCAATCCTTAAGCTGTATAATGGTGCTCAATTATACTCACCTCGATTGAGAGTGGAGTAGTGCCAGTGGTTCGCTCTTAGCTCTGAGCGAGGAACGCTTTGCTCACTACATAGCTTGCACGTCCACAAGAGGAGCAATTTATAAAAAAACGACCAAGTTGGAACGTGGGAGGAAATATCCGCCGGCATAGTGGCGCCTACTGCGATAATGCAATTTCATTTCTTTAGGACCCGCCATGCTATGCGCGCTGTACTGGGAGACGAGCTCTCAGAGCTTCTGGAGATCCCTCCTGTGTCCATACTATTGCGCTTACAATCACCTACTAAGTTAGTCTCTCATCTTTATGCCTCATCCACACTCACAAAATGGACCCTTTTCATGAAGGTGTGCCTTGCTTGGCAAGCGGATATTGGGGTTCCTATCACTGAAGCTGTTTGGCTTTACTGCTGCGAAGTCACATGCAAGATCTCTCTGAATGGTCGGGAAATCTGAGCCTGGCGCCCGGCCTGGTCTGCACATCATTAATACTGACCAGACGGGCAACTAAAGGCAAATTTCGGGGGGGGGGGGTGCTGACAAAGATTTCGGTGGGGGGGGCTAATTCTTCCAGTCATAGGTAGAGTGGCTCTAAGGAGAGGTGAAAACACAACAATAGCCTCATGAACAAGTAAATGGTCTTTTAAAGACCTGTGAAGTACTTGGGTGCGGCTGCAATTAAAGGGTCGCAAGTCAGCAAAGCTGTCTCAGCCGGGCTGACACACACGACGTGGGTTGTGCACTGTGCAGTGTGTTGTTGTGTCCTTGCACTTCTGGGGGACACCTACTTGTTGTTGGAGCCAATTGTGAGTATGTAGAGTGTGTGACTGGAAAGTCAGTGTTGTGTATTTTTGATCAGCCATGTGTCTTGTTACTGTTTGTGCTCACTGTGCAGACCTGCTCATCCACACTGACAGTGTGGTTGTGTTTTCTCATGCATTGCTGTCACTTGAGGCATTTTTGGCTCCAGTATGGCATGTGTGATGTGAAGTTATGACATCCACTATCTGTGCGTCTGATGCCTACCCATTATAAGTGAGCACTCCATCTATTTGTGTATGGTGCACTCCAGACATGTCCACTACTGATGTACACACCACTTCACTCTCATGTGTTGTCCCCTAGGGCTGCCAGGGTGTGTGCCACCCCACCACTTTATTAGTTACACTATGCTTTGTGGTGCTGATGCACGGGACCAATGTGCCACTCAGGACAGTTTCCCAATTAGTTATATATGATTTTCTTGTACTGTTTTGCAGTCATAGTAGCGCATATGCAGTTCTACTGTTTGTGCTGCACAGTTCTCTGGTCTTGTGGTTTTCACCTGGGTGTCCCAGACTTGGGCATCTGTGGGTGAAGGGTGAGCTGTATGTGTGTTTGCTGAGGTACCTCTTTCCTTCCTGAGTGTGATGTAGTCTGTGTGCTATGGTGATTGGTGTTGTGGGTGTTCATGGTGTGGCACTCATGTCTGTGTGGAATTGGTATGTTTGGTGTACACACATTGCATGTCGTGCATGTAGTGGTGTGAGTGTATGTTGCCTTGTCCTTGCCTGGTGTGCATCCCCTGATGTCCAGCAGTGTTTGCAATGTGATGGATTGGCATGTGCATCTGCTGTGTGTTTGTGTGTGCAGTGTTTGACCTGTGTTGTCTCTTTCAGTTGACTGATGCTCTGTGTGTGATGTTCTATTTGCATGTCAATTCAATTCAAATTAGTCTTTATTTCGACTTATGAGTCACAAAAGACACACAGTTTAAAATTTACATTTCATTACATTAATATTTACAGGGAAGTACATCTTTAAGATCTACAGATTATGATTAAGTATGGGCGGATCTAGCGGATCTCGCGTACGCAAATTTGCGTATTTACGGATTCGCAATCCGCAAAATCCACGAACTCTCGCGGATTTGCGGATTTTTGTGTTTTTTGTGTTCGCGAGCGTTCGCGAGGATTTGTGGACCATTTCGCAATTGCGAACTTACTTTTCGGCTCGCAACGCCCGCGACTATGTTGTTTCTACGTCTGGTTTATTATCACAGGTTCACAGCACCCTCTGTTTCACCACTGCCACCCTCTGGTACACCCATGCCACCCTCTGGTACATCCTCACTGCCACCCATTAGGTTTGTTTATAACTGTAGATTATGGGGGTGAAAAAAAGCAAGCACACCTGCCCTGCTTCAACTGCCATGAATTAACTTGGGGTTGATTAATGTGTCAGTGATTTTGAAACTTCCAGTCTGGCTGACACCTGCTTCCTTCCTTATCTGTAATTTGCTTTCTGTTGCAGTGAAAGCAAGCACACCTGCCCTTCTTCAACTGCCATGAATTAATTTGGGGGTCATTAATGTGTCAGTAATTTTGAAACTTCCAGTCTGGCTGGCACCTGCTTCCTTCCTTATCTGTAATTTCCTTTCTGTTGCAGTGAATTTTTTTTTCACAGGACCTTTATGGTCTACTTGTAGCTATTCTGTGAGCCTGCTGTTTGGGTCATAGCAGGGTCATAGAATAGTTGCAAATAGGCAACTGAACTCTGGAGGGGCCCCTCAGGAAGCACTAGATTGAATGGTTACTAATGTTAAGTTTGAACTTTTGCACCTGCTGATTGCTTTCAGTTTAGCAAAAATCGTTTTTCTGCAATTTCGTGCCATTTGCGGGGCGCGAATCCGTGCAAGATCGATTTCGGAAGCCGCGAATACGTGCGAATACACTATTTTTTTTTTTGCGGCGTGTATGTTCGCATGATTTTTTGCATGTTCGCAAGGCGCTTGTAGGGATACGTTTGCGAAGTTACCCTAGCGGTCATACACGGGCGCGGCCATCTTGTTTGCGTGACGTAATTCCGTTTCCGGCCGCTATGTGTAATCTCGCAACGTGTGCTGCTCGCTAGTACAATTTCGCGCATGATCGCGAGGAAAATCTCGCGCGAACTTACCCACGCGGTCGTGAACGGGCGCGGCCATCTTGTTTCTCATTCATTGCTATGGTTCTGGGCATGCTTTCTGTATCCTCTCTGAATCTCTGCCATCCTTTGCTTGTTTGAAGTTTTTTTGATCTACTTTTACTTATTATCTATCCCTCTATTTTTCTAGCTCTATATTTTTGTGTTTCCTGCTACTTTTTGTTACTTTTAAACTACTTTTTTAAACTCTTTCCTTTTCTTCTTCCCTATTCTATTTCTTCTTTATTATTTAACTTCATTTCTGCCCAGCCCATTGCAAAGGGAGCCGGGAAGCACCCTGAGAAGGGGAAGGGCCCCGCACCCCGTGCCCGGCTCCCGTGTGGGCGTTTGAGGGGGGAGCTAGTGATGCCACGGGAGATCTTTAGCGCGGAGGAGGTGGCCGCACTAATATTCCACGTCCAGCGCCGCCTCCCCAAGACCATCCTGGGAGGCGGCAAGATCGCAACCGGCTATGGCATCCGGGAGCGCCGGAAGCGGTGGGAGAAGGTGTGCCGGGCCATGCTTAAGCTCTCTGGGGTCCGGCGCACCTATAACCAGGCCACCCACCGCTGGACGGATGTCATGGACCGGGAACGCGACTTGCTGGACGCGCTCGGCGTAGAGGTCCCTGGGCTTGGTGAGTAGTAGTAGCTATTTCTAGCTATTTCATCACTACTCTGTTTTATCCGGCTCTGTTATTTGCAAATCTTTGTTCTTTACCAAGAGCAATAATGCTGCCGATTACATTGTAGGTAAATTATATTTCAAAATCTTCTATGTATTTCAGGTGCACTGCTCTCCTTCTCAGTAGCCTTGCTTGCTACTATGCTTATTTGTTTTGTATTTTGTGTTCATTTCATTGGCCTGAGAAATTATGTATGAGTGTAGTGTAAAGAACTGCGTAATACTAGACACTAAGGGTCATATTTTCAATTGCCGGCGCATCCCTGCAAAGTAGCAGGGATGCGGCAGTAATTGTGCGCCATGCCACCACCACCACCACCCATGGGCCCAAAACATCACAGAAGCCTTACGCATCTGTGCCGTAAAGGCGGCGCATTGCTGGAGTTGCGTGCCAACGATGGCGCAGCTCCAGCAATGCTCTGGGGTGCCCTATCTCCCCAATGCTGCATCAAGCCGTACGTCGGCTTCAAGCAGGCGCAGTGTTTCAGTCACGCATCATTGTCCTAAAAGTGACTGATTGACATCTTTTAGATTTCCCTCAGCCACTTTTAGGATTCGTTCCTGCGCAGGAACGCCCTCCCTTGCGCCGGAACGCCCCCTGATGGCGCAGGGCTTTACAACGTCATGCATCTCCCATATGCGTCATTTTTTTTTTATATACGCCGCACCATGGCGCCTCTTTTGTTCTGCCGCTGCGTCACACAAGTCACGCAACAATGGAGGAAAATGAGCCGCAAGGGACTTCTAAATAAGCCCCAACAGACTGAAGTCCAGTACTTCCTTTAGACACATGGCTATAAGAAGAAATAGTGGTGGTGGTCGGTGGATTGATAGTTTGAGTATTCACTGATCTGCAAGCACGATGGACTTTGTCTGTCACTTCGCGTGCTGCGGACTGCTGCCTGCCAGGCCTAGGCAAACCTTTTTAGTAGTCTGTTTAGTGAGTTACATAGGAACTTTCAAAGTCAACGGTCCGCAAATCAGGCAATACGAATAACGTAGTATACCACATGAGATTGGTCAATATATCCCGTGGGATAGTTGTCTATCTATTTGCTATTTCTCCAAAATATTTTGTTATTGTTCTTTTGAAATGTTTGATTTGGTTGACAAATCTCATCCATGTTTTCTGGTTTTTCTTTCTTTCATGTTGTACATCAGCTCCACCCAAGGGCAAGAGGACACAGGAGGAGGAGGAGGGTGCTGTTCAGGAGGATGCAGGCCAGGATCGGGCAGGCGAGGGCTCCTTTGCTGGCCCCAGTAAGTTTTAATTTTAATATAGAGTACCTATTTTTTCCTAGCGTTCCTCATTCGATTTTTTCTAAATCGTCTTTGATCTTCTTGTAGACTGGATCTAAATTCTTATCCTGCCTCGACTATGACTCCCTGTGGTATTACTAGATTATTCTTATTAGTCTGTCTGTGTAGCTAACTAAGATTGCACATTTGTCAATTCCATTGGACTCCCATTCTAGTCAGCAATAGCTCTATGCACTGAGTGCAGTCCTCTGGGATTGTCCATAATGTCTTTTCAAGTCTTCTAAATGTTTATGCTTTGACAATTGCCAACAATAAAAAGGTGAATGACCACCAAGAAAGAATAAGATACTACTTAACTTTTGGTTTGGATAGGAGGACAATCCATTCTACTAGTGTTGCAGGGACAAATCTGCACAGACCGAACTATGAACACTAAATAGTGCATTGTTTATCAATTATAATAGGCGCAGGTAGACTTTCTTTCCACATACCTCAGTGATATCAGACTTTGAAGAACCCCCAATCTCCTTACTGACTAGATAGTGTGGCAGAGTCATTTAGCTCCCAAAGTCACCGATGATTGATCCCCAATGATGATTAGATTATCCAACGCAGGACAAGAGTACGGAGTCACAGTCAAGAAGTGTCAGAGGCACTCATGTTTGCAAAAATTCCAAAACCTTTAGCTCATCCACTCTAGTCTGGAGGACCAAAAACCACAGAGTCTATTTAAGTTTAAAAGCTTTATTAAAACTAAACACATTTATTAAAATCAACTTTGTCGTTTAACTGAAAATGGAAAAGTGCTTAGTGCTAACGATTAATTGGACACATTTCTTGTGGTCGAGCTGAGCTCTCACCTGGTTTGAACTTGAGCTTGACCCTGATCGTGTTCTTATAAGTCAAGCTTCTGTTAGGAGAAAAAGTGGTGTGTGTTAAAAATAAAAAGCAAGCATTCATCAGTTGTGCCAAAAAGTGCATCAAGACAACAGCCTTCCCTGGAAAAAGGGACATTTTTACTTTAGAGTAGACAGTTACAAATTATTACATTGTATTTCGTTTTTTTAACATTTCTTTATTCCTCCTAGACCAAATATTATATAGTAGTGAGTGGTGTATTCTAACATTCTTAAATGTACTTTGTAGGTGGAACATCTGGTGGCGGGGCCAGCGCGGAGGTGGTGGTGTTGGACGCGGACTCTGGGGAGGAGGCGGTGCAAGTGCCGGACGTTCGCACGGTGGTGGCGGGAAGAGGTAAGCTATATATTCCTTACTTATTGAGATTGAAGACTGCATAGTGTGCTTTCTGCATGGGTGTATTATAAATCAACCAGGTAGTAGCCTCCTCTAAATGTACTTCGACTTAGCTGTGATATATCCGGTTATTACGGTGGACACTCCGTACCTCTCTTAATAACTTTAGTTTAGTAGTAGTACGTCATTCATGTGTGGGTGTATCACTGTTCACTCAATAATAAGCAAAGCACCTAAAGTCATCCCATATGTCATCAAATACATCCCATGTGAAGTGATAGATAATCAAATTATTTAGCTTCTTCATTTTCCTTTTCTAGTACTCATTTGCACTGTAGGGTGAAAGGTAAATTAATTAAGCAGTAGCCCTTGTAACAGAGTATTCTCTGTGCCACCCGTAATAGAAAAGTAATAGCTTCACCACCTGCATGTACTGGACCGGTACAGTAACGCAAGTCTGTCTCACTCATCATGGTGTGCATCTGTTTTTCTCGGCTGCAAGTTCACTGCGCTGGCGTTCTGCCGGCGTGCATAAGATAACGTACCAATTTTCCTAAACAAGAGAGAAGAAGAATAAGAATAAGACTGGTGTACTGTCATAGTCGACTGTAATGGAAGTCCATAGTGGTCGTAGAATTAGTTCATTAAACTCCCACTAATGTTAGAGCAAGGATGCAGAAGTGTGAGGTTAGATAGATACTGTCCTCAATAGTTATGTACTGTGCTTTCAATTTGCTACTTGTACTGTGACACAACTTTCGGCTCGATCACTTTGTGTTATTAATGTTAAGGAGCATTGGTTACAGACTATGTCTTTCTTTCTTCATATAGTTGCTCCTTCCAAATCGACATCACGGAGGGAGCAGGCTCGAATGGCCCGGCAACGGAGGCTGGATGCCACTGTCGCCGAATATCGGCGGCTGGTGGCCCTGGAGGAGGAGGACACGCAGTCAACCGGTGGAACCACAACATCCTCCACTGGGACAGCTGCATCCTCCTCCGTGCCCCCACGGGCTGCCAGCCAGCGCAGTGCTCCTGCGGTACGGAGCCGGGCTACGAAAAGCCAACCGCCACCGCCAAGCAGCAAAAACACCAGCTGCCCCCCACAGGAGTTGCAAGGCACGCCAGCGCCGCTTAGGACTCAGAGTGTCGTACCTGGAGCAGGAGGTCCATAACTATAAGAACTTGGTGGAGGGCCTCCGCTTCGATCATGCCACCCTCCGCAAGGAGTATGATGCCCTGGCCGCAAAATTCACCAGCACCCTCCAGTAGTGGAGTGTCCCTTGCCCTTTTTTTAGAGACTTTTGGGGGGTGGGATTTGGGAGTTGGGTTCTTTTTGGGACTTTTGAAAGATAATCGTTGGGGTTAGGGAGGGTCTTGAGGGAGATTATTTTGTTAGGGCTACATAAATATACTTTTTTAAACTTTATCTGACCATACCTGTTTTTTACTGCTTTTGAGTCTGGTGGGTGGGGGTTTAACAGTAAGTTTGTTTTCCTGAAGAGTCCTAGGAGTTTAGTAGTACTACCGTCAATCTCTCGTCTAGTCCTAATACTCCATTATACTACCTCCCACCAAACGCTTATCTTACCTGTAATTTGTGTTTGAAATTAGGGCTAGGCCCAGGGCTGGCTCCACGGGAAATGGGGATTAAGGTTGGCAATCCTGGGCGGATGAAATGTCCTCATTGCGGTGGTACTAGTGGTGTGACGCAGTGGCAGTTGCATGCCTATGGAAAAAAAGAAAACGAAACCTGGTTTGTCCTTACTGTAGCATTACAACGGTTACGGTACGATAGAGAATATAGCAGGTGACAGTACACTAGAACAGTGCCACAATGTAGCCTAAGAAATGGTAAAGTATTGCAAGTATAACTAGTACTTGCGTTGAATTTATTTGACATTGGCTCCTACTACTACAAGAAATGGTACTGAAGCTGAGTAAGTCTAGAATATATCCTCGTATTCCTTCACCAGCCTGTTGCTATGACCTTATCCTCCCCAGCAAGTGTGTGGAATTATTGATGTCATTTAGTCAGACATCAAGCAAAACCACACAGCCCGGAGGAAGAGGGTTAGGGTTTGGAAAATGGATGGGAATGGGGGTTTCTTTTTGGGTAGGTTTTGTTGAGAGAAGAAAAAAAAAGCACAGCATGGACAAACAATAATTGAAGCTAAAGAAATCTTTGGGTACAAACTAAAGCTAACCACATGCAGTCACACTCATAGAAGAAAACAATGGATACTGTATCTGTATGTTGTTGGAGTTGTCCTGTTGAATTTGGTAAGTAAGTTGCATGCAGCAAACAATTCCTCTTATTAGCGGCACTCCTCCATTCCAGCTGACGCTTCGTCCATCAATGTTGGTGACCACTGACAGAAGACACCCTGTCCACTGCCTGCCTGGCGGATGTTGACTGAAACCCGGCCTGTAATTATTGAACGGAAAACAGGAAGTGCTATTACAATACCACTGATAAATAAATATATGGTATGTACGCTGTGTGGTGCAAAAAGTCACACTTTGATTTTCCTAATAGACAGTACAATATTTTTGAAATTGCGTACTCTGTCTGAGTCACCTTTTGAAGGATAAATAAGTATGGCCAAATTAATTTAGCGGATCTTTCCCCTCAAGCTAGGTGTACTGTAAACTGTGTTTTAGAACAAAATTAGACCTTCCCAGTAATGCTCCCACCAATACCCTTACTAAAGCCAGTCGCAAAAATGTAGAAGACCCCCAATCAGATCTAAAAAAACGAGGCCTAGCAGAAAAATGGTGACATAACGTACTTTGAAAGTAAAAGTAGGCCCAAATACCCCCTTACCCACCGTGGATTGTATTCAAACCACTTGCAAGCAAGCAAAAGTATCCATAGCCAGCATCGCTCCAAGAGTGCTCTAAGACCCCAGAACTCAGTTGCAAAAATCTAGAACACCCCGAAACACATGCAATCCTGCTGCTAGGGCTAACCCTAACGAACCCTAAGTTACAAAAAGTGCCAAAAGGCTTTTCATTATGGATTTTGTCCAAACCACTTCTATCCGGTATTAGACCTTCCCAGGAATGCCCCAAGAGACCCGCCAACCCACCCGCAAAAAAGCACGCGACAACACCCCCAAACAGCCAAAAAGCAAAATCTCATACTTACAATATCTCTCGACCTTCGGTCCAAACGCGCTGTACAGCTAGGTCATCATCATAACTCCTGTTTTCCACCACGCATTTCCTGAAAAGCAAATGCAATCAAGATTAGACTGTCGCAGCAGTGCTCCCAGACCCCAAAAGTCACCCACAAACACCCAGAACCCCGCCAAAGAGCACCTCAAAGGCAAGCAAGTCTGCAAAAACGGCAAGAAATTTCCGCCTCATATTTGGTCCAAAACACTTTTATCCGTTATTAGAGCTTCACAGCAATGGGCCCAGAGCCGTCAACTCACCCGCAAAGAAGTAGAACACCTCCACAAGTGCTGAGTCTTTCATCATTGGGCGTAATCCAGCCCTCTGCTTTGAGGGAAATAGGAGTCTGGAGGAGGAGGATAGAGGAGCATGTTCTTCTGAACTTGTGAACCTGAGGAATGTAGACTGCGGCACCTTCAAATCAATAAGCAAACAAGTGAAGACAGTTCTGCTGATGGGCTTGTTTTTGTGATTAGGTGATTAAAGTTTGAATTAAATTAACTGTGCAAAACAAAGAAAGACAGACACACAGGAATAAAAGTGAATAAGGACGAAAAAGAAAGTTATTGATTCATTGTCTCATTTTCAGGGCTCGGTGTCAGGGAATAAGAATAAGAGTTCGTCATCATACTCTGCGAATTCAGGCAGGATGAGGTCAGCGTCACTGAACAGAGAACAAATTCCCTCATCTACGTTGCTGTCCTCCTCGTCTTCATGCGGCGTGCTTTCTCGTACTTTGTAATCTGGTGGTATGAGGTGCTGATTCATCTTGATCATTGTTAGCCTCTCCACATTTTTGGGCGAGAGGCGGCTCCGTTTGGGAGTTACAATGCCACCAGCAGCACTGAAAACACGTTCAGAAGACACACTTGTGAGTGGGCAAGACAAGTAGTTTATAGCCAGGTTGGAGAGCTGTGGCCACAATAGTTTTTTCCCATGCCAATACTGCAATGGCTCATCATTAAGAAAGACCTCTGTTGAGTCATTCAGATAGTCCTGCACCATCGACTCAAGGTCCTCAACGGTTCCTCCACTTTGCTTACTTTTTGCTGTGCTTGTGACCTTTTTTCGAGAACCATACCCAAGCAAAGTTAGCCAATCCTCTTCAGCAGCCAATGTTACTCTTGTGTGTGGTGCAGATGATCCGGTTGCCGGTGTCTTTAACGGCTGAGAGGTCTCTTGTGCCACAGCCACAGGTGCAGAAGTGGATTCTTTTGACTGGGGATGGCCTGCTGATGCTGATGCTGATGTACTGCCTTCTCCTTCAATATCCTGCCGTTCTTTTTCAAACCTCTTGGCTGACCAGGCTAGCCAACGTTTGTACTTTTTAACATCTTCATCAGCAAAAGGAAAGAATGCTTGGCCTGCCAGCGCCTTTTTGTAGCGTGGATCCAGAATAGTAGCACAAATGTAATGCTGTTCTGAGTTGATCATTTTAAGACGTTCATTACCACGTAGGCGCTCTAATAATTTCTCCGACAAAACAAAAGGGTCTTTGTTTTTTTCATCTTTTTCTAACTCAGAAGACACCGCCTTCAGTTGGTGCTCCCGCATGCACAACAATGGGATAGCTTTTCCCAAATTACAGTCCTCCTTGCTGACTGCACGCGTGAAGACCTCAAAAGGACGAAGCATTTCTGTCAGGCTTTTAACTATTTCCCAGTGCGCAGCATCCATCCTCAGGTCCTTCTGAGCTGTACCCAGTGTTAAGAAATAGTGATCGAGTACTGTATACTGCTCATACAGACGCTCAAGCATGTAGAAGGTTGAGTTCCAACGTGTTGCCACCTCCTGGATGAGTGCTTTCACTGGCATTCGACGTTCATGTAGCAGGCTCCTCAGATGCTTCCGGGCCTTAAAAGAATGGCTGAAATGGTTGCACATTTTTCGGCAGGTGGCCATTACCTCGCACGCTGGACTGTCTTTATCACTCAAGAATTTTTGAACTACCAGGTTGATACAGTGCGCCAAACACGGCACTCTGAAATAGTCACCCAGCGCCATGGCCTTAACTACATTGGCGCCATTATCCGTGGAAACATAACCAATCCGGCGTTTTTTGGGGACAGCCAGTGAAAGACCTTTTTGTTAAACTCGTCCAAAATGTTTCGTGCTGTGTGACTTTTCTCCAAGCCAAACATGGCTAGTGTTGCATGTTTCCGAGCAGCTTTAAAAACTTGGTCCGGGTCAACACCTGCGTTTAGCTTTGCTTTCACACCTGAAAAAGAGACCCAGTGTGCAGTGATGCACATGTAATCCGCGCCTGCGCCACTGGTCCACATGTCTGTTGTCAGATGTATAGTGTGAACAGCACTCTTCTGCAAAGCTGCCCCAATCACCTCCAGCACATCTTCATGTAGTGCTGGAACCGCAACTCTGGCAGAATAGAACCGGCTAGGAACCTTCCATTTAGGGCAGAGCGCTGCCACTAATTCTAGAAAACCTACCGCTTCTACAAAAGAAAAAGTTAGAAGGTCCACAGCTAGCATTTTAGCCAGCTTAGTGTTATACAGACGCGTCAGTGGGTGGTTGTGTTCATATGGCGCGTCTGAAGAAAACATGGTTCTAATGTTGCCCTGGACCAAGCATTTACGGGATGATAATGACTTCATTGACCCAATTATGCTCGCTGGTGAACTTTTTCGCCTTGGTGTCTCACTCGCTACAACACTCTTAGTGTGCCTCACATGGGGTGTGCTGCTGACAGGGGTACTGGGTGTAAGTGAAGTGTTTGACACGTCTTCTTCCTCCTCGTCATCATCAGATGAAACATCAACGTTTTCTTGACTTCCAATTCGGGCTTCCTTGATCGCCTTTAGGTGCGCAAACCATTGGACAGTGTGCTGTCTCCTAAGATGACCTCTCTGGCCTCCGGTACCATAGTTGGTACCAAACTTACCACGACTAACTGCAACCTTACAAATGGTACAAATGGCGAACTTTTCCCTTTTTGGGCAAACAGTAAAGAAGTCCCAAACTGGGGACTTGAAGTGTCTGTGGGGGCCGGAGGAGGCGGCGATACTGGTGGTGGTGGTCATGCTGCTAATGCCAGATGAAGTGGAGGATCTGGATTGCCCAACTTTTGTACGTTGTGCACTTTCACCGCCACTAATTAAGGTCGAGGTGGATGGAGGTCCCTTCTTGTGAGAAAGAAATATGGAAGCGGTACGAGTTGCTGTACTACTTAACTCCAATGATTGTGGTGTTTCCACTGCCTCCTCGTCGACAACATCATCATCATCACCCTCCGCAGCTTTTCGGGCTAGGGTCAAAATGTCTGTTTGCTGCATGCCCGCTGGAGCTGCAGTGACCTTTATGATGACTGGGTCGTTGTTGTCAGAGTCTTCATCAGCAGCAGTATCCGCCACTTCTTGTTGAGCCTCATCATCACACTCCATAACTCTGAGACTTTGGACGAGCTTCCTTTTAGGCTTAACTACCTTTGTCAGATCATGTGCCTCACTCTCAGACGGCAGTGGTGCTGGTTCCCAATTTTGATCCGTATCATCAGAAGGAGGTGTGCTTGAAGAAGATGTAGACACCACCCTTGATCTCTTCCTTGCTAGGGGTGTGGAAGACAATGAATGATCATCAGGAGGAGAGTCTTCCTCAAATGATACCTCCCCTTGATTGTTGATTTTCTGATGTGCCCCTACTTCGGGAGGAACAACTATTGTGGGCACTTGTGACCCTCCATGCACCACTGCTTGCGCATCTCCTTGCGCTGCCTCTCCTTCCACATGTACTTGGGCTTGTACTTGCACATGTGGTTTTTGTTGCGGCTGTGGTTGTTCAACACTCGTCAGATGAGTTACAACAACCTGTGTTGATTGAGGGACATTGCTGCTACTTTCTTGCGATGAGCCAACATCACTGGTCGATGGTGATTGAACAACTAGACTAAGTGCCTCTGCAGCAGTGAAGGGCTTGGACTTAAGTTGGCGTGGTGGTGGTGGTGGCACTGAGTCCAATGGAGCGGGGGTGCTGCTCCCAGCTTGGTCCCCAGCAGATCCCGCTGCTGCTGCAGGCATACTTTTTTTTTTACTCCCAAAAAAAGGGACGGCCGGCACACCAGTCTCCTTGGTAACTTGCTTCTTCTGCTCCTTACTGGCAACTTTCTTGCTAGAGGAGCTACGGGTATCTTTTTTTGGGGCCATCTTCTTCAGAGCAGGTCAGAACAGCAGGCAGCAGTTGCACGAGTTGCAGAGTTGTCTGTGTCCAGACGTGACGTCGCGTGACGTTATGCTGCACACACACACCGCTGCAGGACTTCTTCCTGGCACTGGTGGTTCTCTTGAGTCTTGTGCACCTAAAAGCAATGGAAGACAGAGGAACATCAGTTCAGTTATACACCCCAAAAAATCGAAAAACACTGAAAAATCAGCACAATCCCATGCCATCCATGATGTTTACATTCAAGACACCCCACAGAAAGACTAGGCCCATGCAACACTCACTACCCCTGGGCATAATGGATGAAAAGTAGGCAAAATAAGTGCAGGCCTCAGACACTGCCTCTCTTCAAAATGGCCCCTTGCACCCCAAGCACATGTTGCCTGTACCAGCCAGCACTCAAGATGGCCACCACCACCACCCACATGGCCAGTCCACATCAACAGTACACCCCAAAAAAACCGAAAAACACCCAAAAATCACCACAATCCAATGCCATCCAGGATGTTTACATTAAAGAGAGTGAGACCCCACAGGCAGGCACACTCAGTCCATGCACCACTACCCCTGGGCAAAAGGCCACACCAGCAGCCCCAAAAAAACGACAAAAAACACAAAAAACAGCACAATCCCAGCCCATCCATGGCCTCAATGGTGTTTAAATTCAAGAGGACACCCCACAGAAAGACTAGGCCCATGCAACACTCACCACCCCTGGGCAAAGGACCCCACCAGCAGCCCCAAAAAACGACAAAAACCACAAAATTCAGCACAATCCCAGCCCATCCATGGCCTCAATGGTGTTTAAATTCAAGAAGACACCCCACAGAAAGACTAGGCCCATGCAACACTCACTACCCCTGGGGATAATGGATGAAAAGTAGGCAAAATAAGTGCATGCCTCAGACACTGCCTCTCTTCAAAATGGCCCCTTGCACCCCAAGCACATGTTGTCTGTACCACCCAGCACTCAAGATGGCCACCACCACCACCACCCACATGGCCAGTCCACATCAACAGTACACCCCCAAAAAAACAGAAAAACACCCAAAAATCACCAAAATCCAATGCCATCCAGGATGTTTACATTAAAGAGAGTGAGCCACACCACAGGCACACTCAGTCCATGCACCACTACCCCTGGGCAAAAGGCCACACCAGCAGCCCCAAAAAAACGACAAAAAACTGAAAAATCAGCACAATCCCAGCCCATCCATGGCCTCAATGGTGTTTAAATTCAAGAAGACACCCCACAGAAAGACTAGGCCCATGCAACACTCACCACCCCTGGGCAAAGGGCCCCACCAGCATCCCCAAAAAACGACAAAAAACACAAAATTCAGCACAATCCCAGCCCATCCATAGCCTCAATGGTGTTTAAATTCAAGAAGACACCCCACAGAAAGACTAGGCCCATGCAACACTCACTACCCCTGGGCATAATGGATGAAAAGTAGGCAAAATAAGTGCAGGCCTCAGACACTGCCTCTCTTCAAAATGGCCCCTTGCACCCCAAGCACATGTTGCATGTACCAGCCAGCACTCAAGATGGCCACCACCACCACCACCCACATGGCCAGTCCACATCAACAGTACACCCCAAAAAAACAGAAAAACACCCAAAAATCACCACAATCCAATGCCATCCAGGATGTTTACATTAAAGAGAGTGAGACCACACCACAGGCACACTCAGTCCATGCACCACTACCCCTGGGCAAAAGGCCACACCTGCAGCCCAAAAAAAACGGTAAAAACACAAAAATCAGCACAATCCCAGCCCATCCATGGCCTCAATGATGTTTAAATTCAAAAAGACACCCCACAGAAAGACTAGGCCCATGCAACACTCACTACCCCTGGGCATAATGGATGAAAAGTAGGCAAAATAAGTGCAGGCCTCAGACACTGCCTCTCTTCAAAATGGCCCCTTGCACTCCAAGCACATGTTGCCTGTACCAGCCAGCACTCAAGATGGCCACCACCACCACCACCCACATGGCCAGTCCACATCAACAGTACACCCCAAAAAAACAGAAAAACACCCAAAAATCACCACAATCCAATGCCATCCAGGATGTTTACATTAAAGAGAGTGAGACCACACCACAGGCACACTCAGTCCATGCACCACTACCCCTGGGCAAAAGGCCACACCTGCAGCCCCAAAAAAACGACAAAAAACACAAAAATCAGCACAATCCCAGCCCATCCATGGCCTCAATGATGTTTAAATTCAAGAAGACACCCCACAGAAAGACTAGGCCCATGCAACACTCACTACCCCTGGGCATAATGGATGAAAAGTAGGCAAAATAAGTGCAGGCCTCAGACACTGCCTCTCTTCAAAATGGCCCCTTGCACCCCAAGCACATGTTGCCTGTACCAGCCAGCACTCAAGATGGCCACCACCACCACCACCCACATGGCCAGTCCACATCAACAGTACACCCCAAAAAAACAGAAAAACACCCAAAAATCACCACAATCCAATGCCATCCAGGATGTTTACATTAAAGAGAGTGAGACCACACCACAGGCACACTCAGTCCATGCACCACTACCCCTGGGCAAAAGGCCACACCAGCAGCCCCAAAAAAACGAGAAAAAACACAAAAATCAGCACAATCCCAGCCCATCCATGGCCTCAATGGTGTTTAAATTCAACAAAACAGTTGTATCATGCACCCATAACCAACCCTGGTCCTACTGGATACTGTGGCTACCCACAATATATTTTATTTAATGTTCTGAAAAAGTTCCAAAATTGTAGTTGCAGCAACTGTAATGCCCCAAACAAACTTACTTGTGAAAGTTGATTTCTAATCCAAAAGTGATCCACAGAAAGTCAAAAAGGCCTCAAATCCAAATATCCAGCAGCACCCACAAAAAGTAATCCTTCCAGGTCAAGGTCCAAATGAAAGTGACCAGCACATGAAGAAAGCACTGGGAGGAGCCTGCTGGACAGGGACAGGAAGTTGGAGACTGTGGGGCACTTCCTTCCCCCCCCCCAAAAAAAATGGACTCCTTGCAAAAAAAAAGGCCATGCAAATGTCAACCTGAGGAGTGATTCTGATACAAATCATCATTTTCTGAAGGTTTATCCTGTTTGCTGGTGGATTTCTTGTGCAGAATTGCAAAATCTCTATTTCGCGAGTGCGAGATTGTTCCTGTCCGCCGCAACTACGTGTTCGCAATTGCGAACTCTCGCGAGGCGTGCTGTGCAAGGTGGCAAGCCGCGATTACGTATTCGCGGGCACCAAACTCCCGCGGGATCCCGCAGCAAGATCCAAAATGGCACAGCACTCGCAAAATATGATCAAGAAAAACAACTTGGCAAACGCTTAATGACGGAAAGTGAACGCCGTGCACCACGCCGCGCGCCGCAATATTGTATCACCAAGCAAAAAATCCGCCGCGAGCGAATTTACGGATTTTCGACAAATTCGCGAGAGTTCGCGGATTGCGAATTTGCCGAAAATCCGAAAAATCCGCGAGCGGAACGGATTTTATGCCCATGCTTAATTATGATTACCACAAACTTGGGGGCCGATTAGGATGGCGGACGGACTTGCGTCCGTCCGGCCTCCCAGAGGTGGAGGGACCGTCCGCATGGACTGCGGAGGTCCCTCCGTGCAAATCAGGATGTGACCGCCACCCTGGCGGTCACATCCTGGATATTTAACATTGCGGCGGGTGCTGCTTCAAGCAGCACCCGCCGCAATGTTAAAAGTGCATGTGTAACATTTACATGCACAAAGCGGCAGGCACCGCGCGGTGCCTGCCGCTTTGTGCATGTAAATGCTGGGGGGTACCATAGGTACCCCCCATGTGCACCCCCCACCCGCCTACGCCCTGGGGGCCCGCAACGGGCCCGCAAAAGTACACATGCTTTTCCACGGCGGAAAAACCGCCGCGGAAAAGCATGTTTACTAATGCTTCCTAATTTGGCTGGCGGTGTCTGATAGACACTGCCAGCCAAAGGAGAGCTTTTCCGCCGCGGTTGTAATCCGACCGCGGCGGAAAAGCAGCGGACAGAATCCAAGACCCACCAGCCATCGTAATGCGGCGGTGGGTCTTTGGTGACTCCGCAGAGGATTTTCCGCCTCCTCCGGGCCGGCGGTGGCTTCCGCCGGCCCGGAGGAGGCGGAAAATCCTCTATCATAATCGGCCCCTTGGTATTTCAACTCGACCAATAAAAACATAAATAGTATGTTTAGATAAAAAACATTTAAAATTGATTAAAAAGATATCCACATTTATACCACAGTAGATTTATAAGAGCTGCAATGCTTTCAGTTTACCACTTCGGATTGACCACATCCACTTTAGAAATTTTGCAAGCGCGATCACCAAAGTGTCAGAACAGTCTGTTTGAAATATCCTCAGTGCTGCTGTCCCAGTCTGAATCCCCTTTTGGATGCAAATCAACCTAATCCATTTGTGGCGAGGAGCTTTATACTCTGGGCATTCAAACAGGACATGAGCTATGCTTTCCGAGTGTGATATACAGAAAGGGCACGTGTGATCATTTTTGCTTGTCGACCATTTGCAGGTAACCGTATTGAGTGGGAGGGTCCCAACCCTGAACTGATGAAACAGTTTCCTGTCAAATGGCAATGTGATAAGATCCCAATATCTCTCATACAGGGGAATATGTTTCAGATCCAAAAAAGCCTTGGTAAGCGTTGGATCAGTGTGTGACTGAAACACCTCTTGGGATATCATCGCCCAGTATGCTTCTCTTAGCTTAAGTTTTGAGGGGAATATACTCTCCTGGGGATTGTCCCATAAATCCCTCATACCTATTGCCTTGAGTAAAAATGTAACCTTCCTGAACCATAAGAGTTTACCCCCGATATCCATGTTACGCGTTTCCAGCAATGCTGACGCATAATGAGAGAGTTCAGGCGTCACCCACAGTCTCCTCCAATATGCAATTGGTCTGAACCTGCAAATGTCCTGTATGCTATAACTTCCCAGATCCAATCGTAATGGTACGAGAGGTGTAGAGGGCGGGAGCCCTGTTATGCAGCGAAGAAATGTGTGATGTGCCATTTGCAAGCCCGTTATGTCAGAAACCCCCCAGAGTTCTGCTCCATACAGCATGGATGATCTAACTTTTGTGTCATAGATTTTAAGTACTGGGGCCAGTGGTTTTGTGGCTGGGGACTTGAACTCTCTTAATAGAACACCAGCCAACTGTGCATGCTTAGAGGTTAGATATGACATGTGTGGCTTCCACTGAAGCCTGGAACCTAGTATTATGCCCAGATAACTAAAGCTGTTCGTCTGTTCTAAGAGTTCCCCGTTCATAAAAACTCTGCCCCTAATGTTCCTATGCTTATGCATAACCATGAATTTTGTCTTGGATACATTTACAGATAACCCATAGTCATTACAGAATTTTTCGAAGCAGCCGATTGATTTCTGAAGCCCTTCCTGGGTTTTGGATATTAGAAGAGTATCATCGGCAAACATTAACAAGGGGACCGTGATACCATTCTGTTTAGGAGCATCTGTATGAGAGTCCCTATAATAATCTATGACCCGGTTTATGTATAGAGTAAATAATGTGGGAGCCAAAACACATCCTTGTCGGACACCTCTTGCCGTTGGAAATCTGTTGGTCACCTGACTCTGGGTTCCCCATCTCACCTGCGCGAAGTTATCATCGTGCAATTTGATCAAGACTGTGAGCAATTCAGGGGGCATACCTTGTTCCTAAAGCGCACGCCACAGCCTGTCTCGTGGGACGAGGTCGAATGCAGCCTTCAGGTCAACAAAGGCTGCATAGAGTGTGCCGCCCCCCAGAATCACCCATTTCCAGTAAATTGTGGAGAACCTAAAAACTTGATCCACTGTGCTGGTGGAGGGTCGGAAGCCAGCCTGTAACTTAGACATGACCCCTGATTCCTCCATCCAGTTCTGGATCCTAAGAAGTATCATTCTGGCCACAACCTTTTGGATACAAGCTATTAGGCTTATCGGCCTATAATTGGCTGGGTCTGTGCGGTCCCCCTTTTTGGAGATAGGTATGATTTCTGCTCCCCGCCATGTGTCCGGCAAAGCAGTTCCTCTTGCGATGGCATTTGCCAACAGCTCAATGTACGGGACCCAGACTTCTCTGTTGTGTAAAAAGAGATCAGCTGGAATTTTGTCTAGGCCCGGGGCTCTACCTTTGGGGATTAAATTAAGGGCATAATCAACTTCTTTCCTAGTGAACATGAGTGTGCTTTTAGATATCGGACAAATAATTGGGTCCAGAGCAGTTAGTGGGAAACCATTATCATTGGCAAACTGGGTCCTGAAATACTGTGTCCAGCGTTCAGGAGGGACGTGGTTTTCGGGCTGAGGTTTTGAATTCCCTTTACCCCACCTCACCAAGTGCCAGAAACCCGTCATATCTCTGGACTTGCTTGCTTCTAATAGTTCTTCCCAGTATTTATTATCCCATGTTTTTTTTGCTTCATGTTGCGTCTTTTTATAATTGCATGTCATTGTGTGTGATTTGTTTGTGCATTGTGATACATTCAAATGTCTGTTACAAGTGTAGTGTGCATTATTTGTGTGTCTGTCACATGCACTTGTGGCTATTCTTGTTCCTGGGCTTGTTTTGGGTGCATCCTTGGTATTTCCTCCTCTTAGATTTGACCTGTCACTTGTCAGGATTGTGCATGTGCATGCATGTGGTACACTATGACGCCATGTTGACTTAATGGGTGGTGTGGTATGTCTGTGTGTTTTCTTATTGGCCCATTGCTCCCATTTTGTGTCCATGATTGTTTTGAGATGATGCACTTCTTGTCTGTGTTGGGGTATGTTGTCTGTGCATTGTTCCTGATTGATGATGGTGTGTACTCCTGTTCTGTCTGGGCTCCCATTGCCTTTTGCCTGCTTTACTGCACAGGTCTGGGCTTGTTGTACTTCTGTGTATGTTGTTAGTGAGTTTTGTGTTTGGCTGTTGGTTTTGTGTCAGCATTGGTTCAGGCATCCCTGAGTGTGTGTTTGTGTGATGTTTGTGGATGTCCCCCAGGGAGTGTGATTGTTTGTCAGTGTATTCTCTGGACATTATTGGCACCATTCCGTTTGTTTGACACTGGTGTTGAGTGTTGCAGGTGTGATGTGGGTGGGGGAGGGGTATGTGTGAAGGATCCAACTTGTGTTTGACAGTCATGGAGTGTGACAATGGGCCAATGGGTTGTGTTGATGACATACACCTGTCAAGGTGTTGGATACAGATGTGTGGCTGCTCACTGTTTGACTTCAGAGACTTCCTATCATCCCTGTGCCTATGCATGAGTTGCCTTGCTGACTCCCTGAGTTGTTGCACAGGGATAACTGGGGTTTGATTTCCCTCACTGTGCCAGCCATGTGTGATTTGATGGCCTAAGGGTGTTGTGATATGTTCCTGCTCTTGCAGGTGATGTACACATGCTTTGTGGCTAACCCCTTGGCTTTCCATAGGTGTCCACCTCACTTTGGTCTTGCCCATGTGTTGTCCTCCATTGCTGCTGACATCTGGTCTGTGTATGTGGCTGTGTGCCAGTGTGGGGTATGTCTGTGTGACTTGACAGACGGTGTGTCCAGTTGAGTGATTGTTCAGATTTTGTATGAGTGTTCGTTTTGTGCTTAGACTCAGTTTTCTTGACATAAGTGTAGTGTAGGTGTGGTGTGAGGGTTGTACTGGCCCTGAGCTTCTGTGCTGTGTGTTCCTCTGCAGAGACTGTCTCCCTAGTTGTTTGGTGTGTGGTGCAGGGTGTGGGTTCACCTGGCTGGGTATTGTGCATGGGGGAGCACAGGAGGGGCGCATAACATGTCTCTTAATGTATGTGTGGGGCCTAGTGTGTGGAGGGTGGAGATGTGGCCCTATGATCTTTGTGCACTGCCCACGCCTGGCGCTGGCCCTGCCTTCTACATTGTGCACATGTTTTCCAACGTCTTCACTGCAGCGGTGACGTGACCTGGACATTGCATTGATATCGCGGTTGGTGGGCGATCTGGAGGCGGAGGGATGGTATGGTGACAGGTAGGCCAGGGGTGGGTACACTTGTGGATGTGTTCCTGTCCCCACCAGGGTATCTGGTGTGGACAGGAACCCTATATCTGCCCATGAGTTGTGTGCTGTGGTTGTGTGGGAGTTGAGTGGTTGCCTGCCTGTGGCAGCGTCCTCTACGGTGCATAACTTGCGGATAGTGTATCAGGTACATCACCGGAAAGACTTGTAGAGCTGGATCCATTGCGGTCGGGACCAGGTGGAAGGGACCGAGAATCTGGTTTCGCGCTCCACAGTCGTGCTTTCGCTGTCTCTGGTTGGGCGGTTTCTCTGCTGCAGTGCAACTGGCTGTTTGGGGCATCCTGATTTGTACGGCTTTGGGACATCATTCCGCATGGCAGTGGATCTCCATTGGCTCCCACAGCTGCGGTAGCAGGCGGTTTTTGATTGCGGTTTGCGTTGCACCGCGGCAGATGGGAAATTAGCTATGTTTTGCCATACTAATATGGCCGACGTGAGGACCGCTACTGGCATGCGGAAAATGGCATTTTCCGCCAGCACCGCGGTGAGGCCTCCACCCGCCATCCGAATGGTCCCCTATATCTGTATGAATTAAAACTCCGGTATTAAAATTAATACCTGAGTAGTAGTACACTTCCCCACCTATAACCCATAAATCCTTCACATTCTGTGCATAAAGGGTTATGTTACAAACCCTTTCTTATTATAAATATTAATTTTTTAACATTTAATCATACTTATTTATTTCCTCTAAAAAAGGTATACTCAGGTATTAAAATAATTACTGATTATTAATACACATCCCCATCCATAGCCCATAAATACCTCACATCCTGTGCTTAAAGAGCTATGTTATAAACCCTTTCTTATTGGTAATTATTGTTTTTTTTTTATATTAAATTATACTTAGTTCCTCTAAAACATCAATTCTCTGGTATTAAAGTACTACCTGAGTATTAACACACTTGCCAACCATACATGCCTAAATCCCTCACACACCATGGGCTAAAGGTTGGGTTTTAACCTTTTTTTGATTATTTGGAAATTATTGAAAGTTAATTATATGTTATATTTAGTGGCCGATTACGATGTCGCACGGAAACTTTTGGCCCGACACGTCTCGGAATTGGGACCGCCTGACCAATTCCGATGCGACCCAACACTGTTCAGTCGGAGTCCCATTGTTTCTTAAGGGAGCTTGTGTTTCGCCGCACAACTCATACTCCTTTGGTGAAATGGGGTGTGTACGTAAAACCCTGCACCCTGTCGCAGGCACCCCATGGTGCAGGGTTTTACAGGGGCTGGTCCCTTAGATACCCCCGACCCATAACCAGATGTCTCAGGATGAAGGGGGCCCTACTAGTGACCAAAGTCACCTTCCAACAGCCTTTCCGTGTCGGACGGGCCGACTTCGAAAGACTGTTGGCAATCGGCATCGTATTCGCGATGTCGGAAATGCTGTCCATAGAGGTGTTCAATGAAGCACAGTTTACAATCTGTCCGCGAACATCATAATCCGTCGGGCGGATTGTAAACCGCCAAGTCTGTCGGAAGGTTTCTGACACGGTCAAGGAGGTTCTGACTGTCAAGAGGAGGCTTTCTGCCCGACATCGTGATTGGCCCCATAATCTTTTACAATTATTAATCATGTATTAAAATTAAAACCTGAGTATTATTACAATTCTCCACTCAATACACCTAAATCCTTCACACCTCATACCTAAGAAGTCATGGTAAAAATATATATTTTTTAAAAATAACTAATTGTATGCTCATTTTAAATTATTAGAACAATTTTTGAAACAACAATAAACAATAAGGGCCTAATTATGATGTTGGGCGAATGCACACCGTCTCAGTCCCCGGACTGACTGACCTCGGGTTGGTGGTCCTGACTGGCTAATCACAATGCGCCCAAACACTGTTTGGTCTCATACTCCCATTTCTCAATGGGAGCTCGTGTTACAGCTGTAAACCAGCCGTAACACAAGCTCCCATTGAGAAATGGGAGGTGTTGTTAATTCCTGCACCCTGTGGGAGGCACCTCAATGTGCCTGCCACACGGTGCAGGGATTAACAGTGGAATGACAAGAAAAGGGCAACCCAATTATCCCCAAGGAACTGGGTAATAATATTTCAATAGATAAAGGCTCCTTAAGGAATTATTTCAATTTTTTCAATCATTTACTGTTGAGTCTTTAACAAGTACATCAATTCATAAGCGAAAAAGGAACATAAGAGACGTGATATCACATTCAATTTTATGTATGATAATCAAATAATCTAAATATACAGGTTTAAGGCAACAGAAAACACTACATTTATCGATACACCTTTCCAGTAGTGTATTATACCATTGGCATCTTATGTATTATTCACATATATACATAATGTAATTGCATAGCATCAAATAATTAATTCATCAAGTCTTATATACAAATCCTTTTGTAGATGAATATAAACCAAATGGTATAGGGGCGTCGACGTTTCGGTCTTTAACGTATCGTTTTCACCAAGACCATCCTCAGGACTATATGCTGCACAAGGTATCTACAGAAATATATACAATATATACAATAATTACACAAGATCCACTAACCTATGTCCAATATATATGATTGCCTGCTTACATTAAATTACCTTCACCACACCCAAAAGTGTCTGTACAAGGGTTTATACCAAACCACGTCAATACCGCTATACCAGTCATATGCGCATGCGCACCAGTATGAAATATCCTGCCTTCCGGTAACCCGTTGCTCTGTCTGAAGTAATGCCGACAGTGACTGACGAGGATTACCTCCCGTCTCCAACACGAGAGCACAAGTAAGCAACAAGTTATGGTATTTGACAGACGTCCGCTTTTAGGTGCAATATTAGAGGGAGTAGGTATTTAACGAGGGACACTATTGTTTCCTTTTAGATTATTCAACTCTAAGCGGAGCACTGCCCGTTTTCGTCGTGTCTACTTCCTTATCATTAAGGTTAAGGTAAGAGATGCATATAACATAGGAGGGTATCGTTTCAGCATAATCCCTGCAGGGCAATTATGTGGACTTAATTCCACTCTGTCCCCATAGGTGTATTCCCGGTCCGCTTGGTGGAGCCGTGGATGATTGAATTTATTTGGATTGGTCTAGTGAGTATTATATACATTGACGTGGTTTGGTATAAACCCTTGTACAGACACTTTTGGGTGTGGTGAAGGTAATTTAATGTAAGCAGGCAATCATATATATTGGACATAGGTTAGTGGATCTTGTGTAATTATTGTATATATTATATATATTTCTGTAGATACCTTGTGCAGCATATAGTCCTGAGGATGGTCTTGGTGAAAACGATACGTTAAAGACCGAAACGTCGACGCCCCTATACCATTTGGTTTATATTCATCTACAAAAGGATTTGTATATAAGACTTGATGAATTAATTATTTGATGCTATGCAATTACATTATGTATATATGTGAATAATACATAAGATGCCAATGGTATAATACACTACTGGAAAGGTGTATCGATAAATGTAGTGTTTTCTGTTGCCTTAAACCTGTATATTTAGATTATTTGATTATCATACATAAAATTGAATGTGATATCACGTCTCTTATGTTCCTTTTTCGCTTATGAATTGATGTACTTGTTAAAGACTCAACAGTAAATGATTGAAAAAATTGAAATAATTCCTTAAGGAGCCTTTATCTGTTGAAAAGGGGATTAACAGTGGGGCACCATAGGCAGCACACACAAGGAGGCCTACTGGGAGCCCATAAACATGCTATCCAACATTGTTTCCATATCAGGCAGGCTGGCATGGAGACCATGTAAAAAAACGTGCATTGTAATCCCAAGGGATGGAATGGCCCGCCCCTTGGGAGCACGAGCTGACTCCAACTGGCTGAAGGGTTCCATGAGCCCATCGTAATCCAGCTGAAATTACCGGACAGTTTTCTTTCTGACGCCACCATCATAAAGTGACGGTCAGAAAGTAAACCGAGCGGCCCATTACGATGCGGCCAGAAAGGCTCCGACCATTGTAATCGGCCCCAACATGTAAACATTTTAATAAATATATTTGCACACCTACCTTAACCATAAATGAGTTTTAATGGCATGCATTGTAATAGTGTTGTGGTAATGGCCTGCGTTGTAATGGTAGTTACCCGGTTGGCAATTATATTCATCGTTCTACTGTTACTAAACTGACATTTTGTCTCTGAAAGCACAATTGCATCACCTGTGATTAGCCCCACTCTTCATTCCACAGAACCCAAAGAAGTTTCTGTGCCATATCAAATTATCGGACACATTGAGAGACTGGAAAAAAGTTCCAATGAATAATATCATAATACCCTATTCTTTTTCAGATGATTGGGACACTGAGACTGTTAAAAGAATTATGTCTGATATGCTACTTTCAATTATGAATATCCTTACTGGAATTCAGAAATTCACAAAGAAATGTATTGCTTTCACCTAACTATACATTGTTTCATAAATAGTGCTATTTATCATAGTGAAAAAGCACATACACACAATAGAAACATTTTGAGGGTCTGCTTCCCAAGAGCTATTCTAATTTCTTGATGAAATAATCTTACTTTGTGAGTGCTGACAGGGCATACTCTTCAGCCTTCTGTTTCACACAGAAGCCATAGCACTATGATTTATTCCACTGAGTTTATTAAAAACCTATCTATTCAAGGATACGAGTATTGGAAAGCAAATGTATAAAGAAGCCTTATATTGAGACTGTATAGTACCAAAAGAAATGATCTTTCTAAACAAAACTATCCAGCACACTTCTTGTCTGGGATTCAGAACAATGAAGGATTTAAAGAAACCTTCTATTCCAAATGTCAATATGACTATGTTCAATATGTGGCAATTGAATTAATATGTCTGAATGAATATGTCTGAATGAGATCTAATTAATATGTGACAGAACAAAGCGTATAATTCAACACAATTTCTTTTGAAGGTTTGGCGTCATGGACCTACAATTCTAAAACAGGCATACAGTCAAGTCAAGTCAAGTCATAAAATTTATATAGCGCACTACATACCCAGAGGGTTTCAAGGCGCTTAGGAAGGGGAGGAGGATTATTTGTCAAATATCCACGTTTTAAGCTGCTTTCTGAACGCTAGGTGATTCTGGGTGAGGCGAAGGTAAGCGGGGAGTGAGTTCCATGTTTTGGCAGCCAGGTATGAGAAGGATCTGCCTCCCATGGTGGTCTTGTTGATGCGAGGTACAGTGGCGAAGGCTTGGCTGGAAGAGCGAAGTTGGCGGGAGGGGGTGTAGAAGGACAGTCGAGAGTTGAGGCAATCTGGTCCGATGTCGTAGAGTGATTTGTGTGCGTGGGTAAGCAGTCGGAAAGTAATCCTCTTATTGACGGGTAGCCAGTGGAGGTTTTTAAGGTGACCAGAGATGTGTTCGTTGCGTGGGATGTCTAATATGAGCCTGGCTGAGGCGTTTTGGATTCGTTGTAGTTTCTTCTGGAGTTTAGCGGTGGTACCTGCGTAGAGGGTGTTTCCGTAGTCCAGTCGGCTCGTGACTAGAGCGTGGGTGACTGTTTTCCTTGTTTCGGAGGGGATCCAGCGAAATGTTTTTCTGAGCATGCGAAGAATGTTAAAGCAGGAAGAGGATACGGCGCTGACTTGTCTGTTCATTGAGAGTGAAGAATCCAGGATGACGCCAAGGTTCCGTGCGTGGTCTGTCGGGATGGGTGCATTTCCGAGGGCTTCCGGCCACCAGGAGTCGTCCCATGCAGAGGGGGATTTACCTAAGATGAGGACTTCTGTTTTGTCAGAGTTCAGTTTCAGACGGCTTTGTTTCATCCATTTGGCGACTTCTTTCATTCCTTCGTGTAGGTTAGTTTTGGCGGTGCTGGGGTCCTTGGTGAGAGATAGGATCAGTTGAGTGTCATCCGCGTAAGAGATGATGTTGAGGTTGTGTTGGCGGGCGATGGCCGCGAGGGGGCTCATGTATACGTTGAAGAGGGTGGGACTGAGTGAGGATCCTTGTGGTACGCCGCAGATGATTTCAGAGGCCTCGGATTTGAACGGTGGGAGGCGGACTCTCTGGGTTCTTCCGGTGAGGAACGAGGTGATCCATTCCAGTGCCTTTCCTTGGATTCCGATGTTTCTGAGGCGTTGTAAAAGGGTGCTGTGGCAGACTGTGTCGAAGGCTGCAGAGAGGTCGAGGAGGATGAGGGCGACTGTGTCTCCATTGTCCAATAGAGTTCGAATGTCGTCTGTTGCTGCGATGAGGGCGGTCTCAGTGCTGTGTTTGGCTCGGAAGCCAGATTGTGAGGGGTCGAGTGATTTGTTGGCTTCGAGGAAGGCGGCGAGCTGGTTGTTGACAGCTTTCTCGATGACTTTGGCCGGGAATGGAAGAAGCGAGATGGGGCGGTAGTTTTTGAGTTCGGTGGGGTCTGCTGTTGGTTTTTTCAGAAGGGCGGTGAGTTCAGCGTGTTTCCAGTCTTCTGGGAAGGTAGCGGAGTTGAGGGAGCAGTTGATGACGTCTCGGAGGTGCGGAGCTATGACGGAGACTGCTTTGTTGAAGATGTGGTGAGGGCATGGGTCTGTGGGGGATCCAGAGTGGATGGAATTCATCAGGCGGATGGTGTCCTCAGTGGAGATTGGGTTCCAGGCGTTAAGGGTGTTAACGGGGGGAAGATGGTCAGCTGATGGTAGGGTGGGTTGGCTTCCGGGTTGGTTGTCAAAGCTGTTGTGGATGTCAGCAATCTTGTTGTGGAAAAAAGAGGCTAGGGAATCGCAGAGGGTTTGAGAGGGGGTGATGTCGTTGGAGTTGGCCGAGGGGTTGGAAAATTCCTTGACGATGTTGAAAAGTTCCTTGCTGTTGTGGGCGTTGTTGTCAAGTCGATCCTTGAATGCTGTTTTCTTGGCTTTTCGGATCAGTTGGTGGTGAGTACGGATGGCGCTTTTGAAGGCGTCCTTGTTGCTGGTGGATGGGTCTTTTTTCCAGGCCTTTTCAAGGGAGCGGCACAGTTTCTTGGACTTCTTGAGGTCATCGTTAAACCATGAGGCCTTCTTGATGCCAAGTTTGTGTTGACGTTTTTTCAGTGGTGCTAAGGTGTCGGCGGTGTTGGATAACCAAAGGGTGAGGTTGGAGGCGGCTTCGTTGGCGTTCGAAGAGAGGGCTGGGGAGGTTTGAAGGAGCGATGTGGAGATCTGCTCCGTGGTGATTTTGTTCCAGTTTCTTTGTAGAGTTGGTTGGAGGTGGATGATGGGTTTTGGCTTGTTGTAGGTGAAGTGAACGCAGCTGTGGTCAGTCCAGAGGAGATCCGTAGTGTGGCTGAAGGAGACATGGTTGCTGGAGGTGAAGATGGGGTCGAGAGTGTGACCTGCGATGTGGGTGGGGGAAGTGACCAGTTGTTTAAGTCCGAGGTTGGCGAGGTTGTCCAAGAGGGTGGTGGTGTTGCGGTCGTTGATCTTTTCAAGGTGGAAGTTGAGGTCTCCCAGAAGGATGTAGTCTTTGGAGGGGAGCGCGTGTGGGGTGATGAAGTCCGTGATGTCTTCACTGAATTTTGCGCGGGGTCCTGGTGGTCTGTAGAGGAGGGTGCCTCGGAGTGTGGTCTTGGGGTCGATGTGGATCTGGAAGTGAAGGTGTTCGGAGTTAGCGAGGTTGGCGTCAGAGCTGGTTGAGATGCGGATTGATTTCTTATGGACGATAGCGATTCCACCTCCTGTATGGTCGGTGCGGTCCTTGCGTGTGATCTTGTAGTCATCAGGGATAGCGATGGCGATGTCAGGGGCGGAGGAAGCGTTCATCCATGTTTCCGTTAGGAAGGCGACGTCAGGAGAGATGGTGTCTAGTAGGTTCCATAGGTCAATGGCGTGTCTGTGGACCGAGCGGGTGTTGAGAAGGATGCATTCTAGGTGGTTGGGGTCGGGAATCTGTGTTGTGGTCGTAGAGGAGAAGTTGTCGGTGCCGCTAAATTTGCAGGAGAGGCAGGAGAACGGTCCATGGGTGCGTCCAGGAGCGGCTTGGACGCAGTTGGGGGCGCGACCGGGGTTAAGGGCTAGTAGGGTGGCGGCATCGTAGGTAACGCGGGGGGGCTGGGCAGCGCGAGGGGCAGGGGGTCTGGCGCTGGGCGCGGTCCAGGCGCGGACGGGCGCAGACGGGCTTACCTTTGGCGCACCTTCGGCGCAACTGGGGCGCGTCCGCTGCGCGTGAACGCTGCGCGCACGAGCATTTGTCATATGTGGATGGTGGGGGGGGCGGGGCGAGGGAGGGTCAGCTGGGAGGTGGGAGCGGGGTGGAGGGGCGGGCTGTAAGGCTAAACAACAACAAGATGGCAGCAATCACGGAAGGAAACTGGACGAGGTTGGGGTGGGCAGGGGCGCAGGCACGTTCACGCACAGATAAAACAGAGGAAACACAATGCGAGCCTGAAAAAGCGCTACGCTGGCACACAAGCGCTACAATATGCACACACAGAAGCGTTATGCTGTAATTAGGCAAAGCGGCAAATTTAAATGATCAGGACGGAGCTCAGTCGAAAGTAATGCACCAGTCAATGTAATGAATGAAGCGCTATGATATCAGCAACAGCACTTTCTTTGTCACACTACTGGACCCAAACTTAATTTTTCTGATCCATGTTACAATACACAAACAGCGGTAGGGGTTACCACATACATGGGCTTATTACAATGTCTGTCGGAATTGCCTCTGCCCAACACTGCCTCGGTCTCGGGACCGACTGACTTCCAGCGGCGGTTCTGACCACTTGATTATGATGTGACTGAACACTGTCGGATACTCACATTTCTCTATGGGGGCTTGTGTTATGGCCATAAACCATCCGTAATACAGGCTCCCATAAAGAAATGGTGATGTGTCTAAAACCCTACACCCTGTGGCTGACACCCCATGGTGCCTGCCACACAATGCATGGATTTACAGGGGTGCAGCCTAGGTACCTCCTTGGCCACCAATCATAGGCTGCAGAGGCAGGGTGGACCTGATACGGCTCCCCAAAGTTTCTTTCTGGCAGCCTTTCCATGTCAGAAAGGCCAACACGGAAAGACTGTGGGAAACTTACATTATAAACCTTGATGGCGAAAACTCTGTCCAAAGGGGATTACAGTGGTTCCGACTAGCTGTAAGACTCTGAGAGCCAGCCGGAACCAAGTCTGAATTTTACGTTCTGACCGCCAACATCGTAATTCGGTGGTCAGACTGCAAACCGACCGAGTCGGTTGGAAAGTCTCCGACTGTGGTCGGAAAGCTTCCGACTAGTGGTCAGATCCTTTTACGACGACTTCGTAATTGGCACAACAGTGTAGGCAACTCATGCCAACAATGCTTGAACACTCTGGTCTCCCAGCTGTGAGGGAACACCTCCTCCATTAATGGAAATATGGATTTTCTGACTTCCTTGTGGTGCTGCGTCCTCAAAGAAACAAAAGAATCCTTGCTAAAGGAGTATATGCCATCCATAATGAATTCAATAAATATTCTGAAAACGAAGCTACAGAATTAGGTAAACAGATGAGCAAAACATGCAAACAGTTTTTAAAGTTATTGACAATGGAAAAAAAAACTTGAAAACATTTCTCTTTGTTTAATTTGATCGCCGCGTTCCTCAATGCTTGCGCCGGGATACTCCTTGGAGTATTTGTGCATGCTACAAATATAATTAACATAACATAACATAACAATGCACACACTTTCTAAAAGTGTGTACTTCCTAAATCACATCTTGTCCTCTGTCTTAGACCTGATGAAAGGAGAGCTGAAATTCTTACAACATGTAAAGGCTCAATTAAGAGCAATTATACAACTGAGGGGCCGATCACGATGTCGTCAGGAAAGCATTCCCACCGAATCAGGTTAGAAATGCTTTCTGAACAATTCGTATTTAGGGAGTCTTACTGACCCATTACGATGTGTCTGGATGGTTACAGACTCGGTTCGGTTGGACCCCCATTGACTTCAATGGGAGCCTGTATTCCGAACGAGAATGCAGACTCCCATTGAAAAAGCGGTGGGTGGAGAAAACCTTGCACCCTGTGGTGGGCTCACCATGGTGCATGCCACACTGTGCACGGTTGGAAAGTGGGGTCCATTTGGTACACCCTCAGGGCGCATACCAGGCCTACGGGTGAAGGGGGCCTGATACGGGCCTCCAAATTCAGATTCCCGCAGCCATATTGTCTCGGCCAAACCAATTTGGAATGGCTGTCCGAATTGGTCATCATACTCGCTTGTTTGGAAACGGTCTCCATTGGGATGTACTATTCGGCTCTGAATGACTTGGGCTGCCTGAATCCCGTTCTGAACCAATTCGGACAGCCTGGATGGCTCCCTTGCATCGTAATCGTTTGTCCAGAAAGGTGACCGATTCGGTCAGAAAACATAGCACTCAAATCGGATTCGCAAAATCCAAATCCCGTTCAGAGCCTTTCCTGACAACATCGTAATCAGTCCCTTAATTGGGCATTGCAAACACTACGATCAGGTTTCGTGCCTTGGCAACTTCTAATGAAAAAACCTTATTTGAACCATATAATTTGGCACTCACTAAAAAAACAATGGCCAAGAAACAATCCACATATACTTTATTAGGATGGATTGTCAAAAATATAAATCTATTGGTTGTTATGAAACCATGCTCAATTCACAACTGTATTATTCATCAAAATTCCTTTTCACCGAGATCTGTTTACATGAAAAGTAGGATGTCCCTGTGTATATCAATACAGCAAATTGCAAAAATGCTCTTGGACACTCCCTTCTATTTGGCAACCTGTATTTGCACAGGATGTGTAGCACGTTGATGCCAGTTTTAAATAACATCTGATCTGTTTACCCCCACGTATTTATTTCTCATAGGCCATGAACTTTTGAATAACGTTTCTTATTTGTTTTTATCAGATGTTACTTGCTGTGGGTTGGAACCTGGTCAGCCGTACTTGATATTGGTTTCAGAAAAAATACAGTGTCATGGAAGGACATTGCATCTTCCTCCTAGAAAAATGCTATTAGGAACATCCATTGGTCTAGAATAAGTATGACATCTATGCGTTTGACAACTTGAACAAACTAATGTTTGTTCTCTACTAAAAAGAAGTCCCTTTGATTTCAGTGGCTGAAGTTCATAATCTGTAACCAGACAGAGCTCCTTCAGTAACTCAGTGGCTGCCACACACACAATACCTGACATATTTGCAGATATTGTTGAAACGATATTAAATTAATCTAAGAATATTGGATCTGGTATAGTGACTGGATTTAAAGCAGTAGTTGGACTCCTTTCATAATTTTTTCATTCTCCGTTCTCCAACCTTTTTGAAGGACTTAATAATACTACTAATTGGCTGTGGTATCATCATCTGTCTCCTGGTCTCTCAAGGCAATTGACAACCTGGAATACCCAAATACAACTGAACAAAGTTGCAGAGAGACTCTAGCATGCTACATGGGACATGATTGGTCATCTGAACTCAGTGAACACTGGATTCTCACCTTTCAGAAAGTGAATGTTAAACAAGTTAAACCTGTGTTCTGGTGCAAAAGCTGTCCGACTGACATCATCTTTGACTCACATCTAGAGCATCCCCCAGTGGCTTATCTCGATATGGAACTGATCTTGCAACCTCTACGTGAGCACCAGAAACAATGCACCTGTCCCTTCTACAGGATGCCACATATGAAAGAGTAATATCACCAGTGCTCTTTTCACAGCAGCTCTTTATGAATAGCTTGACTCATTCTTATTGTTCGAGTCACTTGGAGAGGAGCCACAAACAACACCAAGTGTCTCAGATGAGCAAACAATTGCTGGCCCATCTAGCACACCAACTATCAACTACGAACATTTTGTAAAGACCACACGTATGGTACGTGTGCACCTGATAATAATCTCATGAGCTGACCAATGATTCCTGACCTGTATATATCAAATATACCACAAAACCTATATGAACTGAAAAGAAAATATGTTCTCCTTCTTTTTAACGGACTCTTATTTTTTTTTGCTTTTTATACTGCTTATTTTTAATCTGGGCTTTCTATACCATCACTGGTAAGTTTATTCACAAACATTAATGACATGCTGTAGATAGATAATATGATTTATTATTATTAGCTGTCGCACTAGGATTACAAATATTCATGCTTTGTTATGTGAAATATATTATCCTAAATGTTTTATTTATCTTTTCTATCTTTAATACAATACTGGCTTTTATATTTCTCTATAAGTGTATTGCGTATGAATGTTTTCAGACATGTATCTTGTCTATCAGTTTGAGAGCATGAATTTCTCTACACAGTTGAATTCCCATTGGTTGGACAGACCCCTATGACATCAAGTTCAGATGTACAAGCCGGGGATGATGTAAAGTCCTTAAGGTCCGACACCATCTCATTTAGGCCCCAACTCCATCTTAGTCCTCGGATGCAGCTTCTTCCTTAACTCATTCAAATGGAACCCACCATAATCCCTGATATTTTAAGAATCATTGTCATATCTGCCTTTCAACACAGATATCTTCAGACCGTATCTTTCTAGGAACTGAGGGGCATATTACCAAGCAATAGCAATAATTATCGCTATTGCTTGGTTAGAGACAAAATGTTACCGCTGAGCTGCGGCGAATTTTACCGCAGATAAACCTTGGTATTACCAAGGTTTATCGCAAATGCGATAAAAAACGGCCGCAATGCATGAATATCGCTGAAAAGTCAGCGATATTCATGCATTACCAAGCTAATGCTCTTAGCCATGTTATCCACCTCCCATTGGATAACATGGCTAAGAACTGCTCAGGGCAGGTGTTAGCTTTTGGAGATATTCGCGCTTAGCGCGAATATCTCCAAAAGTTGGTAATAGGAGATAGCGATGTTACCGACTGTTTCCAGTCGCTAACATCTTGGCACGCCCACTTTGCATGTCATTAGTGATAAATATCACTGACATGCAAAGTGGGGCCCAAGATGGTCGCTATCTCCCACTAGCTGTCGCTAACTGGTGTTAGCGACAGCTAGGTAATAGGGAGATAATTTTATCTCCGCTTTCTTGGCTTTTAAAGCCAAAAAAGCGGAGATAAACCCCCTTGATAATATGCCCCTGAGATAGTGCCAAGTTCTTCAATTATTGACATAGATAAAACATCTAACGCCTCAATTGTTGGGATCAAATGTCTACTCCTCATCATGTCAAGGTGAAATTGGAACTCATACAGACATGTAACCAAAAAAATGGAGTCCGAGTTAATGTTTTGTTGCCTTATATGTGCATAAGGAAACATCTGGGATGCATACCTCGATGCACATAATCTATGCCAGAAATTTCTAAGCTTATATCAGATATTACAATTTTACAAAAACATGGCCTGTGTTTCTGCCAGAGACGGTCATACTTGCTACCAGCACCCTTCACACTTCGCACTTTGCAGATGATACGTCTCACCTGAAGAATACATCTGATAAAGCCAAGTCCAGGAGAAGGACAGACTTTGCTGGGAACAATATCTTCAAGCCTCCACTGATAAAGATATGGCTTCTTCCTAAGAAACTATAGATTACAAGTTCCTCTACCTTTCATGCCCTCATTTTATAGCGCATGGAAGTGGGCAATTGGGTGTTAGGTTCTAGCTAATATTTTAAAAGGCCTTTTAATAATGCTGGAATTGTTGATTTTGTTCTTGATATTTATAATATTTCTTGCTACTGTTTTTATAATATTTTGTGTAGTTGGTTTAGATGTACTGAGAAATAGATTGTCCCTGTAGTAATACATGCTTTTAATGTAAAAGTATTCTTTCTTCTTAGTACAGTCTTTGTGTTACTGTGAATAATGAAGTAATGTTTGTTGCTGTTTCCAGGGTGCTACAACCCTTAACCAGATTGTTAGTTGCCCAAAAGCAATATGTCACATATACTTAAGTGTGTTGAGTCTCCACAGTCAGGGCGGAGATCTTCACACAGAAAAGAAGGGAAGAGGCAGAGTGGAATAGTACATTTTTCACCAGCATTTTGTAGCATGCTTGTAGCGCTGTTGTAGTATTATAAAACATACCTCAAAATGCAGTTTGTAAATAGGTCCTTGAAATGTCTATTTCCATGAACAGGTGAACACATTTGCTTCAAAATCAAACAGCAGCTGGGCCATGCACTGTGCAGCCACATCTGAAAAAAAAGTATGTGAAAGTACACTTGCACAGCCCGGTAGAGTTCCAACGAAGTTGTTATTCCAGGTCATCAGTGTCAACTTATCCAGCCCCGGAATGCAGGTAATAAAACATTTCAATTGGGCCTACATTCTCACCACCTAAAACAGTACACGTGAGTTTCCATATTGTCGCACTGGGATTTCAATGCACAGCTCTTTAATTCTACCCCTTGAATTAAATCATTTGTAATTTGTAAGTGTTGATGACAGATAGCAGTACAACTGGTACCATGACTGGCAAAATGTTGCAGCTCAGCATGTACATATTCCATTCTTTGCAGGTGGAGAGAACTGAGGTGCCTTGTGATCCTAAGTAGATTTGGGCTCTGCACTCCCAGCACTGTGTAAATGTTTCAGCATCACCCAACACTTCTTTGAACTCCAGTACCAAATCCTGAGTTTATCTACAATGCAGGACCACCTGTGCATTATAAGCTGAATCACTTTATTTGGCACTTGCTCATCACGCCCATGTGCTGGATGCTGGGGCTGTGGCACATTCTTCACACAGAAGCTAGGCTATGTTTAGGGGCTGCCCGGTCTTGCGGCATTGGTGGGGTTCCTTCTTCAGCTTGACAGTTACATGTATGTCCCATTTGGTCCCTTCCAAATCCCTTTTGTTTTCGCTCGTTGCCACTATTACATTTAGAAGTTGCATGCTGGTGAGGTGACACATAAAGCAGACAGGTACATTTACATGTATTTTATTCTGGAACAAGGTACAGAAATGGGACCCCCACAAGGATCTATGATGTTACCAGCTCAACCCCCAACTGCAGATTGAAAGTTCAACTGTCATGGATAGAATTCTCGACACTAATCACATCATGCTTTCCACATGACTCACAACATACCACAACTAGCAAGTAGAAAGAAGAAATACCACAGCTTTCTCCATCTTAAAAAGCACAATCTTAATAAGTGGCTTTCTGTTCACCATGACACCTCTGCTTTGAACCATGCAGCAAAAACCACTGAGGTCGCAGTAGTGGAACTGAACTGAACAATGAACATGGTACTGAAAGCTCAAGCCTTATGAATTAATCCCTTTACTCGTCACACTCTTCTGTGTCTTTGGGCACAATCTGTCTTGCTTCACAGTGTCTGCATTTTATGTAATCCAGGACAGGCATGTTATACTTAAATATTTTCTTTTTACGCATGTGTTGGCAAATGAAAATTGACAAGCTAGTCCCTGGTCAGTGTTAATTATTCACAATGGTCTAGCCTAGAGTATTTTTCACTTTCGATCTTTCTTTAAACCGAAACGTTATTTAAAAAACGTCTGTCACATCTATGAGAAACAAGGTCACAATATTATGTAAAAAGTAACTATGAAGATTGAACAAATACAAAAATACCAATACTTATATTAATAAGATAATAAGTGATTATTATATGGAAACATGTTAAGTGACATGTTAGAAAAACAAGAACAGCTTTCTATGTTGTTACATAAGAACAGAGTAAATAAAACTTACGAAAAAAGGGGAAAAAGAGGTAAAGCAAAGAAGAAAAATATAAGGAAAGTAAAAGACATGGAAAAGGATGCCTCAGAAAGATAGAGTATAAGAAAAACAATTCATATGGAAATTGAAAGGCTAACACAACTCTCATATATATTATTGGATGGAGGTTCCGGTATCTAGGCATTACTAAATGATGATAAAAATATTTTGTTCATAACATTATCACTTTTATTGGATAGAGGCAAAATCATCACATTTAATATATCTAATCAATGATATTAGCCCACCCTGTTCCATCACGATTTGAGAGAAACATTTTTTATAGTTCTTCCAGTATGATGTTATCACCTGTAATGCAACAGCCAGCAACAAATCTACCAGCGTACCTTATCAATGATATTCCAACCAAATATCATGAATACCTCCCCAGAAAATACTGATAATATAAAGTCTGAATTCACAACTCTTAGAAATCCTATGCAAAATCAGAAAGATAAATCTGAAGCTCAAAGCACAGAAAGTACATGTGCACTACATTATCGTCATGTAGGCCACAGGATCATGGCTACATTTAAAATCGTTATTTTGTACAAATCTGTAGGGGTATAAAAATAATCTATTATAGAAAAAGAAAAATGATTGGGTGATGGATCGCTGGAATAATATCGATCACAACAACATCAAGATACAAAAATATTACGTCATAAATATCGATCACAAAACTATTGTTTCCATATACTTATAATGATAAGCACAAAAACATATATTTTCACACTAATATCGTTCACAAATATACAAAAATATAGTGTTTAATGTACATATAGTTTGAAAATGTATATCTTAAATATTTTAATATATAGCATTAATATAATGTAAATTAAATTAATGTTAGTAATATTTAATGCCATATATACATACATATATAAACATACACACATAAATAAAAATCTTGTGGATTTAGAGACGAGAGTTGTGGAATATATATATATATATATTCACTGAAAAAACCATAGGCTATAGACCATATATAGTTAGGAATTAGCATTTACAAAACCTTGAAAATTCACTGAAAAAACCATAGGTTATAGACCATATATAGTTAGGAATTAGCATTTAAAAAACCTTATTTTACTCACACAAAACCATTGAAATTCCATATATAGTTAGTTGCACTAACTATATATTGCGCACCCGCAATCCACTGCTGATGATGTCACATATTACATCATTCATGACATGGTCAGTGACATCACTGATGACATCACTGATGACATCTCAAATGACATCACTGATGACATCACTGATGACAACATCCAGTGACTATGTTTCTGTAAAGTTAAAATATGTCTTACATATTGAAGAATGAGTGGATGTATAAGTGTCTGGACGAAGGATTTAGTAGGTGCATGACTGAATGTATGAGTGAGTGATTAAATGTGTCTCACTGAGTGCATGGGTTAGTGACTAAACTGTCTTAATTTGTGCATCATTATGTCTGTTGTTCTGTAAACTGCTGCATGTGTTGATCAGTAGCTATATGAGTAACTATATGGGTTATTGATTGATTGCCCAAGTATTTGCATGGGAGACTGAGTGTGTGTGTGGCTGGATGGGAGGTGTGTGACTCTGTACAGATCAATGTGTACTTGTATCAATGATTGTATAAGAGAGTAAGTATGTGTTAGTATATGGTTGAAAACGTAAGGTGCTCTATGTTTAACTGTATAGAGTAGAAAATGGAAGTGTGATTGATTCTTTACAGGACTGACTAGGTGTGTGAGTAACTCCATGGATGAGTGGCAGAGTGTGAGTGTCTGTATAGGTGTATGAGTGCATATGATTGTGTTGTAAACATGAGTGATTGTATGTATGAATGATTGTATGGGTGAATGAGTGAATGTGTGTGTAGACGTAGGAATCAGTGAGTACGTATGTAGTAACTAGTATTGGTGTGTCAATGGTTTCAAAAATTATACTCTGTTTTTAACACTGGGTGAAACAGAGGTTATATTAAAATGTGAGGAGATGCATTGTATTGTCACATGAATGATATCATCAGTGATGTGGTCATTGATGTCAAATGAGATGTCATCAGTGATGTCATCAGTGATGTCATTTGAGATGTCATCAGTGATGTCATCAGTGATGTCACTGACCATGTCATGAATGATGTAATATGTGACATCATCAGCAGTGGATTGCGGGTGCGCAATATATAGTTAGTGCAACTAACTATATATGGAATTTCAATGGTTTTGTGTGAGTAAAATAAGGTTTTTTAAATGCTAATTCCTAACTATATATGGTCTATAACCTATGGTTTTTTCAGTGAATTTTCAAGGTTTTGTAAATGCTAATTCCTAACTATATATGGTCTATAACCTATGGTTTTTTCAGTGAATTTCAATGGTTTTTTAATAGCAAATATCATAAGCTGTCGAATGTCAAGTACGTGGTAAGAATTTTTTTTTTCGTGTTTATGCACACTGATCTGCTTTGATTGCTGCCCCCCACCCCTCATTTCTATTAGGAGTACTCTCTCTTTGCAGATAGTGAAGGGTAGTTAACGCAGCCCTTTCCCCCTTTGTAATCCGTCGTGCCTGCTTCTCTCTCCATTTGATTGATTGTTCTCTTTGGTTCATTCTCTATTTACAAACAAGCACAGAGTCGCAATACTCTGTTTAGTCTTTGCAGATAGCGAAAAATCGTGTAAAAAAACAAAAGGAATCGAGCAAAATCAGTAGGCCACTAATGGGATCTCTTTTGACCTCGCTAAAATAGAAACATTAGGAACAACCTGTTGAAAATAGCAATGCGTATGTATATAAGCGGCGTTCATTTGTGTTCACAGTACCCCTTGTTGATTGTTTCAATCGAGCATTGAATTGTTCGAAGTTAATTCTCTTAACGATCTTCTCTACCTGCAAACGAGGAAGAATAGGAATATTCTATCTCCCTTTGCAGATAGTGAAGGGTAGGTAACGCAAGCCTTTAACACGTCGTACCTATTTCATTCCTCATTGATTGATTGATTGTCCGAACATTGACTGTTTGGGAATTAGTTCTTTTTGGAGGTATTCCCTGTTTGCAAATAAACGTAGGAAAATCTTTGCAAGTAGTGAAAGGGTACGTAATGCGGACCGTTCTCCCCCGTTGTAATCTGTCATGCCTATCTACTCCCCACTGATTGATGCACCTTTTTCACCCGGACCATTTACTAGAGATACGTCATCTGGCCCGACCAGAGAGCACCCCTAGTGAAAAGGACATATGCAATAATAACGAAGTGATCACTGTATCCTGTTAACAGAAACTTTACCATGAAACAACCTGGAAAGAAAAAAATAGGAAAACGAAAATCAGTAGGCCACTGATGAACATGAACTTTTATTAAACAACGAACAAAGAAACGATAACATAACGTAATGATAAAACCTATTAATGTCCTAGAAACAAGAAAACGTTAAAATATGCCAGTGGTGAGAGACCAGAAAAACAGTAAGAGAAACCAAATCACCCCTCGCTGTCCCACCGCCTGCCACGCCAAAAAAATCGATAGACTAGGGAAAATGCAAGTCAGTAGAACATCCACCCCCACTCTGGAAACTTCCAAGGTGGGGCAGGGTTCCGGCTACGCCCAGCCGGGAGCAGCCCATATAAGGCAAGTCCTGCTGCCACGCCTCGGCCAGGAGATCCTAACGTAGGGTGTAGCCGGAGGAGAGGCCGAGACCAGCGGGACCCGGCCAGGGGATTGCCTTTACAACGCTGAACAGTTGCAGGGGGGGGGAATGTCTCCTCGACCCTCCCCTCTCTCTCCCAGTCCGGCCGCGGTGGCCCTTGAGAGTTGCAGGTAGTCCCGCCACATGCTCTTCCGGTCCGACCACCAACGGTCGGGGGGCCGAGGCCGACGGGATCCGGCTGCAGCCGATAAACCAAGAAACCCGTTCATGGGGCCAGAGCCAGGGGCGTCCGGCCGACATCCACCGGAAGCCCGGCCCGAAGACGGACGGGACACTTCTTTCTTTTATAATGGCTGCGACAACACTGGAGGGGGATGTCTTGCACATGCCTCCGACCCCCCCCTCGTCCTCATCGCCTGGTCCGGCCATAACAAATCTCAAGCGAGACGCCGTGGGGTGCACTGGGAGGGAGAGACGGTGCGAACAGGCCTCTCCCGCCTCCCCAGGTGGAGGCTTCCCAGCTGCACCCTCAGCGCTCCAGGCGGTGGCATCCTAACAACTACAGTGCTGCACAGTTTCGGAACGACCTAGATAACGGTTCTTCCACTGTGGCCATGCTGCAACGTCTCGCCCGGCAGGGTGGAGCCCGTCCGCTCATGTGACCCCGCGATCGCCGGTAGCTGCCGAACTCTCAAAATGGCGGTCGACATGGCAAGAGCGGGCCCAACATAAAGAAATGGCCCGGTCACTGGTTGACTCCACCACCGTAGTCCTCCACGACCTTGAAGATTCTAGAGGAGCCGCGGGAGTCTCCGACCCCCGATGGGGAATGACTGCCATGATCGCCCGTGGAGTGACTAAACTGTATCCGCGGGACGTCGGCGCTCCCATGCTGGCGCCAGCCTCACTTTGAATTACTACAATCCTGCAGACCTCACTTCCGGTGAAAGCACAGTGTGACCCGGTAGGAAAAATTATTGCACCCCCTCCCCTTTTTGACTGATAGTTCAAACCACCGATCCTTTCCTTTGCCCTTTTAACGGAACTTTGGACTGCCTCCCCCTCTTTTACATTTTCTAGAGAAAACAAAACATTAACCACTACATTAGCATAGCAGTTGACACCAGAACTGTTTTCAAATTGAAAACCAACAACATCTTCAACAGAATCCTTTTTGTTTCTGCTGTGACCCTGCTACAGCACAGGCATTGTCCCCAGCAGTAATTCTGCAATGCCGGTAAGAATAGCTGTGGTGCCTACTGGACTCACTCACCCCCGCGGCGCCCCACGCCGTTTTTTGCTGGGCGGCAACTTACTAGACATCACTTTCGTGCCATCTAGATTTCAGCGCGTTCTGCTGCCTTGGAACTATTCGCACAACAGACCGCTACTGACAAGAATATTTCATTATTGGTGCTGTCAATTTCAATAAATCTATTGGATAATTAAAAAGAAATTGCCACGGTCTCTTCGTTGTTTAAATGTTTTTACTGTTTTTGTTTTGTTGTATATATTTATATGTTATTAAAGTTTTATATTCCTACTACTTTGTTGGAGTGCTATATATTTTTAATGTGACACATAATTGTAAAAACTTTGATGTACAAAGAGTCATTCCTGGAATCTTCCGCTTCAGGCTCGGTCCCCTCCCCAATCACAATACAGGATGGTTTTCAGATAGTAGGAACGCGTGTGCTGTGACGGATCACATCGGGTGTGGGCCTTGATCTACTATAACTCCTTTGAAGAGGGGTGATTCTTTACAGCTGGGGCCATAAACTACATCTGCAGGGCTAGCTGATAGCCTAGGACCGGCCTGGACATTCGGACACAGAGGAAGAGGAGTGTCAGAGGGTGCGGTAGTGAATAGGGCGAAAGGGAGGTGTCGGGCGGGCACAGAGTGTGATTCTCAGGGAAGAGCAGCGCAGATGGGGCAAGGTTTATTGCCCATGCATAAGACAGAGAGCGGTGGTGACCAGTGCCTGGGGTAGATGCTTACGAGGGTGAGGAGCCATGCTACGAATCGACAGCGTGCAGAGAGTGGGTCTGGTCAAGACATCTAAAATGGCTGCCGTGCACGACAAAAGTGTGGCATTTCAAAAAAGGCAAGATGGCGCAGACAATGTTTTTCAACACTTCCTCATTTCCTTCGAATCGAACGTTAACAGACGTTGGGGCATATTACCAAAGTTAAGCGATATTTATCGCTAACGATGCTTACCAACCAATTTTTTACCACTAAGCATCGTCAGAAATTATCGAAGATAAACCTTACTATTATCAAGGTTTATCGCAAATGCGATAATAAACGGCCGCAATGCATGAATATCGCTAAAAACTCAGCGATATTCATGCATTACCGAGCTAATACTCTTAGCCATGTTATCCACCTCCCATTGGATAACATGGCTAAGAACTGCTCAGGGCAGGTGTTACTTTTTGGAGATATTCGCGCTTAGCGCGAATATCTCCAAAAGTTGGTAATAGGAGATAGATATCTTGCATGTTGTAATGCAAGTTATTGTGGTATATGGAACTCATACCATAATCTCTCAGGAAAGCAGAAACTGATCCTTTTGGGACCGCCTAAAAAGGCCTAGGGGGGGAGGAGTACTCTACTTTGCCCCCTTTTCACGTTCCGAACTATTTTATTTTACTCTCTTCTGTAATTACACAAAATACCAGCGATAAGATGCATCGGAGACACACACTGAAAGAAAGGAGGCCGGAGATGAAGAAGACATGTCAAATACACATTGGAGATAATATAGTGGCAGAAGGGAAGTAAATATGAGTAAACTTACCATGTAACATAAAAATGTTGCACTCTATACTATAAGTCTCATTTTATACTACAATCACTTCGCTACAACCTCATAAATTAAAAATAAAAATAAATAATGTCTCAAACAATTTTTGATTTCTAAATATAAATTTATTCTTCAGAATTTTCTAAATTTGAAACAACTAGTAACATGTCCTCATCAGTAATTTCCTCTTCAATCATCTCATCTGGAATCTCCTCATTAAAAGTCTGCAATGATGATTCTTGTAACTCTATGGTCTCCAAACACTCGATAAATTCGCCATCAAGAGATTGATCAAAAAAATCATTCAAGTCATCTCCTCCTTCTGACAATATTTCATTATTGGTGCTGTCCATTTCAATCAATGTAGTGGAATCATTCAAGTCATCTCCTCGTGACAATATTTCATTATTGGTGCTCTCAATTTCAATCAATGTAGTGGAATCATTCAAGTCATCTCCTTGTGACAATATTTCATTCTTGGTGCTGTCCATTTCAATCAATCTAATGGAATCATACAAGTCATGTCCTCCTTGTGACAATATTTCATTATTGGTGCTCTCAATTTCAATCAATGTAGTGGACAATTCAAAAGAAATTGCCACGGTCTCTTCATTGTGAGCCATTTTATTTTGAAATTGCTTGCTGTAAATTGCAGAAAAAAATAATCACTTTCATTTATCGTTTTTAGTAATACATAATATAAAACTAACTTCATCAAGTATTTAGTATAACAGAAGGACTGCAAATAAATAACAGAAAACATTTTTCAAATTATCTTCAAGTGTACAACATAGTTCCCCTTACAAATTAACAACTCACCTTTTTAAAAGTAGCAGAAGTGTTAGTACTGTGTAAATCAAACACCAGAAATTCACCACCAAAAATTCCTCACAAATGTACCTCAGACAGTAGTATCACAAAATGGCTGTGGTTTCCTCTCATTTGACATATATACATAACCAATTAACTTTCATCACACACAAATACAAAACCAAAGTAACATTTTAATTGGTTCTAAATTTCAACACTTTCAAATGTGTTTTCCCCATGCAATTTTCCATAGGACATTTACATACGTCTACAGCCTGAATGGCTGAACGGAATTACACCAAACTTGGCAAAATGGTACATCAAACCTAAGAGGTCAGGAAGGATCTACTATGCCCCCTTATGGTCATTTCCCCCTTCGCTTTGGCCTCCTCTTGTCTCTCAATCCTACCGAGGGACAAGATGGCGGCCGCTACGGACTGTTTGGAATGTTGACAGACGCCGGAGAACCAATCAGCTTCGCAAAGCTCCGTAACGCGAAAAGTACGCGAAGCGGAGCGCTGTTACAGATATATATCTTTTTTTCAACGTTAATTTCTCAAAATCCACTGGAGCACATATATTGAGACCTAGCAAAGGCACATCGGGCTACCAGTCCCTAATATTTTGCCAAGTTTCGTGCAAATCCATTCAGCCGTTCGATTATTATTATTTTGTTTTTTTTTTGCCCCGCGGGGCCCTTTTAAAACCTCCACATCAAACCTAGGGGGTCAGCGAGGATCTACTATGCCCCCTTATAGTTATTTCCCCCTTTGTTTTCACCTCCTCTTGTCTCTCGATCCTACCGAGAGACAAGATGGCGGCCGCTACGGACTGTTTGGAATGTTGACAGACGCCGGAGAACCAATCAGCTTCGCTTCACAAAGCTCCGTTGCGCGAAAAGTCCGCGAACCAGAGCGCTAACCGGTCCGCTGTTACAGATATATATCTTTTTTTAAATGTTAATTTCTCAAAATCCACTGGAGCACATATATTGAGACCTACAAAAGGCACATCGGGCTACCAGTCCCTACAATTTTGCCAAGTTTCGTGCAAATCCATTCAGCCGTTCGGGCTAAAAGTGAGGCCAACCGCCCTATGGAAAACTCAATGTTAAAAACACGTTTTGGGACCCCCCTTTTTTCTCGGCCCCCACTGGACGAACCCCCCCCAAATTTTCAAGGGCTGCTCAGAAACAAAATGTGCCATTTTCCTGAAAATTTCAGCCGATTCCGTCCACAAACGCCAAAGTTATTAGACATAGAATTTTCAAAAAACCCATAGAGAAAAAATCCTAACTATATATACCTACTGGCGACCGCCAGTAGGTAATATATATATATATATATATATATATATATATATATATATATATATATATATATATATATATATATATATATATATATATATATATATATATATATATATATATATGTATATATATATATATATATATATATATATATATATATATATATATATATATATATATATATCATCAGTGATGTCACTGACCATGTCGATAATGATGCAATATGTGACATCATCAGCAATGCATTGCGGGCGCGCAAGTTATAGTTAGTAGAACTAACTGTAACGGAGGAATTTCTATGGTTTAGTACGAGTGAAATGGCCAGCTAACTATAACACCCCTGAACCTATGTTTTTTTCTGTGACTTTCTAAGATTTTTTAAATGCTAATTTCTAACTATAATAACTCGGAAACCTATGGTTTTTTCAGTGAATTTCAAAGCTTTTTGAAATGCTAAGTTCTAACTATAACATCTCTAAAACCTATGTTTTTTCAGTGAATTTCAAAGGTGTTTTAAATGCTAATTTTTAAGTGTGATAGTAGTTATACCTATTTTTTTGTACTGATTTTCTACAGTTTTTTTACTGTTTATTTAGAAATATTTTATTCATTAAATAACATTATATATTTTTCTGAAAATTGCAAAAAACATTTTTTTCAAAAATTCAAAGTGAAATGTTGATTAATTTTTTTGTTTTCCTTTTTTATTTTAATATATTTATATTATTTTCTTAAAAAAAAAAATTCCCCAAAAAAATCACGCACTCAAAGCTTGCGCGGTGGCGTGTCCCGCATGATGTCATATAAGTGCTGGGGCGCGCTGGGTACGTGAATCCCACAAAAAAAATGCATGTTCCAAAATTATATGTATGTGTCTTTAATTACATATCAGGGCAAGAGATTATCTAAGATATTCATAAAAATAATATATTTGTACTTATAATAAACTTATATTATTTTTAAATATATTTTCACGAAGTCGGGTGCATGCATCATGAGCGCAGAGAACCAGGTCAGCAGAGCTGCTGTAGAGCCAGAGAAACGAGGTCAGCATAGCCGTTGTGGAGCCAGAGAACCAGGTCAGCAGACCTGGTCTAGAGCCTAAGAAGCAGGTCAGCAGAGCTGCTCTAGAACCAGAGACCTGGGTCAGCAGAGCTGCTCTAGAGCCAGAGACCCAGGTCAGCAGAGCTGCTCTAGAGGCCGAGAACTAAGTGTGGGCCGACAATTTGTTCCGCTTGCGGAATTTGCGGATTTTCTGCAATTTTGCGATCCGCAAATCTCGTGAAACCGCAGAAAAATCTGCGAATCCGCGAGCGGGATGAATTTTCCATGAAGCACTTACAGGGTTACAGCAGCAGGTGCCCAAGTTGAAGCTAATTTCTTTGTAACCATTTACAAAAGGGTTACAAAGAAATTAACTTCAACTTGGGCACCTGCTGTAACCTTGTAAGTGCTTCCTGAGTGGCGGCTCGTTGCCTGCTTGCAACTATTCTCTGACCCTGCTCTGACCCTCGAAGCAGGGTCAGAGAATAGTTACAATTAGGCAACGAGGCTCCTGTTACAACAAGCATTTGCAATGCAATAGGTCTCGCATTAGGAAAGTTTGAGCTATTGGTATTGTAAATGACACATTTTTTATTTATGTGCTTGTTTTGAAAATAGCGAAATTAATAGCTTTATCATTTACAATGCCAATAGTTTTATCTTTCGCAAATGTGACACCTATAACATTTGTAACACAATATGTGTTGTAGCACTGAGTGGTATTTGGAGTGTATGTTGCATTGAGCGTAGTGTAATTATGTGGCATGTAATTATGTGGTACTGAGTGGGATTTGAAGTGTATGTTGCATTGAGTGCTGTGTAATTATGTGGCGTGTAATTATGTGGCACTGATTGGGATTTGGAGTATGTTGCATTGAGTTTAGTGTAATTATGTGGTGTGTAATTATGTGGCACTGAGTGGGATTTGGAGTATGTTGCATTGAGTTTAGTGTAATTATGTGGTGTGTAATTATGTGGCACTGAGTGGCATTTGAAGTGTATGTTGCATTGAGCGCAGTGTAATTATGTGGTGTGTAATTCTATGGCACTGAGTGGTATTTGTAGTGTATGTTGCATTGAGCGTAGTGTAATTATGTGGCGTGTAATTATGTGGCACTGAGTGGTATTTGGAGTGTATGTTGCATTGAGTGCAGTGTAATTATGTGGCGTGTAATTATGTGGCACTGAGTGGGATTTGGAGTGTATGTTGCATTGAGTGCAGTGTAATTATGTGGCGTGCAATTATGTGGCACTAAGTGGTATTTGGAGTGTATGTTGCATTGAGTGCAGTGTAATTATGTGGATTGTAATTATGTGGCACTGAGTGGGATTTGGAGTGTATGCTGCATTGAGTGCTGTGTAATTATGTGGGGTGTAATTATGTGGCACTGAGTGGGATTTGGAGTGTATGTTGCATTGTGCGCAGTGTAATTATGTGGAGTGTAATTATGTGGTCCCCCCAAAACAGTATCCATAGCGATGTAATTCTCTTCCCAATGAATATTGCAGTGAAGTCATAAGCAATACATTCGTTAATTTATACATATATGGGAAACTGTAACTTTAAAAAAGAGAGTGCATATATTTTACGCAATAGATATAAATAAACAACTGGTTTTAACATGACAGTTATCACCTATTCATTTAGAAGGATCAACCTACTGTATGTTTACATAATCAAACTCAATATACAAGGCATATCAAGAAAAAAAAAATTGGGATAAACAGAGGAGGTGGTAACAGAATGGGTGGTGGAGGGAGAGCCACAGAGAGCTAAAGAAGAGAGCGAGGTATAGAGGAGGGTACAGAGATATAGAAAAGAGCTGAGTGAGGAGGTAAACGAGTGTGGGTGAGGGGGGACCCAAGGATAGACGCAAATAAAGGCAAAAATTGAGGAGGGAATGGTACAAAATGTGGAGGAGTGAGAGGGGAAGGTCCAACGGGAGATGAAGGAAGTGGGGACGGTAAGTGGTCGGGAGGAGTGAGTTAAGAGACAATGGAAACATTATTGAAAGGGGAGGAATGGTAAAAACTGAGGAGAGAAAAAAAGTGAGAGGAGCAAAGAAACAGAGATAACAAAAGACAGGTGCATGTAAAGAAATCAGGAGGGAGCTAAATTGGTTAAGGGGGCAGATGGGAGGAAGAGAAAAGGGGAAGAATGAAAATAAAATGGGAGAGAAAAAATTCGGCTGAATCTACCCCTGAATGCGAGTGTCCAAAAGAGGAGGGAGCCGACGCCTAGACTTGAACCGGTTTCCCAGTTCCAAAGTCGGCAGCTTTTGCCGTTATGCCACATTCTGACTCAAGTAATAGGGCCTGAACACAAACACGAACATTATTGATCAAAATATTCTCTGAAAAGTTGAGTTCTGTTATTTACAGCTATGCGCTATGTCCGGGTTTAAGAACACGGGAGCTGGAAGACAATTGCCTGTTTCAGACCGACGCCCGTAAGCATCTTCGTTCATGGAGGGGTCGCGAGCTGAGTGGCGGGAGACTAAAGTGCGAGGACGATGACGGCATCTAAAGAGAGGAGGAGCGCCATGTGGGTCGGCGAGGGAGGATGAATGAGCTAAAAATAAAATGCTGTGGGGTTTGAGCGGCACATGACCCGGCCCTGGCATTTCTCCACACACCTGCCCACAGAAGCATTCTGGCCTTTCTAATGTTATTTCTCTGTAATACTGACCAGTTCCTCGCTCGTCAAGTTGCCAGACCGCAGGGTTCTCAAGCCCTGCCGCCATGTGGCTCTATCCATTTCGGCTCATGAGATGGGGTTGTTAGACCACTCTAACACTATAGTAATTTAAGGCAAACAGACCCTGGAAAATGAAGAATACGAGGCTATTAAAAGAAGCACTGGTAAAGAGAACAGGTCTTGTTTTTATGTGCTAACACATACAGCAGTAGCGCTTTCAAGTGAGGCACACAGCAGGGAGTCCGCAGGAGCGGACAAACGGGGCTGTAGCTGAAGTTTAATTGTAAGGTAGGAGCGGAGGGCTACCACTAAATATCATTAGGCGATAGGCGAGAGATAAATAATGAGGCCGAGCTAAGACGTGATTAACAAAGTCTCAAACTACTGGCGGAAGAAGGCTCGTGGAAGCAATCCGATGGAGGCAAGGGGCAAAAGTAAATAAAAATAAAAAATAGGAAAAGTTGAGTCAGTGCCCTGGCACAGCTCTGCGTCTCCGAGTGTTCATGTGTTTTTGCAGTTTTATATAGCATGAACTCGACGCGATGGTATAGGAGCGCTTTTTACACGAGCACAAGTTGCATTACACAAGAACACATTTTTGTTAGCAACGGAGATTAAGTGATTTGCCCAGAATCACAACAGGATGTTGAGCCGACGCCTAGACTCGAACCCTGTTTCCCAGTTCCAAAGTCGGCAGCTTTTGCCGTTATGCCACATTCTGACTCAAGTAATAGGGCCTGAAGACAAACACGAACATTATTGATCAAAATATTCTCTGAAAAGTTGAGTTCTGTTATTTACAGCTCTGCGCTATGTCCGGGTTTAAGAACACGGGAGCTGGAAGACAATTGCCTGTTTCAGACCGACGCCCGTAAACATCTTCGTTCATAGAGGGGGCGCGAGCTGAGTGGCGGGAGACTGAAGTGCGAGGAGGATGACGGCATCTAAAGAGAGGAGGAGCGCCATGCATGTGGGTCAGCCAGGGAGGATGAATGAGATAACAAGAATGTGGCGTAATGCCCAGAGCTGCAAGCGAAAAGCTAGAAAGCCAGGTACAAGTTAGAATGTCAGCTCACTATACTGTGACTGTGGGAGAATTAGTTAATGTTCCTGCGGCTTTAAGAAGGCAATGTGTTCTTGTACTATGCAACTAGCTCTCATGTAAAAGTGGTGCCGAAGGGTGTGAAGGATGGGGGTGGGCGGGGAGCGTAGGGGTGGCTCGGGGCCGAAGTAATGACAAAGGGTGTGAAGGATGGGGGTGGGCGGGGAGCGTAGGGACGGCTCAGAGGCCTGAGGCAGAGCGCACCATATGGAGAGGGAGGGGGGTGGCAGTGGGAGGGTGATTGATGGGCGGGGCAGTGCTGGGGAAGCCTTTGATGTGGCCTGGCGGCCGTGGAAGCCGGGCCTTTGAAGTGAAGCTAAGCTTCACTTCAAAGGTGTCGGAGGAATGCGGGCGGCTGTGCACGCGCTTTTAAGCTCAATGCGCATGCGCATTGAGCTTAAAAGTCACGGGCACTGCAAGGAATCGCCACGATTCCTTGCAAGTTAGATAAAGAGTCGATGAGCCCCTATAGTCTCGCTTGCTCGATGCGCATGCGCATCGACAGGCGAGACCTAAAAATTAAACCTCAGCAGGAAGCACTTACAGATATAAATGAAGCAGGTGCCCGGGTTGAAGCTCAAATTCAGTAAAGCATTATAATCAGCCCAAGAATCTAGTGAGCACGGTCGATGCTAGGCAGGTGTGCTTTCTCCCCAAATCTACCATCTACAAATAGCTGTAATCCGTGATGGAGGTTTAGGCATCCACGAGTTTCTCGAGCGCAATCCCCCTGTACTTCAAGTGGCCAGGAGGCTGCTTTCTCCTCATCTGCTGCTCTGATCGGTCTCGGACCCTTTATAAACAAGAGGCATGTGAACTCGCACAAAAGCCCAGCCCCACACACACTAGGCTATGCAACCTCTTCCCGCCCATTCCCCCACTGTGATGGACAGCTGACTCGAGGGACCTCGGCGCCTATGGGCGCGTTGGCAAAGTTACAGACACACGTGGTGAATGGACACCTCTTCTTACGCAGCTGTAGTGTAGGAAAAGCACGATACATTTACCCAACGAGGTAGCACTTACTGATTAGCCAGTAGAAAGTACTCCAGTTGAGTAAAGTGCAATTGCAAAAAAATCCGCGATTTCACGAACCGTGAATTCGCAAAATTCGCCCATCAGCAGAGCTGCTGTAGAGCCAGATAAACCAGGTCAGCAGAGCTTCTTTAGAGGGAGAGAACCAGGTCAGCAGAACTGCTTTAGAGCCAGGGAACCAGGTCAGCAGAGCTCTTTAGAGGGAAAGAACTAGGTCAGCAGAGCTGCTTTAGAGCCAGAGAACTAGGTCAACAGAGCTGCTCTAGAGTCAGAGAACCAGGTCAGCAGAGCTGCTTTTGAGCCACAGAACCAGGTCAGCAGAGCTGCTTTAGAGCCAGAGAACCAGGTCAGCAGAGCTGCTCTAGAGGCAGAGAACCAGGTCAGGAGAGCTGCTTTAGAGCCAGAGAACCAAGTTAGCAGAGCTGCTCTAGAGCCAGGGAACCAGGTCAGCAGAACTGCTTTAGAGCCAGAGAACCAGGTCAGCAGAGCTCTTTAGAGGGAGAGCACCAGGTCAGCAGAGCTGCTTTAGAGCCAGAGAACCAGGTCAACAGAGCTGCTTTAGAACCAGAGAACCAGGTCAGCAGAGCTGCTCTAGAGCCAGAGAAACCCGGTCAGTAGAGCTGCTTTAGAAGGAGAGAACCAGGTTAGCAGAGCTGCTTTAGAGCCAGAGAACCAGGTCAGCAGAGCTGCTCTAGAGCCAGAGAACCAGGCCAACAGAGCTGCTTTAGAGGGAGAGAACCAGGTCAAGAGAGCTGCTTTAGAACCAGAGAACCAGGTCAGCAGAGCTGCTCTAGAGCCAGAGAAACCAGGTCAGCAGAGCTGCTTTAGAAGGAGAGAACCAGGTTAGCAGAGCTGCTTTAGAGCCAGAGAACCAGGTCAGCAGAGCTGCTTTAAAGCCATAGAACTAGGTCAGCAGAGCTGCCCTAGAGGCAGAGAACCAGGTCAGCAGAGCTGCTTTAGAGGGAGAGAACCAGGTCAGCAGAGCTGCTTTAGAGCCACAGAACCAGGTCGGCAGAGCTGCTCTAGAGCCAGAGAACCAGGTCAGCAGAGCTGCTTTAGAGCCATAGAACCAGGTCAGCAGAGCTGCTTTAGATCCAGAGAACCAGGTCAGCAGAGCTGCTCTAGAGCCTAAGAACCAGGTCAACAGAGCTGCTTTAGAGCCAGAGAACCAGGTCAGCAGAGCTGCTTTAGAGCCAGAGAACCAGGTCAGCAGAGCTGCTCCAGAGCCTAAGAACCAGGTCAGCAGATCCGCTTTAGAGCCTGAGAACCAGGTCAGCAGATCTTCTGTGGAGCCAGAGAAACCAGGTCAGTAGAGCTGCTTTAGAGAGAGAGAGAACCAGGTCAGCAGAGCTGCTTTAGAGGGAGAGAACCAGGTCAGCAGAACTGCTTTAAAGCCATAGAGCCGGGTCAGCAGAGCTGCTTTAAAGCCATAGAACTGGGTCAGCAGAGCTGCTTTAGAGCTTGAGAACCAGGTCAGCAGAGATGTTGTAGAGCCAGAGAACTAGGTCAGCAGAGCTGCTCTAGAGCCTAAGAACTAGGTCAGCAGAGTTGCTCTAGTGCCAGAGAACCAGATCAGCAGAGCTGCTTTAGAGCCAGAGAACCAGGTCAGCAGAGCTGCTTTAGAGCCAGAGAACCAGGTCAGCAGAGTTGCTCTAGAGCCAGAGAACCAAGTCAGCAGAGCTGCTTTAGAGCCATAGAACAAGGTCAGCAGAGCTGCTTTAGAGCCATAGAACCAGGTCAGGAGAGCTGCTCTAGTGCCACAGAACTAGGTAAGGAGAGCTGCTGTAGAGCCAGAGAAACGGGGTCAGTAGAGCTGCTTTAGAGGGAGAGAACCAGGTAAGGAGAGCTCCTCTAGAGCCAGAGGACCATGTCAGCAGAACTGCTTTAGAGCCATTGAACTGGGTCAGCAGAGCTGATTTCGAACCAGGGAACCAGGTCAGCAGAGCTGTTGTAGAGCCAGCGAACCAGATCAGCAGATATGCTCTGTAGCCTAACAACTAGGTCAGCAGAGCTGCTCTAGAGCCAGAGAACCCCAGGTCAGCAGACCTGCTGTAGAGCCAGAGAAACCAGGTCAGCAAAGCTGCTTTAGAGAGAGATAACTAGGTCAGCAGAGCTGCTTTAGAGCCAGAGAACCAGGTCAGCGGAGCTGCTTTAGAGCCAGAGAACCAGGCCAGCAGACCTACTCTAGCTGACACTGACTGACTGACTGACACACACTGACTGATTGACACTGACTGACACTAATTGACTGACACTGACTGGCACTGATTGACTGACACTGACACTGACTGACACTGACTGACTGACACTGACTGACACTGATTGACTGACACTGACTGACTGACACTGACTGACTGACACTGACTGACTACTCTCTAATACTCTACTACTCACCCTCTACTACTCACTCTCTACTACTCTCTACTACTCAATCTCTACTAATCTCTCTACCATTCACTCTGTACTACTCACTCTCTACTACTCTCTACTACTCTCTCTACTACTCACTCTCTACTACTCACTCGCTACTACTCTCTACTACTCACTCTCTCCTACTCTCTACTACTCTCTACTACGACTCTCTACTGCGACTCTCTACTACTCACTCTCTACTACTCTCTCTCTACTACTCACTCTCTACTATTCACTCTCTACTACTTACTCTCTACTACTCACTCTCTACTACTCGCTCTCTACTACTCTCTACTACTCACTCTACTACTCCACTACTCTCTACAACTCTCTTCCTACTACTCACTCTCTACTACTAACTCTCTACTACTCTCTACTACTCACTCTCTACTACTCTCAACTACTCACTCTCTACTACTTTCTCTCTACTTTTCTCTACTAATCACTCTACTACTCACTCTACTACTCACTCTCTACTATTCACTCTCTACTACTCTCTACTACTCACTCTCCACTACTCTCTCTCTACTACTCTCTACTACTCCCTCTACTACTCACTCTCTACTACTCTCTACAACTCTCTCTCTCTGCTACTCCCTCTCTACTACTCACTCTCTAGTACTCTCTACTACTACTCACTCTCTACTACTCTACTACTCACTCTACTACTCACTCTCTACTACTCTCTACTACTCACTCTCCACTGCTCACTCTCTACTACTCACTCTCTTCTACTACTCTCTACTACTCACTCTCTGCCCCTCTCTACTACTCTCTACCTCTCTACCTCTATCTCTCTACCTCTACCTCTCTACCTCTACACCTCTACCTCCACACCTCTACCTCTCTACTTCTCTCTACACGATAACATATGCACATATATATATAGGCATTGATATGCATATGCATTTATATATACGTATGTGTACATATATACATATATACATACATATATAAACATGTATAAAATGCATATCTATATAAATACAAATATAAATGCATGCATACATATACATATACATATATGCATACATATGCATGGTATGTACATGAAAGTTTGGCACACCTGAAGTCATCTTGATTGGAATAAAGTGTTAACACTTAAAACATTTAATTTGTAAAGGAACAAAATGAGGGGGTTCATTTTGCCATAGAAATTATGATTAGTGCTGAAGAAAGAAAAATTAGGGCACATTTTGAGTGACTTCTCAAATCCTCTTATATTTCATTAAAAAAATTCTGATATGCAGTCTCCCAAGATGGCCACCAGAGACAAAAGAGCCCAAATGTAGCCCAAATATCAGCCAGATGTAGCCCAACTATAGCCCAATGACAGAATGTCCCAGAGTGTTCTAAAGAACAACTAGAACGCTAACAGTCTTACTAATGACAAAAGTATGGCACACCTGAAGTCATCTTGATTGGAATAAAGTGGTAACACTTAATACATTTAATTTGAAAAGGAACAAAATGAGGGGTTTCATTTTGCCATAGAAATTTTATATATATATATATTACCTACTGGCAGTCGCCAGTAGGTATATATAGTTAGCATTTTTATGAATAGGGATTTCTGAAAATTCTATGTTGAATAACTTTGGCGTTGATGGACGGAATTGGCTGACATTTTCAGGAAAATGGCACATTTTGTTTCTGAAGGTCCCCTGAAAGTTTGGGGGGGTTTCATCAAGCGCGGGCCGAGAAAAAAATGGGGTCCCAAAACGTGTTTTTAACATTGAGTTTTCTATAGGGTGGTTGGACTCACTTTTAGCTCGAACGGCTGAATGGATTTCCACAAAACTTGGCAAAATTGTAGGGACTGGTAGCCCGATGTGCCTTTGCTATGTCTCAAGATATATGCTCCAGTGGTTTTTACGAAAATTAACTTTGAAAAATATATATTGGGCTACATTGGGCTATATATATATATGTTAGAGCCCAAATGTAGCCCAATGTAGCCCAATGTAGCCCAATGTAGCCCAAAGATGGCCACCAGAGACAAAAAAAACAAATGTAGCCCAAATATCAGCCAGATGTAGCCCAACTATAGCCCAGTGACAGAAGGTCCCAGAGTGTTCTAAAGAACAACTAGAGCGCTAACAGTCTTACTTATGACAAAAGTATGGCACACCTGAAGTCATCTTGATTGGAATAAAGTGTTAACACTTAAAACATTTAATTTGCAAAGGAACAAAATGAGGGGGTTCATTTTGCCATAGAAATTATGATTAGTGCTGAAGAAAGAAAAATTAGGGCACATTTTGAGTGACTTCTCAAATCCTCTTATATTTCATTAAAAAAATTCTGATATGCAGTCTTCCAAGATGGCCACCAGAGACAAAAGAGCCCAAATGTAGCCCAAATATCAGCCAGATGTAGCCCAACTATAGCCCAATGACAGAATGTCCCAGAGTGTTCTAAAGAACAACTAGAACGCTAACAGTCTTACTTATGACAAAAGTATGGCACACCTGAAGTCATCTTGATTGGAATAAAGTGGTAACACTTAATACATTTAATTTGAAAAGGAACAAAATGAGGGGTTTCATTTTGCCATAGAAATGTTTTATATATCTATATATATATATATATATATATATATATATATATATATATTACCTACTGGCGGTCGCCAGTAGGTATATATAGTTAGGATTTTTTTTTATAGGGATTTCTGAAAATTCTATGTTGAATAACTTTGGCGTTGATTGACGGAATTGGCTGACATTTTCAGGAAAATGGCACATTTCGTTTCTGAGCGTCCCCTGAAAGTTTGGGGGGGTTTCGTCAAGCGGGGGCTGAGAAAAAAGGGGGGTCCCAAAACGTGTTTTTAACATTGAGTTTTCCATAGGGCGGTTGGACTCACTTTTAGCTCGAACTGCTGAATGGATTTCTATGAAACTTGGCAAAATTGTAGAGACTGTTTACCCGATGTGCCTTTGCTAGGTCTCAAGATATGTGCTCCAGTGGATTTTGAGAAACTAACGTTCAAAAAAATATATATATCTGTGACAGCGTCCCGGTTAGCGCCCCGGTTCGCGTACCAGACGCATAACGGAACTTCGCGAGGAGAAGCGGATTGGCACTCAGGTGACTGTCAACATTCTAAACAGTCCGGAGCGGCCGCCATCTTGTCTCTCGGTAGGATCGAGAGACAAGAGGTGGAAATAAACGAAGGGGGAAATGAATGAAAGGGGGCAAGGTAGACCCCTCCTGACCCCCTAGGAATAATGTGGGGGCTATTAAAGGGCCCCGCGGGGCAAAAAAAACAAATAATTTTTTTTTCGATTTTTCGCGGTGGAAGTGCTTCCCGGTACGCGAACCGGGTAGCTCACCGGTAGCGTAACGGGAGTCCGCCATCTTGTGTTTCGGACGAATTTAGTCACAAGATGGAGGATAAACAATGTTGGGAATGGGTATAAGGGGGCACGGGAGACATATCCTGACCCCCTAGGTTTTCTGAGGGTGGCTGAAGAGGCCCATATATGTAAAAAAAAAACACCTTTTTTTAAAAATATTTCGCACGGTTAGCGCCCGGTCCGCGCACCGGGTAGCGTTCCGGAAAGCGTAACAAGGGGAAAACCAAGGGAAATATTAAAATAATATTTTAGAGTGCTTTGAGGTAGGGTAGCTCTGAATAGAGCTGTTGTGTTGTGTGGGTGATGTAAGTACCAACATGTAGGTACCAATGAAGAGTCTAAAATTCAATGTACACCGTCTCCTCTGTAGATATTTTGTATGTTCTAATATGGGTTATTTAAATGTAAATGTGTGGAAAAGCACTTCATGCTTTAAAGCAATTGTATTTTTGAACTGATTGTTCTTTCCTCTTAGTCCTCCTCTTTGTTTTTTTTTTACCCACACTCTTCTTCAGCATGATAGTTGATAAATTCGTTCCCTCAAAAAATTTATATACATAAAAAAATTATATTAAATACATATAAAATATATTTTTCCTTTAAAAGAAGAATACATTTTACAGCTTTTGATATTTGCTATTAAAAAAACATTGAAATTCACTGAAAAAACCATAGGTTATAGACCATATATAGTTAGGAATTAGCATTTACAAAACCTTGAAAATTCACTGAAAAATCCTTCATCCAGACACTTATACATCCACTCATTCTTCAATATGTAAGACATATTTTAACTTTACAGAAACATACAGTCACTGGATGTTGTCATCAGTGATGTCATCAGTGATGTCATTTGAGATGTCATCAGTGATGTCATCAATGATGTCACTGACCATGTCATGAATGATGTAATATGTGACATGATCAGCAGTGGATTGCGGGTGCGCGATATATAGTTAGTGCAACTAACTATATATGCGAATTTCAATGGTTTTGTGTGAGTAAAATAAGGTTTTGTAAATGCTAATTCCTAACTATATATGGTCTATAACCTATGGTTTTTTCAGTGAATTTTCAAGGTTTTGTAAATGCTAATTCCTAACTATATATGGTCTATAACCTATGGTTTTTTCAGTGAATATATATATATATATATATATATATATATATATATTCACTGAAAAAACCATAGGTTATAGACCATATATAGTTAGGAATTAGCATTTACAAAACCTTGAAAATTCACTGAAAAAACCATAGGTTATAGACCATATATAGTTAGGAATTAGCATTTACAAAACCTTGAAAATTCACTGAAAAAACCATAGGTTATAGACCATATATAGTTAGGAATTAGCATTTAAAAAACCTTATTTTACTCACACAAAACCATTGAAATTCCATATATAGTTAGTTGCACTAACTATATATCGCGCACCCGCAATCCACTGCTGATGATGTCACATATTACATCATTCATGACATGGTCAGTGACATCACTGATGACATCACTGATGACAACATCCAGTGATTATGTGTTTCTGTAAAGTTTAAATATGTTTTACATATTGAAGAATGAGTGGATGTATAAGTGTCTGAATGAAGGTTTTAGTAGGTGCGTGATTGACTGTATGAGTGAGTGATTAAATGCGTCTTACTGAATGCACGGGTTAGTGACTAAACTGTCTGAAAGTGTGCATCAGTATGTCTGTTGTTGTGCAAGCTGCTGCATGTGTTGATCAGTAGCTATATAAGTAGCTATATGGGTTATTGATTGGTTGCACAAGTATTTGTATGGGAGACTGAGTGTGTGTATGGCTGGCTGGGAGGTGTGTGACTCTGTGCAGATCAATGTGTACTTGTATCAGTGATTCTATAAGAGAGTAAGTATGTGTTAGTATATGTTTAAAAAATGTAAGGTGTTCTGTGTTTACCTGTATAGATGAGAAAATGGAAGTGTGATTGATTCTTTTCAGGACTGACTAGGTGTGTGAGTAACTCCATGGATGAGTGGCAGAGTGTGAGTGTCTGTATAGGTGTATGAGTGCATATGATAGTGTTGTAAAGATGAGTGATTGTATGTATGAATGATTGTATGAGTGAATGTGTGTGTAGACATAGGAATCAGTGAGTGCGTATGTAGTAACTAGTATTGGTGTGTCAATGGTTTCAAAAATTATACTCTCTATTTAACACTGGGTGTAACGGAGGTTATATTAGAGTGTGAGGAGATGCATTGTATTATCACATGAATGATATCATCAGTGATGTGATCATTGATGTCAAGTGAGATGTCATCAGTGATGTCATTTGAGATGTCATCAGTGATGTCATCAGTGATGTCACTGACCATGTCATGAATGATGTAATATGTGACATCATCAGCAGTGGATTGCGGGTGCGCAATATATACTTAGTGCAACTAACTATATATGGAATTTCAATGGTTTTGTGTGAGTAAAATAAGGTTTTTTAAATGCTAATTCCTAACTATATATGGTCTATAACCTATGGTTTTTTCAGTGAATTTTCAAGGTTTTGTAAATGCTAATTCCTAACTATATATGGTCTATAACCTATGGTTTTTTCAGTGAATTTTCAAGGTTTTGTAAATGCTAATTCCTAACTATATATGGTCTATAACCTATGGTTTTTTCAGTGAATTTCAATGGTTTTTTAATAGCAAATATCATAAGCTGTCGAATGTCAAATACGTGGTAAGTAAAAACATTTTCGTGTTTATGCACACTGATCTGCTTTGAATGCTGCCCCCCCCCCCCTCATTTCTATTAGGAGTACTCTCTCTTTGCAGATAGTGAAAGGTAGTTAACGCAGGCATTTGCCCCCGTTGTAATACGTCGTGCCCGCTTCTCTCTCCATTTGATTGATTGTTATCCAAGCATTTACTGTTTTAGAGTTGGTTCTCTTTGGTTCATTCTCTATTTACAAACAAACACAGAGTCGCAATACTCTGTTTAGTCTTTGCAGATAACGAAAAATCGTGTAAAAAAACATAAGGAATCGAGCAAAATCAGTAGGCCACTAATGGGATCTCTTTTTGACCTCGCTAAAATAGAAACATTAGGAACAACCCCTCATGACAAATACGAAACTAGTGAGATGAACTAAACTCCACACCATGATGGCTGCAATACAGCTCGACTCCGCCACCCACCCCGCCCAAAATAACGATAAAGAGCGGCTGCCATGATTGCTCGCGGAATGGCCACGACGGAGCTACGAAATGGTGGTGCTCTCATGCTAACCCCAGCTTCAGTCTGAAACATCCAGAAACACTGTAGACTACCAATTCGATCAGTTCCGGTAGCGCCCCAACGTAACCCGGTGGAGAAGAACTAGCCCTCCCCTCTTTGACTGATGGTTCTTGTTGCCTGTCCGTTCTGTTGTCATTTAACAGAACTATTTAGCCTGCTGAAAAGGGTTGTGTTCCGACCGCTGGTTGGTGGAGACATTTCGACTATATTCTGGACCTGCGTTGTCGCGTAATGCGTCATATGACGCGCCGCGTTAGCGCATCCGGAAGTGATCCGGGGCGCGACGCGCAGCGCGTAACGTAAGCATAACAGGTCATGTGACTTGTTAATAAAACTTTTCATTGGTTCATTTTACTTTTCCTATTCTAATGATGAAAGGCTTGGTCATATGACCTAAAAATTACGCTTTTTATTACTTCCGAACATTATTTTTTCTTAAACATATATGTTATAATGTTCCAGGCTAATGTACTTTCCCGGAAAATTTACAACTGTCCTGCAAGTAAAATATATTCTTTTTTCGAGAAAAAGGGCGTTTCTTCGTCCCATGACGGAGCCGTTGAGCAAAAGAGGGTCGACCTGCTGTCTTAGTCGCCGATACGCTTGAATATGAGATTCTTATCGATCACTTTATGTTGCAGGAGTAGAAAACACAACAGCCCTTGACCATTTATCTTTACTGCGTTCCTGCGTATTATACCTTTTACCCTTCATGTAATTGGTCTGCTTTATTTCACTTGCCTTTTACTGATTCTAAAACAGTGACTATTATTAAAAACTTTACCAATGTAAATACTACTACCATGTTTTCTTTTAAAAACCTTTATTGTGAAAATGTCAGTATACAAATACGGGCCTATAACCACGTGCGCCGGCCACGGAGCAAACTGTAATCGTACATGATGAGGAGACATTTACACTGTAGAGAAACGTTACGGGCGGGCCATTAGGTTGCAAGAACTAAGGTGTCTAACAGTTGCGGAATCGGTGGACGTACATTTTATAATTAAAATACGACAGGGCCAGTTACAATAAAATTATCTAGATATACATTTGCGGGCAAGTACCATGGGTGACGTTAATTCGAACTTTCAATAGTACAGTAATCAATAACACATCACAACTTAATATCAATAGAGATGTCGAAATATTCAATCTATTCTCGTCCCCGCCCGCCATGTGCTTCAAAACTGCATACGTATCTCGTGATATCAAAGTTTTACAACAAGTACACAACAAGGAGTTACGAGTCCCATTTATTCCGGCGCCATTTTGGGCGAGGACGGGCAGGTCCAGGATATAGTCAAAATGTCTCTACCAACCATCGACTATGATGATGTTCATATGCTGTATTTATTAGAGTAACACTCATCTGTCCACACGAAATTAATTTGCCACAATCTAAACATGTCATTTTAATCTTTCCAAACTTCTTCTAAATATTTGGGACCGTTTCCCTTGCCTCTGATGCTGTCAGTGCCACTTCTTTGATGAATGTACTGGCAGGTCGGGGGTTCTTCTCCAAATCTCTCTTTTATGCAGCACTATAATTAATCGGTGCCACCTCTCCATATGACGATGCATGGTATAGTTACCATAACTATATTTTTTTTCGGTTCCTCTGGAGAGTACATCGTGGCAGATGAAGCGTGTAACGTACCGGGCATTTACCTTTTTTTGCATGTAGAGGAAAGGAAAAAAAATTCAAGCGTCCGAGTTCTAAGGTGTCCCAGGGCCATTTTAGTGGACCAGGCCCAAATCCAAAGAACAGGCCGCCATTTTGAGAGTCCTGTTGCAGCCGCCTGTCGCTGTAGCATCAAGAGCGGCCGAAACTCAGCTGAATGGCAACTGAAACGGTAAAGGGGCGCCCCACTACAGCAGACGAGCCTCCACCTGGGAAGGCCCGTTCACGCCGCCTCCCCCCCCCTTCGGGCACCCCACGCCGTTATTCGGAGCAGTATTGTAGGATGGCCACACCAGTGCAGCAACTTGCTAGACACCACCTCGGTGGTAACCGAATCTCAGCGCCTTGTGGTGTCTCCTATTCAGAAAACATTGTTGTGCTGCCTTCGACCTATTCGCCGCAAGTGCGCACGCAACTCAGCTGCATAGCTTGCTAGACACCACCTCGGTGCTAACCGAATCTCAGCGCCTTGTGGTGTCTTCTATTCAGAAAATATTGTTGCGCTGCCTTTGGCCCCATTCGCACATCGGTCCGCTACTGACGCCACCTCACAGGCCAACGGGGCGCCCCACGCCGACTTTCAGCATTGTAGGATGGCCACACCAGTGCGGCAACTTGCTAGACACCACCTCGGTGCCATCCGGATCTTGGCATCTCAGCGCCTTGTGGTGTCTTCTATTCAGAAAATATTGTTGCGCTGCCTTTGGCCCCATTCGCACATCGGTCCGCTACTGACGCCATCTCACAGGCCAACGGGGCACCCCACGCCGACTTTCAGCATTGTAGGATGGCCACACCAGTGCGGCAACTTACTAGACACCACCTCGGTGCCATCCGGATCTTGGCATCTCAGCGCCTAGTAGTGTCTTCTATTCGGAAAATATTGTTGCGCTGCCTTTGGCCCCATTCGCACATCGGTCCGCTACTGACACCATCTCACAGGCCAACGGGGCGCCCCACGCCGACTTTCAGCATTGTAGGATGGCCACACCAGTGCGGCAACCTAGACACTAACTCGGTGCCATCCGGATCTTGGCATCTCAGCGCCTAGTGGTGTCTTCTATTCGGAAAATATTGTTGCGCTGCCTTTGGCCCCATTCGCACATCGGTCCGCTACTGACGCCATCTCACAGGCCAACGGGGCGCCCCACGCCGACTTTTACCATTGTAGGATGGCCACACCAGTGCGGCAACTTACTAGACACCACCTCGGTGCCATCCGGATCTTCGCATCTCAGCGCCTTGTGGTGTCTTCTATTCAGAAAATATTGTTGCGCTGCCTTTGGCCCCATTCGCACATCGGTCCGCTACTGACGCCATCTCACAGGCCAACGGGGCGCCCCACGCCGACTTTCAGCATTGTAGGATGGCCACACCAGTGCGGCAACTTACTAGACACCACCTCGGTGCCATCCGGATCTTGGCGTGTTGTGCTGCCTTCGGCCTATTCGCACATTGTTCCGCTACTGACGCCGCCTCACGTGCCAACGTATTTTCTCCGCATTTTATACCCTATGCTGCATAACAGGTCATGTGACTTGTTTATAAAACTTTTCATTGGTTCATTTTACTTTTGGTTTCCTAATGATGGAAGGCTTGATCATATGACCTAAAAACAACACTTTTCATTGGATGAAAACTTTTTTTTCCCCCAAACGATGAAAGCCCCACCTTGTTTCTGGATATTTCAGACTGAAGCTGGCGTCAACATGAAAGCACCACCATCTCGTGGCTCCGTCGTGGTCATTCCGCGAGCAATCATGGCAGCCGCTCCCCACCAGAAGCCTGCAGGAGTCGGGGGCCCCCAAAACTTTTGTTGAATCTTCAAGACGGAGGGGACGCTTTCGAGAATGGGGTCCAAGACCTAGCAGACAAGCGTGCGATTTCCAAGGTGTCCCAGGGCCATTTCAGTGGACCAGGCCCAAAAAGGAAAGAGCCTGCCGCCATTTTGAGAGTCCTGTGACAGCCGCCTATCGCTGCACCGCAAGAGTGGGCGCAACTCGGCTGAATTGCGGCTTTTGACACAGTGGACCAAAAGCGGACGGAATGGCAACTGCAACGGTAAAGGGGCGCCCCACTACAGCAGACGAAACTCCACCTGGAGAGGCCCGTTCACGCCGCCTCCCCCCCCCCCCCCCGGGGCGCCCCACGCCGTTATTCGGAGGGCGGCAACTTACTGGACTTCACCTTGGTGCCATCGTTCTGCTGCCTTGGAACTATTCGCACAACAGACCGCTACTGATGACCCACCCCCCGCGACGCCCCACGCCGGATACCGAAATCAGTGCGGCACCCAGGCAACATCACCTGGGTGCCGTCCAGAAATCTGGACGTTGTGCTACGTTGGGACTATTCGCACAGCCGACCGCTACTTCCTTCATTTTCCCTAAAAATGTTTAAATGTTTTTACTGTTTTTGTTTTGTTGTATATATTTATAAGTTATTAAAGTTTTATAATCTTACTACTTTGTTGGAGTGCTATATATTTTTAATGTGACACATAATTGTAAAAACTTTGATGTACAAAGAGTCATCCCTGGAATCTTCCGCTTCAGGCTCGGTCCCCTCCCCAATCACAATACAGGATGGTTTTCAGATAGTAGGAACGCGTGTGCTGTGACGGATCTCATCGGGTGTGGGCCTTGATCTACTATAACTCCTTTGAAGAGGGGTGATTCTTTACAGCTGGGGCCATAAACTACATCTGCAGGGCTAGCTGATAGCCTAGGACCGTCCTGGACAATTGGACACAGAGGAAAAGGAGTGTCAGAGGGTGCGGTAGTGAATAGGGCGAAAGGGAGGTGTCGGGCGGGCACAGGGTGTGATTCTCAGGGAAGAGCAGCGCAGATGGGGGGAGGTTTATTACCCATGCATAAGACAGAGAGCGGGGGTGACCAGTGCCTGGGGGAGATGCTTGCGAGGGTGGGGAGCCATGCTAAGGATCGACAGCGTACAGAGAGTGGGTCTGGTCAAGGCATCTAAAATGGCTGCCGTGCACGACAAAAGTGTGGCATTTGAAAAAAGGCAAGATGGCGCAGACAATGTTTTTCAACACTTCCTGATTTCCTTCGAATCGAACGTTAACAGACGTTCGGGCATATTACCAAAGTTAAGCGATATTTATCCCTAACGATGCTTAGCAACGAATTTTTTACCGCTAAGCATCGTCAGAAATTATCGCAGATAAACCTTGCTATTATCAAGGTTTATCGCAAATGCGATGAAAAACGACCGCAATGCATTAATATCGCTGAAAAGTCAGCGATATTCATGCATTACCGAGCTAATGCTCTTAGCCATGTTATCCACCTCCCATTCGATAACATGGCTAAGAACTGCTCAGGGCAGGTGTTACTTTTTAGAGATATTCGCGCTTAGCGCGAATATCTCCAAAAGTTGGTAATAGAAGATAGCGATGTTAGCGACTGTTTCCAGTCGCTAACATCTTGACATGCCCACTTTGCATGTCATTAGTGATAAATATCACTGACATGCAAAGTGGAGCCCAAGATGGTCGCTATCTCCTACTAGCGGTTGCTAACTGGTGTTAGCAACAGCTAGGTAATAGGGAGATAATGTTATCTCCGCGAAGCGGAGCGCTGTTACAGATATATATCTTTTTTTGAACGTTAATTTCTCAAAATCCACTGGAGCACATATATTGAGACCTAGCAAAGGCACATCGGGCTACCAGTCCCTACAATTTTGCCAAGTTTCGTGCAAATCCATTCAGCCGTTCGATTATTATTATTTATTTTTTTTTGCCCCGCGGGGGGCCCTTTTAAAACCTCCACATCAAACCTAAGAGGTCAAGGAGGATCTACTATGCCCCCTTATGGTCATTTGCCCCTTCGCTTTGGCCTCCTCTTGACTCTCGATCCTACCGAGAGACAAGATGGCGGCCGCTACGGACTGTTTGGAATGTTTACAGACGCCGGAGAACCAATCAGCTTCGCAAAGCTCCGTAACGCGAAAAGTACGCGAAGCGGAGCGCTGTTACAGATATATATCTTTTTTTGAACGTTAATTTCTCAAAATCCACTGGAGCACATATATTGAGACCTAGCAAAGGCACATCGGGCTACCAGTCCCTACAATTTTGCCAAGTTTCGTGCAAATCCATTCAGTCGTTCGATTATTATTATTTTTTTTTTGCCCCGAGGGGCCCTTTTAAAACCTCCACATCAAACCTAGGGGGTCAGGGAGGATCTACTATGCCCCCTTATGGTCATTTGCCCCTTCGCTTTGGCCTCCTCTCGTCTCTCGATCCTACCGAGAGACAAGATGGCGGCCGCTACGGACTGTTTGGAATGTTTACAGACGCCGGAGAACCAATCAGCTTCGCTTCACAAAGCTCCGTAACGCGAAAAGTACGTGAACTGGAGCGCTGCCCGGTCCGCTGTTACAGATATATATCTTTTTTTGAACGTTAATTTCTCAAAATCCACTGGAGCACATATATTGAGACCTAGCAAAGGCACATCGGGCTACCAGTCCCTACAATTTTGCCAAGTTTCGTGCAAATCCATTCAGCCGTTCGGGCTAAAAGTGAGGCCAACCGCCCTATGGAAAACTCAATGTTAAAAACACGTTTTGGGACCCCCCTTTTTTCTCGGCCCCCCCTTGACGAACCCCCCCCAAATTTTCAGGGGCTGCTCAGAAACAAAATGTTCCATTTTCCTGAAAATTTCAGCCAATTCCGTCCACAAACGCCAAAGTTATTAGACATAGAATTTTCAAAAATCCCATAGAGAAAAAATCCTAACTATATATACCTACTGGCGACCGCCAGTAGGTAATATATACATATATATATATATATATATATATATATATATATATATATATATATATATATATATATATATGAAGAAAGAATGATTCCTGCAAGAAGAACCGGAGAGACTCAGCGGGGCTTTCAGGAAAGGGATTTATTCAGCAAAGTGTGGCATGACGCGTTTCGACAACAATGTCTTTATCAAATGCCTGATACACCATTAAATCTGCCAGTTCGTTTTAAAAGTAGGAAACAGCGTCTTGCCATTGGTGGCCATCCAGGTGGGTCAGGTTGATTGGAGGAAAGGCGTCGTAGCGGCGTCGGCACACTACAACTCCCAGCATTCATCAGTCAGGAAAGCCAGGTAAGTAATTCCCCCTGAAACCACTGTTATCTCATGGAGTACTGGATGAATGTGGACGCTTGTAAAACGAATGGGCTGTGCTGTGGCTGAAGTCTTCCCCTCTCCTGAGTCCCCAAACGTCTAAGCCGCTAGTAGCTCCTGCAACGCTGATCCTGGAGCCAAGAATGCAGTGATCCTGACTACTCCGTGAGGTCACGGACTGCTGGGCTGCAGCGGAAGCCTTGCGAGTTAGGAGAGCGGCGGGCCGGAGTGCTTCCAATACCTTGGACAATTGAGAAAAAGTGCCCTCGTGCCTCCGGCCGCTTCAGAAGACGGGTCTGCTCAAGCGCGCCCAAGGGCTGACGCGCAATCGAATGAAGAAAGAATGATTCCTGCAAGAAGAACCGGAGAGACTCAGCGGGGCTTTCAGGAAAGGGATTTATTCAGCAAAGTGTGGCATGACGCGTTTCGACAACAATGTCTTTATCAAATGCCTGATACACCATTAAATCTGCCAGTTCGTTTTAAAAGTAGGAAACAGCGTCTTGCCATTGGTGGCCATCCAGGTGGGTCAGGTTGATTGGAGGAAAGGCGTCGTAGCGGCGTCGGCACACTACAACTCCCAGCATTCATCAGTCAGGAAAGCCAGGTAAGTAATTCCCCCTGAAACCACTGTTATCTCATGGAGTACTGGATGAATGTGGACGCTTGTAAATATATATATATATCCCTCCCAAACTTTGGTTTATTATCACTTCTGCTCTCCGTTGGAAAAGCTAAAGGCGAACTCCGTAGTGCCTGGTGCAAATGTATTTTATTACGCCCTTACACCACCGCCATGATATGACATCCACAATTGTGCTGATAGAAAGGAATAGTATAAATGTTGATTTAATGGGCTGAATCACGGATACTGACAGACGGGTTTCGGCAACAGCGCCTTTATCAATGTCAGTCGCGTTTTCAAAACAAAAAGTATTTAAACATTCAGAGAGAGGAAGTTCAAAGGTAATTCATTCTTGAAAGTACGATGGCGGCCATCTTATAACATGTTAAAATATCATCACAGTTCATGCAGATGCCTACCAATCCTATATAATTACTTAAAAATCTTGAGAGAGAACTTCCTCAAAATAATAACATTATAATGCGGTATCTTACAAAAACCACATGTGTGTGTTCATATCCATAGAGATAAAGAAAAATAATAAAAATTCATGATACTCGATATCGTAATGCAAATCTAGCAAAGGAGGCACGAGGGTCACTACTGGCAGATCTCTGATATTTCATACATCTGAAAAGCGTGCAGACGTGAGAATGACACAAATGCAAATCAATTCATAAGAAATACCAACATGACTGTATTGCATCAAAATCCTAAGCCAGAAATTAACTCCCTATAAAATAATGAAGCTGTCTCAGTGTGCAAGAGGGAACCCAATGATGAAGTATGTCACCTTAGGGTGAGTGAGGGTGTGTCTTGCCCTCCGTTCCTTTGATTTTCTGGTGAGTAGTTTGGGTACACCATCCGGTTACCTTTTGTGAGTTTAGATTATATGGAGTTGTACCGTGGATGGTAATAATTCCTCCTTCTAGTACCCCAATAGTGAGATTATATTATAAAATATATATAAACAGGGTCTCACTAAAGAACATAAATGTGAGATAAGCAAAATTTAGGAATCAGAGTCATTTAATTAACATAGTTTCCAAAAGGGTCTCAGAAGTAGAAGCGGTATACAAATCTATATAATATTCAGGCAAACAGCTAGAAATTTCTGTCACACTGCGAGAAAGTGGATTATTAGTAAGGGCAATGGTGAACTGCTGGAAGTTATAATGGCATTATCCTTGTTGGGTCTAGTAAAGGTTTCAGTAATTTAAACCTGATTGCAACCCCTGGTAGCTATGGCAAGAGCAGACAGGTGCAACTTTCAAAAAATGTGTAAAGCATTTAGAAGTACCAAAACAGAAAAGTCACAATAAACATCCCACTCCAATTTATGAAAATAAAGAATATTTTAATGAACAAAATGACATCAAATTGACAAAAACCCAATAAGGGTAACCAGAGATATGTTTTTTTCAAATAAAAATAGTGTGAAAAAGGGCTATGCACCAAATGGGGGCAACGGATCACACTAGACTAGGACAAAGGTATGTTTTAAAGCCTATCTAGATAGAGCATGGGTTAGATAAAAGGACCAGGTTGGTCCTGGTCAAAGAGTTACCGCCGGAATTAGAAACTTTTCTGGAGAAAATGTTTGTCTCCTACCAGTCGTTAGCGGGGAAAGCTGCAAGCTGAATCCAAAGCCGCAGGCCACCCTGTTAGGGTCCCGCAAAGCATATTGTAGCGTCAAGACTGCCACACAACAGCCAGGGGTCTCTGATCCCAGGCGGTTGCAGCAGTGCGATGGCAGTTCAACCCCCCAAATTATAATAGGGGGGTCGGACTACTGGTGTGGAAGTGGCTGGACCACCACTGTCGCACCACCCTGAGTCTGGCAGTTTGTGACCACCAGACTCATTATCAGGACCTATGTTGATTTGTAGGTTCAGTTGTAAAAGAGGTTATGTTCATAGGGCAGACAAATAAATTATGTATTTGTTACAGTCACTTATCATTGGGCAAAGAGGTTTTCTATAAGTTAATGTCTGAGGGTAGTCTCCTCATCCTCATCACTGTCCTTTTGCTGATGCACCCTGAGGTTTGCACTGGTAATTCCCATCAGGGAAGAAGAACATGTTACATTGCATGGCAAAGTTGTGACTCATACAACATTATACAACAGTCTTACAGACCTTGTACGGCATGTCAAATAGGGCCTTTCCAGTCTAGTCCAGGCCCCTGAACTGGGCCTTCAAGAGGACAACAACATGCTTCACAGAATGCCTTGTTCGCACCTGAGTCTTTTTGAAGGGAACTTCTCCTGGATTTGTTTGATTCATCAGAGATTTCAAAAGCCAGGTACATAGACCTTGGATATTCTGAGTCCTCTAAAAATCATCTTCATGAAAGCAAATGTAAGTGAACAGAAGTTTGATGGGCACATAATAACATTAACAATGGCATAAACATAATGAATGACACATACCAACAAGCTAGACTCTCGTTGGTGCAAGGCCTACCATCTATTGTGGTATGCACCACCGAGCCATGGGTGGAATCTGGAAATCTTTCACAGACCCAGGTCATGTAGGTCTACAATGCAAACAAGTCCCAGGATCAGTTGGCACCAAAGCAATGTGGTTTCCATCTATGGCTATACCATCTGTGTTAAGCATCCCAATCCATAGAACTCAGTCTTGATGTTGTTCATTGGAACATCATCCATTGGAAATTGGATGCCGCCATTCATGTGCCGGAGCGTAACATCCAGAACATGTTTGAGACATCAGAAAGTGTTGGCTGAGACATTCCATGAGAGTCTTCTTTTGTAAACTGGGAGGAGCTAGGAGCACCAATATGTAACACTGTCATACTCTTTACAATAGGTAGGATGGCAGTCTGAATTCAGATGTCTGGCAAAAGTTCAAGATGCAGTTGTTGTTCCAATGCCTATATGGTGTCGCGGTGCAGTCTGTACTTTTTAATAGTGTGTCTTTCCTGCTGGGTTCCTAGAACCGGGCATGGTTTGCACATATGTTCATTACAGTAACATAGCCTTCTCCTTCTTGCCTTGATGAGTGATGGACATATCTTAAAAATATGAGTGCAAAGTCAAAATATATTGGTACACACATGTTTGATGAGCACACATGTTAAAATTTAAATCTGGGCAAGTGTAAGTACATGCATATATAACATGGCATTAATGTGAGCAGCTTTGATGATAGTAGATACACTCAAATGCAGATTCATATAGTTATTAGTAAACTATTGCACTTCTCCAAACTCACCAAGATACTAACGCTAAAATGATTTTCTGTTTGTAATTTTTATATATACTTTTTCTACAAGAAGCATCACATTTAAACTTTTAGCGCCTCATCAGGATGTCAGATGGGCTGCCACTGACAGGCTGTCGGTGGCGGTCCACTCGACATCCAGAGAAATGGTCCGACCACCGGATTAAGATACAGGTGGTCGAAGCGCAGCAGGTGGGGGAATGACTGCTGCCTCCAACAGTCTCAAGGAGCCCGTCATGGCGGCAGTCAGACAGTAATCTCTACAATGAAGGCGGTGCCTGTGCAGGACTATTCTAGGGGTTACGTTGTCCATTTTTCACAGCCTTTTCATGGTGGTCCCACCGCCATGGAAAGGCTGTTGTAAAGGGTCTTTGGGGGCCCCTAGCAGGGCCCTCATCCCCTGTTGACCACTGCTTTGTGACCAGGGGGGCACTTTGTTGTAGAAGGGACATGTTGACTCAACAGTTGTGTGAGTGCTGTTGGCTACTTGTGCTCTTTTTTCTTCAACACAGGTGTGATGTATAAATCTCCATGTTTGCATTGATGGAAATTATACTCTAAATACAGTGGGTGGAGTATTGACTTACTCTTGTTCCCTCCACCATGTTTAGTATATACCACTGTTGACAGAGAAAGGGTAATGTGGCAGTGTTGGTGGACAGATGACAGACTTTTGTCGCTAAAAAGGACAGACTCCATGGTGGAAAACAGTTGAACAGACAGTTTTTGATGGCCCAACTGTAAATCTGACCCTATGTACCGAGGGCCATATTTAGGAAATTTGTGACGCAGGGCAGAGAAAGGGGAGGAATGCCCTGTATTTAACCAATGCAGCACATTCCTGTCTTTACCCCTTGTGCTGGCGTAGTTTAGCAGCCTACTGCAAATGCAAGCACCCTTGCACCATGATGCAAGAGGGGCTGTGTTTTAGGCAGGATTGTTTTTGTGCAGAAAGGCGCTCCTTCCAGCACAAGAAAAATTCTGAAAGGCTTTTTCCGCTTGCTATGTGTGCTGTAGAGTTGCATTGCAACACCCACTATAAAACCCATGGAACGCCTCCCTTGCGCAGAGTAAGGGATTTGTTCTGCGTTGTCTTAGGCCCTAATTATGAGTCTGGTGGTCCACGGACCGCCAGACTCACGGTGGAGGTCTACTAAGTGCCCTATTATGACTAGGGTGGTTGAGCCACCCTGAGATCATCGCATCTGCCGCAACTGCTTTTCTCTGCCGGTTGCGCGGCAGTCCTGAAGCTGCAATATGCTAGGAGGGGCTGCTGCGGCCCTGCCAAGCATATTACGAACTTCCTCACTGGCACACTTTTCATGGTGGTGTGACGCCATGTGGAGGCACACAGGGAGCACAACATGTCACCCCCTGTGTGCATGCACACCATTGCCTGCATGGCATGGGCCGCAGCAGTCCATGCTGTGCTTGTACTTCCTTTGATGTTTCCATTGCAGTGCCTATTTCATAGGCACTGCTCTGGGAACGAACACCATAAAACCTCCAGCCAGACAGGAGAAAACTCCTAATCTGGCAGGTGGTTCCTACACGAGTTTGGTAGTGTGAGAGCGAGGATATCGTATCGTCCCGCTCCTGAACCTTCAAACTCTTATTAGCACCTTGGCTGCTTGAGCGATTCTCCTGCTGTGCTGGGCCATAATGTTGATAAATCTGATCACATGAGCACCCTAGAGGTATACCTCATGACGAGCTCAGCTCGTCATGAGCATCGAAGGGGTTAAGGCCCTGACTCCAGATTTTCGAAGTCATTCAAAGCCATACAAAGTAGCTTTGTGTGGCTTCATAAATCTGGCTTAGAGGTTTGCATGACGCATGCACCACGCTGCGTGGGGCAAGCATGATGCAAAGTTCTCATAAATGCTCCCCTAATTGTCAGCCTCTACATTGGCAGAGAGATAATAAAAAGGAAATGGAAGTGACAATGACGGGAGAGTGACTAGACCTGCTTCCTTTGGTTTGAGAAACACTAGAACACTGATTCAGCACAACAGTACAAATGGTATGCAGCATAAGTTAAGTGATATGTTTAATAAAATAGAGGTTGAAAATGTACTCTAAATACAATAGATCAATGTTGCTCAAACAAATACAAGTGTTATATTTTCATTAAAGATGGGAATTTGTTTTCTCGTTGCAACACTTTGTGACGTCATGCGCCATGGCCTCTGTTCCCATCCAGGAGTGGGTGATCACAGGAGCAATAATTGACTCATTAGATAGCTCATCTTTGGGTGTGAAGTAATTCTTATCATTATGTCATGGGCGCACTAAAATGTAAAGTTTTACTTGCCATGTCAACTGCTCATATTAACCCTTTCAAACTCTGCACATCTTAATGTCGTGATGCTCTCAAGTAAATGGTGTTTACTGCTGCACAGAACAAGGCTGCTGGGATGACAGCGTAGAGCTCAGCTCTACGCACCATGGGGCATATTACTAAGGAGGCAATATGAAATTATTGCCGCTTTTGCGGCCATTTTCGGCCGAAAAGCTGCGATAATTTCATCGCCTTATCAGCAAAGACACGCTATCGTGTGTTTTGCTGATTTAGCAAGCCTTTCAACAACGCCCAGCATTGCATCTCTAATGAGATGCAAAGTGGGCGTTCCAGAGCAAATTATTTGGAGAAAAGTCGCTAAGCCTCCACCATGTTTAGTACATACCACTGTTGACAGAGTAAGGGTAATGTGGCAGTGTTGGTGGACAGATGACAGACTTTTGTCACTAAATAGGACAGCCTCCATGGTGGAAGACAGTTGAACAGACAGTTTTTGATGGCCCAACTCTAAATCTGACCCTATGTTCCGAGGGCCAAATTTAGGAAATTTGTGACGCAGGGCAATGCCCTGCGTCACAGAGAAAGGGAAGGAATGCCCTGTATTTATCCAGTACAGCACATTCCTGTCTTTACCCCTTGTGCTGGCGTAGTTTGTCAGCCTACTGCAATGCAAGCACCCTTGCACCATGATGCAAGAGGGGCTGTGTTTTAGGCAGGATTGTTTTTGTGCAGAAAGGGGCTCCTTCGAGCACAAGAAAAATTCTGAAAGTCTTTTTCTGCTTTCTATGTGTGCTTTAGAGTTGCCTTGCAACACCCACTGTAACACCTATGGAACGCCACCCTTGCGCAGAGTAAGGGATTTGTTCTGCGTTGTCTTAGGCCCTAATTATGAGGCTGGTAGTCCACGGACCGCTAGACTCACGGTGGAGGTCTCCTAACTGCCCTATTATGACTAGGGTGGTTGAGCCACCCTGAGGTCACCGCATCTGCCGCAACCGCTGTTCTCTGCCGGTTGCGCGGCAGTCCTGAGGCTGCAATATGCTAGGAGGGGCTGCTGCGGCCAGGCCAAGCATATTACGAGCTTCCTCACTGGCACACTTTTCATGGTGGTGTGACGCCATGTGGAGGCACACAGGGAGCACAAAATGTCACCCCCTGTGTGCATGCACACCATTGCCTGCATGGCATGGGCTGCCTTTGATGTTTCCATTGCAGTGCCTATTTCATAGGCACTGCTCTGGGAACACCATAAAACCTCCAGCCAAACAGGAGAAAATTCCTAATCTGGCGGGTGGTTCCTACACGAGCTTGGTAGTGTGGAAGCGATGCGGTCACGCTCCTGAACCTTCAAACTCTTATTAAGGCCCTGACTCCAGATTTTTCGAAGCCATTCAAAGCCATGCAAAGTAGCTTGCGTGGCTTCATAAATCTGACTTCGAGGTTTGCATGACGCATGCACCACGCTGAGCCTTTCAACAACGCCCAGCTTTGCATCTCTAATGAGATGCAAAATGGGCGTTCCAGAGCAAAATATTTGGAGAAATGTCGCTAAGCGACATTTCTCCTATTATCAAGCTGCACGCTAACAAGCAGAGTGTTAGGAAAAGTAGCGCTAACCACAGTTATCGCTACTTTCCTAACGCCTGCTTGTGACCTGATTTAGCCATGAAATCCAATGGGAGGTGGATTACAAGGCTAAGATTACCCTGCCCTATCAACAAGGTTATCAACATTTTCAATGGAATATCGCTGGAAAACCAGCGATATTCCATTGAAAACAGATTTTTATCTCCATGGCGTTAAGCGTTGTTAATACACGCTAACAGCGGTCAGCGATAATCATCGCTGCCGCTTGTTAATATGGCCCCAAGTTCTTCTCTTGCACACAAGGCTTTCTTTTAAGCTTCTTGCAGTTCTACTGCTCCTCGGGACAGTACATCTCCTACTGAGAAGAAATTAACCAACATTTTCCCCAAAGCATTGCCTGTGATCGTCCTTTCTTTCAGTGCCTTTATAATAAGGTAGAAAACTCACCGCTTCCCTGCGGTCTACTCAAAGTGCCACTCGTTTTCGCTACAAAATGCATTGTCAGGTTTTTCCTCATAAATGCACAATGTGTTTTGCTGTTATTTGCGCTAACAACAGAACACATTGTCTGTTTTCTACACTGGTTTATCGGCCGAAGAGCTCCAAATAGGGCTCGGAAGGCCAGGAACTGACGACCTATTGTTTGTGCTGCACACATGATGTATTGTACCCACTTCCTTCAAACAGTCGTCCAATCAAACATTATTTGTCCACCACAACAGCGTCATTCTTTCCTGTGTTTGAAAAACAGTCACGAGTAGACAAGCGTCCTTTATGCCTGTGTTTGGGTCCTGCCACTTTCTGTCCAAGATCCCCTGTGTTCGAGCACAAGTGTTGAAGGTTAAGGATAGCACACCAGCATGAGGCCGAGTCATCATTGTTTTTCAGAAAATATATTGAGAAGAAAAAGCGCCATGCCAGATCTGATAGGTAAAACTTAACCTTATGCTATATTTTTGTAACAGAAATATCAACATTAAACAAACATTGGTAAAGACCCTAGGTCTAACATTGGCAGGCCAGCAAGGATGTTTTTCTTTTTTTCTAAATATGTACAATAGGCATTTAAATTGTAAAAGTACAAAAAAGCAAAAATGCTCCCATCTAAATATAGGGGCCCGATTTACAAAGGTAAACGAAGATGAAAGTCTAACTTTACGACTTTCAGTATTCACAAAGTAGTAAAGTTAGACTTTTGTCTCAGCTAAAGTTAAGTTTTGGTCAGGGCCGGACTGGCTACCGGGCGGTTAGGAATGCTGCCGAGCTGCTGCCTGATTTGACTGCAGTGGAGGCTGATTTCGTCCATGGAGACCAGCGTGTGCTGCGAAATATTTGGTCTTAAGTTTAACTTTTTGCTCTCAGTTAAACTTAAGACCAAAACGTACTCATAATTGCCCTTTGTGAACACCGACAGTCGTGAATTTAGACTTTTGTCTCAGTTTACCTTTGTGAATGGGGCGGTGTGTACATGTGTGCAAACAAATAAGTTAAAAAAAACACTGCAAAAATAAAGGAAGAAAAAACATAAACTAACAGCACAAATTAAAACAGAGGTTCGCCTACCATCCCTGGTGCTGAATGAGATACCTTCTAGGCAGATGTGCACATGTGCCTGAGCAAAATGGTGTCACTTCCAATGAAGAGAGCCAGTGGCTGAAGTGGATGGATCCAGTGCCCTATACTTCACATTGTGGTGAACAGAAGCAAAATGTGAATGACACTTGAACAGACCAATAGATGAAGAGCTTTGATCAAAAGCCCCTCTTTGCGTACATTTGAATGCATTGTTACAATTGATTTTTGGGAAAACATAAGGCTGGCAAAACTGCTGAAGCGGTCTATTCCAGACCTAAAATATATCCGTATAAGACCTGGGCAACCTCCTAGCATGTTCTTGAAATATTGTGAGCTCAAATTCTAGGTATACTCTACAAACATCAGCAATTTAATAACCAATCAGCTAATACATAATTAAAAGTTTTAAAGAAAAAGCTCCGAAATCAATGACACATAGGTCTGTTGTCCGTCTTACCACACAAACTTAAAAGAAAGAAGGAACTGATCTAAAAGGCCTCTTCATGGAAATAAATGATTGCGCCGCCGGGCTTACGGCAGCATGTATTACTTCATTCAGCTTCGAACAACAAGGGGATACGAAGACTGCTGGATGCACAGTTGTTATTGCCAAAGTGCACCTTCCCTAAATAACACACTGACTAAGGTCATATGCTGCATCTCGTGCCTTATGCAGTCTGAACCTCTTTCTCCTCAAGTTCCGAAGGAATAGGCTTAAATCTAGGGTCGGGAAGCCATCTTTAGTGACAGGTCTTATTCTCTGTCTGGAACTCCCTTTACTTATGTATTTATTTATGCGTTTTTATATAGCGCGGACTTTACCCGAAAGGATTCAGAGCGCTTCACAATAGGAACAGTAATGATCCATGAGGAGAAAATTACAAGTGAACAAATTACAAAAGCAGACGTTAAGTTACATGACTGGGAAGGCACTTCTATAGTCATGGAGAATAGCATTTTCAGTAATGGGAGGCCTTCCTTCGCACACATGTTAGAAAATCATCTTCTCTTTGAAATTTAAAATCATACCTTTTTTAGACAATGATAACACCGGTGCCTAGAGACATCATACTTGTAATTATTGATTGATTGATTTATTCAGTTTGCATCTAAAGGCACCAAGATGGCACAACAATATTAAAACAGTTACAGACATATAGGTGGAGATTTGTGTCAGCTGCAGATTTCTTACAGTACTCCTGCAAAGCAAAATTTATTCTGCAGATGACCAGCTAGATGGCAATATCCTATGAGAAAATAATTCAGAAATGTACATATTGTCTTTTTTTCACTTGTAACATATGTTCCTGGTGGAGAAAACACCTTCTCAAAACCCTTGAAAGAAGGGAGAGTCTTTTCCCTCACTCGCTCTGGATAGGCATTTAAGCCTTTCACATGTGTCGCTTTGCAAGTGACCAGCAGAGAAACTTGTAAAATGGGGAATTTGTGGGTGTTGATTGAATTTTGTGGGGTCACTCCCCTCCACCATCTCTCCCAACACCTGCATACTATCAGACTATCTTTCATGCAATTCGACGAGTGCAAATTTCCACAAATCGTAATCTGTGAATCAAAATTTTTAATTTGTAGTTGTAATTGTATTGTTTTGCATTCCCACGTTCCACTATTGGGCAGAAAACAGGCCCTGATTTGGACTTCTTGAAACACAATTAAATGTCTGTCTCTAATTAAATTAGAGCATTATTTGATTTAGTGTGCTGCCCTCACAGCAACTAGTAACCACTGAATTGCAAAGACTTCCACCAAAATCTGCTCGTACAATATGATTGGTGCGTTTGCTTGAATTTTCTTAATTACAGTAGAAGCATTTCATAAATAACATTTACCCTGGATGTCGGGTCAACATGATATACATTATGAAATCTGGATTTATGATGAGGGAATATAGAGCACCTCCCTTTAAAAAATAACTTCACAAAGCAGAATACAGATGCCCAGGACATTCACTCCAAGTGAACTACTTAACTGGCAATTCATTCATGCAGATCCTTGTCTACAGCAAAACGGGTTAACCGGGTATACCTTGATGTCCTTAGAATTCAGAAATATGGGCAATGCAAGCAGCAGGCTGTAAAAGTAACAATTGAAGACATCTCCCTAGGAAGAGCACAGTCAGGAAAGGAAAGTTTAATGCTAAGTTAATCAAATATTAGCAAACGATTTAGTAAAAGTGCAGGACATGCATACTGTATTATTTAATGATTGTATTGAATAAAATCTAGCAAAAGAGATCCCTATTACTCTCTCCTGCCAGTTTGAAAGGCTTGAATCATATATCCGGTTTGCTCATGGTAGACCGTGGAAACCATGAAAGGTTAAAAAATGTAACCAGAGCACTATGTTGGAAACCGGGGAAAGTATTGTATTTTGGTTTGGTTGAAATTGGATCTAACAATTACGTCTAGGATCATGAGTCTGGGTTTAGCCCCCGAAGAAGTACTGAAACAGCACCTGTTAAAGAAGTCAACAATACCCTAACATCTTTCAATCAAAATCCTTAATTTCTAGTACTCTTAGAATTAAAAGTACAATTTACAATCAAACCCTTCCATGACTGCTTCTCCACACTTTGGTGTCCCTAATACTGTTGTGGAATCGTTCACCTCTTTCTCAGATATAAGTTTCCACACATGTACCCCATCGGTTTTTCTCACAGGCACCTGTGGTATTCCCCATCTCAACATAATCGTACCAACGACATTCAGGGGTATATTCACAAGAACGTGTGATACCTACTGCAAGAGTAGCGTAACGCAGCTTTTAACATCGCAGTCTATCGCGGTAAAATAACCCCGTGGCAACGTGGAATTCACAACACGGCGGTAGCATGCGATAGTCTGCTGAAACCGCAGACAATGTCCGCAATACAACCACCTCGATGGAGTCAAAAACACAAACAAACCTGCAATGGGCCAAAGTGCGATGAGGAAATCAGCAATAAGCAGCTCTAGGCCTGCAACACACACACATGGCAGGTGGAAAAAATCACCATAAAAGTAGAAAAAACACCTAAACACAAACTGACCAACACCCAAGCACCATGGATGCAGCCGGAGCAGGCGCGGAGGACGAGCGCAACCCCACAAGCACCCCGGATGACCAGCCTGGGAGCTCGAGGACAGGGAAGGGCAAGGACAAGAAGAAGACGAAGACGAAGTTCAGTCCGCAGGCGAACCGGATCATAGTCATGGAGGTGATGGACCACCATCAACAACTGTTCATCACCTCAAACGTGTCATTGGGCACAAAAAATGAAATCTGGCTGGACATCGTGGACAAGGTGAATGCCGTCGGGGAGCACAAGAGGACAATGGACTAGGTCAAGTGGCGATGGAACAACATCAAGCGGAGGACCAAGGAGAAACTGTCCGCCAACCAGAAGGCAGCAATGCAGACTGGAGGTGGGGGCCCAGCACCACAGTTCGAGCTGGATGACATGGAGGAGCTGGTGTCGACAGTCATCAGTGTGGAGACAGTGGCCGGAGTCGAGGGAACGGACACTGCTCAACAGGACACAGCACAACCGCAACAGGGTGAGTGACCACCAGGTACTGGGGGGATGGGTGGAGAGGGCCACAATGGCATACATGCACAATCAAGCAGAGCACAGTGCACATCCACAATGACTCTGGGTCTTGGCCCTGATCCACAGACTGTCACAATGTATAATGCCATGCTGTCTGATTGTTAACATGTACCATGCGGCCACATACATGTGGACACATTGTAATACACCATCTCTCCTTCACATTGCAGGGGCCCCGTCAACACCTCCTGCAGAGCCACTCTTCACTGATGACGAGGAGGACAACACCAGCATCGACACCCAAACCATCCAAGACATTATTGACCTCAGCCGCCACTCACCTCCAGGATCAGGGCAGGCCAGCTACATCGAGGAGACCCCACCCACTACCCACAGCACCCAGCAGGTGGCATTCACAGTCTCGGCACTCCCTCAAGACCCCCAGGAACAACTCATGGCCTTCCAACGCTGTTTGCTGGAGTGCCAGAGGGAGACCGCAGAGCAGGTGCGGTTGGGCTTCGGTATCATGGCATCCAAACTTGACGCCATCTTTGGGTGTGTAGGCCCGCTCCATGGTCTTCAACAAGCCCTGGCTGACATCGCTGGAGTCATTACGTGGAGAGAAGAACACCTGTCCACTCAGAGTGGCTCCAGCGATACCAGCCGTGATCTGGCATACATCAGGAGGCTCATGGAGGACATGGTGCGGATGGAGGCGGAAAGGATGGCAGCCACCGCTGCACATCAGCGGAATGTAGCTGGGATCTACCATGCCCTGCAGATCCTCATCATGGCATTGCTGCCACAAGAAATGGTGATGATGCATACTGCTGCCCCCACGCCAGCCACAAAAGAAGAGCCAGTTATTATGCGTTGCATAAAAATAGCCTTGCACCACCATGGATGCACCACATTTACAATGCAGTGCACCGTGGCGCAAGGTTGGAAAGATGTGTGACGCATCTTCTGACATAAAGGCAGCGCATTGTTGGAGTCGTGTCGCAAGCACCACACAACTCCAGCAATGGTTAGGAATGCCTATTCATAACATGCTGCGCTGTGTCACTCCTTACACCTGTTTCAAGCAGGCCTAAGGTTTTTACGCAGTGACGTCGTGAAAGTGACTCAGTGAAATCTTGTAGATTTCACTGCATCTCTTTTACGAGGCTTTCCTACGTTGGAACGCCCACCCTGCATTCATTATACCTGATGCAGGTATAATGTAGCACAGGGCTTTACAACGTGACGCATCTCACATCAACTGTGTCGTAAAGATATCGCAAGGGGCTTGTAAATCTGCCCCAACATAAGCAGGATGGGCGTTCCGAAGTAGGAAAGCCTCGTAAAAGTGACGCAGTAAAATCTACAATATTTCACTGAGTCACTTTTACGATGCCACTGCGTCAAAACCTTCGTAAGGAGTGATGCATCATGTTAGGAATAGGCATTCCTAACCATTGCTGGAGTTGCGTTGTACTTGCGACATGACTCCAGCAATGCGCTGCCTTTACAGCAAAAGATGTGTCACGCATCTTTCCATCCTTGCGCCACGGTGCGCCGCATTGTAAATGCGATGCATCCATGGTGGCACAGGGCTATTTTTCCACAACGCAAAATAACTGGCGCAGCTCTGCTAATATGCAGAGATGCGCCAGTTATTGTAAATTTGCCCCAAGAAGTACTGATTTTGATTACTTTCTCAAAATTTAACTTAAAATTCTTGTTTGTGAGTGAACACATTCTAAAGCCTTAGGGTCGAATGTACTAACAATATGCACCGGGTTTACACACACGCAGTGGAAAGTGTTGTGGTGGTATTTACTTTACGATGTTGGTTGCTGCGTGAAAAGTTAGTAAATCAGTCTCTGGGTGAATAACAGTCATTTTACACATATCTTTGTCTACAGTAGACCATCCAGTCGGGCTGGACAGGTTTTTGAAACGTTTCTCACACTGCTAATTTGTTTTGAACACAGGCTCCTGATCTACCAACCAAAGGACTCGTTCAAACAAGATCTGTATTTTCTTTCTCTTACTGATAGAAGTTTTTTCAATAGTTGCTTATAGTTCAGATCATTAATTACACCATTATTTTCCACACTGTCTCATTGGTCTCAGTAAGAATTTAAATATTGGTACCTGCGGCCGCGCCCTGATGTGATTGAGTACAGGCATACAAAGGCGTTGTGAACTGCCACCTCAACGATTTGATTATTGAATGAACAATAGTCTGAGCCCAGTACCACATTCTTTCCCTTTTATACACATTGTCCATCTGGCAAAATACCTACCTTAAAGCAGGTGGATATGGGCATTTCCGGTAAAAACAGATGATGTTGGTATTCACGCGACAAGCATTTTCATTTACAATAAGGTTAAATCTTGCTGTGCTTAGTCTAGTACAGATTCAATAGTACCTGTCACAGACCATCCTATTATCATGTACAGAGACATGATCTTGTAAATGCCAGAATTTTGATATTTTGTAGCCAAGGTTCAGCGACTGACATACCAAATAACTCTCTGAGGGGCATATTATCAAGCGGCAGAGATAATTATCGCTGGCCGCTCTTAGCGCGAGTATAATTATCGACGGCTATCGCTGGATTATATCGCAGAGATAGCGCATTATCATCAACACTTATCTCCAATGTGATATAAAATCCAGCCATAGCGGCAAAATGAGCGATTATCGCTCGAAATCCAGCAATAATCGCACAGCGATAGGCAAATCCTTGTAGATAGGGCAGGGTGGTCTCATCCTTATAATCCACCACCCATAGGCTCTAATGGCTTAGTAAAATTCAGAGCAGGTGTAATGAAACCTGCGATAAGCGTGGATAGCGCTATTTTTATCATCGCTGCACAGGTTAGCGAACAGATTGATAATTGGAGGAATGTCTGTTAGCAATATTTTCCACGTTATTTCTGTCAGTTACGCCCACTTTGCATATCATTAACGTTGCACAGCTGGGCGTTGAGGAAACGGGTGCGTAAGCATAGAAACACGTGCTAGCATGTCCCTTATGATAGTGCGATAAAATTATCGCCGCTTTTCGCCCGAAAACGGACGCTAAAGAGGCGATAATTTTATTGCGGGCCTTGATAATATGCCCCTGAGTGTGTTGCGGGGTAGAAGATGATTATGGATGGTCCTGAGGTGGATCTAATGCAGTGCGCTGTTGATACCACTCAGGTCAGTAAATAAAGAAAGCTACTAAAAATGAATACTGTGCATCCCACCCGTTGTTCACCATTTCAACATCAGTCATCAGGTCACATTAACGTATTACTTCCTCATGAGCCTTCCAGCTGTACCTTTAATTTGAATAAAATTTACTCCTAGGTACCATTCAAAGATATTGGTGTATCCACCTCCACATCCAAATGGATGGCTCTGTATGTTTAGTTACTCAGGAGGATGCACTATATTTCCTATTTTGTTAAATCTTCGCCCTTAGATGGAATTCTCACAAACCTGCGTAGGTTTTACAACCACCTTGATGGCTATTATTGTGTTGTTTCTTCGACCCCCTCCCCATACAAGTAAATCGAATGTTTTCTATAGTGTTTTGGACAGAAGGTACAAATAAAGCGGTGATATTAATAGCTGATTCCTTACGATCCACACAGCCGTTTGGGAATGGCCCTTAATACTGGGGCTGCTGCCAAACACTGCTAATACGAATTCAATATTTTAAAAATCTAGGTATTTTAGTTCGATGCAGGACTCATGATAGCACAGCAAGAGGCTCACAGGAATAAACGTGATTTTTTCCAAGTGAGTAGAGGCTTGATGCAGGTAGTCCTGTCTAGACTGAACAGCGAACGTAATGACACAGAATCCTTTTAAAAACTGTTTGCAGCTGCAAAATTCTGTTACCCATATGAAATGCCAGGACTATGTTACACTGACATACCTGTTGCTTCATTGGCTTCTAGTGATAAACATGTCATGTTCACAAATCTCCATGTGGTCCACAAGTCCAGTCACTACCAAGTGCTAAAGTTTCAGTTGCATTGATTGGCTTTGAACGAGCCAGTGAGGTTTCTCCACTTACCAGAAAAGAATTACTGAGGTGGTTCATAGAGTACAAGGGGTCAAATGCTGTGCCGGGACTTTTTGAGTCTGGGGTGCCTAATCTCGGAGATCAGAACAATGGACTATCATTGATTTTTTTAGACAAAACCTTTTTTTAATTTATGTTTTGCCTGGGACCTTTAGAAAACTCTGCATAGCAGAAGGATGCCTACTCAGAGCACTAACAACTAAAAACCATTCTGTTGGTGGAAGCATTTCTAAATGTTTAATCTGATCTTTCTCTACTTGAAGGCACCAGCAAGAGATTACTGCACTCCTAGCATGATATATTTATTCTGATCCTAATGACTGTCCCTGTGCGAATTGAGATCTATGCACTCCTCATTTATTTGGAATCATAGTTTATCATTACAGTAGTCTCAAGGGTCAGAGTGTTGCAAAATTCACTGTCAATGACTCTCATATAGAAATCTCCTAAAAGCCTTAGGGGCATATTTATGACAGGAGTTGTGTCGCACTTGCACCACTCAACGTGATGCATGCGTGACCCAACTCCGATATGCGATTTATGAAGCCATGCAAGGCCACTTTTCATGGCCCTCAGTGGCTTCAGAAATATGGAATATGGCAACACGTGGCTAATCTCTGCATTGTATTACTCTGCCCTGGGAAAGCGTTCCATGGGCATTGCATGGGTGTTCCTACACAACTCCCATGGATTCTGACCCATTCCCAGATTTACCATCACTAGTAGACGTGAGAATGCGCCAAAAAGTTACGCCTTCTCAGAGGAGGTGTAATTAGGAGAAATAGCTTTCTTCTCCTTGTTACTCCCTCTTTGTCTGTGTGATGCATTCTGCAGCACACATCGAAAGAGGAAGGTGCCCATTTCTGCACAAAAACAATCCTGCATGCACCATAGGCACCCATGCACAATGGTGAAAGGGTGCCTGCGTTGGTGCTAGGCAGCCCTTTGTGCGCTGTGAAAAGGACAGGATTGTACTGTATTGTAATGAATAAGGTGCAATCCTGTCCTTTCCATGTAACGCAGCACAGAAAAGTGACTTGCTACCTCATTGTTTTACACTTACAAAAATATGCCCACAGGTTCCCTGTGATCCTTTTCTGATATTACTGACTCTCTCTGCAGGCTTGCCTTTGGTGGTTGGGTTCTCTGTATTTCCTACCTCTTTTTTATCCTGTTCTCCCCTTAATTTGACCCCTATGTGTGAACTTGGATCTTTGATCTTGCACCACGGGAATCATCGCCTCCTTAATAATGAGGGCGATGCTATATGTTAACACAGCGTAATAAAGCAACCAAGGTACAGAATGATCCTTTTTTTGTCTTTATAAAACAATTATTAATGCTTATTGTAGTAGAAAAATAATGAATTATATTGTTACAAACAAAATCTCTATACACATACATCTTCAAGTGAACATCATGGCTAGATAAATTCATTCTACAAATGATCGGAAAATTATTAATTCTGAATCCATATTGTGATTCCAATTACATAGCTTCACCAACTTTCCCCTGCCATATTGTTGAATGGCAATTCTGTTGACTTAATAATAATAAAATTGCATAATAAGAGATCAAGCAAATAAATATAAATCGTCATTTTCATTGATCTAACTCCCTAATTTGTATAGCATAACCCAATTATATTATAAAGCAATATAATAAAGCGATCTAGCACAATTCATATTTCGAGCTGAAGCATAAAGTTGTTAACTTCAACTCCAAAAGGCTTAAAATAGAGACCGATTACCATCATATGGTGCCAATCTTCTAGCATCCTTGTTTGACACTGGAAACAGTTCAATGACAAGGCCGGATACAATTTTTTTGTAGTTTTAGGAGTATACACAATCCTTCGGAAATTTGCTGTGATAAATGATGCAAAACTGGACTGAGATCTCCAGCTATAACAGATATTGTTACTCTCAGCAGGCACTCTTTTTTCAACTTGCTAAAATCCAGCTTCACTAATTTTTCATGAAAGCTTAGCCTTAATATGCCATACCAGCCCGCTTTATCTTTGAAGAAGTTCCATACAATGATTTTAAAATTTCTTGCAGAATTCTGGTCTTATGAATAGAGAAGGCTTTGAGAATAGCTTTACTCTTATGGAAATAGACATAATACCCAAGTTGGTGACGTGTTCAAAAACTCCTGAATCTGCTCACAAGATTTGCAACCAGTTTCAAGTTAAAAAATATTAAACGACTTAAGGCCAATCTCTTCCCATTTCTTTATATATTTTTTATGTTTACCTCTAAATATTTACAATCTTTCAGTGTAGTAAATTGATGGATCTCAAAAATATTACATTGAAATCATTCATTTTTCATAAACGCTACAGTAGTCAATGTTTTAGACCTGGTTTTCTATGGACAGGTGAGTGTTTTCAGAAATGCAGGTAAATCCACTTGTGCTTCCTTATTTATTACATTTAGAAATTAATAATCAAATGAAGCTACTTTGATACTGAATTTGACAGCGCAGCATAATAATATACTTGTAAACTAGGAAGTGCTAATCATCAACAGTTTTTACCAGCCTGAAGGGTTGACAAAGTTCAATGTGGACTTTTGGCCTTCCGAACAAAATTCAGCATTAAGAGATCAGACTGGGTTAGTAGTAACGAATATTCCCAAATTCCGAATAGGGAAATTTAAAGTAGAGCCTTTAAAGTTGTCTGGGAGATCATCCTCAGTGGTGTTGAGTGATACTATTTCAGTTATATCATGGTTTACTTTATATCTACCAAGTCTTGTAAAAGAATGATTTTGATCAAAATTATGAATGATGTTAGATTTATCGCCTATAAACACAGTATCTTGTCATAAGTATGGAATTTAAAAATAGCCATAAATGGGGTGAGAGATACAATTCTATGAGTCAACAAAGTGACATGAAGCAGCTCTGTTTAGTGCCTTCAGTAATTTTTGCCTGACTGACCTGTTCTGAGATTACTATAATTATTGCTGCCTAATTTGCATTAAGATTTTTCAGCACCTTAATTAACTGAGCTGGAAACCAAAATTTTGTAGGTTGAAAAGCCTACCAACTGACCAAATCAAATGTTTTATTCTGCATCAAACATAATTAGAGCAGCTTTATGAAAAGTAAAACGCAATCAATGACTTTAGTGGGATAATTTGTATTGGCTGATAGTATTTGGCTGGGCATAAAACCACTTTGATCTTGATGAATGAGTTAATTGGCAGCAGGAGTAATTTGGTTCGCTAAGACATTTAGCAATAGTATGTTATCTGTGAAAATAAATTTGCAGTGTTTCAAATTTATGTTCACTGACTCACCCTAAGGTTTAGGGTTGCACTTTGGTGGAAGGGTGTCTGCAGGGAGTGCACACAATTAAACGTTTGCCCTAACTCCACTTATAACCGAACAACAAATTGGTCAGAAAAGTATTTGCAATCATAGCTACTTTCCCTGGCAATATATTGAGTAATTATGTAATATTCAATACATTCGACTGTTTTAAATCTTTTAGAAAAGCAAGTGTATTGTGTTGTCCAAGATTGTCTACCCTCCAGGGATCTATTATCACATAATCTGCTTTCAAAAACATAATAAGTGTAGTTATTTGGGATTTGAGTTGCTTTGTATCCTTTCTGGAGAGCTCAAGTTGAGTTATCTGTATATAATTTAATCGCCTCCCATAATGATGGATCCAATAGAATTGCATTAAAACAAACAAAAGCTGCTGCAGTGACTCACAGTCATTGTTTATAAGACTATAATAGCTGATTATTCAAAAGGCTGATTCCTCTGGCAGCTTTATCCAAACCATTCTAGTATTTCTATCAGATTCAGTACTTACTATTTTACCATCTAAGGGGCAGATTTACAAGCCCTTTGCGATAACTTTACGCTGCTGTTGCGTCACTTCTATAATACGCAACATTGTGACATATTTACAATCTAGGGAGATGGGTCACGTTGTAAAAGCCGGCGCTACATTGTACCTGTGTCAGGTATAAAGTCTACAGGGTGGGCGTTCCGACATGAGAAAGCCTCGTAAAAGTGACACCGTGAAATCTACAATATTTTACTGAGTCAATTTTACGACGCCACTGCGTCAAAACAATGGGCCTGCTTGAAAGCAGGTGTAAGGAGTACGCAGCATGTTAGGAATAGTCATTCTTAACCATTGCTGGAGTTGCGTTGTGCATGAACATGACTCCAGCAATGTGCTGCCTGTACGCCATAAGGTGCATCACACATCTGTCTATCCTTACACCGCGCTGTGCCGCATTGTAAATGCAACGCATCCGTGGTGGTTCAAGGTTTTTTTATTCACAAATGAACTGACTCATCTCTGCTAATCTGCCCCTAGGTTCTTCATTAAAAAATTGCCACGCCTCAATGTGGCGCAGTGGAGGAGAAGAAAGAATGAGATACAACTTTTTTAAAGGGGCTTTCTTGAAGGCATATAATATCTATGCTCTGCTTATACAGACATTTCATCAATGCCCTACACTTACAATTATTATTTGATCGATTAGCAATACAAGTTATATTCTTAATTGAAATCATTAATGCAACTCCAAAATACTACTGTGCCTCCTCTTTTTTTCCCACTAATTCCTTGTGAACCCCCTTTCGACTTGAATATACTTCTCTGAGTACACGGAAATTTCCCACTTCTGTGTGACTGCCTTTGGGGGCATAATGCACATATGACCTTTGACAGTATTACCCTTGCTTATTACAGGGTACTGTGGAGTAATACCTTGAATGCGCCTCCCTGTGTAATAAATAAAATATAATGTTTTTTAATATAAATGGACTATTTTGAAAAAGCATCAAAAGGAGAAACCTGTGGAGCATATTATACTGTACCACCAAGTAACCTCCACCCCTCCCCCCATGTTTTACCACAGTAGCATCAGGCAAACTGACATGTAGATTCGCATCAACAGTAACATTTTACTTACTGCGCAAGAAACTGCAAAAATGGGGTATACAAGTGGGCAAACTGAACCTTATTGTTTCTCTGTATGCAGATGATACCCTAATTCCCAGTTACACACCCACATAATCTGTGCCATTCCTACTACAGCACATGGCAGCTTTTGGCCAGGTCTTGTTCCTTTGGGTCAATATTCACAAGACTGTACCCTTTCCACTGGATAGGCTGGCCGCAACACCACCTGAACGAATGCCTGAGCTGGTGATCCGCTGGGAGAAGGAAAGTTTTCACTAACTAGGACTCATGGTCACTCAAGAGGAGAAAGTGCAAATGTGGCAAGGGTGTTTAGAGGCATGGCTGGGTCAATAGAGTTATGGAAGACACTGCCCCTATCAATGATTAGACAGTGGCCATTGCTAAGATGGTATTTTTTCCCTGTTGTCATTACCTAGTTCAGAATCTCCTCTTCACTCTGGCAGTGCCTTTTTTTCCATCATCTTGATGGTCTGTTGATCTCCCTGATATGGGCATGGAAGCGCAGTTGGGTTGCCCTGTCGGTTCTGAGGAGGGCCATGGTGGAGGTAGGATTGGTGCTTCCGGACATGCAATTTTATTATTTTGCAGTGCACCTGCAACCTGCTGCTCTATGATTAACTCATACAGATAATTAGGAGAAGCAGTTGTTGCAGGGCATGATCGGGGAAGATATCCTGGCACGCTTGGGGGTTGATTCCGATTCGGGAAAAAAAACGTCTGTACGATTTGTATCCGGAGCCCTCTCCGTACGAATCGTACCCGTCCGTCCGAGTCGCGAAGTACGATCCGTATTCCGTGAATCTGCCCGAATCGTCGCGATCCGTACGTATTGCAAGGCTGAAACCGTGAACCGTACGACTCGTACACATACCGTACGACTCGTACACATGCCGTACGACCCGACGAGTACGATCCGGACCGAGGTATGAGGACGCGATTCGTACGGTTCACGTCAGGTAAGGGCGAGTCATACGGAAAAGCACACAAACAAATACACACCGTACGGTCCATACCCCCCATAATCGCAGCGGTATGCACCGTACCCCTGCGATCATGGGGTGTACGAGCCGTACCCCCATTGTACGATCGATGTACGAGCCATACCCCCATTGTACGATCGGTGTACAAGCCGTACCCCCATTGTACGATCGGTGTACGAGCCGTACCCCAAGTGCGATCGGTGTACGAGCCGTACCCCATGTACGATTGGTGTACGAGCCGTACCCCATGTACGATTGGTGTACGAGCCGTACCCCATGTATGATCGGTGTACGATCGGTGTACGAGCCGTACCCCATGTACGATCGGTGTATGAGCCGTACCCCATGTACGATTGGTGTACGAGCCGTACCCATTGTACGATCGGTATACGAGCCGTACATCCATCATACAATGGGGGTACGGCTCGTACACCGATCGTACAATGGGGTACGGCTCGTACAGCGATCGTACAATGGGGTACGGCTCGTACACCGATCGAACAATGGGGGTACGGCTCGTACACCGATCGTACAATGGGGGTATGGCTCGTACACCCCATGATCGCAGGGGTACGGTGCGTACCCCTGCGATCATGGGGGGTACGCACCATACCCAGGAGGGGCCGTTCCGTACCTGTTTTGGCACGAACTCTGCTTTTACGACTGTTTTCAGCTCCCGTATAAAAATGGTCGTACGGTGCGTACCCGTCACGTATCGTACTTGCTGGGTCGTAAAAACCAGCCGCGAATCGTACAGATGTCACGTACAGCGGGTTCCGAGGGAGAATCGTACGGAGATTAGAGTCGTACGGTGTCTTGTACGACTCGTACGGAGTACGGCTCCTGGTACGAATCGTACTTCGTCGTACGTACGGGACGTTTACAGGTACGATTCGTACGGGGGAAAAACGCTCCGTACGACGATTCGGAGCGCTTTTTACCGGATCGAAATCGACCCCTTGCTGATGAATTATGGCCGCTCTGATGGGCCTGTCCCCTACCTGGTGCGTCATACGGCTCAGATTGGGGAGATGGTGCTTAAGATGGATTCATGAGGGAGATGGTTGCAAGGGTTTGGGGTGCTGAGGGGTTGGTTGTCCCTTACACACGGAAGGCATGTCTCCTGGGGATGGTGAAGAAGCCTAGGAGGCTCAAGACATCCTACAAATATATACAACTAGCCTTGCTTCTGGCTAAGAGTAGGTTGGCTATAGAATGAAATAGGGACCCGGGATCTGAGTGTGAACCTGTGGGTCCGTGATGTACTGCAACGTGGAATTGCAGAAGGGCATCAAATACGTCTCTCCCGTATTGATGAGAGAGCTGCTGAGGCAGTGGAAGCATGGAGGCTGCTGTTAGAGGAGTCCAAAACATATGGGGCGCCGGACTCCGACTCTGATTAGTGTGAATGGGCGGCATGATAATCTACACTGTGCTCAATTCATGAGGTTGCCTAATGAGGATTCCCACTGGTTGGCAGATGGGGTCAGCTTGTATCCTTGACATGTACATCATTGCTTCATCTGTATGGTTTGCTGGTTGCAGAAAGGCTTGGGTTGCTGCACTCTGATTGCACATGATGACATGCACTGGCTGTTTACTGTACTGCTCCTTTCTTGTCTGAAACTGAAAGAATAAAGGTTAAAAATACAGGACAGTCATCTTACCAATCAACTTACCTTTGCTTTGCTAAATCCTGCAAAAATTATGAGCATATTTTACATTAGCAAAAACATAACATTTTCCCTTATGGAGTACTCTGAGCTTTGCTTGTTGGACTAAAGAAGCCTGTGCCACAACAAATCTAACCATATTCCTGAATTATTTTAGTCTGCAAGCTGTCTCAATTGTCATGTTGGAGAAAACGTGGAATTCAAACTAATTTTCTATTTTAAAATATTTGCACCTCATAGCCTTAGACAAAATTAATTTCATTACCATGCAGTCAGAAACATTTACTATGACATATTGTGTTATTTGTTGGGGGTGGGGGTGAAACCCTACCCAAGCAACAACCAAAATCCTTGTCAGGATAAACCAAAAAACTTTACTAAATTGACCTGTGCTTAACCCTCAGGTAGCTTGACACAAAAGCAGTCAAGGGGCTATGTGTCAAGCATTTATTCAGCACACAAGCAGTAATAAAGTAAAAACACAACATATTTAGAAAAATAGAGTAAATATTACTAAATTATTTAACACCAAAATGACAAAAATCCAATCAGTAGAAAATAAGATATGCAATTTCAAAGATTTACAGTAAGTATAGCTCCAGAAAGCACACTGCCACACTTACTGGTTGTGCAAGACTGGGTGAAAGTTACATGTTCAGCCAGACCATGATGGAGCACGAATAGAGGGACCAGGTTCCCGCTGCAAATGTTTCCTTCTCAAATTTCAGCACGAAGAGCCCAGTTCGAGGTGAAGCAAGCCTAAAAAGCTGAGAAACCATTGTGAGTGGTTATCTCCGTAGCGAGAACATCCTGTCGGGCATTGCAGATGGTCGTTGCATGAGCATTGCATTGCCAGCCACCACGAGCAAATGATGCTGTAGCACAAAGTTCAGATCTCACATTTCTGGTCGTTGTACCTCAAAGAGTCGGATTCACTGGAACTTCGCATTGCTAGTCGCCACAGGTGACTAGTTCTTAGTGCGAAGAGCCCAAATGTCAGGAATTCCGTCCCCATTTTGTGATATTGTGTGGAAGGAATACACAATTAGGGGTAGACTATTCCTATTAAAGCAGGGTCAAGACTGATTTCCATATAGCTGGGTCTTATCTGAGATGGTATGGTATGCAAAAGAATGATGGGTTGGATAGGTACCTGAGCAGGTGCCAGTGGATAGAATTATTGCAAACATCCTCCCATCACCTTTTATGTGATGTATTTGAAGTATCGCCATAAATGACTATGGGTATGCCCAGACATGGGTCCCTTGCTCACTGTGCTACTAGAATTAAGCTAAATCCAACTGAATAGCCAAAATCAGGGAGATACTTGTCTTGGGTTGCTAGTATACCAGTTGAGAGAGGGCATGACAGTTGTGGCTAGACTGTTGCTATTTATGAGTTTGTTTTCATTGGCATTAGGACTCTGTGCTCTTCACAGGTGCTAACCAGATTTAGAGTGCTTGTGCTCACTTCCTAAAACATGGTAACATTGACTTACACCTAACTTGTACATTTAATTTACTTATAAGTCACTAGTAAAGTAGTATACCATATACCATATACATGATGGGGGAGTTCACAGAGCTTCACCAACACCTTTTGTAAAATAAGCTCAGAGAGCTACAGGGAGCTTGCTAAGGAGGCAAACCACTGGCTCAGACGTGCTTAACTCCAAAGTAAGTTTATTCCAGGCTACTGGCCTGAGATAGGAGAAAGACCTGCGTCCAATTCTCGCTCGACATGTCTTAGGGACTCTGGCTAGCAACAGCTGGAAGATCGGAGCTTTCTCAAGGGGCACACTCATTGAGAGTTCTTCTTATTAAACAAAATTGGTACACCATCACAGAAATCTGAATGCAGGGTAATGTCGGTCAGGTACATAGCAAGAGTATTAACACCCCACATACATTCACAATTTGCAGCCTTTAGTTTCTTGGTCCACCTTGTGTATGTCATTCCCCCTTTAAAATTCACCATGTCTCAGCCCTATATGTCTCCCAAGCTGACCAAATCTTTTCCATTTAGCTGGGCATCCTTTACTCAAATAAACAGTTTCTTCTGCCTGCTGGCACGAGTCAAGATTATTCCCCAAATCTGTGATCCTTGCAGAAACACTTTCCCAGTTTCTAACAACATTTTGTTTTGCCACACCTGCCGCCAGCATCACCATGTCTTGGTATGTGTGGGCCAGTTGATTTCCCCGGTCATCTTCAGCAGGTGCCACCTTGTGTCCATTGGAACCTGTTGCCCCACCACCTCTGTCAACTTCAGTCACCCCACTCCAATAACACTGTATTTCTGGACAAGCCTAGAGTATGTGGAAAAACGTTCCTTTTTCTCTCCAACCAGTATTGGAGTGTTCTAGGGACGTATGACATATGCAGGATCGAAAGTTGAACCAGCCTGAACCTTGACCTTATGGCAATCCCCCTAGGGCTTTGAATGTCTTCCCTCCAATCCTCATCTTCTAGTAGTCCAAGGACTGGCCCCAATGCTCCCCTCAAGGGGAATAAGGGGTCCGAGGAGTTATTCATGATCTTCTGGTAGGTGAGGGATACTGCTTTGTCTATCATTGGGTTTAGCAATAGCTTGTGCTCCAGTGGGGAGTACTCCTGCAGAATTTCCCCCCTCTGCTATATTTCTCTTCCGGGCATGTCTTAACTGAAAATAACTAAATCTCTCCGACTCCGCTAGTTAGTACTCTGTCTTTAGCTTTTGAAACTTGAGCATAGAGCCCTTTTTCCATATTTTCCCCAGCCACTCTATACCTATAAGGCTCTATTTATGAAATCCTTGCAGCTGTCTCACTTTCCTTAGCATGTCGCTTTCCCATAGTGGGGTCTGTTTGGAGAATTTTGTTTCCCATCCCAACCTTTTAATAGGTCTCCCACCAGGCTCGTCTCACCGTCTGTGTATGTGGTGGGTAGGACTTCAGGGCTTTTTTGCGATACAGGGCAGTTAGGTAGCTCCCACTCCATATAGCATGCCTGCCTACTCGGTACACTGGTTCTGATACATTTGAGAAAACCCAATCATTAACATTAACCAGCTGAGATGCCAGATAGTAACCCGTAATGTCAGGAATCACGAGCCCACCCTCATAAACTCCCTGCTGTAACTTTCTCAGTGTGATGCACAGGATCCCCTCTTTCCATAGTGGACTCCGGAGTTCACCATCAATTGTCTTGAAGACTGAGCTGGGGATCTGATATGGCATGTTTTGCAGCACATACAGCAGGCAGGGGAGCACCATCTTCTTGAATAGGGTATAGAGTCAAAATATTGAGTTGGAAATGGCGACTTGCACTAATATAGACTTTGAAATATCGAGACTCAGAAATATCGACAGCAAGAATATCTTGGTCAAGAATATCAAGTTTAAGGTAAGAAATATCTTTTTTTAAATATCAAAGTCATTAATATAGTTAGCAAAAATATAGTTGTCAAAAATATATATTTTTTAATTATTGTTATGTATTTTATTATGTATTTTAAATGTATGTGCTCTATTTTTTGTCTAAGTATTGTTTTTGTTTTTTACTATGTGTAAATATTTTTGTAGTTAATAATTTTATTTTAAAATAATTTTGCGCTTAAGTTCTGGGTTGTGGATTAACAGTGGAATAGGGTGGGAAGTAATTTAATTATAATAAATTAAATATTATTTTGTATTTATTAGTATTTATTTAATTTAAATTTTATAGTCTTAATTGTGGTAATTAATTTATTATTAGTGAATTAATAATTGGCTGCTATTTTTTTAATTAATTAATTGGGAAATATGTTAATGATGTCATTTTTTTAGGAGTGGGCTGTGGATTTATAGGAGAATAGGGTGGGAAGTAATTTAATTATAATGCCATTATTGTTATTTTTTATGAATTAATATCTATCCATTTAAGATGTTATACTGTGAATTATGGGAATTAATGTATTATTAATTATTTAATAATTGGTTGTTAATTATTTTTAAGTCATTGTTAATTATGTTAATTGTGTCATTTTTTTAGCAGCGGGTTGTGGGTTGATAGGGGAGTAGATTGGGAAGTAGTTTCATTTTAATATATTTATCAATTTTTTATAAAATTTATTTAGTTAATTTATTTCATAGTGTTATTTAGGGGAGTTAATTTATAAATAATTATTTATAATTTTCTTGTTATTTGTCATAACTAATTAATTATTTGTCAATTAATTATGTTAATTGTGTCATGTTTTCAGAAATGGGTGGTGGGGTTTATAGAGGAATAGGGTGGGAGGCAATTTTTTAAAAATAATTAATTATTTGTTAATTAATGATAATTAATTAATTATACTTTAAATATGGCAATTGTGTAAATTGATTTGATGTGTGAGTTGTGGGATTTATAGTGGCAAATGGTGGGAAGTAAAATTTTAATTAATGATTTGTTGTTAATTAATAGTGATTTATTAATGAAAAATTATGGAAATTGTGTAATTTTTTTAGGTGTGTGTTTTGGTGTTTATTGGGGTAGAAAGTAATTTGGTTTAAATTAATTAATCATTACCTGATAGTTAGTATTCATTCATTACTTGCCAAATATTTTTAGTAATTGTTTTTTTAATTTTGTTTGTGGATTTCGGTTATATGGGGTAACATTTGGTTAGTATATTATATTTGTATCTGTTTTGAAGTTTTTTTTATTAATATTAATTTTTTAATTGATATTTAATTCTGTTAATTATGGAGGTTCTTTTTTTTAAATTTAGATGAGTGTTGTAAATTGCATGGTGTTATAGGGTAGGTAAAAAACATACTGTAATAAATAATGTTTTCGTTTATAAATAATTTTTATTACAAAATATTTAATTGTTTGTAAATTATTTTTACATTTCTAAAAAATGATCTTTGTAGGTAATTTTGAGGTTTTTTTTTAAAATCACATTATATTTCTATGTTTTTCATTTTTTAGATTTTTTATCTGTTTTGTTTTTGGAAGTTTTATTATCTTTTATATTGTAGTTGATATTTTGTTTGTTTTTAAATTCAAATTTTCTTCAGTGGAAATAGTATTTTTTACCCCTTCTCTATCCAACACTTTCCCTACTGTTGCACTCACTGGAGTGGAAATAGTAATTTTAATCCCCTGTGCTAAACAAAAATGTCCCTACTGTTGCACTGGCTGGAGTGGGAATAGTAATTTGTACTCCTCTACTATCCAACACATTCCCTACTGTTGCACTCGTTGGAGTGGGAATAGTAATGTTTACCCCTCCGCTATCCAGCACTTTCCCTACTGTTGTACTCACTGGATCGGAAATAGTAATTTTATCCCATCTGCTCAACAAACCTTTCCCTACTGATGCACTGGCTGGAGTGGGAATAGTAATTTGTACTCCTCCGCTATCCAACACATTCCCTACTGTTGCACTCATTGGAGTGGGAATAGTAATGTTAACTCCTCCGCTATCGAGCACTTTCCCTACTTTTGCACTCACTGGAGTGGGAATAGTAATTTTTACCCCTCCGCTATCCAACACTTTCCCTACTGTTGCACTCATATGAGTGGGAATAGTAAATTACTTCCCTCCACTACCCAACACTTTCCCTACTGTTGCACCTACTGGAGTGGGAATAGTATGTTTTATTCCTCCACTACCCAACACTTTCTCTACTGTTGCTTTCGTAGGAGTGGGAATTGTAATTTTTCCCTTCTTTTATCCAACACTTTCCCTACTGTTGCACTCGCTGGAGTGGGAATAGTAATTTTATCCCCTACGCTATCCAACACTTTTCCTACTGTTGCACTCACTGGAGTGGAAATAGTAATTGTATCCCCTCCGCTAAACAAAACTTTCCTTACTGTTGCACTAGCTGGAGTGGGATAAGTAATTTTTACTCCTCCGCTATCCAACACATTCCCTAATGTTGCACTCGTTGAAGTGGGAATAGTAATTTGTACCCCTCCGCTATCCAACACTTTACATACTGTGGCACTCGCTGGTGTTAGAATAGGTATTTTTACCCCTCCGCTATCCAACACTTTCCCTACTGTTGCACTCATTGGAGTGGGAATAATGAATTTTACCTCTCCGCTAACCAACACTTTCCCTACTGTTGCATTTCCTGGAGTGGGATTAGCATTTTTTACCTATCCACTATCCAACACTTTCCCTACTGCTGCTCTCAATGTAGTGCAAAATATAGGTTTAAAAAATATTAAATATTTTAATATTTTACATTATGATATCATTTTTTATTTATACATTTTTATGTTACAGGTGTATGTATATATATTTATTTGTAATTTTCTTAGATATTTATAACATTTAAACATTAATTAAAATTAATATTTATTAATTGTTTTAAGTAAATATATATGAATTACATTTTATATATGTTTAATTTTTTTTAATTAAATGTATCACTTTTAATTGGGAACATTTACAAAAAAATGAAATAATTCTTTTAAAGTTTCATTTATTATTTCATTTGTTTTACATTATTTTTATACATATAAAAAAATGATATTTTATACTTCAATATTTTTTTCCGGTATTTTTGTACTTACCATTATGAAGATAGGAGATCAATATTTTTGACAACAATATTTTTGTCACAATATTTCTGTTGATCGATATTGATGTTGTCGATATTCTGTCAGTGATCCCTTTAATAGGACCTCCCGGCCCATTAATGAGACTGGAAGCTGCCGCCAGTGAGCCTCGTCTTCTCACAGCCGCGCCAACTGCAAGTTTAAAATCAGAGCCAGGAAGTAATTTTCAGACTTGGTAATAGGTATCCCCAGATATTTAAATTCTTTCCTCCACTCCAGTGCTGCACAGGTCGATGTTAGGTTTGGCAGTTCCTGTGTCAGTGGGAATACTAGCTATTTGTCCCAGTTTATCTAGTAACCTGAGTCGCTGCCAAAGAGCTGGGTTATATGAATAAGTCTATGCAATGTCTGCCGTGGTTTATGTGCGTAGAGTAACACGTCGTCTGCCTACAGGGAGATGCGTTCCTCCCATCTGCCTCCTATGTCAATACCATATACCAATTGTACTGCCATTGCAAAAATCAAAGAGGAGAGTGGACACCCTTGATGTGTCCCTCTATGTATCTTAAGGGGTCTGGAAACCGCCCCATTTACCCTCACCTATGCTACTAGGTCATTGTACAATAGCGCTAGTCATGCCCGGAATCGCGTCCCGAAATCCGATCTAGTTAATACCTCGAATAGGTATGGCAACTCAATACCGTTGAATGCCATGTGAACATTTAATGCCAATACGGCCGCTGCCTCCCTCAGCCTTAGTGCTGTTTCGTGCATGACCCCGAAAAGTCTTCTGAGGTTCAACCTAGTACTTCTATGTGGTATACATCCAGACTGGTCCGGGTGAATTATTGCCAAGATTATCGGTTGTATCCTATTTGCTAGGGCCTTTGCAAGTACGTTAGCTTCAAAATGGATTAGTGATATGGGCCTGTATGAGCTGCACCGCTCTCGGGTTTACCCTGTTTAGGTATTACTGATATTGTAGCCAATCGGATATATTCGGACAGTTGTCCACCTTCCATTGCTGAGTGGAACATTTTTAACATCGGCTGTGCCACCTCAACTGCTGCATATTTGTACCATTCTGCGTGTAGCCCATTGGGGCCAGCCACTTTTCCGGTCAGTAAGTCTTGTATGGCTCTTGTTATTTCTTCTACTAACAGATCTATATCTATATCTTCCCTAACCTCTGATGAGAGTTCCGTTAGTCGGAGGTCTCTCAAAAGTTCTGCGCTGTCTCTGTCCGTTCTAGTCGTTGACTGGTATAGCACCTCGTAATGAGTTGCGAAGGCCTCAGCTATTTCAATATTTGACTTCCTTATTGAGCTGTCAGATTTCAGTATTTTTAGGACCCAGTTGTAGTTTTTATCTCTGAGTGGAGTTTTGGTGGTATGTAATGGGAGCATCCATTGATGGTCCTACCCTCTGATGAAGCAAGGTGCAGAACAATATTTTGTTCAAACTTGCGAAGTTAATCTCTCAATAATTATAATAGAACTAACAAGCATGTGGTGAAATGATTAATCAACTTAGTTTAAAAATGCATTCATTCAGAAAACATGTGGTATTAACTTATGTGCTCTATGTTGCAAATGCGAAGAAAATAATAAACTAACCTTTTCTATTGTCTTTGTCAGTATTAAGTGCGGCTGTCTAACTAATAGCATGTGCTTATTTTATGTGCTTATGTTATGTCTTTTCTGTGACAAAAGCTCATGGAGAATCCTTGCGGTCTAAAAGAAGAAGGTAGATATAAATGCTGCTTTGTGTGCTAAGCTAGGTAACATAAATTAACGGGTTTTTAATTAGCAAAGGGGGTGGGTAACAGAATGGGTCTCAATTCTCTAATTAATTGATGTCTTGTGTTTGTTTAAATAATAGTTTCAGAGAAAGGCCTAAGGCTTGCAGAGAAATGGCTGTGGTCGTGAAAGCTTGTCCAGAGTGTAGCCTTGCATTTGCGCAGAAGTGGAAACCTTTACCACAATGACATTTTAAACAGAAAATGAAGTCTATTAACTGTGCTGAACGTGCTCTTGGAGAGAAAGGCTCAAGGACAGGAAGCTAAGCGACATTGCCAAGGTTAGCAAGTTGTGGACTGTATCTCGAGAGTGAAAGAAGTAACACTTTTGAGGAAGCCAAATGACGTGAAAGCAAAGGACAATAGGGCTTATGCAAAAGCCTGAGCTTGGTAAAGAAACGGAGATGATGTAATATGGACTGACATAAGGCAGCCAACGGAAAGTCTGGATTTTTAAGAAAAGTATACAATTGTAGAAAGTTTAGCTAGATAGAAAGGTATAAAACCTGACCTCATGGGCAGGAGGGCGCTTCTTATCGCTTTCTGATTCCTGGATGACGTGACATGCTGTCGGACTTCTGGCTCACGTAAGGACAGCAGACTTGAATTGATTTTTCCTTTTAGGTGGAGAGCAAGAATAGTCATGGAAATAGTTTGAGGGAATGGAAACTGTTATTTTGCTTTAATTCATGCTTACTGATTTGCCTTGGAGATGTCAGTCTAATAAAACATTTCCTTATAAATGCTGCTTTCCTTATTGCTAATAAAATAAAGATTCTTAATAAAATGCTCTTTCTTGAATTAAAGTTATAATAAAATTAGATTTTGAAACGACAAGCTGGTCTTGTTTATTCATGGTCTAGTTACCATTAGTTGATCCATTTGCCTAAGTGGCTTAATTAAAATGTTAAATGCTTAAAACCATGGTGAAAAAGGTAAACTGCCGTTGTATATAAAATTGTAAATAGTTTGTGAATAGATCTGATTAATTAAGTCACATGATTCAGACGCCCAGAAATTGTCTTGTTGGTTTATGGGCCTTATTAGTGATTTATGATTAATGTTAAGTATTGTGGTGTTGGGTAGCGTTGGTGAGACAGTTTTTCATTAGGGGCGCTGGATCAATTCCTTGGTAGCAGAGTTACGGTTACTATGGTAACTGACATGCTACATGGTAATTACATAGGATCGATGTTTAACATATGTTGAGTCTGTTCAGTTGTTATATGTAGTCGAAAGGTTTTTTCCAGCAGTGTGAAAATTCCTAGTTGTGCCGGCAAGTGAAGTGTAACAGGTGAAGTTGCACAGTGCATTTGTTCTGTTTCAAAATAGTGGTATTGTCATATATCACTAGTGTTGTGGTCGTACAGCACAAGTTTAGGGTTTTTAGGTGTGTAAGGTAAAATGTATAGTGAGGATTGTCTATGAAATCATAGCTTTTGAGTATAGGGACACTTGTCCTGTTATAAAACTCACTGTGAAAAGAGTAGTAGAATTTATCCAAGCTTGAGTGAAGGGTAAGGAAGCGTTGTCTATCTGACTGGCGAGTGAGGGTTTCTATGGTGGGTTAAAGTCCTACTAAGATTCATGTCTGTATGGTTAGGGATCTTTCCGTTTGAATGTGCGTAAATGATTTGGTAATATACGATCGAGTGAAACTTTGAATTGTCACTATATGTGCATTCAGAGAGTAACAAGATTGGTATTATTTGCTAGAAGGGTAGAGTAGCCTTACTTTATCAACGAATTTACATATTCTGTGAGAATAGCGTCGTCTATTTCACACAAAAGAATACCTGAATGACTGGGAAAGCTATAACTTTATTGAGTGAAACAGACAAATGGTTTGTTTTTGTGGAGTTACTAACTGAATTCCATTGAAAAGATTCGTTAATAATGGCGCTGTGAAAATATTTTGTAAAGGAGGTTGGGCTTAAGGAGCGGAGCGAAGCTTCTCTGTCCAAAGCCGCAGCGGCAGTATACGTCACTAGTTTCGCGCTGTGATTGGCTAACATAAATCACAGTAACCGCGCACTGATTGGCTCATGTGACTAGACAGGCTTGCAGCTGATTGGCTTATTCTGAAAGGCAGTCATTTTATTGGTTGAGCAGGACAGTGACGTAGACAAACCTGATTGGTTTGTTGGTGCGTTTCACGCACGGATTGGTTATGGTTGCGGATTAACAATTTCCTTGTTGTGAAATAGTTACGATCTTTTCCGAAGCAAGCGGAATTGTTTAAAACATGGATTAATATTACATTAAAGAGAAAAAGAAGCTTTCTTGGTTTCAGAAATTGAAAAATAAATTGAAACCTGATAAGAAATTTGAAACGCGAGGTGGAAGATTAATTCATAAGTACAAAACACCTGCAGCTTATATGTTAGGTGAATATGGTTATCATACTTGTCTTTGGATTGAGAATTGGATGGAATATACCAAAAATGATGGTGTATTAGCATGGCCGGAAGATGGATCATTTAACATTAAGGTTTTGAAAAACTTAAGAGAAAAAATAATGGCTCTTGTACCAAGACCTAGACCTACTCAATTTGAAGCTCTAGTTGAATGGAAGGATGAAATGTTTGAATTACAACGAGAAAGTAGAGGAGTATCAAGGTTTGGAGGACTAGATTTAAATAGAGAAACACATCAGGATAGAATGCGTCGATGGAGACGTGGAGACATGTGTGATGGTTTATATCCAGCAAGATTTGGTGAGGCAACTGATCAAAAGGGTGCTCAAAAGAAAAATAATATTGGAGAAGAAAGTGATTTAGAAGATGCAGTTTTAGAAGAAATTTATATCACAAAACCGAAACCGCCACCTTATCAACCAGTTTGTTCATGGTCTTCCCCAAGGGTTCCACCAGGAACTTCCCCAAGTGCTCCGCCAAGAGAAATTATTGACGAGGTATCACCTAGATTAAATCAGAGTAGTGGAAAAACTCCTGAAAGAATAGAAACAAGATCTAATTCTAGTATATCAGGGGAAGATAGAAATTATGCTGAAACCCCAGTTCAGAGAAATGAAACCCCAAGAAATGTAGTGAGAACAGAAAGAAGTGAGGAATTACCAAATACCTCAAAATATTTCCGAACAAAAGATGAATTAATACAGCAGTTAACTAAAAGCATGGAAGCAGTAACAGTACCAGTAACGATTGGGCCTGTTCTTCCAGTATTTGATCAAAGGGAAGTTAGACATTCAGCTTTGACTGTTCCATTAAATGCAGAAATTCAGAAAGTGGCTGAAAAATGTTATTCAGATTTATCTGAAATTCACCGAGAAAAAACAATGATGCCTGATTTAACTTTTAATCAAGGTTCGCCATGTAAAACTCCATTTGGTGCAGAATCTGATCCTGTAACTCCAGAAAAGAACATGAATAAAATAGATTTAACGCACACCCCACAAACCCAAATTGGTTGATGTTGCAAAATTAAAGGCAGATTTGGAGGAATTAATAATTGGAACAATTGGAACTGACAGTTTGAAGGCATATCAGGATGATGAATTATTGTTTATTTGTAAAAGCATACAATGGAAAACGAAAACTAAATATGATCAATTAGAGGAAATGGCTTCTGAATTAGAAGTAGATTTAAGTAGACAGAAAAATCTGCAGAAACATTATAGAGTGGACTTCTCTGAAAAAGATAGTGAAAACGTGAATACCACAGGAAGAATTATTCATATAAAAGATTTTATTGTGTTTTCTTAAAAGATTGGATGAATTAAGTAAGTGGAGAGTAAAATGGACAAAGAAAAGAGAGGAAGACAAAAGAGAAAGAGGAGAAGTAGTAAATGAGTTTCCAATGAGAGAAATACCAGGAGGAGGATATGTGCATGTTCCTTGGACCAGACAGGACATTTTACTGTTTACAAATGATTTTCCTCGGTTGAGAGAAAAACCTGTGGAATGGTATCGACAAGTAGACAGATTTGTGAAAGTTTCAAAAGATCTGTGGATTGATCTTGATGGATTTTTTGACATAGTAGTCCCATCAGATCTATGGACAGAATGTAAAATTTCTATAGATTGGTCAAAAGAAGAACGTGCTCGAGATAAGGTAACAGGTGCTCCTTCATCAGATGTTATGAATCTGTATGAAAAGGTAATTGTGTGGTTGAAAAATAAGAATCCCCCGAAAGAAGTAGATTGGGTTAAAATAGATATAACAAATCAGGAACCAAAAGAATCAGTGCATTCATTTTATGAAAGATTACTGCTGGTATTTAAACAATACAGTGGTTATGAAAAATTGAGTGAAAAGGATATGAGCCATTTCATATACAGATAAGACCTGAAATTGGTGAGATGATAAGATCTGGAATAGTTGGCTGGCAATCACTCTCAGTAGATGACATTTTGAGGAAAGCAAAATACTGTAATGCTAAACAAAAGAAGCTAAAAGAAAAAGCTATGTGGGCACAGGTGAAAGTGGCTGAACAGCAAATAGCAACTTTGGAAAATAAAAATGTTAATCAGAGTCAAGGGAAATTTAAAGGTAATTTTAATAAGCCAAGATTGATGGGAAATATTGAAGAATTAAAGCAAAAACTCCCATGTTTTAATTGCGGCGAAATTGGACACTGGAAACGCGAATGTAAGAATCCGCCCAGAAATTTTTAAAATGCATAATTAAATCCACAGATGCAGAATGAGATAAATCTGCAGCAACAGCTACAGCGACAGGTAGTGAATCAGCAAAGTCAGATTCCACAACCGCCACTTCCAAACTGTGTAAATGTGCAGAGATACAATACAGAAACAGGATTCTGCGGAGGTGAACAGGTAAACAGATCGCCAAGAGTGAATGTGTCAAATGTTTCTCAACAGTATTGGTTAAAAGAAAATGGAGGGAGTGATTCTGAGGATTACTCATGACGGTGCCTGAGAGAGAAGTAAGAGTGTGTACTTGGAGCCACTCTTGAGGTAGATCAGGCTGGTCCATTTGTAAATGGTAAAGTGAATGATGTAGAAATCACTGTTCTAGTGGACACTGGTGCTACTCGTTCTACTGTTAGATCAGTGGAAATAGAAAACCTCCCTCTCTCGGGTGAAAAGATTCAAGTAGTAGGTGTAGCTAATCAGCAAATTAAAACCAATCTAACTGAACCAGTTGAAGTTGAAATTGGTAAATTTAAGGACAAGCATAGATTTGTAGTTTGTGACAGCAGTCCTGTAAACTTGTTAGGAAGGGACATCCTTTGTAAGATGAACTGTAAAATATATTGCTCACCGGATGGTATTGAGCTCCAAACTCAAGAAGAAGATGGGCTTTATAAATTAACAATGTTAATGGTTGAAGCAGAAGAAAGTAAATTATTTTCTGTATTTGATAAAAATAATTTACCTGAAGAATTAAAAGAGACAGTTAATGCTAAAATTTGGGATTTCACCGGAAACAAAATGGGTTTGATGAAAAATGTAGACCCAGTAAAAATATCAGTAAAACAAGGTGTAGATTATCCAAACATTCCTCAGTATAAAATGAAAGCAGAAGTAATTGAAGGTGTCATTTCTGTAATTGATAAATTCATAAAACAAGGTGTTCTAAAAGAAATTGAGAGCAGTCCATGCAATTCACCGATTATGGGAATCAAAAAGCCAAATGGAACTTTCAGGATTGTTCAAGACCTGAGAAAGGTTAATAAAATAGTTGTTCCATGTTGCCCTGTTGTGCCAAACCCAGTGGTAATTCTTTATCAGATTCCGCATGATGCAGAATGGTATACAGTTATAGATCTTTGTAATGCATTCTTTACTGTTCCATTGCATCCAGAAAGCCAACAAATTTTTGCGTTCAGGTTCCAAGACCGTATCCTAGCATGGTGTTGTATCCCTCAAGGGTATACTGAAAGTCCATCTATTTTTAATCAGTTGCTAAAGAAATCCTTGGAAAATCTAGATTTACCTGGAAAATCAACGTTAGTGCAGTATATTGATGATCACCTTGTGGCTGCAAAAACACGAGATAACTGTGTGACAGATACCATTATTCTTTTAAATCATTTGGCAGATGAGGGACATAAAGTGTCTCCTGCAAAATTACAGTTTAGCAAACAAGAAGTGAAATACCTTGGTCACAGAATTGCAAAAGGAATCAGGCAAAAGCAGACATACAAGACCCGATCACCCTAACAGGTACTGAATTAGAAGCTTTTGAGCTGTTGAAGAAAAGTTTGTGTGAAGCACCAGCATTGGGAATGCCAGACTATGAAAAGGAGTTTGAGCTGTATTGCATTGAAAGAGAAGGATGTGCATTATCAGTTCTGATTCAGAGATATGGAAGACTGAGAAAGCCAATAGCATATTTCTCAGCTGTTCTTGATCCTTTTGCAAAAGCATTACCAGGTTGATTAAAAGCAGTGGCTACAACAAGTGTAAGTTTAGAACAAAGTGAAGGGATAATAATGGGATTCCCTGTAAAAGTATATGTACCCCATTCAGTTGAAATTCTTCTCACTAGAAGCAAAACACAGCATTTGACTAGTAACAGGTTAACAAAATATGAAAAAGTCATCCTTGGATCAGATAATGTATCAATTGCAAGATGTGTGAATTTAAATCCTTCCACATTATTGCCTGATGGAACTGTCACAGAAATCAGGAATGAAAATGATATTGATCATGAATGCTTGGATGTATTAGAATATTGCGCTAAACCAAGACAGGACATAAAAGATGTCCCATTAGCTGAATCAGATTATGTTTTATTTGTTGATGGTTCATGCTTAAGAACAGATGAAGGTGTTCTGAGTGCAGCATATTCTGTCTGCACAGTTGCAGATGTAATTGAGGTTTCCTGTCTCAAAGGAATTCGTTCAGTCAAGTAGCAGAATTAATTGCTTTGATTCATGTGAAATAGGAAAAGAATTAAAAGTTACCAGAGTGACTGATAGTCAGTATGGGTATGGCGTAGTCCATGACTATGGCCAGCTTTGGTCTCAAAGAGGTTATTTAACTTCTGCGGGAACTCCTATCAGGAATGCAAAATTGATTAAGAGGCTGATTGACGGAATTCAGCTACCAGAGAAAGTTGCTGTTGTAAAGTGCACAGCACACAAGAAAGGTGAAGATTACATGACAAAGGGAAATGCATATGCTGATGAGATTGCAACATTTTGTGCAAAGAATAATATGTCCATTAATCGGGAAAAAGACAATGAACATGTTTTGAACTCACTTATAGTAACATCTGTAGTTGAGACATGGCAAGGAGTAAAAGATTTACAAGATGAGGCAGATGATGAGGAGAAAGACACATGGTTAAAAGCAGGTTGCAGACAGAGAGAAGAAGATGAAATTTGGGTTTACAAAGATGACAGACCAGTTATGCCAGATAGCATGATTGCTGATATGGCTCGAATGTATCATGGTCCAGGACATATTGGAAGAGATTCAATAATCAGATTGTTTAGACAAACATGGTACAATCCAAAGTTCAGACTAATTGCAGAATCTTTTTGTCAGAGATGCTTGATCTGCCAGCAGATCAATCCAAACAGAAAAACAGTTGTGAGCATGGGAACCATAGGACAGGAGGGTGGTCCTTTTACCAGATTACAAATGGATTTCATTGACATGCCACCTCATAACAAATTGAGATATGTTTTAGTGATAATCTGTCTGTTTTCAAGATGGGTGGCAGCATTCCCAACTCATCACAATGATTCAGTTACTATGGCAAAATTGCCTTTGAGAGGTATGGATTTCCAGTGACGATTGTGGCACACATTTTGACAACAGATTACAAAATTTGATTTGTGAAGCTTTGAACATAAAACAGAAACTACATTGTGCCTACAGACCAGAAGCATCAGGTGTTGTTGAGCAAGTGAATGGCACAATCAAAAATAGAATAGCCAAAATGTGTTTAACTACAGGAATGAAATGGACAGATGCACTTCCACTTGTTTTGATGTCTTTAAGAAGCACTCCAGATAGAAAAACAGGTTTGAGTACCCACGAAATTGTCATGGGCAGAGTTATGGTAAACTAATGAGCATTAATGATAGTGTCATATTGGAGTACTGCAAGAATCTATCTGACGTGGTGACTTCTGTGTTCCATCAGGTGGGAACTGAAGTGATAATCAAAGAGAAGGAACAAGCTCATGATCTGTTACCAGGAGACTGGGTGAGAACAGAAGTACATCTAAGAAGAAATTGCCTAGTACCCAGGTGGCAGAAGGCAAGACAGGTGATACTTGTCACAACAAATACGGTAAAGTGTAGAGGTTTGAAGAGATGGATTCATGCTAGTCACACCATACGTGTGCCAGCTCCTGAAAATCCTGAAGAAGGTGACACTACAGCTGATTCAGATTCTGAAGAAGAACCTGAAAGAAATCCAGATTCTGAAGATCGACAAGGAAGTCGACATCTGGAAAATTCAAATGCGAATGAGGCATTGAATGAAGAAATTGAAGAGATTGTGATACAAGACTCTGAAGATGATGAAGATCTGCTAGATCAAGAAGCAGAAAAAGAAGCTGAAAAAGAAGTGATTCAAGATCAGGAGAGTATTGAAAAGCAGATTGGAAGCTCTGGAAGAGGGAACGAAAATTCTGAATCTGGGAAGTTGGAAGTAATTGAAGAAGAAGAAGAAGAAGAAGACAAAATTCCGAGTACCAGTTATAAGGATGATGTTCCTAACAGAGTGAAGCTGCCGAGTAAAGAAATACTTGTATCTAGTGAATCAGACGAAAGTGATGATGAATCCAAAGTGAAAAGTTCAAGGAAAAGAGCTTGGAGAGCAGAATGTAATCTGACTGAACCAAAGAAGAAATTATTTAGAAAAGGAGATAATTGGCCAAATGAAAATGAGAGTCTAAAATTCAAATTAGTAAACAGATCAAAAGAGCAAGTTAATGAGGTTTCAAGTCAGAAGGGTGGAGACTCAGATAAGAAAAATCAAGCAGGAAAGAAAATAGAAGTGATAAGTAATAGAGCAAAGAGAGTAATAAAGTCTAATCAAAGATATAAGTCGCCTGAATGGACTTGTATTGTAATCCCACCAGTAGTTGAGGTGAATAGCAGTAGTCAAGAAGATTTAGATGATACAAGTGATAATGATTGATTTTGTTCTGACACAAGGTTGAAGAAATTGTGTTAGGTGACACAAGGTCGAAGAAATTGTGTTAGCTGGGAAAACACATCAATGTAAGACATAAGGTCGAAGAAAAGCTGTTAGAAAATAGGGATTTTTTCTTTAAAAAAAAAGTAAAAAAGAAGGGTGTATATAGTAATTTTTGAAATTTTTAAATTTTTGTTTTTGTTTTGAAAGGCACTTGTTTCAAAGTAAAGATGCCTTCTACTAATAATAATTTGAGATGCTCTAATATTAGGAGATGTTGTAAAATATATTCTATATGTGTAATCCTAATAATTTTGGTTTGGTTAATTTTAGCTGTCATTTTTCCTTTCGGAATTGATAAGGAAGAGTATAAAACTAACATGACTAGTAAAGTTGTGGTTAAACAAGATAACCATGATATAGTAGGCAAGACTAATAAAATCATTGAGCATAAACCAGAGATTCACCAGGATAGATCTGTTGGAGATTTTTCTAGTAATACCTTTTCAAGACTTTTATCTGAATATGTTAAGGTAATGGATGTGAAAGACTGTTACATTTGTGTGAAATTACCCGCTTCTGTCTCTGAAGGGGTGACCTATAATATGCTTCCTCTTACTTATGGCATCACTTGTAGTGTAATAGCTAGTTTGTTTTATCAGACAGGTCGTTTAGAATATTACTACTCGAATTATGATGAGATTTTTGCAAATCTAAAAGTTGATAATAGCTTGAATAAACATAAACATGCTAAACAGATGAGGGCATTTTTCATAGTAACTAATGAACTTACTTATGAGTATGCTTTTAGAAATAATTTAACATATAAGTTGAGGTCGGAAGAAAAATCATTTTTGAATTTGGTTGAAGAGAGAAGGGCAATTTATAAGCGGAATGAGATCCTGAAACAAACCAAATCTAAGTTTTGGCAGATCGAGGATGAAAAGCCCAATGGTAGAAATGAGAATGTCGTAATTCATATAGACAAACCTGTTAGTGGAAAGCTTTGTATTAGAAGAGATAATACTCTGTTTGATAATTACTTTGTAGGTGCTAGTCAATGTGAAGATACTTATCAAATCTTAGGGGGTTGGGGATTTAAGGGAGGCAAAGATCCAATTTTTCCTGGAATATATTTTGTATGTGGGAACAAAGCTTATTTTAATCTCCCAGACCACTGGTATGGGACCTGTTATGTTGGATTAGTTTTTCCCAAGATTTTTCATGTAGACAGAAATGCAAAGGGTTCTTTTGAAATCAGTAATCACATGAGTAGATTTAAAAGGGAAAGCTTTTCAGAAATTTTGGGAGACATATTTGGTGCAGTAATACCTTTTGTGGGTATAACCCTGAATACAGTTAAAATCAGAAAAATGTCTACAATTGTTGACAGATTGTCTACTGATACTGCTAGTGGATTTCAATTAGTGAATACAGAACTTATTGCCATGAGATCAATGGTAATGCAGAACCGTCTTGCTTTAGACATTCTGCTCGCAAAAGAAGGTGGAGTTTGTGGAATTTTACATGTCCAGCATTGCTGCACATATATTCCAGACAAGAGTCAGAATATAGAGATGTATATCAAGAATATTACAGAATTACATGCTGAAATTGTACCTTTAGAATATGAAGATTTTTCAGAACGTCTGAGCAAAAGATTTGCAGCAATCAGAAACTGGTTTTTAGAGATTGGTAGTTCAATCTTAGGTAAAATACTGTGTCCTTTAATAGTCATAGTCATAGTGATATTTTTGTTAAAAATTAGTTGCATGTTACACAAAAGAAAGAAATATCTAAGGGAAAAGAAAAGAATTTACATGCTCAGAAAAGAAAAAGAAAAGGAAATAGAATTAGAAGAGTTTCGTAGGACTCAATATGAGAGTTCCAGACAAACAGCTGAATCAAAGGTTTAGAAATACTAATATCAAGAAAGTCCAAAACATGTTCAATGGCTGAAAATTTTCTAAATTTTGGGTGTTTTTGGTGATTTTAAAATCACCAGATGAGGGAGTTGATGAAGCAAGGTGCAGAACAATATTTTGTTCAAACTTGCGAAGTTAATCTCTCAATAATTATGATAGAACTAACAAGCATGTGGTGAAATGATTAATCAACTTAGTTTAAAAATGCATTCATTCAGAAAACACGTGGTATTAACTTATGTGCTCTATGTTGCAAATGCGAAGAAAATAATAAACTAACCTTGTCTATTGTCTTTGTCAGTATTAAGTGCGGCTGTCTAACTAATAGCATGTGCTTATTTTATGTGCTTATGTTATGTCTTTTCTGTGACAAAAGCTTGTGGAGAATCCTGGTGGTCTAAAAGAAGAAGGTAGATATGAATGCTGCTTCATCATTGCACCCACAAGCTTCAGAATCAGGAAGAACTGAAGTGCATATGAACCCGGTAAGAACTTGAAAAAGTGGAACAAGCCATTGGCAATGTTGAAGTGGCATGCAGAGCATTTGTCACAGTAAACCATAACCACACATAAAATACTTTAATCAGTAAGGACACTGACAAAACAGACAACAGGAGCAACTGTCATCATCATTATCATCAAAATCTGTATTCGACTATTACAAACAGCCATAAAAGTACAGATAATATAATACATAAAAATTGCCACATATTAAAAAATACGAGCATTTGCTGTTACCCATTATTAATTTATAACTCAATACTTTTCCTTGCGGTAATTGATTTTAGATCAATCCAAACAGAAAAACAGTTGTGAGCATGGGAACCATAGGACAGGAGGGTGGTCCTTTTACCAGATTACAAATGGATTTCATTGACATGCCACCTCATAACAAATTGAGATATGTTTTAGTGATAATCTGTCTGTTTTCAAGATGGGTGGCAGCATTCCCAACTCATCACAATGATTCAGTTACTATGGCAAAATTGCCTTTGAGAGGTATGGATTTCCAGTGACGATTGTGTCACACATTTTGACAACAGATTGCAAAATTTGATTTGTGAAGCTTTGAACATAAAACAGAAACTGCATTGTGCCTACAGACCAGAAGCATCAGGTGTTGTTGAGCAAGTGAATGGCACAATCAAAAATAGAATAGCCAAAATGTGTTTAGCTACAGGAATGAAATGGACAGATGCACTTCCACTTGTTTTGATGTCTTTAAGAAGCACTCCAGATAGAAAAACAGGTTTGAGTACCCACGAAATTGTCATGGGCAGAGTTATGGTAAACTAATGAGCATTAATGATAGCGTCATATTGGAGTACTGCAAGAATCTATCTGACGTGGTGACTTCTGTGTTCCATCAGGTGGGAACTGAAGTGATAATCAAAGAGAAGGAACAAGCTCATGATCTGTTACCAGGAGACTGGGTGAGAACAGAAGTACATCGAAGAAGAAATTGCCTAGTACCCAGGTGGCAGAAGGCAAGACAGGTGATACTTGTCACAACAAATACGGTAAAGTGTAGAGGTTTGAAGAGATGGATTCATGCTAGTCACACCATACGTGTGCCAGCTCCTGAAAATCCTGAAGAAGGTGACACTACAGCTGATTCAGATTCTGAAGAAGAACCTGAAAGAAATCCAGATTCTGAAGATCGACAAGGAAGTCGACATCTGGAAAATTCAAATGCGAATGAGGCATTGAATGAAGAAATTGAAGAGATTGTGATACAAGACTCTGAAGATGATGAAGATCTGCTAGATCAAGAAGCAGAAAAAGAAGCTGAAAAAGAAGTGATTCAAGATCAGGAGAGTATTGAAAAGCAGATTGGAAGCTCTGGAAGAGGGAACGAAAATTCTGAATCTGGGAAGTTGGAAGTAATTGAAGAAGAAGAAGAAGAAGAAGACAAAATTCCGAGTACCAGTTATAAGGATGATGTTCCTAACAGAGTGAAGCTGCCGAGTAAAGAAATACTTGTATCTAGTGAATCAGACGAAAGTGATGATGAATCCAAAGTGAAAAGTTCAAGGAAAAGAGCTTGGAGAGCAGAATGTAATCTGACTGAACCAAAGAAGAAATTATTTAGAAAAGGAGATAATTGGCCAAATGAAAATGAGAGTCTAAAATTCAAATTAGTAAACAGATCAAAAGAGCAAGTTAATGAGGTTTCAAGTCAGAAGGGTGGAGACTCAGATAAGAAAAATCAAGCAGGAAAGAAAATAGAAGTGATAAGTAATAGAGCAAAGAGAGTAATAAAGTCTAATCAAAGATATAAGTCGCCTGAATGGACTTGTATTGTAATCCCACCAGTAGTTGAGGTGAATAGCAGTAGTCAAGAAGATTTAGATGATACAAGTGATAATGATTGATTTTGTTCTGACACAAGGTTGAAGAAATTGTGTTAGGTGACACAAGGTCGAAGAAATTGTGTTAGCTGGGAAAACACATCAATGTAAGACATAAGGTCGAAGAAAAGCTGTTAGAAAATAGGGATTTTTTCTTTAAAAAAAAAGTAAAAAAGAAGGGTGTATATAGTAATTTTTGAAATTTTTAAATTTTTGTTTTTGTTTTGAAAGGCACTTGTTTCAAAGTAAAGATGCCTTCTACTAATAATAATTTGAGATGCTCTATTATTAGGAGATGTTGTAAAATATATTCTATATGTGTAATCCTAATAATTTTGGTTTGGTTAATTTTAGCTGTCATTTTTCCTTTCGGAATTGATAAGGAAGAGTATAAAACTAACATGACTAGTAAAGTTGTGGTTAAACAAGATAACCATGATATAGTAGGCAAGACTAATAAAATCATTGAGCATAAACCAGAGATTCACCAGGATAGATCTGTTGGAGATTTTTCTAGTAATACCTTTTCAAGACTTTTATCTGAATATGTTAAGGTAATGGATGTGAAAGACTGTTACATTTGTGTGAAATTACCCGCTTCTGTCTCTGAAGGGGTGACCTATAATATGCTTCCTCTTACTTATGGCATCACTTGTAGTGTAATAGCTAGTTTGTTTTATCAGACAGGTCGTTTAGAATATTACTACTCGAATTATGATGAGATTTTTGCAAATCTAAAAGTTGATAATAGCTTGAATAAACATAAACATGCTAAACAGATGAGGGAATTTTTCATAGTAACTAATGAACTTACTTATGAGTATGCTTTTAGAAATAATTTAACATATAAGTTGAGGTCGGAAGAAAAATCATTTTTGAATTTGGTTGAAGAGAGAAGGGCAATTTATAAGCGGAATGAGATCCTGAAACAAACCAAATCTAAGTTTTGGCAGATCGAGTATGAAAAGCCCAATGGTAGAAATGAGAATGTCGTAATTCATATAGACAAACCTGTTAGTGGAAAGCTTTGTATTAGAAGAGATAATACTCTGTTTGATAATTACTTTGTAGGTGCTAGTCAATGTGAAGATACTTATCAAATCTTAGGGGGTTGGGGATTTAAGGGAGGCAAAGATCCAATTTTTCCTGGAATATATTTTGTATGTGGGAACAAAGCTTATTTTAATCTCCCAGACCACTTGTATGGGACCTGTTATGTTGGATTAGTTTTTCCCAAGATTTTTCATGTAGACAGAAATGCAAAGGGTTCTTTTGAAATCAGTAATCACATGAGTAGATTTAAAAGGGAAAGCTTTTCAGAAATTTTGGGAGACATATTTGGTGCAGTAATACCTTTTGTGGGTATAACCCTGAATACAGTTAAAATCAGAAAAATGTCTACAATTGTTGACAGATTGTCTACTGATACTGCTAGTGGATTTCAATTAGTGAATACAGAACTTATTGCCATGAGATCAATGGTAATGCAGAACCGTCTTGCTTTAGACATTCTGCTCGCAAAAGAAGGTGGAGTTTGTGGAATTTTACATGTCCAGCATTGCTGCACATATATTCCAGACAAGAGTCAGAATATAGAGATGTATATCAAGAATATTACAGAATTACATGCTGAAATTGTACCTTTAGAATATGAAGATTTTTCAGAACGTCTGAGCAAAAGATTTGCAGCAATCAGAAACTGGTTTTTAGAGATTGGTAGTTCAATCTTAGGTAAAATACTGTGTCCTTTAATAGTCATAGTCATAGTGATATTTTTGTTAAAAATTAGTTGCATGTTACACAAAAGAAAGAAATATCTAAGGGAAAAGAAAAGAATTTACATGCTCAGAAAAGAAAAAGAAAAGGAAATAGAATAAGAAGAGTTTCGTAGGACTCAATATGAGAGTTCCAGACAAACAGCTGAATCAAAGGTTTAGAAATACTAATATCAAGAAAGTCCAAAACATGTTCAATGGCTGAAAATTTTCTACATTTTGGGTGTTTTTTGGTGATTTTAAAATCACCAGATGAGGGAGTTGATGAAGCAAGGTGCAGAACAATATTTTGTTCAAACTTGCGAAGTTAATCTCTCAATAATTATGATAGAACTAACAAGCATGTGGTGAAATGATTAATCAACTTAGTTTAAAAATGCATTCATTCAGAAAACACGTGGTATTAACTTATGTGCTCTATGTTGCAAATGCGAAGAAAATAATAAACTAACCTTGTCTATTGTCTTTGTCAGTATTAAGTGCGGCTGTCTAACTAATAGCATGTGCTTATTTTATGTGCTTATGTTATGTCTTTTCTGTGACAAAAGCTTGTGGAGAATCCTGGTGGTCTAAAAGAAGAAGGTAGATATGAATGCTGCTTTGTGTGCTAAGCTAGGTAACATAAATTAACAGGTTTTTAATTAGCAAAGGGGGTGGGTAACAGAATGGGTCTCAATTCTCTAATTAATTGATGTCTTGTGTTTGTTTAAATAATAGTTTCCAAGAGAGGCCTAAGGCTTGCAGAGAAATGGCTGTGGTCGTGAAAGCTTGTCCAGAGTGGAGCCTTGCATTTGCGCAGAAGTGGAAACCTTTACCACGATGACATTTTAAACAGAAAATGAAGTCTATTAACAGTGCTGAACGTGCTCTTGGAGAAAAAGGCTCAAGGACAGGAAGCTAAGAGACATTGCCAAGGCTAGGAAGTCGTGGACTGTATCTCGAGAGTGAAAGAAGTAACACTTTTGAGGAAGCCAAATGACGTGAAAGCAAAGGACTATAGGGCTTATGCAAAAGCCTGAGCTTGGTAAAGAAACGGAGATGATCTAATATGGACTAACATAAGGCAGCCAATGGAAAGTCTGGATTTTTAAGAAAAGTATACAATTGTAGAAAGTTTAGCTAGATAGAAAGGTATAAAACCTGACCTCATGGGCAGGAGGGCGTTTCTTCTCGCTTTCCGATTCCTGGATGAAGTGACATGCTGTCGGACTTCTGGCTCACGTAAGGACAGCAGACTTGAAGTTATTTTTCCTTTTAGGTGGAGAGCAAGAATAGTCAGGGAAATAGTTTGAGGGAATGGAAACTGTTATTTTGCTTTAATTCATGCTTACTGATTTGCCTGGGAGATGTCAGTCTAATAAAACATTGCCTTATAAATGCTGCTTTCCTTATTGCTAATAAAATAAAGATTCTTAATAAAATGCTCTTTCTTGAATTAAAGTTATAATCAAATTAGATTTTGAAACGACAAGCTGGTCTTGTTTATTCATGGTCTAGTTACCATTAGTTGATCCATTTGCCTAAGTGGCTTAATTAAAATGTTAAATGCTTAAAACCATGGTGAGTAAAGGTAAACTGCAGTTGTATATAAAATTGTAAATAGTTTGTGAATAGATCTGATTAATTAAGTCACATGATTCAGACGCCCATAAATTGTCTCGTTGGTTTATGGGCCTTATTAGTGATTTATGATTATTGGTAAATATTGTGGTGTTGGGTAGCGTTGGTGAGACAGTTTTTCATTAGGGGTGCTGGATCACCTCCAATGTCCCGATCAGAGCTACATATTTCCCCTAGGGGTCTTGCTAAGTGCTGCCCATCATGAAAGGGATTGTATTTTTGCATAGTATCGCCACTCCCCTTGAAAAGGATGTAAACCCTGCATGGGCTGTTAGCCTGTAGCCGTACCGGTTGAGTGGCAGGTAATAATTGCCTGTTAAGTGTGTCTCTTGAAGCAACATTAGGTCTGGGGAGTGTCTACGCAGGTATTGGAGGACAATTGTGCATTTGATCTTCTTACCCAGACCATTGACATCCCAGGACAGGATCGTCATAGCGTTAGCTGAACATGATGCCATTGCTAGAGTAGGTTTCCCTTCTTCTCTCTCGCACCCTCGCCCCCATCCCAACTGCGTCCGTGGTTTGTGTATCAAGCACTTTGGTGTTCTCAATTCTAACTCAAACCTTTCATTAATTATACTATTCATACAAACATAGAAGGAACAAATATATTTCCCTTATTTCAACGCCCCCTCCCTGCCACCCTGCACTGTATGTCGGAAACTACCACTGCCCCAATTTGCAGAGCGCCTGTTGCCCATACATAAACATTATACTTAATAGGGTTTGGTTGACACCATGTCTCTTGTTTTCATGCCTTCCCTCTCCTCACATCCGCCCCTCATATATTATCTTGTATGTCCCATCTTATGTCTCTATGTGATCAGCACTTACAGTACTGCTTCTTTTGGGGGAACCGCCAGATCCGGTCTCTGACTACTTCCCCTTCAGTGTCTTTCCGACTCCGGAATCAGCATGATGTATTATTATTGATCCAGCTCCGGCCTTGGCTGTCTTGCATTCCCACCCACTATTTATTAGCCGGTTGCATTTCTGGCTGGCCTAGGCCATGCATGTAAGTTCTTGATCACCTCCAGACTGTTTATCTTCTTCCCTCTGTTGCTTCCTGCCTTGGTCTTGAGGCCTTTGTGTTTCACCTTTCCTGCCTTTTTCCAGCCAGTCCCACACTTCTTCTGCTGAGGTAAAGTAGCATGATTTGCCATCCTCCATCACTCTGAGTTTAGCCGGGAAAAGCATTGCATATTTGTGGTTCCCCTCTCTTAGTTTTCTCTTTCGCTTGTCAAAGGTCCGTCGCTGCCACTGCACCTGCAGTGTAAAGTCTTGGAAAAAACATATTGTTGAGTTCTCGTGGAGCAGATCACCCCTAGCTCGGGCAGCCTGTAAGATCGAGTCCCAATCCCGGTAGTTTAGTATCCTGGCTATTATGGTTCTTGGTGGCGCTCCTGGCTTAGGAGGTGGTACTGGTGACCTGTGAGCTCTCTTGACAGTGAAAATTCTTGAGAGACGTGTAGGTTACAGCTGATTCAAGACTAAGGGACCCATTATGATGGCGGGCGGAGGCACCACCGCGGTGCGGGGGGTGGCAGAAAATGCTTTTTTCCGCACGCCAGCAGCGGTCCTCACGCCAGCCAGATTAGCATGGCCAAACATAGCCCATTACCCGTCCGCCGCAGTGCGACGCAAACCGCCATCAAAGTGCGCCCAACACCATGGCAGTATGAGCCAATGGAGAGTCACCGCCGTGCGGAATGTCGTCCCGTCTGTTGTACAGATCAGGATGCCCCAAACAGCCAGTTGCACCGCATCGGAGAAACCACCCAACCAGAGACGGCGGAAGCTCGTCCGCGGAGCGTGAATCCTGATTCCCGGTCCCCTCCATACGGTCCTGACCGCAATGGATCCAGCTCTACATGTCTTCCCGGTGCTGTACCTGATACACTACCAGCAACTCATGCACCGTCGCGGACACCGCTGCAGGTATGCAATCAGACAACAACACATTATCCATAGGCAGATGTAGGGTTCCTATCCATAACAGACACCCTGGTGGGGACAGGAGCACATCCACAAGTGTACCCACACATGCCCTACCTGTCACCAAATCACCCCGCCGCATCCAGGTCACCCATCTACTGCGAATAAGTAATGTCCCGGTCACGTCACCGTGAAGACGCTGGAAAACATGCGCACAATGCAGAAGGCAGGGCCATCGCCAGGCATGGGTAGTCCACAAAGAACACAGGGCCATTCCTCCACCCTCCACACACTACCCCCGCCCCCAACATGAAGGGACATGCCATGTGCCCCTCCTGTGCTCCCTCATGCACAAAAACCAGCCAGGTGAACCCACACTCTGCACCACACACAAAACAACTAGGAAGACAACCTCAGCATGTGGGGCTGCAGAGGAACACACAGCACAGAAGCACAGGGCCAGGGCAAACCACACACCACAACAACACCACACTCATGGCAAGAAAAAACTGAGTCCAAGCACAAAATGAACACACACAGGGGTGATGAACAATCACTCAACTGGAGATACAGCCTGCCAGGTCACACAGACATACCCCACACTGACACACAGCCACATACACAGACCACATGCCAGCAACAATGGAGGACAACAAATAGGAAGCCTAAAGTGAGGTGCGCACAAATGGAAGGCCAAGTAGATAACGACCAAGCATGTGAACATCACATGCAAGAGAAGGAGCATATAAAAAACCCTCACCCATCAAATCACACATGGCTGGCACAGTGAGTGAAGTCAAACCACAGTTACCTCAGTGCAACAACTTAGGGAGACAGCCAGGCAACCCATGTATAGGCACAGGGATGAAGGGAATGGTCTGAAGTCAAACAGTGAACAGCCACACATCTGCATCCAACTACTTGACAGGAGTATGTCAGCAGCACTACACACAGGGCACATTAACACACTCTTTGACTGTCAAACACATGTAGGAACCTTCACACATACCCCTCCCCCACTCACGCCTGCAGCACACACCACCAGTGTCAAACACACAAAAGGGTGCCAATAATGTCCAGTCAATACACTGACAAACAATCACACTCCCTGGGGGTTATCCACAAACATCACACACGCTCATGGATGCCTGAACCAATGTTTGCACGAAAACAACAGCCAAACACATAACTCAATAAAAATACACACAGAACTACAACACGACCAGACATGACCTGTGCAGCAAAACTGTGGAAAGGCAATGGGAGCACAGACAGAACAGGAGTACACGACCTCATCAGTCAGGAACAATGCACAGACAATATACCACAACAATGACAAGAAGTGCATCATCACAAAACAATCACAGACACAAACTGGGAGCAATGGACCAATAAGAAGACACAGACAGACATACCACATCACCCATCAAGTCAACATGGTGTCATAGTGTACCACATGCTTGCACATGCACAATCCTGACAAGTGACAGGTCAAACATGAGAGGACATAGCACAAGTGTGCACCCAAAACATGCCCAGTAACAATAATACACCTTGCCTCATGTGACAGACACACAAGTAATGGACACCACACTTGCAACACACATCAGAATGTATCACAATGCACAAACAACTCACACACAATGACATGCAAATAGACCATCACACACAGAGCAACTGTCATCTGAAAGAGTCAACACAGCCCAAACACTGCACACTGCACACAGCCACATCAAAACACACAACAGATGCACATGCCAAGACATCACATTGCAAACACAGCAGGACATCAGAGTAGGCACACCAGGCAAGGACAAGGCAACATACACTCACTGCACTGCATGCAGGACAATCAGTGTGTGCACACCAAACATACCAGTTCCACACAGATATGAGTGACACGCCATGAACACCCCCACAACAATAAAAACAGCATACAGACAACACCACACTCAGGAAGTCAAGCAGTACCTCAGCAAACACACAAACACCTGACCCAGCACCCATAGATGCCCAAGTCTGGGACCCCAAAGTGACAACAACATGACCAGAGGACTGTTCAGCACAAACAGTTTAACTGCATATGAGCAAACATGACTGACAAACAGTAGCAGAAAATAACATATGACCATTCGGGAAAATGTCCTGAGTGGCACATTGCTCCTGTGCACAGATCTGCAACACAAAGCACACTGTCACAAATGAAGTGATGGGGAGGCACACACACAGGCAAGCACAGGGGACACCTGACATGAAAGTGAAGTGCTGTGTACGTCAGTAGTAGACATGGCAGGAGTGTACCATACACAAATAGATGGAGTGCAGACTCACAATGGCTAGGCATCAGAAGCACAGGTAGGGGATGGTATGACGCCACACACCACATACCATACTAGAGGCAATAAAGCCCCATGTGACATCAATGCATGAGAAAACACACCCACAATCTCAGTGTGGCTGAGCAGGTCTGCACAGTTAACACAAACAGTATCAAGACACATGGCTGATCAACAAAACACAACACTGACTTGTCAGTCACACACTCTGAATACTTAATTTTGCAACCAACAAGTAGGAGTCAGCCAGAACTGCAAGGACACACAAACACACTGCACAGTGCACAACATGCAACTCACACATGTGCACACAATCACAGGACTGAACAATCAGACAAACAGGCACACAAATTCTGGTTGACACATGTGTAGCTGACATTGCAGGGGCACACACACATCAAAACTCCCGATAAAATCACCCCCTTTGCACTGCACACTTCTTGACCACCCAAGTGCACACATTGAAATCCAGCCATGTGACTAGCATGACTACCCATCACAAGATGACCAAACACCAACACTGCTGGGCACACATGAAGTAAGATCATACAGACATGATGTTCCTGGCCAGCCTGCCTGCAATCCTGTGGATAGAATGCCACTCTGTGCTGGCAATGCCTCCAAACCTGACATGTGTGCAATATAGCTAACATTAACAAAGAATGATAATGATCACAGTAGTTCATCTAAAACCACCATCATTGCACCCACAAGCTTCAGAATCAGGAAGAACTGAAGTGCATATGAACCCGGTAAGAACTTGAAAAAGTGGAACAAGCCATTGGCAATGTTGAAGTGGCATGCAGAGCATTTGTCACAGTAAACCATAACCACACATAAAATACTTTAATCAGTAAGGACACTGACAAAACAGACAACAGGAGCAACTGTCATCATCATTATCATCAAAATCTGTATTCGACTATTACAAACAGCCATAAAAGTACAGATAATATAATACATAAAAATTGCCACATATTAAAAAATACGAGCATTTGCTGTTACCCATTATTAATTTATAACTCAATACTTTTCCTTGCAGTAATTGATTTTAGAATAAAGAGGGCAGTGTTATAACATGTCAAAGGATCCTCTAAGCTTACAAGAAATGTCATTGCCAGTTTAGGGGACCTGATTCCACAATTAACAAACATGGGCTTCAGATAAAAATTCCTAAAATTACAATAAAATTTACAAAACAATAAAAAGTGCAGCGTGCTTTGTTTACTCTTATTATCACACTGGCAGGGGACCTTATCTAAGGGACATGTCTTCATTTTTGGGAATGCCACACAATAGTGTACAATGCCACATCTCAGCCTCAATAAAACATACTGATGCTGTGCGTGAGTCACATGCAACAGGTAACCATGTATTCCCTCTTCTAACACGTCTTGTATAGAGCCATAGTTGGTTTATTTAACTCCATTTTTGCTCTATGGTTTTGTCTAAATGACAGAAAAGAGGCCTTCATTTCTTTCTTTTTCATAGTAAATATTATTTCAGGGTCCAACCATACAGACATATTGAACAAATTCCCCAGTGTATTATTAATATAAGACAGTCAGGAAATTTTCGAGGCATCATCCAAGTTTAAGCAATCTAGAATGATGGATCTGATAAAGGCAGTTTCTTAATATTTCCAGTTTCGTGCCCATAATAATAAGGGTCCTGCCATCAAGGTGTCCTCTAAAAATTGCAGCCCCACCTCATGGTGTGCAATGGTGTTCGATACAGAAAATGGGAGGGACAACAATTGCTGTATAAAACAGTTTTCTTCAATTTGTAGCGCACAACTGTTTGTGTGGCCCCAAATTCCTGCCCCATACATAGCCATGCCTATTCCTTTAGCTTTATAGATGGTAACCATCTCCTTAATTGGTCGGTTGCCCAATTTGGCTGCAAATTTAAAAATCCCTCTGTTGGCCCTACTCATTTTAACTTTTGTATTTGTGATATGTTGAGACCATGTACCGTTGTCTGAAAACAGTATACCAAGGTAAGAGAAGGAGTACAAATTGGAGTACCATCTATGTGAAAGGTTCTACAAGTTTTCTTTTTAGGCCCACATATCATGGTGAACGTTTTTGATTTGTTAATTACCATCCTCCGTTGTTCCATAAAACCTAAAACCTAAACAGCCATCCATCAATCTTTGGAGGCCTACTGGGGTTCATGCCAACAGTACTGCGTCATCTGCCTATAATATTACAGGTACTGGACGACCAGTCACCCTGGGGACATCAACTTGATTTTTCTGTAAATAAGTATCAACCTCATTGACAAAAAGGGAGAATACAATTGGGCTAGCATGCATCCTTGTCGTATACCCTGTCCCAATTTAGGTGTACATTCTGCCTGGGGACCAAAACGAACCACACTAGCTAATTTTTTGTATAGGCATGAAAGAAAGTTAATAGTTGCCCAAAGGGCTCCCAAATCGGTCAAGGTTTGCCATGGTAAATTGTGGGCAACTAAATCGAAGGCACTACTCAAATCAGCGAAGCATAGATAAAGAGAACCCTTCTTTGCCTTAGTGTATTTAACGAAGAGTAGCTTCAAATTTAGACATTGTTTTGATTGTCCACAGACATTTCCTGACCTCATACTGCACAGGCGTTAAAATACAGTGCTCATCAGCACTGTCTTTATTCACATATTGCACAGATAGGCACCAATAGTAGACAAGAGCAAAGCCAGTGGCCTGCACAAAGTGCAGAGTAGTAACAGGACTACATGCACAGGCAAGGGGCAAACATCAGTGAACAATAAGGTCAGTGGCCAGTACAAGGTGCAGAGTAAGCCCATGAGAAGCTGCACAGGCAAGGGGCAAACATCAATGAACAACAAGGCCAGTGGCCAGTCCAAGGTGCAGAGTAAGTCCATGAGAAGCTGCACAAGCAAGGGGCAAACATCAGTGAACAACAAGGCCAGTGGCCAGTCCAAGGTGCAGAGCAGTTATACGGGATCCTGCACAGGCAAGTGGCAACCAGCAGGGAACAACAAGGCCAGTGACCAGTCCGATTCTGCAGAGTAAGTACATGAGAAGCTGCACAGGCAAGGGGCAAACAGCAGGGAACAACAAGGCCAGTGGCCAGTCCAAAGTTCAGACTAAGTACATGAGAAGCTGCTCAGGGAATGTGAATGACTGTGCCCTGCATGGTCAGCAACACAGTCAGGGGGTAACAATGGGCAGTACAGGCACTGCTGTGGGCGAGGCAGGTGTGTGAAGGGGACTTTCACTCAGACTTGGCTGTCAATCAGACTGGGAGGTGGTTGTGTGTCGGGGACAGTTGAGGACTGGACCGGAGAGAGAGGCCCAGCTAAGGTAAAGGCATCAGTGGCTTGTGAAGCCGGAGGGCTGCTTGGACCAGGTGGTGTAGTGGCACATGGAGGTGGAGTCATGCTGCCATGAGACACAGTGTGGGTGGGAGATTGTGGAGGGGTGCCTTTTCACTTCTTGGGGACTCTAAATGGGATTAAAGGAAAGTGGTGTGGACACAACAGGCACACTCACCACCAAAGCTGCATCAGGTGCAGACAGTAGCCCTCCCTCTGGGGACATGCTGGATTCAGCGGTACACTTGGCCTGGCCTTGCCTTTGCCCCACCATCCCCTGTTTACCAGGTCTACCCCCTACAGTGCCCTCCTTTCCCAGCTTCACAGGTCTTTGGAAGGGAGTTGAGGTTGTGGGTTAATCTGCCTTGGCGCTCTTCTTATGTGTACTCTTACCAGGCACCACCTTCTCAGCGGGCATGGAAACTGTCTGCTTGTCTTTGCGAGATGCTTTCGGGACAGGAGAGTCCTTGGCTGGGGATGCCTCTGAGGCATTTGAGCCTGAGGCCTGCTTCTTGGCTTTGTGTCGCCTGACGGGCTTTTGTCTTTGCGCTCTTAGGTGGCTTTAGTTTTCTGTGGGGATGGTGTCTGCACCCTGGACCGCTTGGGCTGTTGCTGCTGTGTGCTGCGTGTGCTGTATCATGCCCTTGAGGTCAGTGGTGTGTGGTCACTATCGTCAGATGTGGCCACTGGCAGGGGGGTGGACAAAGGGACTGGAGCTGGACTCCCAGATTGTGGCAGTTGATTGGCTGCCGTCACTGCGGAGGACAAAGACTGGACAATCTGGTATGGCCCACCCACGTCTGAATGCATGCCCTCCATGAAAGCAACCACCTGTGCCAATTTTTTGTTGTGGTCTAGGAAGGCATTGAGGAGAGCTGTCTGGCACAGACACAGCTGGAGCAAAAGGTCCACAGACTCAGCACTGATGGCAGCAGGGGGACAGGGGCAGGGGCAGAGGTGCCTGGGGTGAAGGACACTCTTCCCTGCTTACTAGTGTGAACACAGGCAGCAACAGTGGTTGTAGCTGGGAGGGTGGGCACTGTACGCTGTGTGGTGGAAGAGGAGGAAGAGTCCCTGTTCCCTGTGCCTGCCAACATAGATGCGTCACATATATGGTCACCACTGGCGTCAGATGACGTTGAGGTTTGCGTCTCCGGCTATGATTCCTCAAGCAGACTCCTGTCCCCCTCCTAGGCGCTGGTCACATCTGTGTCACTGTGCTCATGTACAGCAGTTGTGCTTGATGCCTCACCACTCTTGTCCATCCCCTGTCCTTCCGTGCCCACGGGAGATGCTGCATGAGAGAGAGAGATGTAGGGTCAGTTCATTGGCATCAACAGAACAATCATATGCAAGCAAAGCATCACTAAAGATGATGAAATCTCCATGTTGCACACCACCCTGTGCAATAACAATGTGCGACCTCAATTTGTAAATCGAATTTTTAGTGTCAACAAGCAAACGGGGCATAAGTGAGCCATGTGACGCCCACACAGCACAATATCCTGCTAGTGGCTCCATTCAACCAGACACACAGACAGCTGTGAGCACACCAAGGGCCTTTATGGGGGCAAAGATGTACCCCACGACATGTTGCCACTGTCATATCTGGGGGGAGCAGGTGGGGACAACACAGATAAAGACTACAACATTACAGTCCACAATGGCCATGAGCTAATGCCATCCACCATGTTGTACTTTGGGGCACAACTACTGTTGCACATTGGTGTCAGATGTCTCAGCTTCACAATTCGGAGGTCAGGCAATGCATGCATTGATGAAAGCACACTTCCATTCCCTTCCATGGGATTTCCCAGAGTACCCCAATGCAGACGATACCTGAAGCCCACGACTCAGAATGCAATGTCAAGGCGCATTACTCTAATTACATTATGAAGTACACATAGGGCAAATGCATGACAGCTGCAGCCAACACAGAAGCCAGTTACAAGCCACTGCATCACACTACCAACATCACAGAGACCAGTGCTGGCCCAGGCTGTGAACACATGCATCCACTCACAGCCAATGTCACCCTTCCAAGAATACTCTCCCCTAGCTTGCTGCTGATGCTCTTTCAAACCTACATCCATCTCAGACTGTGTCATGGCCAAGATGCGGGCAATTAGTGGTGTCATGCTCCGTTGCGCCAACCTGCCAGTCCGAGGCAGCAGCCCCAGCATCATCTCCGCCACATTCTCGCTCAGCCGGCAGATGTCATCCCACCTCTTGTGGCACTGTGTGCGCCGTCGGTTTGAGACAGCCAGAGCCCACACCTTGCATGCTATGGTCATCCACATGCCTTACGCTGGTGGACTTTGAGCTGCCGGCATGGGAGACAAGAGGGTGAAAAATCAGTGACACAGTGTTATGTACCAATATCTCTCAGTACAGGAGCATGAACCTAACTCAGTCCAAATTCACAGATATGCCTAACAGAGACAAGAATGCATCTCACCTGGAACATCAGCATGGGAGAAACACACGAAAATGCATGTAGGAATGAGGGTGGACACAGTACCTGCCCATCTCATACACATTCAGGATGAGAGCACATAAAGCTCTGTCTAATCTGCCCACATCTACTGTCCATTTTTAGGTTGTGCAAGACATACATTACATATCAATATATGTTTCGGGGAAGACTCACTGTGTCCAACACTGCACAGCTCTCAATGTGCTTGCCCTGTGAATGGCTCACTGTGTCATGGATGTTACATTGAGGGACATGATCTTACAAACTCACACCCTTCTCACAAAGGCCTGTCGTGTGCAATCTACAGGGCTGAGATGGCTCATTGATGGAGAGTTCCGCAAAAAACACACATGTAACACTCTGTACATTCAGTGTTGTGTCCTTGTCAGATTGGGCGGTGACTGTGCAGGGCAGGTGGGCTCACACTGAGGTCCAACGTGGTGCATCAGAAATGTCACATGAAGGGACAATTTATGAGCGGAAACAGTGCCTACACATGCAAGTTCATACACATGCTGGTGGAAATGTAGGGTGCTGCGCACAATAGTACGGCAACATGCTGTGTCATAGGTGCCTGCCGACCAAGTGTCATCCTTGGGTAATGTAGTCTTGAGCATAGTGCTGAACTGGAGATGATGTACATTTTTAGTAATTTATCAGAATGGAGGCATAAGGGAGTGAAGCATCCGTTTCTTTCCCCTTGGGTAAGTTATAGATTCATCAAAACAAAAAACGGACACTTGTTACACCTAAAGACCATTGGTTTTACAAGATGTATTAGAGTATCCTCAAAAACTCAATGTTTCTGGATTGCGGTTTATCTGTTTCATCCGCCCCACATTAGAGTTGTGGCAGTTATCATTGGGTACTCCAAAAGATAGTGAGCTGCCAGCCTCATCCAGAGGCACCTCTGGTCTGTGGTGCAGTATCCAGAGATGTGTGCAAACAAAGGTATGAAAACAAATTTTATGAAAAAAGGAAAAAATGTTAAAACAGGGGAAAGCCACCTGGAGCTTTTTTAATAAGGGTGGATATCCACTGTGGTTAAAAATAGAGGTACTGCAATTTAGGTCAAGTTACTGGATCTAGCAGTATATTAATGAGATCGTCGACATGTTTCAGCTCCTTGGGCCCGAGGGGTCTGCAGAGCTTTCGTCAGGACTTACAAACAGAAAGTTATACTCACACAAGTTGTGTAGTATCTCTTTGATATGAGCGTTTTCTGATAATTATTTTTGAAATGCATTGCCTTTAGTTAACACACCCATGTGACCAGATCAATGTCCTTATTCCAACTGAGACATCATAACATGGCGCACACTTTTCAGTATCTCCCTCTTAATCCAGGTTATACCTTCCTATATAAAACCATGTACCTTCGGTAATAAAATGTTACCTTAATGATTACCAGTCTCATGTGAATTTAATTGAATAAGTGTTTGTTTGCTTGTGTATTTCTTCATCTCATTGCAGAATTTGGAGGAATTGTTTTCAAAAATAATTATCAGAAAAGGCTCATATCAAAGAGATACTACACAACTCGTGTGAGTATAACTTTCTGTTTGTAATTAAACCGCAATCCAGAAACATTAAGTTTTTGAGGATACTCTAATACATCTTGTAAAACCGATGTACATTTTTAGCCGGACACAATTCCATCACTACCCTCTGGACGACAACCCTAGCTAATGCCACAGATGAGCTTGTGAAGGACATCAGGGACCCACACAGCCATTCACCCAGGCAATCACTGTCCTGACTCCTACATTACCAACTTGCTGCGTCACTGTATGGCTGACAAGACAATACATGTTCCTCCAATCTTGATGTGCAGGCAGAGAAATGTTGGAAATAGGCTACACACCCCTTTCCCCTGGAGACAACATGTTAGGCAGTGCATGACACAACCCCACACTCTCAGGCACATACTGCAGCAGATCTACTTCATGTGTGCCCCCTGGCACTCTCACTTTCAATCTGTGAGATTTACCACGACATGTTCAGCACCATATAGCCTTGGATACTGTGTGAGCAATTCGTCCACCAGGACCTCCAGCTCCTCTGTGGTGAAGAGATTGGCACAGATCTTCTCATTCCTTGCCATCACTGTGGCCATGAGACAGCAGCAGCTGGTGGTGAGGGGTGGTAGGCAGAAGGCCCTGGAGACAGTAGCAGGTGCAGTTGGTGGTGAGGGGTGGCAGGAAGCAGGCTCTGTGAGCTGTGGAAATGTGAGGCACTCTCCCACACATATATAGCCCCCTGGGGTTGTTTCAGTGGTTCTAAACTTCTGCAATTAGTGTCCCAGGTCAGCTTTATTCGCACTGCAGTGGCGGAGCACGCCTACCGCAATTTTTAAAACTTGCATTGTGCTACCACGATTGCGGTTCCCATTGGCTGTAAGGGCATGGTCCATGGCGGTGACACACCGCAGGGGCCAGGCGGACGCTACCGTGGTGGTGCATCTTTCAATTGCAGCCAATGACCAGCACCGAGGTGGCGGAGCATGCCTACCTCGATTTTCAAAATTGAATTACGCTACAGCGATTGTGATTCCCATTGGCTCTAAGGGCTTCGGCATTGGCAGTGACACACTGCGGGGTCAGGCGGTCACTACTGCGATTGTGCATTTTTCAATTGCATCCAATGACGGGATCCGCGGTGGCGGAGCACGTCTATTGCGATTTTCAAACTTGCATTGTGCTACTGCGATTGTGGTTCCCATTGGCTGTAAGGGCATGGTCCATGGCGGTAACACACCGCCTGGGCCAGGCGGTAGCTACCGCGATATGTGTGCCATGCATTGCTACAGTGACTGTGATTTGGGTGGCAGAGCATGCTAACCTTCATTTGACTATGTGTATATGCCTATCACTACTACAATTGTATCTTGGGCATTGGCAGTGACACACTGCAGGTGCCTGGCGGTAGCTACCGCGATATGTATGCCATGCATCACAATGTATGACCGTAATTTGGATGGTGGAGCATGCCAACCGCCTTTTGACTATGTGTATATCACTACCGCAATTGTGTCTTGGGCATTGGCGGGGACACACCGCAGGTGCCAGGCGGTAGCTACCGCGATATGTGTGCCATGCATTACAATATATGACCATGATTTGGGTGGCGGAGCATGCCAACCACCATTTGACTATGTGTATATGCCTATCACTACGGCAATTGTGTCTTGGGCATTGGCGGTGGCACACCGCAGGTGCCAGGCGGTAGCAACCGCGATATGTGTGCCATGATTCACAATGTATGTCCGTGATTTGGGTGGCGGAGCATGCCAACTGCCATTTCACTATGTGTACATGCCTATCACTACAGCGATTGCGTTTTGGGCATTGGCGGTGACACACCTCAGGGCCCAGGAGGTAGCTATTTCAATATGTGTGCCATGCATCACAATGTATGACTGTGATTTGGGTGGCGGAGCACTTTCACAGGCCTATGGACACATGTGAAAGGCCAATGTGCAGTTCTCAACAGTGCACAGTGGCCACATGATCAATGGCACATGATTGTGCACACAATGCCAATGTCACATTTACCTCAATGCTGACTACACATGCCATGTTTGTGTTTATGCTTTTGAACATTGGCATGTACTCCCTCACGTCACTTGTGATACTGCTGGGCATGCCCTCAGAACAGTGTTGTGATGGACCCTCCAATGGGTATACATGGCAATGTGTGTAAGTGCTGAGCAACTCACAGTGATGATTGTCTTACTGAACAAAGTACTGATTTGAGTGTCTACTTTTCCAGGATCATGCACATCCCTATTTTTCTTGCACAGACTGTGCTTATTGTGTTGTTGATGTGTGCCCTGTTTGACTCGCGCCTGAGGGTGTGGCAGGTACTGCAGCTAACTATGAGACATTTGTGTTGCTGTTTCCCACGTATGCTGTGTGAGATACTCTGAGGGCTGCTCATGCAAGATGCAGCCATATCCCTTTGTGCATTCTCATAGTCAGATATTGTTTTTGAGGTACTTGCTATTTGAAAGGTGGACTAGTGTACGAGTGGTGTAGCTGAAGGTGTCCCTACATGTATGGTGTGCTGTGAGCTCAACTGTGATGCTAGTCATTGCTTCCGTTGTGTCAGTCAAAACGTAAGATTTCAGACACATCTCCTGGTGGATTACATTGACAAGTGTCTTCTCTCATCTCACCTAGAAGGAGACCAAATGCGCATCGTCCCTTCACAGTGCTGGCAGACATGGAGGATGAGGATGTCATCCGGAAATTCCGTCTGGATAGAGACACCCTCAAAGACCTATGTGCTATGTTGGAGCCCCACCTGCAACCTCACAGAACACATCCGGGTGCTTTTACACCAACGTCTAAGGTGATGGTGGCCCTGCATGTTTTTTGCTTCTGGATCTTTCCAGTACACGGTGTCCAGTGCAGGTGGGATGTCACAACCTATGTTCAGCATGGTGCTGCTTGATGTCTATGCTACAGCTCTTCCGCCGGCTGTCCTATTGATCAGTGTTTTTGTGAGAAGTTGGCCTGATAGGTGATGTTTCCAATTCTGGAACCACCTATTATCAGACCAAACAATCCCTTATGGTGTCTGGTTGTAAGTCAACCTTATTAGACAAGCTATCCTAGGGGTAGCATGGACTAAGCAGCCTAAAGGCTTAACTTAAGAGGTCGTGTTAAGCGAGCTGTTTTACCACATACAATCCTGTAATATCAAATGAAAGGACACCACACAAGTATATATTATAAAAATATATGTGTTTATTACTAAAAACAATCCCCAGTATTCTTTATGAATAAAGGGGCACAAGCGTTAAACCAAAAGCACTGTTTAAACATACAAGTTACACAATTATGGATGAGGGCGGGTGGCCACTCAAACCATATACTAAACAAGTGGTATAAGAGATGCCACTCGAGCAGTGGTTAGGCCTAGGGCCTAGGGAATCACTGGGAGCAGTCAGGACAAGCAATGCTGAAGTCGGGAATGGCCCTCGGGATTCGGGAGATGTGCGGAAAGCGCACGCATGCACCAATGTTAACCAATGGTGCGTAAAAGTCATAAAGTTAAAGTTTAAGGACACTTCCGCTGAACCTAGGGGAACAAAACTTAACACACAGACCCTAGAGATGTGCACCAGTGTGGGAACACCGGCGGAGCAAAGTTACCTCACCCACAGGAAGTGGGTGCACAGGGTCGAAGTGGCGTCGGGTTTTGACACGCAGGTTCTTGGCGCTTGAAGCTGAAGACGCTGCAGGCGATGTGAAGGAGAAGTGTCCAGTGGATCCAAGGGTGGATCTGAAGTGGTGAAGACCTGAAAGCAGAGGGGACAGTGTTCAAAGTCACTGGCCAGTGACCACCGTGGAACCAGATTGGAACCAGGCAAAGTCGGGTGCAAACAGGTGATGAGGTGTTGCTTCTCTCTGCAGCCACGTGAACACGAAGAGGTCAAGGATGTCCAGGAGTCGATCACGAGCTGTCCCTCAAAGGCTCTAGCTGATGGCAGTGTCGGCAACTCGATTGAAGCAAACAAGCCTTGGCTAATGCAAGCCAAGGGGAAAGTGAAAAAGGCTTATTACTCGGACCAGCAAGGTTAGAGTGGGTACTCCTTTCTACAGGAGCGAGGGCAGGTCTGGAGCAACCAGACCCACAGTGTAAATCGTAGGTTTCGTCGCCAAGATGGCCGCTGACCACGTGACAAGCGGCCGGGATGGCGAGTCGAGTGGCACAAAGCAAAAGGGCCCCACGCAGATCGTGGAGATGCTGGAGGGCTGATCTTTGGTGCAAATGCTGCTCAATTGTGGGGCTTCTCAAACCCCAAAGCACAGAGTCGAGGGTGCCTCGGGTGCTGCGCAGTCAGCGTCTCGGGGGTCTTTCAAGATGTCCGCTCCCACGTCTCTCGGTGCCTCCACGGGTCCCTTCTTTGCAGGGACTGTGGATCGGGCTGGGAGAAGTCTAAGAAGCTGGGTCTTGTCAGGCTCTGCACTCGGGCTCCGGCGGGAGGCGGCGGCAAAGCAGACGTCGAGGTGCTGGGTAGTGCCTGTGTTCACAGGGTGGCCCCTCCTAGGCCACAAGGGAGATGCTCTTCAGTCTTCTGTTCATCAGAATGTCGAAGTCCAGTCGTCTTCTTAGTTTAAAGGTGATTTCAGGATGATCTAAAGTGCATTGGCACTGCTCCCAGTCTTATACTAATTTTGGGGGCTGGATTACCTGCTAGGTCCCCTCCTATGGGTGGGACCCAGGAAGTGGGTGGATACACCCCCTTCCTTTGATCCAGGCCGCCCTGGCACGAGGGCTGGAGTGCCCCAGAACCGGTTTGGCCGGATTATGCAAGGGGCAGCCTTGTGCTCCCCATGCAGTGTCTGGTTTCTTTCAAACCTCCCTGCTACAATCCACTATCTCCTGTCTGGAGGGCGGTGACACCCTCCTGTGACAGGAAACCCTTTGTCCAGGCCCCATTTGGCTGAGTTTCGGTCAGCTGCAGGGGTCCAGACATTTGTCTGTGGCAGAGGCATCCATTTTGTGGATCTAAGGTCTTTGGAGAAATTAACCGCATTTAAGCAAAGCAACATGTCCTACCCCTCTAGAGGGGTGGAATGCTATCCCCGTCGCCAGAACTGGCGAGGGGATAGTATTCCAAATCGTATGACACCTTACACGACATGTTTTGATAAAGCCAAACCAAAGTTGCTATATAACCGCGAGGATTATAAGGCACTTAAGAGTATATGGTATGGCATTATCCTGAAACAGCTTAGGGAGTTGTTCCCGACAGCTGCAGACAGGCTCAGCTCATGCTAGAGCTCCATCTCACATAAAACCACGCACTCTGCCTCCAGGATTGATGAGGCCTTCCATAGGAGTGGCTCACAGGTTTACATGTGTCCAGATATAGGTTTAGATATAGGTATACTATATCTAAGCAAGGGGTGATTACACCACCTTACCCCAGCTGAGTGATCAGCCAGTTGTGTCAATTTAAGAACCAGCCAGGGGTGGCAAAAGATATGCTGCAGCCCCTGGTAGGCCTTGGTGGCCCCTATGCCCTGGGCACCTATAGTGCATTATACAGGGGCTGACAAGGAGTCCATTTCCAATTGTGGTATGTACCTAGGGTACATGGAATCCATTTTACAGAGAGAGCAGATGGCCTAGGGCCCTGATTAGCAGGGAACCAGGTCAACTAAGTCAAAAAACCAGCTAAACACAAGCAAAAAATCTGGGGTAACCATAGTCAGGTAGCCACCTTCCTACATAACCCCCCCCCCAAACGAAAGGAGATAAGGCTATCCTTGGCCAGGTAAGCCTATATTGCCTGAGTGGCCATATAAGGAAGTACCTGCACTAGCATGGGTACCCCCTGTCTCATGGTCCACTAAGCAGTCCCTCACCCTTTGGGTATTAGAGGGTCTCCACCATAGGGAATCACTACCTTGGGTGTGTTTATGCAAAGTTAAAGGCTGGTTTGGATATGGAGTATTGAAGTGAGGCTCTACTAAGTTAGGGCTTGGCTTCCTCCAATTATCTTCCACCATGTGTGCCTTTCTTTCTTTAACTGAGTTGCACTGTGCTCTCAGGGTCAACCTCTGGCTACCTAAAGCTGGAGGCTGGGTCCCTCTGTTTGGCTTGCTGGAGGGACAGTTCAGGTTTGGGCCCTTTGGGTCCCAGGTTTGGCTGTGCCCAACAGAATCCATCTGTGGGAGGTCCCTAACTGTTTTTAAGGGGGCTCCCTCAGGAGTTTTTAAAGTTTTCACCTCACTAGGGCTACTAGTTTTGGTGCCCCTAATCTGTTGATGGGGGTGCTTTATTTGACAGGGGCCCCTCTGGGTCTCACTGTCCTTCTTGTCCTCTGCAGCCCTGGGCTGGCTAAGGCAAGGTAGAGAGGGGCAGGTTACCTGCTCCAGACTGGGTCCCACCTTAGAAGGGTCCACTGACATCAGGGGTTCTGTCAGGCTAGGCCCAACCACCTCTGGGGCAGTTCCTTCATCAGGGGTAAGATCAGTTCCCTGAGGAGGCTGATCCTGTCCTAAAGTCTGGTGAGGGGGAGATTTCTCTTCCTCCTCCATGCTCTCAGTTTGTGTGGAGTTATCCATCATTTCAGGTTTCACAACACACATATCAGTTTGAGTTTGGGCTGTGGCCATCACAGCCCCACCAACCTTTTCAGGAGGAGACTCAGTTTGGGTTTCTGCTGTTATCATAACAGCTTTGCTATTCTGTTCAGGAAGAGCCTTTGCTAAAGATGGGGCAGAAAATTTCTCAGCCCTACCAACCTTTTCAGGAAGGACATCTTGGATTGGGGCTGTAGCCATTACAGCCCCACTAACCTTTCCATTGGAATTTACCATTCTAGAATGGGTTTCCTGTTCAACCTCAGCCCAGGCTGAGATTTCCAAATCATTACCAAGTAGGCAGTCTACAGGCAAGTTTGATGACACTGCCACTCTCTTTGGGCCAATGACACCTCCCCGGCTGAGACTCACTACTGCCATGGGATGATTTGTTTTGAGGCCATCAATGTTTGTCACCTGGTATGTGGCACCAGGTAAAAGTTGTTTAGAGGGGACTATACAGTCAGCCACCATGGTGATGCTAGCCCCTGTGTCTCTAAAAGCTTCAACTTTCAAACCATTGATGATGGGTTCTTGTCTATACTTGCTCAAAGTATTTGGGCAAGCAGAGAAGTTGGCAAACCCCATGCCAGTCTCATAAACAAGATCATTGGGTGATGGGGACCTGGATAGGCCAGGGTCCACCTGAGCTCCAAAAGTAAACCCACCCAGATTCCTGGGTGTGCTTCCACTTCCTGGGGGATTACTGCTGACAGTAACAGGAGGTGTTGAAGCTGGCTTTGGAGGTATATTTTCTTTATTGTTATTCTTGGGACAACAGTTGTCTGTTTTGTAATGCCCAACCTGTTTACAGGCATAACAATAAGGCTTTTTCTCAGTTGAAGAAGTGTCTTGGGACCCACCCCCATTCTTGGAGTTTTGGGGCCCTGGGGAAGTCTTTTCTTTATTTTTATCCCCACCCTTATCTTGAGGCTTGGTAGACTCCTTCTTCTGGTTACTGTCCTGATTCTTAGGCCTAATCCTGGTTCTGACCCACTTGTCTGCCTTCTTTCCCAATTCTTGGGGAGAGGTCAGATCAGAGTCCACCAGGTGCTGGTGTAAGAGCTGGTTCTGACAATTACTTAGGATCTGCTCCCTCATAATCAAATTATACAATCCTGTAAAGTCATGTACTTTGCTGCCATGTAGCCAACCCTCCAGAGCCTTAGTTGCACAATCAACAAAATCAGTCCAGTCCTGAGTCTGTGTCTTCTGGGTGTCTCTGAACTTCAACCTGTACTGTTCAGTGGTTAAGCCAAACCCATCTATCAGAACACTCTTCAGGACTTTGTAATTGTTTGCATCCTCATGTCTAACAGTGAGGAGCTTATCTCTCCCTTTCTCTGAAAAGGAGTACCATAAGATTGCTGCCCACTGTTCCTCAGGAACCTGCTGTACCATGCAGGCTCTCTCAAGAGCAGTTATCCACTTGTGGATGTCATCCCCTTCCTTGTAGGGGGGCACAATCTTTGTCAGGTTTCTACTATCATAGGACCTGGGTTTCTCTTTAGGAATATTGCTGCCACCAGTGGCATCTAAGCCACACAATTTTTGCTCTCTTGCCAAGGCAAGTTTAGCTTGAGCTAAGGTAAGTCTAGCTTGACTCAGGGCTACCTCCTCTCTCTCTATTTGGAGTTTGACAGCCCTCATTCTAGCCCTATACTCAATCTTCTGAGAAGCAGTCATGCCTCTCTCTGATTCTCTGGAGGCACTAGAAATATGAGAGTCCCCTGAGGGAGATCTCACTCTTCTGTTGCCTGGGAGAATCCCATGGTGGGTTCTGGGGAGGTGCTGGCCCTCTCCAGTCCCCAGTAGGTCCAAGTTGGCCTGGCTAAGCCTGGCAACTGGGACCTGGCTACCCCTCTGATCCTGATCTTCCTCCTGAGGGGGGTCAGTTACAGGGGGGTTCCCTCCATTTCCTGTGTCTAGGGAAGCTTCCTTTGCCCTTTCTAAGTCATCCTGCTCTAGGATTTCTACCAGGATTTGGCAGGTGGGACTTCTGCCCCTTTTTAACCCTCTTGATTTGCACAAGGCAACCAAGTCTTTTCGGGTTAGTTTGTCATAGCTGAAAGTTGCCTGGGTAAGGTCAACTGTCACAGGAGTAGACCCTGAGGCTTTTCCTGTGTCAGACATGACTCTAGTGTGGTGTAAGTGATGCACCTACCTACACTAAGTGTTTTCCTACTGTACCTTGCTAGTGAGTTGTAGTCAGGGTGTGCTAATCCCTTTCATCTACAACTACTAAGTTCAGTAGAACTTAATATGCTAAGCTTTTGATTTATATGTACCTAGAGGTACTTGATGTGATCTTTCAATTTGATACAAAGATTGCAATGGTAAAACAACAGCAAGCTCAAATCCGCACCGCTGCTCACCAATGTGAGAAGTTGGCCTGATAGGTGATGTTTCCAATTCTGGAACCACCTATTATCAGACCAAACAATCCCTTATGGTGTCTGGTTGTAAGTCAACCTTATTAGACAAGCTATCCTAGGGGTAGCATGGACTAAGCAGCCTAAAGGCTTAACTTAAGAGGTCGTGTTAAGCGAGCTGTTTTACCACATACAATCCTGTAATATCAAATGAAAAGACACCACACAAGTATATATTATAAAAATATATGTGTTTATTACTAAAAACAATCCCCAGTATTCTTTATGAATAAAGGGGCACAAGCGTTAAACCAAAAGCACTGTTTAAACATACAAGTTACACAATTATGGATGAGGGCGGGTGGCCACTCAAACCATATACTAAACAAGTGGTATAAGAGATGCCACTCGAGCAGTGGTTAGGCCTAGGGACTAGGGAATCGCTGGGAGCAGTCAGGACAAGCAATGCTGAAGTCGGGAATGGCCCTCGGGATTCGGGAGATGTGCGGAAAGCGCACGCATGCACCAATGTTAACCAATGGTGCGTAAAAGTCATAAAGTTAAAGTTTAAGGACACTTCCGCTGAACCTAGGGGAACAAAACTTAACACACAGACCCTAGAGATGTGCACCAGTGTGGGAACACCGGCGGAGCAAAGTTACCTCACCCACAGGAAGTGGGTGCACAGGGTCGAAGTGGCGTCGGGTTTTGACACGCAGGTTCTTGGCGCTTGAAGCTGAAGACGCTGCAGGCGATGTGAAGGAGAAGTGTCCGGTGGATCCAAGGGTGGATCTGAAGTGGTGAAGACCTGAAAGCAGAGGGGACAGTGTTCAAAGTCACTGGCCAGTGACCACCGTGGAACCAGATTGGAACCAGGCAAAGTCGGGTGCAAACAGGTGATGAGGTGTTGCTTCTCTCTGCAGCCACGTGGACACGAAGAGGTCAAGGACGTCCAGGAGTCGATCACGAGCTGTCCCTTGAAGGCTCTAGCTGATGGCAGTGTCGGCAACTCGATTGAAGCAAACAAGCCTTGGCTAATGCAAGCCACGGGGAAAGTGAAAAAGGCTTATTACTCGGACCAGCAAGGTCAGAGCGGGTACACCTTTCTACAGGAGCGAGGTCAGGTCTGGAGCAACCAGACCCACAGTGTAAATCGTAGGTTTCGTCGCCAAGATGGCCGCTGACCACGTGACAAGTGGCCGGGATGGCGAGTCGAGTGGCACAAAGCAAAAGGGCCCCACGCAGATCGTGGAGATGCTGGAGGGCTGATCTTTGATGCAAATGCTGCTCAATTGTGGGGCTTCTCAAACCCCAAAGCACAGAGTCGAGGGTGCCTCGGGTGCTGCGCAGTCAGCGTCTCGGGGGTCTTTCAAGATGTCCGCTCCCACGTCTCTCGGTGCCTCCACGGGTCCCTTCTTTGCAGGGACTGTGGATCGGGCTGGGCAAAGTCTGGGAAGCTGGGTCTTGTCAGGCTCTGCACTCGGGCTCCGGCGGGAGGCGGCGGCAAAGCAGACGTCGAGGTGCTGGGTAGTGCCTGTGTTCACAGGGTGGCCCCTCCTAGGCCACAAGGGAGATGCTCTTCAGTCTTCTGTTCATCAGAATGTCGAAGTCCAGTCGTCTTCTTAGTTTAAAGGTGATTTCAGGATGATCTAAAGTGCATTGGCACTGCTCCCAGTCTTATACTAATTTTGTGGGCTGGATTACCTGCTAGGTCCCCTCCTATGGGTGGGACCCAGGAAGTGGGTGGATACACCCCCTTCCTTTGATCCAGGCCACCCTGGCACGAGGGCTGGAGTGCCCCAGAACCGGTTTGGCCGGATTATGCAAGGGGCAGCCTTGTGCTCCCCATGCAGTGTCTGGTTTCTTTCAAACCTCCCTGCTACAATCCACTATCTCCTGTCTGGAGGGCGGTGACACCCTCCTGTGACAGGAAACCCTTTGTCCAGGCCCCATTTGGCTGAGTTTCGGTCAGCTGCAGGGGTCCAGACATTTGTCTGTGGCAGAGGCATCCATTTTGTGGATCTAAGGTCTTTGGAGAAATTAACCGCATTTAAGCAAAGCAACATGTCCTACCCCTCTAGAGGGGTGGAATGCTATCCCCGTCGCCAGAACTGGCGAGGGGATAGTATTCCAAATCGTATGACACCTTACACGACATGTTTTGATAAAGCCAAACCAAAGTTGCTATATAACCGCGAGGATTATAAGGCACTTAAGAGTATATGGTATGGCATTATCCTGAAACAGCTTAGGGAGTTGTTCCCGACAGCTGCAGACAGGCTCAGCTCATGCTAGAGCTCCATCTCACATAAAACCACGCACTCTGCCTCCAGGATTGATGAGGCCTTCCATAGGAGTGGCTCACAGGTTTACATGTGTCCAGATATAGGTTTAGATATAGGTATACTATATCTAAGCAAGGGGTGATTACACCACCTTACCCCAGCTGAGTGATCAGCCAGTTGTGTCAATTTAAGAACCAGCCAGGGGTGGCAAAAGATATGCTGCAGCCCCTGGTAGGCCTTGGTGGCCCCTATGCCCTGGGCACCTATAGTGCATTATACAGGGGCTGACAAGGAGTCCATTTCCAATTGTGGTATGTACCTAGGGTACATGGAATCCATTTTACAGAGAGAGCAGATGGCCTGGGGCCCTGATTAGCAGGGAACCAGGTCAACTAAGTCAAAAAACCAGCTAAACACAGGCAAAAAATCTGGGGTAACCATAGTCAGGTAGCCACCTTCCTACAGTTTTCGACTGCGGTGGTCGGAAACAGTGGAACGTACCGCGGTCACATCAGGAATATCCTAATTTTCAGGGCGGTGTCTCTGCTGTCATGGCGGCCATTTGGTGATTTTCCACCTCAAATCCGACTGCGCTGGAAGGATTTTTGCCTTCTCCCTGTGATTCGGGCGTTTTTACGTTGCCTCCTACGGCCGCGGTTGGATTGTTTTGGTGGTTGATCCTAATTGTACCGCCGGTTTTCACTTTGCTCATTTGCCAAATTTCAGAGCCTTGGGCTAGTTCCGCAGCACTCAGTACAGCCCTTCTCGGGGTTTGTTTAGTTGTGTCTCAGCACCACTGGCGACTTAGGAGTCGTATTCTCACTTCAGTATTCCCTCTGTGAGTCCACTTGGTGTGGCACTGCCTGGGGTCTCTGTCGCACCATGCAGTTCGACCAACCCAGGCACCATCAGCCAGTAGCCGTACCCAGGTCTCTGTAACTCTCACACAGTCTGTTTATGCCCCCTTCTGTGGTAATGAGGCCAGCTTACATTTATCCTGCCTTTATTCCATACCCTGAGTTATTTCTCTAGGTTCCGACCCTGCCTTCTATTAATCTCCCAATTGCCTTCTCAGGAGTTCTGAAACCAGCGTTGCCTTCTCTGCACTCCTCCAAGCTCAGCTGCCTGTCCTCCCGCTTTTGAGTGCGAGTCTCGGCAGGAGAGTTAGGGATTAAGGCGGGTTCTCTTCCTCTGCTCCAGGGTTTGGAGCCATTCGCCGCTCCGCTCTGTTTGCCCCCTCCTGATACACCGCAGAGGGGGCAAAGGGAGGTCCCGGAGCATCTCTCCTGCCCTACATGAGTCTTTGTACTGGCATCTGTAAGCTACTCTTCCCACTGGTAGGCCCACCCACCATCGTCCGGTGCTCAGTGGCGTGGGCCCCAGCGATACCTTTTCCACCTTTCATCCTCTTTGTGCAAGGATTAGCTCCAGGAGGTGAAGGAGGGTCTGGGGCTTCTCCCCTGTCTTACGTGGGTCTTTGTTTTAGCATCCACAGGCTGCTCTGGGCCACTTCCGCCACCGCACCGGCGCCCCTCCTGTGGAGCGCCGATTCCCACTGGTAAGCCTGTCCACAGTTGTTCGGTCCTCGGCGTTGTATGCCTCAGTGATATCTCTGCCACCTTTTGTCCTCTTTGTGCAGCGATAAGGCTTCTGCAAAAAAAACAATTGATGGACAGAATGCAGAACAATGTCATACATTCACCTCAGTACAGAGATCTGGGCCTAAATCCATCGTTTTTTTGCTCACCATGTGATTTCAGTTTGGACCCAGCCATATGCAAATCAGTCTTGACCCTGTGCCCCATGGGAACAGTCCAGACCGAACTGCCAGGCCAGGTCCTCACTGGACTGGAACCAAGCATCCTAGGACTGGTTACATGCTTTCAGTCCTCATCATGCCAGGTCAGCTTGACTCCAGTGACATGAAGAGCACGGGACCCACGTCTGGGCATACCCGTCCCACTTGGGGTGACAAATGCAAAAAGAACAATTGAGGGACAGAATGCAGAACAATGTCATACATTCACCCCAGTACAGAGATCTGGGCCTAAATCCATCTTTTTTTGCTCACCATGCCATTCCAGTTTGGACCCAGCCATATGCAAATCAGTCTTCATCCTGTGCCCCATGGGAACATACAGCCAGAACTGCCAGGACCTGCAGAAGGACACTCAGAAAACTGCCTGCTTCTGTGGCCTGCGGTGTACTCCACAAGTCTGCTTTGCTACACCTGAATGGACTGCTTTGCTGTCTAGATCCTGCCGTGGACCCTCAGAGACCTGACCTGTTGCTTGAACCCTGTTCCATTGCTTGATCCCAGGACTACCAGAGTAACTATTAGGGCTAGTTGGCTGGCATCCTGAACAGAGCCTCAGGGATAGAAAAGGCTCCAACCACCTTAACCCTGCACCTGGACACAGTCTGAGTAAGTCATATACCCCAAGTGGTACCCCTCTAGACCTGGACCCTTGGTGGTAGGGTAAAATGTGTCCAGATAGCCAAAATCCAAAACTTGGGACTTTAAAGCTTTTAGGCTAAACACTGCTCTGAGAACCGAGAGGAGACGGGGATCAACCTGTTCCTCTATCTGCTCAAGATGCATCGCCGGTCAGCCTGACTGTGCAGCAGTTTTTGCTCTCCAGCAGCAAATCCTGTCCAGCAGAACCTTTGCCAAAGGGGTTCTCAGGCTCATGGAACTTTTGTCGGCTACAACTTCCAGTCTCCAGTCTCCTCCCGCTGAAAATGTTCGTCTTCCAAAAAAGAAACAAAGGACCTCATTACGATGTCTGGTGGAAAGTCTCCTCCCGACAGTCGGAATTTCCTTGACTGTATCGGAACGCTTCTGACCGACTCGGTCAGTTTACAATCTGCCTGACTGATTACGATGTTTGCGGTCGGATTGTAAACCGCACAGTCTTTCTGAATCAGCTCTGACCAGCTCTCGGAGTATTTATGTCGGTCGGGACAGCATCGTACAGCTCTACTGACACCGTTTTGACCGAGCAATTAGGATGCAGATTTCCAGCAGCCTTTTTGAGTCAGTCTGTCCAACACGAAAAGGCTGTCAGAACGTGACTTTGAGCGCCCCTGGAAGGCCACCCTTTATCCTGCGGCCTCTGGTTTGGGTCTGAGGGAGTACCAAAGGGACCCCCCCTTTAAAACCCTGCACTGTGTGGCAGGCACTGGGGGGTGCCCGTAACAGGGTGCAGAGTTTTCCACAGACACCCCATTTGCCCGTAGGAGCCTGCATTGTCAGTCGGAACACAGGCTTTCATAGGAAATCCAACCAAACAGTGTTCGGTCGTATCGTAATCGGGCGGAACCGATTGCGAGTTGGTCGGTCCTGATTCCGAGACGGTGCTGGGCAGAAAGTTTCCGCCCGACATCTTAATGAGACCCTGAGTCTGAAAGTGGAAATTTTTTATGCTACTTCCTCCACTGGCTCCTCTATGATGCCTCCTCCTCATACACTGCCTGCAGCCTTGCCCCACAGAACTTCTGGCTTCTCAGAGACTTTTCACTGGAATTTCTTTGAAGTCCAATGTAACTACTGACTGGACCCAATCCACTTTGTGTTTTTGGCACACGTTCCATCGCAGTCAGACATATTTTTCAACTTTGGCCTAGACTTGCACGTCTAGTTATCCGGGGTTGGCGCTTTGATCTTTTAGGGGCACATTTTTACATTAAACTTCAATAACTCATTTCTCTGGAACTACTGATTGAATTTTTTATCCCTTTGGTGTTGAATAGGTTATTAAAATGTACTCTATTTTTCTAAGTTCGTGTGGGATTTTTCTTATGCTGTGTTTTCACTTCATTACGGTTTGTGTACTACATAAATACTTCACACATTGCCTTTAGGTTAAGCCTGACTGATTTGGTTCCAAGCTACTAGAGGGTTAAGGACAGATTCATTTAGTGACTTTTGTGGTTAACCCTGACAAGGATTGTGGGTATTGCTTAAGCACGGTTAACACCCCACTCAACCAACAGCCCAATTTCTCAAGAGGGCAAATAATGCAAAAATGTTACTAATGATAAATCACTACTTAAAGTATTTCTTTTTAAAAGCACTGCTGCAGTATTTTGCCTGTATTGAGGATTTCTTTTATTGAGATGAGGTTTGAGGGTAGGGTATTGTCCTATCTCTTGGAGGTGTCCGAAACAGAGATAAACTTTGCCTACTTGACTATTCTTAATATTTTCAGCCATTGGCGGGAGAGGGCCACAATATAGGGCGGCAATACATACATTCAAAGTTCTCAAAAAATGCGTTCTTTAATCAAATCCTATTTAAGAACTTTATGCACTCATAAATGATGAAAATTGGACTGTGGTTGCACCAGCCACCTAACTATGCCAATGTCATGCAAAACTTAAACGATTCTCCCAATTTTTTTTAAATTGTAGGATATAAAAGATGAAAGATAGCATAATCTTCAAGAAATATTTTGTGAGATGCCTACTGTTAGAATCGGGGGTCTCTAGTTGGAACAGGTAGGTACTTGTGACAAATAGGGACCCTCTCCTCTAGTCAGGATAAGGGGATTACACTCCTAAAATAACCCCTGCTCACCCCCTTGGTGGCTTGGCACGAGCAGCAAGGCTTTATCTCAGAGGCGTGTAAGTTAAGCACTTGTGACCACATACGGTAACCCAGTGACAACACTACAAATGGACACCACACAAGGTTTTATATAAAAAATAAGTATATATTCTACAGAGTTACCACATGACCAATAAACTACACAAATAATCCACAGTACTATTAGATTTCAAGATTTCTGGTTAAAAGGCTTAGATCAAGGTTCTGTGCGAGATGGTAGCCCTATCCAGCTACAGCGTTGTTGAAGTAACAGAGTCTAGCAAATCCAGCGGGCCGCATCGGTACGGGCCCACTCAAATGTCAACAGACTCAGTCACAGTACCTTTTACTTGAGGCGGCTGGCACAGAGATGCGAGCCAGTCCCAGTGTTCATGACGGTGCAGAAAAGAAAGCATTGCAGGACGCGTTGTCGCTCGATGCAGTGCAGGCAGCGGCCCGTTGACAGAGTCAGCGGATCCAAGGCGTACGTTGCAGGGCGAGACGGTGCTTCGATGCGGTGCTTGCAGCTTGCGGTGTGGCGACAGAGCCGGAGTTCGGGAGCTGGCATCGATCAGTCCGGACAGCGGTGCAAGTCAGGCGGTGCGTCGCAAAGCATGCGAGGCGGTGCCCAACTCCAGTGCGTTCACAGGACTCGAAGTCAGCAGCAGTGACCGCGTCGGTCAGACCCGTACGAGTCAGTGTAGCTAGGCGTTGCACGTCGCGGTGTGCACCAGTCGCGGTGCAGGCAACGGCTCGGTGACGGCTTCAGGACGGAGTCGGTGAGCTCAGACCTTGCGTTGTTCAAGGCGGACGTTGCTTGATGTGGTGCCTACAGGACACCGGGCCGGTCGCGAGAGTCGGTCACAGCTCCCTGCCTATGCAGCCAGTGAAACAGCATTTCCAGTAGCAATTCACAAAGGCTGGTGAAGTCCACTGATCCTGGGACTTCGGTCAGGGGCAAGCTATCTTCCAAGCCCTTGGAGATCTTTTGCACAAGTTAAAAGTTAAGTCCAGAAAGTTCTTTCTCCTCTCTTTGTCAGCCACTGCAGGCCAATCCCCCAAGCAGCACTTCAGCTTGTGAATAGTCTCTCCTAAATTTCTTCAGGTTCCTCTCCTCAGCAGAGGTTTTGTCTTGTAAGTCCAGAAGTGATCTAATTTCATAGGATCAGGGTCCCAATATTTATACCCCAAAATCCTTTGTTCTCTGAGGGGAGAGGGGCCTGTGCCCCATCAAATCCAGTTCTGAAGCACTCTGTTTACCAGACTTCTCCTTTCCTTTCACAGTGCAGGGCAGGAACATCAGACGCCCCACAGGAGGTGGAGCCAGCATTGTGGAAGGAAAGTACAGCCTTGGAGCACTTTGTTGACAGTCTTCCTTCTCTTCTTTCAGTGTGCAGGGCAGAGACGTCAGACGCACCATAGGGGGTGGAGCCGGCATTGTAGATGGAAGACCCAGCCCTATTCAGGTCCCAGGTGCAACTCCTCCCTCCCATCTAGATGCAGATCTCACTATTCACCACTGGGCTGACTCATCCTGTCTGTTGGAATCCCTCAGCCCTGTCACTCACAAATCCCAGACAAATGAATACACAACCTCGCAGAGGCAGGCTTGAAAGGTTAGGCAATCAAATACCTACTTTCTAAAAATTGTATTTGCAAACACAGAATATTAAAATAAACTTCACTAAAAGATGTATTTTATTAGTCCAGGCATTCTAAACTCGAATTTCTACCATGTTCTCTGAGTCTGTTAGGATTATAAACATGTAATAATCTAACAGCCCATTCTAGCCTATGGAGAACAGGTAGCCTTGCAATAGGGAAAAACGAAAATGACTGTATTAGGACATGCCACACACATCAGGGCTTGTCCTACCTTATACTTACAATGCACCCTGCCCTTGGGCCTACCATAGGGGTGTCTGATATGAAGAAAAGGGAAGGTTCAGGGACTGGCAAGTGGGTGTACTTGCCCAGTCAGCATGACAGTACCAGACTGCACGCAGGCTCTGCAATGGCAGACCTTAGACACATTTTACCAGGCCGCTTCTGTGGGTGGCACAGCCCATGCTGCAAGCCCACTAGCAGCATTTGGATTTACACGCCCTGGGCACACTCAGTGCACTGTACTAGGATCTGACAAGTAAACCAAATAGTAAATCATGGAATCACCAATTAATACATTCATTTACAGTAGGGAGAGCATATGCACTTTAGCACTGATCAGCAGTGGTAAAGTGCCCAGAGTCATAAAATAGCCAACAACAGGTCAGAAAAAATATAGGAGGAAGGCAAAAAGCTCAGGGATGACCCTGCAAAAAGGGCCAAGTCCAACACCTACTTTTAATAATACTATTTTTATACAGTATTTCATACAGCACTTCTGACATTTCTAATGGTTGTAAATACCAAATGTTACCATAAACCAATTTTAATGTTACCCATCACAGTTATCATAGAAGGATCGAAAGGTGAGTATGCTTTGAAGGGATTTAAATTTGTGGATCAAAAAGGGCCATTAATTCACTGAGGTTTATAACTCTATAAACTTTGGTGTGATTTGGAAGAAATTGAAAAGCTTCAGCTTGTTCTCAAATTGCCATTTTCATTTTTCATTAGAGTTTTTTGTTAGTGACGTGTTTTGGAAGGGGTGGATGAGGTATAAATGCTGTGGTGTTGCTTCTTGCTGCCTAGACATTTATGAGAAAGTCCCAATTTCGGCATACACAAGATTGGCTGCCTTTTTACGTGCCTGTGTATATTTGGTGCAGTGCTTAATTTGTCAAAAATTAGGTACAGGTGCTCAATTTTCTTAGGAGGCCACACCCACTTCACTCGGCTCCATCTATTTCCACCAGTAGCTCCACCCACTTACTCTAGTTGCTCCACCCACATCCTCAACTCGCACTGCTGACTACTTGGGAGGACATTTTCTTCTCTGGATTAGGGCCTGGGAGGCCCAGGCTACTCACTGCACCTTTACTCTCCATCTCGTCTTCACCCTTTTTTTATTGCAGATTATTATAGCACTTTACATGAGCACCAGTTACGTTACACTAGGACACATTCATTTGTTTGCTAGGCAAGGGCGGATGGCATGATTTGGCCAGAATCACAGGATGTTGAGCCGACCCCGAGACTCAAAGCTTAACCTGGTTCCCCCATGCCAAAGTGGGCAGCTCTGACCATTATGCCACATCATCTACCCTTGACATGGTATCAGCAATGCTCCTTTCTGTCCCTAGCACTACCACAGCGTACATTACAGTGCATCTCCGTTTTTGTGTGAAGCTCTTCCCAGCTTCTGACTAGACGTCCCGAGCCCTTCTCAGGTGCACTAGTCTCCTCTCCATCATATAAGAAGCCACTGAAATCCCGGGGCCGAACTATTCTGCAATTACCACATCGAACAGTGTTGTTAGGCCACAACAATGGCAGACCTGAATCCACAAATTCCATACTATGTATCAGAACTGCACAACAAAAACAGGAGAGGTTGAAAAATGCCTCTCAGCCACTATTAGACAAAGACGGGACACTGGACTTTTCTAGCATCCAGTTAATTAGAGATGCACTTGAGCAAATACCACAAAGAAAACGTTCCTTACAGCTTGCCTAGTTTCATTTTGTAACTTTGTGTGTGTTTCCTATCATAACATTCATTGCTCTTTTTGAGTGCACATTTTAGGCCAGTCACGCATTTCAATCCTAAGGCCGATCGATGCGAAAAAGCAGAGCCAACTTTTCAGGGTCTTTAAAGATATTTCTGCTGCATGAGCTTCTGCAGATGTTAAGCTTTTAAACATTTCTGCTGACAGGATTAATCTCCTGAAAGACTCTGTACCGCCTGACCTTGTATGAAAAGTTGAAGTGGTTTCTCAAGTCAAACTCTTAAATTGAGACGGCACAAAACAATATTTTAAGAATACCTGTTTAAAAGCCAGCTAGCAGTGTCAAAGGGTGGCAGGCAGTGGAACAAAGGGCTCAGTTACCTGTTAAGGTCTGGTCTAATTTTGAAACTGTGTTAAACAATTAAGTAAATAAAACATATTTGCAGGCAGCCTTGTAGGGTGGTGAAAGACACTGAGAGGAAAATTCAACAAGGAAGCCAGATATGCTCTGCAATACGTTTAACCCAGGAGTTCCCAGACCATTCCAACACCCCACAGATCTTGCATACATTCTGACATTTTCCTAAGCTACCCAAGATGTTCTGTGTTTGTCTCATACCAAACCGATCTGTTGTTGTAACCCCCACTACTCCCTGGCTGTGACCGGTCTACTAAACGAACTTGTTCAGAATCTGTGCAGCATGTCTGGCTGGCACCATAGTTTAAACAACTAAAGAAGAAAAAACCTGGTGCCGTTGTCCAGTGCTTACTGGGCACAATAATTAAATAATATCACTTCAAACAACGAGAGATGTTGAGCAGGAAAGTATCAAGTACGCTGCCATGGTAAGGGACAGACCCTCATGGGTCAGCTGAGTCAAGGGGTGTAATGTTGTCTCCTTTAGGGGAAGTGTTTTAAAAGAAGGAATATCCTGGAGTCCCCTCTATTCTCCCTGGCCTATGCAGAGTGCCTTTTATGGCATACATAGTACAAGCAGCTATTGTCACATTTCAGCATTGCTTTTCTTGCTCATCTGCGTTCCATCCTTTGGGAGCGCAGATGCAGGCCATTAGTAACATTCTGACCACGTATAAGTCGCCTACGAAATCATCCTTAAATCATACAATTCTTAGGAGACGTCACCATTTTGGTGTTGTCTGCTTAAATAATGCTAAACATCTTGGTCCTACATCTGTAAGACCAAGATGTTTAGCCAATTTTTAAGTTAAGGAAATCTGTTTATGTAGAATTAGTTTGACGAACCAGTCGCTCCTGCTTCATAGTACAGACATGCTCTGCTTCCTGTCACCATGACGTGCTCTCCCTACCCTGAAACCACTGCACTCATCATCAGCAGCAGCCCACAATGGCCTCCAGTGTGAAGCGGATTCTCGTTCCACAGGTGTAGGGAAGCAGCACCTTGGGGATTTTCAGCTTGGAGGCCAGTGCCAGGAACAACAGTGGGAGCGGTTACAGAGGAAGCCAGAGATGTGTAATGCTGCGTGGCGGGCCAAGCTGCCTTCAGTGACGGAGACACAGAAAGCCTTGGAGCCCCTCAGCCACCCAGAGAAGCAGCCAAGTCAACTGCTCAAATCCACTATCCCCTGATCACAGGAGCCCTGTGCGGTGGAAGGAGTGCTGCAGCCGAGTCTTAGTACAGAAAACGGGATGTAGAAGCTGCTGCACGTTGCACGTGTCCCTTTGCTTACAGTTGTTGCTCATAAAAGCTCTGATAATAGCCTCTTTGATTATGCCAGGGCTCATACTATAGAAGGGTTTGAATACTAGCAATTTCTTTCTGCAGTTCTACACACTGGGGCTAGAGGTAGTGTAAGGCAATTGTTCCAAGGTTTGAATGCCTTTTTAAGTCTGAATAAACCTACTAATGTGCACACTTTAGTGGTTTTCATCGGCTCTTCTCTAATCTTCTCCCATACTGAGAAAGGTTAGAGATTTACTACTGACAACGGCAGAAGGAAAACATTTTCCTGGGCTGGGAAAAATGTGGTTGGAGGAAAAGAGAATTTGTAAACATTCAACAGATTTTCGCAGTAGCTAAACTATGCATTCATATTTGGTAGTGCTAAAATGTTGTTCACAAATATTTTCTAGGAGTAAGATTTCCTGGCCTTCATGTGAATACATGAAAGCCGTAAATCTGCACTAATGCAAGGAAATATATCATCAGTGAACTTTCATGACTTTCTTTAAGATTTGGGCTCCTCATTAGGTCTGGCATTAAGCAAGACCTTTTGTTTTTATGAAAATTCTATCTATCGACTGGCATCACTGTGAGGGACAGCATTCTGTTCCTTTACAAGGAGCATATTGGAACACATAGTAGTTTTCTTCGGTGCCAGGAAATACTGTGGCAATGTGTGATTTGAGACCAATTTTTTTTCCAATAGTTGTTGTAATGGTTAGGACTCAGCAGCTCCTGCAACAATAAAGTTTTACATGAACCATGTCAAAACAAGACATGCATTGACAAAACCAAAAAAGTCTGACCCCCAAAGTCAGACCTATTAGCGTTGCCAGTGATTGTTTATTTTAATGTTTCCCATAATCTTGTTGAAACTGGTTACACAGATTTTCCCTTATGAATATTTTCGGGAAAACCTAGCATGCATAAACCTGTTTTAATAAATGATACTTCACAGAAAGTATACCTAAAATGTCACTGTAGCTTAGCAAAACTGATGGAAGTGTTTTAGAGGTGGCTTGATATGGTTACTGTCTTAAGAAGGATAGTTTAACCAGTGGGTACCTCTGTTATTTCTGCCGTAAAGAACATAGAATCAGTACACTTTCACATTGTTTCTACAGTGTTTACCTGTGTGATTTCCAACTTTGACTCACTTTCAGTTAACAACATTGTGTGATCCTAGGCAAGGGTTCTATTTTCCTGGTCCTCCGTTTCTTAATCTACTAAAATTGGTAGCACTTAGATAAAAGTGAATCAGTTTCAAAATTCTACCTAAAACAACTCTATATTGCTAAAGAGCACAGGGGAGCACTGGGCTTAATAAAACACTTGAATAGTGTTTGCAGGGGCGACGAAGAGTTTTCAAGGCTTAATTAGTGCTGTAAATTAGAAAAAGGTGCAGCATATTGGGAAGATCATGGGTGAGTTCGACGGTATGTCCTTATTCAATGAGAACTGAGCTGACCCTGCTGTAGCCCCTTTTAAGACCTCAAGTCACCTGTCCTATTGGAGATATAGTCTTGTGTCCTGGCACTTATAATAATAATAATAATAATCCACATTTGTAAAGCGTGAACCATCACCCGTTAGGGTCTCTAGGCGCTGGGGGCCATCCGTTAGCGTCTCTAGGCGCTGGGGGCCGTCGGGAAGATTAAGCAAGCTATTGCCCAGAGTCACATGGTGCTGAGCTAATATGCCGCCAGCCCCGGGGATCGGACCGTGATCCCCAAATTCCAGCGTCAGTCACCCTGCCCTCGGTGCCACACCTCTTCCTTGAAGAGATCACGCTCCATTTAGCTCCGCATGTTTCCTTTAAGCCATGCTTGGAAGTGCACAGAAAAGCATATAAATACCCTCAGTTCAAAGACAAGGCTTTGGTAACATCAGGTAATTGAAATTAAGATTGACACTGAGGGGCCAGTTACGATGGCGGGCATATCGCCCCGAAAGGGCCGGCGGGGGTCACCTCTGGCCCGGCGGGGGTGATCCGCCCGCCATCGTGACAGCAAAGACCCCCACCACATTATGATGGCTGGGTGGTCCACGGCGGACGGAAAGACCTTCTGCTGCTTTTCCGCTGGTCGACGAGTCAACCGGCGGAAAAAGGAGTTTAATATGGTGGCGGTGTCTGGAAGACACCGCCATTCATATTACGATGCAGACTGTGATCAGCCTTTCCATGGCTGCATTGCGCCATGGAAAGGCTGGGGGTTCGTGCTGTTGGGGGCCCGTTGCGGGCCCCCAGGGTGTTGGGATGGTGGGGGTGCACATGGGGGGTACCTATGGTACCCTCCTGCTTTTACATGTACTATGTGGCAGGCACCGCGCGGTGCCTTTCACGTTGTGCATGTAAAAACACAACATGTATATTTTACATTGCATGGGTGCTGCTTGCCGCACCGCCCGCCGCAATGTAAAATATACCGGATGCGCCCATAAGATCGCCACAACTATGGTGGGCGGTCCCTTTTGTAGCTGAAAGTACGCCCGCCATCGTAATTAATTGTGGGTTTATATAGCGCTAGGAATCGACTCCCGGAGGAGTATCTCCACGCTTCGACCGCTGGGGAACCCGTCCTGGCTCACCCTGAGAGATGGTCCCTGATGGGTATCTCTAAGGTGCGACCAAGCATCCCCGGCGGTCTGGGGGGGCCGTTGTGAAGATGAGGCAAGCTGATGCCCAGAGTTGCCGAGTGTGGTTTTTGACTAGAGTAGGCACCGAGGCGAGAATTATCGAGTCCGCTGACCCTGGTCCACGACCCTGCCGCGTCGGGAATCAAACCCTGGTCCCGGGCCGTTCTCTGCTTACGGGTCTGCCGCCTCTAACCAGTGAGCCACACTTCTCCACGGTAATTGGCTCCTGAGTGTCTTTCGTACACACATCACAGCACGAGTCGGGGTGGAAAAGGGTGGACTGAGTCCCCTCACTAATCAGAGGGGACACTGTTGTGTTTTGCCCAAGGCAGAAGGAACCCTAGGTATGTCCCTTTTACAACTGTATGAAAACCCATGCAGCTACCTAGCATTTTTATTACTGTTCCCAATGGCAAACATATGCCTTTGTGTTAACTTGCACAGTGGCTCAGTTTTTTATAGTCACTTGACCGCATCGTCCTTCTCCTCTAGAGGAGCCCATGATGGGGTTAACTGATGGGAGAACTGTCCACCTCTGCCACATTAATTTCTTAACAATGCTGGGAGTGTGGTGTTTTGCTGTTTTATGGTGGTACGAATTACAGCAGGATCGAAACATAAAACACCCAACAATTTGCTCTGTACAAAATATACACGAAACATCTTCTATGGACTCACAGAAAACTGCAGTTTTTTTGTTTTTTTAAACTTTTTTATTAAGGAGTTTATGTTGTCATACAGGCAAGTAAAAAGAAACAAAGCAATACATTATGCTATAATACACAGCAAAATAATTAAAATATTCGGGTATTAGCAGATAATACAGCATGTACAATTCATCATTTGATATAATATATCAGAAGCTATAAACTGATTCAATTTTTGTTTTACTTTTTAGACCTGTCCATCAACGGTGTCCATATTTTCAGCCCCATACTCTTTTTCTTCCTCCCCTCCCCTTAGTCTTATATATCGCCAGCTCAAGATTAAATTTAGCAAGTAATCCCGCTCGCCAGGTCTCAAAGGAGGGGGGGGGCGATACTAATCCATTCACAAGTAATGCAAGACCGGATAACCGCCATACAGATAAATAAAAATTGTTTTCTTTCTATGGGCATTACTTTGGTTGTTACCCCAATCAAGACTAATTCCTCCATGATGGAGACTGCTGCTTGCAATACCATGGTCAGAAATGTTTCAATAGAGACAAACCATTTGTTCAGTTTTGAACATGAGAAGAACATATGTGTTGCATCTGCAGCAATCTCCCCACATCTGCTACAAGATGTTCCCACCGACGTCTGCCATTTCGAGATCTTACTGGGAGTATAATAAAGATCAAATATTGCCATATAATGTTGCGATCTGGAGCGCCCTGTAATTAAGATTTCATTGGCTAGTTTGATTGATTCTACTAAATTAACTGATTCCAATTCCAATTTTGCGGCCCATTTTCTTTGAGCGAACTGCAGATCATCAGGGCAGCATTCCAACAGCAATTTATAATACAAGCCAATTGGCGTTTTCTTGTATAAGCAATCCATAATAGGGATTCTATTTAGAGGTGATTTTAATTTATTAATGTAACTGTGAATTTGCAGGTACTTAAAGTAGTCAGAGCCGGATAGATAAAATTTATCCTGTAGAGTCTTAAAAGATAAGAGAGACCCATAAGATATTATATCACCAAGCCAGCAGACACCCTTCAAATGCCATATAGAAATCACGTTATCTCGCCATATTAATGGTAAGATATATGAAGCATCAAAAGGTGTGTATAATGTTACATTCGGGATTCCTATTTGGAGTTTGATTATTCTCCACACCATGTATGCTGATTTTAGAACCTTAAATCTCGTCTTTTTAAAATAACTAGGCTCAATTATTTTTGTTAAACCTGCTCTGCACTCCTTTCCCATAGCAAATTCATAAATAGAAGGGGAATGGCACGGGGCTAGTCTTGCTTTATCACCAATCACTAGTGGACCTATATACTGTAAGACTGCGGCCAAATAATAATAAAAAGAATTAGGAATACCCCACTCTCCTCTTTCTTTATGTAAATCATTTTTTTATACGCTCGTCTATGTCGTTTATAGCTCCATCAAAATCTAGTCGACATTCTCTCTAACTCTTTAAAGCAACTTGGAGGGAATTCTAAGGGTATAGCTTGAAACATGTATAAAACCTTAGGAATGACCACCATTTTTAATATATTGGCCCGACCGGTTAATGAAAAATGAAGGTGGTCTATTCTTTCCAACATTGAATTCGTTTTTTTAGGACTGACTTAAAGTTTGTATTCGGTATACCAGACAATGGGGTGCCAATTTTGATACCTAAATAGGTAGCCTCTGTCACCGTTTTGAGATGCGTAGGAGAAAACTGCAGTTTTTGACTGTAGCTAAGAAGGGTCTTTAAAAATATCACTTTGCGTACCCCTTTGTGTTTGGGAAAACAAATGATTTACAAGAAGTAAAACGGATATAAACCCTAGTTTAGCATGTCATTGAATAATTATATTTGTTGTTTTTGTAAAGTGCATATACAAACAGGGGACAATTTCGGAAGGCTGAAAAAGCTTAACAACATAAACTTTTTTTTGCAAAATGCTACATTTTTAATGCATCGCACAAGATTGTAACATTACGGGCTGTGACATTACTTTATGTTAATTAGTCCACTAGCTATATTCTTTAGGACTTGTGCCCTGCAAACCATCACAAACCTGTCCTCAAAAGCAGACTGCTGGGGGCCCTCCCGTTTTCTTTTCCCCCTCTTCTCATTCCTGGTGCTGGGGAAGGGACAAATGCAGAGCACCTGGCTGTCTAGGAAGAATGAGCTGGCAAACAGCACCACGCCCACCAGATAAGCCCCAGGTAGAGAAAGGAGCATAGTGCAGACACAGATTGAGACATGAGGGGCCCAGTAAAAAGGACAGAAATGGGGGTCGTCCAGAGGCCTATATGAAAGCGAAAGACCCATGGGTAAAGTAGGGAACTTTAATGTAAGCCCCAGGGACGTAGCACAGGCCCCTGCATCCCCAGCGGAGGGGAGGGGACTAGCTGCAGGGGGCCCCCTCTGGGCAGTAGTCAGGCCTGGGAGCTCCGCTCTACCTTGCAGGGGGGGCCCTCAACTTTCGTTACGCAACTCTATAAGATAAGACATGAGAAGCCAAGGGGAGGGGGCCAGGTCTGTCTGAGAGGGGAGCAGGAGTGGCAGGTGCAGGCAACGGGTGAGACGTAAGGTGCACATGGAAGGCACAGCATGAAGGGAGGGGCACGAGCTGCATGAGAAGGGACAGCAAGGCACTTTACTGAAGGCCCAGGAGGCAAGGTTGAGGAAGGATCTTGGGGTCGTATGAGGCCCCAGGGTGGAAAAAAGAAAAAAAGGCAGGGATCACAGGGTTCTAGAAGCAGATATAATTGTCTTCTGCCCAGAGAAATGAAAGTACAAGCCCCACTTTTGCCCGGACCCTTTCATTGCCAAAAAACTGCTAAAAGCCCAACCCTGACCAGGAGCCACTGTTAAAAAGAAAATATGGTCCAGTGGGGCGAGCTAAGGCCCCCTCTCAGCCAAACAGTGCAATTGCAGCCACTACATTTCAGCACGTTGCGGCATGTACATCATTCAGACTTATTGATTGGCTATGAACAACAGAGTTAAAGGGCTGTGTATCGGATAACAGTAAGTCTTTGTATACTTGTCCTTGGGACAAAATAGACATTAAAACTTCTTGCGAGACATCTAGATGTCTCGGGCATCGGGAGATACAAATTCGCCCTCCCTGGCAGGCACAGCTCCCCTGTGTGCTCTTGGGCAGTCCCTTCCCAGAGAGGCACAATCATAATAAGGTATGCGAACATGCGGCATCCAATTTAAAACAGTTTACCTCCTTCACCGGGAACACCCGTGTGAACTTAAGTAAGTCAATATGGAGTGTAGACCCGGCCCTGAGAAAAAAACACCGGCACAAATTGAGCACTGATTTGGTGACATTTTTCTCTATTGTGAAAAGATGGAAATTCTTTATTGCAAAAGTGGCCATTTTCTACAGCCATGACGCCACTCCAAGTTACTTCTCATCACAAAATAGAGCTTGGACCTGGTGGCAATTTTCCTCACTGAACCAGCCATCTTTTGGAAATAATTACATATGTTTTTTTCTTATTGTTAAGTTGAAGCTTTCTTTTTCTTGATCCCTACCACAATTAGTACCCATTATCCTTAGTTACAGCACTGTTTCTGCTTAAAATATTTAAAATGGTGATGGAGAATAATTGTTTTTTTATGTTTTCTTTCTGACAGGTATAGTTTTAGTCGAGCTTTTTGCTGATGCAGGTTAAAGCGCACAAGCATATTGTCTCGCTGTTTTATTCATGAGCACTTTCTGATGTGGTGGGTGCAATCCCAGGCATTGTACTCAGGCTGCAGGCAATCCACGACAGGCCCTGGCTCGCAGTCCTTTCCTTGACATCCCATTGTTTGTCAATATTCCTTAAAGATGCTTGAATGCTTTCAAAGGCTAAAGCCTCTTTATGTCAGAAGGGAGCCCGGGCAAGTATGCTAATGAACCCTGAATAGGTATTGTGCACGTTAATAAGGGTAGCCATGTGAACACATTCTGCCTGCTACTTCTTTTGAAAGGAGCAATCAATTTGCATGTGGGCTCGTGCCAGCGATTTAGGTATTCAGGTACTTACGCAACAATTTACATGAAAATATGGGCACTTTCAAAGATTTTTAATTGCTTGAAAAAAGTGAATATTTTTGTGGGCTGTAATTTGCGCTGGCAATTCAGATAATAACCGGGTAATTTTGGTTGCCAAAATCTCTTTTTATAAATGAAGTCTTCATAGGTAGAGTTTTTCCTGTTGTAATTGCTCGTGTCATTTACTCTCACCTACTAAAATAATGCTCGAGTCTCGTCGGAAACTAAAGTGGGATCCCAATTTCTGTTTGAGGATGTGATGAAAATGGCAGATACAGAAAAAAATAATATTCAAGCTAGATATAGCAATTGATGACTTACACATTGTGGCCCGGATTTACTAAGATTTTGTGACGACGTTGTGTAATTTTTTTGCTGCAGTTCCACCGCCAAATCCATTTTGAGATTTAAAAACCGATGTAAATCCTGATTTTCAGGGCTTTGTACAAAAATAGTAACGCGCTCTTCCTTGCATTGTCAGGTAGGCGTTACATGGGTATTGCATGGGCATTCCGGTCATTGGCGTTACACAGGCCCCCGTAGCCCCTGTGGTGCAAGGGGGCCCCCAAGCTCCAGGGGGCCCCCTCAGCACAATACTCTTGCTGTAGAGCTCCTGATTGAGTCCGGAGGGGGCACCTGGACGTACCTAGTAGGGGCCCGTCAAGTTTTGTTACACCAGTGATTCTGGAGCATCCACCCAAGTAATTCTACACAAACCCATATTTACAAAGATTCGAAGACATGGGCTCATGCACAAATAGTGCAGCTATCTGAGGGTGGTGTAACAAGGAGAACAAGGGGGCATATTATCAAGAACGGAGTAAAGATTATCGCCTCTTTAGCGGCAGGAAACTGCCGCTAAAGCAGCAATAATGGGCTTGATAATATGCCGTAGAGAATTCCCATAGAAGTCCATGTTCACACCAGAACATGGGTTTCTATTGGAATTCACAAGGGCATATTATCAAGCCTATTATCGCCGCTTTAGCGGCAGTTTCCTGCCGCTAAAGCAGCGATAATTCTAATGCCGTTTCTTGATAATATGCCCCTAGGTTTTTTTCTCCTTGGATTTTCATCTTTGCATAAGTGCTGCATTCTGCAAAAGAGACTACAGCCTTATAGGAGAGTTTTTGTGCGGGCAGTTATTCCTTCCTGCACCTATCGTGACCTCAACAACATGTTGTAAGGGTGCTTGCATTGGTGCTATGCAGCCGCAATTGCAGCAGCACTAGGAGAGAGCAGAACTGCACCATGTCTTTGAAAATATGGCACAGTTCTGCTCTCTCTCCTTCATGCAATGCAGCCCAGCAACTTCACTTGCTGAGCTGTGTTACGTGAAATGTTGGTTAATATGCCCCGGAATGCGTATTGAGTATCTTTCAGATAAAGCTCCTTTTACGGACTCATTCTATCATTTAGTATCCCAATCTACAGCAGTCTGAATGTCAATCCTTTTTATTGTTCTATTACGTTTTTTCCATTTCTGATTTAGAAAACCCAATTTTTATAACACACAACGTATTACAGTCACATAAAATCTTCTGAATTAGTAACCAGCAGGTATGCTCACAGCACCAAAGACACTACTTTGGTAGAGGGACTAAACCTGTGTTTTAAAGAGCACCTGTAGTCTTCTAAGTTCCAGTCATTTTTACTGTTCAGTACAACTAGCCAGGCAATGGTCAACTGTTCATCCTTGTGAACTGAGGCAAGTGACATTGCCTATCCAGATTCCTGACAGCTCCAGAAGGCTTTAGAAAATGAATGCATTCTATGTAAATGCTATCAAAAATATTCACGGACATAACTCAATGACCGCCCAACATAAGTGTACCACCACGGTGCCACCCACGTCATGCAAAGTTAGAAATCAGAGAGTTAGTTTTGATGCTGACATCAGGGACAAGTCCCAATTTCATGTGGCGACCAACAGCCCCGTACTGACCGTTGTGGGCACCGGGCAATCCCCCGGTGCGCCGCAAGGATGGGGGCCGGTTTTGGGCCCCTGGGGGCCGTTTTTGTTACAGGGCCGTTTTTGCAGCATAGCAGCAATATCGGCCCTGTAACAAAATCGGCGGAAAACCGGCCCGGCAAAGTGCTCGGTCGCACCGCCACCCTCCCCCAGGTGGGCCGGCCAAGCACTTTGCCGGGGCCGGTTTTGGTTCCCAGTCGGCCCTGGCGACCAAGGATATTAATTGTCAAATCTTGGGTATTGGATAATCCTCTCATTCCTTTGACAGCTCCACGGTATGACTTGCAAAGAGGTATACAGCGGTTAAAATGGACTCCCCAAAAACCCAGTTACTAGGATAAAAAAAACCTCAGACCAGTTGGCCAGACTCTGCCTGAATCTGAAGAAAGACAACCCTGCCACGGAAGTCCTGCACTTGCTCCTAAAAAATGTTGGCCTCAAGGGTAAATGTATTTGCACAGTCCACAAAGTCTACTGAGGCAAAGGTACTAGACCTACAAAGACTCACACCCCATCATACACTTACTAAAGAACCATGCATTCTACAAGTGTACAACTAATTACACAGAGTTCAGTCAGATCAAACATGGAGACAGGACCATGGCCTTTCAGGGACCCGTTCTTTAGAATGTAGAGCTCAACTAAATGTGTAGCTGTCAAGGCTTGAACACCGAAGTGTTTTGACTTACCTTTAAGTGAACTTCTGAACCCAGGTATCATGAAGAAGTAACACCTAATTCGTCACCATTTCTCTATGCACTGACAACACTACTCCTAAAATGCCCTAAAGTAACTTAAAGGCGGTAGGCAGCACTCTTTAACAATCCACATAGGACATAAACAAATAAATAACTGAGATAAAGAGATGGTATGGTTATGATCCAAAACACCATATTTTGCCAGCCAGGATAATCTCTAAAAGTATAACTCTTTAATGCACTACTTATAAACAAACAAATAATACAAAAGCAGTCATAAAAAAATTAAGTCAATTCATGTGGTGGCTTTGCAAATCACATTACCAGTGACATTGTCAGCTTCCTTAAAAATGCTATTTAATGATTTTAGGGATTTCATAACGATGTAGGGCAACACACAACCCAGAATTTGCCTGCATCTCGCGCTCCAGGATTAATTGGGAAAACACTTCATCGATCACACCAGGCTCTGGGAACAGATTGGGCCTTCAACCTTCCCCTTCCCCCAGAGTTCAGAGGGCATGTTCTATGAGCGTATTTAGCAGCCATGAGACGGAATTCCTGTGCCGACATTCACAGTCATTACGAGCATCGGCTCGACTGCAGGCTTGGACTCCCATTGAGGACCACCTTCAACGTTTTTAGACGGCATTCGACTTTTAATTTCTCTACTCGCAGCATATCCCTGACTGCGAAATGTAAATAAGGCATGAATCACAATGTCCTGAAGATGATCTCGTTATCCTTAAATAGGTATCGAAATGTCGTCGACACCCTACTCTATATGTTTTTGACTATATCATATGAAAAGTCACAATAGTGTATTCATGAATCATTAGCCTGCAAAATTTGATTGTATGCAGACTGTCTCCTTCTGACTGATACCCACCTTCTATGTATGTCACACCTGTCTATATGTGGTAGTAGGACACAGGCCGTGTCCCACTTGATATTGTATAGATAAACTGACTACATCAACATATGCGTTATTAAACCCTGTCCGACTGGACAGATGATATAGAATCCATTTTGATCTATATTTATTTCTCATAATTATCCCTGACTGTCTTGGGACCATTGTTTTTTTACCTAGTGCTTGCAGGGCACAACCTAGGACCATGTGGTGAAGGCTCTGGATACATGGTATTTCCTTCAACAATGCCCTCCAACTGGGGACCCTGTTTCCAGAGGCTGTGGGGTGCGAATTTAGGTTTGGCACAGAGACCTCAAGGCACAAGTTGTGGCCTCAAGCCATAGCAGATGTCCCTAAGCTCCCTGACCAGGGTCCCTGCCTATGTTCTACAGTTTCGTAAGTCACATTCTTTGACCAGCCTCTGGCTTTTGTCAACAGGCTCTGGGTAGTTATATGTATGCAAAGCATATTTTGCTAAAGGCTGTGTTCAGCAGTGGATTAGCTGTCTGTAGTAGGGTTGGCTGCAGGGCCTGGCCAGAGGCGAGTACCTATGGTCAACTCCTCACTGTGCACAATGGAAGTGATGCCCACTTAAGCGTTTCTTGCAGGAAGGAATGGTCCAATGCCATTTCAGAAACTCATCTTCTGACTAGTTTGCATAAAAAACAGTACGTTTATCTCCAAGTGATTGTCAAGACACTAATGTTGTGTCACGAATATCCGGAACAAGAGAGCTGAAGCCAAGGTGTACCTGCAACCCTACAGTAAATAAAACATCCTAGCTGTAGGTAGCCTTTTGTGTTCTTGTATTTACGATTAAATGACAATATAACTATGGGGTGAAACTGGCCATTGTAAAAGAAAGCCCCCTGGGCCAGTGCCACTGGCACCCTAAGTCCAGGTAGGACAAGCCTTTGGGCTCTACCAGGAAGAGGCAGCAGAGATCCCTGATTGCCTCTGGTAACAGTTTTTATGTGCTTGCAGGGTGTGAAGTGAATTAGTTCAACTCGATTTTGCTTTGAGTTTGTCCTATATTTTTTGATAGTACAGCTCAGACACAGTGAGAAATATTTGCCTCTTTCTTTTCTGTTTATTAGCTGTCCTGTCTGAAAATGAAGCACTAACTCAGAGAAACCTTGGGTAACATGGAGTAACTATACATGGTCATAAAAAAAGGTGCCTGGGCTATACACCAATAATGCCCACCATGAAATGGCCCTCAATTGTTTCCTAAATTTAAGACTGGGCATGTATAGATGCTAGCAGAGTATTCCAAAGGCAAACCGCCCTACTAGGAAAACGATCACCTGACCTTACCTTACTAGGTTGAAGGGAGCAGTGGTATGGATCAATGGGAGGATCTTAGGGAACATACTGGTGGGTGTTGTGTGAACTTTACAGCTATAAAAAAGGGGAAGCTGTGAACTATTCCTTATAAACAATAGTTTAGTTACAGATTAAACATCATTCTTTCCCAGACAGGGAGCCATTCAATGTTATTCCAATTTGGAGAAAGGTGTGTTCGCGCATAGATAATGGCAATTCGATGTTATTCCGAGTTGGAGAACGCTTGTCTATCAAAAAGACTCAGCTTTTGAGGAGTTGGGCTTTAAAAGATTTACTGACTTTCACCATTTGAAGGCAGCAATGGAATAGGCCAAATGTCCTTTATGATATTCTGGTTTCACATGTGAGGTAATGATACAAATTGGGAAAATCCAACTAGTTAAGTTCTCTCAGTTAAAAAAAGATTTAAGTCAATTAGAGCCTTTGCTCGACATATAATGGCTATCGGTCTTTGTACGAAAGGATGGAGATCAATGGAGTTGAATTAAGCCAACAGAGCTAGTAACATGAGTGCTTTTACACCATCCCTTTCCACCTCCAATCTTAAGTCATCAAGGGTAGACAATAATTCTAGCTCTGTGGTACAGCACAAGATGAGACCTGTTTGAGCTCCATGCGAGCTATTATGAGCTTCCACAAAAACTGTTGCAGGTGTGAGGCATGTCAAAGCTGTGGTGTGTCAAAGCTTATCACAAACTGATAAGTACAACCAGAGCAGAGTTCTTCTTCTCTAAAGTTTCAAACGGGAGGAACCCTGCCAAGAAAATGAATTCCATTTGTCAACAGTTTACAACTTCTGCCATAACCCAGATTTTTTGTGTGGAAAAGATTAATGATATTTATGCCCAATTTCAGCCTCATGCTATTGATGTTATCGAATGCCGGTACCGGCGGCAGGGTAGGTGAAGCAGCGTCGAGCGATTCGCTTGGAAAGACCCACTTGGAGTCTTTTTATACCGCCGGGCCCTGTTGCAAACAATGTTGCATATAGTATAGAAGAAGTGTCTAGATCCTCCTGACTATTATGACACGAAACATGTTGATCTTTTGAGAGTAGGACCTCAATATCTAGACACATTGCGACTAGGTATAGCCCCTCTCCACCCCTTTTAATTAGGCAGTTTACCTATAGAATAAAGGTTAAGAATAGGACTAACTGACCGATTTTAAACTCACTCCCCTCACATCTACACATACTAGGCCCCTTACCCCCACTGCACCAACCGGCAGGAACAGAAGATCCCCAATAAAGAGCCCTGGTTTCGGGTGCCCGTCAGGTATTGCAGCGCCAACCTGACGAGGGACATACTCAAATGATGAAGCATGACACCTAGCTTGCTAGGTGTGTGAGAGTACTAGTTCCACAAGGGGGATTCCCCTCCCCCACTTCTTCACATACATCTATGGTCTCCTTTGGGACCCCTTCCTTGGTCCTTACAACCTATCATCTAAAATATCCTAGAGGAGGCAAGATGGCTGCCGTGGGGAAGGCTGTGTAAGCAGCTTGCTCCCTCGCTCCTGGCGTCCTATCGTTCTATCGTCAGAGAAAGAGAAGGAGAAATCTAGCTATTCTGCGAGTTTAAACGTATGAAAGCCGGCTATGGGGCTCTCGTAAACGGGCTCATTTCACCTGGTGACGGTGACCGTGGAATAGCACAGATCAGCTGCTGCCATTACCGCTGCTGTGGACGCCGCCGTGGACGCCGCTCGAGCTGAGCTGGGCTGGACTGCTCAGAGAGACGGAAAACGGAGCACCGCGGAACCTGAAAGGCGGCTTTTTTTTCATTTTCTGACCGGAGGGCTGGATCCGAAGCTCCGCGCTGGAAGAGAGGCAGAAAGGCGTCGACCACTTCCGAGCAGATCCCAGCAACGGCGAAAAACATCCAACAATTGATTTTGATCTTACCGGAGTTTGACTTGTGCAGGTCAGAAGAAGCCACGGAGTCACGGTGACATAAACGTAGGAAAAAAAAAAAACGGGGAAGAAAATAACTATATCGTGTTATTTTAGCACACAGCAATAAATTGCTACAAACTATCCTTGCATCAGACGAATGTTGCTAAATTTCTTTGAGATCAATCGGCGGTCTCCGCTGTGGCGTGCCACACTTTGTCTGTGCTGGGCACAGAGCTGTGTTTTTCCCGGCAGAGGTGGCTCACGGAAGAAAAAGAGGACGCCACTTCCACTTTCTATCGCCACACGCAGCAACAGAAAAACTGGCCCTGGGTCTGAACTGAATAACGTGGAGCAAGAGAACGAGGAGATCGAGATGGCAGAGGCAACTAAAACCATCACCAAACAGGGTAAGAACTTCAATAAGGGGGCTGCTGTTAAATCTAATGAAACACTCGGTACAAAAAGCTCTGCACTACAAACTTTACCAGATTTATTTGAAAAGCATGCTGCAAAAAAGAAAATAACTGACAATGAAAATCAAAGTACTGATATAACTGATATAGCCGCAGCACAATCTGCTAATCAATCATCTGTAAGCGGTGATAATCAGCATAACTCTAATAATTCCTCTACTTTGACACCCATTTTGATACCGACCGACTCTTCAAGGAGGGGTATTATGGGATTTGCAGTTCCAGTTCTGGGTGGAGCTATCACCAATAGAGCGTGTTCTCTTCCTTCGCTGGTATTACTATCAGATGAAGCGCCAAGCGAATTACGAAATGTAAAAGAAACCATTGTACAGCAACATAATCAAGAGCTCCCTGAAAACTTTTATTCATTATCTGAACTCTCATCCGACGAGGCGAATAAAGACTGGGCAGACTTTAGAGGTGAGAGTCTATCTTCTGAGGGTGAGATCAGTATGAGTTCTGATAATACTAATGCAGCAACCATTATAAAAAAGAAGCGGAGAAAGAAGAGATCTTCTCGTACAATGAGCCAAGAGGTTGCTTCTAATTCTCCAAATAATACGGATCCCTTGTCTTCAAATCTAATATCCACTGCTTCTGTTGCCAATGATATCCCGGGGTCTAGTCATAGCGTTATACATGGTCCTAGTATACAGCAAGAGAACAACAACGAGATTACACTGAAAACAATATTTGATACTATGATGTGCCATAGAGCAGAGAGCAAGGCCGAGAATCAACGAACGCAAATGACATGCGCCAAAGTCAAAAACTCAGTAAGACGTGCAATCAAATTATGTTCAGAGACTGCTGATAGGGTCACTGAAGCTGAGGCCAGGATATCCGTATTAGAAGAAGAATGTATGGCCCAAAGACAAGAAGTGGGAGATTTTAAAATACAAAAGGACGATCTATCTGACAAACTAGCTAGTTTGGAAAACCAGGCCCGTAGAACCAACTTGCGTTTTTTGGGGATCCCTGAAAATAAAGAAGGAGGGGACCCGAGGAAATTTATCATTAATTTACTAAACGATGCTTTTCCTGAATTTACTGATTGGGATTGGGCTCGGGAAGTACAACGAGCACACAGATTCCCATTTACAACAAGGAAACCACGACAAGGACAGGAAAATTATCCTAGGGCCATCTTGGTGTCATTCAACAATTTCCTTGCTCGCGAAGTGATATTTCTAAACGCTAGGCCAGATAAGAAAGCGGATGGCCTAGGTTGTCAGTTTTTTGTGAGACCAGACTACTGTCAAGCTACTGTGGCTCAACGATGGCAACTGAAGCAACTAATTCCTGATTTTCAGAAGAAGCAAGTAGCAGTATTTCTTCAGGGTCCCGCGAAATTAAAGACTATATACAAGGGCCAAACAAAATACTTCATTTCTATTATTAAAGCTAAGGAGTACTTGGATTCTCTTTGAATAAAAAAGAGGAACTTTAATGTATAGTATGATAAATTTAGAATTTAGAATTTGAGCGTATTAACTATACCGTTTAATAACTATTTGATTGCAGGACCATTATGTTTCTCTATTTCTATATTCTCTTTCTTGCTTTCTTGAACTTTTTGAACTTTCTCTCTCGTTTACCCTTCTTCTTCCCTTCTTTTTTTTTTTCTTCTCCTTTCTTTATCTTTAGTAGGGACGCCATGGGCTAGGGACACGGCATCCATACGCTCCAGGAACTGAAAGTTCCTGTGCCTCATATGGTGGGGAGGGTGGGGGGAGGGGTTCTGGGAATAAGGGTGGGGGTGGGCAAGGGCAAGGGTTGGTGGTGGGGGTGTAAGGCAGAGGTGTTCAACGCAGGGATGATTATAATGCATTTAAATGATAACATTGAAGAGCAAATACTTGTGATGTTGGTCGATGATTTTTTTCTATTACTTTTGATATGTATAAAAAGGTGAAAATATGTACCATAAATATCAATGGTCTTAATGATTTAAAGAAGATTGCTATGTTTCGAACAATGCTCCAAGTGTTGAATATTGATTTGCTTTGTATACAGGAAACCCACATTTCATGGGATAAACGTTTTCTTTTGAATAACTTGGGATTGGAAGTTTTGATTACATCTAAGCAAATGGGTATCAAAAGAGGTGGAAGGGCGAGATTTTGATCGATACTTTACCACTATTGATCTAAACCTCGATCTGGTCGACTGAACCTTTGTTGCCTGTCTGTGAGGAAAGAAAGTGCACCTCTCTGCAAGTTAGTTCACCCAATAAAGGACTCTGCTCCCAAAGATCACAAACAACTTCTAGCTTTCAAAAGTTTATTGTAAGGATATGATAAGCTGCAAATACAGGCATCTCAGAATGAGATTCACGAGATACACAGGTCCAATTACATACATGTGCTCTCGGAAAGCCCTCAGACGAGCAACGGAAATCACTAACACAAGTTCTAAGAATAATAAAGCTATCAGCATTGACGCATATCTCTCCTTCATTTAAGTTGGAGGAAAAACGCACAGGTTAGGCTGTCCCTACCCTGCTCTAGATGGTATCCCTACTTAACCAAGTCCCAACCTAACAAAGGTGTCAGCAGTGAATGACCCCCAAGGGAAGTCACTCACTCTAAGTCTCTTGGTGAAAACCTATAGTTCTCCAGTCATGACCCCTCTCTGCCTACCCATCCGCTCTCTAAAGGGTCCTCAGGTATCTGCTCTAACTCCACCCAGGGGTGCTGTCCCTAATACAAAACAGTCAACAACATTTGAGACGCCCCTTGCGAGACGCCCCTCACGTGGTGTAGCTTCTGGCTTTTTCCATGATGCTTTGTATTGGGCCTCATACGTTAGAGTTGACCTTGCTTCTCAGACTCTTCTCCGGCCCGCTGATACCCCTTAAACATTCCAGAACCCTCCTCCATGTCTGGGCCGTCTACTGAACAGACCTCTATTCATTCATTTATAATTGGATCCCCCCTTTTCCTTTGCAGACAGATATCTGCAGCCAAGAACCCAACTCTCATAGACCTCCAAAAAAGGCTTGCAACATTTCTCAGCCCAGACATGTACGTGCAAATCGATGTTAAAACATTTCAGGCCTACAATATTTCTCATCATGATTATAGCATTCAACTTCTTCATTAATTAAAGCATGTTAATATTCTTATTCTATTATTCAGTAAACATCTCTATAAATCATGGCCCATTTAATGCAATGACCAAAACATTAATACAATCTGTGTCGTGAAAAGAAACACCTTCCCTTTTAGCTCTGGCCCTGAGGCCTACCACATTCTGCGTTTAACCACATACCATCTTACATTTTAACAGCTACACGACATGGATTCAGAAATAATCACATCTACTAAAATCATATAATGTCACACATTTCTGTATTAGTTCCACTTCTACTTAAATCTCTACATTAGCTATACATTCAGAATATAATTACAGATACTATTAGCACTCATGGCATTTCTCCTCATGATTTGTGCTTACTACAGGTAAGTGTGATGTACTCATACATTTAAGTCAGTTTGCGCTCTCTCAGTTCCCCCCTTTGATGACCTCTCGGGGTCATCACTAACATTTAGACTGCAGTTATTGCTGGCATGATTTGTCTCTGCGCTTCCAGAGCCCTCAGGCTCCTGTACTGATTATCTTGTATGGCAGCCAATCTCTGCAGCTGTTCTCTTTGGGCCCTTTCTGACCTTCTTGCTCTGTACCATTTGAATACCCTCACCAATCCCCACAATATAATCCCACAGATCAATATTATGATGATAGGTTTTAGCATATACCACACAAAGCTTTTGCCTAAGGTGGAAATCCACCCTCCAACTTCACTCATTCCGTGGCCCACCTTTTCCCAGACATTTTCTCTACTCAAGTCTTCGATCTCCTTGTGAATATTAGTTATGTTCCTAATAACTTTCTCAAGGGGCTTCGAATTGTCTGGAATGTAAGTACAACATTCCTGGACCTTCAAAGCCTTACAGACTCCGCCCTCTTTTGCTAGTAGGACATCTAACGCAAGACGGTTCTGAAGAACCATAGCCCTTATCGATTGCATCTCTCCTTCTACCAGCATTAAGGACTGAGCAGTGCTGGCAGACAACCTGTCGACAACTGTTGCCAGTCGTCTAATTTTAACATCATTAAGGATTACTCCCAAAAGAGGGAACATAGCTCCAAAGACATCTCCAACCATTTCTGCATCTCCTACATCTCTCCTTCCCCTCGAAGATGTCTTGCCCTCAATGATCACTAAGTCTTGTGCATGATATATTTTGGGGAAGACAATTGCTAAGTAACATGATCCATACCAGTTGTCAGGTAGTCTCACGTAGGCCTTTCTTCCACATACAAAATACACATTTGGAATCACTTGCATTCCCTTCAGAAAATCTTTAGTATAGTACTCTATATTAAAAGCATGTTCACAGTCGACTTCTCCAACGTATACATTTTCATAATACGTTTTGGCTCGGTGAAGACATAGCTTTCCTCTCTGCGTTTTATCTAAAGCTATTGGACCACTACTACCCTTTCTCTTGTGTGCCTTCTCTTCCTCGGTCCAATCTGTTTTCCATTGTCCTGATTTTTTCAAAATCTTTTGCCTCCTGTAACGATCATCCACCTGCCCTATGAACTTCTTCTCGACTTCTGACACCTTGCATGTCAGGTTATTTCTACGGGCATGTGAAGTATCTAAGGTAATCCAAGGAATGAAGAACTTGGCCAATCTGTCTTCACTCTTCCAGTAGTCCCATTTGTTCATCTGCTTATAATTTGGGACTTCTGGCAACACTGAATCATAATTGGAGAAATAGTATTCAAAACTATCTCTCTCATAAAATATACTAAGCAATAAGCTACATGTAATGCCATATGTCAGCGGGAGGTGATGATATCGAATTCCTTCATCTACAGACGCCGGCAACTGCATGCAGACGTAACAATTCTTAACCTCCATGGCATCCACGTATTCATATAAGAGTTTAGCATAAGCATTTGACCTAAAGTCTCCTTGGGACTCATCTACGTGTAACCTGCGGGCTTCTGCAGCTAATAACGCTTTCTCTTGAGTGTTTTCCCTTTTCTCACCAGCAACAGTAGGTGTAAGCGTTTCTACAGAATTCACATCAGTTACCTTTGCCTCTTCCCCATGTCCCTTTACATAAGAAATTGTTACCACTAAAGCTATTAATATTATCACTCCTACTATTAGTGTACCTATTATACATTTAGCTCTGCGGTTCTGGGTGCCGGCCTCCATTTCGTCAGACAATATGGCTCTCTCTTATCTTAGCAAAAAGTTCTTTTCCTCTCGTTCCTTTACAGTCTCTTTTAATCCTTTTGTCTTTAGAATCCACACAACTGGAAGCTGACAACCTTCTTCGCAAAAGTCCTTTAACAGTTCAATAAAGACAACCCTAGCCCTTCTCCATCAACTCAAGGGAAGTTCCCTAAAATTCTCTGCTTCCTGGGCGCTAGGTAATCTTCTTTTTCTGCTTGTTTTATTTACAAAGTCCTTTAACAGTCTACTATCAGGTTTGTGCCTGTAGCTTCAATAGCATAGTTCAGTATTTCCAAACGAAGATTGTGCTCTTCATGTGCTGTTATCGTTGTACCAAAGTCGGGGAATTGCAATTCTGAAAGGAACATGTGTTTTAACTTGCTGAGGCGGGGAGGTCTGGGGAGCATGAATGTTAGTGACCCTTCTTGTTCGACACCGGGTACCAACAGTCGTATTTCCACGGTGATAATGGGCTCAGAACTGGACACCACCACCGCTCGGATCCTCCCTGTCTCCGGTTTCACAGACATTTGTCGCCAGATATGTCCACTCAGGTGTGGAGTATCTTCTGTTAGGCACACGCACTCTTCTTGACCTTCTTCGGTCCGGTGCTTCAGCGCCCTGAGCACCTTCTTCCGGGTCTGAGTCTTCTGATATCGGAGGAAGGGTTACCTCTGGAGTTGACCTCAGGCTAGAGCTCCTTCTTTGCGGCCAATTAGCTTCTCCACGTGCCCTTCTACTCCTTCTTCTTCTTGTCTGTTCTCGCTCTCTGTCAGACCTGTCAATGTCTGACTCGTACTCCCAGCTACTTTCTCCTTCTGTAGCGTCGTCTGTTTCGCTGTTGTACTGACCGTCCTCAGCTTGGTCAGACTCGTTCCCTGCTTCCGCTGGCACCTCTACAGCTTGGCTAGCCCCCTCTATGGCTTCTCGGTCCTCTGCTGGACGTCTATCCGAGAGAGGAGCTGTTTCTTCCCGAGGTGCTGGAACCCTTCGCGTATGTGACGCGTGGATCCAATTGGGCAGGCCTCCCACCTTCACAGCTGTGTTCGTGATCAGAATGATCTGGAAGGGCCCACGCCAACGAACATCCAAGCAACTTCTTCTCACATGTTTTTTCACCAGGACCCAGTCCCCAGGATACAGGTCATGGCACGGGCCCTGGCACGATGGAACCTCGGCAGCCTGCACCTGAAGGGACACAGAACGAATGGCGTCAGACAGCCCCTTACAATAGTCCAGGATCATATCATCTGTGATATTTAACAGTGCAGTAGTTGGGACAGATGGCAGCCTCATTGCTCTCCCCATTAACACCTCATGTGGTGATAACCCCGTTCTTCTGTCTGGGGTACTACGAAGGCTCATGAGAACCAATGGCAGGGCGTCAGGCCAACTCAGGGTCGTTGAGGAACAAACTTTGGCTATTCTGGCCTTGATCGTGCCATTGATCTGCTCCACAATTCCTGAGGCTTCTGGTCGGTAACTGCAATGCAACTTCTGATCGATATTCAGAGCTGCACAAATCATTTTCACAAGCTCGCTGTTAAAATGTGTTCCCCTATCTGATTCCAAAAAGGCCGGCACCCCGAAGCGCGGAATGAGTTCCCTGAGCAGTAACTTGGCCACTGTGAGGGTGTCGCACCTACGTGTAGGGTATGCCTCAACCCATCTGGAGAACACACAAACAACCACCAGGACATAGCGGAGGCGGTTGCACCTTGGCATTTCAATGAAATCTATCTGCATTCGGTTGAATGGACCTCCAGACCTTCCTATGTGACTCAGTGTAACTGGTGTTCTTTTTCCTACGTTCAGCTGCTGACAGGTCACACAACGCTGGCACACTGCTTCTGCTGCTATTCTAAACTTAGGATTGTACCAAGTCTGTCTAAACACTCTCAGCATAGCATCTCTCCCTAAGTGTACGGGACCATGTATGAGTCTGGCCATTGGACTCACCATCTCATTGGGCAACACTGCTCTGCCGTCTGCTGAGACCCAAAAATGGGACTCACCCATTACACATCCTGCCTTTTCCCATGTTTCTTTTTCAATATCAGGAGCATTTTCTTGCATGTTTGACAGTTCATCCCAAGTATCAACAGTTTCCAGTATCATGGCTAATTCAGACCTTACATTTATTCCACCCACTTCCACCTCTGTGAAAGAGTACCCTTGTTCCGCACAATACCGCGCAACTTCATCAGCATATCTATTGCCTTTCGAAACGAAGTCCTCATTTCTGGTATGTGCGGTGCACTTTACAACTGCGATACCTGCTGGGCATTGCAACGCCTCTAACAACAGGCGCACAAACTCTCCATTGCGAATGGGAGAGCCTGAAGAGGTCATGAAGCCTCTTTGAGACCATAACTGCCCGTAATCATGAACTACCCCATAACCATATTGGCTGTCGGTGTATATGGTGACTCGAATTTGATTGCTGGCCAAGCACGCACGTGTCAAGGCAACAATCTCGGCTACCTGAGCGGAGTGTACTCCTTCCAGGCACCCAGCTTCCACAACTCCAGCAATTGTACAAACAGCATAAGCTGCTCTCAACTGCCCAACTTCGTCTCTTACACATGAGCCATCGACAAAGAAAATTTCGTCTGGGTCGGTCAGTGGCTCATCTACGATGTCGGGTCTGGGTTTGGTGCATAGTTCAGTCACATCGAGGCAGTCATGGTCTGTACATTCATCATCATCCTCGATATCATTTGGGAGTGGCATCAAGGTAGCAGGGTTCAAAACAGAGCATCTCTTGAGGGTCACATTCTCTGCAGCAAGAATAACTTGCTCATATCGCGTGAGCCTGCTGTTGGTCAGATGCTGTGTTTTGGTCCTGGTCATCAACAGTTCAACAGAATGGGGCACGCACACCTCTAACGGGTGCCCCATGACGATATTTTCACATCTCTCAATGCTGACACCCGTTGCAGCAACGGATTTGAGACATCCGGGCAACGCTGCGGCTACTGGGTCTAAAGTAGCCGAGAAATAAGCAACTGGTCTACGGGCATTCCCATGGATTTGGACTAACACAGACAACGCGCACCCTTCTCTCTCACAACAGTAAAGAAAAAATGGTTTATTGTAATCAGGCATTCCCAATGCCGGAGCACGACACAGGTCCTCTCGCAGCTGTAGGAATGCCATCAAACAGTCTTTGTCCCATGGTACCGGATCGCTCACCTCCTTGTGCGTCAGTTTTTGCAAGGGCTTTGCTTTCAGTGAAAAGTTCACGATCCACTGTCGGCAATAACCCACCATCCCTAGGAACATCCTGACCTCTCTCTGTGTCTTAGGCGCATTCATTTTCATGATCGCCTCTATCCTGTCTGGTGACACCTTTCGTTTGCCTTTCTCTATTCTGTGTCCCAAGTACTGCACCTCTGTCAGGCAGTACTGCAATTTTCCCGGGGACACCTTGTGCCCATTGGCAGCTAGGTGATTTAACAAAGCAATGGAGTCCTCCCTGCAAGCTTCTTCTGTTTCTGACGCCACGAGGAGGTCGTCTATGTACTGGACCAGAACTGACTTCTGGGGCAGCACTAGACTTTCAAGATTTTTCTTCAAAAGCTGGTTAAAGATCGATGGGCTCTCTGTATACCCCTGAGGGATACGACACCATGTTAGGACGCGATTTTCCAGCTTAAATGCGAAAAGAAAATGGCTTTCTTCGTCCAGAGGGATCGAAAAGAAAGCCTGACAAAGATCGATCACAGTGAACCACTCAGCTTGGAATGGAATCTGAAACAGTATCACTGATGGATTCGGTACCACTGGACAACACGAAACGACTATGTTATTAATCTTTCGAAGGTCCTGTACTATCCGAAATTTCCCATTTGGTTTCTGCAGACCCATAATCGGGGAGTTGCATGGACTACCCACGATTTCTTTCAGTATTCCCTGTTTAATCATGGACTCGATCACGGGTTTTATGCCTGCAATCGTTTCTGGAGTCAATTTATATTGGGGTGTTCTTGGGAACTCAGCATGCGGTTTCACTACAATTTTCACGGGGTCCACCCCTTTTACCAATCCTATCTCTTCCCCAGTGAAATCCCATACTTCTGGTGCCACTGTCTCTCTCAAGTCCCAGGGGAGCTCATCTACTGTTAAAGTAGGATACAGCTCCACGCATATCCTTGAGTTTGCAACTTTGAAGTCTGCATCATCATCATTGGTCAATACCTCCACTCCCTGAGGTGTACAATATATAGTACAATTCAATTTACACAACAGGTCTCTTCCTAGCAGACACACAGGACTTGAATCGCAAACCACAAACTGGTGCTCATCGCTGTACTTCCCTATTTTCACCTGTACCGGTTCTGTCAATTGGCTGGTTATTCTCCTGTTTGCGACCCCCACCACCTGTATGGTCTCTCCAGACATGGGCAGGTCTGGAACTGCAGCTGATCTGATCGTGGATCTAGTGGCTCCTGTGTCCACCAGAAATGTCGTAGGGCACCCTGCTACTTCTGCTTCCACATAGGGTCCCCTCTGGTCCACCTCCAAGGCTGCCCCGAGGGTGCAGTCTTCTCTTTCCACTCTCTGTCCGGTTAATGGGTCCACATAATAGCACTCTTCCCCTTCTACAAACAGGGGCATTTGTCTATAGGTCTTACCCATAGTCCCTACTCGAGGAGGTTGCGGGAACTGGGCTCGGGGAGGAGCCCCCCCCCCTTTGAGCACCTTTCCTTGGTATGGCGTCACCCCTCTTGTAGGCGCGCTCTGGACCTCTTCCTCCTCTATCTCTTGCTCTCCTATCTCTACATTGTAGGGGCACTCGCGTTTCCAATGCCCCACCTCGTTACACTGGTGGCACCTAGTCGTTTTCTTCAAGGCAGCTATATCTATTCTGGGTCTAAAGGTGGAACTCTCCTCATTGCCCTTGTTCTGACTGTACTGCTTCTTTCCTCCTGTACCTGTCCCTTGCTGCTGTTGCTGCTGTCCCCCCTTTCCTGCTGCCTGCATCTGTACCACCATCAACTTTTCTTTTAGTTTCTTAGCCTTGGAGTCTATCTCATCACAGCAGTACCTGGCATATCTCAGTATTTCGTCTAGGGGTTTACTTTGCCAACAAATCGAGTGTTGCTGAATCATTAAACTAATATCCGGTCTCAGTCCCAGGACGAACTTGGACACAAATTGCCCTATGTCTTTTGGATCCATTACATCCAAGCCGCTATACTGTTTAAACGCCTTCAGCAATCTCTCGTAATATTCGTGGACTGTCTCTTTGGGTTCCTGTCTTGTTCGGTCTATTCTGACCCAATCTATGTCTTGCATTGGCACTTTCTCTTTCAGCCAAGTCATCACTCTCTCGAATTTTGCCATCACAATCTCGGACGGCCCATTAGTCTTAGCATCTCTCTCTGGCTCCGTTGTGGGCCACTCAGCGCTAACCTTGCATGCTGTCCACAGATCTCCTGGTACTACAATGTCAAACAGCGTGTTCAGATCTATCCATAAGACCTTTGAGATTTTTACAAATCTCTCCACTTGCTTGTACCACTCCACTGGGTTTTCCCGTAGTTTGGGGAAGGAGGTGGTAAAAGCAGCTAAATCTCCCCTACTCCAAGGGACATGTACATAGTTCCCATTTGCGACTTCACGCAAAGGGTAAGCTTCTATTCCCTGCTGTCCTCCTGGTGTCATACCAAGCGTGCTTCTCCTGCCGGTCCCTTTCTTGGACCACCTCTCTTCCCACTTATCTAGTGCCCTCCATGTCCTTATTCCAGCGATCAGTTCCCTTATGTGCGTTTTCAGCCCAATCGTTCTCCTCTCATCTAGGTCTCGATCTGTATAATGTAGCCTGTGGTTACCCTGTAATGCTTTGGTTCTTGACAAGTCCACCATATATTTGCCTGCTAGTTCGACTAACTTCTCATGGACTGCTCTCGCTTTTCGAGTAATGTCCTTTGCCATATACAGTATTTCATCCTGTTCATACATTTCCATTCTTTCTAAAGGCAGGGTACCATCTACCATATCATCCAGGTCTGACCTTAAACTGGCGACATCGAGTCTCTTGGCTTTTATCTCAGCTCGCAATATGTCTTTCGAAGGGGGCTCACTGGTCTCCCTACCATCCCAACTTCGAGCTCTACGTTTGGGCTCGGGAGAGTTAATGGGTGCCCTCCCTTGCTCCCATCTCTCCAGGTCCCATGCTCGGCCATCCGATCTTGGAAGGTGATGGAACACGGGCCTGTTACCCCTACTCTTGCTCTGCCCACTCTCTTCTTCTTCTCTCCTCTCACCGCACACCTCTCTGTTATTTTCCCTCTGTTCTCTACTCTCTCTTTGCCTAGTATCGCTCAGTATCTGATACGATCCTTCCTGGTTCCCCATATTCCCTGGGCTGCGCTCATTTCCGTCATCACAGGGACTATGGCGCGACCTCTCACAACTCCCATTCAGTTCTCTGGTGCCGGGCACACAGTGTGGACACTTAAAGCTGTTTCTATACTCTTGCGCTCTCCTCTCCCCTTCACTGAGTATTGGGCGCGCCACCCCTCCACTCCCGGGGCCCCCGTTTTCCAAATCTATTCTATTCCCACTCCGGGCCCAATGGGTGACTCCCCTACTATCTCTCTCTCTACAGTCCCACTCCGGGCTGCTCTCCCCAGCCCCGCAGTGAGTCCGAGCTCGGCTGTCCTGACTTTCCCTTTCAGCTTCCGCAGCTATGATGCTCTTTTGAGCCTTCACTGCCTCATCCCACTGCTTCATGTACTCATTTAGCTCTTGAAAGGATTTTCGTCCAGATCCCCTCAGATCCACTGGCCATCTAGGACCCCCAGGATCTCTTCCTGGGTCCCCTGCTGTATGCATCGGGGTGCTCCACTCTCTCGGTATCGGCATCTGACTTGGGGAATTGATCGTATCGTTCCTTCTTGCCTTCTCTGCTCTTTCTCTGTCCTTCCGTACCCGTTCTTCCCCTCTTGCTCTCTCTTGGTCATATATCGATATTATAGGACCTATGGTAACAGGTACCTGTAGTGCATCTGGTAATGCGTAGGATGTGGCGCTTTCCGTTTCCGGCGCTCTTTGTACCACAAACCTCCCGACTACCTGTTGCACCTGACTAGGCTGGGACAGCTCTTTCTTTGCCTCCGGATCCCACTCTGAACTGGGAAGCGGTCTATGCTCTCCTGCATTGCCCCCCTTTTCTCCTTCTGTATGCTCGACCTCTCCCCCTGCTCTATTATACGGGGGTGGCCTGTCTGTCAGTAATCTGTTTATCAGGCTGTCCTCTGTTTCGCTCTCATCATCTTCTTCTAGGGGGCTTTTATTTACGGGCACCTCTAACACTGGGTACAGTTTATTTACTTCCATGTTATGCACTCTCCATCTTTTAGCATCCGCATCCCACCTGGCATCCTGCACTGCCCTTACCGATCGTTTCACCCTTTCTTGTCGTCTGTTCATATTCTTTTCATGCGCTGCCCTAATCCATGCATCAAGAGCTTCAAACTGGGTCGGTCTAGGCAAGGGTCTCATTGAGGTCATGACTGATTTTAATCGATGTAACACCTCTAATCTGAACGTCCCGTACTTCGGGAACGTCAGTTCCTCATTTCCTTCAGTAATCTTACTCCACTCTGATATCCAAAGGATCGTATGCAGCCCAACATTCACTGCCATATAACGAGCCGGCGTACCCTCCGGCGGGGCTTCTTCCCCTTCATACGATCCCCGCTTCTCTTTTTTAAACACCGCTCTCAGCCATTTAAAACACTTCATAATTATGCGCACAATATCCAGCCTCGCTACTCTGTTTACTTCCTGATGACAATCCACCAATCCTGTCGCGGCTTTGCTAACTTGGCCTATCGCAGCGCGGTCTTTCTCCGGTCGGCCAATCACGTCGCGACCCTGTCTGACGTCTTTGCTAGCTGGCCTATCACAGCGCGGTCTTTCTCCGGTCGGCCAATCACGTCGCGACACTTTCTGACGTCACTTTTCTCCGCTTCGCAGCAGCACCCCTCCTTTCTCAACTCGTCTCCCGGTTATGCATGCGTCCCATTCATACACCGAAAAATGACTACTTCCGACCAAGCGGTCACTTCTCTCGACTGTACGTCCACAGTCTATATGTAATTGTCAACACAACTGACGAAATGTCTATCGTCTCTCTGATAGGTTGCTTACACACACAGTAACTTCCGACCAGCGTCCGTTACTCACGCACTCACTCTTACGGTCCCCCTATCTCGGTCTTTCGGGTGATCAATGGTACCTCATGACCCCCTTCACACTAGTTAACAATTACTCTGGGTGTCCGATACACCCGAACCACTTAAGCTCTCCTTGAACTTAAGATTTCCACCGGTTGCGCGCGCTCACAACCTGTTCCACAGTCACTCTACAGACATTCAACTCCGCCAGACATTACAACATAGATACAATACAAAACACCGCAATCTAACACGCATAACCCTTTATACTCACTCTCGACCGATACTGCTGCCTTTTCTGTCTCACGTCATCCGGATCTTCTTCAGCGGGCTGTTCTTCCGATCATCGATCTCTAGGGGCCTTGGGGTAAGCTAACCTGGCCTAGGTCACCGTCCTCAAGAAGGCAACCATCCTCTATAGCTACCAACTGGAAGGGCGAGATTTTGATCGATACTTTACCACTATTGATCTAAACCTCGATCTGGTCGACTGAACCTTTGTTGCCTGTCTGTGAGGAAAGAAAGTGCACCTCTCTGCAAGTTAGTTCACCCAATAAAGGACTCTGCTCCCAAAGATCACAAACAACTTCTAGCTTTCAAAAGTTTATTGTAAGGATATGATAAGCTGCAAATACAGGCATCTCAGAATGAGATTCACGAGATACACAGGTCCAATTACATACATGTGCTCTCGGAAAGCCCTCAGACGAGCAACGGAAATCACTAACACAAGTTCTAAGAATAATAAAGCTATCAGCATTGACGCATATCTCTCCTTCATTTAAGTTGGAGGAAAAACGCACAGGTTAGGCTGTCCCTACCCTGCTCTAGATGGTATCCCTACTTAACCAAGTCCCAACCTAACAAAGGTGTCAGCAGTGAATGACCCCCAAGGGAAGTCACTCACTCTAAGTCTCTTGGTGAAAACCTATAGTTCTCCAGTCATGACCCCTCTCTGCCTACCCATCCGCTCTCTAAAGGGTCCTCAGGTATCTGCTCTAACTCCACCCAGGGGTGCTGTCCCTAATACAAAACAGTCAACAACATTTGAGACGCCCCTTGCGAGACGCCCCTCACGTGGTGTAGCTTCTGGCTTTTTCCATGATGCTTTGTATTGGGCCTCATACGTTAGAGTTGACCTTGCTTCTCAGACTCTTCTCCGGCCCGCTGATACCCCTTAAACATTCCAGAACCCTCCTCCATGTCTGGGCCGTCTACTGAACAGACCTCTATTCATTCATTTATAATTGGATCCCCCCTTTTCCTTTGCAGACAGATATCTGCAGCCAAGAACCCAACTCTCATAGACCTCCAAAAAAGGCTTGCAACATTTCTCAGCCCAGACATGTACGTGCAAATCGATGTTAAAACATTTCAGGCCTACAATATTTCTCATCATGATTATAGCATTCAACTTCTTCATTAATTAAAGCATGTTAATATTCTTATTCTATTATTCAGTAAACATCTCTATAAATCATGGCCCATTTAATGCAATGACCAAAACATTAATACAATCTGTGTCGTGAAAAGAAACACCTTCCCTTTTAGCTCTGGCCCTGAGGCCTACCACATTCTGCGTTTAACCACATACCATCTTACATTTTAACAGCTACACGACATGGATTCAGAAATAATCACATCTACTAAAATCATATAATGTCACACATTTCTGTATTAGTTCCACTTCTACTTAAATCTCTACATTAGCTATACATTCAGAATATAATTACAGATACTATTAGCACTCATGGCATTTCTCCTCATGATTTGTGCTTACTACAGGTAAGTGTGATGTACTCATACATTTAAGTCAGTTTGCGCTCTCTCAAGGTGTAGCCATTTGTATGCGAAAAGGAGTAGGGAAATGTTTAAAAACACTCTCTGATAAATGGGGCAGATGGGGACTGGCTGAGCTAAAAATCGGAAGCTGTAAATTTACCTTATGTTGCATCTATGGTCCCAATCTGGATGATGCCGAATTGTTTAACACTATGAATACAGAATTATCCACTTGGACACAACCGATTATAGTCTGTGGAGACTTAAATATACACATGTCAGCCGATTGGAATATTAGATCAGAGAAGAGATATATGGGTCGGAAGGTCAAAACTTATAAAGCACTTAGAGACCTGGTACTTAGTAATGGGTTAACTGATGTCTGGAATAAATTTCATTATAATGACCCCGGATATACTTTTTTTTCTACTCCTTATCATAAATTTGTTCGTTTAGACTATTTTTTTGTATCCTCAATTTTTTGGGAGAAAATTCGTATTGAGGTACTACCACAAGTCATCTCAGATCATAATCCCATAATCGCTGAGATGCAATTTTCTACTGATTGCCCAAACTCCACTAGATCCTGGTCATTTCAAAGAAATGTATTATTAGATGAAGAATATCTTCAATTTATGGTTAATATTATTAAAGATTACTTTCTAATAAATAACGATACTGCCTCTCCACAAGTAGTTTGGGACTCTTTTAAATCTATTGTACGGGGCGAGACAATCAGCTTTGCAAATTATAAGAGGAAAAAAAACCAAACAGATTTTAGGGACAGGTTAAACAAGATTAGGCAGGTCGAGTTGGATTTATCTACCGCATGCAAAAATAATGCTAACATAGAGGATGTACAAACACGATTAACTATTGAACGCTCAGGTCTTCGAACACATATTGCTGAAGAAGTAGCCGCAAAATTTAAACAATACAAAACGGAACGGTACGAATTTAGTGAACGTACAGGAAAAATTTTAGCACAGCGCTTACGACAAAAATCGTCTTATAACGAAATACAATGTGTTAAAGATACAAATGGAGTCCTCCACGAAAGTAGGGAAGGCATATTAGAGGCATTCCAGGGTTTCTATAAGATGCTTTATAATGATTTTAACAATGAAGTTGACAAGACTCTCAATCCCACAGATTATTTTCAAACCATTAACCAACTTTCTTTGAGTACAGATGATATAGATTTATTTGCCAGGTCAATAAGTTGGGAAGAGATTGAAAGGGCTATCACGAGCCTCGCAGCTGGTAAAGCCATGGGGCCCGACCAGATTCCTCTTGAATTTTATCGGACATTCAGATTCTTGCTGAAACCAGAGCTGCTTAAAATCTTCAATATAGCATTTCAAGACAAAGCTCCTGATTCCTGGTCTACGGCCACTATAGTCGTTTTTGTCAAAAAGAACAAGGATCCAAAGGAATTAGGCTCGTATCGGCCCATTTCCCTGATTACAGCTGACAGCAAGATTTATTCTAAAATTCTCGCAAATAGACTAAACGATGTTATGCCGGGTTTGGTTTCCAATATTCAACACGGGTTTATTAAACACAGGGACACCACAGATCACGTTAAACGTGTTATTGCACTGTTGGATTGGGCTCAGGCAAAGGAATCCCCAGTCGGAGTTATTCTACTTGATGCTGAAAAAGCGTTCGATAGAGTCGATTGGGGGTTCCTTTGGTCTGTGCTAAAATGGAAGGGTTTTCCACTACAATTTATTCAAGCTGTACAGTCACTTTATTCAAATGCAAAGGGTGTAATAAGATTAGGTGCGGATATTTCTAGTCCATTTTCAATCACCAGGGGGACCAGGCAAGGGTGCCCCTGCTCTCCACTTTTATTTGCACTTTATTTAGAACCTTATTTGAATAGATTAACTACAGAACCTGGTATTCTACCTGTCCGACTCCATGAGATTGACTACAAAGTCCTAGCTTACGCAGACGATGTGGCCATTGTAACCCCTGATTCTTCTTCCGCCTTACCTAAAATAATAGAAATTGCCAGTGATTTTGGAAAATTTTCTGGATACAAATTAAATATCTCAAAAACCCAAATTGTACATTCTAAAACTGGTACACCTACCGATATCCCAATAAACGATACTGCTACATACCTTGGTGTAACTATATCATCCAAAGTAGATGACATCGTTGGACTAAATCTGGATCCTTTACTTATATCCACTAACAGAACCTTAGAAAGGATAAATAATCTACATCTATCTTTATTTGGACGGACCAATGTTATTAAGATGTTGATTTTTCCAAAATTTCTTTATTTTTTTCGAACCATTCCCCTATTTTTCTCTATGTTTCTTTTTAATAAAATAGATAGGATGTTGTCTAGATTTCTTTGGGGGTACCGCCGTTCAAGAAGATCTTTAAAATGGTGTATCTTACCGCAAGGGCGTGGTGGGTTGGGAGTTCCGAACTTTAGAATGTACTACTGGGCTATAACTCTTAAAACAATTAAGGTTTTATTATTTCATGATCATGTCAATGAAACCTTCTTGTCACCATCCATTTTTGAAATGCTTATGGGAGCTCATGTGCGCCAATGTTTATTAATATTTATGGAGCCGAGCTACTACAAAAAAACAAAATTTAAGGTTCTTCTTTCTGCTTTTTTGGTTTGGAGACAAATTAATAAAGCTTTACGGATAATCCCAAAATTTAACTTTTATACACCCATCTGTTGTAATATCTCGTTATCTGGTACCCTTCAAGATATCCCCACGAATCGATTCCGCTTAGGACAGATTCATTCAATTGGACAATTGTATCAAAATGGGGCTCTAATGTCTTTTTTCGAACTTCAAGATATATTTGGTCTCTCCAGAAACGGATTTTTTAAATATCTACAAATTCGCAGAGAGCGGTAGGAGGGATAGCCGCATTGGCACAATTTATCAGCTAATGGTCAACAGGTTGCATGATGATCTCGACCAACAAGCCCAGAAATGGGAAAGGAAACTGTGTATAGAAGGGATAGATCTGGTAAGGGCGTTTGAGATCAGCAATAAAACATTAATTAACAGTTCTCTTAAAAGTCAACATTATATGGCATCTTTAGATCTTTACTATACACCGGCAAAACTGGCCAAATGGAAAGCTACGAAAGGTATTAACTGTAGTCGATGTGGTACTTTAGCAGCAGACTCATGTCATATGTTTTTTAGCTGTTCTAAACTATCTGTATATATAGATAGGATAGAAAAGTTTTTGACTAATTTGCTTAATACTAATATTAAGTTATGTCCATCTGTGATTATTTTTGGCTTATATGTTCCTCCCGAGAGTTTATCTGTTGATCAAGAATATTTTCTGTTTATCGGAATGTCTATCTACCGTTTTTGTATCACCTCAAGATGGCTAGATGTTGACCCACCATCATTTGAGCAATGGTTGGGAAAGTTGTTAAACGTATATAGAATGGATAAAGCAGTGTACAAATTGAAAGGACACAGAAAGAAGATATTTGCTAGGAAATTATGGTCTCCTATTGATAATTGGATTTAATTTTTTAACGACCACATCTGTAAAAAGAGATATCTCATGTTTTCTATATCTCACCGGTTTATTTTCTCTTCTTTTTCATCTAATTCCTACCTGGCTTTGTTAATAATGTATTAGTAATTATGCGAATGATTGTCATTGTTTAAAATGTTTTTTGTTGTTTTTTTTCATCCTTGTATTTTGTATGCCTCTGCCATTGAAAATAAAAAAATAAATAAAAAAAAATAAAATATCCTAGAGGAACTTCGTACCTAGTGTGAAAATATTGATGTTATCGAGCCCATTAATGAATGACAAGAGGAGGCTCAGTCTTGGCCAGTTCTTAATGAACTGCCCCTTCTTGACTTGCCCTCCTTCTCTGCTCTCTCATTTTTGGGAAATGCTCCCAGGATCTGGAATTCTCTCCTGAGAGAACTGCCCTGCAACCCCTCACTTTCCGGCTTTAAACGGGACCTTAAATACCAACTGCACAACAAATAGTTTAACTCACACCTTAACTGAGCTTGTTTCCCAAACCTCACGCACATTCGGACTTGACCAGGTGCAGCGGTAAATTTATTGTTTCAGCTGTCTACTATGTCTTGTACTCTTTCAGCTCATGCTGTTCCTATGTCTGCATTCTGCAACTACCTTTGTGGCCCAACAACTTTCTGTGTCTGTATTTGTGAATGTACTTCATTCATATCATTTTGTATTATATGTCAAGCGCTCTTATACCTTCTGGTCTAGCTAGCGCCACATAAAACGTATAAATAAATACAATAAATAAATCTGCTCTATACACCTCAGTGAAATCAGGCTTACAAGATGAGCCCCTCAAACCAGACTCTATCCTGTAACTGCAAGAAATGGTTCTTCCCCACTTACTTGAGACAGTAAATGTATCCCTGTCTTCGGATACGGTTCTCCAGTCTTGGAAGCAGGCAAAAGTTTTCCCTCCTGAAAAAGCCCTCCATTTACCCTTCTAGTCCTGGGAACTACTGCCTCATTTCCCAACTCCCTTTCCTAGCCAAAGTGGTGGAAATACACAGTAACACACATTTAGCAGAGTTTTTAGAATGTAGCAGCATTATGAACATTTCCCAAAATGTTTCAGGTCCTAACATAGCTCAGAATCTGCCCTTTTGTCTGTCACAGAGATGCTTCATAGAGAGGTGGATAAAAGCAACTCTACTAACTTCATACTTATAGACTTGAGTGCCGTCTTGGACACAGTCTCTCATAGGATGCTTTTTATAGTGTCTGCATGACATAGCCATATGGGGCAATGTGCTCTTAAGGTTCAAATCCTTCCTTAGCCACCACTCTTTCCATGTTGTCTCTCCCCCTTTCTCTACATCTCCGGAACTCTTGGAACATGGGGTTCCCCAGGGTTCCTCTCTGAGTTCTACTCTATCTAACGTATATGTTAGAGCTTTGGGTAGATAATGAAACTCCTTGGGGTCTCTATTGTTCCATATGCATATGATACCCAGCTTATTTTTTCTTTCTCCGGCATATGACTAAATTCCAGAGCTGCATGTTGTCAGTGGCCAGCTGGATGGACGACCATTGTCTGAAATTAAATTCCATTAAAACAGACATCCTACCATATGATAAGCACTCAGTCGTGGCAATTCTGTGGTGGCCAGACAGCCTAAAACCACCCGCACCCAAGTCCTATGTGAAAAATCTGGGCATATGACTGGACAGCTCCATTAGTCTCGAGAAACAAGTTACCACTCTGGCAGGCATTTGTTTTGGTCTTCTGAGAAGACTGAAACCTATTATCGGCCTATTCAAACCGCATATTGATGATTGATGATTATTCAACCTTGTATTCTATCCCACCTAGACTACTGCAACATCTTCTGTCTAGGTTGTAATAAATCTATCCTTTAGAGATTACATTCAGTCCAAAATATGGCAGCCAGATTGCTGTTTTCCCTCTCTAAGTTCTGCTCCACTTCAGGGTTTTGTCGCAAGCTCTAATCCTATGTGAAAAATCTGGGCATATGGCTGGACAGCTCCATTAGTCTCGAGAAACAAGTTACCACTCTGGCAGGCATTTGTTTTGGTCTTCTGAGAAGACTGAAACCTATATCGGCCTATTCAAACTGCATATTGATGATTGATGATTATTCAACCTAGTATTCTATCCCACCTAGACTACTGCAACATCTTCTGTCTAGGTTGTAATAAATCTATCTTTTAGAGATTACATTCAGTCCAAAACACGGCAGCCAGATTGCTGTTTTCCCTCTCGAAGTTCTGCTCCACTCCAGGGTTTTGTCACAAGCTCCAATGGCTGCTGTTGGAGAGGTGAATTCAATTTACCGCCCTTAGCACAGCGCATAGGATCTTTAACGCTCAAGGTACTCCCATCCAATCTGACCAAATGCGACCCTATCTTCTGACCAGAGAACTTCTCTCTGTAGAGCTAAATCTGGCGGTGACCACCCGGTTCTACAGGAAACATGGCGTTGGGTGCTTTTTTTGAGTTTTGGCTCTGGCCCTCCGGAATTGTTTGCCTCTCGAGCTAAGAAATATTCAAAAACACTTTGATCTCAGGAAGAAGCTTAAAACCTGACTTTTCATTTAATAGGAGGTCTTTGTCCCTTTTACTGTACCTTTGGTGTGATGCGCTGGTCCAGTGGTTCAGTGTTGGAAAGACCCTTTGCTGGGGCTGCTATGCGCTTTCTAAACACAATTCACATAACATAACATGCGACCACCTTTTTCAAGCATTTTCCTGAAGTAAGAAGGCGTGAAATGGGCAAAAACAATAGGGTTCAGCTTGGTATTCTTGAACAGTGGGTTAATAACTACTTCTTTACATGCATGAGGGACTATTTGGAATTCTTTGCCACTATTAAAAAGCATTGGTTAAGAAAGGTTCAGGGGCAAAACAGAAGGTGACCTGTCCTCTGGTCGCTCCCCACACCGCATGGCTCCTCCCAGGTGTCCGTGTCCGTGACTCTGCCCCACTGCTGCCGCTGCCGAGGGCTCGCCGCTGGTGTGCCCCTGGTATCTGTTTTCTTTTGTCTCCTCTGTTATTTCCCCACTGTGCTTGTATCTTGTATTTTGTTTTAGGCGATCCTTTTCTGCGCCCCTGCCCTCTGTGCCCCCCCGCTCCCCGCTTCCCGCCGCTACTCCCCTGTGGCCCCGCCCCTTTTGCATCCATGTCCCGTGCCCTCACTCATTGGCCGGCCCGCTCCCGCCTCCCAGCTGCTCCTCCCTCCCACTTCGTCTCTTATGGAGGACGCTACGCGGAAGCGTAGCGGACTCGCGCAGCGGGCGCGCCACTGGCGTGCCGAAGACGCGCCAAAGGCAAGCCCATCTGCGCCCATCCACGCCTTGACCGCGCCCAGCACCAGAACCCCTGGACCCTGCGCCCGCCGCAACGCCAGACTGCACTACGACTCAAGCACCCTCCGCGCACTCAACACCGGACGATACCACCCCTGCTGCCAGGCAACTCCGAAGCACACCCAAGGACCCTTCACCTGCCGGAACTGCAGTTTCACCAGCATCCGGCCCGCCAAACCACCAACCAGAGAACTCAACCACCTCAGATGCATCCTCCTCAACACCCGCTCCGCCCGCAAGCACGCCATCAAACTCTGGGACCTTCTTGATTCCACCGCCCCCGACGTCGCCTTCCTAACGGAGACCTGGCTGAATGCCACCTCAGCAGCGGACATCGCCATAGCCATCCCACAGGGCTACAAGATCTCCTGCAGAGACCGCGACAACGGAGTTGAAGGGGGAACAGCCATCGTCCACAAAGACACCCTCAGAGTCTCGACCAACACCGACGACACCCTCACCACTGCCGAACACATGCACTTCCAGATCCACACCGACCCCAACATGACCCTCAGAGGAACACTCGTCTACAGACCACCCGGACCACGACCACAGTTCAACGACACCATCGTCGACCTCATAAGCACCCACGCCCTCGCCTCCACGAACTACATCCTCCTCGGAACTTCCACCTCAAAAACAACAACGACGCCAACTCCACCGCTCTCATCGACAACCTCGCCAACCTCGGACTCAATCAGCTCGTAACGACCCCCACCCACGCCGCCGGACACACGCTGGACCCAATCGTCTCCACAAGCCCCCATGTCTCCTTCAACCACACCACCGAACCCCACTGGACCAACCACAGATGCCCCACTGGACCGACCACAGATGCGTCCACTTCACCTTCAGGAAACCCACCACACACCACTGCACCCAACAGCTGCGATGCCGCTGCTGGGGCAAGGTCACCAAGGACCAACTGACAACCACCCTCGCCCTGAGACCACCCGCCGACCCCATCGACCCTGACACCGCCGCGACCAACCTCAAACAGTGGATCAGCGACTGCGCCAACACCCTCGCCCCTCTCAAGATCTCCACAACCAGCCACACCAACAAGAAAGCCACCTGGTTCACCAAAGACCTCCGGACATCCAAGCGCACCTGCCGGAAGCTGGAGAAGAAATGGCTCCACGACCGAACACCAGACAACCACACAGCCCACAAGAACGCCACCCACAGACACCACCAACTCATCAGGACCACCAAGAGGACCGCCTTCAAGGACCGCCTAGACAACAACTCACACACCACAAAAGAGCTCTTCAGCATCGTGAGAGAACTCTCCAACCCCAGCTCCAACACCAACGACATTCCACCATTACAGGACCTATGCGACTCCCTGGCCACCTTCTTTCATCGCAAGATCACCGACATCCACGACAGCTTCAACTCCGACACCCCGCACCCACCACCGAGACCACCACCCCCACGACCTACACCTGCACCAGCCGCCTGACAGCCTGGTCCACCGTCAGCGACGAAGACACCATCCAAACCATGAACTCCATCCACTTCGGATCCCCTTCCGACACCTGCCCTCACCACGTTTTCAACAAAGCCAGCACTACCATCGCGCCCGACCTCCGGAAAACAATCAACATCTCCTTCGAAACAGCAACCTTCCCGGAAAGCTGGAAGCACGTCGAGATCAACGCCCTACTGAAGAAACTCAAGGCGGACCCCAAGGACCTCAAGAACTTCTGGCCCATCTCCCTGCTTCCATTCCCGGCAAAAGTGACAGAGAAGATTGTCAACAAACAGCTAACCCGCTACCTCGAAGACAACGACATTCTGAACCCTTCCCAATCCGGTTTTCGCAGCAACCACAGCACCGAGACCGCCCTCATCGCCGCCACCGACGACATCAGGATCCTGATAGACAAAGGAGAAACAGCAGCCCTCATCCTCCTGGATCGATCAGCAGCCTTCGACACGGTCTGCCACCGCACCTTATCAGCACGCCTCCATGACACCAGAATCCAAGAGAAGGCCCTGGCCTGGACCACATCCTTCCTCTCCGGCAGAACCCAGAGCATCCGCCTCCCACCCTTCCGGTCGAAAACCACCAAGATCATCTGCGGCGTCCCTCAGGGATCCTCCCTCAGCCCAACTCTGTTCAATATCTACATGGCACCGCTCACCCGCGTCGCACGACAACATAGCCTCAACATCATCTCCTACGCCGACGACACCCAGCTGATCATCTCCCTCACCGAAGACTCCCACACCGCCAAAGGAATGAAGGCCGTCACCGACTGGATGAAGGACAGCAGACTGAAGCTGAATTCAGACAAAACGGGGGTCCTCATCCTCGGACCCACCCCATCAGCCTGGGATGACTCCTGATCACCCACATCTCTAGGCACTGCCCCGAAACCCACCGACCACGCACACAACCTAGCGGTCATCCTCGACTCCGCCCTCTCCATGCCCAAGCAAGTCAACGCCGTCTCCGCGTCCTGCTTCAACACCCTCCGAATGCTCCGCAGGATCTTCAAATGGATCCCCCCGACACGAGAAAAACCGATCTGAGAAGCCTACACTGGCTTCTCGTCAACAAGAGGATCACCTTCAAACTCCTCATCCACGAACACAAAGCACTACACAACACCGGACCTACATACTTCAACGACCGACTCAGCTTCCACACCCCCACCCGCAGTCTCCGCTCTGCCAGCCTCGCCCTCGCCTCAGTTCCTCGTATACGGAAAACCACCGCCGGCGGCAGATCCTTCTCCTACCTCGCCGCCAAAACCTGGAACGCTCTCCCTACCAGCCTACGACCGACCCAGGACCTGCTGGCCTTCAGGAGACTTCTCAAGACCTGGCTCTTCAATCAGTAGAAGCCCCATCCCCCCCCACCCCTTAGCGCCTTGAGACCCTCACGGGTATGTAGCGCGCTTTAGAAATGCATTGATTGATTGATTGATTGATTGAAGGTCTGGCACTGCACTATGGGACTGGGTTGAGAGTGTCCCTACATCGCAATGTCACAGTGGCCAGCGTGGGCAAGTAGTATTTCCGTTCAGATAGTGGAATACAGTGTTAATACCTTATCCCCAAAATAAAGAGATAACTCGTTGTATAGATCCTGTGAGGGAATCGGCCACCTCTGTGAACAATGAGGATTACCAAACATGTTTATGATTTCTTGCTCCTGATTGGCTGTTTACATTAGGGTGGCTGTATTGCGCCCCCTATCATGTGCCAAGGAGAGATGTGCTGATAGGGCAGAATAGGGCTATTGTCAGGAGCACTCATTGAGTTTCAAGATATTAAAAGAGAAGCAGAAAACTAACAGTTTCCTACATCCCAAACATCAGCTGCTTGTGTACCTTATTCATAATGGCATTCTCGGTCGTAAACGTATGTTTATGTCAAAAATGTCTTGATTTACGTATGTAATGAATTCTCAGAAAGATTCCTGATTGGCGTGAATGGGTATAATGTTTCATTCTGCGAAGCCATGAGTACGTAAAACTGCACGCAAGAGCGTGGCTAGACTTGTACGTTTGTGAACGCTTACAAAGTTGCTCATTATGAGGCATTCACAAAGTGTGCTCGCACACCTGCTTCACGAATAGCAGAAGAGTAAAAGTACGTTCATGTGGCATCACAGGACTTTAGCTTTACACTTTTTTTGCGCATTTGGGCTCAATCAATGATTTCCGATGGGGCTGCCCATCCCTAAGAGATGCAGAGAGTGGAGCAGGGCCGGCGAGCGAGGGCGGCGGCCTTCTCTGCCCTGCTGCCTACGTCTGGACTACCGCCTGACGAAGGGCTCAGCCCCGGGGTAATCACGGCCCTGACAGCACTGGAAGACCATAATCAGTCAACAGCCTTTCTATTAAAAGAATCAGCTATCAGTCTGTGAGATGTTTTAAGGTCAATCCACGTCTCCGGCTGTGATTATCAGACATATGTGGTGATTACTCTGAACCGTTTTAGAACGGAAACGGTGGGAACTTGATTCAAGTGAGTGAGTCACAAAGTACGAAATGTTTCTGAGCACGCTGTAACCTACAAAGAAGGAACACACTCAACGAGCCTTCTGTATCCAGTGACTGTATTCCGTCATTTAGAACAGGTGTAATTAGCAGGAGCAAAAATACACCGACGCAAAGAACAGTTGAGCTGGGTATTTTCTTTTGTTGTTTTTTTATTTTCATGCAACGTTTTACAGATTGTATTTAAGCACGTTACAATTCAACAATACGACAGCATGATGCCGTTCTAGGTACAGCATTATGATATCCCCGGAAAGTTTAGTTCAATAGAGTTATACATACAATCTATATGTGGACTAAGCCAGTGGCGGCTCCTATGCCATGGCGGAGGAGCATAGCCCCCTGCTTTCTCGCAGTGCGAGAAGCAAAAACATAAAATGGTAATAACTTTTAGTTAGTACCACTTTATGTTTTCTTTGCCGGCTGGTGGGTGGGCGGGGCTGCTCTGCAAATGGAGCAGGGCAGGGGAGGAGTGGTTTGCCCACTCCTGTGTGAGCAATGACTGTTTGGTCGACCCTCTCGCGCTGCCCAAACCAGTCATGCACTCTTTCCTCATCTCCATGCAGGCTGCATTGCAGCCTGCAGGGAGAACATGCCCACTTCTCCATGACCAATCACAGCATTGTAATTGGCTTAGGGGAGGTAGCACGGCTGGCTACTTCTGGTTTACGACCCCCCCCATGTGTGATCCATGTCCCCACCGCGATCACCCCCACCCGCGAGCCATGCCAGCTGCAACTGGGCTAAGCACTGTAGTGTGATCTTTGACTCTAGCATACACAGTGACAGATACCACTAGTTTGTGAAATAGTAGTGAACGATCAACTACTTGTCTGCTGCTGATGATGACACTGGAAGAATGCAGGAGCAGTTTCTCAAAGGACCAAATATCCCTAGGATGTGAGGCTGTTGTAATGATTGGGCATAAAGTACTAATTGTTCCTTGCCAGGTCGAACTGGGACAGAATATAGGCTCGGTCATCACAATAAAAGTAGCCACCGTTAGTGAGTCAGATAGCTAAAAAAGTGGCCCATATGTCTGCAAATCCGAGCAGTTTTGAACTTGTAAAGACAGGGCTGTAAGTGTTTTGCAAGACATGCAAGGTATTGCAAGGTATGGGAGACTGCATGGATTTTGTAGGCCCGTAGCCTGTTTGTGATAGGCAAGGCCTTAAAGTGGTACAGGAACAGACCGTGGTATGCACAGTTTACGAGGGTGTTGGTTAGGGCCACAAGCGACCTTAAGTCCCTTTATTTATATCCTCAGGCTGAGCCTGTGGTCAGATAGCAAAGTGGTAACAAAGTATTGTGTGCACATAAAGTATTTTTGCCTCTGGTTTGGGGGAAGACAGTACCGCTGAACCCTGGAGGCTACTGCAGCCCCAGTCTCATCTGCCTGTCGTTTGAGACCTCGTCAGCCTGGGGTGGCTGCAGTTTCATGATGGGCCTTTGAGGACAATGCTGGGGTGGTTGTATCACTCTCATCTGGCCCCACATGCTCCTAGTCATTGCCTCCTCCTGAAGGGGTGAGGGGGAAGGTGCTATCTACTTCTCCATCAACATTTTTCTTGGGCTCCTGCATCGAGGCACCACGATGCCAAACCACTTCTTTGAACCAGGAAATGTTTTTCACAACTCTGCACTGCCCACATCTTAATGTGATCATGGAGTCATTGATCTTGACAATCTCCCATACCTCAGGCTCATAGAGGGTTATGAACGTTCACCCTGGGTGTCGATCCTTCATGACGACCCTCGCTCGGAACTGTGGGTTCTTTTGCTGCCCCATGTCGGCTGATCTTGTCGTTCATTGTCAGCCTTCTCCTCTTTGTCGCTTCAACGTAAAGTTCAGCAAGTTTCCATCCATTGGTCAGTCGGGATTCTATCTCGAGGGTGACACTTAAACAGTAATGCAGCGGGTGCATAGTTGGTCATGCTATGGGGAGTTTTCCTGTAGACTCTCAGGAGCTTGCGTAAACAGCTTTCTACAAATTCTCTTTGGTCAAACCCTATTTGCAGGTCTCTGTTTAGAGTCCATATAAACCTCTCTACCTCACCATTGGCTTGGGGCCACTGAGGGGTAATTTATCGATGACGGACAGCCAGCAATGCCATGTAATCTTGGAACTCTTGGCCTCGGAACAGGGGTACAATGTTTGACTTCACCTCTTCAGACAGCCCCAGCAGTGCAAACGTCTTCTCCAGAACTGCCCAGACATGTTAGAACGCTGTAGATGGCACCAACTCCACCACAGGAAATTTCAAGTAAGAGTCGATCATCACTTGTGTGGTGAGCTCATCAGGGAAGCTCCAAAATTCTATGCTTATTCTAGACCACAGTTCGAGTCTGGGTTTCTCCATCAGCACTGGTGAAGGTAGTTGTTCCCCACTGGTTATTGCTCAGGGATGGCATTGCTGTATTTTCTCATCCACCATAGCATCCATCCCAGGGAACCAGACTTTGCTTCACAGCTGAGCTTTGGTCTTGGCTGTTCCTTGATGTCCCAGGTGGGCCATGTTGATCATCTGGTCCCACAAACTCCTGGGTATGACATTATGTTGGCCTTTCAGCAGTAATCCATCTCAGCTCTCACTCAGCTCATTCCTCACTTGCCATAGTTGTTGTCGAATGTTACGTTCTTCATGCATCTGCACCTTAATCCCATTTAGGAAATGCTGCCACTGTCACTGAGCTAGTGCCTCCTTTGCTCTGGTTATACTGCTGTCTTCCTTGCATACCTTGCAGATCTCTTCCAGTGTTATTGCCTCGGGACATGCCCCACCCACAATCATCTGCATGAGCTCTTCAGTGTTTTTTTCATCCACCTCCACTTTGTCACCTCTATTTGTGGCAGGATGCAAGGACAGATAGTCGGTGGGGTTGTGAGCTCTGGGCCGATAGACAATTTGGAAGGCGTAGGCTTGTAACTGAACTTGCACACCTCTTGATTCTTGGACAGGCAAGGCGGGAAGCACCTGTGAAGATCAGGATAAGTGGCTTGCTGTTCATCACCACTCTAAATGTATGGGAACATAGGTAGAGGTAGAAGTAATGACAGGCCCACCTTATTGCAAGGGCTTCTTGATTTGAGCACACAGAGTCTTGGTCGATGATAGCGCTTGGCTAGCACATGCCATTGGCGTCCACTCTCGCTCTCTGTTCTCTTGCAGGAGCACCACTTCTAGGCCGATGGGGCTTTCATCGACCACCAGTTCAGTCCTCTACTGAGATTGAAAGTAAACCATGGTGGCTTTGTCCAAGAGAGGTGCCTTGATCACTTGTAACACCTTTGCGGCCGGGCTTCAGGCCCGACACGTCGATCTTTGTTAGGCTCCGCAGAGGTTTTGCCGTTGTGGTTAGATTTATGATGAATCTCCCTCAGTACATCATCATCCCCAGGAAAGTACATACTTTTATTCGGTTTTGGGGTATGGGGGCATCTCATATTGCCTCTGCCTTCTTTGGATCGACCATAAGCCCTTCCCTGGAGAACACATATCCAAAGAACTTGATTGAGTTCTTGTAAAAGGAGCACTTTCTCTGCAGCATGAGGCCACAATCCGTCAGCTGTTTGAGGGTGGCCCGTAGTCGAGCGTAATGTTCTTCTAGGCTTTCAGAGTAGATAAACAGGTTTTCACTCAAATTGATCACACCCATCAGCCCAGAGGGTGCTTTCTTGATCACATTCTGAAAGACTTCAGCCACGGAGGAGATACCAAAACTCAGCCTCTTGTAGCGCCAGAGACCCACATGTGTTGAAAAAGTCGTAATGTATCAACTCTCTGGGGCAACTTCCAGCTGGTGGTATTCTCAATTAAGGTCCTGTAGTGTAGTTCCTATTATCCCAATAGGCTCTGCGCATTGGAATAATACCTTCAATAGTATAGGCCTAGACCAGACGTTAACTAGGTCTACTACTGTCGATATTAGACTTAAAGTTTTGGGTTTGCCAGCTAGCTCAGAGTTCACTAGAAACTTTCTCGAATGTTCAGGAAGGAATTAACTTCCCTGATTAGACAAGAAGGGATTTAGTTTCTGACAACCATAGAACATGACAACTTTGCTCTCCCCTAATCAAGAGTGTATCTCGAGAGTCGTGTGAACAAAAGGCAATTTATTTTACTCAGTCAGTACGTGCATTCTTAGTCTCATCAGATTGTAGAGAAAAGGAAGAGACGGGCGTGTTCAATAAAAGATGTTATTTATTGATCAGTCTCTTTTCTCGTACAAGAGAAATGGATCGATATTATTGCAATACTTATAGTTAAGTAAAGTGCATACATTAAAAGCAGAAGTATAAAATAATACTGTAAAAACATTGATATGGTTTCTAAGCCATATGAAGGTTTAAAATGAATAAAATATATTACATACACATATACATTTGACTAAACGTACTCAACTGGTGTTTCTAGATACGCCTACCCCGTGTACCTGACCTAAGTCTAATACGTGGGCGGGAATAGAAAGTTACAGTTTAAGTTAAGTTTGTTTTTGCCAAGTGACTGACTAAAGAATTCTCTGCGAGGGGTTATTCAGTTCTGTACCTGGAAGTTAGGATGAATGAGTGATGGTATCTCTCGTCTCTGGTCTCGATATTCCAGGCTGCCTGCGAGGGCTACCCGGAAACGCCGGAGCTGGATTTCTCGGCAGGAGAAATAGGCAGCTGCTCGATCTCAGCGCATCAAGAAGGCGGGGCTGCGCCAGCGGGGTCTGCTCTGCTCTGGGCTTCGGCAAGTCTGGCTGCTCCGTCCTCGTCACCACCGCGTGTGTTTGCATAGGGCAATATCGGTAATATTTATACCTTTAAGGTGCCGAGATTGACGTAAGGATGGACATAGATACGTCAATAAGGATGTCATACGACCAGGTCGTTAGCACATTCTTTTGCTGAAGTTCTCGGTGAAATCAAAACAATGGCCGCAGGGTTTTTCCCAGGTTGTCATAGGTTTGATTTGTTATGAGAACTCCGTATGCCTCATCAGGGGCTGGAGGAATATCGCTTGTCTAATTAGATGGCAAGCGTTATGACCTAATCAGATAACACGTTCCTGTGCCGTAGTGTGGCTTTATCAGATAACGGTTCCTGCATCATGGGGGTTTTCTGCCTCATGGGCTGACTGCTAGTTAACTTGTTAGTTTGCTAACCAGAATAGGGTCAGGAATAGGGGGATCGATACAGAACCTATAGGAATACATCACACCCACTCCACGCTAACTATGGACATATTTACTAATCTATGCACAGTACAACATACTGTAGAGTATTGTGTATACCTTACCACCCCAAAATACATAAATGCATTTTGAAATTATCAAATATACGGAAAATATGCAGTCATATGTATAGTATGCACTCAAGCTGTAGAATAATGCTAAAGTAATCACGCATTTGTATACATTATTGCTATTTTGTATATGAAAATTTACACATGAAATGGCTCTTAATACAGAAAAAAGGTTTGAGACCATTTCATCACAGAATAATAATAACTATGAACATGCCAGCGGGCAGCTAATGTCTATAAGCTATCTAAATTTAGAAATCTTAGTTCTCTAAGAATAGTTCTTACTTTAAGCAGAAGATAGTGTCCCGAAAAATATGCAAAAATATTTTGGGGCTGCTGAAAAAATTGCTGTCCGTGAACTGGAGGGAAAATTGTTCATGTGAGTTTATTATTAAAGTTGAAGGCCAAATTCAGGGAACGCCGTGTACGAGTTTGTTCAAAAGTCTCTATTTCTGCTCTGGTGAGAACATCATATCATTTAGGCTTTCGAAAAAGTTGTCAACAGCTTCCTGGGAGAGTTCCACTAACTCGGAAATAGGTGTAACCATGCATTCGTGTGCATGATTGTCTCCATTGACATTCTGATTTGGATTGCTGACAGAAGGTCGTACCTGATCGATGCCGCTTTCATCTCCAACTTCACTACCCCTTAATCGTAGTGGTGAAGCTTCCACGAATGCCGTCATCAGGATTGGTAGCCTTTGAGGGCAGCACAAAGCGTGAGCCTTGATTGGACTCAACAATGTTTCTGCATCCATTGGCGCATCCGATTGTAGCGTCAGACAGGTGTCTAACACGCATTCTTCTCCGCATAGCAGGCACGTTAATACAGGTAAAACACATCGCTGCCACATTGGTCGAAATGATAGAAACCAAGTCATGTTCAGGTCTCTAAGCCGGGATAGTCCCAGGATTTTTGATATCCGGTCCCGGTATCCAATGGCTAGGATTGTTTCTTCCCTTGTCGCAGGTGTTCTGTCTGTGACATGGTTTGCCATAACGAAATATAAGGACTAGGAATAGGATTCCTGCAATCAGTCCTAAAATGAGGGGAAGTCCGCCAAAAATCGAATGGACGAAATCTGGAAAAATACCCAGTATGGCTTTGAATGGTGTTAATGCCATCGAAAAAACTGTCTTAAATACTTGTGAGACTCCACTGGTATCAGAAATATTTAATATTTCATTCAGGATTTCTGCGAAATGTATGGGGGAATTAGTTGATAACAATGAATGTATCTCTGCAGTCGTCCTTGCGACTTGGAGATCATACGTTTCTTTTGATGACGTGAGCCTTGTCGGCGTCTGAAGAAGCACTGTTTTCATTCTGCTTAAAGTATCTATTCGAATAGAAGTAATTTTCAAGTTGGGCCATGCCCTTGCCTCCCTGTCTGGAAAGGAGCTGGGGAACAATGAGTGCCCACAGCACTTGACCTTCGCAGTCGTAGTTACGAGATAAGGAGTCCCGGGCATAAGACTACAACATCTGCGATCTACAATTAGAATGTAACTCCCATTATAGAGTCTTTGAAAGAATGGTTCAATCTCTGTTGCAGGTGCGCCTTGCTGGTGACATGAAAGGTTATTTGAGTTCCCTTCACAGGCTCCATGCAAACTAATTCCGTTACACAGAAGTGTACCGCTTAGTGACATTGCACAATTATTGCCACTAAGAAACACTTTCTGTCCTTTATTACTGACACATGCATGTGAATAGGGCAGGTTCCATGTTGTTTTTATGTACCCTTTTCCCAATTTTTCGTACATGCCAGCCTGTATATATTTTTGGCAGTATTGAAACCTGAAGGTTGATATTGGAATATTTATTATTCCATGTATTATCCATTCACTGACAGGTCGTTCTGACATTTTCACTGGTAATCTCTCAAGTTTCTCAATGCTCAGGATTGTATAATCAGCTCCCTTTTGGGCCATACTGATTTGTCTATCAGTAAGGTTAAAGATATAGAATAGTGACGTTGTGTTGATTAAACGCCAAGGCACATAGCCTGAACGCAGATTTTGTAACGTCCAGCCAAGCTGTACAATAGAACGCAATTGAGACTGACCGTGTTGTAGCAACAGTAAGTCTTGCGATAATATGTCGATTGCTGAAGACACAATGCTGTCCAAAGAAAAAATTCTGGAGGACAGAGTCATTAACCCATTGTCCACTACAGAAAGTGATTTTTCCAAATGAATACGGTCAATTTCCCGTATTCTCTCTGCTGTTTCAATTTGAGTAACCTTCCAGGCCTCATTGTATGCTGCATATACAGAGGCTGCTATGAAACGCTTTTGACGCTGTTTGCGTGGTCCCATAGTGAAATCACGCAAGTCAGCACCATCAGTAAGTAAAGTTAGGTGTTGCTTAATTTCTGCCAGTGTGGAAGTTTGTAGCCATTGAAGGCATAATTTGCCCACACTGTAGGTTGTTATTATCCCTGGGTGTTGTCTTTGAGGATATCTAGGGTCTGGCCTGGTCATTTTGAACCCCTGTGTTTTGTTCAGGAATCTGTTTTGACAGTTATTAGTATCTGTGGGCCAGATCAACCACTGTTTCCAATCTGGATGTGTTCTGTTTTGGTTTAATACATAATTTACGTCTATCTCTTCATCTGTAGAGCTATTGCTGTTCATTGTTGGTTTTGGAATAGACGGTTTATTTAAGTCTTTGATTTTGGCTAGGCCAAGACAGGTAGTTTGTTGAACAGTGTCATTTAAAAATATAATTTGTTCTGGGATCATGCAGGCTCTAAACAAAGATTCTATACCCTGTACTTGCCATTCTTTTGTGCCCCAAACACTTTTCAATTCAACATTTTTGTCCCAATAATCAAAACCAAAAGTATTCATTTGTTCAAAGAATGAGTCTGAATATATCAGTTTTGTGTTGGTTATCATGGTCTTCATCCCTGTCTTATTTGACAATTTGAAATAAAATGTTTCAGCATTACTTATGTTAAAACCTGAAAAGTATGAATATTTGTCGTAAACGGTTCTTGAGCTTCCTTTTGGAGGGGTTGCACAATGTTCCCATTGATTATAATTTAAAACATTTCTTGGTTGTGCAGATCTATGTAAAAAATGGTTACCATAGTGGTTGTAGCAATACATACTATCATAATTTGTAGAACCCTGCAAATAATCATGTTTGGTAAATTTAGCAGACATTACTAAGTCAGACATCATATTATTAATGCTTTCGAAGTCCCAATCATCAGCAAATGAGCTTGGTTTTACAAAGTCACTCAATGAGATCTTAATTTGGTGTGGATATTTCAGGATTTCAACCGGACCATAGATTTCGTAGTCAGTGTTGTCTCATGCTACCCCACCCGGTATAGGATTGGCTGTGAAGTTGGCTGAAGAAAGTTCCCTTTTCTCGACGTGTGAAGATGTGTGTGGTTTGAGGATCAAGTTGATTTTCTGACTTGCTGTGTCCATTTTAGCATATTTTCCCTCAATGAAGCGTCCCAAAGTTAGTATCATGATGAGCCAAAGTATGAGGATAAATGCACCAAAACCCACCCAAAATTCGATCCATGGAGAAATCAGATATGTTTCTTTCAGTTGTTTCAAAAGTTCTTTAGCTTTATCTTTAAAGGTTTTTGATGATGGCTGTGTCTTCGATTCAGTGAAGCCTTCAGAGGAATCATCGAAGTTTATGAAGTAGCCGGATGCAGTTCTGTCAATAGTTCCAATTGCTTCAGGATTAATGTTCCTTGCATTATCATTTGGTACTTCATTATAGGTTGGTGTGTCTCTGCTAAATGTTTTTATTTGGGTTTTCAGAGGTCTAAGTTCCATTGCATTGTTGCATAGTCCTTGTTGTTCTTCTGTAGGCGTTTCGAATGTGATCAGCCTCTTTGATAGAACCTCTGTACTGGTAGCAAACCTTGGTGTTCTGCTACTTATTGGGAGTCCACTTGGCCTACTATTTGTTATCGGCCACATGATTGTGGTTTTACCAGGTCGATGGATACAACTCGGTTCTCCTTTTTAACAGCAAGTGGCGGTAGTACAACTGATCTTGTCCCGTTGACAGACAAGACAGGAACTGCTTTTCTGTAAGAAGGCCCAAATTCCTTCTTTACCGCGATCTTTTCTCTGACTAGATCCTCGACTTTTGGAATCCAGACAGGTCTTGCTGGGACAGGTGGTGGTTCTTCAGTGGTTGTTGGCTGCTGTTTCAACTTTATGTTGCTCAGGTCTTTTCTTGTTTCATTTAAGTCCTGCAAAATAGCCAAACGGTCTTTGATATCAAAGCTTTTTTCCTTCACCACTGAAGTTTGACTGTCAAGGTCAGAGATTAACATCCTAGTTCCAAATAATAATTCGTACGGACTGAATCCCTTCAGAGAATTTCTTGGCAAGTTATTTAGACTACGTTGGACACTTATTAGATGTTTGACCCACCCAGCTCCCGCACCTAATATCCTTTCCGTTATAGATTGCTTTATGCCTTGGTTTTTTCTTTACACCATCCCGTATTCCTCAGGAAGGAAGTGAGAAGATTCCCGCTGTGCTATGCTCATTTGGTCATGTTTCCCATCAGGCTGGAAGGCTAGAGTGAAAACAATGATCAAACGTAGCATGCTCTTAGCGTATATGCCATTTAGACTCACAAATCTTTGTATAACAGTCCAGACGTCAGCCGAGTGCTGGTGATCTACATTATAAGTGGAAACTAGCCTGTATATGTTAATCGCAAGCCCTTCTTTTTACTGTTGATTTTTTCTGGAGTGAAACGACGAGGTATTACACTGTTTCTCTCCCCACTGCGATTTCTGTTGCAGTTTGGGCAGTTTTTTACAAACATGGTGTGATGCAGGCTCATGCCTGGCCACCAGTACCTTGATTGTAATTCTTCCAGAGAATCTTTTAGTTTGAGGTGTCTGAGACCCTCGCCCTTATGTGCGTCTGCGATTAACAAGTTTCTCCTGTCCATGTTTGGAATCACTCTATCCCCCACTCCAGGGATTCGAGCAAAAGGGACGGAGTTTGCATCGATTATGTATGTATAATTGAGTGGATAGTTGATCGGTAGCGCTGAGCAGTCGCCTTTTAATGACGTTTTCACCGCCAGCACTGTTTCACCGTCAATGTATTTTAATGTACGCTTTTTTCAAACTACGGGAGCCGATTTAGTTGCTACCGCTGTGGCTGTGTCAGCCAATGAATTCCCTGCAACGTGAACGCCATCACGCTGATGACTCAGTGAATGTGTCACGTGAGTCTTTGGTAGTTCTTTTTGTAAAAGAGCTATTTGTTCCCAGAGCAGTTTCTGCTTTATTGTTGCATCTGTGTCATCTTTGTAACCGTTTTGAATCCATGTCTGCAAATCGTTGTTATATGATTTGACGCAGTAATATGAATCGGACACTATAAGTGTCGGTAATTCGCGATCCGCATTATCTAGCGCCATTTTCAATGCTATTATTTCAGTCTGTTGTTCTGAATTAGTTTCTACTGAGTGTGTTTTTGTTAATAGAGGTCTTAGTTTACCTCCGCGCCACACTTCTTTCGTAATCTCACATGTGGGGTTGTATGCTTGTTCTCCCCAAACGGAGGGTTGAGCATGTCCGTTTGTATAGATTACACAAGCGTAGTGTCGTAAGGGCAGAATGTCGATTGGCAGAGGGAATGTTCTTTCATATTCTAGATTTTTTAATTCTTCTAGTTCCGGATCAAAGTAGTAGTATACTTTGTCCGTTGTAATTGAATTCACCCATTGTATCCATTCCGGATTCAATGTTGTTGTTGGTAAATTACACGGTGTTGTTAATGCCTCAAAGGCTGGTTCTGCTGTTCTGACTGTGATATGTTTACCGTCAGCTTGATCTTTTTCTCTAGCTATTGCGGTTTGAACTGCATGAATTTTTTCTTTAATGCTGAATTTCTGTTCAGCTTCTGTGTACAAGTGTGATTTGAATGCAATTGGTACCTTTTCTCCCTCATTAGAGGTCAGGTATGTGAATCCGCATCTCCCTGGGATGACTCGAATCACAAGATTGCGTGTGTTATCACGTGTTTCTAATTTTGTTTTAATTAACATGTCTGTTTGTAAGGATCTCAGAATTTCTGTGTGTATTTGAGTCCAATTGGTTCTTTTAAAATCAGGTTTTATTAGATCATAAAGGGGTTTGACCCTTTCTGCGTAATTTGCAATGTATGCTCTTCCGAAATTTAGGAAGCCTAGAATTGACTGTAGGTTTTTTAGTGTTCTAGGTGCTTGGAGTACGGCACATTTTTCTAGAAAATTGTCAGCCAGGCTTTTGCCTTCACTTGATAATTCATATCCTAAGAACAGGACTGTCAGATGGGCAATTCTGGATTTTTTAAAGTTGAATTTGTAACCCTCTGCTGCGAACCCAAGTATTATGGTGTTCACTCTCTTAGGTGAGTCTCCAAGTCATCATCTGTTAAGTATATGTCGTCGACATACGATAATGCTTCGTCGTCATATATTTGTAGTAATTCTGTTACTCTCGCTGAGAATACTCCCGGGCTGTTCTTGTACCCCTGGGCTAACCGACAGAATTGCTTTTGAGTGCCATTTATTGAGAATGCAGACAAATATCTGCTCTCTGGTGCTATGTTTTGACAAAAGAATCCATTAGAGATGTCTAATGTTGTTTTGTATTTTTTGCGCACTATGTTATTCATTAGTGCAGCACTATGTGAATTTTGCACTGCAAAAGTTTTGCAACATGAGTTAAGGTGTCGGTAATCCAAAACTAGACGATATGAATTGTCTGGTTTGGAGACCGGAAACAAAGGGTTGTTCATCTGTGAGGTGCAAGTTTCAATCACCCCCTGGTATTCTAGCTGATCTAGAATTTCTTTTACCTGTTTTTTAGCTTCTTGCTTAATTGGGTACTGCCTTTGTGCAGTAGGTTGTGATTTTAACTGGATTTTGTGAGGAGGAGAGTCCTCATCCCATCCTACGTGGTTTTTATATAAAGCAGGAGCTAGCGCTACTGCCCACTTTCTAGCAAGTGTGTATTTTTTATGAATTGGGATGTGATTTGAGAAGGCAGGCATAATTATTTCTTCGCCATGAGGGCACTCCCTGACAAACTCTGGTGGCCAGTCTTTTTCAGCTAGAAGGATGTCATAGCCCTTGGAGAGATTATCCCAAAATAGTTCCCTTATTTTTCTAGTCTTATCCCCCTCTATACGTAATGTTATTTCATAAATTTTGTGAGGTTTGCTAACTCTGGTGTCTGCAGTTTCCACTTGAAGATATTCATTCGTGTCCACTGTCTCCAGATGATTCATAAGGACTTTGCGAGCTATGCTCACTTCTGCTGCGCTGTCTAGCATTGTCTGAGCCCATTCTCCGTTTTTCAGTTGTGTCCTCAGTATTCTCGGCATTGTTAACTACCTTGATACTGGCTACCTTCTTTTTTGGAAATTGTAATTTCTTTTTTAGCTGAGCAGGTTCCTTGTCTTTGGACTTGGCGTGCTCTTCTCTTTGTTCTGATCGTCCTCTTCTTTCCGATTTCTGCGAGGAAGTCTGAAAAGATTGAGAGGGACGTGTATCAATGTCTTGATATCTATCAGGCTTCTTTATATTATCCCTATTTCTAAGGTTATATCTTTTCCCAGAGGGGTCACTCTGGGGTGACCTGTGTCTTTGGTTCAGAGATTTTTCTCTTCGCCTAGGAGACCTTCCTCTGGACTGGAATTTCTTTTCTTTAGGATTGGATTGTTTGTTTCCATCCCAGCTCTTTTTCTGTGATGTTGAATTATTATTAAAAAATATTTTGTCAGGACTTTCAATTAGTTGTGGTTTTACTGGTGTTCCACCTAAACTATCTCTACCTAGTTCCTCATAGGATTTTTCTATGATTCTGGCAATTTCAGCTGGTTGGTCTGCTATATCTGTCTCCTTTAACCTCTGGCGGATCGCCACGTTTGCTGCTTCACCCTTTATGTTGGCTAACAATATAGCCGAGACCTGCTTGAAGTCTTTTAGTAATTTCATACCAAGAGTTAAAGCGGGTTCTGGACCGTATTCGTCTTGAATTTGTTTTAGCACTTCTGGTATTACCGAAATGGATGGAACACCGTGCGTTTTTGTGTAGATGGAAGCAAAGACTGTACCCCAAGTGTCACAGTCCTCAATGTGTGGTGCGATTCCCATTGGAAGACAGATAGTCAGAATCCTGTGTTTTTCTAACGGGGTGGTGTCTGGAAACACCGCCTCTATTTGGGTGATTTTCTGTGCCAACCAGAATGGTATTTGTTCCCGTTTAGCCGGTACTTTACCTAGGCAGGATTGTATGTTCTGTGGTGTAATTTTATTTGTGTTCCCCTGGTGAGGGGTCAGCTGTGGAATTTTAATTGCTGGTTGAATTGTTGAAGTCCGCATCACATATTGGACTAATTGTCTATGTATTTTTACGGATGTATGACGTTATAACGCATACTATTACTCCGCATACCATTACAACGCGACTTTTACTCCGCATACCGTTACAACGCATAGCGCCTTGGGGCGCTGGATAGTGGTAAGTATAATTTTCTATTCCAACACCAGTCCCCGTGGACACTAGGGAAGGTGTTGGATAGAAAATTAAACTTATTCCCTATCCTACAGCGCCCCCCAGCGCAATGCGTTGTAATGGTATGCGGAGTAAAAGTCGCGTTGTAATGGTAATGCGGAGTAAAAAATGCGTTGTAACAGGTGTATACCATTTTTACTAATTGTTTTAGCTGTGTTAACAGTTCTGCTGCAGACATCCCATTGATGTCTGGATGTGGTGTGTATCCGGCTAGGACCGGCCACGTTGCTCCTGGTCTACCTAAGGGACCGAGCCTGGTGATGTGATTATTATGTTTTAGGGCGCCATTAAATAAGAGCAAATGCTCTTGAAATTTAAGTGGTACTTCCACCTCCTCGAAAGGAGTGTACTCTCCAGGAGGTTCCTCTATTTTGTAATAGTGGAAGTACTTTGTTACAGCATTTGCTGCTGGAAAATGTATCCATGAATAGTATACCTCTGTCTGCCGATATTCGTGTGCCTCAATTACGAATATGACTGTGCCACCTCTAGGTGTCAGTCCATTTTCTATAAGTTTTAAAGTTATAGATTTCCTTTTGATGACCGGGATGAGTATTATCTCCGGGTCTGTGTATAGTATAACAGTATCAGCTGCTGCTATTTCAGCTGCTAATCTAACTGCCTCTCTTTCATCATCACTGTCTGCCATTTTACCGACAGGATGGTTATTTCTTTTGTTTGCAGATCAGGTTTATCCTTCAACGTTGACTAAACCAAGTACCATACATAGGAGTTTCCTCCTGCGAGGTTTGGCGGATATTACCTTTTACCCACTCCAGACGTCTTTGGAGTATTATGGGAGAAAGGGGTCTGAGTGAGAAAGCACGACTGAGTTACTCTAAATGTCTTACGTTAGTTTTATCGCCCTTCCAAACGCGTTGGGCGCCATGCAGTGTAGTTCCTATTATCCCAATAGGCTCTGCGCATTGGAATAATACCTTCAATAGTATAGGCCTAGACCAGACGTTAACTAGGTCTACTACTGTCGATATTAGACTTAAAGTTTTGGGTTTGCCAGCTAGCTCAGAGTTCACTAGAAACTTTCTCGAATGTTCAGGAAGGAATTAATTTCCCTGATTAGACAAGAAGGGATTTAGTTTCTGACAACCATAGAACATGACAACTTTGCTCTCCCCTAATCAAGAGTGTATCTCGAGAGTCGTGTGAACAAAAGGCAATTTATTTTACTCAGTCAGTACGTGCATTCTTAGTCTCATCAGATTGTAGAGAAAAGGAAGAGACGGGCGTGTTCAATAAAAGATGTTATTTATTGATCAGTCTCTTTTCTTGTACAAGAGAAATGGATCGATATTATTGCAATACTTATAGTTAAGTAAAGTGCATACATTAAAAGCAGAAGTATAAAATAATACTGTAAAAACATTGATATGGTTTCTAAGCCATATGAAGGTTTAAAATGAATAAAATATATTACATACACATATACATTTGACTAAACGTACTCAACTGGTGTTTCTAGATACGCCTACCCCGTGTACCTGACCTAAGTCTAATACGTGGGCGGGAATAGAAAGTTACAGTTTAAGTTAAGTTTGTTTTTGCCAAGTGACTGACTAAAGAATTCTCTGCGAGGGGTTATTCAGTTCTGTACCTGGAAGTTAGGATGAATGAGTGATGGTATCTCTCGTCTCTGGTCTCGATATTCCAGGCTGCCTGCGAGGGCTACCCGGAAACGCCGGAGCTGGATTTCTCGGCAGAAGAAATAGGCAGCTGCTCGATCTCAGCGCGTCAAGAAGGCGGGGCTGCGCCAGCGGGGTCTGCTCTGCTCTGGGCTTCGGCAAGTCTGGCTGCTCCGTCCTCGTCACCACCGCGTGTGTTTGCATAGGGCAATATCGGTAATATTTATACCTTTAAGGTGCCGAGATTGACGTAAGGATGGACATAGATACGTCAATAAGGATGTCATACGACCAGGTCGTTAGCACATTCTTTTGCTGAAGTTCTCGGTGAAATCAAAACAATGGCCGCAGGGTTTTTCCCAGGTTGTCATAGGTTTGATTTGTTATGAGAACTCCGTATGCCTTATCAGGGGCTGGAGGAATATCGCTTGTCTAATTAGATGGCAAGCGTTATGACCTAATCAGATAACACGTTCCTGTGCCGTAGTGTGGCTTTATCAGATAACGGTTCCTGCATCATGGGGGTTTTCTGCCTCATGGGCTGAATGCTAGTTAACTTGTTAGTTTGCTAACCAGAATAGGGTCAGGAATAGGGGGATCGATACAGAACCTATAGGAATACATCACAGTCCAACTTGGAGGACTACTTGGCCCCATTAAGATCCACCAGTATGTCATCCATTGTTGAGGTTATGTACCTCTCTCTGCGGATAGCTAGGTTCGGCAGCCTCATGTCCACACATAGGCGTATAGTGCCTGGTTGCTTGGGTTTTGGCCAAATGACGAGTTGCAAGACCCATAGTGTGGGGCCGGACACCTTCTCAATGACTCGCTCCTTTTCCAGCTCCTGCAGTTCCTGCTCGGCCTCAGATGGAAAGGCATTCACTGGTGCCTAAGGGTAGTGGGTTTGATGAAGTCATTGATGTGCAGCTGGACTTGTTGCCCCTTCAACTTGCCTAGACCCTGGACCAGTTGTGGAAACTCTTCCAACAGCGCATCGGTGTGGGACTTGTGAATCTTTTTTTGCAAAGAAAACCAACTCCAGATCTTCTGCAGTGTGGCATCTGAGGCGAGTGCCTTTCCTGCCCTCTGTTACATAAAACTTCTCACTAGTGGATTGGCCTTCGCACTAGACATCCATCTCAATTGTTCCACTTAGGGGTAGTGGTCTGGTTACACCATATGTGTAGATCTTCACCTGGATGGGCATTAGGGGAGGACAGGGCACAAGCTTTTTAAGCTGTTCTGAGTCAATTAATTACATTCACAGACGCCCTGTGTCTATGAGAGCCACCTCAGGAATGTCTTTCACCTGAACAGTGCACACCAGGGGGGTTGTCTCTTGTGACAACGTCACTCCGCGAAAGAAATTAGGAAGGCATCATCCTCTTCGTTGTTTTGTTGAGTACCTGTCTATGGTGGGGAAATGCCCCAGTGTCCACAGTGTCTGCTAGTGTCAGCCGGCGTCAAGCTGCATTATTTCTTTTGGAGTATTCACTCTTGGGTCGTGGCCTCCTGCATCTGCACACCTTCGCGAAGTGGTTGAGTTTCCCACACTTAAAGCATACCTTCCCTTTCAGTGGGCACTCTCCTGGGATCTTGTGCTCCAGACCATGTCATCTCTTTTGGCTGTGTAAGCCCTGGGAGCTTCTGAGTTGCATCAATTCATTCTTCCGTCACCCTTGCCACCTTTGGAGCAGCTGTAGCATACATGGACTTTCCCAGGGCTGCCTCCATCTCTTCAGCTCGACTGTTAGATAGATTGTGCAAGTGTGCAAGGATTAAAATCTCATCAAGTGAGATGCCTGATTGTCAGAGTATTAGTTTTAGCAGCGTCGCCGACTTGCAGCATAGAATTATCTGTGCACGTATCTCCTCATTCTAGTTGATCCCCATGCATGTGTGTGTTAATTTTTGGAGGCGGGCAGAGAACATGTCAACCGATGTGGCATCCGACTGTGTAGCTTGGCGCAGCTTGAAGCGTTCGTAGTCTGGATTGAGTTGTGGGTCGAAATGCCTGTTCAGGGCAGCGACGCCATGCCGTACTCAGAATCCAGGAGTCTCATGAATAGTCCATACAGTGTCTCACCCCGAAGTGCATCAACAGCGACCTCTTCACCGTGCCATTGGTCTCTCTCATGGTGCGGAAGTAGTTTTGTAGCCACCTAATCCATGGCCTCCGCCTCGGTGCTGCTGTGGCGGGATCCGACAGTTGGCTAAATGATGGTAGTAGTGACACTGAGGCATGAGCACAGGGTGCTGGAGGTGGGTGTGCAGGTGGAGGGGGCGAGAAGCTTGCTGCTGTTGTTCACTTGATCTTTGGATGCACTGTGGTTGGTGTAGCCTACTTCACGCTGATTACTCTGGTGCTTGACTGACTGCAGGAAGGATGAGCAAACAAGAGCTCTGAGGGAGTACACAGCTCCAATGCAGGGCTGCTGAGAATACAGACACTCCCGCATTCCTCTCTCCCTCTCTCTCTGGGACAGAGGCAGCCTCTCAGCTCCTGGCAGATCAGCACTGACAGAAGGGGTGGGCCTTTGGGTAACCCAGCTCCTCTGTAAAATCAGGCTGTCAGTGGTGTATGTGCGCATCAGAACACAGCCTCATGAGTGTCAGTGTTGCGCAATCACACACGGCGTTCCGGTTGTTTCCTTCTTGATGTTGTAAGGTCCCAATTCCCCTGTGAACCAGCTAGTCAGCAAGGAAGATAACACTTGATGAACCAGCTTGTCTCCAAGGGAAAGGGGAAGTGGAGAGAGAAACAAGACAAAACACTGGGTCTTCGTTTTAAGGAATCCAGCAGTTCGTTTCTCTTACTGAAGTTCTCTCGGCCTTGTGAATACCTTGCCAGCCGGCGTCTTCTTCTTTGTGATAATAACAGATTGAAATGAACCTTCACTTCTTTAAGAGTAACCACGAAATAAGAAATACACAATTAAATTCTTACATACCACTTGTTTGAAGGCCCATGCAAAAACTTCTATTGTTTCAGGTTAAATCTGATCCTTGACTTAGAGCTGTACACCTTAAATAATATAAGATATAGCATTAAATTGTGAAGATTAGATTATACTCTGACACATGAACAACTGGAAAGCATCAACTGATTAGTAGATTTTAGTTTTGGTCAGTAATTGTGAACTCAACTTGTAGCGAGACCATACCTGAAAACTCTGAGTGGAGATCTTCAATTGGGGGTTCAGTTCTGTAAATATACTCAAAAGAGAACAATACAAAAGAAACTAGCACAAATGTCAAGACTACTATCAATAATGTTCCACACCTTGTCCTACATGAACATTATGTATCACACGCTTACTTAAAATGGTTAGTTCAATTGTTTCACCAATGCATTGTTTATAATGGCTTTTTCAATGCTTGTTGGGTTTGTCTTTAGCAATACTTGTTGCAATTATTGTCTTACAATGTCCAAAATCCAAATGCAGTAGTCTCTAATTTCCTTAACGTCAAGTTTTTAAAACTGAACTGTATTAAACATTCTAAAAAAATAGTATTTCGATGTTCTTGCGCTTTTAATACTGGACTGTATTAAACATTCTCAAAAAATAGTCTTTCAATGTTCTTGCGCTTTTAAAAAGGCTTTTACGCTTATAAAAAAGGCTTTAGTATTTAGTTGCCTAGCAACTTACATTCTTACTTCCTTTGTGGGTCGTTGATGTCGACTGCAGAAAACCGGATGTCCAAAGAAGAAAAGATCAAAAGGCGGGTTGTTGCTGGGCGGCGGGTTGTTTGGGAACTGGAGATGGGAATTGAAGATACTGGAAACAAGACGGCTCCCTGGCGAGGTCGGAGAAAGTCCCGAGCGCTCGTGATGACGCTGTGCAAAGAAGCAAAGCACCGTCATATTCCGAGCGCTCTCTTTATATAGCTTCAATGATGTTGCTTACGGTGGCGTGACGTTCTTATTTGAATGCGCTTCACGTGGAGTAAACGATACCGTTAGACGGTTACTCCATGTGGGGATTGTAAATGAAGGCAAGAATGAAGTGGAAACCATCAAGCATTGGCCAATGCAACCACCGAAGAAACATAACGCGGCACATGACAGGGCTACATACAAAGGTACGCATGATGCCAGGAGTCTAAGAAACATAACGTGGCACACAACAGAACTTCATACAAAGGTACACATGATGCCTGACTTTGATTATATAAATGATGACTGGAAAAGAGATTTAGCAGACAGTTGCGTATGAACCCTTAACAGTTTCTCCCCCCAAAGGCCTTCTCACAGAGTGAGGTTTCCTCGGATTAAGGGCATGGAATGCCCTAATCAGTCTTGGGGCATGTACATTACCTTATGGTTCCCAAGACCTCTTGGACGGATCATAACCTTTCCAGTCAAGTAAATAATACAGGCGACCATCAATGCGTTTAGCATCTAGAATTTTCTTAACCTCGTATTCGAGATGGTCTCCAACCACAACTCGTGGAGGTGGATTATCTGGTCGAGTAGATGGGTCATGAGGTTTTAGGAAGGAGACATGAAAAACTGGATGAATAGCATACTCATCAGGTAAAACAAATTTAACTGAGACTGGGTTTAGGACTTTATCGATAGGAAAGGGACCTATAAATCTTGGTTTGAATTTTTTGGGACCTTCAATTTGAATGTTCCTGGTTGATAACCAAACCAAATCTCCCTTCCGATATGATGGGACTGGTAACCTATGTTTTTCTGCTGATTCTTTCATTTTTATTTTGTTTTTAGCCAAATTTTTCTTCACTTGTTACTGGAACATTAGTAACTTCTGAACCTTTCTGTAACTGCCGGCATAACTTGTTGACTCTCAGGAAACATTTCTGGGTGGAGGATCGTGGATGTTTGCCAGTGAAAAAGTAAAAGGGTGAACAGCCAAAAGCAGCATGTAAGGTATTGTTGTATGAAAATTCGGCCCAAGGCAAAACTTCGTCCCAAGTGGCTGACATAGTAGAGGTTAAACAGCGCAAGCTTTGTTCTAAATACTGATTGACCTTTCCTGTCTGACCATCGGTTTGGGGTGAAAAGCGTATGATAAAACTAATTCAATACCTAGTTGTTTACTAAGCTGAGTCCCAAAATTTTAAATGAATTGGAGGCCTCTGTCTGAATTTTTTTTACTTGGAAGGCCATGTAGTTTAACAATGTTGTTTAAAAAGATGTTACTAAACTCAGCTGCTGACGGCAACTTAGGTAGTGGAATGAAATGCCCCATTTTTGATAGAAGATCCTCAAAAACTAGAATTGTGGTCAAACCATTGGTTTTAGCCAAGTCGGTAACAAAATCTAAGCTGATCGTGTGCCAAGGATAAGGAGGGATTGTCATTGGTTGGAACAGACCTACTGGTGCTGTGTGTAAGGCTTTTTGTCGTATACATACTGGACCGGCCTTGATGTACTGTCGAACATCAGTTATGATATGTTTTCCCACCAAAAATGTCTTCGACAGTGCTCGAGAGTTTTGTTAACCCCTGGATGAGCTGCTACGGCCAAGTCGTGGTTCCAACTAAGCACCTGTAGACGCAAATCTGTCTCAGGGATGAAAATTTTATCTTTATGAAAGAAGAAACCTTCATGGACAGAATTATGTATTTGGGATAACCATTGTTGTTGATCTAGGACTTTTATTCCCTTTTTAATCTGATTTAAAAAATCCTCAGAATGGACTTCGGCAACAATTCTTTCTTCAGGGATTATACTTTGTGATTCACTACTTTGACCCTGATGTTTTTCACAAACTAGACGTGATAAAGTGTCAGATAAAAGCTGTTTGGAACCTGGGCGGTAGATGATCAAAAAATCATACTCACTAAAAAACTGTAACCAACGCTTTTGTCTAGGAGTGAAGGCTTTTACAGTTGAATAGAATTGTAAATTCTTATGATCCGAATAGATGGTGATAGTATGTTTATCTCCTAGTAGGTGATGTCTCCATTCTTGAAAAACAGTTTTTATAGCCAGAATTTCGCGTTCAGCAATGGTGTAATTTTGTTCTGCTGGCAAAAGCTTACGAGAATAAAAGGCTTTTGGGTGTAAGTGTCCAGAATTGCTGTCCTTTTGCATAAGCACACCTCCCAGAGCTGTTTGTGAGGCGTCCGCCTCAACAAAGAATGGTCTATCCGGGTCAGGATGGACCAAGATAGGAGCTGAGGTAAAAGCCTTTTTTAGACTCATGAAGGCTTGTTCCACAGCTGTGGTGCATTGAAACTTTTTTCCTTGCTTAAGTAACTGTGCGATGGGTGCCACAATTCCTGAAAATTTGGAAATAAACGTCTGTAAAAATGAGCAAATCCAAGAATTATTTGCATGTCTTTTATCGAGGTTGGAGCTGGCCACTGTAAAATTGATTCCACCTTTTTTGGATCCATTATAATCCCTTCCGGAGACAACCAGTATCCCAAAAATTCCACCATGGCAGTATTAAAAACACATTTTTCTAATTTTACAAACAAAGAATTGTCTCTCAGTCTTTGCAAGACCGAACAGACATGTTGTACGTATTCTTCTGTGTTTTTAGAATAAATCAATATGTTGTCGATGTACACTATGACGCAAATGTCCAATAGATCATGCAATACTTCATTTATGAATTATTGAAACGCAGCCGGGGTGTTACAAAGACCAAACGGCATAACTGTATACTCAAAGAGGCCGAATTTAGTGAGAAAGGCGGTTTTCCACTCATCGCCCTCCTTAACGCGAATTAAGTGGTAGGCACCTCTTAAATCCAGCTTGGTGTAAATGCTGGACCCCTTTACTTGGTTGAGTAATACAGGAATCAATGGTAGAGGATACCTATTCTTGATTGTTGCCTTGTTCACAGCGCGATAATCGATGCACGCTCTCAAATCGCCAGACTTCTTAGCCACGAAGAAGAGAGGCGACAAGACTGGCGATGTAGAATGACGGAGAAACCCAAGTTCTAATATCTCATCCAAGTATGATCTTAAGTATTGATTTTCAGGTTCGGTTAATGCGTAAATCCTACTACAAGGTAGTACAGCTCCGGGAATTAGGTCTATTCTACAATCGTAGATTCTGTGAGGGCGTAAAATAGTAGCCTTGACAGGGTCAAAAACGTCAAGGAAGTCTTGATATTCACTGGGAAGGTGAAAGGTTTCTTGATGTAAGGTTGCACAAAAGAGAGGCATTACTGGGTCTTTTGTGTCTTGATAGCAATAAAGTTTACAGTGGGATGAGTCTAGGGTGACCGTACGTTTTACCCAATCGATTGTAGGGTTATGGAGTTCAAGCCATGGAATTCCTAGGATTACCCCAAAGGTTGGAGTATCAATGAGATCGAACATGGTATTCTCGGTATGACCATTATCAGCGACTAAGGTCAGAGGTTCAGTATGAAATCTTATTAATCCAGAAGATAAAGCGGATCCCTCCACTGCTCTCACAGGTTCTGGTTCTTTTTTGGGTATTTGAGTCAGTTGTAGTTTCCGAACCAATTCTAAGTCAAAGAAATTTCCCGTGGCTCCTGAATCAATTAACACTGGTATACTATGTCTTTGTTGTGTGGATAAAATAAAAATCACTCTTACAGTAAAATGTTTAGGAATGCAACTGATACATTAGTTGCATATTGAGAGATCTCTGTCACACTGCCTCCCGGGGAAACGATCCCTTCTTCCCCCGAGGAAATTAGTTTTCCGATACCTGAGGTGAGTTTCTCTCGATTGCTAACACTTTCTTTTTAGCAGGCTTTGTTGGACACTCTCTAGCGAAGTGACCTGGTTTTCCACAATAAAGACATAAACTCCCTTTATGTCTTCTTTCTTTTTCTTCGTGCGACAGAGGTCTCTTTATGCCACCAATCTGCATTGGTTCTGTGGTTGCATTCTTATCCTCAACCTCCTTTCTGTCTTATTTAAAGTGTAAGTTTCTTATATCACCTCTAGGCTTTTCGCTTTTTCGTTCCCCTAGCCTATGATCTAACCTAACCACTAAATTCTGGAATTCAGCAAAGTCTTCGGGCAAGTTGACAATATGAGCTAAGGAATCCTTCAGATCGTCCCTGAGACCCATATAAAACAAGGATACTCTCTTATCTTCGGGCCAACGAGTTTCTGCCAATAACCTGTTAAAGGTGGTGATGTAGGTTATCAAGTCTTTTGATCCCTGCCGAAGACCTAGGAGCTCATTATCAGATGATTGTATAAACACATGTTTAGCAAAAAGGTTGGACATGGCTATTTTGAAATTGTGCAGATTATGTAGGATAGGGTCATTAGTATCTACTAAAGGCATGGCCCAATTAGCTGCCACACCGCCAAGCCAGGAGATAATAAAAGCCACCTTAGAAGTATCAGAGGTAAAAATCTGTGGTTTACTCATGAAGTGTAATTGACATTGACTCATGAAAGTTGTATATTGATTACTGTCTCCTGTGAACCTCTCTGGATTAGCTAAAGAGATAGGACTAGGGGTAACAACACTGACCTGTACATGTTGTTCAATGGCTTGACCTAGTCTGGGATTGAAAGGCATTGGTACCAAACTTTGGTGGGGCGAGAATAGTTTTTCCTTCCTCAGAGGATTCCCTCCAGGAAGTAAACCCTAATATAGTTTTAACTAGCTCCTGTCTAAGAGACTGGTTCTCTAAACGCAAGTCTTGCATTTCTTCATTTAGTTTCTGTACCAATTGGGTTAATTACGTGACATCCATCTTGACTCAACCAGATGGGTACAATATCAAGAGGAAACAAGGGAGTGTGTGGCTTTGCTTTCTGTTGCGCAATCACACACGGCGTTCCGGTTGTTTCCTTCTTGATGTTGTAAGGTCCCAATTCCCCTGTGAACCAGCTAGTCAGCAAGGAAGATAACACTTGATGAACCAGCTTGTCTCCAAGGGAAAGGGGAAGTGGAGAGAGAAACAAGACAAAACACTGGGTCTTCAATTTAAGGAATCCAGCAGTTCGTTTCTCTTACTGAAGTTCTCTGGGCCTTGTGAATACCTTGCCAGCCGGTGTCTTCTTCTTTGTGATAATAACATATTGAAATGAACCTTCACTTCTTTAAGAGTAACCACGAAATAACAAATACAAAATTAAATTCTTACATACCACTTGTTTGAAGGCCCATGCAAAAACATCTATTGTTTCAGGTTAAATCTGATCCTTGACTTAGATCTGTACACCTTAAATAATATAAGATATAGCATTAAATTGTGAAGATTAGATTATACTCTGACACGTGAACAACTGGAAAGCATCAACTGGTTAGTAGATTTTAGTTTTGGTCAGTAATGGTGAACTCAATTTGTAGCGAGACCATACCTGAAAACTCTAAATGGAGCTCTTTAATTTGGGGTTCAGTTCTGTACTCAAAAGAGAACAATACAAAAGAAACTAGCACAAATGTCAAGACTACTATCAATAATGTTCCACACCTTGTCCTAAATGAACATTATGTATCACACGTTTACTTAAAATGGTTAGTTCAATTGTTTCAGCAATGCATTATTTATAATTGCTTATTCAATGCTTGTTGGGTTTGTCTTTAGCAATGCTTGTTGCAATTATTGTCTTTCAATGTCCAAAATTCAAATGCAGTAGTCTTTAATTTCCTTAATTCAAAGTGTTCAAAACTGAGCTGTATTAAACATTCTCAAAAAATAGTCTTTCGATGTTCTTGCGCTTTTAAAACTGGACTGTATTAAACATTCTCAAAAAATAGTCTTTCAATGTTCTTGCACTTTTAAAAAGGGATTTACGCTTATAAAAAAGGCTTTAGTATTTAGTTGCCTAGCAACTTACATTGTTACTTCTTTTGTAGGTCGTCGATGTCGACCGCAGAAAACCGGATGTCCAAAGAAGAAAAGACCGGAACTGTTAAAAGCAAAAACGACACTCATGAACATTATCTGCGCCATCTTGTCTGATGGAAGTTTTCTCCGCGCACATAGACTGCAGTCATTCTGACCACTGCAGCCATTTTGTATTCCGTTGGTCACCTTTGTTTTACCTTGCCCATACTAGCATCCCTCTGACCAACCTGGTATGTGAGCTGGGGGCTATAAACTATCGCCACAACAAACATCAACACCACTTGCTGCCTCAAACTCATTTTTCCGCTCATCTCTGTTTACAGGCAAACCCATGGACACCCTTACACAAACAGGTTCCAAATACCAAACACACTCAAGTCAAAGAGGTTTATTGCATAATTAATTAAAATCATTACAATTTCCACATGTCAATATTATAATACGAAAAATAAATGCTACTAAAAAAGAAGATTAAACTCTTCCTTTGTTAAAATGATATTACACAGTTTTAAAACAAGATTCCTCAGGTAAACTACCATCGGCATTAAGAGGTCAGAATGATTGTTACATATTAATGCAGGGTTTACCAGTCTTAGGGATCAGGGCTGAGTTATTACACCGCTTATTTCATCATGTCCTTGTTCCACAAGACTCAGGCATTTATTCACTTCTGCCAGGAATTTTGTTCCCTGGCATGCCAAAATAATTGAACTCCCTCCTAGCCAGCAAGTTACCGCTTGCCTACAGGTGCGGATTTTTAACTCGTTACAGATGTGTTTCAATAATCTTCGACGTTGTACCAGGAGAGCCGGACAGACGCACAAAAAGTGGGCTAATGATTCCGTTTTATAGCCACAAAGTCTACAGCTCTCGGTCTGGTGTTTACCTTTCCAAGAAGGTGCTAAGTCTTTCGAACTGTGCATACCCATCCTGTATGCTGTAAAGGCTCTTTTTATGTGCACATTAAAATGAGAGGTTAAATAGGCGTGCGGTCGTCCAGCTTTGAAGGAGTTGATTATGGTCCAACCATGTCGTCGCTTAAGAAGTAACGCTTTGTCATCCTGAAAAGATTTCATCCTTGCTGCCTTATTGGCTAGTCTACTTATTGTTGCTTTGTCCGTCACAGATTCCCAAATTCCTTCCAGCCCCAGCTCTTTCACGCAGGTTTTCAGGTATTTTCCCCAAGGACAAGGGGTTCCAGTTGCTCCTTGATTTTTTATGGCTTCCCAGTTTAACCAATCCATCGAATCCGGATCTGCAGATCTTAATTTATGACACAGTTTTATGAAGCCGCTCATGCTTCTATATTTCTGGTTTTGCAGACCGAATTCCAGCCTTACTTGCGGTGCTGAAGCACTCTTAGGGAGGTTAAAAACTGCTTTATAAATTTTTGTTTGGAGCTCGTTTAGTAGGTCTACTTCCTTGCCACACCAGGTGACGAGACCGTAAGATAATGATGGTAATATTTGTGCTGACATGACCTTCAGGAGGTGACTATAGTTCGGGCAATTCATTTTTGTTTTTAGCAATCGGTAAGCACAGATTAGTCTTTGAGCTTTTGCTCGAATTGCAGTTTTGTGCTCTGTTAGTTTTGCTCCCTGGGATATTGTTACTCCAAGGTATTTGTACGAGCCTTGTTCATTCACCTTCGTCCCGTTAAATGACCATATGTAACTAAGTTTTTTTGGGTCCACTAAACGTACTACTTTGGATTTTTCTTTGTTTAAGTCCAGTCCTTCTTGTCTTAAGTACTCTGATAAGATGTTTAAAGCTCTTTGTAGACCCACTGGGGTTTTACTCAGCAGGACAATGTCATCAGCGTATTGCAGACAAGGAATTCGCCGGTTTGCCAATGACGCTGGGTGCACCTCATCTGTGTCCAACACTGTTGCGAGATCAGAAAGGAATAGATTAAAAAGGGTAGGCGCTAGAACACAACCTTGTTTTAGGCCCTGAAATGTTGGTATGTTCCTCGTTGTATACGCTCCGTCTCCCAATTTAACCTTTGCCATGTATCTTCGTGCAAAGCTTTTATTGCCTGTATTAATTTTGAAGGCGGCCCCCAAAGCTGCAGTTTTTCCCATAGACGCTCTCGATTTACTCTGTAAAATGCAGATTTGATGTCAACAAAACAGGCGTATAATCGTGCGCCCTTTACTGCTATTCTGTCCAATAATACTGACAGGCAAGTTAAGTTGGTGATTGTCCCCATGTCCCTCCTAAATCCCGTCTGGAACCAGGGGATTCTCTGAGATTCTTCTATCCAGTCTTGCAGCTTAAGGAGGATACAAGAGGCATAGAGCTTGGCTTCCACATCTATCAGCGATATAAGTCGGTAATTTGTTGGGTTACCATGGTCACCTTGTTTAAATATTGGGTGAATCACGTTGCCCTTCCATGATGTAGGAACCTGTAAATCTCGATAGATTTGGTTAAACAATGGTGTCAGGATTTCTGCCCAAAATACCGGGTCATGTTTAAAGATGGCATTGGGCAGTCCATTCGGACCTGGTGCTACTTCAGCCTTTAGCCTAATAATGATTTTACACAGTTCCCCACTGGTTGTTAATTCTGGGACTATCATTTCCTCTTTCGCGAAATCCTTTATCACCGGTCCTTCTGTGCCTGGGTTGTAGATTTCCAACTGGCCATTCTCTACTGTATTTGTTACCTGCGTATTATTTGGAAGGCCAACTGTTCTTATGCAGTAAAGGGATTGCACATGTTGAGACCAAGCGTCAGCTCCTACTCCCGCTTCCTGGTAGAGTTTTTGTCCTGTATTTAGGTCGTTGATGATGCCCCAAAATTCACGACTATTGGGATGTTTTCCGGCACTTAACAATCTATTCCATAACTTCTCTTTGTAGGCAGATTTTGCAATGTTTAAAGCCTTCCTATAGGTGCTTCTGGCTTCCGTCAGAACCCCCCTATTTGTTGATAACCCCAGCTTTTTGTTCCAAGCAAGGTGACGAACAGCATTTGCTACCCTCCTTTTCTTTGTTCTTAGTTCGTTGGAAAACCAGGGCTCCTTTTTAGCGGTAGACTTACTCCGTACACCTGAAGTTGCAGGAAATTTATGAAGAAGGTCCAGGACCAATAGCTCCCAATTTTTTACCAGGTCCTCCTTTTTTTGCATCCTAACTCGGATTTTCGAGCCATTGCGGCACACTGAATTTTTTCCAGCATTTCTCCTCTCCATTTTAGTTTCTTTAAGTTGAATTTGGTGGCTTGGTGAAGCAGACTTGCTAATTTCGGTGCCAAGTTGGGCGCAGTGTTTAGGGAGGTTATTTGGGGGAAATGGTCGCTTTCTGATCGTTGGACGATTTTGAAGGTCTCAATGTCTGGGATTAAATCGTCACTTACTATTGTATAGTCTATTGTTAAGTGGACCCTACCACTCAGGAACGTAACGCCTGCCGGCCTATCCCCCGTCGTGTTGCCATTTAGAACTGTCAGACCCAGAGCTTTTGGGTCGAAGGCTAACCTAAGGCCTCCTTTGGGCAGTCGCATGATTTCTTTTGCCCTCAATCTTCCATTGAGATCACAGTTAAAGTCCCCTGAGATTAATAGAGGACATCCTTTGTAGGTTTTTTGCATCGTTTTAATCAGGGACGTCAGACACATTTGTTTTCCTTGTTGTAACTTACGGTCAGGATGGATATAAACATTAAGGATTATAATTCGCCATTTTTTGTGCCCGACTGACATAGATTCTGTGATTCTGATCACTTGTACCCAGTTTAGTCCTACATCCAGTGCTTCTGAAGACCAGTCACATTTTTGAGTGATGTGAGTTGATAAACCACCCCGGGGGTGGCCAAAATTTGAGTGTCTTTCTGCGGGGATGTAGTGGGTCTTGAAACCTGGTATTACACTTGGTGCTAATTTCCATGTCTCCTGAATCAGGATTATGTCTTGGTTGGAAAAACGAGTTGGGTTTCATGGTCCAGCTCCATTTCGTGGAAACCATGCACGTTCCATGTGCATACTGAGATTTTTGTTGAAGTAGTTTTGGCACTCTGCGCTTCCTTGCACACTCTTGCAAACATGGTTTATTGCACTGCACACAGCAAGACTTGTTTTTGCCAACAATGGGACCTGTTTTTGTCAACAGAACGGACTCTTAGATCTGGCCGGTCTGACATGTTTTAGACCCTGAAGCAAGGTCCAGCTGCAAGATAAAATTGTCTGTTTGGCCTGGGTGGGAGGAGAATAACTGTTGGGCTTGTGAAACCATGTTGATGAAGCAATGTTTGGCTTGTGTGACAACCTGTCCGGGGCGGGGATACCAAGCTTACATGGCACTGATCATAAAGATTACTTTGTCCTGATACTGTATAAAAGTGACCTGCAGGAGAGCTGTTGTTAGAACACCTCAGCAGATTACCACTGTGTCTGTTGACAGGTTCTCCTCATGAGAAATAAACTTGTTTCTTGTCTTCCAGTTCCCAGCGCCTGCCTCATTATTTTGTTAAGAGAATCCAAAGTGAATTAAAGGTGACCCTACGCCGGGCAGCTTTGGGGGTCTTAGGAGACTCGCTGCTTTTCACAATTGGCGCACCAACGTCGGCCCATCAGCGACACGTGGGTCCAGTGAGAGAGGTCCTAATGACGGAGTGAACATCTAACGTTTGGAGTTAACCTGCCCTGAAAAGACCCTCTTCTGGCTGCCGATCAAATGAACTTCACTGGTTCCGAACGGACCTCTCTCGAGTGACCTGCGGCCCTGACTGGGACCTTACAGGAATGCCACATTGTTGGAGTGAGAGGACAAACGGGCGCTGGAAGAGGACGGCGAAGAAACTGCACATACGGTCCGGGTAAGGTCGTGAAAAATCGATTCTTACTCATTATTGATTGATTGACTGGTTGAATAAGTTTGACCGAATACTAGTATACCCCTTAGTTGAGACATTCCCTGCGTGCAAACAAACAGAGATTAGGATACCTCTCTTTCTTTGCAGACAGCGAAGGGCACGTAATGCGGGCTTTTTGCCTAAATTTGATTTGAGATATTCATGTTGACCTTTGTTACGTCATGCCTGTCTTCTCAAGATTGTTTGATTGTTTTTGGCCGGACAGTTTTGTTAGAGTTCAGTCATCTGGCACCGCCGGAAGACACCCCTAACAAAGACATGTACTTTAAAAATTAACTAGCCTCGTGAAAAATGGTTGTTTAAGCTCAAATCGTTTGCTAGATATAAAGTACGGTATTTGTCCCATAATGTATGGCTCATTGTGGAACAAATACACAAAGAAGAAACTCGATTTTCAGTGGCCAGTAGAATAAGTAATTCAATTCTAAAAAGTTAAAAAGATGCAGTACGCAGAAGCAACGCTAAACGAATAATTAAGATCTGTTTCATTCTACAACATAAGCACTTTGTAAGATCCTGGCGTTTAGATATGACAATGAAGAGGATAGTAAATTCAACCTCTTTTACTTTGCAGCCCCCTTGACAGAGCAAAAGCGCAAATTTTTGATGAACATTTTTGTACTACTATTATATGGTTCCCAAAGGGAGTACTTTAACCAGATATTAGGTGACGGTGAACCCCAGCTGCTTTCTGGTTCTTGAGGTCCTAGACATAGACATTTTTTTTGCACATCATGTGTTTCACCTACCTTCCCATCCACGTTCCCAGTGCTTAATTTGTCAGTTTCAATTGATATACACTAATATTCATTTGCAAAATGTATTGGCTCCTGTGCTGTGTGCACCCCGCCCTAGGCTAGAGGGCTTAAACTGTCTCATTAGGAAGTACATGCATAGGCATTGTAAAAAGCACCGGCACAAATTAAGCGCTGCACGTTCCACTCTAATAATCTTGCCAACTTTCAGAGGAGTTTTTTTCAAACGTTCCTGAGCCTTACCAGGGGTATGCCATCCAGTCAAAACTTAGACAGAAGTAAGGTGTAAATCTATTAAATGAAAAGAGAGATGCGCTTCCCTAAATTGCTTGCATTGCCAAAACCAGGGCTTGGAGAATCATCACAAGAAAAGCTCATTTTAAGTGCCAAAATGTGATGTCCATGCACAAGTTACATTACCTGAATGAGTATTTAAGGAAAGTCTTGCTCTGTTTTAACAACCACAACCTCCTAGGAACAATGCCATCTGTTTAGATTGCAATATGGAAAAGCTTTTCTAGCCACCACATTTTAGGTGTCAGGCGCAAACACATTTTGCTGGTTTTAGAAAGGCACAGCTTCTTTTATGTCCTATAGAGTGGTGCACCCTACACAAGCATTTAAGGCATGTCCTAGTCAGTGGTTGCGGACCGCCTGGGTAGGTCTGCCAGCCCTGGCAGTTACAAATCTGTGGTATCCTAGCACAGCTGTGCCCACATGTTTTTTGAACTGGAGCTGCATTGTTTCCCTCATCCGCCCGCAAACTGATCTCCATGCAAACATTAAACGAGTTTGTGAGTGGTCTTGCCACTGTAACCAAGATGTACACCCTTAGAAACAAGGATGCACCCAATGAAACTTGCCACCTCCTATAGTTTCCCTATTCTGTGAATTGGGACAGCACCAGACCACTGTAGATTGTTTTTTTATTGAAAGCATTAATCCATCATCCCCCTACCTTATACTGAATACCTCTGGCATCTGACCTTTTCCTACACGCAGCCCGTAATGCTGCACTTGAATGATCCATGTAGTGAACGTTCCGCCATTAGTTAACCTTGCTGCACTAAATCTTTCTGGGCTTCAATACCAAGGTGCCAGAGACTGCATCTCAGAGATGAGTGTGATTCATGGTGGGTTAAAAATCTTCATCATCACGCGTATTGATGTGCTTTCGATGCTGCCCCCGCCTTTTCTTTAGGTTATAGGGGTGTTTCAACTGAAGGTTGGAAAGGCTTAGCACACTGTATTTTATGTGAAAATAGGCTAGTGTTATGAAATTGTGCATTGTGTGTGCGTGAAATGTTTGTATAGTATGTATGTGTATGTGTCATGTGCATATGGGTCAATATGAGAACGCTTTTGTATGACTAGGTTGCTAACCAGGTGGCCAATGGGATGTGAAAAACAGGCCCGAACCTGGTGCCCACACGCGAAAGACAAATAGCATTTTCTTTAAAATGTGACACATTCCTTACTAAAAGCGTGTCTCCTGGAAGCCAGTGAATGGGAGGGCAGTTAACATCAGGAGCCTGAAGGTTTATTGCAGTACAAAGAGCCCGGCTCCAGCAGGTATCACAAGTGTGCGACCTTTCACTTTTCCTAGGAACACTTTCTATCCTATTTAGAATGAAGTAACGCACACTAGTGAGAATGATGAAATTGATTTATGTACTGACCAAATGGAGAAGTGAAGGGCCCCCTGGGTTGGGGTTCATCCTATGTCCCTCCACCCAGAAGTTAGAGACATTGTCATGTTTCAAATTTACCTCTTCTTCTTCCATCCACATAGAAACATAAGAGCTGTACTATTGCACATCTGACTGGCATCCCTACTTTACAGCTATACCTCAACTCGGAATATCGTTGCTAGATGTTGGGGGACACCACTGTGAGTATTAGTATAACTGTGCTTGTGCCCAGCCATTAAAAAGAGTAAGTATTTTTAAAAGAAGGTCACCTGCTTAGTTCATCTACTGTAAAAAAAAAAGGGGGGGGAGGAAGGAGCCTGTCCCCTGGGTCAAATGAATGAACTATGAGATGCACGACATGCATGAAAAAGTCCTTTTGTGCAACTAACAATGCGTTTTTCGTCGGTTTCTGTGCTTGGTACATGTATTGTGGCATCCTATTTTGTATTGTGTGTATACAAAGACTGTGCCTTTTATGTTTTCCTTTGGCTTATGTGCTTATTATGCAAATTGTCCTGTACTGTTCTACGTGGTAAGTGCACTGGATAGCTTGTTGTTGTGCTCTCTCTCTCTCTCTCTCTCTCTCTCTCTCTCTTTGAGCCTACCTACGCTGTCCAGGAATGACCATGCTGGGACCAATTCCTTAAGACAACTGGGCGGACTCACTCTTAGCCATTCACTTCATAGAATGCTGTGAATACGCTTTTGAATTAAGGAAGACACTGTACCTCACAAGTACACGTCTAATTGGCTTTAACACAACAGTGTTTGAACAAATTGACGGGAACAAAATACCATATTATGCCGTGTTACTGCCCCTCCTTTCTGTAAAATTATGGAATTTGATTGGCTGAAACTTAAAGGATGGGTAAGACGACTGATGTCCCCTAATCTGATCCTTAAAAGGGAGCTATATGTCGGTGGCTTTCGTTTTAATGCCTTAGTGGCATCACCATCATCGTTCATGTTACCACAAACATTGCATATAAGTTTTAGGGACATCACAAGTCCTTCATTAACTAATGAAGTAGCTAGGATGTAAAGGATAATGTAGAAATAAGAATAATGTTTATAAGAAAATTATTTGAACTAAACTGAAAGTAATATTGTAGTAAGCCCTGCTGAGTGGGTACTGAGGTCAAGATGTTTAGTTAAAAGTAAGGAACATTGACAGGATGGGACAGTGCTCAGCCTGTGTACTATTATGGTGCACAATACTAGGAAGGGTTACCTGTATGCCCATGACAATAGCGCATCGCACTTTTTATTGTGGTTAGCAGATCTTGAAGAAAATATAGCCCTGCAGGAATTTGTTTGTAACAACGGGTTTTTGCTGGAGAAGTCAGTTTAAATTTGACAGGCTATATGATTAATAATTGTAGATTTCTTATCACAGCCATAAACATAAAAGGAATGGACACAAGAGATAATATGTATGCTGGAAATTCCTATAGGTGTTTGTAGACCTGCACAACAGTGAAGGTTCATGAGTGAATAATATACACAGATATAAAGAATCAGAGTATCCATATTATCTTCCTTTTAAGTAAATGATACATACTTCCCCAGCTGCTTGGGGTTGGGAGAGAAAACTAAATTGTGTAACGTCTTTCACAGCCAGTTCTCTAAAAATTGTTTTATATTTATTACTAGATAAAAAATATCATACAGTCTTCGGAAGAGAGGGGCCGGACGCAATGCACAGCCTGGCTGCAGATCATGGAACACCTATGACCACGACCAAGGTGGAGCCGCAAAGCAAAGAGATGCTGGACGAGGCACCATTCCCAACAAGGAAAATGAAAGAAAGAAGGGCTGTCCAGAAGCCCCCTGCCTGTTGATCCACCTGTGCCTGAAGTCCCAGCCCATTGAGCCTAATTGATGGGCCCACTTGCATGACATTTCTGCCCCCCTTGGTCCATTTCAGATCGGACCCCACTCCACCCTCTCTTCCCTTGACCTCCCCAAACACACCCCCCTTTTTCATATGGGGTTTTTGTAACGGACTTGATGAAGAAACACAGCACGAAGATAGAAAAGGGTTATTAGGGATGGACTTCGCGGATCAAGAATAGGGTGCGGGTACCCTCTCTAAGGTACCTATGACAGATTAGTTAGGGAACAGGGCAAAAAGGACCGTGGTCCGAGAGCAAGAATGACCTCGCCCTGCAACGTGGAATCTGGATCAGAGCTGGACGCATAGCTTCAACGCCGGTGCTCAACAGCGCCAACAAAAGAAGAAAATAATGGGAGCCTATCAGTGATAGCTCACTGTAAAAGACACTGGAAAGAAGAGAACAATGGGAGCCTACCAGTGATGGCTCGCTGTAAAAGACACTGGAAAGAAGAGCCTTTGAACATTATCACTCCCACACCATCACTTATATCAGGTTGAATTTCTCTCCCAATCACCTCGTATAGATTATGACCCAATTGGACAAGAAAAAGATTTTCCTTTGAAACCTTACATCGGTCGCTTTCACTGTGTATGAATAAGTAACAAAGAAATATGGAAGAAAGAGTAAACTGTGTATAATGATAATTGTAGAACACCAGTTGTCCTCATGAATATACTTATTAGTTTGCCCCCACCATCCAACAGTCCAGTTCTCAATAATGCACGTAATGGTCCTTATCCTACAAAACAATTAGTATGATAAACTCGTTTTTGTGGTACAATGAATTTACTGCATCATCTAGGAATTATGCTCATCACCAAGTTTAAACTGTGGTACAGCAAAAACCCTTTTGTATACACTATCTCCCAGTTTGTTACATTCACTGCATAGGTTATTGACAATGCTGTTTGTACTAATAGCGATCTTCTTCTCCTACTGTCTGTGCATCTGCCTGAACAACCTGTGTGCCACCAAAGACTACAATGATCAGCCCAACTACATGTTTAGCAATGGGGCATTTTGAAGGACTAGGGTTGGAAAATACTGTATACCACCTTTGTGTTCTCTTTGTATAAGTACATTGCGCCCTAAGACTATGGACACTCAGCTAACAAAAATGAGAGTAATGTATGAACAAGAGATACAGGACATTATGGAGATCGAAATAGACTGACAAGCTGGCTAGTTATGTTCAAAGGGGCGACTGCTAAAAGCGAAAACAACAATCATGAACATTATCTGCGCCATCTTGTCTGATGGAAGTTTCTCCCCTCACATAGACTGCAGTCATTCTGACCACCGCAGCCATTTTGTATTCCGTTGGTCACCTTTGTTTCACCTTGCCCATACTAGCATCCCTCTGACCAACCTGGTATGTGAGCTGGGGGCTATAAACTATCGCCACGACAAACATCAACACCACTTGCTGCCTCAAAACTCGTTTTTCCTCTCATCTCTGTTGACAGGCAAACTCATGAACACCCTTACACAAACAGGTTCCAAATTGCAAACAGACTCTTGCAAACATGGTTTATTGCACTGCACACAGCAAGACTTATTTTTGCCAACAATGGGACCTGTTTTTATCAACAGAACGGACTCTTAAATCTGGCCGGTCTGGTATGTTTTAGACCCTGAAGCAAGGTCCAGCTGCAAGATAAAATTGTCTGTTTGGCCTGGGTGGGAGGAGAATAACTGTTGGGCTTGTCCAACTATGTTGATGAAACAATGTTTGGCTTGTGTGACAACCTGTCCGGGGCAGGGATATCAAGCTTACATGACACTGATCATAAAGATTACTTTGTCCTGATACTGTATAAAAGTGACCTACAGGAGAGCTGTTGTTAGAACACCTCAGCAGATTACCACGGTGTCTGTTGACAGGTTCCCCTCATGAGAAGTAAACTTGTTTCTTGTCTTCCAGTTCCCAGCGCCTGCCTCATTATTTTGTTAAGAGAATCCAAAGTGAATTAAAGGTGACCCTACGCCGGGCAGCTTTGGGGGTCTTAGGAGACTCGCTGCTTTTCACAGAACGAGGAAAGAAGTCAGCTGAGTAGGTGGAGGGAAGCCGATCGTCTGAAGGGACACCGGGAGTTCTGAAAGGCAGGTAAGCGCGGGTTGTTGCTGGGCGGCGGGTTGTTAGGGAACTGGAGATGGGAATTGAAGATACTGGAAACAAGACGGCTCCCTGGCGAGGTCGGAGAAGTCCAGAGCGCTCGTGATGACGCTTGTGCAAAGAAGCAAAGCACCGTCATATTCCGAGCGCTCTCTTTATATAGCTTCAATGATGTTGCTTACAGCGGCGTGACGTTCTTATTTGAATGCGCCTCACATGGAGTAAACGATACCGTTAGACGGTTACTCCACGTGGGGATTGTAAATGAAGGCAAGAATGAAGTGGAAACCATCAAGCATTGGCCAATGCAACCACCGAAGAAACATAACGCGGCACATGACAGGGCTAGATACAAAGGTACACATAATGCCAGGAGTCTAAGAAACATAATGTGGCACACAACAGAGCTTCATACAAAGGTACACATGATGCCTGACTTTGATTATACAAATGATGACTGGAAAAGAGATTTAGCAGACAGCTGCGTATGAACCCTTAACAGTCAGTTCACTTCAAGCCCCTCCCCTCACGGACAGCAGCTCACCGGCAGTCCCCTTGGGCCAACATCAGAAGCCTCCGGCATAGTGGGTTGAGTCAGGATCAGGCCTTGCTGGGGAGTGTCAGCCAGGGGCCTCACATACCACGCTTTAAGGAGGATCCCAGATTTACCAATAGTGGTACACCTTGGAATGCGTCAAAATGCTATGCCTCCCCAGTAGAGGCGTACCAAGGAGAAATCTCTTTATTTCACCTTGTTGTTCCCTCTTTCAATGTGTGCTGCATTCTGCAACACAAATAGAAAGAGGAAAATGCCTCTGAGGATTGTTTTTATCCAGGAAGGTGTCCCTTCCTCCACAAAACCAAACCTGCTTGCAATGGAGGCAGCTTTGCACCATGACACAAGGGGGCCTGCATTGGCACTAGGCAGCCAAAAGTGCACAAGCACAAGGAAAGGATAGGAATGTGCTGTATAATGTTAAATACAATGCCCTTTCCCTTTTACGCAGTGCAACAAGATGACTCACTGTGTTGTACTGATGAATGTTTGATAAAGATGACCCTTATGTATAATATGACGCCTGCCATTAGGTGAGAGAGTGACAGTTTCTGTACTGCAGAAAGCCTAGGGCATATCAGACAACTGGTTGTGCAATTCAAGATTTCATTTATGTCTTGAAGTTGGTTTGATAATTTGGGCCTCCATTTCAACAGAGTTATATAATCTCATGCTGAGTCTCGAGATGTGGAGGTTCATGTGGCAATGTAGGGAAAGAGGCTTTGCATCTGGAGCTTGGAGGAGTAGAAATCTGTGCAAAATGTGACAAAGATCTGTAGAATGTCCTCTGCCTTGTAACACATCTTTGCCCTGTTGTTTATGATGGAATAACAGAACTAGAGACCCACAGCTGTTTAATTATATCATCCAGTGACTTGGCCATCCTCCCCCTTCTCAAAAACGGTGAGTGATCAGTGCCTTCTCCAGGTGTTAAATCTCTCTGCCAGTAATCTCATTGTGTTTTGTAATTTTCCCCTTTGATATCTGCTAGAATGACAGAATCTGAATTTGTAAAGTATCTAATTTCAGGCCTCTGACAGCATGTTAAAGTTTGCTCATACATGCTTGACTGGAGTGTAGATAAGGTCCCACTTTGTTTTACTATACAAGACTCTGTCATTGTAAACGTAAACACCTCCCAGTGTATATGTGCACCAATCAATGACCCAAAATTGCTTTTGAAGTATTAAAAAAAATGTTCTCTTAGTTCATTATGGAAGACATTGTCTGATAACGCTCTAAGCAGGTATCCAGGAGAAGGTCATGCTAGGTCATAGGTCCCACTACCACAACCACTAGTACCACTGGGGAGTGATCAGAGAGTGACTTAGCAATGTGTTTGACTGATTGATTGCATCCAGACATTCACATCCTTCATAGTAAGTCAGAAGTTCAGACTGGAAAAAGTGTTACTCATTTAGGATGTAAGGACTACAAGCTGGTATTAAAGTCCCCTCCCTATATTACTGTAATCTTGTTCCAGATATATTACAGAATCTCAGATTCTCTGCTTTGAGACCCTATGTGTTAATAAGTATAATTTGTTTTCCATGGATAGTACCCTGTATGGGTTTGAATGTACCTTGATCATCATCAATTGATCTTAATTAGATTGAAGGGGCAACTTTTTCCCTGGATAACTACCCCACAGGCAAAGTTGAGTATGATGCTGCAGACTGGGGAAAAGCCCAACATTTTGCAATTCACGTTGTCAATGTTTAGTATAGGAGTGTTTCCTGAAGACAAGCAACATGTATGTTTCTGCCTATCAAGATATGTCAGTACTTGATGGGTCTTACAGGTTTTATTCAAGCCCCTTACATTCCAAGTCAGAAATTGAGTCTCCTTTGCACTCATCCTATCTTTCCATTGAATATGGGGTTGCAGCAATTGTATGGTTTTGACTTAGACTCTCAGTACTGTCATCTGGTTTAATGATGCCCTTAAGAAATCCAAGAAGATCTGTCGCACCCTCGAGAAAGCCTGGCGTAAAAACCCAACCACTGACAACCTGACCACCTTCAAGAACGCCACCCGCAAACACCACCAACTGATCCGATCCACCAAGAAATCAGCATTCAAGAATCGACTCGACAACAATGCCCACAACAGCAAAGAACTCTTCAACATCGTCAAAGAGTTTACCAACCCCTCCGCCGGCACCAACGACATCACTCCATCCCAAGACCTCTGCGACTCTCTTGCCTCGTTCTTCCACAACAAAATCGCCGACATACATAACAGCTTTGGAGACCAGCCCACCCCACCAACCTCCGAACCAAAACCCCCCTCCAACAACCTTTACGCCTGGAACCCAATCACCACTGAAGACACCATCCGCCTTATGAACACCATTCACTCAGGATCGCCAACCGACCCATGTCCCCACCACATTTTCAACAAAGCAGACTCCATTATCGCACCCCATCTCCGAGACGTCATCAACTGCTCCCTCAACTCCGCCACCTTCCCGGAAAGCTGGAAACACGCCGAACTCAGCGCCCTATTGAAGAAACCTACAGCGGACCCCACCGAACTTAAAAACTACCGCCCCATTTCGCTCCTCCCTTTCCCTGCCAAAGTCATTAAGAAAGCCGTCAACAGTCAACAGCCTTCCTCGAATCCATTAAATCCCTCGACCCTTCGCAGTCCGGCTTCCGAGCCAAACACAGCACCGAAACCGCCCTCATCGCAGCAACAGACGACATTCGAACTCTTCTGGACAACGGAGAAACTGCTGCCCTCATCCTACTCGACCTCTCCGCAGCCTTCGACACGGTCTGTCATAGCACCCTCATACAGCGCCTCAGCAACGTCGGAATACAAGGAAAAGCATTAGACTGGATAATCTTGTTCCTCGCCGGAAGAACCCAGAGAGTCCGCCTCCCCCTTTCAGGTCAGAGGCCACCGAAGTCATCTGCGGCGTACCCCAAGGATCCTCACTCAGTCCCACCCTCTTCAACGTATACATGAGTCCCCTCGCATCCATCGCGCACCAACACAACCTCAACATTATCTCCTACGCAGACGACACTCAGCTGATCCTATCCCTCACCAAAGACCCAAACACCGCCAAAACCAACCTACACGAAGGGATGAAAGAAGTAGCCGAGTGGATGAAGAACAGCCGTCTTAAACTTAACTCAGACAAAACGGAAGTCCTCATCTTAGGATCATCCCCCTCCGCCTGGGACAATTCATGGTGGCCACCGGCCCTGGGAACCGCACCCATACCAACAGATCACGCACGTAACCTGGGCTTCATCCTTGACTCCTCCCTCTCGATGACCAGACAAGTCAACGCCGTCTCATCATCATGCTTCAACATCCTACGAATGCTCAACAAAATCTTCCGTTGGATCCCCACCGAAACAAGAAAGACGGTCACCCATGCACTGGTCACAAGCAGACTAGACTACGGAAACACCCTTTACGCCGGAACCACAGCCAAACTACAGAAAAAACTCCAACGCATCCAAAACGCCTCAGCCAGACTCATCCTAGACATCCCCCGCCAAGCTCACATTTCCGGTCACCTGAGAGACCTCCACTGGCTCCCCGTCAACAAGAGAATAACTTTCCGCCTCCTCACCCACGCACACAAAGCCCTCTACGACCTAGGACCCGAATACCTCAACACGCGCCTGTCCTTCTACACCCCCACCCACCAACTTCGATCGTCCAATCAAGCCCTCGCCGCAATTCCACGCATCCAAAGATCCACCATGGGAGGAAGATCCTTCTCCTACTTAGCGGCCAAGACCTGGAATTCCCTCCCCACCCACCTCCGCCTCACACAGAACCACCTCTCCTTCAGGAAACAACTTAAAACTTGGATATTTGATAAGTAAAGCTGCCCCCCCTCCCTCAAGCGCCTTGAGACCCTCTGGGTGAGTAGTGCGCTATATAAATTCAAACTTGACTTGACTTGATCTATTGCATGTGGGTAAGATGAGCAGGTTTATATTTGTATGTGTAGTAAACACAAAGGATTTACAAAATGAATAGTAACTTACCCCAACACACACTGACATCTCAATTATGTCAGCGAGTTTACAAAAACCTCCCTACCCTAAGAATACAAATAACCAGAGCACAAAGTCCTAAGCAAAACAGAGGTGAAAATGATATAGGGCCAGATATTTGTATCTTTAGCATAATGATTCCCAGAGAGTGTTTTTTTCCAAATCGCTATTTGGTAATAAGGGGCCGATTACGATGTCGGGCAGAAAGCCTCCTCCCGACAGTCGGAATTTCCTCAACCGCGTTGTAAGCCTTCCGACCGTTTACATTCAAACCAACCGATTATAACGTAAACCGCACAGTTCTTCTGAATCGGTTCCGACCAGCTCTCAGAGTATCTGTGTCAGTTGGAACCGCTTTGCACACCCCTAAGAACAGCATTTCCGTCCTCGGCATTATGATGTCAGTTTCCAACATTCTTTCCATACCGGCCTTTCCGACATGAAAAACCTGGAGGAAAGTGACTTTGGGGACTTCTAACAAGGCCCGTTTAATCCTGCGGCCTCCGGTTGGGGTCCAGGGGGGTACCTAAGGGATACCCCAGTAAAACCATACACTGTCTGGTTGGCACAATGGGGTGCCCGCGACAGGGTGCAGGGTTTTACACACAAACACACACCCCATTTTCCCATAGAGCCTGTATTACGGCCAGTTGTTGGGCAAAACATAAGCTCCCATGGGAAACAATGGGACTCCGACTGAACAGTGTTCGGTCGTATCGTAATCGGGCGGGCCGAACTGCCGACCGCGAGTCGGACGATCCAGATTCAGAGTCGGTGTAAGACAGAGGCTTTCTGCCCAACATCGTAATCTGCCCCTTAGTATTCAATATATATAAAATGTTTATTTCCTAATTTGCAATTCCTAGTGGGTCACAAATCAACCTACCTCATAAATATTAATGAGGTAGTTTGCAATTTACGACCCATTAGGGATCGCAGCTATCACAGGCATGGTGGCCTGCTGAGGTCAGCACATCACCTTGCCTGCGATTGCTTTGTAATAAAGCAATCTTTTTTTTTTTTTTATTGCAGCCTGTTTTCCCTGAAGGAAAATGGGATACTTTTTAAAATATAGAAATGAAACTTTGAAATTTAGTTTTTTAAGAGCAGGCAGTTGTCCGAAGGACCACTTCCTGCTCTTAAAATATTTTTGTAATATTCTCAAAAAGGTGAAGGGGTCCCATTTGCAAATGGGTAACTACTATTTTTAAAATGGTGGTAAGGTATTACTGTTTTGCAACCGGTATTCAGATGCCCAAAACACTTCCATTCCAAATACCAAATCGCAAATGTAAATTGTGATTAGGTAACAAGTTGGTGAATTGCATTTAGCATTTAGTACATTTGCAAAATAATGTTTCTGGTTGCAGACGGCCCCATTCTGTGAATTGGGCTGTTTGCGACCGGAAAAATCCTTGCACATCTGGCCCATGTTCTTTTGGATATTTCCCAAAAGGGACACCATTCATTCCAGTTTGTACTTTCCTCCTAAGGGCAGAGGAAATCATAAGGAATGTTTGTAGGAAGCTGGTTTTTATGTAGTAGTGCCAATGTAAGCGCACACCATGCAAAAAATACAGACAACCCTTATTGGTTTACAGGGCTTAAATTAATAATCCCAAGTGCCCTATTTTTGATGGAGTCGTCTGGCAGCTTAGGTTTATCAGAGGGCAATGTTAAGCATTTGTTGTACTCTCGCCAACATTTTGCCTTCAAGGGCTGCTCTTATGGCTAGCTGCTCAGGGATTGCTTCATCTTCATCTAGCTCTTCTCTGAACCTGGATTTGCCTGACCTACCCCTAGGAGGGGAAGGTTCTCGAGGTACAGTGTTAGGGTTATTTGAGGGGTACCTTATCACCTTCTGAAGTGAGTTTGGGGGGACAGTATCCTGGACTACTGTCCCCACTGTCATGGTCAATGTCCACCTCCTCTCCTATAGGAGTGTCAGGATCCTGATGAGTTGCAGCAAACTCATGAGGCGCTCTTGGAGCTGTATTTTGGTAGGGTTTGAGCCAGCTTTGATTTTGCTGGCTGGACAGCGGCCCTGCTTCATACTAAGTTGCAGATAGGGGGTCAGGTTGAGTTCCTTACCTATATCTACTTAGCCAGACATTTTTAGCACAGTTGGGACCTTTTAGAAAATTGACAACAAATTCTAAAATACTTTTTAATGCCTAACTGACTATTATACTTTTTAAATCTCGAATACAGTGGACTGGGGGACTTAACACAAGGCCCTAATGGTTCAGATAAGAACATTTAGAAAAAATGTGAACATTGAAAAAGTTGCTGAAATATTCTTGTGTAATGTAATTTGTGGATTTCTTCATGAAATTACCTATTGACCAAGGAATATCAGCAAATGAAAAGTTCTGGCTCCCACCTCTGATCCATCAATGCCGGAAGTTGGCTTCTCATGTTGAGAGTGCAAATGTAAAGGAACACCATGCAAAAAGTACAGACAACCCGTATTGTTTTACAGGGTTTTAATTAATAATCCCAAGTACTCTATTTCTCGTAGTCTGGTTGACCAGTTAAGGCTTATCAGAGGGTAGTGTGAGTTTGTGCTAAAACCAGTGCAAATGTTATTATGTGGCTTTAGTTTCTGGAACCTTGGTGAATCCACCTGTTGTAGGTCCAACTTTATAGACATATATACACATAGTAGTTTTTGATCAAAATATGTCTTAGTATCTATCTAATGGTATTGTAAAAAAAATGAGTGTGATTAAAAGGTATTGAATGATCACTTATACCTACTAAACTGAACAGGAAAGCTCAATGAACCAACAGTGTTTGTTCAGAGCTATTAATGTTGAAATAAAGTTCATAAGACAAGATTGTTTTTTATAGGGAAACAATTCTTTTGTCGGTTAGGCTGCATTCAGCAGTGGCCCTTGTGGCCTCTATAAATGTGTCAAAGACTTGTTACAGAGACATGATATTAGCAGTTGGTACATTTTGTTAGCATCATTACTAAGGGTTGATAAAGTATTGTTTATTCCTACCTAGATATGTCAGAGAATTAATTAATGCCTCCTTCCTTCCTTCTTGTACATGTTTGACAAATAGGGCAATGGTATTTTACCTTTCCATAGATCATTAATGTGGACATATTAAGAAGCAGGCACATAGCTGACATTTGAACTCAAGGGATACTGCATTTTCTTTCAACTATAATGAACTATATGCAATCTTTTGCACACCCAGTCCCAAAAAGACTCTCAGCAGAGATTTGTATCAGACCAGATCTAGTGGCAAACTGAAATATTATCAACCAGCAGTGCTGTGCCCTGGATACATCTTACACAGGGATTCCTGATGTGTGACGGCCGTTGTTTAATGAAAATGCTGCCATGCACAAACAACCTCATATGATATTTTATTTGCTATTTTATTCTTCCTTTGACGTGGAATCTCTCATGTTGTAGATATTTTTTAATGCCCTGCCCTGGGGCAGTGCAAATTTGTAGCTCCTTAGGGCAGTGCATTCTTTAATATTTCCGGCACATCTGCTTAAAGGTGCAACCTGGTGCAAACAGGCAATGGGCGCCTTTGCAGTAACATGCACCCTGGTGTTCATCTGCTCCCCCCTGCATGCTATACACTTGCCATTTTTTTCCTCTTGCATTTTAACAGACCACTGTAGCAGAGTGCTATTGATTGACTGGACAGACCCACAAAGATACAATAGTGTTGGTGTTTTGCAAAACCGTTCCAAACATTTTCCAGCGATTCAACCTGCAACAAAGAGTAATTTTGAGCTGAGAATGTCAAATTCCGCTTTCATACCGAGCTGAAAGAACAGAGACGGCCAAGGACAGCTATGTAACATGTTCACTTCTAGACAAACTCTGTGCTCTTTGACCAGCTCAGATAGAAATGCTGCAAACTCTCTGGAAGCCACCTTCTGCACTCTAAAATTCCCCACTAAGAAGCTTTCCCTAATCAAGAAGGAATTCTATTTTTCTGATATTTCCTCAAATTTTTCCAATCAGACTTCAGGCTGCCTCTATCCAGTGCATCATCCCAACCACACTCCAGTATAGCAATACGCAATGCTGGAAGACTGACCAAGTTTATCAGGTCCACCTTTATTCAGAATGTATTTCTCTGGATGGCAAATCTCCCAGCTTCCCTGGTAGTTGCTTAACATAGAAGGATGGAATGACAAAGTCATCTGTGGTTCCTCTTAAGTTATTGCCATTGAGCTGGACACCAGCAAGTCCGTCTGGGAAGCCAACCTAGCAGGTGTGTCCACTCGGGGCCTGTGAACAAATGTTTAACTTAATGAGCAGAAACGTCTGCTGGAACCTTTGTCATCAAAAGCAAAGTTAAGTAAAGGTCTCACTGTCGAATTCATTTCCAAACGGACAACTTCTCAGTGGTGAGCAAGCTCAGAAACATGAAATCAAAATGGCTTTCAGCCCTCTGGGAACATAACCTTCACAATAGTCTGACAGTTGTGGCAGAGTGTGTCCAAGGTATTTCCAGCCCCACTGCAGACTGGCTGTCCAGACACCACAAGGATTCGAGCAACTGGGTCCTCACATCTTCCATGCTTTGGCCTTCATTTGGCACCATCTCAATCTTTTGCTTTTCAATCGAACCTGCAATATCCTTGCTTAGAGGAGTTTCCCCTGTTTGCCCTTCTTCAAAGAGTTCTCCTCTTTGTGAGCCTTTTCTTCTGAAGGGTCATTCTGTTGGCCCTGGATTGCACTCACAAGCTGGTTTCCTCACCATTTGGAGCTTTTCAAAAATGTTCCTTTTTTTTCTTTTTTAGGGATCCAAAGGGTCATACTCACAACTTAGTACTTGAGGCAAACTGTGTTTACTTGCATGGCCTATTTCAGGGGATGCTTAGGAGAATCCGGCCTTTCAAAATTCCATGCTTACTTCGTTGACAAGTCCTGGGGTCCTGTAACCCAATGCATTTATGAGTCTACCTAGTCAGCTTTGCTTCCTTGGTGCTTGGCATGGAGCCCGGCTCCTCTAACTTCCTCTCCTACCTCCTTATTTAACATCTGTCAGTTTTCAGTGCTCTCTGACTGGACCATCAACCTCTATAATTCTGTGATAGCTGAACACCTTCCTTGTTATGCTACAACATGAGACAGTTCCCTTGTTTCATCCTTCTTGGTCAACAATTCTCCAATCATTCTTTCTCTCTTAAGGGTCTCTCCCTTGAGCTCACTTTCACTGCTGCTGTGGAGGGACCTGAAACTAGTTAGGTCACTTGACTGGCATCAGAAGGTGCAAAGAATACACTTTATAAATAAATAAATTGTAACTTTAGTATTAAAGTGCATATGGCCAACACTGTCACAAATATGTCAGTCCACTATAAATGCGAGGGTATTTTTTCACAGTCATGAAACACGCCAGAGATTCAGACAGCCAACTTATGCTCACAAGCATTTTAAAGTTACGTAATAATTATGTTTAATGTTGCTTGTTAACTAAATGACAATAGAAATTATTTATCTATAGTTTGGCAGAGATACCACCTTGTTTCCCTCAGTCCTGATTGGTAGAGAAGCCTCTGCCAGAGAAGCTGCAGTTAATCTTGCCTAGCAGCCCTTCTGTTATTGGACTGCAATGTATACTATCTCAAAAGACCCACCTTTGATAGACATTTTCCCAAGTCAGCCATGCAAATCAAAGCATAACTGACACAGGAAAGGGAAATAGACAATGGCCTCTCCAAGTGCAATGAGGAAATAAACTCCTTGCATCGTAGGTAACCCTGGGCGTAGTTTGCGTAGTAGCGCTACGCGTAGCTACGTGAAGTGCACTTCGCACTACGCACGCTAAGCGTAGCTATGCGAACTGTGTAGTTCGGTAGGGAAATGCTGATTGCACAGTGCTGGATGCTTGTCCGCAGTGTGTAATCATTGCAAACGGCATCTTGTACAGTGCAAGCATTCGTTTTCTGCCGCTTGAGTATATTTGTACTTGAGCGGCAGCTTTCTTAACGCGGACTGGTAGTTTCTCATCGCGAGCGGTAGCGAGCATAGGGACCACTCGCAATGAGAAACCTGACCTCCCTGCATTGAGAATCTCGGCGGGAGGTTTATTTTCCACACTCGCGATCGGCAACTTGATGTTGCTGATCGCAAACGAGGAAAAAGTCTTGGCGGGATGTTGATTTTGCTTGCTCGCGGTTGCCAACTTGACGTTGAGGACCGCAAGCAAGCAAAAAATGCCCCTATGCGTTTTTTCACTGTGCTACATGCAATTTGCGTAGTGCTTTGTACCGCAAACTACGCACACTCCGCGACCGTAGCGTAGTACTACCCCCAGGGTTAATCGTGTGGCTACGGATCTTTTTGTTTTCTCAGAAACAAACAATGCTTTGTTTTTCCCCCTGGGAAACACAAATAATGCAGAGGAACACCGTGAAGTGGTGGCCCGTACAGAATAAAACTTCTAAAGAAAGTGATCCTGCAGTGTTTGCAGCACCACTGTCAACATACATGGTCATCCACTGGAGTGAATAACATTCTACAAAGCATGCAGTTTTGTGTGGAGTGGGTGGAACAACCAAGGTCTGATCAAACTCCTCCTTCTAAATAGCACCATAAGTCATGCATGTGGTAGAGACTGTTGTGATGTTGTCAGTAGAAATACAGATTTGAGTAAAAAAAACTATGAGAAATATTAGCTGTATTCTTCTTCCCCAGTCTGGAGTGAATTCTTCCCTACTGGGCTGACTGGAAGGTCAATTTCCTTGTGTTAATGTGACTTGTAGTCTAATTACCTTTTTAGTGGCAGATCAAAGGTATTGTGGGGAAAAAGAAAAAACAGCAGGAAAGATCTGTAAGGGATTAGCCTTTTGGCATGAAAGTATTACCCACCACCATAGCAAAGTCTATTAATTGAAAAGGTCACCCCTGCATCCAAGGCACCAGGCTTTGTGGTGTGTGTGAAGGGAGCTTAGGAGGGTGGGAATTGCCTTCTTCAAGAAGAAATACATGACAAATATATTTATTTCCCCCTGAAGGAACAAATGATTTAGGACTGGTTACTTGTCCTTTGATCCATGACATAGTCTTATATTTTTTAAGGAAGTGTCTATTTAACTGGCCGCAGGCTAAATAATACAGAGTCTCTGCTATTTACCTAGCGACCGTTAAAATAGTACATATTACCTGTTGTTTAGCCAGCCATAGACTAAATATTATAGATGATGCAGTATTCAACCAGCGGCTAAATAGTGTGAAGAAGTTCTTTATTTAACTTGCTGTTACCCTCAGTGGACCAGCATGTTACGCCCAGGAATCCCAAATCTAAAACCATATGGACCCAATCTATAGTAGTAGGAGGACCTGTTTTCTTCCTACATGATATTTCATCCTTAATGTCTTGTCCACCTGTGATAATGTACAACACTTCTGCTAATGAATCATATTTTGTGGTGTTAACTAAACAACGTACTACCTGAACACGTGTTTACTGCATAGGTAGAGATGTAGCAAACATAGAGCTGTACTTGGGGGTACCTCATTTGTTGAATGCAACATTTGTGCTCTGGTGATATGAAGAATTAGGGAACAACCAAAACAGGATTCATTTGTGTTTTCTGAACTTGTCTGACATATGCTGATGCCAAATCTGACAGCTAAGTATGGGCATTACGGGCCAAACATTGTTATTAGGGAGTTCTCTTCGTACATGAGAAACATGAGAACTAAATGAAACATTGCTTTAAAAGGGCAGAATCAATCAATCAATCAATCAAAGCATTTGTATAGCGCACTACTCACCCGGGGGGTCTCAAGGCGCTAGGGGAGGGGGGGTCCGCTACTGCTCGAATAGCCAGGTCTTGAGCTGCTTCCTGAAGGCGAGGTGGTCCTGGGTCAGGCGGATGTGGGTCGGGAGGGAGTTCCAGGTCTTGGCGGCGAGGTAGGAGAAGGACCTTCCCCCTGTGGTGGCTCTTCGGATGCGTGGGACGGCGGCAAGGGCGTGGCTGGTCGATCGAAGCTGGCGTTTGGGAGCATAGAAGTTGAGGCGGCTGTTGAGGTATCCTGGGCCTTGGTTGTGCAGGGCTTTGTGTGCGTGGGTGAGGAGACGGAAGGTGATTCGCTTGTTGACCGAGAGCCAGTGCAGGTCTCTCAGGTGTCCGGAGATGTGGCTGCGGCGGGGGATGTCCAGGATGAGTCGTGCTGAGGCGTTCTGGATCCGCTGGAGTCTCTTCTGGAGTTTGGCGGTGGTTCCGGCGTAGAGGGAGTTGCCGTAGTCCAGTCGGCTGGTGACGAGTGCCTGGGTGACCGTCTTCCTGGTCTCGGTGGGGATCCATCGGAGGATCTTGCGTAGCATGCGTAGGGTATTGAAGCACGATGAGGAGACGGCGTTGATTTGTCTGGTCATGGAGATGAGGAGTCCAGGATGAAGCCCAGGTTGCGTGCATGGTCCGTTGGTTTGGGTGCGCTGCCTAGGGCGGGGGGCCACCAGGAGTCGTCCCAGGCGGAGGGTGAGGATCCCAAGATGAGGACTTCCGTCTTGTCAGAGTTCAGTTTCAGGCGGCTGTTCTTCATCCATTCGGCTACCTCTTTCATCCCTTCGTGTAGGTTAGCTCTGGCGGTGGCGGGGTCGTTGGTGAGGGAGAGGATCAGCTGGGTGTCGTCGGCGTAGGAGATGATTTTGAGGTTGTGCTGGCGTGCGATGGCTGCGAGGGGACTCATGTAGACGCGAGGGGACTCATGTAGACTCGTGGGCCTAAAGGTAGCAATGCTGTCTTTTAATAAAATAGTCAAAGCGGAGATGGAGGGGGGTGCTTTTACAATGAAAGTCTCCTCTTTCCCTCTTGTTGAACTTACATTGTTTATCATGTTTGTCGAGATGCTGGGCTTAGGTGAATATGTGTGCAGTAAATCCATGGCTTCCTGCCATCCACCTTGAGGGCAGTGGGGGGTCAGCATGGTCACTGAATAGATGCCTTTGAATAGCTTTTATGCCATTTTCAGACACAGTTGATCTCCTACCTGTCGGTGGCAAGCTTCTCCTTAGTTAACTGTTTAGAGATTAATCTTGCACATTTCATTAGTTCACAAAAGTTAATGTGCATCTCGCCATTTAAGATCTCTGCAGAGCTCTCATCCTACACATTACTTCTAGTGGCAGTAATTTGAGTGTTCATGCATCTTCCCTATTTGATGGGGAGGTCAGGACTAGGGGCCTCATTTACAACTCCCTTGTGCCACCAGACATCACTTTTTTAAATCTACAAGGCCACGTAAAGCCACCCTGTGTGGCTGTATAATGACCTTGTAGCTATGGACGGAAGCTACACATTGAAAATCGCTGCGTTGCTTCACCCTGCAATTAGGAAGTATGCCACAGGCATTAAGGTGGGTGTTCCCACGTAATATTCATGGCAGTTGGCACATTACCAGTTTTACGAGATTTCGTAAACCTGGTAATGCCTCATAAGTCTACACCTCCCCGGGGTGGCGTAGGGGAAGTGCAAAAAGGAGAAATAACAGTATTTCTCCTCGTTTCTCTTTCTATTTGTGCTGCACTCTGAAGCACACATAGAAAGAGGAAATCACCTCCATTGATTGCTTTTGTGTAGGAATGCATCCCTTCCTGCACAAAAACAATCACCAATAAAACGCAGACACCCTTGCCCCATGGAGCAAGGGTGCCTACGTTGGCGTATGGAAGTCATTTGTGTGCCAGTGCAGGAGGAAAAGACCCCCCCCCCCCCCCAGCCATTTTCTTTTGATTTAGCTTGTGGCATTGCCTTACAAGAAAAGATTGTAAATGAAGCATTAGGTGTATTCATAAAGGAAAAGAGTGCTATTGGTAAGCAGTACAACCATTTCTTGTGTAATGTAGCACATAACTTACTGATTTTACTCTTCAGGAGGCCGTTCAGGGGCTTGAAAATACCATTACTTTGAGGCTGGTACACAGTGGATAATTGATATTTTATCCTAACCTGGGCCATGATAGGGGTTAGGCAGAGACTAGGCGGTTGCACTACGCGGAATTCTGCAGAGTTGCATAAAATCTCCATTCTACATCCACTGTTAGATTCAAAACCTGTTCCAAGGCAGAGCAAGCAAAGGATCACATACAGCAACAAAAGATTAGGAAAAAAAGTTGTTTTATACAAGGACCAGATTCCTCCTGCCTTTCAGGGCGATGACCACCACTCAACTACACTAACCTAAAGTTGGACTTTGGGAGACCCCTCCCTCCCCCCACTGGCACTGCCACATCCTCGACAGAGCCCCCGTCTTACCAGTCGTGCTCACTGCTGGTTCTGGGCCTGCCATTCCAGGAACATGGCTGATTTCAAGCCAAGTTCATGTCTGGGCAGCTAGCTAGGCCCAAGGTGCGGTCAGCGACTTCATGCTCATCTTCACAGCCTGTCAGTCCAAGCCTAGCAAAAAAGAGAGTTACAAGATGGCTGGGAGTGTAGGAGAGCTGGGGAAGGGCAAAGCCTGGGCAGGAGTAAAGGAGGAGCGCTGGGCTACATGGGAAGTAGTAGGGAGAAGTTCTGATAGACTGTTGTTTATCAGCAAGTCACTCACAGTCACGACTCACGGCATAGTTATGTATAATGTTGGGCACATTCACTTCATTATGTGCGAATTTTGGAGTTTTCACGTCTGTTTTGATTGTTGGTCACCTTTAGCCTAGGGTGTGTGGCAGCCAGGTATGCATTGAGAGGTGTGAAGCTTCACTGTTCCTCCATCTAAGAGGGCGAGGATTGCCTCAGAGAATGCAGGGGGCATGTTGCTCTGCGCTTTGGTGATGAGTATGTGTGCCGGTAGGAACCTGTGTACTCTGCATGCAGTGGGACGTTACACCTTAGGGTTTTCCAACCCGGCTGTTTTAAACAGTCAGATTGGAGAAATAACACAGACTACCTGCCCTGATCAGAGCGTCAAAGCAGCTGGCTCAGGCCAATCCCCACACTGCTTTCAGCAGCGCGGGGATTGGATATGGCAGTAGTGATGCTTTATCAGGGTCTCCTGGGTGAGGAATACCAGCAGAGCAGAGCAAGGCAGCTGGCAACAGCAGGTAAGTGGTTTATTTATTTATTTGTTATCATTACCGCCCCCCTCCCCAATTTGCTTCAAGCTGACCCCTCTCCTGTGCCCCCTCCACACGCCCATGGCCATATTATTCTGTGTAGGCCACTGCTGGACGTGGCTCCTCTGATGCAAGCTCCACTGTCCTCATATGAATACATTTCCAGGCTCAAGCTAGGCCTTGTTGCCAGGAATGTGAGATATATGTGTACTCTGAAAGACAGCAGAGTGAGGAATTTGGGATACATGGGGACTCTTAGAGACAGTCAAATCTGTGGGTTTTAATAAGGGATGGAAGTGCTTTGCTGCTGTTTCTGTGCTCATCTTTTTGAAAGGCTCTCTTAAGCTGGTGGACTTTCTGTCTGTAGAGAAACCAGCATTACCATTGTACCCATGCAGATTATATGATGTAATTAGATAGTTGTACATCCAGTGTGTAGACTCCCCTACACCAGTGCTAAAGGGCAAAGTGTCCTCTACACCCTACGAAGGTCTAAGGAAGGTGTCTGTTGTTTGCAGCTGGACATTATCATGTCATCGTTCCACAAGTCCGTGGGCGGTCATTGTGAATCTCTGGTGGCCACAGACTAACACTACTGGTCACCAAGCAGGTGGCAGGAGCACTCTAGCTAGTAAGGAACAGCGGGGCATATTATCAAGGCAGGCGAAATGAAATTATCGCCGCTTTTGAGGCCGTTCTGCGATAATTTCATCGCCCTATTAGCAAGCTGTTGCTAACATCAGTTAGCGACAGCTTTTAGGTGATAGCGAGCGGTTTGGGGGCCGCTTTGCATGTCAGCGATATTTATCACTAATGACATGCAAAGTGGGCGTACCCAACCAGTTAGTGACTGAAAGCAGTCGCTAACGTCGCTATCGCCTATTAGCAAGTCAGGCGTAGCGATAAAAAAATTTGCGCTAAGCGTGAATATCGCTAAAAACTAACGCCTGCTCAGACTGAAAAGGGGGGGCACTCGGCCCCCCCGCACGCATGGCGGCGCGGCGACCGTCGCCCCCCCTTTCTCCCGGGTGGTCATTCGGTGGTGGGGGCGTGCCCTGGGGGTGCGGCCCACCGCCGATTGGCTGGCGGCCTTCCTGACCCGGATCCAATTTAGTGGGTCCGGGTCAGGGGGGGCGGGCGTTGGGAGGGGCCGACCGGCCCCTCGGGAATAAGAGGTGGGGAGCGCCCAGGAGACCCCCTTGTCCCTGGACGCTCCCTCGCTGAACGTTGTGCCCCGCGTGCGGGGCTTCTTTGTTTTGATAAATTTTTCCCGCTTTTATTTTTCAGGTCGCGCCAGCCGTCGGAGGGATCGACATCGGCCGGGGACGCGAGGCAGCGGTTTTTTGGTTTTCTCCCGTTTCATTGCAGTGTGCCAGGACGCGGAATCTCGCGCCGGAGACGGAAGGGCGCCAACTGATCGTCGGTCTTGCCTGGGCGCCCGCGTCGCCATTTCTGCGGAAGGCGGCGTGCGAGTAAAATTGTCTAGGAGAGCGGAGTGGGAGCAAGCGTGAGGCTCCGTCAGGTACCGGGTGCGGGCGGTGGTGGACGGGGATAGAGCTCCGTAGAGCGGAGTTCGAGCCTTGGGAGGGGGACACAGGAAAAGAAAAGGAGCGCTAAGCGTGTGTTATTAGCGCAGTGGGTTACAAAAAGGTGGTGCTATTAACTCGAATCACGCCAAGGTCACAGGTTCAAGCACAGTACCGGCCACATTTAATGGTGTACTTACGGCTAATAAGGCCGGTGTGGGGCAATTTCGAGTAGAACGAGCGGGGGCTGCTTGACCACGAGTGGCGGAGGGGGAGAAGCAGGTCCACCAGGTCAGCGCCTGGGGGGGGGGAAACTGCTGGTGCATCTTTGCCATTGTTTTATGACTGCTTAGCAATTTTAGGAAATTAATTGCCAATTATTGAATTGTATGATAACTAAGGGGCATCGTTTAAAGTGTTTTTCTGCTATATGGTACAAGTTTAAAAGTGAACTGTGGAACGAGCATACAAACGAGGTGGCATTTCATAAAGGGTTTCTCATTGCTGTGGGGTACTACAATTAGATAACTCTGGTCGAGTGGTGGCACAGAAGCACACTGTAAAGAGGAATAAGTGCAAGTCTTTGCCCGGAAGTGTACCAACCGGTGGCAGAATTGTGTTTTTTACGGTCATTGAGGTTCTCAGGGAGGGTTCAACCGTCCCCTGTATTTAAGTTTGGTGTCCTACAACTTGTTCCTCCTTTATTACACGGTACTAATACTTGTTTTAATTTCAGGCAACTTTTAACTACATTATTGGCACATTTCGGCAGATTGGGCACGCAACGTGGTGAGGGCTGTGACCGCGGATCACCATCGCCGACGAGGATACAGGAGGGATCGGTAAGAGGGGTACGGGGGGCTGGCATTCATCGCTCCTGGTGGCCGCCGGGTGGGTCTACATTAGGTTTACTCACCCCTTACATAAGCGGACAAGCCGCTAGTGTTGCGGTCGCCGTTGCATGGTGCTGAAAGCCCCCTGGTGACCCTCCATCTGAAAGGTACACACAGTTGGCCTGTTGGGAAATTAAGAGAGTAGGCAGCGGGTGTTTTTGGGGTAAGCATCATGCCAGGTCCAAGGGGTGGAAAAAGGGGGTCCAACATGGAGGCTATGATGCGGGCTATGATGCGGGAGATGAGTGACATTAAGCAACAGCTAGGGAAAGTTAAGGAGCTGGAAGCACGGTTTAATGAGAGAGATGGTGATGCCCCGGGCCCATCCGGGAGGCCGATCCGCAAGAGGGTGGCACCAGTGCCAAGGGGGGAATTTGTCACCCCGCAAGGGAAATCTAGGTCCAAAAGACCCAGGGATGCGGCCCCCACCCCGGGCCCAGTAGATCCGTTACCTGCCGCGCCGCCGGCGGTGGTCCCACCCCCGCATGTGCCTACACCCATTGCCCCCGTGGTGCCGGTGCCGGCAGGTCAACCAGTAGACGCTGGGTCTGCTCCCGTACCGGTGCCCACAATCCCGGGTACAGGCTGGCCACACCCGGCGCCCGCCCTGCCAGCTGTGCCAGGACCACTGGGCATAACCCCAGTGGTACCTGTTGTCCCGGGGGGTAATGTAGATTCAATGCCACCCGAATTGTTATCTCAGTTAACGGCCATGATGCCATGGCTCCAAAAAGGGGGAGCCTTCCCGAATTCTGCAGACCATGCGGCAGAGGCGGCGAGGTTTGTGGAGAAAATCAGATCGGCACCGGTCGCCGACAGTGTTGCATTGCCAATATCTTCTCCCCTTGCAGGTCCAAGTGTTCCCCAGCCGGACGGAGTTAAAGGGCAGCCGCCCCCGGTGCCCGCACTTGGTAAGGAAGTGGCATTGCCGCTCTTGGGGGACGGTGTTTTACCTTCCAGGAGCGAAAATCTGGCTCAGCATGTGTCATTAGCTGTGAAAGAGATGATTTGGGCGGATAAATACGTGTACATTTATTCTTTGTTGTTAGACAATAGGGAAATGGAGCAGGCAAAAGCACTAAAAGAGTGGATGCTCCCAAGCGAATGGAGGGCGCAATGTACTAGATTTAGGGTTGAGGAAAATCTCAACAACTGGATGCAAGCATGGGCTGTATTCACTGCAATTAAAGCTGAGCGTCCTCCAGATTTACAGGCAGCATTGGCATGCTACTCGAGCAGGATTGTGGGGTGGAGTCAACAGTATTCTGGGGAAGCATGGAAGGGTTATGATGTCAATTTCAGGAAGGCTTTGGAATTCAATAGATCATTGCCATGGGACACGGTAGATTCCATGGCATGGCACAAACAGTTCTCTGATACTGCACCTCCCCCTCAGTTCGGTGCGGTCAAGGTGTTCACTAGACCGCATCAGCCCTTTCGGCCCCCCCAAACGAGTGAGGTACCTGGGAAGTTTAGGGCAGGTGGGCCCGAGAAAAAAGGGGTGTGCTGGGATTTTAATAGGCGCACCTGCACAAGGGCCGCGTGTAAGTTTAGACATGCATGTTCCTCCTGTGGGCACCCCTCTCATCCAGAAACTACCTGTAGGTCCAAGCAAGGTAACACAGGTCAGAGGGGTAGGGGAAAGCCATTATAAGTCAAACAGGTTAGGCCCCCCCACTCCAGTGGATGTGGTGGCAATGATTCCATGGTTGAACAGATACCCAGACCACACATCGGCCACCCTACTCCAAGAAGGTTTTTCTAAGGGTTTTAGGATCCCGGCCGGGGGATACACAGGCAGTGCGCACTGTAGAAATCAATTGTCAGTTAAGCACAATCCGGCTGTTGTGGCCGCCAAAATTGACAAGGAGCTATCATTAGGCAGGATAGCTGGCCCTTTTACTGAAGTGCCTGTACCCAATTTTGTGTGTTCCCCACTGGGAGTTGTCCCCAAAAAAGAGTAGGGGCAATTCAGATTGATTCATAACCTGTCAGCACCTAGGGGGGCGTCACTGAATGATGCCATTGACGAGGGTATCTGTAGTGTTAAGTACGCCTCTTTTGATCAGGCTGTTAACTTATTACAGGCCACGGGACCCGGGGCGCTGATGGCGAAATCAGACATAGAATCAGCCTTTCGCCTCCTCCCAGTCCACCCAGCGGATCAACATCTTTTAGGTTTCACCTTTGGGGATATGTTCTACATGGACAAATGCATGCCTATGGGTTGTTCTATATCTTGCGCTTACTTTGAGATGTTTAGCTCCTTTCTTGAATGGGCCATGAGACAAGTGACGGGCCATCAGCGGGTCATGCATTATTTAGATGATTTCCTCTTCCTGGGTACAGCGGGATCTCAGGAGTGTGCACTGGCATTGCAGGAATTTTGCGTGCTCATGCGGACTTTTGGAGTCCCTCTTGCGCCCGGGAAGACTGTTGGCCCGACCACCTGCTTAGAATTCCTTGGCATCGAGATTGACTCAATGGAGGGATGTTTTAGATTACCTAAGGACAAGGTGTGCAAATTCAAGACAACGCTACAGTTATGCCTCCGGAAGGAGAAGGTCACTTTGCAGCAATTACAGGAGGTGGTAGGGCAATTGAATTTCGCACTGAGAGTCATCCCCATGGCTCGCCCTTTCTCTCGCTCCATCGCTCACACGATGAGGGGGTTGAAGGAAAAGCACCACCGCACTCGCCTATCGTCTGAAATTCGCCAGGATATGCTTATTTGGATGGCATTCCTGGAGGATTTTAACGGTAGGGTGGTCTGGCCCGGCCCGCTCACAACATCAGCAGAGTTGGGCCTATGGACTGATGCGGCCGGTAGTGTGGGCTTTGGCGCCATCCTAGGGAACAGGTGGGTCGCTCAACAGTGGCCAGAAGAATGGAAGACATGGGGTCTGACCAGCAACATTGGCTTCCTTGAACTCTTCCCAATATGGGTGGCACTGATGGTCTGGCCCGAACACCTATGTAACCAATCAGTGGTGTTTTGGTCAGATAACATGACGGTGGTAGAATGTATCAACCAGCAGGGGGCGCGGTGTCCCTTCATACTTCGTCTGATCAAAGAAATTGTTCTGCGGTGCCTTAAACTGAATGCTAATTTTAGAGCCAAACATGTCCCTGGTGTTCTAAACAATGCTGCTGACTCCCTTTCTCGCTTCAAAATGCAGGTTTTCAGGGAGCATCTTCCCACAGCAGACCCCTCGCCAGCACACTTCCCAGCAGTACTTTGGCAGATTGGTGCCCCAGATTACAGGACCTCGTGGTCGCTAGCCTAGCCCCCAGGACCAAGACGGCTTACGAAGGGGCGTTTCTGTCTTATTGTTCTTTCTTGGGGCCACAGTGGGAAGCGCTTTGGGCGGAGGAGGATGGCTTTGCAGCCTATTTAGAATGGATGCACAAGGAGGGGCGCTCGGTGGCAGCTGCGACCAGACATAGGGCAGCGGTGTCATTCTTCGCTCAAGCTAGGGGCTTCCGGGATCCCACTAATACCTTTATGATACGTAAGGCTTTAAGGGGATGGCGCCGTATTCAGGGACACCAGAAGGATAAGAGAAAGCCCATTGGATTGGCCCGGCTAACAGCCTTACTGGGCACGCTGGAGACTGTTTGTAGCTCGGAGTGGGAGGTGCTTCTTTTTAAGGCGGCATTCTCCTTGGCATTCTATGGGGCGCTGAGAATTAGCGAACTTGTGGCAGGTTCCAAGTCAGACCTACTGGGCGGCTTGCAAAAGGCTGGTGTGACGATAATGGGGGACACCATGTGGGTGATTATCCAAAAATCAAAAACCGACCAAGAAGCTAGGGGTCACACCATAGTTCTGCAACGGGCCCCCGCCAACCCGTGCTGCCCGGTGAAGCACGTAGAATTATTCCACGGACTGTTGGTAGGTTCAGCGGGCAGGGCATTGCTCTGTCACGCCGACGGGAGCCCCTTGACCAGGTATCAATTCAGGAAAGTATTGGAGATGGGGGTTAGGAAAGCAGGTCTTGACCCCAAGGATTTTGGCTCTCATTCCTTCAGGATTGGGGCAGCAACTGAGGCGGTGGCGGGGGGCCTCCCGGTGGAAAGTGTGAAGACAATTGGGAGATGGTCTTCAGAATGCTATAAACGTTATGTTCGGATTGACATGCTATGATTACATTTCACTCACGCTTGGTCTCTTTCCGCTCTCTTACAGTTTCTCAGACCTGTTACGCAGGGGAGGAATCTGGATTCATTCATACATCAGCACGGAGCGGCGACCTGGAAATAAGGAAGAACAATGTCTGGATTGTTGGTCATTCATATGTGAAGCGAGCGGAATGTGTCTTTCTGTCAGGTGACAAGAGGAAAAGGGCGGCGCAATTAGGGTTGGACATCACGTTCTTAAGGCAGAGGGGGGTTGTGTCTTCACGAGTTTAGGGCATTCTTCCAAGGGCTTTTAGCACGCCAGCAATCTCCACCGTCAGTGGTGATACTTCACCTTGGGGAGAATGATTTGGCAACACTGGGTAGGCGCATTCTGATTGAGGAGATTATCTCAACGGCGGGTTGGTTAGCCAGGACCTGCCCCGGTTGCACACTAGTATGGTCACAACTCATACCCCGGTTACAGTGGAGGGAGGGACATTCGGTCAGGGCGTTGAATCACTCGGTAAAGAGGATCAACACACGGTTGGATAGGTTGTTTCGAGCCCCCTTGTTACAGTCAATACCTCATGGGTGCATCTGGGGCGACAAGTATTACTTGAAGGACGGAGTTCATTTAACAGAGGAGGGTAACGTCCTATGGTCTGACAATATCTGGGCCTGGCTAGAGGGTTATGAAAGGAGGAGGGTGTCCTTTGGGCAGGGGCTAGAGGGGGGAGGCCAGATCGTCGGTTAACAATGCTGGCCTGTGGCGGTAAGGTCATTATCGGTGAGCACATATTTGAGGTCTGAGGGGGCGGGCATCATCCTATGGAGGTTCCCGCCCAGGGGGTGGGGCCTGCGGGCCACTCCCAGAACTCCAGGGGCAAGGTAATAGGCAAAGGAGCGCGGGTAGGAGTAGTTCACGCTTTCCTTAGGCTGGTAGCCACCCCGCGCGCGTGGACTCATGACGCCACCGGCGCAGAGTAAGGGCCCTCCTTTAGTGGGTAAATGGAGTTTAGGGCGTAGACCGGGCAATTCCCGGGGTAACACTGCGCATGCGCACTTCTAGGGGGGAGGCGCAGCTTGTAGGACCTGACACCGGTAGTGACCCTGCCATATGGCCAGAAATGTACAAAAATCAAGTTTAGGATGTTTAGTCTAAGTTAGGAAACAACATGTATTAGAGTTTTGTTAAGGTCAGACTCTCAAACTTGTTGCCAAGAATTGTAACTAAATGTCCTGCTGATTTTTGTATTCATTGTTGATTATGCAATTAAACCTTTTTTAATTTCATACTTTAATAAATACGGCCGGGCGACTAGCGCCCGCCTTCCAAAAAGTAAAGACGTCTCGTTTCCACGTTCCTGGGTGTTGGGTGCCGGATTGGGGGGGAGGCGGCAGCTAGTCGCTGACCATGTGAAAAGGGGGGGCCCTCGGCCCCCCCGCACGCATGGCGGCGCGGCGACCGTCGCCCCCCCTTTCTCCCGGGTGGTCATTCGGCGGTGGGGGCGTGCCCTGGGGGTGCGGCCCACCGCCGATTGGCTGGCGGCCTTCCTGACCCGGATCCAATTTAGTGGGTCCGGGTCAGGGGGGGCGGGCGTTGGGAGGGGCCGACCGGCCCCTCGGGAATAAGAGGTGGGGAGCGCCCAGGAGACCCCCTTGTCCCTGGACGCTCCCTCGCTGAACGTTGTGCCCCGCGTGCGGGGCTTCTTTGTTTTCCCACCCACCATCCCTTGGAACAAAAGTCTTGTAACAGTTTTATGTCAGGTTGAATGGTAAGTTTCGAAGGTACGGTCCACAGTAGAGATGGATCTGTTGGGGTATTTTGTGATGCGTTTGCGTAGGAATTTTTCCCCTTCTTAGCGAAACATGTGTGAAGTAAACTGTATTTGATGACATGTGTCTTTAGGCCTTTTTTCCCTTTGTAGCTATACGTTGATACTGTTATTTAGCGAAATATGTGTGAAGTGAATTGTATTTGATGCCATGTGTCTTTAGGCCTTTTTCCCTTTTTTAGCTATACGTTGATACTGTTATTTATTAGCCAGTGTAGCTGTCCTTTAGAATTTTTTCCCATAGGTCGTCGTATTTATTAGGTATGGGGCATGCGGTAAGGTCATTATCGGTGAGCACATATTTGAGGTCTGAGGGGGCGGGCATCATCCTATGGAGGTTCCGGCCCAGGGGGAGGGGCCTGCGGGCCACTCCCAGAACTCCAGGGGCAAGGTAATAGGCAAAGGAGCGCGGGTAGGAGTAGTTCACGCTTTCCTTAGGCTGGTAGCCACCCCGCGCGCGTGGACTCATGACGCCACCGGCGCAGAGTAAGGGCCCTCCTTTAGTGGGTAAATGGAGTTTAGGGCGTAGACCGGGCAATTCCCGGGGTAACACTGCGCATGCGCACTTCTAGGGGGGAGGCGCAGCTTGTAGGACCTGACACCGGTAGTGACCCTGCCATATGGCCAGAAATGTACAAATATCAAGTTTAGGATGTTTAGTCTAAGTTAGGAAACAACATGTATTAGAGTTTTGTTAAGGTCAGGCTCTCAAACTTGTTGCCAAGAATTGTAACTAAATGTCCTGCTGATTTTTGTATTCATTGTTGATTATGCAATTAAACCTTTTTTAATTTCATACTTTAATAAATACGGCCGGGCGACTAGCGCCCGCCTTCCAAAAAGTAAAGACGTCTCATTTCCACGTTCCTGGGTGTTGGGTGCCGGATTGGGGGGGAGGCGGCAGCTAGTCGCTGACCATGCAGTTCTTAGCCATTATATCCAATGGGAGGTAAATATCGCTGGTTTTCCAGTGATATTCACGCATTTCGCCGCTATTGCCTGTTATTTTATCGCATTGGAGATAAACGTTGCTATTATCTCTGCGATAAAATCCAGCGATGCTTGGCAATAAAAAAAATGTCGCTAAGCTTCTTTAGCGATAAATATCGCTAGTTGTTGATAATATGCCCCTGCATACGTGTATTTGCATCCTTCCAAAGCTCAGGTGATATAACCTTCCATTTCATACTGGCGGGGGAGGTAGGAGTAAGTAAGGATCCTCAGTCGTTTTGTCACCTGCCCATGCTAATCTTCAGAACTGGTAATGAGTGGGTAGCTCATGTCGTGACAGAGGCTGGTCAGGCCGTCAATGCACAGTTTCCTCACACGGACACGTATTGTGGTTCTCAAGACGTGAAATCCGTTCCGATTGATAACATTAACTGGGTGCATTCGACCTCCCTGTTTAGAGAGAAGAGTCTCAACAGCAGTGTCAGAGGGGTGTCATCACGAAGGATAAATGTTAATTTCCAGCCCATGAATAGTAACATGGTCAAGGCTGCCAGATGAAACCAGTAATCATCACCAGTGAACGACGCAGGAATGCCACCCAGGCTGCGATCCTGCAGATGGAGGGATCCGACTGCATGCGCCGCTGGGGAGTGAAGCCCAAATTGGAGCGTTGTCAGACTGCCACTCTGCTGATGGAAACTGTAAATCGTTGCCAAGTGCACACGCTCTGTAAATCCCAGCGACCAAGTGCCCTTCGGAAGAAAGTGTTTTAACCTAACTTCGTTGTACTCTTTAAAAATGTAAGCAACCCGCAGAGTGCATAAATAATGGATGTGCAATCTCGCCTACGTCTAAAAATATAAACATGCATTCTGATCAGTTTCAGGTCACCTTACTTGTACACTAGAAACGTGGAGGCATATTATCAAGACTGGGCGTTAAAATTATCGCCGCTTTAGCGGCAGAAAACGACCGCTAAAGCGGTGATAAGCCCATTATCGCAGCTTTAACAGCAGTTTTTCTGCCGCTAAAGTAGCGATAATTTTATCGCCGTGCTTGATAATATGCTCCGTTGTCTTTCACTGGTTCTAACACTAATTTGGCCAACAGAACCGTCAGTTCACTGCTTTAGGCCCAGTGAGTCTAGAGAAAAACGCTTTACATGGTAAATGAACAGTTAACCTCCATTTATTTAATTTGCATCTCAACATCAATACCTGTTTAAAAGAAGGTAATTCAGAGAGTTAAAGCATCAGCTAAAAATATTGTGGGTCTCATTTATGAAAAGTGACGCATCGCTGCGTGTAAACAGCGATGCATCACTTTTCATTGCGCCCTCCTTGCGACACTAATGATGCGTCATATTTACAGTATGACGCATCATGTCACAAGGAGTTACAGATACGTCAGTATTTCTGACGTATCTGTAGGCACAATAATGCAGCATTGCTGGAGTGTGTCACAAAAATGACACAACTCTAGCAATGCATCATTACACATGGGCAAATCCCATGTGAAAAGTGCCTGCGTCAGTCTTACGCCTGCTATGAGGCAGGCGTAAGATATTGACGCATTTGCATCCTAGAAGTGGCGGAGTGAAATCTTATAGATTGCACTGCGTCACTTCTATGACCTTTACTTGCGCCGGAACGCCCACCCTGCATACATTATACCTGGCGCAGGTATAATGTGGCACAGGGGCTTACAAAGTGACGCGTCTACCTAGATGCGTCACTTTGTAAATATGGTGCAACAAGACACATTTTTAACGCCGCTGGTGCAGGCAGCGCAAAAGTGAAGCAAGGGCTCATAAATAAGCCCCTATGAGACTGCAGAATTTGAGGATCACAAGTAACAAAACAGACATTTGTGTAGAAGCTTGGAAAAGCACCCATTAATCACAATATTTGATCTGTTGATGCCTAAAACCATACAACCACAGGTATTGATCTAGGTCTTTCCTTCCAATGGATGTATTCAAACATAGATCTAAAGCTCTATGCTCTTTGCTCCATGATCCAAGCTCTAATAGCTCCCCATGCCCTGCTAATGATCACTGTTAAACTAGAGCCAATATTGAATTATTGGGTGGGTTTGAGGGATTGTGAGCGGAGAGAGATACCTGACAGTCGCTTAGGAGGACTGAATTGGTTTAAGAAGCTCTGTTGAGCCTGTAGCCTGTTCTCATACTGGAGGAGATTGTAAAAACCAAAGAGATAGGAGCAGCCAATTGAACTGTCAATTTAGGGGCACTAAAAACGAATCAGGAAAACGGTGTATTACATTTTAGACGAAATAGAGAGAATGACTTCCCCCCAGCTGTGATGAAAACGAATAAAATTATATTATTGACATTAAGTGAAAGTATGGGAAAGGCATAACATTGTGAGAGCCTGGTCCGCTGCTGATCAGCAGTATGACCAAAAACGATATTTGCACTCGCAAAGCACAAACTGCCCCAGTCAAGGTTAGTGAGGGCAAACGTACTAATAATACCAACTGTAAAGTCAGTTCAAATATGCAGATTACACTAGGTTTGTCTCTATTTACATTGCTGCGTTCTAACACCACAGACCATTTTGTGGGCACCCAAGGTGAAAAAAACACACTGAGATATGTAGCATATTGATGTTTTGCGCACTAAGACCCTTGTGGTGGGAAGACACTACAAGATATATCACAACCTGGTTTAACACCTTCTCAGGGACCCTTACAAGTCAGGTGTTTATCTGCCTGGCACTCCTCCCAGCAGAGTTATTGATATCAGAGGCATGGGTAATGATGGAGGCAGAAATACTCCAATTTATGGGATTTTGGGAAGCTATATACAGGAAACAGTAGGGCATATTTACAACACCCCTGCAGCACATTAACGCCGGTGGAGCATCACTTTAATGATGCTCCGGAGGCGCAGTGAGCCAGCTATGTACAAGGCCACATAAAACCACCCTGCGTGCCTTTTATGGCCTTGTAAACATGGCTCCCTGTCACGCATTACTCTAGGTGAAAGGGGCGTTCCATGGGTGTTGCTGTGGTTGTTCCCCGCAACACCCATGGAATCTAACCCATTCCCAGATTTACAAGGTTTAAATCTGGTAATTTGCCAGATTCCTACAACTCCCCAGGGGTGTCATAAAAGTGACGCAATGAGGATAAATCCCTTTACTTCTCCTCATTGTGTCCTCTTTCTAGGTGTGCTGCATTCTACAGCACACATAGAAAGACAAAAACACCACCAATGATTGTTTATATACAGGAAGGTGTTCCTGCATTGGTGCTATGCAGCCAATTGATTGTGCACCAGCACAGAGGAAAGCACAGGGATGTGTCATATTGCTGTAAATACAACATACAACAACCCTGCACTTTCCACGTAGAGGGGCAGTCATACTATGTCTCGGAGGCTTGTCAATTCAACTATCTTGCAGAGCCATAACCTTCTGGCAAATGACGTCAAAGGAAGTGGATAAAAAAGCAAATGAAAGAACTGGAGCAGTCCAGAACTGAACGGCCTGCTCAATTTTTAAATAGCATCGCCAGCTTGCACTTTACTGATTGTAACATTTTTAGAATAATATTTTATTTCACAATCAGATACTTTTAAAGCTATTGCTCGCCGATTCTCAAGCACCTGATTGCGTTACACACGTACTTTGAGCATTATCAAATATTCCTAAAGTTGTATTTACAATGTATTATAGTGGTTTGTACACCCTTTTATGATTTTATGAAATCAAATAAAAGTACTATGACTGACACCCTGCACTTTTCTAATGAAGCAACTCGACCCAGCAAGATGTCTGGTGGCACAGCGGTGCATCATTTTCTAGTAAATATGCCCCAGTGTGTCCACATTGTTTCCCCATGTTTTTATCAGGTATTTCACCCAGAATTTCTTTTTTAACATCCAGTTGATTGTGCACAGTTACAGTTCTATTTCATCATCATCCTGTAGTGGGCATTGTACTACAGAAGAAAGCAAAAGGTATGACGATTGGGGCATAACTTACATAGTAGGCAGTGCCACAACTCCAGTCCCTCTCGAGAACCAACCTCCCATTGAATATTCCCAATGGGTTCTACTTTATTGTCATTCAGGTAATGCTTCATGGTACAGAGTTTCCAAAACATCATCAGACATCCCAGTATTTACAGCCTCAGTTTCCCTTAACAAATATTCCTTAAGGGGCCCCAAATACCTTTTGGCTGTGAAGTAGGTAGCATGAGAGTAGGAAAGGTTTTGGTATAGTCATTACAAAATATAAGATTCCTGAGCCCGTCCTTCTCCTTCGAGCGACTTTCCCAAGTCATGTCACCCTGCCTTTAGCCAGTAGAAATGCCAATGCCATCCGCCTTCTGATGCCTGGGGGAAATCCCCCCATATAACCCACAAGCACCACCCATGGCTGTGGGTCTACCAGCTGTTCAGTCATATCAGCTGTCATACCTGTTATGGTGTGCCAGAATTGATGAATAGGCCTGCACTCCCATACCAGGTAACCCAAAAGGCACTGTGTGCAAGAATTCGATCTGGCTGGGTCTAACCTATATTGCCGCACTGCGTTGACATATGCCCTGTCTTAAGCCCATATTCATGATGCATGAAGAGTACCATGGGTTGGAAAAGCTTTAAAGGGGCGAGTTGCAATAGCCTACCTGTTATCTTCAGAAACAATGAGAGCAACTTTTGTCTTAAGCCAGGCCGTAAACTTACTCAGGAGCCCCGAAGGATCCTTATGGTAGCAGCGGTTCAGTGGTGGTCGAACCGCCACACTTAAAAAACTGCGGGTGGTCCCACAGTGTGGTGGAAATTGGACCACGACTATGGTGGTCGCATGGACTGCCGTAGTCGGAATAAGGTCCTTAGTAGGAGAATTTTTCCACTGATGTTTTAGCTTAGGCACTTTTAACCTCCAGTTCTGTGTTGGTACAATTCGCTAATCATGGTTCCTAACAACTCCCACTCCCCCAAAGGTAAAAAGCAGTGCAGTCAATAGTTTCAAGGCTACATGAGGATATAGACCTTTCTCTCTGTCGAATTGCAAGGACCCTGATAAACCAATGGAGAGACGTATTAAAGAGGCCATGTCCTCAGCCTTGTCTGTAGGATGCCAGAGAATGAAAACAAATATTCTGGCAAATGTAACAAATCAATTCTTAGGAATCAGCATGGAGATGAGGAGAGCTGCAATGTCTTTTGAGAATTGGAGGACACGAAGAAGAAAACGGGGAGTTCAACTTCTACAGAAATAATAAAAATAACTTTATTTCATATAATTTTATTGTGTTATACCACACAGCTGCCATTTGAAAGTGCTGTATCCCGTTAACCCCTCTCCCTTTTTGCATAGCAACCTTGATCCTTTCCCCAATATTTAAATTGATCCTAAACAAACATGGCAGGGGTGCTGCCTCTGATATTAGTCTCTCATGGTCACAACATATATACACTTGACCTGGGCAAAATGTTAATTATGCTGGAGTAATTGGAGTAATTTTGGTAGTTCCAGGTTACTCTTTGATGCAAGATTACAGACAAATTTGTGATTACACCCGTTCATATAATCATGAGTAATGTGGCACAAAAATCCTATCACAGGTGAACAGGAGCAACACAGAAGTTCGCGAGCACAAGTAACTGCTGCTGTCTGTGTTATGTGACATTTTTTCTATTTTCTTCATGCAAAATGCATTCCTGTGTCCATTTTGGACTCCAGGGTGCATTTTGCGCTAAAACAAATGTGCTAAATGGTGGGTTTTGCTCCTCGCCGTATTCCACTTAATGTTGCTTCTTTTCTCTGTAATTTCGTGTAATTATGCTACAGCAATTTAAGCAAGTTCTGGCTACCTGTAATATACACAATTATAGGGGCATACTATACAAACCTATTTATGATGTATACATAGGTCTACATGGCAGGCAAGGGGTTAAAGATTTCTCTCTCATTCTGGTAAGGAATCAGACTCTGAAAATATTTCTAAAGTTGGCAGGTTTTGCATTCTTTAGGATGCAGGTTTGCTTTGTGCAGTACCGCTTCCTATCTCCTGATCTAGCATACGGCAACTTGACATTCAGGGGTTTCGAAAGGTAAGGGAAAAACAATTTTCACCCGCCCACTTCATGTCATGTGTAGTGTGCACTACAAGTACGGAAGTACATCGCTGCTTGCCATGCATCTTTACTGGCATACGGCATGTCTGAGGGCTGTACACAGAGGTAGGGCTGGGCGAAGTCACATTATTTTTTCTAATGAAATTTCAGTTACTTCCATGAACATTTCATGAAATTACACTTTTGTAGCCAAATGCGATTTTATCTTGCATCACTATTTACATGAGCATGCTCCTTGCTCAAAAAATATCTTGCAAGATACCAGCTGCATTCTTGATTTGAGTCAAAGATATTTTTTAACACGATATATTCTGTGCGAAAAGTCTCCCACTGGCTTCTCACGAGACCTTTTAACACGAAAAGTGCACTTGGATTAAAATTAATTACACACAATCTCGTAATGTCGAGGAATTTTAGGAATTTTATGTAAATTAAATGTGTAAATTCTGTAAATTTCCCTGATACAATTAAAAATCCACTGTAGCCTAATAGAGAGCAGTTGCTTGGAAGCTGAAAGCCCACACTGTATATTTAACATATGGGTGGAAGTACCCCTTAAGGTAAAAGAGGATTAGGGGGCTTATGATGATAAATCTTAGCAGATCTAGCTGTCGTCAGAGAGTTCAGGCTATACATGGACAGATGTGGTTAGGGAATTTGATAGTTCTGCCTTTCCATTTGAAGGTGTGCCCGGTCAAATTAAGCTGGGCATGTGCATTTGAGCCAATGACTGTACAGTTGAGGCTGTGTCTTCTTACTTGAGATGGTGCCTGATCATTCGGGGCTCTTCACATTTTAAGATGGGTGTATTTATTTATTTGCATTTGAGATCTTTAGTGAACATGCATTGTCATCATTATAACATCCGGGTTTTGCCACTTTACAGTAGAAAAACATCAATTACAGACATTAGAAAAGGACTGCCTATGAGCTATTAGTATCCAGTGAAATGAATTGAAATGAAAAGAGCATTTATATAGCGCATGGCTACGCAAGATGATTGGGTTCCTTGCGCAGGTAGAGAGGGAGGGAATTCCAATATTTGGCGGCATTGTATAAGAACAGTCGTCCCCCACTTCTGGTTTTGTGAATCCTAGGAACTACAACAAGATGAAGATCATCTGAATGGAGGCATCTATTAGCACAGTAGTGCCTAACAATGGAATGATTATTAGGGGGGGCTTTCCGGCTAGCGACATGTGTATAATGCACATTGGGGCATATACTCAAGGATCTATCGCTGATGTTATCGACAGTTTATCACAGCCAAAGTGGCGATAAAACTATCATACAATACACAAACAATTACTTAAGGGTTCGAGGGAAATTTTTAAAGACCCAGCACAGTTATAACCCCCCACACAAGTTATAAGCAACAACAAATAACTGTGGGTCTAATAATCAACTCAAGACATGATATGTATAGCTGGCTATGTGTCTGTTAACGCTATTCAGATAGGAGACAGACTGGACAGTTAACCACTGTGAAAAATGTCCATCAGTTACTCGTTCTTAGTCGCCCAGTACATCATCTGGTCTACTCCACAGTAGTTTGACCACCACTCTCTCCCTACAGATATATAGGAGATAAGTAGTGTAAGAGATGTCTGGTAGGTGTTATTTGTTTGTAACTGAGAGCAGTGCTTAAATAGTAAGTGAAGAAAAAATATATAAAGTGTAAGATTGGATAGTGCATACAATATTCACTTTATTCTGGAGTCATGCACCTCCAATATTAAAAACAACAATAATGCAAGAAAGTCAGGTGGTTCAAACAAATACCTTCTGACTGGGTGATCTGGTCGACATGTTTCTGAGGACTACGGTCATTTACTATACCCGCCGCTTCCTCAGGACCCATAAACTTACTTGCTACTGCTAATGTGAATTAAATAATAAGTGAAAAACAGGACATTCGTGAACAGAAAAAAGTGTCACCTGTACACTTCCATTTTCCTCCTATACGTGTCCCGTTGTGATTAGGCCAGCATATCCACATGAGATGAGATAAAAAACAATAGTAATAATAACACCTTCGTTAGTAAGGGCTATACAGGAGACATTGCTGAAATCATATTAGTACCACATCATGGTCAAATGACCCTATTGTAAATATCATTGTATGCGTAATCAATGCCTCACCTTAATTTGCAAGGGGAATTGCCTCACCTCACCTGGCAAACAGCTCAGGAAAATGAAGCACCGCTCTGTAGTACAGAGAATATAAAAATCAAAATTAAAAACCTGTGTCAGGTAAAGTTAGTGCAGAGTCACAACCTGTGGGATGCTAAACAGCACATCCACAGGGGCCATATGATCTTACCATCCCTAATTGTTTGGCAAATTTGATTCTGTAGCGTCAGGCATAAAATTTGTATCAAATTAACAGCTCGATAGCCAAGTTGTATATTAATGGCCATCCTGATACAAACTATGTATTGCCAGGAAAATCATAGCCAGAAAAATAATAACCAGAAAAATAATAATGCCAATCATCACGATCTCTCTGCTCGTGATTTAAAGTAATCGCATTCAGGCTTCTGTTGTGAGTTATAATTTCACAGGCTTAGCTCATAGGTATTACAACAAAGCCAAATAAATCAACTATCTTAATTGATCTCTCTGCTCGTGACTTAGCGCATTGAGGCTTCTGTTCTGAATTATAATAACACAGGCTTAGCTCGTGGATATTGTTACAGAGCCAGACATGAACCAACCGTTTTGATAGATGCCCGCGCGCTGCATGCTATAGTTAAGGCGCGCCCACTCAGTTAAAAAAACTTTTCGTTTTACAATAGCAATGCTCGCATCAAGTGAGTTAAGAGTTAATCAGGATGTCTCCTGCACCCTTACCTCTCCGTCGGTACTTCAAGCAGCCGGCCTGGCTGTTTGGGAAGGTGCCGCGGGGGGGAAGAAACACTTCCTTATTGTTTCATGAGCGCTTGTGATTGGTCTAACGCGCCGCTCATAGAACTACCAAAGCTGCTGGGAAAAGTAGTTTCAAAAGCGCAACTGTTAGGACTACATTCAATTCTGGGAAATGTAGTTTTGGAGTGCGCTCTGCAACTTCGCAGGATTTAAATGCTATAAACTACACTCGCTCATGGGAAGTGTAGTTTATGGTGTGCCGAGCATGTAGATTCTAAAATATAGAGCCTGATAAAGATCGTACGTGCTCTTAGAGAAACTGTGCGTTATTAGCAAAAGCTTAGCAAATGGTGAGCAACATGTGCAAGGGTAATAATGTATACCTCTTTACAAATATTACCGCGGACATTCATTAGATGACAGATAGGTTCATGGCATTATAAATATAATTACAGTTAGTTCAGGTAGCTGGTTACCAGTAAAGTTGGTTATTTATTGGATCGTTTAGTGGAGATATTCCACTTGGTCGTCAGGATACTAGCAGGTGGCCGGTAAGGTATATGCCAGATCTAATAAAGGCCATATCAATGTTCATGAAATCTCGTAAGGTGATGCTTCTACAGTGTCATCCAAGGGATGTCTTCGTTAAGCCCCAATTTATCACAGTTAAGCTTATACACCCATTTTTGCTCAATTTTAAACAAATGTTTGGATATATCTGTGATATGCATGGGGATGTTCGGTTGTTCCAATACAGTCCATTCAAACTCCGTGGGTTTGTGCCCTACTTGGATGTAATGATTTGTCAGCCTTGTTGCCTGTTTTTTGCACCTTATCGTGCTCTTATGTTCTGAGATCCTCGTTCTGATCTTGCGGGTGGTCATTCCGACATATCTCAGTGAGCACGGGCAAGTGATGAGATAGATCAGATTGCTACTATTGCAATTTGTAAACCGCTTCTGCTCCCAGGGACGGTTAGTTCCTATATCAATTGATGTGGTGTGTTTGGTCTGTGGACACGCGGCACAATTGCCACATGGGTGGTGTCCTATCACGGGTGGCATGTTCCATATTGTACCCACTTGGTGGAGCTCCTTGGGGGGGGGTCTGGTGTGTATCAGCTTATCTCTTAAGCTGGTTGCTCTTTTGAATGCAAACAGTGGTTGTGCCAGAGAGTCTTCCCCGGTGTTCAAGATCCTCCAGTGCTTTCGGACTATGCGTTGGATTGCATTCGATCTTGTGCTGAATGTGTTCACAAATGTCAGCCTCTCGTTCTTTTCTTTAGAGACCGGTGGTTCCAGTAGAGCTTCCCTGTTATTATTCGCTGCCCTTTTCATTGAGCGCTTGATGAGTTTCTTAGGATAGCTCCGTTCAGCAAGTTTCAAAGCCAAATCTGCGGAATGTTTTGTCGAATCTTCTTTGGTGGTACAATTCCGCTGTACACGTAAAAACTGTCCATACGGTAAGTTGTCGCGTAAGGACTTGGGATGGCAACTGGTGTACTGTAATAAGGAATTGCGGGCCATAGGCTTTCTATATAATTCCGATTTGAGGCCCTGTGGTGTCGCCGTGATCAACAGGTCTAGGAAAGCCAAAGAGTGTTTACTGCTTTCCAGTGTAAAGCGTAGGAATCTGTTCCGGTCATTAAGCCAACCATGGAACGCGAGGAGAGAAGATTCATCTCCACGCCAAACCACCAAGATATCATCGATGTATCTTTTCCAAGAGCGTATCGATGTTAGGAACGGATTTACAGTATTCAGAACATGGTCTTGTTCGAACTTGTGCATATAAAGGTTCGCCAGGCTCGGCGCGAAAACGCTGCCCATGCTCGTCCCAGATATCTGTAGGTAGCACTGGCCTTCAAATTCGAAAAAAAATTCTTTCATAGCTATAGTAGCCAGATTCATGATCAGTGAAATCGGTGTTATTGAATCCAAAGTTTGTTCACTTAACAGGGTTTCAATCGCCTCTAGAGTTTCAATCTGAGGGATGGAGGTATAAAGTGACTCAACGTCAAAGGATACCAAATGATCTGTCAACACATTGAAGTCAAGGTCAGGAAGAAATCGGAGTAAGTCCTTCGTGTCCTGAAGATAAGTAGGCATCAATTTGACCATTGGTCTCAGGAAGACATCAACGAACGTCGATAAGGGTTCTAGTATCGACCCGATCCCTGAGATTATAGGCCTGCCGGGTGGCGGTCTTGTGGCCTTATGGATCTTTGGCAAAACATAGAAGTATGGTTTGACCGGATGTGGAGTAGTCAGGTAGGCTGCTTCTTTGGTAGTAATCCAGCCCTCTGCCAAGGCCTCTTCTACGATATGCCCGATTTGCTAAGCTTTTGCTAATAACGCACAGTTTCTCTAAGAGCACGTACGATCTTTATCAGGCTCTATATTTTAGAATCTACATGCTCGGCACACCATAAACTACACTTCCCATGAGCGAGTGTAGTTTATAGCATTTAAATCCTGCGAAGTTGCAGAGCGCACTCCAAAACTACATTTCCCAGAATTGAATGTAGTCCTAACAGTTGCGCTTTTGAAACTACTTTTCCCAGCAGCTTTGGTAGTTCTATGAGCGGCGCGTTAGACCAATCACAAGCGCTCATGAAACAATAAGGAAGTGTTTCTTCCCCCCCGCGGCACCTTCCCAAACAGCCCGTCCGGCTGCTTGGAGTACCGACGGAGAGGTAAGGGTGCAGGAGACATCCTGATTAACTCTTAACTCACTTGATGCGAGCATTGCTATTGTAAAACGAAAAGTTTTTTTAACTGAGTGGGCGCGCCTTAACTATAGCATGCAGCGCGCGGGCATCTATCAAAACAGTTGGTTCATGTCTGGCTCTGTAACAATATCCACGAGCTAAGCCTGTGTTATTATAATTCAGAACAGAAGCCTCAATGCGCTAAGTCACGAGCAGAGAGATCAATTAAGATAGTTGATTTATTTGGCTTTGTTGTAATACCTATGAGCTAAGCCTGTGAAATTATAACTCACAACAGAAGCCTGAATGCGATTACTTTAAATCACGAGCAGAGAGATCGTGATGATTGGCATTATTATTTTTCTGGTTATTATTTTTCTGGCTATGATTTTCCTGGCAATACATAGTTTGTATCAGGATGGCCATTAATATACAACTTGGCTATCGAGCTGTTAATTTGATACAAATTTTATGCCTGACGCTACAGAATCAAATTTGCCAAACAATTAGGGATGGTAAGATCATATGGCCCCTGTGGATGTGCTGTTTAGCATCCCACAGGTTGTGACTCTGCACTAACTTTACCTGACACAGGTTTTTAATTTAGATTTTTATATTCTCTGTACTACAGAGCGGTGCTTCATTTTCCTGAGCTGTTTGCCAGGTGAGGTGAGGCAATTCCCCTTGCAAATTAAGGTGAGGCATTGATTACGCATACAATGATATTTACAATAGGGTCATTTGACCATGATGTGGTACTAATATGATTTCAGCAATGTCTCCTGTATAGCCCTTACTAACGAAGGTGCTATTATTACTATTGTTTTTTATCTCATCTCATGTGGATATGCTGGCCTAATCACAACGGGACACGTATAGGAGGAAAATGGAAGTGTACAGGTGACACTTTTTTCTGTTCACGAATGTCCTGTTTTTCACTTATTATTTAATTCACATTAGCAGTAGCAAGTAAGTTTATGGGTCCTGAGGAAGCGGCGGGTATAGTAAATGACCGTAGTCCGCAGAAACATGTCGACCAGATCACCCAGTCAGAAGGTATTTGTTTGAACCACCTGACTTTCTTGCATTATTGTTGTTTTTAATATTGGAGGTGCATGACTCCAGAATAAAGTGAATATTGTATGCACTGTCCAATCTTACACTTTATATATTTTTTCTTCACTTACTATTTAAGCACTGCTCTCAGTTACAAACAAATAACACCTACCAGACATCTCTTACACTACTTATCTCCTATATATCTGTGGGGAGAGAGTGGTGTTCAAACTACTGTGGAGTAGACCAGATGATGTACTGGGCGACTAAGAACGAGTAACTGATGGACATTTTTCACAGTGGTTAACTGTCCAGTCTGTCTCCTATCTGAATAGCGTTAACAGACACATAGCCAGCTATACATATCATGTCTTGAGTTGATTATTAGACCCACAGTTATTTGTTGTTGCTTATAACTTGTGTGGGGGGTTATAACTGTGCTGGGTCTTTAAAAATTTCCCTCGAACCCTTAAGTAATTGTTTGTGTATTGTAGTTCCAGAGCAGCTGAGGCTGCGGGTTCGTCTTTTCTAACAAGTGATAAAATTATCACTGTCCACCTCCAAAGCGGGGCTGTGGATACTTAGTCTTTTTTGATTATCTGTGTCAGGTATATAGGGAGAGCACCTTATTTTCTTATCTTCTTAGTTGTCTTTACATCTTTTGACAACGATGGCATCGAACTTAGGTCTAGCTTTTGACGAAGCTGAAATACAGTCAATACTAGACGATAATCCAAGTATGCTGGATAATTTATCCAAACCTCAGGATACTAGTCAGGATGGTTGGCCTAAGATTCTGTCTCTGAAAAAAAGTAATTCTCGCACATGTATCCATGGAATTACCATGGCTGAATACCTCAGAGGGAATGGTGCACCAACGGGGCTGATTGTTATTAATTCGCCGAGGCTTTTCCTTGATGATCCTGATTTTATAAGAGATTGGTACCTCATTGCATGGAAATGCACGAGAGACTGGTTGGTCTTAATAATAAAGACTGCAAAGAAAGCTGCAGACAAAATGATGATTGAGATCCAAATCCTAGAAGGCCAAATAAAAACTACCATATCTGGAAAACTGTTTACCAAACAACAGGATGAAAACAACAAAACAAATAAGGATTTTAAAGATAATATCCTATTTTCCAAACTTGTGAAATGCAAAAAGGACTTAGAAAAATTCTCCAAAGAGAAAGTCTATCCCTACACAAGTGCGAACTATGTCCCAACGCCATTCAATCGTAGTGGAAGAACAGGAGGTTCCACCTATGGGACATCCTCATCTGACAACTCGACTGATTCTGACTCTTCCAATCAAAGCAATCCAACAATGAATAAGAGAGGGAGAGGTCAGTGGAAACAAAGAGGAGCACAGAATTACAACCAGGGCCAGTTCAATCCTTGGTGGCCACCCAATCCATGGATGCAAGGTTCACCACAGTTCCCGCAACAGATGGGACCCTTTGGACCCGGACCATATTATTCAGGCCAGAACATGCCTTTTTTAGGGTATGGCAGGGGGAGGTCGCGCGGAAGACGCCGGACCGGCCAAGGACAAGGACAAGTACAATGGAATGTCCCACAACAGGGAATGGGGCTCCGGAGCGGCAGGCAGCTCCCGCAGGAACAAGCAGGTCAGAGCACGGGACCAGCCTCGTAGTGAATCTTAGCTCGCGGAGTTTAACACCATTGGAAGAGAAGGTACTGAACAGAGGCCTCGGGTTTGTGGGGACGAATGCAGGCGATCCTTTTTCGACACAGATCGAGATGTCCAAATTTTTCCGTAAAGTGAGACTTCACTTCTTTTTCTCCAAAGCTGACCAAGCCGAGATCTACCCCCAGAACACGGGCCTTAAAAAACCTTCAACGTTCAGCCCTTTAACTGCAATGGTCCCAGCGAAGGTAGTTACCTTCGAGGAAGCTGTACAACATGATGTACAAGAACTATTCAAACAGCCACACAACCCCTATGTGAATATTTCCAAACCTGAACAAGATGCTCTGAAAGAACTGGCAAATGATCGTTCGATCACGATCAAATCAGCCGATAAAGGCGGAGCTACGGTATTAATGGATACCACTACCTACAGAGAGGAGTGTCTACGCCAACTGGGAGACACACGTTCTTACCAACTCCTGCGAGAAGACCCTACGCCGAGACTGACAACAACTATCGGGCATATCGTAGAAGAGGCCTTGGCAGAGGGCTGGATTACTACCAAAGAAGCAGCCTACCTGACTACTCCACATCCGGTCAAACCATACTTCTATGTTTTGCCAAAGATCCATAAGGCCACAAGACCGCCACCCGGCAGGCCTATAATCTCAGGGATCGGGTCGATACTAGAACCCTTATCGACGTTCGTTGATGTCTTCCTGAGACCAATGGTCAAATTGATGCCTACTTATCTTCAGGACACGAAGGACTTACTCCGACTTCTTCCTGACCTTGACTTCAATGTGTTGACAGATCATTTGGTATCCTTTGACGTTGAGTCACTTTATACCTCCATCCCTCAGAATGAAACTCTAGAGGCGATTGAAACCCTGTTAAGTGAACAAACTTTGGATTCAATAACACCGATTTCACTGATCATGAAACTGGCTACTATAGCTATGAAAGAAAAAAAATTTCGAATTTGAAGGCCAGTGCTACCTACAGATATCTGGGACGAGCATGGGCAGCGTTTTCGCGCCGAGCCTGGCGAACCTTTATATGCACAAGTTCGAACAAGACCATGTTCTGAATACTGTAAATCCGTTCCTAACATCGTTACGCTCTTGGAAAAGATACATCGATGATATCTTGGTGGTTTGGCGTGGAGATGAATCTTCTCTCCACGCGTTCCATGGTTGGCTTAATGACCGGAACAGATTCCTACGCTTTACACTGGAAAGCAGTAAACACTCTTTGGCTTCCCTAGACCTGTTGATCACGGCGACACCACAGGGCCTCAAATCGGAATTATATAGAAAGCCTATGGCCCGCAATTCCTTATTACAGTACACCAGTTGCCATCCCAAGTCCTTACGCGACAACTTACCGTATGGACAGTTTTTACGTGTACAGCGGAATTGTACCACCAAAGAAGATTCGACAAAACATTCCGCAGATTTGGCTTTGAAACTTGCTGAACGGAGCTATCCTAAGAAACTCATCAAGCGCTCAATGAAAAGGGCAGCGAATAATAACAGGGAAGCTCTACTGGAACCACCGGTCTCTAAAGAAAAGAACGAGAGGCTGACATTTGTGAACACATTCAGCACAAGATCGAATGCAATCCAACGCATAGTCCGAAAGCACTGGAGGATCTTGAACACCGGGGAAGACTCTCTGGCACAACCACTGTTTGCATTCAAAAGAGCAACCAGCTTAAGAGATAAGCTGATACACACCAGACCCCCCCCCCAAGGAGATCCACCAAGTGGGTACAATATGGAACATGCCACCCGTGATAGGACACCACCCATGTGGCAATTGTGCCGCGTGTCCACAGACCAAACACACCACATCAATTGATATAGGAACTAACCGTCCCTGGGAGCAGAAGCGGTTTACAAATTGCAATAGTAGCAATCTGATCTATCTGATCACTTGCCCGTGCTCACTGAGATATGTCGGAATGACCACCCGCAAGATCAGAACGAGGATCTCAGAACATAAGAGCACGATAAGGTGCAAAAAACAGGCAACAAGGCTGACAAATCATTACATCCAAGTAGGGCACAAACCCACGGAGTTTGAATGGACTGTATTGGAACAACCGAACATCCCCATGCATATCACAGATATATCCAAACATTTGTTTAAAATTGAGCAAAAATGGGTGTATAAGCTTAACTGTGATAAATTGGGGCTTAACGAAGACATCCCTTGGATGACACTGTAGAAGCATCACCTTACGAGATTTCATGAACATTGATATGGCCTTTATTAGATCTGGCATATACCTTACCGGCCACCTGCTAGTATCCTGACGACCAAGTGGAATATCTCCACTAAACGATCCAATAAATAACCAACTTTACTGGTAACCAGCTACCTGAACTAACTGTAATTATATTTATAATGCCATGAACCTATCTGTCATCTAATGAATGTCCGCGGTACTATTTGTAAAGAGGTATACATTAATACCCTTGCACATGTTGCTCACCATTTGCTAAGCTTTTGCTAATAACGCACAGTTTCTCTAAGAGCACATACGATCTTTATCAGGCTCTATATTTTAGAATCTACATGCTCGGCACACCATAAACTACACTTCCCATGAGCGAGTGTAGTTAATAGCATTTAAATCCTGCGAAGTTGCAGAGCGCACTCCAAAACTACATTTCCCAGAATTGAATGTAGTCCTAACAGTTGCGCTTTTGAAACTACTTTTCCCAGCAGCTTTGGTAGTTCTATGAGCGGCGCGTTAGACCAATCACAAGCGCTCATGAAACAATAAGGAAGTGTTTCTTCCCCCCCGCGGCACCTTCCCAAACAGCCCGGCCGGCTGCTTGAAGTACCGACGGAGAGGTAAGGGTGCAGGAGACATCCTGATTAACTCTTAACTCACTTGATGCGAGCATTGCTATTGTAAAACGAAAAGTTTTTTTAACTGAGTGGGCGCGCCTTAACTATAGCATGCAGCGCGCGGGCATCTATCAAAACGGTTGGTTCATGTCTGGCTCTGTAACAATATCCACGAGCTAAGCCTGTGTTATTATAATTCAGAACAGAAGCCTCAATGCGCTGAGTCACGAGCAGAGAGATCAATTAAGATAGTTGATTTATTTGGCTTTGTTGTAATACCTATGAGCTAAGCCTGTGAAATTATAACTCACAACAGAAGCCTGAATGCGATTACTTTAAATCACGAGCAGAGAGATCGTGATGATTGGCATTATTATTTTTCTGGTTATTATTTTTCTGGCTATGATTTTCCTGGCAATACATAGTTTGTATCAGGATGGCCATTAATATACAACTTGGCTATCGAGCTGTTAATTTGATACAAATTTTATGCCTGACGCTACAGAATCAAATTTGCCAAACAATTAGGGATGGTAAGATCATATGGCCCCTGTGGATGTGCTGTTTAGCATCCCACAGGTTGTGACTCTGCACTAACTTTACCTGACACAGGTTTTTAATTTTGATTTTTATATTCTCTGTACTACAGAGCGGTGCTTCATTTTCCTGAGCTGTTTGCCAGGTGAGGTGAGGCAATTCCCCTTGCAAATTAAGGTGAGGCATTGATTACGCATACAATGATATTTACAATAGGGTAATTTGACCATGATGTGGTACTAATATGATTTCAGCAATGTCTCCTGTATAGCCCTTACTAACGAAGGTGTTATTATTACTATTGTTTTTTATCTCATCTCATGTGGATATGCTGGCCTAATCACAACGGGACACGTATAGGAGGAAAATGGAAGTGTACAGGTGACACTTTTTTCTGTTCACGAATGTCCTGTTTTTCACTTATTATTTAATTCACATTAGCAGTAGCAAGTAAGTTTATGGGTCCTGAGGAAGCGGCGGGTATAGTAAATGACCGTAGTCCGCAGAAACATGTCGACCAGATCACCCAGTCAGAAGGTATTTGTTTGAACCACCTGACTTTCTTGCATTATTGTTGTTTTTAATATTGGAGGTGCATGACTCCAGAATAAAGTGAATATTGTATGCACTATCCAATCTTACACTTTATATATTTTTTCTTCACTTACTATTTAAGCACTGCTCTCAGTTACAAACAAATAACACCTACCAGACATCTCTTACACTACTTATCTCCTATATATCTGTGGGGAGAGAGTGGTGGTCAAACTACTGTGGAGTAGACCAGATGATGTACTGGGCGACTAAGAACGAGTAACTGATGGACATTTTTCACAGTGGTTAACTGTCCAGTCTGTCTCCTATCTGAATAGCGTTAACAGATACATAGCCAGCTATACATATCATGTCTTGAGTTGATAAAACTATCATCCCATTCATAAGCTGGTGATAACAGCCCATATCACCAGTTTACCTGCAATAGATGCCGCAAAAAACATTGCCACAGATGACCCCGGCAACCATCGCTATTGAGATGCCGAGTAGGCTTTCCCGTGCAAAAAGCCGTGACAACACCACTTCACAACATTCTCAACGACCAGCCATATCAGTGATAAGAACCTAAAACAGGCGATACGGCGTGTTAGCAGCAGGAAATAAACAACTGCTCTGACCTGGTGTAAAGTCGGATGACAGCCTGCACCAGTAAACGGAGCCCAGCCCACAGCCACACATGAAGAACAACAGATGCCCTGGAGCCACTGATCATGCAGCCAGTATCCCCAACAGGGCCACAACACCCACCGCCACCACCACCAGGATCCCCCCCCCCGACAACCCCCCATGCAAAGACAGGCCACATCAACTTAACAAAATCATGTACCAAAGAATTCGCCTGATGTTGCACAATCACAACATGTAGCATGCATGTGTCATCACAAAATAAGCATCACACATTCACCTTCGAATTACCAAACGAAAATGTATTAAAAAAACTCAGAAGAACATTAATGAAGACACATGGCGGCTCTCCTCAGGACAATCTGTAGGTCACAGTTTGCAAGACAAAGAAACCAGATAAGAGTGTGTGTGATGCGCTCATCAAAGGACAGAGAGAGAGCGAAGGAGAGAGAGAGACACACAGAGAAAGAGAAGGAGGGAGAGGAAGTTGGAAAGAGAGGGGGAGAGAGGAAGATGGAAAGAGGGGGGGTGAGAGGAAGATGGAAAGAGAGGAGAGAGACACAGAGAAAAGAAGAGAGGAACAGGCAGAGAGAGTGCTGACACTGTGCACGCAGGCCTCACTGCCCACCTGCTGCCACCGGTGTGTCTCCAACCACGTGCCTGTATGTAGTGCAGTTCACCAGGTCCCTCATCTGAAAAAGATCCCTCATCTGAAACAGAGTCCAGATACATGAATGGCAAAGTACATACAATTGCACACTCCATCATTGCCTGTCCTCTACTGCGCACCCAGGCACTGCACCCGAGCTCCTCCTACCACCCAGCAGTGCATGCCTGCCCCAGCGCTCCTAGGCAGCAGCCCCCAGCCCCTCCTATCAACCAGCAATGCATGCCCGCCCTTGTGCACCCAGGCAGCTGCGCCCCAGCCCCTCCTGCCACCCAGCAGTGCATGCCCGCCCCTGTTCACCCAGGCCTCACTGCTCACCCTCCACCTCCGGCGTGTCACAAAGAGGGCCCACCACATGCCATTGCAAGCCCCAAGCACTGGCCCGCGAACATGGCACCCTCCACATCATGCAGCCCCGCTCCGCGGGCCACCAGGTCTCACATTTGATTCTGGGTCTTGATTCCGATATGGCAGAGGACATACCAGTGCACAAGGCATCATCGCAGGCTGCACACCCGATCTACCTTTGAGGTGCCACTAACTCTGTGACCCGCGAGGCCACTCCACGTGGTGTTAGGCACGCACTGCCCGCTGGCTCAGGCCTACACTGTGGTCAAGCAGGGCTCACAATGATAGTCACCATTCGGAACCACCAGGACGGGGCATCATCGCAGGCTGCACACCCGCTCAGCACTTAAGGTGCCCCGAAAGTCACCATCCTGTGGCGGGGTGCCTGTGCTGGCCGCAGTGTATCCAGTGCCACCAAGTTTGTGCCCCGCAAGTAATGGACCCTCTATGATTGATTTTTGTGGTACGGACTACAGCATGTCACCTCCGGTACTGGGGAATGTGATGTTGCAGGGCTCTAGGCCCTCATGGCCCTCATGCCTACATTGAACCCACACGGATGCACCCAGATAGAGAGTGGAAATGGCGTCGAGCATGTGTGCCCAGCCCTTTTTATTGTCTTGTGACGTGTGTGCTGGATGGGTGTGGTGTGGGTGTAAACCAGCTGTGAGGGAGTGTTCTGTCTCCAGCACTGTGTGGCAGTGATACCTCAGGGGCCGGAGGTGGAATGTCTACCGCACTGTGTGGCACTGACACTTCAGGGGGCAGAGATGTGGATGGAGTGGTAGCAGCAGCATGCATCAGCACCAGGCCTTGTGGCAGAAAGGCCATGAGGATGGTCCTGAGGTCATTGAGGAACCCAGCTACCTCTCGCTGGTGTGCAGCCGTGGCAGCCACTATTTCTGCCTGCGTCCGCTCCATGGTCTCCAATGACCTCCGCATGTGTTCCAACACCTGTGTGACATCGCTAATGCCACTCTGACTGGACAGTTGTTCTAGTCGCTAAGTCAGGGCTCAAGCGATGTCAGCCATGGTCAGTTGGGGAGCATGGAGTGGACTGTGGGTGTCCGTTAGGGACTGTGAGTGGTCCCTGATGGGACTTAGACACCCACGTATGGCATCGAGTTTGGCTGCGATGCGGTCGAAGCCCACATACACTTGTTCAGCCAGCTTCTCTTGGCACCCCAACACACAGCGTTGAAAGGCCATGTGTTCTTCGTGGGGGTCCTGGGAGGCAGCGGTGGTGCTGGGTGCTGCCTGTTGTGTGGTTTGTGCAGGTCTTGGGGTCACCTCGTCCAGAGGCTCTCAACGAGCTGTTGGAGGGCATTGGAGTCGAAGCTGTGATGGTCCTCATCATCATCAGAGAAGAGAGGTTCAGGCTGTTCTACAGGAGGTGCTGATTATCCCTCTGCAATGTGAAGGGAGATGCAGTTTAACAATGTGTTCATATGTATGTTGTCGCTTTGTACCTTATTTCATACAGACTGCATGACTGTGTACATTGTGGCTGTTTGGGAGGAGCTGCCTATTTGATGGGGGACAGTGGCAATTTCGACAACATGACGGATGACTGTTTGTACTTGTACATTATCAACTCACATTTCCCTGCAATGCCAAATGTGAGTTGCCAGTTTCTACACACAAGCAGCACCAGTTGTGTCCTGTGTTCTGTTGTGACGTGTTGCGGTTTGTACCACATTGTTGTCAATGTTGATGTGCTCTGCATCTTATGTGTGTGTGTGCTGCATTTTGGGGGAGTCACCCATGCAGTTCTTTATTTGCTGCACCTTATCCCTTTCATGCTGTGTGCCTTTGACTTCTGTGCTTATACAGTGCTGAGATGTTGCATACTTGGGTACATTGGTCTCTTGGTGGCAGTTGGGGCTCTGGGGCATGGTTTGTCCTCAGATGTGCTCTACTTAATTGTGCATGTGTGCCATTGTGCCCATCTCCCCCTGTCTCCCCAGTCCCTCATCATTACTCACCCTGGTGCTGTTGTGTCCGGTCCTGTTGAGCAGTGTCCAGCCCCCCAATTCCTGCCACCGTCTTCCCACTGATGACTGTGGACACCATTTCCTCCATTACGTCCAGCTCCTCCTGCGGCGCTGGACTCCCACCTCCAGTCTGCATTGCTGCCTTCTGGTTGTTGGTGAGTTTCACCTTGGTTTTGCGCTTGACATCATTCCAGCGTCTCTTGACCTCTTCCAATGTCCTCTTCAGCACTCCGACTGCATTCACCTTGTCCATGATGGACTGCCATAGTCCTTTTTTTTGCCAAGGACACAGTGGAGGTGACAAACAGTTGTTGATGGTGTTCTACCACCTCTGTTATCATGATCCTGTTTTCCTGTGGACTGAAGCGCTTCTTCCTACTCTTCTTCTACTTGCCCTTCCCTGACTCCGAGGTACCTGGCTGATTCTCTGTGGGGCTTGTGGAATTTTGGTTGTCCTCCGTACTTGCTCCGGCAACATCCATTGTGCTTCTTCCTACTCTTCTTCTACTTGCCCTTCCCTGACTCCGAGGTACCTGGCTGGTCCTCCAGGTGGCTTGTGGGGTTCTGGTTGTCCTCCGTACTTGCTCTGGCAACATCCATTGTGCTTCGCTTTTGTTTGCCATTTGTTTTTTTTTCTTCTTTTATGGTTATTTTTCCCACCTGACATGTGTAAATTGCAGGCCTGTTGCTGCTTTTCGCTGATTTTTGTATCGTGATTGGCCTCATCGCAAGTGTTTGGGTGTTTCACATTTTTGCAGCGGCGCGTTGACTTTATTGCGGACATTTGGTGCGTTGTCGTGGGCCTATCGCATGGTACCTCCGTGTTGTGAATGCTTAGTTAACACAGGGTTATTTTTCTGCAATGGACTGTGATATGAAGTGTTACGTTAAGCTAATTTTGTGGTAATTGTCACACGTTCTTGAGAATATTCCCCATAGCCTTGAAATGAACTCTCTCTCTGATAGGTAGCCAGTGGAGAGATTGCAGGGCAGGTTTGGCTGAATGGCACCTCGGGATATCTAGAAGGATTCTGACTGCCCAATTTTGGATTATCTGAAGTTTTGTAAGGGTAGTGACTGGGGTCCCAAGATAAAGGGCATTCCCGTAGTCCAGGCGGGTTAAAATGAGTGCCTGAACCAAGATCTTCCTTGCCTGGAAGGGAAGGAGTGGGAGTACTTTGCGGCGCATCTTTAAGCTGTCATGATATGAGTCTGCCACATTACGAGCCTGCACCTTCTGAGTCTGAATTGAAATTCCAAATTTCTGAATTCTTGGATTGCGACACTAACGAGAGGTTTCTTTCAAATAATTCTTTTAAAAGTTAAATTTTATGTAGTTTCCTAAAATTTAAGTGGATTCAATGCAGCTCTTAATTGGAATACCACCCATCCCATAGTTAAGTACCCAGCACTTCCAGAGAACACCTGCTATATGTGAGTCAAGGGAGGACCAGGTGAGTAAGTAATTTGGCACCAATTTGACAATTATGAAAGGCTTTTTTGTTACAGTAAACATTATGAATGATGCAAAGTGAAATTGATTCTAGAGTTCGCTGAGAGCCAGTACAGGTCTTTAAGCAAGGTTAAACTTTCCTAAATTCAGACGTATTTCAGAAGCTTTATTTTAGAGTCTTTGAAGTCTACTTAGGAAATTATTTGGGAGGCATGTGTAAATAACACTGCAGTCATCTAGATGCCCTGTTGAAAGACAAGTTGGTATTTCAATCTGATAGAAACTTTATAAGAGAGCAAAAGCATGGAGAGTTGCTTCTTAACCCCACTGAACACAGAATTCTTTTGATGGGCGAACGGGAAGTGCAGGTCAAAGATAGTTCCCAGATTTTTGGCCTTCAGATTTAGGGAGGGAATGGACTCCAGGCTAGAGGCCAGGTGAAGGGGGAGAGAAAGAGGTATGGTGCCCTCGCTCGCAGGTGTAAAAATTATTATTTAAAATGCAGCTTCAAATGTATGTTTGAGGTTGTGACTGAGAATTTAAACATACGACTAAGCATATGGCAGAGGAGTCTGCATTTTTTAGAGTGTTTTTAGGCTTTTGAATGATATTGTATGGGTCAAAGGATTTTTTAGGGACGAGAGAAAATAAATTGGGGTGGGTGAGTAGCGCTGCAGGTTAGAGAGAATGGAATTGAGGGAGAGGTCACTGAGAGAACTGTTATTTCTGAAAACATAAAAGCTGTTTCTCGCACAGCTCTCTTTCAAAAAAGCCGCGAGCTAAGATTAGAAATATTATCCCTACCAAATCTTTGCCATGTTGATTAGCCAGTGATGCTGGACCGATTAGGAATAGATTGCCTTCTGTCACAAAATAGTTTGTCAATTGATCTGCCTGGTTGTGTTTTACACCCTCAAATATCATTCCATGCAAAAAATAAAAGTCAAAATGTCGGTGAGGAAATTTTAGGAGGGTAGAAGGAGGCCACTTGTGTTCTTATTTTTATTTCCCCCTCTCTCCCTGACCTCAATTGCCTCTTAGAGGGGGTTCCCTTGTTTTGGGGAGGCCCCTCATGTAAACAAGAATCAGCACCGGTATCTGCAATCAAAAAGATAATATTGGGCTCAGTCCGACAAGAGGGAAACATGAGATGGTCTGACTCAATCTTAACTGTCTGAAAAGTAAAATAGCAAGGGGCAGATTTATGTCGGTCTTGCGCCATGTTTACGCCGCCGTTGCGTGACGCAACGGCGTGAAAACGTGGCGCATACCTGCGACCTATTTACAACGTGACGCATCTAGGCAGATGCGTCACGTTGTAAAGCCCTGCGCCACATGAAACCTGCGTCAGGTTTCATGTGGGCGGTCTGTCGCAGGGTGGGCGTTCCCTCGTAGGAAAGCCCCGTAAAACTGACGCAGTGAAATCTACAAGATTTCACGGAGTCAGTTTTACGACGCTGCTGCGTCTAATCCTTATGCCTGCTTGAAGCAGGCGTAAGGAGTGACGCACCACGTTATGTATGGGTGGCCTCTGTACATTGTAGGAGTTGCGTCGCACTTGCGACGCTACTCCAGCAATGCGCCGCCCGTACACCACAAGATGCGTCACGCACCTGCCCTTCCTTGCACCATGGTGCGTCGCATTGTAAATGCGGCGCATCTGTGGTGCCGCAAGGAGGGAATTGCGTGACGCATCAGTTCTGGCGCATCCCTGCTGATTTGCAGAGATGCGCCAGAACTCATAAATCTGCCCCCAAGTGCTTTGTGTCTCAATCTCCCAAATTCAGATTACATGTGTACTTCGGGATTGAGTCATAACTTGACCAAGGCTCACCTAACTGGAAATTGTCTTCTTTTGGGAGTCTTTGTGGAGAAACAAAGGAGCTTGGAGCATAAATTCATTCTCAAAACTAGGGGGCACATTAGGATGGCGGGCGGACTTTTTCAGCCCGCCACCCTATCGGGAAACGTGACTGCCCATCATAAGGGCGGTGGTCCCGTGGGGGCAATTAGGATGTGCCCACTACAGTGGCGGACGCATCCTGTATTCCTGTCATTGTGGTGGGCAGTGCACTCAGCACCGCCCGCCACAATGCCAGGAAGGCATGTTGTACACTTCCATGCACAACATGGCAGGCACTGCGCTGTGCCTGCCATTTTGTTCATGGAACTGCAGGGGGGTACCATAGGTACCCCCCATGTGCACCCCCCACCCCCTGGAGAACCTGGGGGCGTGCAACGGGCCCCCGCAGTCTATTCCAGAATGCCTTTCTGCCGCCATGGAAAGGCATCTTTCCGCACCCATGTTAATATGGCTGGCGATGTCTAACAGACACCGCCACCCTATTAAACCCTTTGCCGCCTGGTCAACTCGTTGACCGGGTGGAAAAGCGGCAGACCGTCTTTCCATCCACCGAGGTCCCTCCGCCATAGTAATATGGCTTCAGAGAAATGGGTGGCGGGCGGGGTCGGATCACGGGCAGATCACCACCGCCATTTGGGCGGTGGCGATCCACCTGTGATCCTAATGGGCTCCTTGGTCTCTATGGACTTTGGAATTGTAAGGGAAATCTGAACCTGTAAACGTTTATGGAAAATCTCCACACCTAACCAACTTTGATTGCTCTTTCGATTATTATCTTGTTTTTAGGACACAAATATACAGGACTCTCACAGCCTTTGAGAATTTGAATTAATCCAGCTCAAGCCACAAATGTGGATTTCTACTCACATTGTATTTTTCCAATTGGCCATCATTTCCCTTGTTTGATTGCCCTGCACATGTTACCATCTGGGTCCATAGACCTTGTTTGTTTATGGTCTTTGGTGTAATCAGAGCCAATTCTTCACTACCCCTGTGGCAGGTCAAGTGCAATCCTGATACCTACAAGTTGATGTCCGACAGAGAAATTCTACATCTAGTAGGTCTTAGTAAGTAGAACATGTAGGCACCTACTTTCATCATTCATTTACACAGCATCCACACCTACAAACTATTGGAGGGAACACTATGGAGCAGATTTACAATAACTGGCGCATCCCCAGGGATGCACCAGTTATTGTGCGCCGCAGCTCCGCCACCCATGGTGCGCCGCATTTACAATGCGGTGCACCATGGGGCAAAAACGGCACAGATGCGTGACGCATCTGTGCCGTAGAGGCGGCACATTGCTGGAGTTGCGTCGCAAGGGCGACGCAGCTCCAGCAATGATCTGGGGGGCCCTATCTGTCGAATGCTGCATCAAGCCTTACACCTGCTTCAAGCAGGCCCAAGGTTTTGACGCATCATTGGCCTAAAAGTGTAGATTTCACGCAGGCACTTTTGCGAGGCGCACCTGCCCCGGAACGCCCACCCTGCGCCGGAACACCCACATGTGGCGCAGGGCTTTACAACGTGACGCATCTGCCTAGATGCGTCACATTGTAAATGGGTCGCAGGGATGCACCACGTTTACGCCGCCGTTGCGTGACGCAACGGCGGAGAAAACGTGGCGCAAGTCCAACATAAATCTGCCCCTATATATTTGGGTATCACCAACAGCAAGCAACAACAGAAGCCTTCAACACAAGTCATTAGAGAGTACTCTACATAATAGAAGAGGAGTACGAGTGAATGGCAGTAAGTATGTATAACATAAAGGAATAAGAACTGAGAGTAAGTGTAAGAGACTCTCCCAACCCTAGGCAGTTTTTCCAGGTTTTGACTTCAGTGCAACACAATTGGCCAATACCATTGGCGGTAGCTCTAGCATAGAAACTACCACTAATCTGTTGAGTTGGGTTTGGCGCTACAGTGGTAGGATTGATTAGATTACTGTACTCAAACTCTCATAGCAAGAGTGATAACTGGCCTCGTTTATTTCTTCTCATGGAATGTCGAGACCGACACCAGGCAAGGATGCCCTCTTTCACACATACTGTCTGCCCTAGCAATTGAAACACTGGCAAGTTTTAGAAAATATGGGTTCATTAATGGACTGGACATATGTATGTAATGCAAAGGGTAGACAGAACCAAGAGCAAAGGTGGGGGAATTACAATAATTTATAAGGACCACCTCACCTACCGCCTACTGGGCAGTCCCCTCCAGGATTGCGAGAACGTACAATTCCTTTTGGAATTTTCCCCTCTCCTCTCGCTCTCAGGCATTCTGATCGACCGTCCCTCGGGGCCGGTTGGCTCCTTTTGTAACTCCCTGCTAGAAACAGCCATTAATCTAGCTAGCACTTCCGCTAATTTCACACTCCTTGGCGATCTGAACTAACACTTCAATGATCCAGGAGCTACTGCAGCTACTGAACTAACCAATGACCTGGCTGCACTCCAACTGGTGCAAAAAGTCCTTCTACCCACACATGAATTGGGACATTGTCTTGACCCGGTGTTTTCTAACCTGGAGAATCTCCATGGAAGTGACCCCATCCCTATTCCCTGGTCTGATCACCACCTGGTGCCTCTGGCCTGGCTCCCTCAAAAATCTACTCCCCTCGCACCCCCATACGGACCCTTACTCGACCCTGGTCCAAGCTACCCCAAAAAAATGGATCCAGGTACTGGAAAATAACAGACCCCAATCAGTCACCTGCCCAGTTGCAATGTACAATAACTTCTGCGGCTGGATAGAGAACTCTTTGAACCAGGTCCTCCCTAAAGCCCAGATCTTAAAAAAGAATGGCCCACAGAAATCGCCTTGGTACTCCACCGAATTACGAACTTTGAAACAGAGCTGCAAAATCCTTGAGAGACGGTGGAGGAAAGATTTAGCTCCCAATAATAAGATCACCTACAGAAAGGCTATATGTAATTACAAAGCAGAGATGAAGAAAGCCCAGGCATCCTTCTATGAGAAAAATATCAGGCTAGCTTCCAACTCCCCCAGAGAGACATTCTCCATCATAAAAAGGCTCCTTAAAAGCCCAGTTCTGTAAAACAGCAATGCTCTCGCAACCACAAAACAGTGTGAAACATGAAAACAAAAAGTGACAATTAAGATGACAGAAAGCAGCAGATCTCTATGTTCATGTTCTTTTTCAAAAAGATGTTTTAATTGGATCCATGATCAGCCGACACGTGTTTCATCGTGTTAAAGTGGAGTCAACACGACTCTTCAGGGCTGATGAAATAAATAAACATGTGTATAGTACATTACACTGTAACACATCTGGTACACTTATCAGTGATAGAGACGTGCACGGAAGTGAAGGTGACGGATCATTACGTGCCTAGTGGCCGTATTCGTGATTTGCGAACCATGCACATCCACACTCGCATCCTGGTGATGGTGGTAAAAGTGCGTAGATAACGGCTAAATCATTAATATCTGTTTTAACCATACGTTTTCTGTTGATAGAAAATAATAATATCTAAAGCCCATGATTTATTGTCTCATGCTCACGTGGAACCCGCGTTTGTGAGGGGTCAGGGTGTAAAAGTGTCCAATGCTCCATACAAATAGGCATACTGGTGAGTATTTCGTGTTCATTGATAAAGTGGCTCTATGTGCCCAAATCAAAAGGTTCATGCTACTTTAAAACCCCACTAGTAGCAAATGTGGCCTACCTAGTATAAAGATCCAGGCATCTATGGTTTGATGCGAGATTAAGTACAAGTTGATGGAGTATCTATATGTTACAAAAGGAATAAAAACGGGAGAAAACTAAGAATAGGCAAGTGGTATAGATCGCAGGGTGCAGCAAAGTAATGTTAAATGTGGCTTACCCTGTAAAAATATTGACGGGTCTGCCAATATATTCAATATGAATAGAACCCTGGTTCCGGGTTTGCAGCTGTGTGTTACACTGCTGTGTTGAAATGCAAAAGCAAAATGTTGCGCGTTTTATCCCAAAAAGAGACTGCACGAGAAAAGGGAGAAAGGAGGCTGTATGTAAAAGATTGCCAGAAAACGACTCAAGAGAAAGTATCAAATTAATGCATCTACTGTCCGATCTATTAGTGATCCGTATTGTACATACCTAAACACGTGTAGGTGTTTAACTGTACCGGGAGGGGATCCAACTGATAAGTTCTAAGGCTGGTTCTTGGTATAAGAATCTTCGTAGGTAAACAAAACTAAGTACAGAAAAAACACAAAAACGGAGGCGATAGTAAGTGTACCTTCATAATAGACTAAGCATCGAAAAAAAAAAAAACGCAAGTACACAGGGTTTTGTGTTCTTACCTGAAAGCTGGTATCCCTCCTCTGTGTGTTCCCGGTCGCCGTGTTCCATGGACGGACACGTGACCGGAAACCCAATAGCGTGATATAGTATTAAGTCAATCGTTAGCTAGAACGTGCTGAAATGATTGCCACGTTAGAACTTGACCGCCATCTTGGGTGTAGAGATGTTGGTTGTGAGTCGCCTGACAGGCGAACAAAAAACGAAAAATAAATAATTCAAATGCCGAAGACATCATTTAATATTAGAGCATGGTTGTTTGGAGGTGAGTTCCTCGCTAAGAAAAATAATTAAGCGCTCAGGCCGGACAGCTATTTAAGAATTACAAGGATGGGATCCAGTGTACACGCATAGAACCATGAGAGTATGTTAGTATTATCTCATGTATCCTAATTGAATTCATTAGTATAAGCGGCAGAAAAAATAATTAATGTAAAATGACAAGATCAGTCCAGTCGCCTATTTGAAAATAAGAAACTTCATAACCCGTTCAGATTATGACAAAAAATTATGTCCCATGGTAGATCTGATCCATGACGGCAAAATACCTATATTTAAAATAGAACCATGATGGCAAACTACCTCTATTTGAATTAGAACCATGAATCAAATGGGCAAGTGAAAACTTATGTGAGTGAATTATGAATAAACGTAAACACTGTCGTGATATGTTGGTGAACCTCGACTTAAGCACCCATGAGTGAATTGGAAATTCGTACCGTGACTGGTGACATGACAATCTTACTGTGTACAACGATATCATTCTCAATATAAATTACTAAGATTACATGTCATAATGGTCGATAAGGCCACAGTTTAGCACTTACTTATTGAATACACTACAATAATAAAAATTCACATTGTGGGCTACGTGTAGTAAGCCAATCTAAGGCCAAAGTATTGTGTGGGACCGTAATGAGTCTAATTACTGAATTTAATGTGTTGCACCACACAGTCTCCAAGAGTTTCAACAGACATTGGAAACTGCTAACTGAAGATTCAACCCTAAGAGAGTGGCTACCGGATAGACCAGCCATCACATACAAAAAGGGATGTACACTGAAGAACAAACTTAGTCCTACGGTCCCACACAATACTTTGGCCTTAGATTGGCTTACTACACGTAGCCTAGGTTTCTTTAAATGTGGTTTCTGTTCTTTGTGTGTTTGGGGTAAACATGGTACGAAAACATTCAAAGGGCATGATGGTGTCAGATACACAATCAGACACAACATTACATGCCTAACTAGATACGTAGTTTACATTATCGAGTGCCAATGTGGCAAGATATACGTAGGCAGCACAATTAGACCCCTTAAGGAGAGATTAGCTGAACACATGCGGGCTATCCAAAAAAGGGATCCTAAATACCCGGTTGCGCTGCATATGGCAGTATGTCAACCACTTGAGGATGAAGTGAAGGTATGTTTCTTTGGTATTGACGTAATCCCCCCAAACATTAGGGGGGGTAACAGAGAACTGACTTTGAGACGCAGGGAGGCCACGTGGATCATGCGTTTGCAATGCGTGGAACACGGGCTGAACTATGACCCAGAGCTTCAATTCTTTTTAGGGAACTAATGTCCCTTTGTCTCTACAAAATGTTGTACAGGAATCGTATATCTGTAAGATGATGACACATTTGCAAACAGACATGGAATCGTTTAAAACTGAAATGAGAACTGCATGAACGACTTCATTGTAAATATGGTCATACAACTAACATATGATTTGAATGTGCTGGATTACCACAATGTGAATTTTTATTATTGTAGTGTATTCAATAAGTAAGTGCTAAACTGTGGCCTTATCGACCATTATGACATGTAATCTTAGTAATTTATATTGAGAATGATATCGTTGTACACAGTAAGATTGTCATGTCACCAGTCACGGTACGAATTTCCAATTCACTCATGGGTGCTTAAGTCGAGGTTCACCAACATATCACGACAGTGTTTACGTTTATTCATAATTCACTCACATAAGTTTTCACTTGCCCATTTGATTCATGGTTCTAATTCAAATAGAGGTAGTTTGCCATCATGGTTCTATTTTAAATATAGGTATTTTGCCATCATGGATCAGATCTACCATGGGACATAATTTTTTGTCATAATCTGAACGGGTTATGAAGTTTCTTATTTTCAAATAGGCGACTGGACTGATCTTGTCATTTTACATTAATTATTTTTTCTGCCGCTTATACTAATGAATTCAATTAGGATACATGAGATAATACTAATATACTCTCATGGTTCTATGCGTGTACACTGGATCCCATCCTTGTAATTCTTAAATAGCTGTCCGGCCTGAGCGTTTAATTATTTTTCTTAGCGAGGAACTCACCTCCAAACAACCATGCTCTAATATTAAATGATGTCTTCGGCATTTGAATTATTTATTTTTCGTTTTTTGTTCGCCTGTCAGGCGACTCACAACCAACATCTCTACACCCAAGATGGCGGTCAAGTTCTAACGTGGCAATCATTTCAGCACGTTCTAGCTAACGATTGACCTTATACTATATCACGCTATTGGGTTTCCGGTCACGTGTCCGTCCATGGAACACGGCGACCGGGAACACACAGAGGAGGGATACCAGCTTTCAGGTAAGAACACAAAACCCTGTGTACTTGCGTTTTTTTTTTTTTTTCGATGCTTAGTCTATTATGAAGGTACACTTACTATCGCCTCCGTTTTTGTGTTTTTTCTGTACTTAGTTTTGTTTACCTACGAAGATTCTTATACCAAGAACCAGCCTTAGAACTTATCAGTTGGATCCCCTCCCGGTACAGTTAAACACCTACACGTGTTTAGGTATGTACAATACGGATCACTAATAGATCGGACAGTAGATGCATTAATTTGATACTTTCTCTTGAGTCGTTTTCTGGCAATCTTTTACATACAGCCTCCTTTCTCCCTTTTCTCGTGCAGTCTCTTTTTGGGATAAAACGCGCAACATTTTGCTTTTGCATTTCAACACAGCAGTGTAACACACAGCTGCAAACCCGGAACCAGGGTTCTATTCATATTGAATATATTGGCAGACCCGTCAATATTTTTACAGGGTAAGCCACATTTAACATTACTTTGCTGCACCCTGCGATCTATACCACTTGCCTATTCTTAGTTTTCTCCCGTTTTTATTCCTTTTGTAACATATAGATACTCCATCAACTTGTACTTAATCTCGCATCAAACCATAGATGCCTGGATCTTTATACTAGGTAGGCCACATTTGCTACTAGTGGGGTTTTAAAGTAGCATGAACCTTTTGATTTGGGCACATAGAGCCACTTTATCAATGAACACGAAATACTCACCAGTATGCCTATTTGTATGGAGCATTGGACACTTTTACACCCTGACCCCTCACAAACGCGGGTTCCACGTGAGCATGAGACAATAAATCATGGGCTTTAGATATTATTATTTTCTATCAACAGAAAACGTATGGTTAAAACAGATATTAATGATTTAGCCGTTATCTACGCACTTTTACCACCATCACCAGGATGCGAGTGTGGATGTGCATGGTTCGCAAATCACGAATACGGCCACTAGGCACGTAATGATCCGTCACCTTCACTTCCGTGCACGTCTCTATCACTGATAAGTGTACCAGATGTGTTACAGTGTAATGTACTATACACATGTTTATTTATTTCATCAGCCCTGAAGAGTCGTGTTGACTCCACTTTAACACAATGAAACACGTGTCGGCTGATCATGGATCCAATTAAAACATCTTTTTGAAAAAGAACATGAACATATAGATCTGCTGCTTTCTGTCATCTTAATTGTCACTTTTTGTTTTCATGTTTCACACTGTTTTGTGGTTGCGAGAGCATTGCTGTTTTACAGTTTATGGTAATCCTTTGATTGTCTTGGAACGGTTTTAGGGTTATTCCGTTCGCCCTTAACGCACCACCCATCAGAACTCATCTCCTCACAGAGTGTAACGTATACTCTAGGTAGAGCGCCATTATCTGAAAGTCCTTCAAACCCTTTCATCTGCTTTTCTTAAAAGCCCAGTTCCCCCGGCCCCTGCCGACCCCTTCGTGCCCTCTGCGAGAAGCAGGCTGAATTTTTTGACACAAAGATTAAGAACATCATCAAATCTCTCCCCCCTATTGACCCGCTAGGCCCACACCATTCCCCCGACCTCCCTTCTACTACCCATCGTCTTGAGCTCTCTCCTCCACTCCCCATGGAAACGCTCTTGACTTTAATGTCGACAGTCAAAAGTGGTTCACCCAGAGATCCAGCTCCTGTGAACATCCTACTGAAGATAGCACCCATTATTGGCCCTACGATCATTCAGGTTATCAATTCCTCACTAAGCACAGGAGTAGTCCCCCCTTCTGGAAAGAAGCAATGGTTAAAACTCTACTCAAGAAGCCCCAGCTCGACCCTGCAGATCTGGGCAACTATCGCCCCATCTCCCTTCTGCTAGGGATCGCAAAAATCAAGGAAAAATATGCTAATCATATTCTTTCAAATTTTCTGGAGACTTTCAACTTATTACATCCATCCCAAACTGGCTTCGGCCCTCAATAGAGCACGGAACTGCACTGTTAGCAGTGGTTGAGGAAAGCTGCCATTATACTTTTGGACCTGAGTGCGGCATTCGACACGGTGAATCACCATATCCTGATTCACCGTCTCAGCAACTTGGGAATAGCCGGTACTGTTCTAAGTTGGCTTCGCTCCTTCTTGAGGGACGATCATTCGGGGTCTATGGAGAAGGCGTGTGTACCAAATCCCGGTCCCTCCTGTGTGGTGTACCGCAGGGCTCCTCTTTGAGCCCTACGCTCTTAAACGCATATATATGGCCCTCCTAGCCTCGATTGTGGCTCCATTTGGGATCCATATGGTCACCTACGCTGACGACACTCAACTGGTCGTAGCATTGAATCAGCCCACACACTACTCTACGAACCTGAAAACATGTCTCTCGGAAGTTGTAAAATTGATGGGCGCATCCCATCTTAAATTAAATGGGGAAAAGACCGAGATCATGACCAGAGGCAACCTTGACAACTCATCACTTAGATCTCTCTGACCAGCATGCATGGGCCCGGTACCCATACCTATACCTGAAATAAAGAGCCTGGGTATCTCGTTAGACCGCGACTTGACTTTCACAACTCAAGCCAGAAAGACAATAGCAACCTGTTTCGGCCTGATCAGAATGGCTGCAATCTCTCCTTCTTTCAAGGTTGGACTACGGCAATGGGCTTTACCTGGGAGCCCCTAGCTCTGTGATTAATAAACTGCAGATTGCCCAGAACTGCGCAGCCAGACTGCTCACAGGCACCTCGAAGTTCCTGTCTGCAAAACCAGCTCTCCGTCTACTACACTCTCTCCCAGTGAAAGGACGTGTTATTTTTAAATCACTCTGTATCATGCACAGGTCAATGCAAGGGGCATGTCCTCCTCTTCTCTCTGCTGTAATTCACCCTTATAAAGCAAGGAGACACCTTTGCTCGGATGGACTTCTCCTAGTCAACATCCCCAGAACTAAACGAGCAAAAAGTGGCTGCAGACTCTTCGCCCTTAATGCAGGCAAGCTTTGGAATGCTCTGCCTCTCCACATCCCGAAAGTGACTGGTCATCTAGCCTTCCGGAAACAACTCAAAACCTTCCTGTTCCCTTGAATCCTGATGTTTCACCTGGTCATGAGTTTGCCCAGCGCTGGGAGACCTTCTCGTAGCCATGCGCTTTACAAATGTCCATTTAATTTCATTTCATTTAATTTCATTTCATATCAGGCACCTTTCACTCAATATCACTATATGTAGACAACAGTTTTGTTTACATTGAAGACCCACCTGCACAAACGCAAGAAGTGATGGAGTTGCTAAATACTTTTGACACACTCTATGGACTCTGAGTCAATTTTGGAAAGTCCTGCTTATTCCCACGCCCAGCACAGTCGGCCATTATTCAACCCATCACCACTGATGGGGGTAAACACTACACTAAAGTAACTGGGGATCCAAATTCACCACCTCCATTCACGCCTGATGGCAGGGAACATTCATAAATCCATGGGGACCATTAGACTTTTAAGGAAACTCCCTGTGTCTATGAATAGCATAACTGCATTAGCCAACATGATTATACTCCCCTGGAATACTGTTTCAGTTCTCTATCTCCACCTTATTCTGCAACAGTAGCATTGTGATTATCTTAGGGAAGCCTCTATGTTTCCTACTTCCATTCCGGCCGGGCGCAGAGAGACAATGGAGGAGAGATGCGGTGACAGGTTTGTTTATTTTTATTTTTCTACATTCCCCTACCCTGCTACCCCTGATCCATGCCAGCCGCCACTGAGAGAAAAGTTGGCATCAGAAGTCTACAGTGGCAAGGAAGAATGTAATTGACATTGTGGCCACATTTCAAGGAGACTGTGGATCACCAACACCATGCAGGGAGCTAGAAGTCACTTGGGACCTTGCCTCTCTCACTCACAGAAAGCAAGTGGACCTGAAACTGATTAGCTATCCAGGAAAAGCCTATACAGAGGCACCACCACAGAATTGCAGGGTTCACTGACAAAATATCAAAACCAGAAATATTGGGGGACATAAATATTGTGTCAAAAATATTGAACCCAAACATTTTGTAATCCTATACTTACAATGTAATTATCGAAAATATCCCCCAAAATATTGTTATGCACTAATATTGATTTAAAAAATATAGTTTTTTTTAATAATAAACATACAATTTTCAATTCAATAAGCTTTATTCGGTTCAGAAAAAACAAACCATAAAAGCACATATAAAACATTGTTAAAAATCTATACAATTCATTAGTCAATGAAATACAATTTTAAGTGTTGGTACAGTTTAAAATAACATCTTAGAATATATGTCGCAGTATAAAAGCAAATATCGGGCTCTCTCATTGTAAACATCAAACTAATAGCAGCATGTGTGGGTACAGGTTAAAAGGAACATGTGCCTTCGCCTATTGGAACAATTCAATAGTTTTACAGTCTAAGTTGGTGCTTAGGCTTGTCACTTCAGGAATTCCAATGTTTGTATACGGAGTCAAATCTATAGCGAGCAGGAGAGCTAGTACCAGTAAGAGAACGAAATCCAGTTCCCATCGTATGTTGGTATGCTGAAGTATGTGGGATACTTGGATAGAAATCGTGCAGGTCCCAGATGGAAATGGGGCCGTCTCCATCTTTGGGCTGGGAGAGTCGTAACTGTGGGACAATGTTCCGATTCCTAAACTTCACCAGAATTAGGTCCCCGGGGATTTCTTTAGGTAGGGACCCCAACCAGCCCACCCTTCTGACACCCAGAATCCCACCGTCATGGTTGGGTGGAAGGGATCTGTTTTTATTTAGCCAAAATATGACTTTGTTCAGAAGGTCCCTGTGACTTTCGGGATTCCCAGGAGAGGGTGCCGGTACTCCCGAAAGAACAAGCACAAAAGGGGCGGCTTCCGGGGGTAACTGAATGCGCGTTTCTCTTTTTTGCTCCACTCTAGCCAGAGGGAAGTTTGTAGATACAAATTTGGGGGGAATTTTAAAAGCAGTTTGGGGTGGTATTTTGGAGTTTACACTTTCAGTTAAGGTATGTTTCCTGATGTTAATTGGCATAGGGGCTTCGGATGCAGTCGGTAGGTTGGGATGCTTGAGTGTTGCTGTCTTTATGGGAGGTAAGGAGTTGGTTTTCATAGTTGTCTCTAGATTTGTCAGCCTATCCCCCAAGATATTTATTTTTTCTATGAGGGGTGCTAGTGTGGATTTTAGCATTTGCTCAAACTGAACTAATAGTGGAAACTGGGGCAATTGTACTTGGGCATTCAAACATTCATCACCCCCCTTAAGTACGGCGGAGTTCATGACGGGCGATTTAGGACCAACACCACCAGAAAAGTTCTGTATTTTGCATTCGATAGCCCCGTCGATTTTCCTTTTGATACTTGGACCCTGTGGCTGTACAGCAACTTGAGAGTTGACCTCATTGGGTGGTGGGGGTGATTCGCACAGTCTGCCAAATGGGTTATCGCTACAGAAATGTTGTACAGGGGAGGGGGATGCTACTGGAGCGAACTTGGTACCACACAACGCATTTAGTTCCTCCCAATAAGACATGGTTTGCGGGATTCCAGAGGTTAAAGGGGGTGATATCGTACTATCTAGAAAATGGGAGGATATGTCAGTGTCTATTTTTGTTGGAGGGGAAGTGGTATTCAATCTCAGAGTTTTTTCCCCAGTCCCCTTTCCCGAGCCCCTCAGGAAAAAAGAATTCTTTAATGCCTCCTTATGCATCATGCTTGACAAGATGTATGCAAAGTTAAAGTCTTTACCCGTTCATGAAAGGTCAATAAGTAATGGAAAAGGAGTTCGTTGTACCTCAAGTAGTCAGGGAACCAAGGGAGGTGGCCCGTCCCGTCCTCCTCCGGCCCCTGAGGGCCACAGAGGGCCCGCCCTTTGCCCGGGCTTCGCCCGGCGTCCCGCGAGGGAGGTCCGTCGGGATTTTAAAGCGCCTCCTGGCGCTGCTGTTTGGTCACGTGGTTTGCAGGGGTTCTGGGGATTGTAGTGCCCTGCCCTGCACTCCACGCAGCGCCCAGCACTTCCCTAGATAGTAATGGAAGCGGGCAGCGGGAGGCAGGCAGGCAGCAATCCCAGCAATTACCAGAGGGTCAGCAGTCCTCCCGGGCACCCCAGCGGCAACGAAAGGCAGAGACCCAAGATGCTCCCCCCGCTCTGCAGGTCCGTCGGGATTTTAAAGCGCCTCCTGGGGCTGCTGTTTGGTCACGTGGTTTGCAGGGGTTCTGGGGATTGTAGTGCCCTGCCCTGCACTCCACGCAGCGCCCAGCGCTTCCCTAGATAGTAATGGGAGCGGGCAGCGGGAGGCAGGCAGGCAGCAATCCCAGCAATTACCACAGGGTCAGCAGTCCTCCCGGGCACCCCAGCGGCAACGAAAGGCAGAGACCCAAGATGCTCCCCCCGCTCTGCAGGTCCGTCGGGATTTTAAAGCGCCTCCTGGCGCTGCTGTTTGGTCACGTGGTTTGCAGGGGTTCTGGGGATTGTAGTGCCCTGCCCTGCACTCCACGCAGCGCCCAGCGCTTCCCTAGATAGTAATGGGAGCGGGCAGCGGGAGGCAGGCAGCAATCCCAGCAATTACCACAGGGTCAGCAGTCCTCCCGGGCACCCCAGCGGCAACAAAAGGCAGAGACCCAAGATGCTCCCCCCGCTCTGCAGGTCCGTCGGGATTTTAAAGCGCCTCCTGGCGCTGCTGTTTGGTCACGTGGTTTGCAGGGGTTCTGGGGATTGTAGTGCCCTGCCCTGCACTCCACGCAGCGCCCAGCGCTTCCCTAGATAGTAATGGGAGCGGGCAGCGGGAGGCAGGCAGGCAGCAATCCCAGCAATTACCAGAGGGTCAGCAGTCCTCCCGGGCACCCCAGCGGCAACGAAAGGCAGAGACCCAAGATGCTCCCCCCGCTCTGCAGGTCCGTCGGGATTTTAAAGCGCCTCCTGGCGCTGCTGTTTGGTCACGTGGTTTGCAGGGGTTCTGGGGATTGTAGTGCCCTGCCCTGCACTCCACGCAGCGCCCAGCGCTTCCCTAGATAGTAATGGGAGCGGGCAGCGGGAGGCAGGCAGGCAGCAATCCCAGCAATTACCAGAGGGTCAGCAGTCCTCCCGGGCACCCCAGCGGCAACGAAAGGCAGAGACCCAAGATGCTAAATATACTTAATCATAGTTAACTGTAAACATATTAACATTAAAGAGTAATATAATGTGATTTATATATATTTAAATAATTTAAAATTATATATATATTTTAAACGTAATAAAAAAATATGTATATATGTGTTTGTGTTTATTTAAACATATCTGATTTTAAACTATAAAACATAATTATTATAATTTGTTTTACAATTTACAAACTAAACTTTAAAAATATTACAAATAAATATATATGTATACACATATAATTATATATATGAAGACATATACACAATACACTTAAAACTTTAACAAATAAACTAGAAACAAATATTTAAAAAATACCAATTTAATTACATATAAAGAAGTAAACAATATAAAAAAAGTGTTTTTTATTAAAATAAATATTACAAACAATAATAAATAAAAATAGTATAATATTAAATATACAGAGACATCATAATATTATAAATGTAAACAATATAAACACATCAATAAAATTATAGAAAAAATACATATACTATTACCACTGCAATCTCTGCAACAGTAGGGAAAGCATTGGTCTCAGGAGGGCTAACATTTACTATTTCTACTCCAGTCTGTGCAGCAGTAAGGAAAGTATTGGATTGCAGAGTGTTAAAATCTACTATTCCCACTCCAGTCTGTGCAAAAGTAGGGAAAGCGTTGGGCATAGGAGGGGTAAAATGTTCTATTCCTACTCCAGTCAGTGCAACAGTAGGGAAAGTATTGGATTGCGGAGGGGTAAAAGAAACTATTCCCACTCCAGTCTGTGCAAATGTAGGAAAAGCGTTGGGCTCCGGAGGGGTAAAATGTACTATTCCTACTCCAGTCAGCGCAACAGTAGGGAAAGTGTTGGATTGTAGAGCAGTAAAATGTACTATTCCCACTCCAGTCTGTTCAACAGTAGAGATAGAGTATTTCACTACAAACAAATAAAATATTTTAAGAACTATATGAAATAAAAAACATATATATATTTAAATATACAAATTATATATACATCTATATTTTTGTACATATTTATTGCAATGTTTCATAAATATTATAAATTAAAACAAATAATAATCTGATAAAAAAACACACTGTATTCTCACAATCATAACAACCAATACATAAAATCGCATTTACAAACAAAAAGCCCCTGTACCCCTATATGCCCCACAACCAGTGGCTGCTTTCTGGACCCTGGTGTTATTGGGACTATCGGGACTTTATTTAATTACTGGCAGAGGCTGCCTGTGGATCCTGCTGTTTTCGGAGGACTAACGGGACGGGACTGCGAGGACCAGCAGCCCCGTAACTCAGCGCAGCTGTGTGCCTCTTCCCGCCCCTACCTGCCTGCTGCTACATAACATCTCACGGTCCCCGCTTCGCGGGAGCCATTCGCAGTGGCTGCTTTCTGGACCCTGGTGTTATTGGGACTATCGGGACTTTGTTTCATTGCAGGCAGAGGCTGTCTGTGGATCCTGCTGTTTTCGGAGGACTAACGGGACGGGACTGCGAGGAACAGCAGCCCCGTAACTCAGCGCAGCTGTGTGCCTCTTCCCGCCCCTACCTGCCTGCCGCTACATAACATCTCACGGCCCCCGCTTCGCGGGGGCCGTTCGCAGTGGCTGCTTTCTGGACCCTAGTGTTATTGGGACAATCGGGACTTTGTTTCATTGCTGGCAGAGGCTGCCTGTGGATCCTGCTGTTTTCAGAGGACTAACGGGACGGGACTGCGAGGACCAGCAGCCCCGTAACTCAGCGCAGCTGTGTGCCTGTTCCCGCCCCCTACCTGTACGTATTTAATTGTGTAGCCCAACCGCTGCGCGGTACACGCGCGGGGGGCGTGCACCGGGAGAAGCCCGGGACAAGGGCGGGGCCGTCTAAGGCCGTCCTAGGCTGTTTGAGGCTGGGCTGGGCCACTCCCCTAATGTGACTTTATCCAAGTGAGATTAATACTTATTGCTTCTTCGCTATTTTATGTACTTTTGATTTGAACAATTTTGCACTACTGTTATAGTTGTCCTTGAAGCATTAGCTTAAACAAAGTTGTTTAGCGCTCAAGGAAATGGTGTTAAGATCTGGGAAGGGGAGGAAGGTAGCGCCGGCCCCTATTGGTGGGACGGTTACTGGGACTCTAGATCAATTTATAACTAGAGCCGTGGCAGTACTAGAACGTGAAATAGCCCTTACGGAAAGGCGACTGTCACTAGAACCTTTGTATTCAAAGAGATCGTCGTTGGGTAACATTATGACAGCAAAAACCCCGGAATTGTTACGTATCTCAACATCAAATGGTAACACTCGGCTGGAACTGAGTGATGGGTTGGCCGGGTCTGTAGTCCAAACTATGGCTAATATCACGAGAGAAAGTATTTCTTCAATAGACAATGGGCCCTAAGAGATAAGTACCCCTAACGCCCAAATTGATACATTAACTAAAAAACAACTAATAGGTCCAGCGCTAACCGGTAAACGTAAGCGAGGGGGGGGTGCACACAAGGGGAGATGTCCAAAAGTAAATAAGGCCACTAATGAGGGGGGAAATCCAATTCTATCGTCATACCCAATAATAAACAACTAAGCTTCTGGATTGCCAACAACTGCCCCCATCATTACTACACCAATGCCTTCTAAGCGACTTTCCCTAATGTCGCAAATTCCGGAAGGCTTCATGGAACAAGTAGAGCAGATCATGAAGTCTTTAATACTACCACTGATTAAAAGGATAAAAATAATAAATTAGAGCCTGGGGAAACTAGAACGGGTTGCCACAAGTAATACGCATACACTGGAAACACTTGAGGCTAGTGTGCGGAATTTTGGCGTTGCATCAAAAGCTAGAACAGCAAATGGGCCTAACACTAACCCTTCAGAAATAGCCCCCTTAATAGCTGTTACAGCGAACGGGGCGCAAAGAGATAATCGAAACGAGATTAGGAAAAAGATAGAGATGACAACACCAATTTCCCAGGAAGTAGTAAAAAAATCCGTAGGGGAACTCGGAAAGAATACTGTAGCATTAACACGGTCTGGGGAAAAAACGAATCGAGGTAATGACATAAGGAGCTTAGATAAAGAAAAAACAACGCTCCCTCGTATTAATTTTCCACCTGAATCAGCCCCTTATACGATCGTATTGGCCTGGGTACCTGAGACTCACAATGGTAAAATAGAAACTCATAGTGAATTGAAAAATAAGGTTACCTTTTGGCTTAATAAAAATAGACCACTCCCGGGTAACGTTAATGCTGAGATTTTATTTGTGCGTAGGGTGAGCTGGATAGACCATAGAGTGAAGGAGCTAAGTGGTGACTGTATTATTGTCAATTTCAGAGACACGCGGACGGTTAGATATATGTCTGACTGGCAAGACCATAGAGGTGATGGTGGTATCCAAAGCCTTGATCTGAATTACTTTTACCCGCGTTGTCCTTTTTCTTTCAATATGCCCTTTATTCCACAAAATGCGAGAGTAATGCAGCAAAGAGATCTAACCTCTGTTTATAATAGTGACTTTGGCATTCCCTTGTTTAACCGCTATGACATGCTCCAGGGATTGGAAGGGGTGGATTGACTCGAGTTTAGTACATATTCTGAAAAACCAGACACTACCGTTGCAAACAAAAGACTGAACCAGGATAAAGTTACTTCAATAGCCCAAAACATGTGGGTGGAACAGGGCACATGCTTAGGGAAATCCAATAAACAACGTACAGGCATGTTGATTAATGGTGGTAATGGCGTAAATATATTAATACCTGAGGTTACAGAAAATTCTGGTACCGCCAGTTTAGTTGATCCTGTAAAAAGGAAAGTACTTGGCCAATATTGTTTTGGAATATTGCAGGTCTAAAAAGTAAAACATCTAATAGCAATTGGGTTGATTTGGCTAATATGTACGATATTGTAAGTCTACAAGAGACCTGGACGCTAGAGGCTATACATTTATGCGGCTTCAAAACTTTCCATTCCCCAGCAATTAGCTCATGACATGGGAGGGCTAAAGGGGGAGTTTGTACTTATGTGTCAAACCAATTTAAGTACCGTAGGGAATAAATGGTTTCTGACAATAGGTACTATCATATAATTAGGATAGCAACTGACCCGCAACTCCATGTGATTATAGTTAATTTCTATAATAATATACCGACGGAAACTATGGAAGAAACACTCATAACCCTGGGGAAAAACATTAAATGTCTACTTGAAGGAAGTGTAAAAGCAGCCTGCATTATATGGGGTGGGAATTTTAACTGCACTCTGTGTAAACATGGGAAAAATGGCCCTTGTGGTCTAATGCTGGACAAGGAAACGAGCTTGAGTCATTTTGAACACACTACCTGTGGGAACTATCTAAATGACCTAATATTTGCATTTGATCTGGGCGTTGCCAATAGAATTGGTCGTACTGATGTTCCATTTCGCCCAACGTTTAATGGGAGAGGTGCTTACACTATTATAGATTTTGTATTAATTTCAGTTAGTTACGGTCGAAAGGTCCAGGAGTTTAAAACTTTAGACAACCCCTTAAGTGATCACTTCCCATTAACCCTGGAGATTGCAAAATTTGCCAATGATAAGCCCAAGACGCGTGCACTAAGTGTGCACATAAATGGTATTTCCCGGAGTCGGCAGAACGGTTATTCCCTAAAATGGAGTAAAGTTGTACCGGATGATTTTCTGACATGTCTGATAAAGAAATGCATCCCTAGTTTTATAGCATGTTTAGATGAAAATGCGGATGATACAGTAGTTATTACAAATTTTAGGACTATTGTTGAAAATATTAAAAACAGTCTCTGGGTGGAGACAAAAAATTCAAAGGAGAAATTACCGAGCTGGTTTGATACAGTTTGTACCAAGAGTTACTCTAAACTTAAACTCGCCTTATATGCCCCGACAAGAGATACTAACCTTGTTAAAGTACTAAGGAAAGATTACAAGAGAACCCTAAAAACAAGGAAGGACATCATTAAAAAGGAAGCCTGGGTAGCGTTGTGCGAGGCCTCACAGAATAAAGATTCGGCAGCATTCTGGAAGATTGTAAATGCGCCTCTTTTTTTCTGATAAAGCCAAGGCTAGAGTGGAAATTGCCATCCCTGAAAATGAGTGGGTTAGACACTTTGAAGAACTGTATCGAGCGGAGAGTGATCAAGACCAACCTTATAGCCAGGATCATGTGGGGACTGAGATGGCACAGACCAGAATCTTGATTGAACTAGATATCACTCTAAATGAAGTAAAAGCGAGCATAAAAGATAGTGCAGGAGGTAAAGCCCCTGGCCCCGATGGTGTTCCAGTTGATCTTTATAAGAGCAACATGGATCTTTGGGGCCCGCTGCTTACCCAGGTCGTTAACGCAACCTGCTACAATGGCTTGCTGCATTCATGGTGTGAGTCTATTATTGTTCCTATATTTAAAAAGGGCGATAGATCCAGCTGCCAATGCTACCGTCCCATCTCATTACTCGACTCTACCATTAAGATTTTTGGTCGAGTAATTCTAAATAGGCTGCAACTGTGGGCCGAAGATCATTCTATAATTAGTGAACTCCAGTTCGGCTTTAGGAAGGGTCTGGGCACAATTGACCAATGCCTCAACCTGCATATACTCTTAGAAAAATATGCTAAAGCCAAGAGTGGCCATATGTTTCTAAACTTTGTTGATTTGACGTCTGCTTTCGACTGCGTCACCCACTCTAAGCTATGGCTGGTGCTACAGAATTTAGGGGTAGATATAAACATAATTAATTACCTTAGGGAACTTTATGCAGGGGCTACTGCCTGTGTCAGATACGGGAAAAATGGAGAGTGCACTGCTCTTTTCAGTGTTGCGAGAGGAGTGCGGCAAGGCTGCGTCCTTGCTCCTTTTCTCTTTACGATCTATATTAATGACTTGGAAAGAGTACTACTAGAGGAGTGTAGGGACATGCCGCTTGTTGGCAGAAGATCTGTCCCGGCCCTCTTATATGCCGACGATGCGGTCCTGATGGCCAGGACACCACTGGCCATGCAAACGATGGTTAATACCTTTACAGCTTATATGTCTAATCTAAACTTGAAGCTAAATTGCACCAAAACGTTTAGTATGACTTACAGCCGCAGGCAACAAAAAAAGGAAAAAACAATATATGTTGGTCAAAGACCTCTTGAGCACACCCCTACTTTCCCATACCTCGACGGATTATTCGACCAAACTGGTCGATGGAATGATACGATTCAAACTAGGCACTTATTGTTTTGTAAATCCATCGTGGTGCTAAAATCCTTTAGTAATAGGACGGGCAAGAAACCACTTAGGGAACTTTTAACTGTCTATAGAGCAACTTGCGTGTCAATTGCCACTTATTGTGCTGGATTATGGGGACACGTAAATGTTAAACCGTTGCAGACGGTGGAGAACATCTTCTTGAGATTCCTCTTAGCAGTCCCAGAAAGTACATCAACTTACGTTTGCCACACTGATCTGGGGGAGCCCTACCTAGAAGATATAATTAGGGTTGCTCCTGTTCTTTTGTGGCATAGGGTATGGACGACGGACAAATGTGTTTTTAATCGTTCTATCCTTGGCGATGCAATGAGTCTAGAGAATTGGGGCAAGTTGAGGTGGTTAAGCTATGTAATGACTTTTTTGTCAAACATAGGTCACCTGGAATATTATGAGGATCCCTCAACTATGAACCATGTTTCCAGGAAAAGCCTCAAAGATATATGTATGAGGTTTTTGTGTGACCAAAGAATTAGTACAGAAATGTCGAAGAAAACTGTGGCCGCACATCAACTAATTATGACCGCAGAGTATATGCAACCCTATATTAGATTACCCATGAGTGTTTTTGAAAGATTTTTGTTGACGCACTTTAGATTTAATTTGCTTTTTAGATCTGTTAGCTTTACTGTTATGAATATTTGGTGTAAACAACTCATGAAGTGCCCCTGTGATGATCTGTCTGAACAGTCAGACATTCACATTCTATTTTTCTGTAGATTTTACACAAATCCCAGAAAAAGATGGATTGTCCCTTTACTAAAGATTATGGATTATAACCAGTGCTGCCCTGCTTTCCTAGAATTACAACGGCTTGATAATATTTTAACAGTTGCATCTTTGTCTGTATATTTTAAAACTGTTTTTAAATTCTGGAAATCAATTATTTGAATGAATTACAGCTAGAACAAGCAAATTTTTTAAATTTAATTGTAATCTTATTGTGTATTTTACTGTACTTTCATGGTTGTTTTCTTTTAATAACTGAATAAACTTTAAAAAAACAATAAACAAATAAATGGAATTTAAAAATAACTAACAATTACAAACCATGTTAAAACACATTGACAGTAATTATTCAAGCAACTTATAACATACACAATTAAAATATGTACGAAAATACATAAAAATAATACCAAAAATATTTTATTAACGATATCTTTTAAAATCAATAGTAATTACCTTAAAATTAACATAATCTTGTCAACAATATTCTTGCACACAATATTTTGCATCACGATATTTCAAACTAGATATTTTTGCATCTCAATACTTTAATTTTAATATTTTGTTTGAATACCGAATCGCAGTGTATCAGCAACTTTATCACCAAGAAATACAACTTGCCAAACAGTCCTTGTTGCCTTCTGCCCTTGACTACTTAGGTATTTAGACATTATACTGGTCTTGTTCAAGTTCCTGCCATATTTTTCTTCTTTCATGGGAAAAATATTATTGGTTCATGTTCCTGTCTATGAACCACACTCTCTTTCTCCATAATATTTTGACACATTCACATCTGCACCAGGGATTTCATTCTTGCATGTGTCCACTTCAACTACACCTTTCCTGTTTGGTGAAGCTAGTTCACATCCTTTTGGCTGATTGAAGCCTAGGATCAGGCCATCTCGCTTAGATAGATGTATCGGTAATGGCCCCACTTGACATGCAAGCCTAATTCAGAATAGTTGTCAACATGAACACCTAGGTAAAGCACCCGTCTAAGTCAGGTGGTGTATCTATAGGCCCTAACATTCAAAAGGACCAGAATGGGCAAGACCAAATAAGTGAGATGTATCCTCTTCCCCTTTTATGACAGACAGATTTGACTATACAATCATCCCTAGATGTGGTTAGAATTTGGGAGATAGGTAACTCTTTTCATCTAGAATAATGTACTGAACCAGGGTAGGGCTAATAACAAGGAACAGAAATATGTTCCCCTAGTATTCATATTTTAATCATGTGACAAGGATGGATCATTATAGTTTCTGCAAATCTCCTCTCTAACACATTTTTACTCCATTTTGTATGTCCACTGTGACTTTATCTTAAGTAAGGTGCATGTTTTCACTTCTCAAAAAAGAGCTCAAGGGAAGCCATTCAGTGTAATCTATGGTTGCCACAGTGAGAAGGGACATGATGATGAAGCATGTCACTTGATGAGTGAGGACCTTCATCCCTTTTTAGGGAAGATCCAATTGCATTCTCCCTTGCAGGCAAAAGCGGTCTTAGTATCTCATTCTTGTTTGCGTCAGGTTGTTATATACAATTGGGAGGATGTACCTGTAGTCAGCTCTTGCTTTTTCATCTCCTGATTATTACCCAGGTAGTAATAAGCATGAGTTACCGAAGTGAGTAAGATGTCTCAATGGCCCATGAGATTAATGCGCACCAATGGTCCACATGAAGCAGCAAAACAAACTTCAATGGCCGTAATGATTTATAAGCATCCATGGACCTGGACAGTAACAAGCATAAATTTTAGAAACAGACAGTAAAGAACATCAATAGATACCTCAATAGTAGCAAACAGGCATCAATGGCCTAAGGCTGCAATGAGCTGAAGTGACCTCAGCCAGTAACAATGCCTGGCCCATGCACTAATGATGATCATTAGCAAAGAAAGCAACCCTCAATGTCCATAGGGTGTAAAACATATCAATGGAACCAGGCAGCAACAAGAACCCATGCTCGACTCAGGCAATAATGATAAGAAGAAAATAAACACCCAAAACATATGTCTCTAAACAAAGAAATGGCGTGGACACATGCTGAGTTTTCTGTGATGATTACCTTACCCTCTACCTTACCCTTACGCCTCATTTGATCTGATGGCCTGTCTCAAATCAGGCTCTCCCCGGGACGCTTGCCCTGCCAAGTTTGTGGCAAAAATGGCAGCTATCATTAATCCATATGTGAACCCTCTGTTGAATTGCTCTCTTGTACAGGGTGTGGTTCCCCAGTCCTGGAAGCAGGCAATGATCATCCCCCTGCTCAAAAAACCAGGTTTGGATGTGGAGGTGTTAGCAAACTACAGGCCTATTTCGCTCTTGCCTGCTTTCGCGAAGATCATTGAAAAGCATGTGCACAAGGTGCTGGCCGACTATCTGGAGCCCCTTGGTCTACTGCACCCCACTCAATCGGGTTTCCGCACCAATCTTAGCACCGAGACTGCCCTCCTGGAAGTTTCGGAGGCGATCAAGGAGGTGCTGGACTCGGGTGGCAGGGCGATGCTGGTGTTGTTAGATCTGTCGGCGGCCTTTGACACCGTCCCCCATGAGGGCCTCCTTGCAAGACTCTCAGAGATTGGTCTCGGGGGGACGGTGCTCCAGTGGTTTCGATCATTCCTGGCAGGCCGTCGACAAACGGTCTGGGCCTCCGCCTGCTCAGCCGAGATGTCGCCAGTGGGTGTCGGGGTTCCCCAGGGCTCAGTATTGAGCCCAACTCTATTCAACATCTTCATGACCCTCTGGCGGCTCTGGCGGAGTCTTTCGGGGCTCAGATCGTTTCCTACGCTGACGACACCCAGCTCCTCTTCACCTGTGAGAGAGGTGCGGATTTCGATGGAGGTAGGATCCAGGGTTGCCTTGAGGCTGTATTTCAGTGGTTTCAACATCATAGCCTCAAGTGCAACTCGGATAAATCTGAGGTCCTTTTTTTTGGGTGCAGTTCGGATCCGGACTGGAAAGTGTGGTGGCCTGAGAACATGTTTCCACCAGCAAGTTCATCCCAGGTGGTGAAAAACCTTGGGATTAAGATTGACAACGGCCTCACATTGCGCTCACAGGTAATTGGTCTCACGGCACCTGTTTCGGCCTGCTCCGGATGTTGCGCAAGTTCCTCCCTCTGTTATCGCAGGAACACAGGAAGATCACTGTGCAGGCGATAATTGGCTCGAGAATTGATTATGCTAACGCTCTTTATCTCGGCCTGCCGGAATATCTGCTTCAACGGCTACAGGTGGTCCAGAACTCTGCAGCTCGGGCCATCTTTGGACTATCTCGCCGTGCTAGAGCCTCAGGTCTCCTGGAGGCACTGCACTGGCTGCCTGTCCGGAAACGGATAATTTTTAAGATTCTGACTCTGGCGCACAAAGCCCTGTATGCCTCCGGGGCAAAATATCTCCAAAAAAGACTGACTTTCTACCATCCAGTCAGGTGGCTGAGGTCAGAATCCCTGTTTCTTGTGGCAGTACCTCGTGTGAAGAGGGCACGCATTGGTGGACGTTCTTTTAGACTACTGGCGCCCCAATTGTGGAATAAGCTGCCAATGGCCCTGCGCAGCACTCCAAACTTGTTGGCCTTTAGGAAGGGGCTCAAAACTTGGCTTTTTACCTCTTAGTTTTTTTTCCTGAGCTCCGTCGGTTTCCTTTTTGTTTTTATCTGTTGTGTTGTAGATAGTTTACAAAACAAAGCGCCGGGACACTCTTTGAGTAGCCGTGCGCTATATAAAACCCCAGTATAACATATTAACATAACATAGGGTGGAATGGCTCGCTCTATGACCAGGTGATCAGAGGTATCTTTAAGAGTTTATCATTAGCTAAGACAGGTGAGGCTCTATCAATGGTAACTCTGTGATAAAAAAGTTTTTCTTAAAATGGAAAACTAATATAGTTAACAAGACTTGTGCAATGTTAACATCCAACCTATTTCGAACTGACGCAACACTAAAATGTGCAAATTATGGTATATAGCGATATCTCTTAGTACTAGGCTTTAAAATGTCCAAGGCTTTAGAAATGTCTAAAACAAGCTTCATTCTACAAGCAGCAATGTTAAATGTTCTGAGATGTGCACACAAATGCTTAAAAGTTTACCATACCCTGATATGCCTTTAGAGAAAACTTGGTATGGTATTAAAGAATGCATTTGATTAATAATAATGTTTTGGAATGTTTTGCTAAAGAAACACTTTATCATTGAATAGAATAACTTCATAATATTTAAACTATAAACACTAATAGCTTAACCTATATCCTATCCGATTTTTAAAGAAGAAAGGTGGAGCTGAATAATACTTGCTGCATTTTATGTTTTATTTAGTCTAATCTCTTGTTTAGCCTAACATACAATGAATTTGATCATAACCAACAATGGAGGTAAAAGAATCCAAAGGCCTCATATGTAGACATAGATTAAAATGTGTTTAATGCTTCAAGTTAATTCCTATTGAATCTATTGTATGTAAAAGTTGGAAAGAATGAGACGAGACTGCTCTCGCTAAGAATTGAGAAATGATTGGACAAAGGGAGGAGAAGAAGCAGCATGAACTGCAACATTTCTTCCAACTGTTTTTTATTACTGCTGGTTTCTAGAGTAGGTTAACGCTTTTTTCCTGTCCACACCACTTACCTGGATTGAAGCTAAAAGCTGAACGCTGATTTGCCGCCCTACCCGGCCTGTTTGCTGATCAAAGTCACTATTGTTCCTGCATATTATGTTCCTCTTTTTGAACCTCTTTTTAAGGAAAGTTAAGCTGATATTGATTGCTCGAATTTGAGCTTCATGTCCTAACTCTCACTCTTGCCTCTTGAACTTGAACTCTTTATGGGTCCCTGCAGACACCAATTTCTCCCCAGTTTTAGAATGGGGACTCTTTCCTTTATGGGACATGCTGTATTGCATTATTTGCTATGACTTATGCTAACTATTTTTTATCCTCAATTCTGTAATCTGATTGATGCATTTGACTAATTGAATAACTAATAAAAAGAACTTACTAAACCATTTAATTAAAATGAAACCCTAAAAACGTATCAAATCTCTCATTATTGGCTGAGGTGAAAAATAGTATTGTGATTAAAATAAATCTGATTTACAGCTCTTGGTCTCCTCATATACAGCAGCAAAGGTCTGTTGCAGGGGAGTGAAGCCCATCCAAACAAGAAAGAATGAAAGTGGGAAGCTTTGAGTGAAATGGAGATATTCAACCTTTCAAGTTCAAGTTCAAGTTCAGGAATTTGTATAGCGCACTACTCACCCATAGGGTCTCAAGGCGCTTGGGGGAGGGGGTGCATTATTTATCGAATAGCCAGGTTTTAAGTTCCTTTCTGAACCTTTCCTATTTAAATTCATTCTCATGCTTGCAGAAGCTGGTAGCAGAGGAAAGGTTTAGTGCCATTGGGAGAGGAGCTGTAAATAATTTCCAGAGCTAGAGTAATGCCCAAGTCCCAAAGCCCAATGCCCTGAACTTGAAGACAAACATGGTGCAATTTCTAAAGGTTGTTTCTGTTTTGGAGGTTTAAGTATTAATAGGGTGATGTATCTTGATTTGTGATCATTGTTGTGGCTGTTGAAAAGAAGTTTGGAGTATGAAACTTGAATTTTTTTATGAAATTACATGTTTATTCTTAAAACGTTGAAGAGTTATCAGGCATGGCACAGCCTAAAGTCCCAGGATAGACAGACATTGAGACAAGCATAGAAGACACTTAATAGAGATTTAAAAGTGTAGATTACACTTTATGGTTTTCTTATCTGCTAAAGGTTTGTGGTGTAGTTTGTGAGGTATTGTTAACTACACACATTGAGATAAGGACACTAATAAACTGTTGAGGTTGTACTAATATTGATTGATGTTGTTGCGACCAGATTACTCAAAGGGGGAAGCTACATTGATTGGTGTGATTTCCGCTGGGCGAGATTCACTTGCAAATGTAACAATCTTTTTGCATGACAAAAAGTAAGAAGGTGTAAAACCCTAATATTCCAATTGGTTAATAGTTTTTGATTTGCTTTCTTTAAAAGTTGTCAAATTGTGTGTAAAAAGACATTATAAAGAAGGGTGAACTACTGCAAGGAGTGAGAGCATACATCATTGTGTGCCTCGCTTGGATACATTGGTTAAGTGTACTATTGCGCTTTGATTGGTTGATGATGACACAAAGTGCCGTGCTGTGATAGGCCAGTTGTTGTGTAAATACTGCATTGAGATTGGTCAAAAGAGTTTCGGAATTTAAAAGGTGACAGGATTGAATAAAGGGTTATGACATTTATGGGACAGAATCAAAACAATGAATTTGAATTGCATTTATTTGATCTGATTATTGCTGATTTTTGCAACAATCATGAAATACCTTACAGAATGTAAGAGTTTTGTGAAAGATTATGTTACAATTCTGATATGGGAAGGTGAAGAGGCACCTTCCGAGGGGATGTATGACATTACAACGCATGCTTTTACCACGCATGCCTTTACAACGCGGTATTTACAACGCATGCCTTTACAACGCATAGCGCTTTGGGGTGCTGGATAGTGAATAGTTTAATTTACTATTCCAACTCCAGTCCCCTTGGATAGTAGGGAAGGTGTTGGATAGTAAATTAAATCTATTCCCTATCCTAGAGCGCCCCCCAGCGCAATGCGTTGTAATGATTTGCATTGTAAAAGTTGCGTCGCAAAGGCACTGCGTGGTAAAAGTTGCGTTGTAAATGATGTTTCCCTCCCGAGGGTACACCTGCAGATTAAATGACAACTGAATTGGGAATACATATGTTTATGAACACCAATAGTGCAAGATTACTGAAAAGGACGGTCCTTTGAGTTTTACTAAAAATAGACTTTTGAGATTAGAATGATGGAAAATTTGAATGAAAAGATTTACAAAATCAAGCCATCCACCTAGACCCACACACAAATGAAGCTCTGAAAATGTGGGAGAAGGTAGCCCGAGACAGAGAAAGGAAGAAATCCCAGAGTAAGATTAAAAGAGCAATGCGTTATTATGTAGATGCTTGATGAGATGAAGCACAGAAGAGATGGAGAAAAGCAATAGTTGAGGGAACAAGAGGGAACTAGTCTGTAAGCAGTCATTACCAATGAGACATCTGAGAAATCTAAAAAGATTAAGATACACGAAAAATATATGGGAAAAAGGAAATGGAGGATAAGACAGATAGTGATTCAGTGGATGATATTTTGGAAGAAATGCTACTTATGCGTTCCCCACCATATGTGAATACCCCCACTAGTACCAATCATAATGTAACTACAAGTGTAACAGTGGCTATTGCCCTTGTTGAACTGAGTATAATACAGATTGAGAGAACATTACAGACATTGCAAGTTGCCCCACCACCTGCTGTCCAGTCACCGTTAGTCATAGCGCCTAACTGCTTCAACTGTGACTGTTCCGGTATAACTACCACAAATTACAATTGTGCAGACAGTGGGTAGACCGCTTGTAACTGCCCCATATGCTACTGCCCCAATAAACATTTCCCCGACTCCAGAGCCCAAGGACATGTAGGAGAATTAGTTGCAATGGGGTACATCCCAACATCAAAAAGTTCACAGATTGCTCCCTGGAAGCCCCCTCAAATGATTCAATCATTGAGAGATGGGGAAGGATTGTGTTCACAACAGCAATAATACAGGCGAAGCAAATTTATTTGAGGATGGGTTTTTTCTTCCGTGGTTTGAGGAAGCAGCAGGAGTTAGAAAGACAGAAAGTGTAGAACAACAAGTTACCTCAAACCCTGATAAGGAGAGACCACAAAATGTTTGAAAAATAAAGGGTAAACTTTAGGAAATTATTAGGGTATGTTTAGATCTTGAATATTTGAACCAGTATCAGGAAAAATAATCAATTTACCTAAGCAAGTAAATTACAATACATGGAACAATTACACATGATAAATTGAATGATTTGGCTTTAAAATATGATGTTTATCTTTTAAAAAGGTTTCCTTTACAGAGAAGTTACAGAGTTCAATTAGATGATGAAGCAATTGAGACACTGGGCTCTTAAGAAATGCATTTGCATATATCCTAATAAGTAAAATGTACTTTAAAATAGAGTGAATTTGAAAGAATAGAAATGAAATGGTCCAAGATGCATGCAAAGAAAAAGAAATACTCAGAAGTAGATGGGGAAAATGAAAAGTCACTGACATGTTCACAAGATGGGAAAGAAGTTTCAGCTTATCCAAGAAGAGAAACAGCAGGTGGGGTATATGTCCACGTCACGCGGAGCAGAGGTGGTCTTGCAGCATTCATTAACCCCTTCCATGCTCATGACGACCTCAGCTCGTCATGCAGTACACTGCTCGTGTGCTCATGACGAGCTGAGCTCATCATGAACAAAGGGATTAAATGAGTTCCAGCGCTGAGGGAGAATTGCTGTAGCATTGATGTGGTTAACAACTCTCCAAAATTAAGATACAAACCTGTGCAGTGGTTCAAACAAGTTGACAGATTTCTCAGAATGTCAAAACGTGTTGTTGATTAATTTAAATGCACTCTTCAACATTGTTGTACCACATAATTTGTGGGCTGAATGCAAAGTTGTTGTGCAATGGCCACGTAAGGTGTCAACAAGAGAGGCATGCACTATGTCCTATAGTTGTGGAGAAGTATGAAGCAGTGATGACTTTTCTGAAAGGCCAGGTGCGTCTGAAAGATCTTGATTGGGTAAAGATTAAAATAACTTTACAAGAGCCAAAAGTCAGTACATGATTGTTATATATATATGTATATTGTGTATAGCTGTATATATGTCTATATAGATGTCCATTTTCTGGAAATGAGTATGCTCTCTACTTTAATCTTCCTGGTCTACCTCTTCTTTAAGTGGCCCGTTTATTCCTATCCTTATTCTTTATCCCTATTCTTTCTTCTTTAATGTATATAAGTGTATATACGATGTATTGTTGGTCGAGATTTGACACTAGGTATGTGCTTTTTTTGCATGCCCATTCAGGGCTGGATTTGTTGTGGATATGTTGTGGCTTGGATTTATCACAGCGTAATCTATTTGGGTGCGCCACACATATATTTTGTACATAATGCACCATGAGCCCATCCATGGGCACTATTTACCATTTAAATTGCATATTCAAAGATGGCGCCCCATTTGACTCCATGTATTTCAGAGTCCTTCTTCTATGATGATTTATGCACATGAGGATAAAACTGTGTGAAAGATGGCGCTTCGGTAAACATAGATGAAGGTTTTTTACCGAAACGCGTCTGTTGTTGAAGTGTCCGTTTGTTGGTGAGAAATAAATAACCCAAACGACCCCCCGTGAGTGCTTCTTTTTGCCGTAGGATGGAAATCCGTAGTTACGGGATCTGGAGCGAGTATACATATATATATATATATATATATATATTCACTGAAAAAACCATAGGTTATAGACCATATATAGTTAGGAATTAGCATTTACAAAACCTTGAAAATTCACTGAAAAAACCATAGGTTATAGACCATATATAGTTAGGAATTAGCATTTAAAAAACCTTATTTTACTCACACAAAACCATTGAAATTCCATATATAGTTAGTTGCACTAACTATATATCGCGCACCCGCAATCCACTGCTGATGATGTCACATATTACATCATTCATGACATGGTCAGTGACATCACTGATGACATCACTGATGACAACATCCAGTGATTATGTGTTTCTGTAAAGTTTAAATATGTTTTACATATTGAAGAATGAGTGGATGTATAAGTGTCTGAATGAAGGTTTTAGTAGGTGCGTGATTGACTGTATGAGTGAGTGATTAAATGCGTCTTACTGAATGCACGGGTTAGTGACTAAACTGTCTAAAAGTGTGCATCAGTATGTCTGTTGTTGTGCAAGCTGCTGCATGTGTTGATCAGTAGCTATATAAGTAGCTATATGGGTTATTGATTGGTTGCACAAGTATTTGTATGGGAGACTGAGTGTGTGTATGGCTGGCTGGGAGGTGTGTGACTCTGTGCAGATCAATGTGTACTTGTATCAGTGATTCTATAAGAGAGTAACTATGTGTTAGTATATGTTTCAAAAATGTAAGGTGTTCTGTGTTTAACTGTATAGATGAGAAAATGGAAGTGTGATTGATTCTTTTCAGGACTGACTAGGTGTGTGAGTAACTCCATGGATGAGTGGCAGAGTGTGAGTGTCTGTATAGTTGTATGAGTGCATATGATAGTGTTGTAAAGATGAGTGATTGTATGTATGAATGATTGTATGAGTGAATGTGTGTGTAGACATAGGAATCAGTGAGTGCGTATGTAGTAACTAGTATTAGTGTGTCAATGGTTTCAAAAATGATACTCTCTATTTAACACTGGGTGTAACGGAGGTTATATTAGAGTGTGAGGAGATGCATTGTATTATCACATGAATGATATCATCAGTGATGTGATCATTGATGTCAAGTAAGATGTCATCAGTGATGTCATTTGAGATGTCATCAGTGATGTCATCAGTGATGTCACTGACCATGTCATGAATGATGTAATATGTGACATCATCAGCAGTGGATTGCGGGTGCGCGATATATAGTTAGTGCAACTAACTATATATGGAATTTCAATGGTTTTGTGTGAGTAAAATAAGGTTTTTTAAATGCTAATTCCTAACTATGTATGGTCTATAACCTATGGTTTTTTCAGTGAATTTTCAAGGTTTTGTAAATGCTAATTCCTAACTATATATGGTCTATAACCTATGGTTTTTTCAGTGAATTTCATTGGTTTTTTAACAGCTAATATCTGTAGCTGTAAAATGTATTCTTCTTTAAATCCAAAAATATATTTTATATGTTTATTAATAACTTTTTTTTTTAATATTTTTTTTTCTTCGTTCCCGCTTCGCGAATCGGGAAGCTTCCCGTTAGCTGACCTTGATGCCGCGAAATAGACCGCGAGCCGGTAAACGTTTCTTTACCGCAACTGCCGCGTTAGAAAACAACATCGTGACGCGTCCCGTCCGCATGACGTTTCGCGTTGTCGCGTGATACGTCATATGACGTGCTACGTTAGCGAACTCGTACGCTTACCGAGTCGCAAAGCACAGGTTTCTGGAAGCAAACCGGGAGGCCCTGCAAAGCGCGTAACGTAAACACAGCAGGTCATGTGACTTGGTAATAACACTTTTCATTGGTTCATTTCACTTTCGGTTTCCTAATGATGTAAGACTAGGTCATATGATCTAAAATGAACACTTTTCATTGGTTGAGAACTATTTTTTTTCCCAAATGGTGAAAATCCCTCCTTCTTTCCTCACTCTGACTTTCATCATTGTGAGAGAAAGACCCTTTGTTACCAGTGAGCAATGGCTTCTTTACTAGCTTCAGCTGGTGCTTCCCCACCACCTCCACCACATCCAAGGAAGAGTGGACCACCTGCTAAAGTTATAATTCAGCAAGAAGAGGAAGAAGAGGAACAGGACGACCTAGATAATCTCCCTATTATGGCCAGAAGATCTGTTGTACCGGAAGTAACGGGACCAGAGGGCAGGGAGATGGTGCCAAATATACAAACGAGATTTCGTGAAGTAAAACAAGTCTGCGTACATTGCAGTGGATTCATTTGCTACGGAGAAAGTAGCATCACTCTGATCAACAGAGCTATTGACAATCATGCTCATGTTTGTCCGAAACTCCCCAAACAATAAATTCTTTTTTTTTGTTTTCTTGCTCCTGTTGAGCCCTTTACAATGAATCGTTTTCGTTGCCCCCTCCGAAAAAAAAACAAAAAAAATATAAAACTGTTCAGAAAAATTCAAAAAAAGTAAAAAAATGTTCAGAAAAATAATAAAAAAAATATAAAACAACAAAAACAATTTAAAAAAAAGTTCTTTTCAGAACTACCTCCCCGTTATTAAAAAATTGGTACAATATTTGCAACTATGCCAACCTCTATTTCTCTTAGTTCGCTTCCCAGTTCGCTCCCCGGTACGCGAACCGGAAGCGAACCAAAAATTTTTTTTTTTTAAAAAAGAACAGTAAGTATAAGGGAAGGAAACAGACAGTTATGTTAAAAGAAAGACAGCTATAGGGGAGTAAACTAGAGATACTATTACCCGTAATCCACTGCTGATGATGTCACATATTACATCATTCATGACATGCTCAGTGACATCATCAGCAGAGGATTGCGGGTAACAGTATCCCTAGTTTATTCCCTATAGCTGTGTTTCTTTTAACATAACTGTCTGTTTCCTTCCCTTATACTTACTGTTCTTTTTAAAAAAAAATTTTTAGATCAGTCAGAAACAGTGAAAGTAATGAAATATAAAAGACTACGTAGAATATGAGCACTGTATGCAACAACTTTGACACTTACAGAAGCCTCACCTTCTCCATGCCTCCTACACAGTTCTACATGTACATCATAAATGCAAACAGAACAGAATTAATTATACATGTTAAATGGTTTATTTTTGCTGTTCTCAGAATGTATCAAATTTCACTAAAACAGTGACTTGAAGGTATTCATCATATAACAGCGGGGAAAAAAAACACAATCAAAATGATTGTGTTTAAAAAACCCATACAACATTACAAATCAGAATTCAGAACTCCTTAAAGTTAACTTACTTTCCATGACGGCCAAGGATGTCCTATGAACAGCTTACACTCTGTTGTGCTGTTATTACTTTCAACCCGCCACTTTCTGAAAGAAAACCTCCATCGTTTTCAAAAACATGTTACATACAATAAATGACTTCTTGCTCTCTACCACAAGATTCCACAAGGCCAAATCTTGTCAGAGCCATGTATAACTCTTGGAATTCTTGTTAGCCAATCCCGTCTTTTCGCATTTCCGCAACTTTCAGAATTAAAATGTTGAAGATCATTTACACAATCCTGGAGTAGTAATATCTTCCCCTTCTTGCTCAATCATGTTCTACATTTCCTATCACACTGATACTGCTTACTATGAAGCAGACTTACACTACCTTTATGACTAGTACAATTATTTAATTCTCTACATCACTTTTAATCACAAAGCAATGTAAAACAGTAGACAGCATTGCAGACTTACATTCCCTCTACTCCATGTTTTGATTCGCTGCTTCAATTAGCTTATAAAAAGAAATAGTTTTTCTGAACTCATTCAAAGTGCACGTATTTCTCAATAACGTCCAGTGTTATGGTAAAAAGTTATGTCTCTGTACTACACTTATCTTCAAGGCCAAATAGTGTAGGAGCCATGAGAACTTCTTGAAATTCCTCAGAGCACATCCCGAGATTCTTTCCCTAAAATTTTGGTTTTAAAAACACCAGGTAACAGTTTTTAAGGTCATATGGCAATTTTTTTTTGAAAATTAAAACAGAATCATTGCAGAATGACCAGCCATTTCTACACTTTAAATAAGCTGTATAATGTCCTGATGTTATTGAAGAACCATCATGATATATAATTGCTACAGTTACAAAAGTCCTTCCTGATATTGACAACTGTGAAGCCACAAAATTTTTAATTAAAGTTGTCAATTTTGTTCCATCAGGCCTACATCGTTGGAACATTAAAATGACATACTGGCCATATGTTCGTATAAATAATGTGGACATCATTTCAGATTTACATTGCCTACACTCCATATTGTGATCAGCTGCTTTTACTAGCTTATTAAAAGAGACTGATTTACTGTCTGGCAAAGTTAAATATATAAATCTTTCTGAGTCTACACTAGTACTACTTGATACCCTACAGTTCTCGCAGTCATGCTGCCATTGATAAGAAAGCCCAAACAGATGATCTACATCTACACCTTCAGCATACAATACATCAAGCATATACATTAAAAACTCCTGACAATCTTGCTGACTATTTTGAGAGAATTGTGTTTGGCCTGAACATCTGTCTAACAGATTTCGAATTTCAGACACACTTTCTATGTTTGTTCTATCAGTGCTACATTTCTCTAACACAGAATTTAACAAACTGCAAAATCTTTGATCAGAATTGACCACAATCTCTTCTTTTACATTTTGTAGAGAAAACAAAACATTAACCACTACATTAGCATAGCAGTTGACACCAGAACTGTTTTCAAATTGAAAACCAACAACATCTTCAACAGAATCCTTTTTGTTTCTGCTTATAATTTCAGGTTCATCGACTTTTCGTCTTTTTGCTACAACCTCCCCAGTATTGGTCACATTTCTTCGTTTCCGGCCTACCACACGTTTCTCAAACAAAGGATACTGAGGCAAATGTGGCGCATACTCTCTTCTCAACCTATTGTATTCCTTAACACAATCTAGATCCGCACAAATGTTTGTGACATCACACTCAATCAAGTACAATCCCGATAAAGTCCTAACTCGTGACAATGCCACATATGCCATACCCTCCTTGAACACAGAACTGCCAATATTCACCAATGCACAGTCTACACTTAAACCTTGCGATTTATGGATTGTCACCGCATATGCCAAGCAAACAGGAAACTGCTTACGACGAACATATAAGTCTTTTACAAGCAAAAATCTAGCAGAACAACGAGCAATTAGCTGTACTTCCTCAATGCCATCAAATTTAATTTTTAAAAATTCAATTCCATCTCTATTTCTGTATTTCACAAAATCAACAACATTACCCATTGATCCATTTACCAGACCTCTTTCAACATGTAAATTCCTTCTTAAAATTATACGGCAGTTCAAGCACACATTCAGAGTCTTTTCAAAACCCGCAGTTTTAGATATACTCTTCTCTAATGAATCCAATTTTGTTTTCAGATTCTCAGACAAAATAATTGTTGATCCCATATGCTCTACTCTGTCAATAGCTTCCAATTTCACAATCTCTTGCTTTTCTAAATGCAACATTTTGTTGTTGAATTTGGCACATTCTGCAAGAGTTGGCATCAAACATATTCCAGATTTTTTCTCAGTAACTTTCTGAAAAATATTCTCAGGCACAACATCTTCGTCTGGATATAAATTTGTCAGTAATCGTGCATGTAAAGCTTCTTTCCCATGCTCGGTCACTTTTCCAATTCTAACATCTTGTAGAATAGTCTTGTAAACTTCATCCTTTGCCTGACGCATATTTTCATGCAGTTCAGCATAATTGAAGTTTAACCATATATTGACGTTGCCAATACTCCCTAAGCACTTCCTGGTATCTTCATGCGTGAGCATTTTGAACACAGGTTGCCCTTTCACTGGTGTCAGCTGCAGAAGATCTCCGAAAACAATGATGTGTTTGCCACCAAATAACACATCATACTCTGTTTTGAGAACTTCTTGCATTCTCAAATGCACAAAGGCAAGCATGACATTGGAAACCATGCTTACTTCGTCAATGATAAGAAGTTTCATTTTCCTCAAGACTCTTGAAACTTCAAAACAAGCATCTCCAGATAGCTTGTGATATTCTAATTTGTTGTCATGCTCCACTGGCAGCATCAGTAAACGATGTAAAGTAATCCCTTTAATGTTATGTGCTGCCAGTCCAGTTGGAGCGGTGACAACACAAGACAGCGATGACTCTGTCCTTTCCTGCAAATAACATGAAATTGCTTTAATAAGGAAACTTTTTCCAGTTCCCGCTTCTCCACTCACGTACAGTCGGACAGGCTTCAACGACGTACATGAGCACTCTTTCTTGTCATGACTTAATCCATGATCAATTTGCATGGTAAGTTCGTCATATATTTTCCTCTGCTCAACGTTGAGTTGTCTTTCCAACTCTTCTAAGTTAACCACATCCTCCTGAGCATGTGCCATGGCTCTTTCCACTTCATTCATAGCAGTGGCAGCTTCATTTTCGATAAGAGGTCCTCCTAGTGGATCCTGACTCAATGAAGCAGAACTCTGACTGTCCTGAGAACTGTCTCTGGCAATCTCGGCTGCAATCGTTGCTTCCTGCTCAATTTCCACATTCAACATTTCTACATATTTGGGAAAAGCAGGACATTCTATGGTCTCCTTGGCAGCATTGAATGAGTCTTCGTAACAAAGGAAATCTCCAAGCAGTTCCTCTTCTGCACGCCAAGGCTTAAAAAGTTGCAAAAGTGCTAAATAGAAAAACTCCTTTTTTTCAGGAGATTCGCCACTCAATTTTCGATGGTTTATCAAGTGGCATTTTCTTTGCTTGACCAGACATCCCTCACTTCCTATTACAGCATACACTCCTTTCTCAGTATCTTCTTTGATGTTCCTCTTGAATATGTAATTTTGCAGAACCTCATACAGACAAACATTCTCGAGGTGACTGCTTCGATTTGGATAATATGTATCCAACATGTTGCTCTTCAAAATGTCGGTACTGTTTGGCTCCTTTTCCGCCAAATACTCAATTTCTCGCACAGGTTTCAGAACTCGATTACGCGTTGCAGCAAGACCAACACTCGCCCAAACGATACTCCTGGACTTGGCATAGAGACTTGCTGAAGACAACCGGTCAGAACATTCGTAAGCTCCGATTTCTCGATGCGACAACATCTTCAGACTGAAACTGTACAACTTCTTGCTGAGGCTCTTTTCATGGGAAATGTCCTCCCACATATCCTTCAATGGTGTCTTCTCTTTTTTGGTGATGTAAGATGTCACATACCGAGCCACAGCCATACAGTTATCAGCCACAAACTGTATATCCATGTTAGCATTCCACATGGACAAAATCACCGGGTTGTAGTCGTTGATGTACTTAGACTCTTCGTTCCTCTTCAAATTGTATGTGTTTTTAGGTGATTTCTTCATCACATTATGTCGCAGCGAAGACATCAAACTGTTCACTCTTCCTTTAGAAATCACCGATCGTGGAAAGCCGAAACGACATTTGGTGTAGAACTTGTCTTTGTTCCGGAATTTACGACGACAGTACTTTCCACATCGATGGCTTTGGAAACGTAGAACTTTTTCTCTTAGGCTTTTTTTCTCCTTTGCGTTTGGAACAGCACACGTAGAATACTGTTCTATGAAACTCATCACTGAGTCGTCTGCATCCGTTCCAAATTTAGGTGCATCCTTGATCCACAGCAACATATGTATATGAGGAGCACCTCTTGCTTGGTACTCCTTCCTCCAGAAGAAATCCAACACCTCTCCAAGAGGTGGATTCTTCTTATTCATGATGAAAGACATCATACCTTCAAATCTATGATTGAAGTACCTACATACATTGACTGGATCCAAAGAGCACAGTTCTCCGGGTGTCTTGAATTCGATGTTTTCTACGTTAGCATTTGCCTCTCGTAGAAATTCAAGTAAGTCTTCCCAGCCATACTCAGCACAGCTCAAAGTGAGGAACCATGTGGGAGTTCCTAAGTTCCTCAGCATACATTTTAAATCACCATGACGACGGTACCAGTACTCATTAGTACCACGCTGACACGCCATGAGATTAATCAGGTGAGAATCCAAAATACTGTCTTGGACATTGACTTTATCCATAAAGTCACTTGCCGAGATGTTTTGCATGTGTATACCACTTTTCAAGATGTGGTTCACTGCATATGACAGTCCAGACAGATCGCTTTCAAACAGGAGATGAAACAAATAAGGAATGCATTGTCGAAACCTAGGATCTCCTGCATACAATCGCAAAGTCCGGTATTCAGAAGCAGGAATTTGATGAGGTCGCTCATCATATCTTCCTCCCTGACCTGTTGGAAAAAGCTGTGGGAAACACCGAGCTTCCAAACTTTCCTCCCAAACACTAATGGGACTCCCTTTCGCTTGTTTCATTTGAAACAACTCAATAGCATTCCCCATGACTTCCTTGGAATGCAAAGGATGAACACTATAATGTTCATATATTTCTTCACTAGTACAGGGTTCTACTTTCTCAATTTGACCAGCACACAAATCGCTATCCTCTTCCTCACTTACTTCCTCTTCTGCAACATATACATTTTTATAGTATTTATTATATTTTTTCAAATACAATGTTGCCCTTTTGACTTTCCTAACATCTACTAAATCTTGCCATATTTTCTTATTCTTTGTCGGAACCCCATTAACTAAGATAACAAGAGGTTCCTCTTCCACTTTTTCTACTCCAATTGTGTTAATGTTTTTCTTCAAATCTAGAGGCAAATAAACAACTCTTCCCTTTAATCCTCTCTGTAAATCTGATGGAGGCAATTTCCCTGTCTTTGGCTCCATTCTCACAATAGCCTGAAAGGGATGGATACTTTGAAATAAAAAAAAATCATAAGTATTTAAATCCTTCAATTCAGAAGGAATCTCAACCAATTCCAGATTATTATGAACTGCTCTAGCAGGCATCTGGTTTTGATTTAATTTGTTACAACAATAAGTACACACACGTTGATCCAATCCCAAATCAAAACAATTTTCTACCATCAAGTATGTTGTAAAATCCTTCCATTCACTATTATTTTCCCTTTCACTTTTTCCATATAAATCCACTAACTTAGTCTGATTCTTATAATAAGTGCGTCGACAACACACACAAGTGAAATTTGGCCTCTCACTTGATTTCACCTCAAACGTCGCAATTTCCCTCTGGAAATTATCTGTACTGGAAACCTGTACACTATCTTCCACATTACTCTCTTCTTCTTGGTCAATTTCAACATTCTCCTCTTTACTTCCAAAGTAACAAAACTCAATTTCTTCACATATATTCTTCACATCTATTTCAGAACCATGCAAAAGAGCAGCGCATAATTGTTTAAGCATAATTGCTGGACTCTTAGCATAATACAACATTCTAACTAATTTCCTCACTTTATTATGATGCACTGCTAGCATCCTGAAATGATGAAAAACACTCTGGCATACTCTCCTGGAAAGACAAGCCAGTGAATGACCATGCAAACCTATCACTTCTCTCACTCTGCAAGGATCTAATTCTTGCAACAACTTCATTTTCTGCTTCAAACTTTTCTTACTAAATGACCGTATAAAATCACAAAGCAAATTGATGGAATCCTGTCGCACACTGCAAATACTACTACACTTCCAGGTGTACACAGGACCCTTAGGACGTCTCCCTAAAACCTCATTACCTAACACCTCTTCTATCTCTGTTCTCACAAGTTTTTCTTTTTCAACTGGACAACCATCTTTCACTTCATAAGCTCGACCACTGGTGTCAACTGCATGCACCAAATCATTATCCTGGAAATAACTCTCCTCATTAAAAAATGCCTCAGAGCTTGAACTATGCATCCATTCTCCAGAAAAAACTTCACAAAAATTACTACGATTAACTATTCTCTTCCATCTACTATTTCTTTTGAAATCATAAATTACCTTGTTTAGCTTCCTAATTCTATTGATTGTCAAAATAAATAACTTACGTTTAATTTCAAATGCCTGATCAATAACTTTCTCAACTATTTTTTTTCTCTTATAAAAAACCACTTTCTGCTGACCTTTCTTAATATTTTTTAACAAATTCCCAATTATCCTGTTGCGGAACATTCGTTTACGAATATCCCTAAACTGTTGTTTCCTTCTACTTTCATGCATAGAGTTATCTCTTACTCTAGCAGTAACATTTCTCATTGGCCTTTCCTTACCATTTGAATTCTTTCTCCTTTTCTGGACTGAAACATTTTCTGTAGTAATATTTTTTTTACTACACATATTTCTTATGACTGTTTTTCGACTCTTACCCGGTGCTTTCTTGGTGACTTGACAAATCTTTTTGTTAGAGGACTGCTGCATTATTCCATGGTCCTGCTGTCTTTGACGTTTTGCAGCCTTTCTTACTCTTTCTTTGCTAGGCATCCTAAAATCTTGAAATAATCTGCAGTTGAATCTGTGGTAAAATATAATAAAAAATGTTATTAACCACTATTACCCAACAGTAAATTAATAACAGTCATCAAAAACTTAACACACTACTTAAGTATATAATATACTGAAGCCTATCTCCAATTTTTCACTGAACAGGACTCATCTCTTCTTAACCTTGGATAAACCTCACCTACTCTGTGTCCCCTGCACATAATTAAATGTAAAGGGGCAGATTTATATTAACTAGCACATCCCCAGGGATGCACCAGTTAACGTGCACCGCTGCTCTGCCACCCACGGTGTGCCGCATTTACAATCAGATAGGACAAAGCTACATCAAAACCCTGCGCCTGCTTGAAGCAGGCATAGATCTTGACGCAGTTAGGCTGAAAGCTAAAGCAACAACTAAGTGTCGTGTGCAGAAGTTACAAAAAAGGAAAAATGGCGTTTAAACCAGTAATGAGACCATGCTAACGTAATACAGAGTAAAAATATCCAGGATCTACATCAGTTTGGGGTTCACGAACCTGGCAGGTACAAGGCACTGAGGCTTTCCACCGTGCATGTCTCATCCCAAAACATATGTGGTTTGTGAATGAAACAATTTCCCAGACCAAATGCTTTGGATTGGCTACTTCTAAAAAATTAAACACCCCTACTATCCCGGAGTTAGAGGAATATGATGGTTGGAGTAATTTTACTCGTTGTCTATTAAAGATTTACAGGCCCTACTCCGTAATTCTTCCTTTAACATTTCCAGTATAAATCCAAAAGGTTGACTGCTTTGGCAACGTGCCTTATCCACGGTTTAATAACGCTGCCTTTTGCTTTATATAAGTTTTCAAATTGTATGAAATATATACCAATAGGTCGTTATTAACCTTTAGGTAGTGGTTTTCTTCATGAAGTCTGGTCGCTTCCATACACATACAGATTTTCAAAGATGATCAAGAACTTTATCTGAATGGAGAGGAATGCACTGAGACGCCAGATCATTCACTAATGTGTAGGCACATACAGTTACACGGTTCATGCAACAAACACCGACCAAATATGGCTTGCGTGTTGCAAGGCACACCAGTTCCTGCTATCATCCCCACGTTCAAGTTCTTGGAAAATGGTAGTTATTTGATGCTCAATAATGAAGATTGTTCTGGGTTAATTAAAAGTATTCATTTTATCGTAACAGTAAATGAACGGGTTATTTGCTGCAGAAATGTTCTATTTCCTCCCACACATGAACATAGGGAGTTTTCAATCTGGCCACAAATACCAACCTTGGCAGCACATTTCAACGGCATGGCAAGAATAAGAGCTATTTTGTCTCAGAGAGAGGTGGCCTTGAGTTCGGCCCGTGAAACTTTCGTGCTTCACACAGCGAACACCCGTACAGAGGTGCAGACCCTTTTAAATACAGATTCGCCTTTCCATTTCAGCAAGATGGTTCGGACTATCTCTAACGCGTCCTCCACAAAGGGCCTAGCGCACTTTTTTAAAATTGTTACCAGTGGTCTCGTGACTTCATTTGAGAAAATCTTTGGAGTCATCCCTGCTTTCTTACATTCTATTTTTTCCACTCTGCTTCGTGGATTCCCATTTTTACTTGCATTACCAGCGGACGCTCTTGTGCTTTTTTACATTTTTAAATATGGATGTCCCTCCTGTGCAAGCTCCCGCCCTGCAGCTGCTGACACTGTTCCGCAATCGCATGCTAGAATATTATGGCACAATGCCGTTGGCGATATTAAGCACGGCATATGGATTATCTTTTCTATGCTGATGTGATTCCTTCAAATCTAAGACACTAAAGTATCGGCACGCCCTAAACCAACACAAAGAGACCTTCTTAGCAAATAATATATTATGTGTATTAGGGAGGGTGAGATATAAGCAGCCGCGGGCCGTGGAGGGAGTTACGGTGGGGCAGGGATGCGGGGAGGGGGAGGGGCAGGGTGGAGCCCTCTCCACCCTGCCCCTCCCCCTCCCCGCCTCCCTGCCCACCGTAACTCCCTCCACGGCCCGCGGCTGCTTATAAGTGTTGCTAACTCTTATTCATTTACAGCATGTTAACATACTGTCACCATTCGCTTTTTATGTACTATTGACTATGCTGGTAATTTTGCTACTGATAATATGTGTACTTGTATAATCTAAGATACTACGCCTGAGAAGACGGCATTAGTAAATAAACATTTCAAATACACATGTGTTCTTCTTAACTCCATGTTCTCGTTTCTAAGAAATATATAACGACCGACTGTTCATGAGTTCCACGTATCCTGAGGTACTATAAGTTCATATTCTGGATTGTCTAAACATTGAGAGTTTGTTATATCCAATGTGACACTGTACCTAGCTTGCTAAGGGGTTTTGATTACTAAGGTGAGTTTTGGGACACCCTAATTCGCCGAGGTTCCAATCCTCTGTCCACAGTTCTGTGTCAGAACAGAAACCCTGCGACAGGGGCACCCCTCAACCTTACTGGAGCTTCATCACACTTGCGATACAACTCCAGCAATGCGCCAACTTTACGGCACAAATACGTCACGCATCTGTGCTGTTTTTGCCCCATGATGCGCCGCATTGTAAATGCAGCACACCATAGGTGACGGAACAGCGGCACAGAATGACTAACACATCCCTGGTGATGCGCCAGTCATCATAAATCTATCCCTATGCTTCTTATCTTGTTAGAGATAAACCGCCATATGTATCATCAAAGTTTTTTGCATTTCCTAAATAGCGAACTTTAAGGAATAAATAGCGATTCTTTACCATTCCTAGTTTGCGATGACCTATTTGCTAATTACAAATTACCCATTCATTTCCATGCAGCAGGAGGCCCATAGGAATGAAGGTGCAATTTGCGATTAGCAATTACCTCATCGCAAATTACGAATTTTTCCGATGGTGCAGGGGTGTCTCAAGAACACCCTGCTGCACCCCTGAAAAAGAAATTTGGGGTCATATGGCGCACATAAATTTTGAAAACATTCCTTTACCTCAAAAACGATTTTCAACTCATAATTTGAAAACACTGCACATGGGGAAATGACTTAAAATGTCCTTAAGACACATAAAAGCATTTTTTGATTGCCTTTGCAGCATGTTTCAGTCACCTTTAACATGCCTATGTAACGGAAACATTCAAAATCTAAATTTGCCATGCACAGGTGGGAGCATATTTACAAGCAATTTGCTCCACAGACAAACTTCTTACATTGAAATGGGAAAAATAACATCAGAGACTCTCAATTACCTTATAAAGAAGCAGACACCATTATGTCCTTCTCATCAATATTAAAACCATTGCTTTTTCTCAAAAACGATTTACAAGTCATAATTTGAAAACACTCCACAGCTCCTATGCACATAAAAGCCCTGTCAGTACTAATACTTCACATTTTCTCCAATTACAATTTCTCAAAGAAACAAAATCTATTTGTGAAACACTTGAGACAAAGCAACATTTGAAAAACACAACTTTCTTCATAATTTTCTCCTTAAAGCACACTATTTTCTATCTAAATTAAAGAAATCTTTTCTCACCTTAGCAAATACTTTGAGTTTCAAAACAGTCTCAGAAACACACCAATTTGTCTTCAGCAGAGCAAAAGGTATGCACTCCAGAGTCTGCAGCTATCAAAAGCACAGAAATGCTGTAATTCCTCACACATATCTCTCATGTCACCCAATCAAAACCCTTCCCTCACTTTTTTTCAAAGCAAAACCCTTCCCCCCTCTGCCCCCTCTCTGCTTTTTCTGCATAGCAACCACCTCTTGCAAGACCTCTCACACAACAATGTTGCAATTGAACTCTGAACTCTCAGTGCACCTGCATATCCAGAGCATTCTTTCATTTAATGATTTTTTCTTCGCCACTCAAAATACATCTTTCAACGAACTCATCCATGCACACTAACTTTCTGTTTTCAGCAATCAAAATCCACCAATCACTCTTACTGCTTCATTAACACAGAAACTCCTCAGTTTTTTTCATTTTACACTCTCATTTTTTCAACTGCCATTTCATTGCCACACTTCATCTGACTGCAGCAGAACCTTCTCTCACCATGTTTTCTGTCTGGATTGTTGGACATAGTTACATATATTGGGCTCAAAGGTACGCTGAAAACAGGAATTTACCTAACCTCAATTTACAAGATGTGGAAATTAAGTGGTTTGGCCACAGAGGATTAAAATGTCACCAATTGATACCATTGGTGAAAACCTTTATGCATTTGCCAAAACCTGACCTGTTAATTGTGCACTGTGGAGGTAATGATTTGGGCACTTTGACTGGGGTAGGTCTGGAAATGCTTTTAAAGGACACCTTTGAGCAATTGATGGCACTTTTTCCTCAGACTGCCTTGGTATATTCAAATATATGCCAAAGACAGAAATGGAGGTGGTCGAACCAATTTTGTCCACAAATTGAGAAGTCGAGGAAGCATGTAAACAAATCTGTTTCAGCTTACATGAGAGACCATGGAATGGGCTCCCTGTACAACAATAACTTGCGTTACTACATGCAAGATATCTACAGAGGAGATGGAGTTCACTTCTCAGATGAGGGCAACAGAGTTTTCACTCTGAATTTAAGAATGTGCATTGGTACCTACTTATAAGTACCTAAATGTACCATAAACCCAAAAGCTCTTCTCAGAGCTACCCTACATCTGATCACTCACAATTATTATTTTACTCTAACTTTTTTCACTAATTTTCAAGAAAGTACGCTCCCCAGAACGCTTCCCGGTTCGCGAACCGGGCGCACTCCACGCAAAAAAACTAAAAAAACGGTATATATTTTTTTGCCCTGCGAGACCCCTTCAAAGCCTCCACATCAAACCTAGGGGGTCAGGGACGAGCTACTATGCCCCCTTATGGTCATTTGCCCCTTCGCTTTGGCCTCCTCTTGTCTCTCGATCCTACCGAGAGACAAGATGGCGGCCGCTACGGACTGTTTGGAATGTTTACAGACGCCGAAAAACCAATCAGCTTCGCAAACCTCCGTAACGCGAAAAGTACGCGAAGCGGAGCGCTGTTACAGATATATATCTTTTTTTGAACGTTAATTTCTCAAAATCCACTGGAGCACATATATTGAGACCTAGCAAAGGCACATCGGGCTACCAGTCCCTACAATTTTGCCAAGTTTCGTGCAAATCCATTCAGCCGTTCGATTATTATTATTTAATTTTTTTTTGCCCCGCGGGGCCCTTTTAAAACCTCCACATCAAACCTAGGGGGTCAGCGAGGATCTACTATTCCCCCTTATGGTCATTTGCCCCTTCGCTTTCGCCTCCTCCTGTCTCTCGATCCTACCGAGAGACAAGATGGCGGCCGCTACGGACTGTTTGGAATGTTGACAGACGCCGGAGAACCAATCAGCTTCGCTTCACAAAGCTCCGTTGCGCGAAAAGTACGCGTCCTGGGACGCTGCCAGGTCCGCTGTTACAGATATATATCTTTTTTTAAACGTTAATTTCTCAAAATCCACTGGAGCACATATATTGAGACCTACAAAAGGCACATCGGGCTACCAGTCCCTACAATTTTGCCAAGTTTCGTGCAAATCCATTCAGCCGTTCGGGCTAAAAGTGAGGCCAACCGCCCTATGGAAATTAACATGGGAAAAACGCGTTTTGGGACCCCCCTTTTTTCTCGGCCCCCCCTTGACGAACCCCCCCAAAATTTTCAGTGAAGTGTTCCAAGATTAATCACGGCGGCTCCGGCCGTGGAGGGATCGCACTGCCTAGAAGGGTTAAGGACCGCGGGGGAGAGAACGAGCTTCCTCTGCAATGGCGCTGCAGGTAGCAGAATTGAACATGTCGCTTTCAAGCCCGGAGCACACTGGAGGGCTATAAAAATTCCTGGATTGGCACACATAAATCGAACCCATTGGAGGGCATAAAAAATTGTAAAAAGGACTACATTTCCCAGCAAACATTGTACTTTGAAATTTGGGCACAGCTGAGGCCAATTGCAATTATAAGAAAGCACGTGGGGGATGTATCCGCATTGAACTGGATTTGTGTGATGCGGCCTCTGATGAGAAGCGGGTTTGCTTCGAAACGCGTAAGGCCAAGGATGTTAACACGGGACCTGTGAGCTGCATGTTTCTCAAATAAAGGTTTTGGAAATCAACCTGCGGTGGTGAGCGGCCTCGTTTCCGAGTGAAGTGTTCCAAGATTAATCACGGCGGCTCCGGCCGTGGAGGGATCGCACTGCCTAGAAGGGTTAAGGACCGCGGGGGAGAGAACGAGCTTCCTCTGCAATGGCGCTGCAGGTAGCAGAATTGAACATGTCGCTTTCAAGCCCGGAGCACACTGGAGGGCTATAAAAATTCCTGGATTGGCACACATAAATCGAACCCATTGGAGGGCATAAAAAATTGTAAAAAGGACTATATTTCCCAGCAAACATTGTACTTTGAAATTTGGGCACAGCTGAGGCCAATTGCAATTATAAGAAAGCACGTGGGGGATGTATCCGCATTGAACTGGATTTGTGTGATGCGGCCTCTGATGAGAAGCGGGATTGCTTCGAAACGCGTAAGGCCAAGGATGTTAACACGGGACCTGTGAGCTGCATGTTTCTCAAATAAAGGTTTTGGAAATCAACCTGCGGTGGTGAGCGGCCTCGTTTCCGAGTGAAGTGTTCCAAGATTAATCACGGCGGCTCCGGCCGTGGAGGGATCGCACTGCCTAGAAGGGTTAAGGACCGCGGGGGAGAGAACGAGCTTCCTCTGCAATGGCGCTGCAGGTAGCAGAATTGAACATGTCGCTTTCAAGCCCGGAGCACACTGGAGGGCTATAAAAATTCCTGGATTGGCACACATAAATCGAACCCATTGGAGGGCATAAAAAATTGTAAAAAGGACTACATTTCCCAGCAAACATTGTACTTTGAAATTTGGGCACAGCTGAGGCCAATTGCAATTATAAGAAAGCACGTGGGGGATGTATCCGCATTGAACTGGATTTGTGTGATGCGGCCTCTGATGAGAAGCGGGATTGCTTCGAAACGCGTAAGGCCAAGGATGTTAACACGGGACCTGTGAGCTGCATGTTTCTCAAATAAAGGTTTTGGAAATCAACCTGCGGTGGTGAGCGGCCTCGTTTCCGAGTGAAGTGTTCCAAGATTAATCACGGCGGCTCCGGCCGTGGAGGGATCGCACTGCCTAGAAGGGTTAAGGACCGCGGGGGAGAGAACGAGCTTCCTCTGCAATGGCGCTGCAGGTAGCAGAATTGAACATGTCGCTTTCAAGCCCGGAGCACACTGGAGGGCTATAAAAATTCCTGGATTGGCACACATAAATCGAACCCATTGGAGGGCATAAAAAATTGTAAAAAGGACTACATTTCCCAGCAAACATTGTACTTTGAAATTTGGGCACAGCTGAGGCCAATTGCAATTATAAGAAAGCACGTGGGGGATGTATCCGCATTGAACTGGATTTGTGTGATGCGGCCTCTGATGAGAAGCGGGATTGCTTCGAAACGCGTAAGGCCAAGGATGTTAACACGGGACCTGTGAGCTGCATGTTTCTCAAATAAAGGTTTTGGAAATCAACCTGCGGTGGTGAGCGGCCTCGTTTCCGAGTGAAGTGTTCCAAGATTAATCACGGCGGCTCCGGCCGTGGAGGGATCGCACTGCCTAGAAGGGTTAAGGACCGCGGGGGAGAGAACGAGCTTCCTCTGCAATGGCGCTGCAGGTAGCAGAATTGAACATGTCGCTTTCAAGCCCGGAGCACACTGGAGGGCTATAAAAATTCCTGGATTGGCACACATAAATCGAACCCATTGGAGGGCATAAAAAATTGTAAAAAGGACTACATTTCCCAGCAAACATTGTACTTTGAAATTTGGGCACAGCTGAGGCCAATTGCAATTATAAGAAAGCACGTGGGGGATGTATCCGCATTGAACTGGATTTGTGTGATGCGGCCTCTGATGAGAAGCGGGATTGCTTCGAAACGCGTAAGGCCAAGGATGTTAACACGGGACCTGTGAGCTGCATGTTTCTCAAATAAAGGTTTTGGAAATCAACCTGCGGTGGTGAGCGGCCTCGTTTCCGAGTGAAGTGTTCCAATATATATATATATATATATATATATATATATATATGTATATATATATATATATATATATTTGTAGTTGTATGTTTAATTGTAAAAACTCATTTTTAAACGACTTTAATTTATATTTATATTTACATTTTTGATTGAAAAACACCAAACATGCTGTTTTTACTGATAGTTTTATTTTCAATACTTATTTATTAATTCACATCTGGGCAATTGTGAGTCAAATAATTGATTTTCTTTGTCCAAACTAATGCTAACTAAAACCAGTTTATTATTGTTGTGGAGGTGGAAGAGAGAGATGGAGGGAGGAAAAAAGAAAAGAGAGAGATGCGAATAGGAAGGAGAGTTATAAGGGTGAAAGTGAGGGAGATAAAAATGGAATAATGAGAGGGATGTGACCTGCGGGGATAGAAGCAAAAATCAGATGTGTAATTGTTGGAGAAAGAAAAGACAAGGATCAGGGGAGAGAAGAGAAGAGAGAGGGGAAGTAGGAAAAGGGAAAAAAGAAGTAAAGAGATGAGAGAGGTGGGGACAGATGAAGAGAAAGGCAAAACAGGAGGCAGAGGAGAGCAATAGGTGGAGAGATAGAGTAAAGAAGTGAGCCACAGGAAAGAGAAAAGGAGAGAAAAAAAAGCCAGATTAAAACAGGGAGAGGTACATGTCAGAGAATAGAGGAAAGCTAGAGGCTGAATGAAAGGCTTAAAAATACACTTATAGATAATGGGCTTGCTTGTTCTCAGCCTTTCTGGATGTAGGTCCAAGTGGGGGGCATTAAAGTTTTCTGGCTAATCCACCGATGATGAGAGTGCCTTCTGAACAGACATTACATGTGATAGGTGATGGGTAATTGATAAAAAGTTTTTATTGAAATAAAATGGAAAACTAATATAGTTAAAAAAACTTGTGCACTGTTAATGTGCAACTTATTTTGAACTGACACACTAACACGTGCAAATTGTAGTACACAGTCATATCTATTTGTACTATGCCTCAAAATGTCGAAAGTAAGCTTTAATTCTACATGCAGCAAAGTTAAATGTCCAGAGATGTGTACAAAAATGCTAAAAAGTTGACCTCACACTGACATGCCGACAGAGAAGACTGCACATGGTATTAAAGAATGTATTTAATTAATAATAACACTTTAAAATGTTTTGCTAAAGAAGCACCTTATCATTAAATAGAATCTAATCATATTATTTCACACACTAAATATAGTATATGAATAGTGAAAGTTGATATATATATATATATATATATATATATATATATATAACCAGTAGGTATATATAGTTAGGACCTAGCTACCATAGGAAATCCGCAACATTCTATTGGGAATAACTTTGGCGCCGGTTGAGGTATTTGCGTGTAATTTTCCAAAGGTTTGGCCAGCTCCGCTACGCTCCTTCCCTGAAAGTTTCGGGGAGATTCGTGAAGTGGGGGCTGAGAAAAAGGGGGGGGGTCCCAAAACGTGTTTTCCTCATGTTAATTTCCATAGGACGTTCTGACAAGGCTACAGCCCGAACCGCTGAACGGAATTACACCTAACTTGGCAAAATTGTAGGGACTGGTACGCAGAAGTGCCTTTGCTATATTTGGTGAAAATTGCTCCAGTGGTTTTTATGAAAATTAACTTCAAAAACACATATATATCGGGGCGGAGCCTAACCACACATCTCATCGTGAGATCTGATTGGCTGTCAGCACTTCATACAAGAAGTGTTGGCAGCCATGTTGGGACCAATATACATGATAGCACCTCATTAAAAAGCATTGTAGTTAATAGAGGGTTTTAGGACTTTAGTTACATTATAAATCATTTGTTGATGGTACCATACTCATTTTAGGAATTGTGGTGTGTTCTAAGGTGATTTTACCATGTGAAAAAGCCTTCTGCTGGGATATCATGAATCATGTTTGAAAGAAAACTATTATCTCATGCTTTTCCCACAGTGGTTTGGAAGGGGATCTATAAGCTAAACTGAAAGCATATTTTCTGTAAATTCACATTATCTTTCTCAGTCATGTGAGAATGAAGTCTGACATTCTCAGTAAAACATGTACATCCAACAAGGACAGAGACTGTCTGTTGATTCCTTTGTGTTCTACTGCAGCCGCCTAGAGTGTTCTAAAGAACAACTAGAGCGCTAACAGTCCTACTTATTACAAAGGTATGGCACACCTGAAGCCATCTTGATTGGAATAAAGTGGTATCTCTTAAAATATTTAATTTAAAAAGGAACAAAATGAGGGGGTATATTTTGCCATAGAAAGTATGATTAGTGCTGCAGAAAGAAAAATTAGGGCACATTTTGAGTGACTTCCCAAATCCTCTTCTATTTCATTAAAAAATTCTGACATGCAGTCTCCCAAGATGGCCACCAGAGACAAAAGAGCCCAAATGTAGCCCAAATATCACCCAGATGTAGCCCAAGTATAGCCCAATGGCAGAATGTCCCAGAGTGTTCTAAGGAACAACTAGAGCGCTAACAGTCTTACTTATGACAAAAGTATGGCACACCAGAAGCCATCTTGATTGGAATGAAGTGGTAAGTCTGAAAACATTTAATTTAAAAAGGAACAAAATGAGGGTGTTCATTTTGCCATAGAAAGTATGATTAGCAGCAGACTTCCCTGGTGAGCAGTAGCTTTACTACAGAGATCTAATGAGCAACTAGAGTGCGAACATTCAGAATTTATGGCAAATGTGTGACACATCTGAATGCCTTCTTGATGGAACCAAAGTAAACAAGCTTTGAAAATGCAATAGATCTCGCCCTCGTTTAAGTTAAAGCCATTCTGTTTGTAAAGAGATGGCTTTTTAGCTTTGCTTTTATTAGTGTTTTTAAAACTTTCATGTAAATACTATGCATATGTATGCATATATGTATATGTATGCATGCATTTATATTTGTATTTATATAGATATGCAGATTACATATGTTTATATATGTATGTATATATATATTCACAGAAAAAACCATAGGTTATAGACCATATATAGTTAGGAATTAGCATTTACAAAACCTTGAAAATTCACTGAAAAAACCATAGGTTATAGACCATATATAGTTAGGAAATAGCATTTAGAAAACCTTATTTTACTCACACAAAACCATTGAAATTCCATATATAGTTAGTTGCACTAACTATATATCGCGCACCTGCAATCCACTGCTGATGATGTCACATATTACATCATTCATGACATGGTCAGTGACATCACTGATGACATCACTGATGACATCTCAAATGACATCACTGATGACATCACTGATGACATCTCATTTGACATTACTGATCACATCACTGATGACATCATTCATGTGATGATACAATGAACCTCTTCAGACTCTAATATAACCTTAGATACACTCAGTGTAAACAGACACTCACAGACTGTCACTCATCCATGGAGTTACTCACACACCTAGTCAGTCTTGCAAAGAATCAATCACACCTCGATTTCCTCAACTATATAGTTATACACACCTTACTTATTGGAACATATAATAACACATATTTACTCTGTTATACAATCCCTGATACAAGTTCACAATAATCCATACAGCCACTCACACATTCACTGGCTCTTATGCACAGTTATTTATATATGTCAACTATCACATGTACTGTGTTTTACATATGTACTTACTTTGACATGTAGCACTGAGATATCCATTCACTCACCAATACACTCATGCACACAGTCAACCGCCCATACAGATGTTTCCACATGCACTTTTGAACCCATACATCTAGTGAATCAACTGCTCACACATCTATGCACAGAGTCATACACCTCCCAGACACCCACACACACACTCAGTCTCCCATACAAATACTTGGGCAACTAATCAATAACCCATATAGTTAGTCATATAGCTAATGATCAACACATGCATCAGATTACAAAACAACAGACACAATGATGCACAATTTAAAACAGTTTAGTCACTAACCCATGCACTCAGTGAGACACATTTAATCACTCACTTATACAGTCAGTCATGCACCTACTAAATCCTTCATCCAGACACTTATACATCCACTCATTCTTCAATATGTAAGACATATTTTAACTTTACAGAAGCATACAGTCACTGGATGTTGTCATCAGTGATGTCATCAGTGATGTCATTTGAGATGTCATCAGTGATGTCATCAGTGATGTCACTGACCATGTCATGAATGATGTAATATGTGACATCATCAGCAGTGGATTGCAGGTGCGCGATATATAGTTAGTGCAACTAACTATATATGGAATTTCAATGGTTTTGTGTGAGTAAAATAAGGTTTTCTAAATGCTATTTCCTAACTATATATGGTCTATAACCTATGGTTTTTTCAGTGAATTTTCAAGGTTTTGTAAATGCTAATTCCTAACTATATATGGTCTATAACCTATGGTTTTTTCTGTGAATTTCATTGGTTTTTTAACAGCTAATATCTGTAGCTGTAAAATGTATTCTTCTTTAAATCCAAAAATATATTTTATATGTTTATGAATAATTTTTTTTTAAAATATTTTTTTTTCTTCGTTCCCGCTTCGCGAATCGGGAAGCTTCCCGTTAGCTGACCTTGATGCCGCGAAATAGACCGCGAGCCGGTAAACGTTTCTTTACCGCAAGTGCCGCGTTAGAAAACAACATCGTGACGCCTCCCGTCCGCATGACGTTCCACGTTGTCGCTTGATACGTCATATGACGTGCTACGTTAGCAAACTGGTACGCGAAGCGAGTGCCAAAGCGCAGGTTTCTGGAAGCAAACCGGGAGGCCCTGCAAAGCGCTTAACGTAAACACAGCAAGTCATGTGACTTGGTAATAACACTTTTCATTGGTTCATTTCACTTTTGGTTTCCTAATGATGTAAGACTAGGTCATATAATCTAAAATGAACACTTTTGATTGGTTGAGAACTCTTGTTTTTCCCAAATGATGAAAATCCCTCCTTCTTTCCTCACTCTGACTTTCATCATTGTGAGAGAAAGACCCTTTGTGATCACTGAGCAATGGCTTCTTTAGTAGCTTCAGCTGGTGCTTCCCCACCACCTCCACCACATCCAAGGAAGAGTGGACCACCTGCTCAAGTTGTAATTCAACAAGAAGAAGAAGAAGAGGAACAGGAGGACGAGCACGAAGAGAGGCAGTTTTTGCCTGAGCAGCCCAAGACGTCTCACCGGAAAGAAAACTTCATTTGGCAATTTTTTAAAATTCCCAAAGGTCAGAAAAAAGTAAATGCAAGATACGTAACTTGCCTTATATGTCAAGATAGACTGTCCAGAGGGACCGACAAAAAATACAGTTTCGGAAACTACACAATGCATCGCCATATGACTAGGTGGCATCCTAACAACTACAGTGCTGCACAGTTTCGGAACGACCTAGATAATCTCCCTATTATGGCCAGAAGATCTGTTGTACCGGAAGTAACGGGACCAGAGGGCAGGGAGATGGTGCCAAATATACAAATGAGATTTGGTGAAGTAAAACACACCTGCGTATTTTGCGATGGATTCATTTCCTACGGAGAAAGAAGCATCACTCTGATCAACAGAGCTATTGACTATCATATGCAAGTTTGTCCGAAACGCCCAAAATAATAAATACTTCTTTTTTTTGTTTTGTTGCTCCTGTTGAGCCCTTTACAATGAATCGTTTTCATTGCCCCCTCCAAGAAAAACCCAAAAAAATATAAAACTGTTCCGAAAAATTCAAAAACAGTAAAAAAATGTTCAGAAAAATAAAAAAAAAAGTTCTTTTCAGAACTACCTCCCCGTTATTAAAAAATTGGTACAATATTTGGAACTGTGCCAACCTCTATTTCTCTTAGTTCGCTTCCTAGTTCGCTCGCTGGTACGCGAACTGGAAGCGAACCAAAAACAGTAAGTATAAGGGAAGGAAACACACACTTATGTTAAAAGAAAGACAGCTATAGGGGAGTAAACTAGAGATACTATTACCCATAATCCACTACTGATGATGTCACATATTACATCATTCATGACATGCTCAGTGACATCATCAGCAGAGGATTGCGGGTTTTTTGGCAACATGCCTTATCCACGGTTTAATAACGCTGCCTTTTGCTTTATATAAGTTTTCAAATTGTATGAAATATATACCAATAGGTCTTTATGAACCTTTAGGTAGTGCTTTTGTTCATGAGGTCTGGTCGCTTCCATACACATACAGATGTTTCAAAGATGATCAAGAAGTTTATCTGAATGGAGAGGAATGCACTGAGACGCCAGATCATTCACTAATGTGTAGGCACATACAGTTACACGATTCATGCAACAAACACCGACCAAATATGGCTTGCGTGTTGCAAGGCACGCCAGTTCCTGCTATCATCCCCACGTTCAAGTTGTTGGAAAATGGTAGTTATTTGATGCTCAATAATGAAGATTGTTCTGAGTTAATTAAAAAGTATTCCTTTTATCGTAACAGTAAGTGAACGGGTTATTTGCTGCAGAAATGTTCTATTTCCTCCCACACATGAACATAGGGAGTTTTCAATCTGGCCACAAATAACAACCTTGGGACACGTTTCAACGGCATGACAAGAATAAGAGCTCTTTTGTCTCAGAGAGAGGTGGCCTTGAGTTCGGCCCGTGAAACTTTCGTACTTCACATAGCGAACACCCGTACACAGGTTTGCCTTTCAATTTCAGCAACATGTTTCCGACTATCTTTAACGCATCCTCCACAAAATCCCTGGCACACTTTTTTAAAGTTGTTACCAGTGGTCTCGTGACTTCATTTGAGAAAATCTTTGGAGTCATCCCTGCTCCCTTTCATTCCATTTTCTCCACTCTGGTTCGTGGATTGCATTTTTACTTGCATTACCAGCGGACGCTCTTGTGCTTTTTTACATTTTTAAATATGGATGTCCCTCCTATGCAACCTCCGACCCTGCAGCTGCTGACACTGTTCCGCAATCGCATGCTAGAATATTATGGCACAATGCCGTTGGCGATATTAAGCACGGCATATGGATTATCTTTTCGGTTCTCCTACTTCACCTGTGTCCAGCCTGTATTTCACTGCCTGACCTGTGATTTCGATTGGGCCATTGATTTGTGTCTCTGCGGACCGGTTTCTCCTGACGTCGACTTTAATCAGCTGATGACTCCTATCATTACTCACGAGTTGATTTGTCCTGGCGAAAGGATTATGGCTGTGGCATTGATGCATGGACTACTTGGTCCCTGGAATTTACTGGCGGCAGCACAGTCTTTCTTGGAACACAGCTTTCTTGAAAACCCACCGAGCTGTCCTCTGATGGTGATAGAGGATCCGGTGCTGGGAGAGCACGTATGTTCTTTTCCGCTTTTAAATTGGATGGCTGAACTGTTTTCGGATGAAGACGGTGACTTCCTATTGGAGGCTGTTGCAGCTTATTTTGCATACACAGTTATGTCATAGACCTTTTTCATGTTTGATATGCTGAGTACTAGCATTTCATTGACAATTCATTGACTTATTTGTCAAGTTTTTATTATTTACCTTGCCTATTGGCTTAAGACTCGATAAAGTACTTGGCTGTTTTATTTTTCTTTAGCATTGAATTTTCCTAGTTTTTAATGCTTTACCTTGCGGACCGTCCACATATAAACTTGCAATCTGCTCTCATGAGATGGCACTTCTATTATCTTATTCAGTTCGTTTCCGGATCATGAGGAGGTGTCATCTAGGTCCTGGATATCTTTACACCGTGTTAAGTTAGCATGGGCTCATTACCGGTTTAAACGCCATTTTTCCTTTTTTGCAACTTCTGCACACGACACTTAGTTGTTGCTTTAGCTTTCCACCTAGTAGTTCATCGTGGTTTACATGAGAATAATATGTTATTGGTCTACTATCTGCTTTACTTGTTAAACTATATCTGTACAGCGAGTGCTAAAGTTTCAAGAACAACACGATACAGAATTGTTATGAGGTCTGATCTCCACGACTTCATACTCATAACATAAGTGCAACTTCTGCCAATTCTGGGCATGAGGCGGGTTTTATATTGCTTTGCCGAACACACATACACAACAGTTGATGCGGTTCACATGAAGAGAGAGCTGGTGTATGCTGATGTGATTCCTTCAAATCTAAGACACTAAAGTATGGACACGCCCTAAACCAACACAAAGAGACCTTCTTAGCAAATAATATAATATGTGTATTAGGGAGGGTGAGATATAAGCAGCCGCGGGCCGTGGAGGGAGTTACGATGGGGCAGGGAGGCGGGGAGGGGGAGAAGCAGGGTGGAGCCCTCTCTACCTTGCCCCTCCCCCTCCCCGCCTCCCTGCCCCACCGTAACTCCCTCCACGGCCCGCGGCTGCTTATAAGTGTTGCTAACTCTTATTCATTTACAGCATGTTAACATACTGTCACCATTCGCTTTTTATGTACTAGTAACTATGCTGGTAATTTTGCTACTGATAATATGTGTACTTGTATTCTCCACCCTGCTTCTCCCCCTCCCCGCCTCCCTGCCTCACCGTAACTCCCTCCACGGCCCGCGGCTGCTTATAAGTGTTGCTAACTCTTATTCATTTACAGCATGTTAACATACTATCACCATTCACTTTTTATGTACTAGTAACTATGCTGGTAATTTTGCTACTGATAATATGTGTACTTTTATTATCTAAGGTACTACGCCTGAGAAGACGGCATTAGTAAATAAACATTTCAAATACACATGTGTTCTTCTTAACTCCATGTTCTGGTTTCTAAGAAATATATAACGACCGACTGTTCATGAGTTCCACGTATCCTGAGGTACTATAAGTTCATATTCTGGATTGTCTAAACATTGAGAGTTTGTTATATCCAATGTGACACTGTACCTAGCTTGCTAAATAGTTTTTGATTACTAACGTGAGTTTTGGGACACCCTAATTCGCCGAGGTTCCAATCCTCTGTCCACAGTTCTGTGTGAGAACAGAAACCCTGCGACAGGGGCACCCCCGACCCTTGCTGGAGCTTCATCACACTTGCGATACAACTCCAGCAATGCGCCACCTTTACGGCACAGATACATCACGCATCTGTGCTGTTTTTGCCCCATGATGCGCCGCATTGTAAATGCAGCACACCATAGGTGACGGAACAGCGGCACAGAATGACTAACACATCCCTGGTGATGCGCCAGTCATCATAAATCTATCCCTATGCTTCTTATCTTGTTAGAGATGAACCGCCATATGTATCATAAAAGTTATTTGCATTTCCTAAATAGCGAACTTTAAGGAATAAATAGCGATTCTTTACCATTCCTAGTCTGCGATGAGCTATTTGCTAATTAGCCGAATGTAGCCCAATGAAGCCCAAAGATGGCCGCCAGACACACAAAAAAACAAATGTAGCCCAAATATCAGCCAGATGTAGCCCAACTATAGCCCAGTGACAGAATGACCAATCAGCTTCGCAAACCTCCGTTACGCGAAGCGGAGCGCTGTTACAGATATATATCTTTTTTTGAACGTTAATTTCTCAAAATCCACTGGAGCACATATATTGAGACCTAGCAAAGGCACATCGGGCTACCAGTCCCTAATATTTTGCCAAGTTTCGTGCAAATCCATTCAGCCGTTCAATTATTATTTTTATTATTTTTTTTTGCCCCGCGGGGCCCTTTTAAAACCTCCACATCAAACGTAGGGGGTCAGCGAGGATCTACTATGCCCCCTTATAGTTATTTCCCCCTTTGTTTTGACCTCCTCTTGTCTCTCGATCCTACCGAGAGACAAGATGGCGGCCGCTACGGACTGTTTGGAATGTTGACAGACGCCGGAGAACCAATCAGCTTCGCTTCACAAAGCTCCGTTGCGCGAAAAGTCCGCGAACCAGAGCGCTAACCGGTCCGCTGTTACAGATATATATCTTTTTTTAAACGTTAATTTCTCAAAATCCACTGGAGCACATATATTGAGACCTACAAAAGGCACATCGGGCTACCAGTCCCTACAATTTTGCCAAGTTTCGTGCAAATCCATTCAGCCGTTCGGGCTAAAAGTGAGGCCAACCGCCCTATGGAAAACTCAATGTTAAAAACACGTTTTGGGACCCCCCTTTTTTCTCGGCCCCCACTGGACGAACCCCCCCCAAATTTTCAAGGGCTGCTCAGAAACAAAATGTGCCATTTTCCTGAAAATTTCAGCCGATTCCGTCCACAAACGCCAAAGTTATTAGACATAGAATTTTCAAAAAACCCATAGAGAAAAAATCCTAACTATATATACCTACTGGCGACCGCCAGTAGGTAATACACATACATAAATGCATATGCATATATATGCATATATATATATATATGTGTATATGTGTGCGTGTAGAGAGAGGTAGAGAGATAGAGGTGTAGAGGTAGAGAGGTAGAGGTAGAGAGGTAGAGGTAGAGAGGTAGAGACTAGTAGAGAAAGAAGTAGAGAGAGGTAGAGAGGTAAAGAGAAGAGAGTGAGTAATAGAGTAGAGAGTGAGTAGTAGAGAGTAGTAGAGAGCAGTAGAGAGAGTAGCAGAGAGTGACTAGTAGAGAGTAGTAGAGTGAATAGTAGAGTGAGTAGTAGAGAGTAGTAGAGAGTGAGTAGTAGAGAGTGAGTAGTAGAGAGTAGTAGAGAGTAAGTAGTAGAATGAGTAGTAGAGAGCAGTAGAGAGTGGGTAGTAGAGAGTACTAAAGAGTGAGTAGTAGAGAGTGAGTAGCAGAGAGAGAGAATAGTAGAGAGTAGTAGAGAGTGAATAGTAGTTTGAGTAGTAGAGAGAGCGCAGTAGAGAGTTAGTAGTAGAGAGTAGTAGAGAGAGAGTAGTAGAGAGTGAGTAGTAGAGAGTAGTAGAGAGTGAGAAGTAGAGAGTGAGTAGTAGAGAGTAGTATATAGTGAGTAGTAAAGAGTGAGTAGTAGAGAGAGAGTAGTAGATAGTGAGTAGTAGAAAGTGAGAAGTAGGGAGTGAGTAGTAGAGAGAGAGTGGTAGAGAGTAGTAGAGTAGTAGAGTAGTAGAGAATGAGTATTAGAGAGTAGTGGAGTAGTAGAGAGTAAGTAGTAGAGAGTAGTGGAGAATATTCCAAAGTTTGGCACAGCACCACTTGCACAATACGTCCAATCAAATCATATCACTTAGAGTCCTTATTGAAGCGCTGAATCTTGGTGTATATTCAAATGCTTTTATTTTCCTTAAGTTTATGTACCACAGCCAGCTGACGCATTACGTTCTGTACAACAGAACTTCTTCAGGGCGTTCTTATTTCCTTCAAGTTATGTCGGTATCCTGTTCTCATATAACTAGATATTTCTTCCAAATGTTAGACGAGACGTAAGTACATTCTTATTCAAAGTGACTAGGTATCAATTTTACCCACACAATTCGGGCAGACTTGAGTAATTTATAGCATCCTCAAAGTCAGTCTTTCAAAAATTCCAAAGTATAGGACCTGATAATCCAAATCCAAATGTTTCTCAAGAAAAGTCATTTTCAATAGTTCGGAATTTCGGCGTTTGGGCAGATATGACCCAGGGACCCCCAGTATGCAAGGGGAATTAGTCCCCCCTCTGCAAACGCGCCAGTGGCCTGCGTTGCAGAGAGGGGTAAAAAGAGGCATAGCCTCATTACACCTCTGTGCAATGCAGCCCCCTGGCGCATACTGGAAGTTCTAGGTGGGCTAGTTGGCCCCCAGGGACCCCCAGTATGCAAGGGAATTAGTTCCCCCTCTTCAAACATGCAAGGGGCTGCGTTGCAGAGAGGTGTAAAAAAGGGTGTGGCCTCATTACACCTCTCTGCAATGCAGCCCCCTGGCACATACTGGAGGCTCCTGGTGGGCTAGTTGGCCCCCAGGGACCCCCAGTATGCAAGGGAATTAGTTCCCCCTCTGCAAACGTGCCAGGGGGCTGCGTTGCAGAGAGGTGTAACAAGGGGCATAGCCTCATTACACCTCTGCAATGCAGCCCCCTGACGCATACTGGGGGTTCAAGGTGGGCTAGTTGGCTCCCAGGGGCCCCCAGTATGCAAGGGGAATTAGTTCCCCTTCTTCAAACATGCACGGGAGCTGCGTTGCAGAGAGGTGTATACAAGGAGCGTGGCTTCATTACACCTCTCTGCAATGCAGTCCCCTGGCGCATACTGGAGATTCCTGGTGGGCTTTCAGGTCTTATATAGTTAGGAATTAGCATTTAAAAAGCCTTTGAAATTCACTGAAAAAAACATGGGTTTCAGGCCTTATATAGTTAGGAATTAGCATTTAAAAAACCTTGCAAATTCACTGAAAAAACCATAAGTTTCAGGCCTTATATAGTTAGGAATTAGCATTTAAAAAACCTTTGAAATTCACTGAAAAAACCATAGGTTTCAGGCCTTATATAGTTGAGAATTAGCATTTAAAAAACCTTTAAAATTCACTCAAAAAACTATAAGTTTTAGGGGTGTTATAGTTAGCTGGACATTTCACTCATACAAAACCATTGAAATTGCTCCTATATAGTTAGTTGTACTAACTATATTTCGCGCACCCGCAATCCACCGCTGATGATGTCACATATTACATCACTGATGACATCTCAAATGACATCCCTGATGGTTTTTTCAGTGAATATATATATATATATATATATATATATATATATATATATATATATATATATATATTCACGCTCCAAGGTTGTCCACCATGTGAGTAGCACGCGAGCAGCAGCTTTATTTATGTGTAGGTGAGGACGGGGATCCGCTTGTAGACGCCGCTCCGTAATGGATCTGCCCGACGCGTTTCGAAGCTCCATCTGCTTCTCTTCAGGGGCTTTAACGGAAGCGGTGTGCGCACCCGCTACACTTCTCCAATTATATAACTCGCCCGTCGATGGGAGGCTCCAGTGAGACTTCTGGGAAGTGTAGTACGGAAAGCACACAATCAAGTCCTGTATGGACTCCACAAGTGGGCCCGTCCTCGATTCCATGTACGGCTGCTACTTCACTGACGTGACCCCCACGTTAACGGGGTGGTGAATACTCTGCGGCTTGACTGCCGCATATAGATTCACGCTCCAAGGTTGTCCACCATGTGAGTAGCACGCGAGCAGCAGCTTTATTTATGTGTAGGTGGGGACGGGGATCCGCTTGTAGACGCCGCTCCGTAATGGATCTGCCCGACGCGTTTCGAAGCTCCATCTGCTTCTCTTCAGGGGCTTTAACGGAAGCGGTGTGCGCACCCGCTACACATCTCCAATTATATAACTCGCCCGTCGATGGGAGGCTCCAGTGAGACTTCTGGGAAGTGTAGTACGGAAAGCACACAATCAAGTCCTGTATGGACTCCACAAGTGGGCCCGTCCTCGATTCCATGTACGGCTGCTACTTCACTGCCGTATATATATATTTCAACAATCCCCCTCAAGAGGTGAACGAGTCGCAACACAAACTTGCCTCCATTAATTTATTTATTACGTGCAGAGCAACGGGACACGGCATCATTACCAACATGTTTTGTTTCGGCTTGAAACTTCTTCTAAGGTGTGCCTGCCCCAAATCACGCCGTTAGTTTGCCACAGGTAAAGTTTTCAATGTCTTTTTATCTTCCGATGGTCCCGCCCATTTGGAATCACTTCCTTTTTAGTTTGTTGCATTATGTGACCTGTGGTTTGTCAGCGGCTGATCTAATTTTAACCCTCCAGTGGGTGGTGCATATTTGTCCCGTTGTGGTTACAAACCCTTTTGCCATCTGCTACGATATTGTTTTGAAAGTTCCCTCGCTGTCAGCCAATTTTCAGGACTGACCGAGGGCCAATTACCGGAATCCAGTCCCCGGGAGCACCGCAATCCCTTTAGTCTGTGTGGCGGTTCCAACAATGTGGTTCAGGTGCGGGGCTGCCTGGCACTTCGTTTGGCTGTGCGTTTCTCCTCGGCAGAACCAAGCCGACATATATTTCAACAATCCCCCTCAAGAGGTGAACGAGTCGCAACACAAACTTGCCTCCATCAATTTATTACGTGCAGAGCAACGGGACACGGCATCATTACCAACATGTTTAGTTTCGGCTTGAAACTTCTTCTAAGGTGTGCCTGCCCCAAATCACGCCGTTAGTTTGCCACAGGTAACGTTTTCAATGTCTTTTTATCTTCCGATGGTCCCGCCCATTTTGGAATCACTTCCTTTTTAGTTTGTTGCATTATGGGACCTGTGGTTTGCCAGCGGCTGATCTAATTTTAACCCTCCAGTGGGTGGTGCATATTTGTCCCGTTGTGGTTACAAACCCTTTTGCCATCTGCTACGATATTGTTTTGCAAGTTCCCTCGCTGTCAGCCAATTTTCAGGACTGACCGAGGGCCAATTACCGGAGTCCAGTCCCCGGGAGCACCGCAATCCCTTTAGTCCGTGTGGCGGTTCCAACAATTGTGGTTCAGGTGCGGGGCTGCCTGGCGCTTCGTTTGGCTGTGCGTTTCTCCTCGGCAGAACCAAGCCGACATATATTTCAACAATCCCCCTCAAGAGGTGAACGAGTCGCAACACAAACTTGCCTCCATCAATTTATTACGTGCAGAGCAATGGGACACGGCATCATTACCAACATGTTTCGTTTCGGCTTGAAACTTCTTCTAAGGTGTGCCTGCCCCAAATCACGACGTTAGTTTGCCACAGGTAAAGTTTTCAATGTCTTTTTATCTTCCGATGGTCCCGCCCATTTTGGAATCACTTCCTTTTTAGTTTGTTGCATTATGGGACCTGTGGTTTGCCAGCGGCTGATCTAATTTTAACCCTCCAGTGGGTGGTGCATATTTGTCCCGTTGTGGTTACAAACCCTTTTGCCATCTGCTACGATATTGTTTTGCAAGTTCCCTCGCTGTCAGCCAATTTTCAGGACTGACCAAGGGCCAATTACCGGAGTCCAGTCCCCGGGAGCACCGCAATCCCTTTAGTCCGTGTGGCGGTTTCAACAATTGTGGTTCAGGTGCGGGGCTGCCTGGCGCTTCGTTTGGCTGTGCGATTCTCCTCGGCAGAACCAAGCCGACATATATTTCAACAATCCCCCTCAAGAGGTGAACGAGTCGCAACACAAACTTGCCTGCATCAATTTATTACGTGCAGAGCAACGGGACACGGCATCATTACCAACATGTTTCGTTTTGGCTTGAAACTTCTTCTAAGGTGTGCCTGCCCCAAATCACGCCGTTAGTTTGCCACAGGTAAAGTTTTCAATGTCTTTTTATCTTCCCATGGACCCGCCCATTTTGGAATCACTTCCTTTTTAGTTTGTTGCATTATGGGACCTGTGGTTTGCCAGCGGCTGATCTAATTTTAACCCTCCAGTGGGTGGTGCATATTTGTCCCGTTGTGGTTACAAACCCTTTTGCCATCTGCTACGATATTGTTTTGCAAGTTCCCTCGCTGTCAGCCAATTTTCAGGACTGACCGAGGGCCAATTACCGAAGTCCAGTCCCCGGGAGCACTGCAATCCCTTTAGTCCGTGTGGCGGTTCCAACAATTGTGGTTCAGGTGCGGGGCTGCCTGGCGCTTCGTTTGGCTGTGCGTTTCTCCTCGGCAGAACCAAGCCGACATATATTTCAACAATCCCCCTCAAGAGGTGAACGAGTCGCAACACAAACTTGCCTCCATCAATTTATTACGTGCAGAGCAACGGGACACGGCATCATTACCAACATGTTTCGTTTCGGCTTGAAACTTCTTCTAAGGTGTGCCTGCCCCAAATCACGCCGTTAGTTTGCCACAGGTAAAGTTTTCAATGTCTTTTTATCTTCCGATGGTCCCGCACATTTTGGAATCACTTCCTTTTTAGTTTGTTGCATTATGGGACCTGTGGTTTGCCAGCGGCTGATCTAATCTTAACCCTCCAGTGGGTGGTGCATATTTGTCCCGTTGTGGTTACAACAAACTAAAAAGGAAGTGATTCCAAAATGGGCGGGACCATCGGAAGATAAAAAGACATTGAAAACTTTACCTGTGGCAAACTAATGGCGTGATTTGGGGCAGGCACACCTTAGAAGAAGTTTCAAGCCGAAACGAAACATGTTGGTAATGATGCCGTGTCCCGTTGCTCTGCACGTAATAAATTGATGGAGGCAAGTTTGTGTTGCGACTCGTTCACCTCTTGAGGGGGATTGTTGAAATATATGTCGGCTTGGTTCTGCCGAGGAGAAACGCACAGCCAAACGAAGCGCAAGGCAGCCCCGCACCTGAACCACAATTGTTGGAACCGCCACACGGACTAAAGGGATTGGGGTGCTCCCGGGGACTGGGCTCCGGTAATTGGCCCACGGTCAGTCCTGAAAATTGGCTGACAGCGAGGGAACTTGCAAAACAATATCGTAGCAGATGGCAAAAGGGTTTGTAACCACAATGGGACAAATATGCACCACCCACTGGAGGGTTAAAATTATATCAGCCGCTGGCAAACCACAGGTCCCATAATGCAACAAACTAAAAAGGAAGTGATTCCAAAATGGGCGGCACCATCGGAAGATAAAAAGACATTGAAAACTTTACCTTTGGCAAACTAACGGCGTGATTTGGGGCAGGCACACCTTAGAAGAAGTTTCAAGCCGAAACAAAACATGTTGGTAATGATGCCGTGTCCCGTTGCTCTGCACGTAATAAATTGATGGAGGCAAGTTTGTGTTGCGACTCGTTCACCTCTTGAGGGGGATTGTTGAAATATATGTCGGCTTGGTTCTGCCGAGGAGAAACGCACAGCCAAACGAAGCGCCAGGCAGCCCCGCACCTGAACCACAATTATTGGAACCGCCACACGGACTAAAGGGATTGCGGTGCTCCCGGGGACTGGACTCCGGTAATTGGCCCTTGGTCAGTCCTGAAAATTGGCTGACAGCGAGGGAACTTGCAAAACAATATCGTAGCAGATGGCAAAAGGGTTTGTAACCACAACGGGACAAATATGCACCACCCACTGGAGGGTTACAATTAAATCAGCCGCTGGCAAATCACAGATCCCATAATGCAACAAACTAAAAAGGAAGTGGTTCCAAAATGGGCGGCACCATCGGAAGATAAAAAGACACTGAAAACTTTACCTGTGGCAAACTAACGTCGTGATTTGGGGCAGGCACACCTTAGAAGAAGTTTCAAGTCGAAACGAAACATGTTGGTAATGATGCCGTGTCCCGTTGCTCTGCACGTAATAAATTGATGGAGGCAAGTTTGTGTTGCGACTCGTTCACCTCTTGAGGGGGATTGTTGAAATATATGTCGGCTTGGTTCTGCCGAGGAGAAACGCACAGCCAAACGAAGCGCCAGGCAGCCCCGCACCTGAACCACAATTGTTGGAACTGCCACACGGACTAAAGGGATTGCGGTGCTCCCGGGGACTGGACTCTGGTAATTGGCCCTCGGTCAGTCCTGAAAATTGGCTGACAGCGAGGGAACTTGCAAAACAATATCGTAGCAGATGGCAAAAGGGTTTGTAACCACAATGGGACAAATATGCACCACCCACTGGAGGATTAAAATTAGATCAGCCGCTGGCAAACCACAGGTCCCATAATGCAACAAACTAAAAAGGAAGTGATTCCAAAACGGGCGGGGACCATCGGAAGATAAAAAGACATTGAAAACTTTACCTGTGGCAAACTAACGGCGTGATTTGGGGCAGGCACACCTTAGAAGAAGTTTCAAGCCGAAACGAAACATGTTGGTAATGATGCCGTGTCCCGTTGCTCTGCATGTAATAAATTGATGGAGGCAAGTTTGTGTTGCGACTCGTTCACCTCTTGAGGGGGATTGTTGAAATATATGTCGGCTTGTTTCTGCCGAGGAGAAACGCACAGCCATACGAAGCGCCAGGCAGCCCCGCACCTGAACCACAATTGTTGGAACCGCCACACGGACTAAAGGGATTGCGGTGCTCCCGGGGACTGAACTCCGGTAATTGGCCCTTGGTCAGTCCTGAAAATTGGCTGACAGCGAGGGAACTTGCAAAACAATATCGTAGCAGATGGCAAAAGGGTTTGTAACCACAACGGGACAAATATGCACCACCCACTGGAGGGTTAAAATTAAATCAGCCGCTGGCAAACCACAGATCCCATAATGCAACAAACTAAAAAGGAAGTGATTCCAAAATGGGCGGCACCATTGGAAGATAAAAAGACACTGAAAACTTTACCTTTGGCAAACTAACGGCGTGATTTGGGGCAGGCACACCTTAGAAGAAGTTTCAAGCCGAAACGAAACATGTTGGTAATGATGCCGTGTCCCGTTGCTCTGCACGTAATAAATTGATGGAGGCAAGTTTGTGTTGCGACTCGTTCACCTCTTGAGGGGGATTGTTGAAATATATGTCGGCTTGGTTCTGCCGAGGAGAAACGCACAGCCAAACGAAGCGCCAGGCAGCCCCGCACCTGAACCACAATTGTTGGAACCGCCACACGGACTAAAGGGATTGCGGTGCTCCCGGGGACTGGACTTCGGTAATTGGCCCTCGGTAAGTCCTGAAAATTGGCTGACAGCGAGGGAAGTTGCAAAACAATATCGTAGCAGATGGCAAAAGGGTTTGCAACCACAACGGGACAAATATGCACCACCCACTGGAGGGTTAAAATTAGATCAGCCGCTGGCAAACCACAAGTCCCATAATGCAACAAACTAAAAAGGAAGTGATTCCAAAATGTGCGGGACCATCGGAAGATAAAAAGACATTGAAAACTTTACCTGTGGCAAACTAACGGCGTGATTTGGGGCAGGCACACCTTAGAAGAAGTTTCAAGCCGAAACGAAACATGTTGGTAATGATGCTGTGTCCCGTTGCGCTGCACGTAATAAATTGATGGAGGCAAGCTTGTGTTGCGACTCGTTCACCTCTTGAGGGATATATATATATATATGTATATATATATATATCTTAAAATAAAATTTATTTCATTGGAAGGTTACAATGTGATCATAGGAAAGGAGTTAAAAAAAAGAAAGGCCATGGACATAGATTAAACGTTTTATACTTCAAGATATTTCTCTGTGAACACTTTGGGGCCAATTAGGATGGCGGGCGGATTGCCCCCGCCAGGCTGGCGGTAGCCACCGCCAGCCTGGCGGGGGCAATCTGCCCACCATCCGCACCTAGATTCCCCCCTGCCAAATTAGGATGGCGGGGGGACCACGGCAGACGGAAAGACCGTCTGCCACTTTTCCGCCCCGGTCGCCTTGCGACCGCGGCGGTAAAGGTTTAATATGGTGGCGGTGTCTAATAGACACCGCCAGCCATATTATGAAGGGCATCTTTAGGTGCCTTTCTGCGGCGGCAATGCCGCCACGGAAAGGCATGCGGTCTTCACCCTGGGGGCCCCCTGTGGGCCCCCAGAGTGACGGAGAGGTGGGGGTTGCACACAGGGGGGTACCTGTGGTACCCGCCTTCATTTGCATAAACAAAGCGGCAGGCACCGCGCGGACCTGCCGCTTTGTTTATGCAAAAGCATCAATGCATTTTTAGCATTGTGGCGGGCGGTGCAGAGAGCACCGCCCGCCACAATGCTAAAAATGCAGGATGTGCCCTGCGCTTTATACTTCAAGATATTTCTCTGTGAACACTTTGGGGCCAATTAGGATGGCAAGCGGATTGCCCACGCAAGCGGAGGCAATCCACCCACCATCCGCACCTAGATTCCCCCCGCCATATTAGGATGGCGGGGGGACCACGGCGGACGGAAAGACCATTCGCCGCTTTTCCGCCCCGGTCGCCTTGCGACCGCGACGGTAAAGGTTTAATATGGTGGCGCTGTCAAATAGATACCGCCAGCCATATTATGTAGGACTTCTTTAGGTGCCTTTCTGCGGCGGCGATGCTGCCACGGAAAGGCATGCGGGCTTCACTCTGGTGGCCCCCTGCGGGCCCCCAGAACAAAGGAGAGGTGGGGGGTGCACACAGGGCACCGCGCGGGCCTGCTGCTTTGTTTATGCAAATGCATTTTTAGCATTGTGGTGGGCGGTGCAGAGAGCACCGCCCGCCACAATGCTAAAAATGCAGGATGTGTCCGCCACTGTGGCTGGCACATCCTAATACCCCCCACGGGACCCCCGCTCTTATGGCGTGCGGTTCCGAATTCCGACAGGATGGCGGGCGGACAAAGTCCGCCCGTCATCCTAATGAGCCCCTTTATATGTAGACATGGGAAAGAACTAGATGAGACTGCTCCCAAGACGAATTGAAAGATGATTGGACAAAGGCAGGAGAAGAAGCAAGATGAACTTGAACATTTCTTTTAACTGTTTAGTGCGGGATTCTAGAGTAGGTTAACACTTTTTTCCTGCCATACCACTTGTCTGCATGAAAGCTGAATGCTATCTGTTTATGATGAAGGCTGAATGCTGATTTGCCATCCTACCCAACCTTATTGCTCATTGAAGTCGCGATTGCTCCTGCATAATTATGTTGCTTTTAGTAAACCTCTCTTTGTAGGAAGTTCACTGATTTTGATTGCTGGAATTTAAGCTTCATGCTCTAACTCTCACTCTTGCCTCTCAAACTTGTACTCTTTATGGGTTCCTGCTAACAGCCATTTCTTCCCATTTTTAGAATAGGGACTCTTTCCTTTATGGAACGCTCTGTATTGTATTATGTGCCATGACTTATTCTAACAATATTATATTATCAGTTCTGTATTCTGATTAATGCATTTAGCTAATTGAATATCGAATAAAAAGAAATGACTTACTTTTAATGAAAATACAACTCTTAAAACATATTGAACCTCTATTGACTAATATAGGGTCGCTTTGATTTAGGGCAGGAAGACATCCTCACCAAGCCCACAGTCCACTTGTTCCATCTAGAGGAGGGGGAGTCACTGGTGCTAGTGTGGGAATTTATTGAAATAGAAAAGGTTTTGACACCCAGCATCTCACTCAATGATTGCCACACTTTTTCGTTCTTCTATGTGTGGGCTTTACTCCCCTGCAACTTGATCACAGGGATGCATGTTATTTGAAAATCTGCACTTCCAATGAAAATGCTTGGAGATGTACCTCGGCCAATATGGGGCTTGCAGATTCTGGTTTTCTGTGTGTAAGACAGCTTGAAGTGAATTTTCATTTGCCTGTCAGTGAAAGTATTCTTCTTCTTTGAATTTGTAGCACTCATGGAATATGGAGGTTACTGTGTTAGAAACAAAGCATTGTTAGAGGTGATTTGCTACTTCTGGCTCGCTGTGGCCATTTATAGTGGTAAACGAAGGCATTTACCCACAGTGTTGTTACTTTAAATGTGTTCTGTGTTCATTTTGTTTGCAGCATATGTGCTTCTAACCTCTACCATGTCTTAGAGAATAGGCCTGAATACAAGTGGCACAATGTTTATTACATCTGATAATTACCAGGTGTGATAAAGATTACACCCTCTGTTAAATTTCAGCAGGTCAAACACCCAGAATTTTACAAGGGGATGGCCCAAAACCTACAGGGACATGTACATTTTGGTGTGTAAGCAACAAAATCCAGCATGACATAGCCAAAAAGTGCAGAATGTGTAATATATATCATATCATGTAAATTCTGAACACCTTTGTGTCAGATTTTTTTTCTGCATAATAATTATTGCATTTAATATTGACTACTCGTAATTAGGGTCATGGCCTTGGCCTATCAAATTTGTAACCAATGGAGACTCAAATACCTAAGGGGAGTGATGTGGTTATCCATGTGAGGACAGTGGTATCAGTGTTCCTGGGATACCAGTGGTAAATGAAAGCACCCACAGGGATACTGCCCAGTGAGCACTGCCTATGACGGGACTACAATGAAAAAGTCCTACATATTAGACCATATCTTGTGTATATCTAAAGAGACCCCAAAAGGCAATGGGGTATATTCACAAGGGCGCAACTCCGAGGTACAGCATCAAAAGCAGAGATAGATTTAACACCCCTTTCACAAGCTGGTGCAGACTGCGGATATCGCCAGTATTATCGCAATAACTGTCCAAAAATGTACCTCCGTGGTGGAAACCACCAACTAACCCTACGCAGTGGATGCTACCATGTCCCCAAAGGCTGTGGGGCAGAAAGCGGAATTGTCGCACTTTACATCTCCCCCTGCATGCGCGTGCGTTGTGGTTTGTCCCTGCATACGCCAGGCCTGAGTAGGGGTGTGAACAGAAAGCCCTCGCACTTCAACAATGGTTCTCATTTTGAATGGACAATGTCTGCCAGGGCAGCACCTCCCAGACCACCACGAGTCCTGCCCGAGCGTGGTGGGGCCTGCGTCCCTGTGCGCCTGCTGCACCATGGACCCCTGGTCCCCAGACCCCTTATGCCTGCCCCAGCGCACCAACGAGGTTCCGCTCACCTGCCTACACCGGCGTGTGTCAAACAGGGCCCACCACGTGCCGGTGAAAGCTACAAGCATCAGGCCTGCAACTTGTGCAGCCTCCGCAGACCATCGCTGGCCCCCGATGCTGGCCCACAGTACTCCTTTCTCATTTACATACTCCACCGGCGTCCTCTTCAGCCCAGTAGGCCCCACATGTGGAACTGTGTTCTGAGTCCTGAATGCCAGTGACCCCAAGTCCGTGGCAGCGGCCACAGCACCAGACTCCCTTCGATCAGTGAGGCATAGTTCCATATGGCAAGCATGCAACACGTGGTGCCACTAACTCTGTTCAACGCAAGCCAGCGACACTCGGTGAATGGCCCGTGCTGACCGCTGCTTCAGGCACATACAATTTTTAATTCAGCCTTGATTCATTTATGGCTTACTTGATGTCATTGTACGGGCCTCATCGCAGACTGCATCCCCTTCCAGGACCGGTGCCACTGAGTCTGTTTCCCAAGACCCACATCACATTCTGTTTGGTTTCGGGGCGACTGAGTCCATGGACTTGGGTTCATCATCTCCATCATGTCAGTGATACTGTCTCCATGGCGAAAACGATGCCGTGGCAATATACTCCTCAATTTGCCGCTTTCGGATATTATCCAGCCTCTGCATCATGCCCTGGAGGACACCTTCCACTGTCCGCCGCAACCCTCTGCCACATGCACCTCGGACATTAATGAGGACCCGCCCAGTTCACAAGGCCCATCTGACTGCACTGGAAGTCACCGCTCCGTGGTGGTGGGCCTGTTCTGGCCGCAGTGCATCCTGGGCCACTGACTCTGTGCTGGTCACGTCCGGGACCCCCTTCTCCTGATATATTGGATGACCTCTGTGACGGTGGTGTTGGGGTCATCAACGCCATGTGTCTGTGTACCTGCACTGACCACTACCTCAGACCTACACTGCGGTCAGTAGGTCACACATGTGCAACTGTGTCTTAGGTAAGATGTAGAGGAGTCCACACCATTGGACATGCCTCATCGCAGGCAGCATCCCCAACAGCACTGGTACCACTAACTCCATGCACAATGAGTCATGGGTCCTTTATGTTTGTATGGTTATGTCCTTTACGATGTACACTGTTGTCGATTTCTGACTGCACCAGGCAGCCCTTGCTGGCTGGTGTGCACTCACCCCACACACATCCAACACAGGTGTCACTCGGTATGTGTGTCTGCTAATAAATGTGGCTGTGCGCATGCGCACGTAGCCATTCACACCATCTGAGAAAGCTTGTCCGTGTAGTCATTGTGTCAGCATGATGGGCACTGGTTCTGCAACGTCACAGTGTGCTGTCGTCATTGGACGTTACCATGTCACTTTAGCATTGGCAGTGACCCTGGACATGTTGCTGTGCATGCACACCCCTGCATGCACATGCGGTGTGTGCTGGTCCGGCACCACAAGGGTGTGCTAATTTGGCTGGGGCAGCAGGGCGTGGCTCGGACCTGGCCTCATGCAGGGAGTGCGGTAAGTGTTTCTCTGTGGTGGGGTGTAGTCGCCACCAGGGCCACAGTGGTCCATGTTGCATGTTGACATGTAGGAGCACATCGCACACATGTGAGGGGGCTCGTGGGAGGGAGGGGCAGCTATGTGGCAACGTAACACACAGTGGAGCCACTCATGTGCCACGTGCTGGGCATATCATTCAAGAATCCCAGGGTCGCAGACATCCCACCACACCCACCACAGGCCTCTGTACATCTCCTGCATGCATGCAGATGGTGAAGTTACTGTAGGGATGAAAGGCCCTTTCTCAGCACTATCAGGCGGTAGCACAACTACAGCTCCGAGCAGGAACTTGCATGTGGCCAGCATCCCCTGGCAGATACTAGAGCATTGGCTTGTGACTCCTACACTACTCACTGCCTGATGTGGGACCAATGTGTACACCTCCCACACACAGGAGTCCATGGTCGCAGTCAGCATACGTGAAATGGCCTTCACACATACTCCCACGCTCCCCCAGGCCTGAACGCAGACACTGCTCATTGCACCGGGCTGTGCTATTTCATCTACAGGTCTGGCGCAAAGCAAGCCAGTGCCACGTCTTTTTTTTTTTAATTTTTTTATTTGCATCACGGGGAACAACCAAACTTATATACAGCAAAAAAAAAGAAAAGAAAAAAACAGCAGATACTAAAACAGATCCTCAACTAAGTAGTAATAAAGTAAAAACTAATTAAAGAAACAATTTTATGACATAATTAATCCCCACATTCTGCCCACTTTCCGTTTAGTCTGTAGACCCCTTGTACTTGCAAGAGAATGCTCCATATTGTATATTTCCTTAACAAGACTCCACCCCTCCATAACCATTGGTGGATTCTGTTGAACCCACACTCTAGAAATAGTCAACCTAGCACAAGTAATTAAAATGTTCAGTAGATCACATAGCACATTGTTTTCCCCTGACACTCCCACAAATACGTATTTTAATGAAAGTATAACAGGACTACCAAGTTTAGTAGAGACAACTTTGGTTACTCCATTACAGAATTCAGCAAGATTCGGGCAAGAAAAGAACATATGAATAATATCAGCCCCCCTTAAATCACATTTTGGGCATTTTGTACGATCACTGAAGTTATTATTTGTTGCCCATTTAAGAGTCCTATCCGGTGTATAATACAGTTGACATATAGTTTTAAATAACTGCAATTTAAGATTTGAAGATTGAACAGCAAGATTAAGGCTATTTAAAGATGAGGTGATCAAATCTGGTGCTACTTCCATTGCCAACTTGCTGGTCCATTTTTCCGCCAATTTAGGAATATCATTAATGTTGTACCCCAAAAATATTTTGTACCCAATACTGATCAGTGCTTTATCTGCTTCTCTGCAAATACAGTTCCAAACTTCAGAATCTGTCAGAGAGGTAAGTTCTATCTTCCTTAGAAAATAGTCCCTGATCTGATAATATTTAAACCTAGCTCCTTCTGACAGATTATAACAAGCCTTCAGTCTTTCAAATGATAAAAATCCCCTATGATCGTATAAATCTCCCAGCAGATTAATACCACATTTTGATAGTACGCAACATGCTGTATCCTTAAAACTTTCAGGTAAACCCGGATTAAACCATAGAGGGGTTTTATCATGAAATAAAGATATTTTACTCTTGATAAGAATAGAGCGCCAAATATAAACTGTGTCCCGTACCGTTTTAAACTTTACACGTTTAAAATAATTGGGGTCATTTAGTCTGTAAAGTTGGAGTTTAGGCGCCATCTCCCCGCACTCCGCTGCCGTTTTCGTTGTAGCAGTTAGTGTGTCAGAGCGCCGGTGAGCTCGCAAACTAAACCAGCTGATTGCCGCCCAACCGTTCGATACTGCAGGAAGAAGGCGCTGCAATCGTATGGAGCGGAATAATCCCCTCACCCGGCTCTCAAACAGCCAAAAGTCGCAGCATCCGCCCTGGCTCCAACCACGTTTTCAGTATCGCCCAGCCTCAGGTAAGCCACTCTCAGCTAAGCTGCGTTATCAAAGTCGGCACAACACAGCCGTATCAGCTCGGCTCCGCACAACCGGTGAAACCTCAATCGCAGAACGCCGTCTATTTTAGTTTCGCCTAGTAATCGAATCCTATCTAATTCCTCTCCACAAAGCAGTAAAAGACGTGGTCCGCCATAACCAGAGCCCAGTCCTCAAACAGCGTTCCTCCGCACAGGCAATGTCAGTCTGCCATCTTGGACCGTGCCAGAGCCACCTCAAGCAGAGCCACTTATGCAATGGCTTGCCATCCCGACACATGCGCGAATCCAGTCACGTCGAGCTGTACTGTGCACGTCTGCTGCATGTCCTGGGGGCAGTGACCTTGGCAGTGCTGCTGATAAGTTACTGGCTGCGCTTCCGCCTTGCGGACGTCACCTGCGTTCAGCCTGTGTTGCATTGTCGCTCGTGCATATTCGAGTGGTCCATGCATGTCTACCTCTCCAAGGTAACGGTAGCTGACTTGGCTTTCGACGTGTGTGTGCGCCCCCTGTTGGCCCATGACCAGGAATGTCACTGTGATGCTCATGTGTGGCATACATGACTGTTTGGCATGCAGGCTGGGAACTGAGCTGGTGAGATTGCACGAGTCGTTGTGTGCAGTGAGCACATTGAGCCACTACCCAATTGGGCTTTGGTACACATTGGCTTGAGTGGTTGGAGTCAGCACATCTGTCCGGGTCAGCTGATGGATTACGTCGGCGACATGTCGGATGTGTTGGATGTCGATGGCTCATTGGTGCTGTTGGCCTATACTGCTGCACTCACATTCATGGATGAGTGACAAGTTACCTGCAGCCACGACTGGATGTGATCGATTGCACGTGTCCCGATACCTGTTTGCAGGTGGTGGATCTGGTTACATGTCCCAAGACGACAGTGGACATGGCTACGTTGTCCTGGACACATGATCCTGGCGCGGACAACCAACAAGGGTTGGCACTGACTTGTGTTGGTGCTGGACTACCCCGAGGAGGACATGGGCGCTTTCCAACGTTCCTCATTCAGGCATGCTTCTGCATTGGTCTGCATATCGTGGCACTTCTCTTGGCCGCATTGATAAAGTTTGCACACTTTCACTTGTCTCCAACTGTGTTGTGTCTTGACTTGTATGCCAATGTGTGTGTCATGGACTCTTTGGCTCCCTGCCATATGTGCATTGCTACCCCATCTGGACTGTGGGTTTCTACCTGTGCATTCTCATGTCCCTATGTCATGCTTTGCCAGGTGCGTATGGCCGTTTACCGGCTATATGCGGGTGCACTTGTGTCCTGTGTTCGTTTGTGCAAATGTTGGTGTTTGTACCACATTGTGTTAGATGTTGGGGCGCTGTGCTTCCTATGTGTGTGTGCTGCATTCTGTGTGGGATGTCCCTTCGGCTCTGATTTGGTTCGCCCTTCTCCCTTTCGGGCAGTGTGGTTTTCACTTCTGTGTATGTTGCGGGCCTGGCGGTGCTTATCCCTGCTTTCCTCATCGCGCTTTGGCCCATCACATCTTTTTACGCTTTGGGGTTTGTGTTTTTATCTCCATTGCAGTGGTTGCATCGCGGACATTGGCGCATTTTCGACGAACTATCACATAGTACCGCGGTGTTGTGAATTCCACGTTAACACAGGGTTATTTTCCTGCGATCGGCTGCGATGTGTAAAGGTGCGTAAGCATTTTATGGTGATATTTAGCACACGTTCTTGTGAATATACACCAATGAGTGTAGATTACTTTCTTCTAAACTTTTCTCACAAATACTTTTAATTGCACGCTGAGTTCAGTTAAAACGCTCTTTATTTATATTTAGAAAATAGGTTTTACAAAAGTTACTTTAATGTTGATAAGTGGAATTGATTTAACAACGTTTCACATTGGCTTCCATATATAGGAATGAATCATAGTTTCTAAAAATATCACTTCATTTAGTATCCTCATGTAGTTTCTGTTAAACACAGCTCTGAGAAAAATGGCGAAACAATTATATAACTCATTACTTTTCCACTCAGAAGAAAATTAAAAACACCTGAACCAGTTCTTATTAAATACGTTAAAGCAAATGGGTCTAAAAGCATCTTTCTCATACATGGAACATAACAAAGAAAAATGTAATGTTTCTATACCATTAATGCACAAAGCACCTCACCCTATCACAGATCTATTTCACAGGTCCCTTGATCCGGTTGCACACTTGTGACATGCTGGTCACCTGCACCCAGTCCTGATTTTTTAGCCAACAGTGCTACTGATGCTGCGACCTTTAAGTCCATGATTGTAATGGAAAAGGATGAACCAAGTGCGTCAGCATGCAACCTACTGTTTGCTCAAAGGAAATGACTGGAAGTCGGAGAACCTCATGACAGAGATCCAGCTGGCAATTATCTTCTCTTATCCAAGACTTCCTGTGACAGTCTTTATTCTTAGGTCCTTCCTGTCACAAGAGACAGCCAACTGCACCTACTCACCACCACTAACATATGCCTATTCTGCACTTAAAAGGGGCATATTTGCAAGTCCTGTGCTCCACAGAAAGTCACTTTTTGTTGTGGTAACACACATGGATTAGCCATATTATCAAGGCCATGTAAAGCCAGCCTATGTTGTAGATTTGGAATAAGGCGAGGCAGCGCAAGTTGTTGCCTTGCCTTACTTTGCTTGAAAGAGGTGTTCCATGGGTGTTCTTTTGGGTGTTCCCACTGAACATCCATGGTTTTTGAAGCTGCCCCGGATTTAAAATGTCAGTTCAACTTTGGGCAGCTCCAAAATCTTGCGCCTCCCTAGAGCAGGTGTAACTGGGAGAAATGTTTATATTTCTCCTTGATCTTTCCTCCGATCATGCCATCACCACACAAAAACCCTAGCACCATTGGGAAAATATTTTCACTTTTGGAATTCCATGTTTCTTTAGCATCAACAATTGTAGGGGTATTCCTTGTCCATTTCTATCATAGAAACGGATGCAATCCTGCCTTTAACAGGAATACATTTTTCACTGTTTTGATTGTGGAACTGGAGTGAAAAAAGTGACTATTCAAAAACACACAGATGTTGTGGCTCTGCAGAAATTGTTCAGGTCATCATTACCGTGGATTGCCCAAACTGAACACTCACAAATCGACATTGGCAAAGCCAACAAGCCTGGTCTATATAACGAGAGTGCTTAGTGGTTGGCTTTGCCAATATTTGTCTGTAAAGTATTATTTAAAACAAAGGGAAATAAAATAAATTTCAAATACTGAAGGAAAAGCAGCCTCATATATTTTGATATCTCAAAACTGTACATTAAATTTAATGTTTTCAATCTTTATAAATGGCATAGTTTAATTTTCATATATTTTTCACACAGGAAACACCAAATTTAGAAAGAATAAAGAAGTGTCCAAATATAAAGGGGAATATTTGCAAAGCCTAATTCACATACCACAGGATTCAGCCATTTGATCCTTTGTACTTGCCCAGGGAGCAGGTTTATAGGCTGCAAGGAGAAGTGTCATGCTAAGTACACGTTCTGCCTAAGATGCCAGCTGACTACAGCCGGTGGTCCATCTACAGTGCCATAAAAGCCTTTGCGTAACAAAACCTGTGCTTTCATGCAATATGTGGAATGCCGAAGATAAAACAATCCTTAAAGTTTGTCACTCAGTCATACCACAGCAAACATATCTGTTGTTAAACCAGTCAGCCTTAGGGTGGTCTTCCCCCGCACCTCTTGCCTCCACCCCTCCTATTTTTGCTGATCTTGTTATTGTTTTCCTTAGGACTCTGTGGACTTTACCACTCTAGCTAGTGCTGAAGTGCATGTGCTCTCTCTACCTAAACAAGGTAGAATTGCCATGCACCCATTTGGCACATTATATTTACTAGTTAGCCACTAGTAAAGTGGTTCACATGTACCCACGGCCTGTAAATTCAATGCTACCAGTGGGCCTGCAGCACTGCTTGTGCCCCTCACTTAAGTACCCCTGTAAAACATGTCTCAGGCCTGCCATTGTAGCCAATGTGTGCAGTCTTTAACTGACCTTTGCCAAATAAACCTTTTGCCAGGCCCAATTCTTCCTTTCCACTTGTGGAATTTGCGAATTTTTGGCAATTTTGCGGTCCGCAAATCGTGCCAAATTGGCAAAGAATTTACAATTCGCAAGCTAGCAGATTTTTTTGCTTGGTCGCGCTTCAAAAATACAATCTCGCGCGCGAGGCGTTTACTTACCGTGAATCTGAGTTCTGCGAGTTGTTTTCCTCCCGGTTTGCGTGCTCTGCGCCATTTTTGGATCTGGCTGCGTGATCGCGCAAGACTTTTCAACCATGAGTACGTCATAGCGGCCCGCCATCTTGCACTGCGAGAGTTTGAGAACGCGACCATGTCATAAGGGCCCGCGATCACGCATCGCGAGAGTAAACAATTGCAAACACGTAGATGCGATGCACAGCTGACTTCCGGCGGGAGATTTGAACAGCTCGCTTTCCCGAACTTGCAAAAATTGAAATTCTGCACAAGAAGTCCACCGCAGGCAGCATAAACCTTCTGTAAATGATGATTTGGATCAGAATAACTCCTCAGATTGACATTTGGCTGCGCTTTTTTGTGGAAGGAGTCCATTTTTGAGGGGGTGGGAGGAAGGAAGTGCCCCAGAGTTTCCAACTTCCTGTTCCTGTCCAGCAGGCTCCTCCCAGTGCTTTGTCCATGTCCTGGTCACTTTTCATTTGGATCTGGAGCTGGAAGGATTACTTTTTGTGGCTGCTGATGGATATTTGTATGAGAGGACTTTTTGTTTGGATCACTTTTGGATTACTTTTGGATTTGAGATTTTACAAGTAAGTTGGTGTTGTTTGTTTGGGGCATTGCAGTTGCTACAACTACAATTTATAAACTTTGTCACAACTTTAAAAAAATATATTGTGGGTAGCCACAGTATCCAATAGGCCCAGGGTTAGTCATGGGTGCATGATACAACTGTTTCTGTGAGTTTTGTTCAACTTAAATATTATTTTGTGATGGAATTGAATAGCTCACTGTTATTTATATGTGGATTTTTTATTTATTTTGGGGTGCGTGTAAAGCCACACTAGCCAGTAGGCCGAGGGGTAGTCAGTGGTGCATGGACCAAGGCTTTCTGTGTGTTCTCTTGACTTTAAACATTATTTAGGGCATGGATGGCATTGGATTGTGGTGATTTGTGTGTGTTTTTCAATTTTTTGGGGTGTTGTTGGGGCCTGGCCATGTGGGTGGGAGCCATTTTTAGGCCTGGTCCAGGCAGGGCCTTGCCATGCGGGTGGGGGTCAAGGGGCCATTTTGAAGCCAGGCAGTGTGCTTTGTGCCATAGGCCTGCACCCAGTCTGCCTCCTTTCATCCATTATGCCCAGGGGTACTCAGTGGTGCATGAAACAATCCTCTCTGTGTGATCTCTCTTCTATTAATGTAAAAATTAATTTTTGATTAGAAATAATTTTAATTTTTATTTTTGGTCTTTCCATTTTTGGGTGTGTTGTAATAATAATAAATGCCTAGTTGCAAATATTAGTTGAAGCACGACATATGCAACATTTTTTTTAACTGATGTTCCTCTGGCTTCCTTTGCTTTTAGTTGGACAAAGAGAACCACTAACCATCCTCATTGTTCATCATCAGTGCCAGGAAGAAGTCCTGCTGCGGTGTGTGCACAACGTCACGTGACGTCACGTGTGGCCACAGACAACTCTGCAACTCGTGCAACTGCAGCCTGCTGTTCTGACATCTGAAGAAGATGGCCCAAAGAAAGGTGGCCGTAGCTCCTCTACCAAGAAAGTTGCAAAGGGAGAATGACACAGATATTCTTGATGCAATTGGTAGAGTGGGTAAATGGGTTAAAGAGCTTTCATTTTGGTACAATTTGATAATTAAGGAAGAGGAGAGTAAATTGCATTCCGAGATAATAAAGCTATGGGGAAATTGTATATCTGAGCCCCCTGAAGTGGTCAGCAAAGGCTGGCTAGATTCCTTTTTTCTTTCTCAGAGGTTAATTAAACCAGCTAATTTAAGACGTAACCACCTGTTTACGGCCTATAGAGTTTATTGGACACCGGCCAAGCTGCATAAGATCACACAAAATAATTATTACTGTCCTCGTTGTAACTATAATGCAGCTGATGATATCCATATCTTTTCAGAATGCCCACTTATTCAAGATTATTGGAAAGCGGTTTTGGATTTTGTGGGCGATGTACTTTCAATAACCCTTATCTGCTCTCGTCAACTTATCTTTTTTGGTCTGCTGAAAGACTATAATATTAATAGTTTGGATACTCAGTTTATTTTCTACATAATAGCAATTGCAAGGAGACAAATTTGTATGGAGTGGAAGTCGGTGTCTCCTCCGAGATTCGCAGCATGCTTGAAATATATAATGGAAGTATGTAAAATGGATTTGGCTGGCACTAGTGCCAACACTGAGAATGTCTGGTCTAAATTGACGGTCTGGATAAATAGGTGAGCGGTCCTGTGATTATGCCAGAGGTTGTGTCGGTCCTGTCCTCTTTCAGGCCTAGGGCGCCTAAAATAGGCCTGGAGGAGTAGGATAAGGAAAGCAGCCTACCTCTGGGGATCCCTGTCTGCTATGATACTGTTTCCAGGGCGGACTCGAAGTAAAACAACAGTGTAAGAGGCAACAGTGGGGCCCACCTAGAGCACATATATTCTGGTGGCATATATGAGGACAAAAAAAAAAAAAAAAAAAAAGAAAGTTGCCAGTGCCACTGCAAGTAAGAAGGAGCAGAAGAAGCAAGTGGCACCATTTACCAAGGAGACTGGTGTGCCCACAGACACTTTTTTGGGGAAAAACAGAACTACGTCTGCAGCAGCGGTGTCCGCCGGGGACCAAGCTGGGAGCAGCACCTCAGCTTCATTGGTTTCAGTGCCACAACGCCAAGTTAGGCCCAAGGCCATGAGTGCTGCAGAGGCAGCCACTTTAATTACTCAATCATCATCGACCAGTGATGTTGGCGTTGACTCATCGCAAGAAAGTAGCAGCCAATCAACGCAGGGTGTAACTCATCTGATGAGTGTTCAACCACAGCCGCAACGACAACCACAGGTGCAACAAGGAGAGGCGCAAGGAGAGGCGCAAGGAGAAGCGCAAGGAGAGGCGCAAGGAGTGGCACAAAGGAGTGGCGCAAGTAGAGGCGCAAGGAGTGGTGCAAGGAGTGGCACATGGAGAGGCGCATGGAGTGGTGCATGGAGAGGCACATGGAGTGGCGTATGGAGAGGCGCACGGAGTGGCGCATGGAGTGGCACATGGAGAGGCGCATGGAGAGGCGCATGAAGATGCATAAAACTGTAGTTAGTCGGGGTAAGCTTGGTACCGGAGGCCAGAGAGGTAGTCTCCAAAAACACCACACTATCCAGTGGGAGGCGCACCTAAGAAAGATCCGGGCAGCCAAAAGTACAACAAATTCAAAATGTATCCATTGATATTGCATCTGATGATGACGAGGGGCTTATCGTGCCGGGGGGAGGTGAAGAAGCGACAGAAATTTTTTCTGGTACACACAGTACCCCTGGCAGCAGCACTGCAGTGGTAGCGCCCACACCCTCTACCCCAGCAACATCTATGAGGCACACTAAGAGTCTGGGAGACACACAAATGCAAAAAAGTACATCAATGAGCCTAAATGGGTTGAAGAGGTCTAGATCCTCCTCATCACATATGAAAACGGTCCAGACCACCATTAAAAGCATGTTTTGGTCGGAGGCGCCATTTGAACGCAACCACCCAATGGCACGTCTTTATAATGCAATGCTGGCTAAAATGTTAGCGCTGGGCCTTCTCCCTTTTTCTTTCGTGGAAGGGGTGGGTGTTCGTGAATTTGTGGCAACAGTCTGCCCTAAATGGAAGGTTCCTAGCCGGTCCTATTTTGCCAGAGTTGCGGTTCCAGCACTACATCAAGATGTGCTGGAGGCGATTGGGACAGCTTTGCAGAAGAGTGCTGTTCACACCATCCACCTGACAACAGACATGTGGACCGTTTGCCAAGTTCTTGATTACATGTGCGTCACTGCACACTGGGTCTCTTTTGCAGGGGTTAGAGAGAAGCTATCTGCAGGTGTTGATTGTGACACAATTTTTCAAGCTACTCGGAAACATGCATCAGTAGCCATGTTTGCCATGGAGAAATCTCATACTGCAGTAAACATTTTGGAGGAGTTTAACAGTAAGGTCTTTGAATGGCTGATGCCAAGAAAGCACATGATTGGTTATGTTTCAACGGATAAAAGCAGTAATATAGTTAAGGCCATGAATGATGGTGGCTATTTCAGAGTTCTGTGTTTGGCGCACAGTATTAACATTGTTGATCAAGATTTCTTGAAAAAATAAAACACAGTCAGCAAGTTACTGACCACCTGCCGAAGAATCTTCACACATTTCAACCATTCTTTTAAGGCATGGAAGTTGCTGAGGATCATTCAACGTGACCGTAGAGTGCCAGTCAAAGGACTCATCCAGGAGGTGGCAACACGTTGGAACTCAACCTTCTGCATGTTTGAGTGTCTGTTTGAGCAGTGCTTGGTAAACAATGAGTATGTCTTTACACTGTCTTCTTCTATGAAAGACATGAGGCTAGAGGTGGAGGAATGGGACCTAGTTATAAGCCTGACAGACATGCTTTGTCCTTTTGAGGTCTTCACATGTGAAGTCAGCAGGGAGGACTGTACTTTGGGCAAAGCTATCCCATTGTTGCGCATGCTAGAGCACCAACTGAAGGCGGTGTCTTCAACGTTCAAAGATGATACTGACAAGCAATACACATATCAGTTGGCGGAGAGCTTATTAACCCGCCTACTTGACAATGCAAGGCTTAAAGCAATACATTAAGAGCAACATTACATTTGTGCCACTATTCTGGATCCACGCTACAAAAAGGCAGTGGCCAGCAATAGATGTATTCCTTTTAAAGAAGCAGGTGTTTCAAAGTACAAACATTGGCTAGCTCTGTCAGCCACTCGGTTTGAAAAAGAGCGGCAGGAATTTGAACAAAACGCCACAAGTACTACTGAATCAGCAGCCCGTCCGGCGTCAAGGTCCACTTCTGTGGCTGAAGGCAGTCACTTTCCGTCAGAGCCGTTGCAAACAGCAGCAACCGTATCATCATCATCCTCCTCACCTGCACCAGGCCCAGCCATAATATTGTCGGAAGCGGATTGGATAACTCATCAAGGGTTTGCTCGTTCCAGTGCTGATGCAAAGGCCACAGATGATACGCAAAGTGGAGCATCCATGGATGGCCTTGAGTGGATGGTGCAGGCTTATCTGGATGACCCAACAGAGGTCTACATTGATCACAAACCATTGATGTATTGGTTTGGGAAAAGGGGTCAATGGCCACTGATCACTAAGCTGGCTCTAAATTATTTGTCTTGCCCACTCGCATGCGTGTCTTCTGAACGTGTTTTCAGTGCTGCTGGTGCCATTGTAACTTCAAAAAGGACCAGCCTCTCACCCAAAAATGTGGAGAGGTTAACAATGATCAAGATGAATCAGCACTTTATACCACCAGATTACAAAATACGTGAATCCACGCAGGAAAAAGAGGAGGACACCGACTTAGGTAGCAGAAGTTCTTCTCTGTTAGCTGACCTGCTCCTGTTGCAAGTCACAGAGTTTGAGGATGAGCTCTATTTCCCTGATACCTAGGTCTGAAATACTGGCTTCCTTTTTTGTCCTTATTCATGTTTTATTCCTGTGTGTCTTTCTTGCAACTTTTACCACAAGAACACTCTAATCACAACAAATCCATCACCAGCACTGTCTTCATCTTATTTCCTTATTGAAGGTGTCTGCATTCCTGAAGTTCACGATTTCACAACCCAGTCATGCTCCTCTATCCTCCTCCTCCAGACTCCCCCTATCCATTTCCCTCAAGGCAGATGGCTGGATTACGCAGAATCAAGAAACTGTTGCTTCGTAGACGAGTCCCCTCAAAAGAAGTGGGACTGGAATTACTGACTATATGCTGATTGCTAATGCTGACTGTTACTTTGGAAATTGACACTAGAGGCTGCCCTGTGGGGCTTAGCTTTAAGAAGAAGATGCGGACAAAAAGTGGGACAGGTAATGAATAATAATGATGAGATGGCATGAACTGCAGTGGACAACACTGGCTGTCTGGCTCTGTTGAAAGCAATTGATGTTTGTTTGTTGTGCATGAAATGAATCTTATGTGTTCTGTTATTATTTAATCTTTTACTTTTACACACTAAATCTAACTCAAATCTACTCTGTTTTTTTACCTTGTTTAATTTAAATTGTACTTGTACTGCAGGGGCCACTACGTTGCATTCTTTAATATGGAAAATGTCCTTGGACTCACTGTGTGTAGACTGTGACTGCATGAACAACATTGAGTTTGCCAATATACCATGATGATGAAGAGTCTTGATGATCAAAGTTACATAATATCTTTATTCTTTACAGTCACTCACTGGAATGGAGGCTGGATCATCATCGTTGGTTTACGGAAGAACTATGGCCATTTCGTGAGTGGAAAACAGGTAACAAAGTCAACAACAATCACAGCAGAACTGCATGTCTGTCTAGTCGTGGTATGGAGTGGCCGAGCCAGTGTAGTGTTCTTATGCCAGAGTCCAGACAGCAGTTCATGTAAAATTGCGGGTATGTGGCTTGCTGCATACAATTAGATATGCTTTGTCTGTCAGTGTCAAAGAGGTATGCTACATCAGGTTGGTTCACTCAGTGGTGCCTGCCTTGACCGTCTGCATGGCCCTGGCCTGCTGTGTGCTAATTATATTACTATCCTTGAAAAGGAGACTGAGAGTACGCACTTTAGAAATGATGCTTGTTGTATGTAACACTGTTGCCTCTGAAACTGAAAGTGTTATTTTTGCACTACACACCGTACCTTATATTTTTTCTCTGTGGTGTTTTTTTAATATCACTTCCTGTTTTTCCCTCAACAATTACAGGCCGGCTTTTACCCTGTTGCAATGGGAAAAACAATCATTAACTCAGGCTTACCATTAGCAATCCGCAATTCCGCATCCACCAGGCAGGCAGTGGACAGTGTGTCTGGGCGCCAAGATTGATCAACGGAGCGTCAGATGGAATGGAGGAGTAACGCGTATAAGAGGAATGGCTGGATGCATGCAACTTCCCAAATTGAACAGGACAACTATAACATACAGTTACAGTATCCTCTTCACTTCTCCTTATCTTTTAAATAATGTTATTGTTGTGAACTTCTATGAGTGTGACTGTGCGTTTGTTTGCTCTCTGCTTCAAATTCATCTCTCCAGCTATTTGATACGTTTCTTTGCTATTTCTGAAACTAATTTAATGTACTAATAAGTGTTTATTCTCTCCGAGGGCAGATAGGCAAGTGAAATTGCGTAATTACGGCAGCCCTGTACTGTCAAATAATGTTTCTTCATAGTTAGTAAGTTGTAGTAAGTACTACTTTTCAGTAACTTAACCATCTATTTAGCAAACAACTTCATGCATGCAGTAGTGCACTTCCTTTATGCCCCTTAAAAGATTTATGGATATCTTCGTATCCAAAGATTTGTTTTTCTTCATTTGTTGTCTGTCCATGCTGTGTTTTTTTTCCTCTCTCCACAAAACTTTCCCAAAAACCCCCATTCCCATCCAATTTTCAAACCCTAACCCTCTTCCCCCGGGCTGTGCGGTTTTCATTGAGGTGTGACTAAATGACAACAATAATTCCACACACTTTCTGGGGAAGATAAGTTCAAAGCAACAGAAAATCAATTTCAAGGATGGTGAAGGAATCCGAGGATATATTCTTACTGTGTACTGTACTATCTATCGTACTGTTCTAATGCTATGCTCAGGCCACTCAATGTTTCATTTCCTTTTTTTTCATATGCTGCTACTGCCAGTGTGTACCACCTACTACCACCACCACAAAAATGACATTTCATCTGTCCAGGATTCCAGAGCCAACCTTAATCGCCATTTGCCATGCACCCAGCCCTGGGCCGAGCCCTATTCTCAAACACGAATCACAGGTAAGATAAGCATTTTGGGGGAGGAAGAATAATGGAGTAGGAGGAGAGGAGAGACTGACGGTAATACTAGTAAAGTAGTAGGACAATTGAATTCACTAACTCTGTCAGTGGCACTTTTCTACAAATCTGGGCGAATAGACAATTTGAATCAACCAGCCAGTTAAGTTTCAGGAAAACAAACGTACAGTTGAGTTACCCCCCCCTGCCTCCCCCACAAAACAGTAAAAACGCATATGCTATGTTTAAGTTGCAAATAAATATTTATTTACACCCTAACAAAAATAAACTATCCCAAAAGACCCGACTCACCCCCCTCCCTAACCCCAACCAATGTCCATGAAATGTCCCCAAGAAAAGTTCCAAAACCCCAACGCCCAATTCCCACCCCCCCAAAAGTCTTTAAAAAAGGGGCAAGGGACAGTCTCTCCTCTACTTCCACCGGCGGTGTCCTTTGGCCAGGTGGTCATGATGCTCTCTGCCGACGTCCTGGAGCAGGGTTTTCAGCCTCGCCAGCTCCTGCTCAAGGTAGGACACTCTGAGGGTCAAGCGGTGCAGACGAGCCTTGCACCTGCTGTGGGGGGCAGGTGATTCTTTTGCTGCTTGGCGGTGGCGGGTGGCTGCGGGACCATGGCTCCGTACCGCTGAAGGCTTGCACTGACTGGATGACCCAGGGTGAGCGGAGGAGGATGCAGCTGTCGTGGATGTTGATGTCAACAGCGACTGCGTGTCCTCCTCCTCCTGGGCCACCAGCCGCCGATATTCCACGACAATTGCCTCCAGTTTCCGTTGCCGGGCCCGTAGCCAACTCCTTCCGTGTTAGTTTGGAAGGAGCATCTATATGAAGAAAGAAAAACATACTGTAACCAATGCTCCCTAAGATTAACACAAAATAATTCAGCAGAAAGTTGTGTCACAGTAGCACTACCAACTTGCAAGCTCAGTACATAACATTTGTGACACGTATCTATCTAACCTCCCACTTCGTCGCCCTCTGCTCTAACATTAGTGGGAGTTTCAGGAATTTCACTAGCACTATATGGACTCACTACATTAGACTCAGACAGTACATGTGTCTTCTTCTTCTCTCTTATTTAGCGAAATTGGTACATAAACTTGTGAAAGCCGGCATAATGCCAGCGCAGTCAACTTGCACTTGAAAAAAACAGACGCAAGCCATGATGACACAGACTTGCGTTACTGTTACCAGTCCAGTACATGCAGGTGGTGAAGCTCTTGCTTTTCTATTACGGGTGGCACTGGCCATACTCTGTTACAAAGGCTACTGCTTAATTAATTTAACTTTCACCCTGCCCTGCCCCTGACTACTACAAAAGGAAAATGAAGAAGATAATATGATCATCTATCCCTTCACAGGATATTTGTTTACATATGGGATGACATTTAGGTGCTTTGTTTTTGATTGAGCGAACACCAATAGGCCACACGTGAATAACAGAGTTGTAAAAAATTATTAACAGAGGCAGTGAGTGAGTGGTCACCGTAATCGCCGGATATATGCTGTGCTTGCAAACTACTGTTACTAGTCACGGTAGTATCCTGAAAAATTACAACTTCTACTTTCCTCGGCTTTGCTACTCTGGCAGGGACGTGCGGTGTTCCATGCTCTTCAAAGTAACACTCTTGATCCAGTGACCGTCTACTCTGTCTACTACATACACCTATGCTAACTATGAGGAAGATACCATCCAGGCAGGCAGGCATCCATCCATTCAAAGTAAATGTCAATCATTCTTCTTAATGTCTGACTCTCAACTGGACAAACCTTACTTTTTGTCACCGAAAAACAACCTGTTGCTTTTTTTTTGTAAAACGCCAGCCATGCATCCGTGCTTATTTGCATTTGGATTTGAACAAAAGGATATATTGCGCACACATACAGTTTCTGTTTCACCCACCCAGGCAGTCCTCTTTTCTTTTTCCTTCCACCCATCCTTGCTTCAGCCTTCAACCGGCCATGCATCAGATACCCAGCCACCTAGGACAGCATTCAAAAACAAGTATCATTCTTTGCCAGTCATTAATTTTCACTCGCTCGTCCTTCCTTCTTTCCCTTTTCGTTCATCCCATCCATCAAGTTCGTCTCTGATCTGACTTGGCTTCTCAATAAAACTTTCACAGCTGAGTTGAAGTCAAATTTAGAGGAGGCCATTGGTTACTCGTCAACTCCCGCCGGTATTGCTAATGAGAAGTCAAGGGTGACTGTCTTTTACCTGGTTGACAAAAACTTAGTTCTAAATTTGTAAGTCTTCTTAACAGTAAAGCGTACTTGTACTGTACAACAGATACACCCCTGCAGAGAGCCCACTCTGCAATCTCAATAAGTAAGGAATATAATAGCTTACCAATGCCCGCCACTACCGTGGCATCCCCCACAGCAGTTCCAGCTGCCTGTGGCACCGCATCCGACCCTGGAGTTCCCACCTCCGCGCTGGCCCCGGCACAGGTGTTCGGCTGTGCCGATGGTGTTACGCCTAGAAAAAACATTTAATATTTTTAGATGCCATATACACCACTCCCTATTTTGTCTAGGAATGAAAAAAGGTTACTAGTACTACATAAACCAATTTAATAATTTGTGACTCTCTAGGGGGAACTTCCTTTACGACGCAACTATTCCCCCGCACTACCATTACAACACGGGGATTACAACGAAAGTCATTACAACGACTTTCGTTGGAGGGCACTGTTGGATAGGGAATAGTTTAATTTTCTATCCAACACATTCCCTACTATCCACGGGGCCTGGAGTTGGAATAGAAAATTAAACTATTCCACTATCCAGCGCCCCCCAACGGAAGTCGTTGTAACAACTTGCGTTGTAATCCCCGCGTTGTAATGGCATGCGGGGTAAAAGCATGAGTTGTACTGACATACAACCCTCTCTAGTCTAAACTAAAAATTTCACTTTCTTCAGGGAAGGGTGTTTTTTATTTATGCTTAGCCATAACATGTGATGCTACACTTTTTGACACAACTGATGAATGTTTGCTTTTTAACACGCACCATTTTTCTCATAACAGACAGAAGCTTCCCTTCTACGAACAAGAGCAAGATCATCATAATTTCTTAGTTGGAGTCTTCAATGATTCATCCCCACCAAGGTTTTAAGTTCCAACCAGGTGAGGGCTCTCCCACAATTAATGCGTGAAATCAGCCACTTTTCGTCGTTCTCCGTTTGTTATATGACATTGATTTTAATAAATGTTTTTATATAATGCACATTTTAAATTTTTACAGAGTACACACAGAGCTACTTGTTTTACTTTTAATAAAGCTTTAAAACTTACATAGACTCTGTGGTTTTTGGTCATGAGTGAGTGAGCGAAAGGGTTTGCAATTTGCAAGAATGAGTCTGTGACTCTGAGAGGTTGGGACTCTGACTCCATAGTCTTATGTTCTCTGGGTTGTATAATCATTGGGGATCATCGCTGCATTCGGGAGCAAACTAATTACTCTCTGACACACTAGCTAGTCACTAAGGAGATTGGGGGTTCAACTTCTGGTATGAGTGAGGTATGTGGAAAGTCTAACTGCGCCTATTATAATTTATAACCAATGCCCTATTTCTTGTCCATAGTTCTGTATGTGCAGAATAGTCCCTGCAACAGTAGTAGTATGTCCTCCTATCCAATCAAAAAGTAAACTAGTATCTTATTCTTGGTGGCCATTGACATTTTATTGTTGGGAATTGTCAAAGCATAAACATTTAGAAGACTTCAATAGACATTATGGACAACCCAGACGACTGCACTCAGTGCCTAGAGCTATTGCTGAATAGGAGTTTTGTTTAACAGTACACCTTTTGCTAACTGTGCAAGCTTAGCTAGCTACACAGACAGACTAATAATAATCTGGTAGTAGCACAGAGAGTCATAGTAGAGGCAGGATAAGAATATAGAAACAGTCTACAAGAAGATCAAAGACGATTTAGGAAAACATAGAATTATGAGGAACGTTTGGAATAAATAGGTGCTGTAAAAGATAGGGAAGTATAATTAATAACATTAACAGGAAAACTTACTGGGGCCAGCAGAGGAGCCCTCGGCGGACCGATCCTGGCCTTCCTGTTGTTGTTCCTGCTCCGCTGGCGCCGCTACCTCCTCCTCTGTCTTCTTGCCCCTGGGGGAAGCTGATGTACAACATGAAAGAAAGACACAAACATGGATATTTGTTGTCAACCAAATGAAACATTTCAAAAAAACAATAACAAATTATTTCGGGGAAATAGACAACAATTGCACTAAATTTATTGACCTATCTGATGTGGTCTACTAGGATATTAGTATTGCTGGATTCGCAGACCGTCTACTTGTAAAGTTATGTAACTCTCTAAACCAACTACAAAAAGGTTCTACTAGGACTGGCAGGCAGCACTCCGCAGCACGCGAAGTGACAGAAACAGTCCGTCATGATTGCAGACATCTAAAAAGTTTCCTACTAAATAACCAGTCACAATATACTCAAACTATCAATCCACCACCACTATCTCTTGGCAAGAGTACAAAGGAAGGACTGGACTTGAGTCTCTAGTGTCTAGCATTACGCGGTTCTGTAAAGTACTCACTCATACATAATCACTCAGGCCAAATGAGCACAGAATTGAAAACAAGTAAGCATAGTAGCACCACAAGTGAGCAGGCGAGCACCTGCAATCACAGAAGCTTTTGAAACATAATTTACCTGCAATGTAATCGGCAGCATTCTTGCTCTTCAGAAAAAACAAATTGCACTATCATAACACAGAGCAGGAGAAAACAAAGTAGTGATTAAATACTAGCTACTACTACTCACCAAGGTCAGGGATCTCGACTCAAAGCAGGTCGAGCAGGTCTTGCTCCCGGTCCAGGATGTCGGACCACTGGTGCGTCACCTGGTTGTAGGTGCGCCGGACCCCAGACTCCCAATACCTGGCCCTTCGCCCCATAGCTGGCAACGCTCCCGGAGCCCGTACCCGGCACCGGGCCTGCCGCAACGATCTTGGGGAGGTGCCGCTGGACGAAGAAAACCAGTGCGGCCACCTCCACCACGCTGAAGATCTCCCGGGCTACTACTGCCTCTACACTTAAGCGCCAGCAAGGGAGCCGGGTACGGTATGTGGGACCCTTCCCCTTCATGTTCTTCCCGGCTCCCTTTGCCATGGTCCTGGGCAGGAAAGGAAAATAAAATAGGAAAGAAAGAATAGGGAAAAAGTAAATAAAAGAAAAGAGTTAAAAAACAGTAGTTTTAAGTAACCAAAAGTAGAAAAAAACAAAATATAGATGTAGAAAAATAAAGAGATAGATAATGAGTAAAAAAAATTAAAGCAAAGTTCAAAGAAACAAAAGATTGCAAAGATTAAGGGAGGATTGAAAAATCATGCCCAGAACCATAGCAATGAACGAAAAACAAGATGGCCGTGCCCATTGCGACCACGTGGGTAAGTTTGCGCGATATTACCCCCGCGAGCATGCAAAAACGGACGTGAACACATAATTGCGGCCCGCACGTAGGAAATACACAACGCGAGCATGCAACTGGCGGGCAGAAATGGAAATACGCAACGCGAACACTGAAAACAACATGGCCGCGCCCATGTATGACTGCATGGGTAACTTCGCGGTCGCTGTGCTGAAAAAAAACCCACGAATATGCAAAGCGCCCAGCGAACACGCAAAAATCAAAAAATCCGCAAATTCGCAGATTTTGCAGACCGCAAATTTGCTTTCGCACGAATTTGCGTACCGCGAATTTGCAAATTTCGCTCATAGTTACTTTTTAATACATAAAAGTCATGCCTAGGGAAGGCCCTGAACTGCCCAGAGGGCAGGGTGAAGTGTATTTAAAAAGTTGTACATTACATTTCAGTTTTACATGTCCTGGTAGAGACAAAAATCATAAATTTGTTTTTCACTACTGCAAGGCCAACCTCTTCCATAGGATAACCCTGGGTTACCTTAAACTTAATAGTTGATAACTTGAAAATTGGGAGCAGGTGGACAGGTCGAGTTTGGTTCCTAAAGAATTGTGATTTAAAGCCCTCTTTAATGGTAAAGTAAGATTTTAAGTCCCAATTCTGAAAATTGCAGTTTCAGAGGCGGCACAACCCTCATTTGGTGCCTGCAGCCTGTCATTGGGTCACATGACTAGGTGAAGCTGGCAGTGATGTTTGTCTATTGCTCCTAGACAGGAAGCCGATGGGAGTCTAAGTTCTGACAGGATGGGCCAGTCTGACTTAACAAGAGGGAGGATCTGTCTCCTACCACACTTGCACAACATAAAAGGCACTGGATAGAAACACACACAAATGGTTTGTCACTACTCTTTTGTGTCCCCAAAAAAGGTGGAACCTGGGCAGGGAGCAAGGGGATGCCTGACAACTCAAGAGGGTGGAAACCTCTATAACCTGCTCCTATTTCAAAGTGGACACCAAGTATAAATAATGGAACCTTAGACCCAGTTTCTCTGTGCACATATGGACCTGTGGAAGACTCAGAGGAATGGCTGCTATGCTCCTTTTTCTATAAGAAGGACTACCACTGCACTGCCCTGTTGTGCTACCAAGCTGCCCTCCTGCCTGAGTGAGAAGGACAGGACCTACATCTTGAACCCAGGACCACCGGAGTTACTCCAAGGGCTAGTTGGCTGGCCTAATATTCAGAGCCTTAGGGACAGAACCAGGATTCTACCACCTGTGAGTTCTGCCCTCCCAAGTGAGCCACCCCAGTCCTGGACCCTTGCAAGTTGGTGTGAAGGTGCTCTACCAGCCATCTGTGGTCCCAGCTGAACTGATGCAGTGAGACGCATTGCCTCGCAAAATGCCACATTGGAACTGCTGTACAACAAGTCCCCAGCGCAGGACTTCACATAACAACCAGAAGGGAAATGTCATTTACAGCTCAGTCTAAACCATGTGTGCCATTTCAACGCATGCGAAACAATGCTTGCCTTAACCACGAGTATGACTTAACGCTCTAGATGCAAAGTGGATGGGTGGGGAGAAGAACAGGTAGGATTGGGACAGGAAAGATCGGGACATGGCTTGATAAGTAGAGCTGGGGCCAGGCGGATGGAGGGGTTGAGTAAGTTTCAGGGCTGGGGGACGGTTTTAGGGCTCAGGGCAGGGGGAGCTGGGGTCGGGGTAGTTTTGTGGGCTGGGGCTGGGGGCTGGGCAGGTAGATTACAGGGCTGGGGGCTGAGTTTTTGGTCTCAGGGAAGGAGGGCTGAGGTGTGATTTTTACCAGGCATAAACCTTTACCAATCATGCCTTCACAACAACATTTGCGTTAAATGCATGAGTGGTAAAGGCATTCGTGGTATGGACGTGGCCGTTGTGAAGACGTTGTTAAGGCATGCATGGTTTAGGGAGTCATTGTTCCATCATACAACCCAGCCCACAGCCTCCTTGGTAGTGCTGCTGCATGAGATATCCTTGATGTAGGTCTTTGCATCACAAGACCCTTGCAAATGGCATCCCAGACAATGATGAAGGACTCTGCATCACAAGCCCTGAAACTTCTATGGAACCGGCTGGAGCCTGACGCATCTTCAACACAGGATTTGGAATCACAAGCCCCTCGTCAACATCAACATTGATGACTACGCAGGATCTCACATTGCAGCCTCGCAGCTAATAAGAATGGTCACTGGCACAACGCCTCCTCTACACAGAATCTCACAACGCTCTGCAATGAGGATTTAAGGTATTTGTCAGGGGGCCTAACTGAGTCCCTGTAGCCGGTGCGGGCTCCACTACCATTGTTTTGAACCTGTGACTTTGTCTAGGTCTAGTTTTACCAGAAAATCACTGTTGGTGCTTTATGCTTTTTGGTGCTTTTTTTTCTTTCATTTTATAATTGCATATCTTTGATTCTACAGATTGGATTTTTGTCATTTAGGTCTTAAATTATTTATGGAAGTTTACTTTTTCTCTACATTTGTATGAGATTTTTAATGTGTTTTGTTTCACATGATTACTACTTGAATTGCTGCATAAATACTTTACACATTGCCTCTAAGTTAAACCTAACTGCTCACGTGCCATGCTACCAGAGAGTTGTTGCTGCTTGAGGAGGGCTTCACCTCTTTGAACCAATAACCCAATTTCTTACATCTGTCTTGCTGTTTGCTGTGCTTTTGCAGGTAATCTGGGAGGGGTTGGGAGCTACAGTGCTTATTTGAGAGGGAGCATCAGAACAGAAGATGACGGACCAAACTAGGAAACATATGCACACTCAAAGAGTGCTTAATGGAAAAGAAAAAATGAGTCATACAAATGTGTGTTGTGTAAGGATAAAAGTCACCGAATCAATATGTTGGTAAAGAGGGTGTGCTCTGGGGAGGGGCTAACATAAGCAGAGAAAGGCAAGCCTTCGAATAAAAAGTAAGCAAATGACAATGACATTAAATCCAACCAATGGTAATCAATGGCCCAGCTGTAAATCCCTTGTAAGTTAACAATAGGCCAATTACAACAAGACAACTTGCACTGTATGGAAGGCTCGACCTACAAAGCCAATTTGCATGTATACGTTAAAATTACACAAGAAAGTTTAGTGAATAAGCCTCACTAAGCACTATGCCAGGTTGCAGGTAACCAACATAATTGACTGGAATTAGAGGTAGCTACACTCAAGTTGATTCAGTTTTAATCTCTATGTTTTTACTACATAAACAACTTTCATTTTGCATGGGGCTGGCACTTTTCTCACTTCCATGCATGAGCAGCACTTCCTCTTCAGTTTTTTTTTTAAAATGTGTATTCTGGTATTTGTGGTTATCAATTATAAAATTAGAATGATAAAAAGCAGAATGCAATTGAAAATGTTGGATTGGTATATAGGCATGACAACATGGAAGATCAGGACAAGAATCTTAAAATGTGGCAGCACCATGAGGTGCAAACACGCTGCTACCAAATTAACTGAACATTTCTTACAAAATGGTCCTAATGAATGAACGAATGAGGTGGCATTTATAAAGCGCATGACCACCCATTCTGTCCATCAATTGTTCTTTTTGCATTTGGCAACCCAAGTGTGACGGGTATGCCCAGACGTGGGTCCCATGTTCTCCATGCCACTGAAGTCAAGCTATCTCGGCTGATGAGGGCTGAAAGCCCGAAACCGCTCCTAGGATGCTTGTTTCCAGTCCATGGAGGACCTGGTCTGGCAGTTTGGGCTGGACTGTTCCCATGGGGCACAGGGTCAAGACTGATTTGCATATGGATGGGTCCAAACTGGAATGACATGGTGAGCAAAAAAAACGATGGATTTAGGCCCAGATCTCTGTACTGGGGTGAATGTATGGCATTGTTCTGCATTCTGTCCATCAATTGTTATTTTTGCATTTGTCACCCCGAGTAGGACGAGTATGCGCAGACGTGGGTCCTGTGCGCTCCATGCCACTGGAATCAAGCTATCCTGGCGGAAGAGGGTTGAAACCCTGAAACCGGTTCTAGGATGCTTGTTTCCGGTACAGGGAGGGCTTGGCTTGGCAGTTTGGGCTGGACTGTTCCCATGAGGCACAGGGTCAACACTGATTTGCATATGGCCAGGTCTAAACTGTGGTGACATGGTGAGCAAAAGAAGGATGGATTTAACCCAGATCTCCTAACTGGGGGTGAGTGTTTTGATTTGTTCTGCATTCCGTCCATCAATTGTGTGTCTTATGATATACTTTGAAAAAAGCTTTATTCGAGTTATAAACTCATAAAAGCACAAACATACATTTTAAAATTCATACATTTTAAAATACATTGCAATTAAAATTCATATTTCATACATAAAAAATACATTTTAAGCAGTTGTGCAAGCTTTAACAAGAAAAATATTTAAAATTACTATAAGATTTCAATTCATATTGAGAGATAAAGCCCTCCGCCTAATGGACCATGCCCACCCCAAGTACTTTGCTGTTCCCAGCACAATGGGCATGTCAGTGGAGGTACAAATAATTCTCAACCCCTCAACACCACTGGATACCCCAAGGTTTCTACAGACTGGGGCCAACCATACTCTCCTTGGATTTGCATAGGCCTCACATAGAAATAAAAAGTGAGCTATGCTTTCGTTGGGGGCACCACACACTGGGCAACATGAGGTATTAGCACTCCTCCATCTACCCGTCAATGACCTCAGGGGGAGAGAACCTGACCTTAGCTGGAAAAATAACTTCCTGTCTGTCCGGACAGTAATACTGTCCCAATACATTTCTAGTACAGGTCTTGGTTTAATTTCCAGGAATCTGCCCCCCATTGTTTCTGATTGTGTACTCCTCCAGAGCCTTTCTTCTACATGATCCCAATAGATGGCCTTGATGATGTTTTTACTTGGGAATACTTCCCCAGAGGGATTTTCCCAAAGGTTAGAGAGACCAAGCTCACCAAGAACAACCCTGAGCGTCTTTAACCATGATATTTTGCGAAACGTGTCTGATTTAATTAAGGCTACAAACCCATCAGCATAGTGTCGGATCTCTGGGGTCGTCCAAAGCCGTCTCCAATAGAGGATAGGCCTTAATCGAGCACTGTCACTAACCGATCTCCTCCCTAGGTCAAGGCCAAGCGGGATTAATGGCGTACTCTGGGGGAGACCCGTAATTCCTCTCAGAAACCTATTCTCTGATATTTGTAGAGTAGGAAGCCTCTCAAAACCCCATACTTCTGCCCCATATAGGGCTGCCCCTAAAGCTTTAGCATCATAAACCATAAGGACCGGTCTTATAGGCCTAGTTTTTGATTTAGCTTGCTCTACCCGAAGCGCCCCTGCAATCTGCTGGTGTCTAAGTACCGCCTTTTCTATATGGCGTGACCAACCTAGCTTGCTCGATATCTCTACCCCAAGATAAGTAAAAACATTTACTACCTCGAGCTCAATGTTATTCAGAGATACCCTTGGTTGGGGTCGGCGCCTTTGGGAGAAAACCATCAGCTTTGTTTTGCCAGCATTGACTTCGAGGCCATACTCCCTACAAAAAGTGTCAAATATATTTAGGGCACGCTGGAGTCCAGCTGGGGTTTTGGACACAATTAGGGTGTCGTCAGCGAACATCAGGATCGGAACCCTGATGCCCGCTAGCAAGGGTGCATCCACGCTAGCGTCCAACATCCTATCCACAATACCATTAATGAATAAGGAGAACAGCAAGGGTGCCATTGCACATCCCTGCCGTACACCCCGCTCGACGGGAAAATTAGCAGTAGATTCCCCGTTCCTCCCCCATTGCACTTTGGCAAAATTACACTCATGGAGTCGCATTATTAAGGTGAGCAACTCGGGTGGGACCCCTATCCCTTTCAGAACTGCCCAAAGCTTACTCCTTGAGACCAGGTCGAAGGCAGCCCTCAAGTCAACAAACGCGACATATAGGCTGCCTTCGCCAAGGAGTACCGTCCCCCACCGCAACATGGTAAATCGAAATATTTGATCTACCGTGCTGGTAGCCCGCCTAAAGCCTGCCTGGTAGGGGGAAAGGGCATTGTTCTCTTCTACCCAGTCCATAAGTTTATTAGTCACCATCTTCCCCACCACTTTTTGGACAGTGGCAATCAAACTTATCGGCCTATAATTAGCCGGGGATGACCGATCACCTTTCTTATAGATCGGTATGATTATTGCCCCCTTCCATATTTCTGGGATTACAGCCCCTTTAGCTAATGCGTTTCCCAGTAAGGTCACATACCTAGCCCACCGTACCTTATCATTCTTAAATATATCAGAGGGTATCCCGTCCAAACCCGGTGCCTTTCCCCCTTGTAAAGATGAGATTACCAATTCTACCTCTTTGTTTGAAAACAAGTTTTCCTTGCAAAATACAACTGGAATTGGTTCTTTGGCCACAATCTCCCTATTCTCTGCATATTGGGGTTTAAAATACTCGACCCATGATGCCTCATTGACGTTATTATCTGGGTTGCTAGGGGTGCCACCTCGGCCCCACTTCACGATTTTCCAGAAAAGTCTGGAATCCCTTGCCCCAGAGGCTTCCAGCAACTCATCCCAATATTCTTCATCCCACTTTTTCTTGGCCTGGCGAATACTAATATTATAGTGTTTCCTGGCTACGCTGATCAAAACCTTGTCCCTACTTCTGATTGCCCTACCCAATTCCAATCTAGCTAACCTACACTGCTTATTAAACCACCTAGCCATTTTAAGTGGGGTTTTTCTATTTGGGTTATACAATCTCATAAAGTGTGGTTTTAAAAGGGAAAAAAACTTATCGTGTATGGCTGTCGTAGAAGTGGACCCAGGTATTACAGGATTTGCTATCTCCATGGCGGCAATTGCATTGTCCACCTCCGAACTTATATAGTCCATGGACGCTACATTTGCCAGCACATTTGGCCATTTAACTCTACGCATATCATTGGCCATAACAAGTACCGCTTCACTACTTGACTCTTGATTGTCCGGGGTAGCCGTCCACCAAGAGTGAGTGACGCAGAGGGGATTATGATCACTTTCTAATCTACCCATTATTTCCATATCGCCTATCCCATACCATAAATTAAGGCTACAAATGACATAGTCTATTCTACTTTTACTATGACCATTGTCAAATGTATAATTTCCTCCCTGGTCGCTCTTTGTCCTTCCATTAAGGGCCCTCAACCCATATTCCAAACATAGCGCATTTAATAGCAATATGTCTTTTGTCCACCGTTTGACTGGTGCAAGATTTAGGATCGGGATATCCCATTGGGCATCTTCCTCTTGCCCTATCGGATTTTCAGTGTTTTCCAACGGTTCGAAGGTCCTATTGAGATCACCAGCCACAACCACTCTATTCCCCAGGGACTGTGATTCAAGGAAGGTGGATAGAGCCTCTAGGGTGGGGGAATTCCCAGCATTAGTACCCCTAGCATAAATGTTATATATGTCTATCACACCCCCCTTATCTGATGACATTCTTAACAATTGTATATCCTTGCAACCCAGGTCAAGCACTTTTATTTTTACTTGTAGACTTTGCTTGATCCAAACTGTTAAGCCTCCCATGGGTCTACCCCTAGGGCCTCTACTCGCTGGGATACAAAAATTTAAATAGCCTGGGAGGAAGATCGGGTCGCAAGCCCATGTCTCCTGAAATAGACACATATCAAAACCGTTGACAAAGTCTGTCCAGTTTTGTGACAATATTTTAGTACCTAGCCCCGCGATGTTCCACGAAAACAGCCTCCCCGGGCTAATACCATTACAAGTCCCTACATCAGTGACTAACATAGACGGAAGGTTAGCCAGACTCTCACAATTACCTTCCTCATCTATAACAAAATCCACACAGTTAACATCAGTTCCCCGAATAACACCAGTATTTAGTATGGGTCTTATTTCACCCCCCAAAATTCCCCTGCACACCCCACTGTCTGCCCTCCCATTCTCATTCTTCCCATTAATAATCACTTCTTTTGAACTTCCCATTACATCCCTAGTTGATGCCACAAATTTCTCGGGTGTGTCCTCCCTACCCATGTTGTCCCCAATTTCATTGAAAACAGCCAATTTCCGTCACCATCCCTACCTCAAGGTTTCCTGGCCATCATGAGAGTTGCAAACTTGATCAGAACAAACATTTGGTCGTGGAAAAGGAACATTGAAAGAGATCGTCTCTGCCTGTGGATGGAAGCTGAATCTCCCTGGCTCGTTATTACCTCCAAGATTAGCACCAACTGGTCTTGGATAGAAAAAAGTGAGATCCACAATACCAATCCCACCACTGCTAGTGCTCCAACCTGGCCTCGTGATCAGTCCTACCACCCTTGGGTCTTGAAAATTAATTATGATACATTCACCACCCAGGTTTTTCGGGGTACATCCAATCCAGTTAACCCTTCTTACCCCGATAATCAAACCATCCACTTCCCCGGGCAATGGTCTATTAACCCTTAGCCAGTATATCACCTTGTTTTTTAACATCTGGTAGGTTTCCCTTTTCCCTACCAATAGAGGTGGAACATTGGTAAGAATACCCACATAGGGGTAGGAATCCGGAGTAAGATTTATTGGGGGTATCCTGGTTGGGGGTTTTGTCACACAAGGTGTTGGTCGGCTTTGTTCTGGGACAACAAGGCATGGTAGGGAAGCATTCTTTAATACCAACGAAGCCTTATTTGTCCCAGAAATATCGTTACCACCACTTACAGAACCATCCCTATTTTGAGCTTGTGGAACATGGGACTTATTTGTTCCAACACTATTTTTGCAGAAATTTCTGTCGTTACTGACCAAAGGACCCTGGAGAGTTATCAGGGTACTTGGTAGGGGTTGGCTAACATTGCTAACAGGGGTGACATTTTTTGGGCATTCCTTACTACCTTTGGCCACCATACCATGGGGCTTGGTTTTCCCGCAATTGCTTTTGGTTGGGATAGTTGGCAATTCGGTAGTAGTCTTCCTACTTTGTCCATTCCCCCGATGGTCAGTTGCAATACTAGCAATGGGAGGATGTAATTCTACCAAGGGGGCAGCTATATCTCGCTCAACTATTTGCTGTTGATTCCTATTCTCGCCTGTTTTAAGACAGGACTTGATTAAGGATTTGGTTGAGAAGAAATTATCTAGACTAGCCTGCTCTAGATGGTCCAGCTGGTCAGCTAGTTTTTTTAGTCTGTCTTCAAAGGGGTTCAAGAGGGACCGTATTAATTTTTCCAACTCCAAGAAAAAATGCGGCTTAGGTGGTGGTGTCCCAGGGGATGCTATAACTATGGGATCTGAGCCTGGTGGTAATAATTTCCCAGAAGATGCTATTATTATGGGATCTAAGCCTGACAGAACAGCTTCTCCCTCGCCCATTGCTGGCCCAGTAAAGTTGTTCCCAGTAGTATCACGAGGTCGTGTACATATTCCTAATTTCCTGTGTTTTCTTGGAGGTTTTAAAGCATGACATTTCTTTGTAACTACACTCCTTTTCCTTTTGGAACAGGGTTTGATCTTTACAACATGTGTTAAAACACTGGATTGTGGTGTAAACTGTTGCCCAGTGAATGGATTAGTAGAAACACTGGAAGGGGTTACAAGCAAGGTAGAGGTTACTAGTCCCAAAGGAAAAGTAGTCAATGGCTCAATCGTTGGGGGAGAGAGGTGTGGAATTTCCTGTGCAACAGGCAACGTAATAGATGATAGCGGAGTGACCAATGAAGGAAAGCTTTGGCTTGTACGTTTATCAACAGGGGTTTTTAAAAGCTCAATAAACAACCTGCGTCCCGCACGTCTTTCTGCCAGGGCAATTTCCCTATCAATATCCTGTGGCAACCGTTTAAAATAGGTGTCTAGGGGGCCCATAACAGCAGCCCCTGACTCATTCAAGGAGGGCAGCAAGGTTGAAGTGTTAGTGGGACAAGCCATAAGAGTAACCCTTTTTCCACCTCAATAAATTAAAAACAGGTTAGATCACCAACACTCTCACAAATAACAAACATAAGATACCAGTTCAGTAAATATCAGTGGGGTGGCCCAGCCCGGCCTCCTACGGCCCCTGACGGCCACAGACGGTCCCACCCTTGTCCCGGGCTTCTCCCGGCGCACTCCCGCGCAGCGGGACTTGTATGCTTACTTTATAGGGTGAAAGAGTGGGGGGGAGGAGCCTGCAGGGAGAGCTGCCCAGGTGGATTGAATGAGGGCGGGTGGGCGCTCCTGGGACCGGTAGTCCTGCGCCTCCGCCTGCTCTCAGCCCTGCAAGTGACCTTTGTCCCAAACCCCTCCAGAGATAAAGGGTCTTAAAAGGTGCCTCCCACGCGACGCGGGACCCGCTGCGCGGGTCCCGCGAGTTCCAAAGGGAAATGCTGGAAATACTGGAAAGGTGAGATCCGCTGCCTCACAACGCCGTGGCCAAGAGGGAAGTCCGCAGTGTGTCTGATATACTATAAAAGCACAACTCCAATAGGGCTTTATATGTGGCTCTAAAAGACTGTGACCTCTAAATGGCATTTTTAATTTGATGGTTTGATCTTGATATGCCTGATATTAGTTAATAACACAGCGATTGCGTTTTTGGTATGTGTTCCATAACCAAAGCCCTGAGTACCTTGCCAAGGTGACTGCAAATAGAGGTAGCAAACCTGACAACAGCTGGTAGTAATTTACTAGATGTTGAGTCACCTATGGTCCTAACTATAGCACCACTTATTTCTCTTTTGAGATATTCACAGGGAGCATGATTTTCACTTTGTTTTGGGGTGCACTGGAGCCATGTGTACACATTTAAGGCACGCTATTGATAGGTCAGTCTAACACAATTGAAGAAATGATGTTCTGACCATTACTATTCTTTTTCACAGGAGCCTTGAGAGGTGGATCTACCCCTACCTTCTGGTGACTACCTTTTGCATCAGTATCTTAATGGTATTATATATCAGTTAAGTGCTTTTTAGCAGAGTGACTCAAATAGGTCCTGATGACTGCCAACTGCACCTTCTCTTGGGTAATTTGAAGGCAGAAACATTTTGACCATTTCTTAGAGCGAGGGATGAGTCCCCTCCCTGCTTCACACTATTCGTGTTAATTCTGTCCCTGCAGGAAAGAATAAAATTGGAGGGTTTGACCAGTTTAATTTTCATTACTTTTCTCTTTTGCACTCTGCTGAAGTTCACTCACACATCACAGTATCATACATTAGGGTAGGCTAAGACATCCAAGAGCTCCTTCTATTTTAGGAGTAGTCACCCACATCACAGCAAGCCATTGTGTTGTGAGGAGGAACCCTATGATGAAGCATGCCCCCTTATAAACCATTTATTTCTTTTTTTCTTTCGTTTTTTCTCAGAAACATCAAAAATCTTTTCATGATTGAATTTTGATTCTAGTTACTTTGCTGTGCTTGTATGTTTAAAATGTACATGATGTTGCAGTAGACATATGAGATAAAAATTCTACATGTGAATTTATTTAAGAAATTTGTAAAGCGCGCAAATACCCTTGGGTGTCTTGGTGCTTCGGACCGGATAGAAGACCAAACCAGGAGCAGGTGGCTATTGATTGAATAGTAAGACTCCCTCACTGGATACTTTATTAAATGCGTTTCTTGAAAGGAAAATGTCTGGTTGTGGAGATCTTCACCAGGACATAAGCAGACCATATATGGAATCATTATGCAGAGCCTCTTAAATTTAAGTAACTATAGATGGATGTACTTAATGTTATTTGTGCCTTTATAAAAAACAATTGATAAAATAACAAAAGGATTACTTTGGCTACTTCATATGTGCATTCTGTTTCTGCCTCACTCACTCAATGGGCTCGGTCCTTTGTGGTTATAAAGGGGGTGGTTTTCAGTCACCGTTTCTTGTTGAAGACTTTCCTAAAAGGTACACATTTTAATTCTACCTTTAATCTGTGAGTGTTTTTTTTAGTTTTGAATTTTCCATGGTGGATCTTCATAGGTTCCTATTTCTCCTATACCATGTTCTGTCATACTCACCTTCTTCAGGAATGGGGCAAATGTAGTGACTCATGTGGTCCTGGTTGAGTCAAAGTCGAATACCACCTTGTGTGGGTGGTTGGGCATATTTGCCTCCAAAGGCTGTGCAGGTGTGTTTTTTTTGTACTAGTAGTCGAAAGATAACTGAAGATATAAAATACACAATGTTCAATCTCTGTAAGCTTATATGGTGGACTCTTGTTAGCTCAATTTGCAATGTGTAAGCCTATTTTATATGTCACTACAGCGTGCGTGTGGTGGGAGCAAGGCAGGTGCATAAACCACAGTTAATAGTTCGAGCAGTGAGATAGTAGATGACAAGGTTTGGAATGCTGTGGCGGCAGGGCTCAGAGAGTCACTTGTGAAGCTTAGGGAAGCGTCTTAGCGCATGTGGAATTCTTTTTAATAAAATACTTATTTTTCACCAGCACATGTTTGTGATCTATTTACACGTATCCATGCATGTACTCATCTGAATCTTTTTCCATCCACAGACAGGCATCCATCCTTCTGGTGCAGAGAACTAACTACGGAAATGTATAGGAAAAATGTACACATTTATTAAACTTTAAAAAAAATAAAAAATAGTTTTATGATGAACATTGATGTAATTTTGTTTTACATTGATTTTAAAGTAGAACAAAATACAAAATCCTACTGCACAATTAACTTAATATCGCATTAAATATTTATTTGTTTATGTATTTTAAATTACAAATATTTTTTGAAAGATTTTCAGATAAAAAATATCCCACATAAAGTAAAACAATCTATATGTAAATAATTATTAAAAATGATTTACATTATTGATTAAAAGTAATTTAATCATAGTTTATCAAAAATTAATATTACATTAGTAATTCAATTAAAAAAAGTTTTTAAAATATGTATGATAAAAAATGTTTTATTTTTAGGTAATTTTAAAGATTAAATTAGATAAATTGTAATGCCAGTGGTTGTGTACGTATGGTGCTGGGCTTATTCAAGCTCTGACTATCAGTGATGTCATTTGAGATGTCAGCAGTGATGTCACTGACCATGTCATGAATGACCTAATATGTGACATCATCAGCAGTGGATTGCGGGTGCGCGAAATATAGTTAGTACAACTAACTATATAGGAGCAATTTCAATGGTTTTGTATGAGTGAAATGTCCAGCTAACTATAACATCCCTAAAACTTATAGTTTTTTGAGTGAATTTCGAAGGTTTTTTAAAAGCTAATTCCTAACTATATAAGGCCTGAAACCTATGGTTTTTTCAGTGAATTTCAAAGGTTTTTTAAATGCTAATTCCTAACTATATAAGGCCTGAAACCTTTGGTTTTTTCAGTGAATTTGCAAGGTTTTTTAAATGCTATTTCCTAACTATATAAGGCCTGAAACCTATGTTTTTTTCAGTGAATGTGCAAGGTTTTTTAAATGATAATTCCTAACTATATAGGGCCTGAAATCTATGTTTTTTTCAGTGAATTTGCAAGTTTTTAAAAAATGCTAATTCCTAACTATATAAGGCCTGAAACCTATGTTTTTTAAGTGAATTTGCAAGGTTTTTTAAATGCTAATTCCTAACTATATAAGGCCAGAAACCTATGGTTGTTTCATTGAATTTGGAAGGTTTTTCAAATGTATTAATTGTTATTTTTTTATACTGATTTACTACATTTTTGCAGGCAGGTGTTCAGAGGGCACACCCCCTTTTTACAACGTTCTGCAGCGCAACTCCTGGCACGTTTGCAGAGGAGGAACTAATTCCCCTTGCATACTGGGGGTCCCTGGGGGGCAACTAGCCCACCAGGAGCCTCCAGTATAAGCCAGGGAGCTGCATTACAGAGAGGTGTAATGAGGCCACACCCTTTTTTACACCTCTCTGCAGCGCAACCCCTGGCGTGTTTGCAGAATAGGAACTAATTCCCCTTGCATACTGGGGTCCCTGGGGGCCAAGTAGCCCACCAGGAGCCTCCAGTATGCGCCAAGGAGCTGCGTTGCTTTGCCCCGGTGGCGGCGACTCCCTGGGGCAGTGTGGGGGGATTGTGGACCCCCCACACTTCTTTATCACTATGCCGCCACGATTTGGTCCCCCCCGGGGGGTAATTTTTAAAAAAACAGACCAGGTTTTTTTTTTTTTATGTGGCCCTTTTTTGTCCTTGTGGGACCACCTGGGCAGGCCTAGAGGGTCAGGGTGTATCTACCCTGCCCCCTTTTTGTGTTCTTCACATTTGTTTTTCTGCTTACTTGTCCCTCGGTCTCTCTACACGCACACATATACACATATATATATATATATGTGCATATATATGCATTTATATATATGTATATGTGTATATATATATACATACATATATAAACATTTATAATCTGCATATCTATATAAATACAAATATAAATGCATGCATACATATATGCATACATATGCATGTTATTTACATGAAAGTTTGAAAAACACTATTAAAAGCAAAGCTAAAAAGCCACCTCATTACAAACAGAATGGCTTTAACTTAACCGAGGGCGAGATCTATTTCATTTTCAATGCTTGTTTACTTTGGTTCCATCAAGAAGGCATTCAGATGTGTCACACATTTGCCATAAATTCTGAATGTTAGCACTCTAGTTGCTCATTATATCACTGTAGTAAAGCTACTGCTCACCAGGGAAGTCTGCTGCTGGTATTCAAAGTGCATGTTTCAGTCTGCATGTCAGAATTTTTTTAATGAAATAGAAGAGGATTTGAGAAGTCACGCAAAATGTGCCCTCATTTTTCTTTCTGAAGCACTAATCATACTTTCTATGGCAAAATGAACCCCATCATTTTGTTCCTTTTTAAATTAAATGTTTTCAGACTTACCACTTCATTCCAATCAAGATGGCTTCTGGTGTGCCATACTTTTGCCATAAGTAAGACTGTTAGCGCTCTAGTTGTTCTTTAGAACACTCTGGGACATTATGTCATTGGGCTATACTTGGGCTACATATGGGTGCTATTTGGGCTCTTTTGTCTCTGGTGGCCATCTTGGGAGACTGCATGTCAGAATTTTTTAATGAAATAGAAGAAGATTTGAGATGTCACTCAAAATGTGCCCTAAGTTTTTCTTTCTGAAGCACTAATGATACTTTCTATGGCAAAATGAACCCCCTCATGTTGTTCCTTTTTAAATTAAATGTTTTCAGACTTACCACTTCATTCCAATCAAGATGGCTTCTGGTGTGCCATACTTTTGTCATAAGTAAGACTGTTAGCGCTCTAGTTGTTCTTTAGAACACTCTGGGACATTTTGTCATTGGGCTATACTTGGGCTACATCTGGGTGATATTTGGGCTACATTTGGGCTCTTTTGTCTCTGGTGGCCATCTTGGGAGACTACATGTCAGAATTTTTTAATGAAATAGAAGAGGATTTAAGAAGTCCCTCAAAATGTGCCCTAATTTTTCTTTCTGCAACACTAATCATACTTTCTATGGCAAAATATACCCCCTCATTTTTTTCCTTTTTAAATTAAATGTGTTAAGACTTACCACTTTTTTCCAATCAAGATGGCTTCAGGTGTGCCATACCTTTGTAATAAGTAGGACTGTTAGCGCTCTAGTTGTGCTTTAGAACACTCTGGGAAGCTGCAGTAGAACACAAAGGAATCAACTGACAGCCTCTGTCCTTGTTGGATGTACATGTTTTACTGAGAATGTCAGACTTCATTCTCACATGACTGAGAAAGATAATGTGAATTTACAGAAAATATGCTTTCAGTTTAGCTTATAGATCCCCTTCCAAACCACTGTGGGAAAAGCATGAGGTAATAGTTTTCTTTCAAACATGATTCATGATATCCCAGCAGAAGGCTTTTTCACATGGTAAAATCACCTTAGAACACACCACAATTCCTAAAATGAGTATGGTACCATCAACAAATGATTTATAATGTAACTAAAGTCCTAAAACCTTCTATAAACTGCAATGCTTTTTAATGAGGTGCTATCATGTATATTGGTCCCAAGATGGCTGCCAACACTTCTTGAATGAAGAATTAGAATTTTGAAAACAATTTCTTTTTTTTTTGCCTTGGGGGTCCTTGTGGGACCCCCTGAGCAGGCCTAGGGGGTCAGGGTGCTTCAACCCTGCCCCCTTTTTGAGTTTTACATGTTTGTTTTTCAGCTTTCCTGTGCCTCAGTCTACCGAGGTACAAGATGGCTGCCAACAATTTCTGTTTTGGAGTGTTGACAGACAGTGGCAGCCAATCAGAATGCAGCTCGTACTCGGGAAGGTACAGAGTACAGTAAGCTTACAGTAAGCTTACAGTAAGCTTATATAGATATATATGTGTTTTTGAAGTTAATTTTCATAAAAACTACTGGAGCAATTTTCACCAAATATAGAAAAGGCACTTCTGCGTACCAGTCCCTACAATTTTGCAAAGTTTGGTGTAATTCCATTCAGCGGTTCGGGCTGTAGCCTTGTCTATTCGTCCTATGGAAATTAACATGGGGAAAACACGCTTTGGGACCTCCCTTTTTTCTCGGCCCCCCCATGACGAATCCCCCCGAAACTTCCAGGGAAGAAGCGGAGCAGAGCTGGCCTAAATATTGGAAAATTAAACGCAAATTCCTCCACCGGCGCCAAAGTTATTCCCAATAGAATGTTGAGGATTTCCTATGGTAGCTAGGTCCTAACTATATATATATATTTGTATAGTAGTAATTGCAGATTATTAAAAATCGAATTCGAAGTAATGTGATCAGTCCTAAAATTCTTGATTTCTTTTACTGAGTTATAGACCTTGGTTTTCGAAGTTCTTTTTGGGCTGACATGCCAATTACTATACCTCTAACAGATGGTTTCATAGAACTGCAGTTTCTGAGTCATTTGTTGTCCACTGTCTTCGACTGCTTTGAATCTGCTTGCGCTTCCTGATTGAGACTTCATTGCTTTGCTGGGTTCTAACTTGCTCTGCCCCTACTTGCCTTTACTTTCTGTCTTGCACTTAACATAGGGAAAACACGTTCTGGGACCTCCCTTTTTTCTCGGCCCCCTCATGACGAATCCCCCCGAAACTTCCAGGGAAGAAGCGGAGCAGAGCTGGCCTAAATTTTGGAAAATTAAACGCAAATTCCTCCACCGGCGCCTAAGTTATTCCCAATAGAATGTTGAGGATTTCCTATGGTAGCTAGGTCCTAACTATATATACTTACTGGCTTTCGCCAGTAGGTAATATATATATACTTTGCGGATGCTGTAACACGAGATCTTATGCATCACAGACAGTCCATCAGTAATAGAACTTGCAAAAAGAACAACTTAACACAGGCACAATCGAACATTTTATCCAACTTTCATAACAACAGAGAAATAGTGGTGAAACCCTCAGACAAGGGTGGCATTGTTGTTTTATTAACTCGCAACCAGTACTGCAAGGAATCTCTGAAACAACTAGAGGAACCTGGATACTACCAAAAAACAACTATGGAACAATACAAAGAAAGTATCCGATCTTACCACACCTTGCTAACTAAATGGCGGAATAAATCCATGTTAGACACAGATGAGTTTTTGTTCTTACGCAACCCAGAACCAATATTGCCAACCTTCTACCAGTTACCGAAGGTACACAAAGACTCCAAGAATCCTCCAGGACGACCCATCGTCTCCTCTAAGGGGAGTCTAACTGAGAACTTATCTATCTACATTGATTCCTTCCTCTCCACTTTTGTCACTGTTTTACCTTCTTTTGTGAAGGACACTAAAGACTTCATTCAAATAATTGACCAGATCACATGGGACCCATACTATTTGCTAATCACTTTAGACATAGCCAGCCTCTATACATGTATCCAACATGACCAAGGTATAGAGGCTGCCAAGTACTTTCTGGATAAGAGACCAGCTAAATTTGCCCTACATGGACAATTCCTGATAGAATGTCTGAGATTTTGCCTAACTAATAACATATTTTTGTTTCAGAACAAATTATTTAGGCAATTGAGTGGTACAGCGATGGGAACCTGCTTCGCCCCCAGCTACGCGAATCTTTTCGTTGGCTGGTGGGAGGAGCAGGTTGCCCTAGTGGGTAAAAACCTCAAATGGGCTGATCACATTGTCGTCTGGCGTCAATATATCGACGACCTCTTCCTGGTGTGGAGGGGCTCCACCACACAGGCTGAGGAATTTGTTGAAGCACTCAACATCAACAATCTGAACCTGAGATTCACATCTGACATCAGTGAAAAAGAAGTGCATTACCTTGATCTAAGAGTCTATGTACATCAGGGCAAATTAGAGACAAGCCTTTACCGCAAGCCAACAGCTGGCAACAGCATTTTGCACTACGAGAGCAGTCCTCCTCCCAGTTTGATCCGTAGCATCCCCTATGGGGAGCTACTTAGACTACGACGGAATTGCTCTTTGGAGTCTGAATTCGTCAGAGCTGCACAAGACAGCATTGCTAGATTTCTAGCAAGAGGCTATGAACAATCTCTCCTTGATAACACCTACAGGAGAGTTCTGAGAATTCCAAGAAAACATCTTTTTGCTCAGATGTCTCATTCTGTTGAAGATACAGACTCCAAAACTAAATTCCGTCTGATAACCATCTATTCTGATGAGGTTCCTCAATTAAGACAAATTCTCATGAGGAACTGGCACATCCTACAAACAGATCCTATCATAGAAAGCGATGTCCCAGCTAAACCACTCATAACCTTCAGAAAGTCCAAGTCGATCAAAGACACTCTGGTGCAAAGCCATCTTTTGCCATTGCCACCTAAATCCACAGGAACTTTAAAAGAAATGAAAGGATTCTTTCCCTGTGGAAAATGTAAGGCCTGCGATAACAGTAGAAGGACACTAACCTATAAGGTCCCAGGACTCAACCAACCGAGATTGATAAATAAATTTATCACATGCACAACACCTTCTGTGGTGTACTGTTTAGTCTGTCCCTGCGGTCTCCAGTATATCGGAAGCACAATGAACAACGTGAAACTCCGGATACTGGAACACCAAAGGGCAATTATGAATAAAGACACAACTTACCCCGTTGCCCGTCACTTTGCCGAAAAACATGGAAGTAATAGGGAACTGTTACGTTATTTCGGCATTGATCACGTGCCCCAAAACCCCAGAGGTGGAGACAGATTACTCCGTCTCCGTAGACTTGAATCTAGATTCATAATAGATTTACAAACTAAGTACCCATTGGGATTAAATGTAGGGGAGGAACTGACAGTACACCTTGGCAGATAAGCTACAATTATTGACCCATAAATATGATTATACTGTAACACATCATGTAGCTTTCATTTGATAATTAATGTGAATCATGGCTTTAGTTCTCTTCGATTTCCCCCATTTCCCCCTTTCCTCTTCCCCTCCCCCCCTCCCCCCCATCCCCTTCTCCATTCCATTTTCATTTGACTTAAAAACTCTCTTTTTCTTTTCCTGTGGCTTAGCACAATAAATTAGCACATACATTTAACTAGTATGGATCGAACAGTTTAATATAATAGAATTCTGATTCACCGATCCTAGGAAGATGTCTGTGTAAATAGAATATGATATGTATATACATATTTGTTGAATGATTCTTATAGTAACCTCTTATATATTCCTTTGAGAGAACTTTTTGAAATTATCACTTTGTAAATACTATATATTGTGCAATTCACACAGGTTATTGTCTGGTTTACAACGAATTGAATGTTACCGGAGCCTTGCCGATCCACGGCTATATCACGATTTTTGTCTCTGATGTTTAATATGCAGCCATTTACAACTTGGTAACAGTGTTAACTCCCTGGGGTTACGTATGCCAGACTAACGCCGATACACGGCGATATAATTTCGCTTTTTGCTGTCTGGCAGTGGTAAAAGTCAGTATAGGACACACAGGTGATTTATTTGTGCGTAACGGTGTGATTCCAAATGTTTATATGAGAGAATCATCGTATATCACCCGTATATATGCATTTCTTGATGATGTTTGCCTTGTATAATATGGCTGCCACACTTAACCCAATTTTTCGTTTTACACGTTCAAATGTGTATTTTACAAAGCCCGCTCTTTGTTTCTGTGGGAACTTTACAAAAAGGTGTCACAGAATCAATGTCGGCGACACTGAGGAAGGACTATTGTTCGAAACGCTTCTGTCATCTGCGTTGCTGTGTGCTGAATAAAAATCGTTGCCAACCTGGAGTGCTTATATTCTCTTTCCGAGACGGGAGGGAGATTCAGGAGCTTTTATATATATATATATATATATATATATATATATATATATATATATATATATATATATATTTTTATAGTAGTAATTGCAGATTAATAAAAATCGAATTCGAAGTAATGTGATCAGTCCTAAAATTCTTTATTTCTTTTACTGAGTTAAAGACCTTGGTTTTCAAAGTTCTTTTTGGGCTGACATGCCAATTACTATACCTCTAACAGATGGTTTCATAGAACTGCAGTTTCTGAGTCATTTGTTGTCCACTGTCCTCGACTGCTTTGAATCTGCTTGTGCTTCCTGATTGAGACTTCATTGCTTTGCTGGGTTCTAACTTGCTCTGCCCCTACTTGCCTTTACTTTCTGTCTTGCACTTGGTGCTGTGTTGCTTGACAAAGCATGCTCCTGACACTGCCGAATGACAGATCGTGCCTATTGCATTCTTGTCACAGTCTATCCATGCGTTGTTTAAATCTGAATCCATTTGCATCACTCTCCTGTTACAGCTTTGGGGGTCCTCATTCTCTTCACATCATGTCTGGTACCACAAAGCGATATGTGAACTCGATCTGAATGCGGTTACCACTCACATGTGCAACTATCATTGACTTTTTGAATTTAGGTATGTATGTAAGGGCCTTGCATAGCACAGAGCCGGGGCAAGCTTAAAAGCTGAACAGTGCAGAACAGCGGGTGAGGGCCTAGGGAACATTTTACAGATGTTTATAGAGGTGTAGAGAGAAGGGTGCTACCCAGTGGAAGAGGGTTACCATTTTGCGTTTGACCGGATGTATGTACAAACCTGACAATAGCCGGTGCTAGGGTGTGTGTGATTTTCATATGCATCTTGGCTTAGCTTGGAAGACGGCTCATTGGCTTTGCTGGTGCTTGATATTGTTAGCTGTTTCAGGATAATTTAATGGAGGTAGGCCCTAAGTATCTCTCCAACCAAAGATGGCTGCTTCCGTTGCATTTTCATGTTTTTTTCCAAACCAAAATTGTTACCAGTCCTTACATTTGAAATCCTTCCCGGGAAGCCTCCTGACCAATCTAAAGTGTGTCTAAAGTAATACATTTTTTATGCCTGGCTGCTGCTTTCATGTCTTTTAGCCAACTCTTTTCGACATTCTGTTTTCATTTTTATTTGCACTTTATCTGAATAGTTTCTAGATGTTACACTCAGTCTCCTGGAATCTTTTTCTTTGATGCTTCAAATCTTTATTTTCTCATTAATTCTGGCTTTTAAAATGTTTTCTGTTTTTATTTGCCCTATTGGTTGCAAATATTATAATTTTCTACAACTAGTCTGGTAGAATCACATGGCAACCCCTGCCTTCACTGCAGGAAGGAGCTACTTTTGCATCAAACTCTATTCACATGCAGGCATTACTGATAAAGTCAATTGCTGAGAATTCAAATTGATGTATATGTGAAACGTCAGTTAGCAAGTAATCTAGGTGGCAATCGCTATGGTTGATGAAGGAAAAGGAGTGGTAGAGCATGGGTCTTTAATGAAATAAATCGGTTTACAGTATCAACTCATTCGAAGGAAGGAGCCCCACTCCTACTGGGCCCTTTGGTTGATTAGACCTTTTTCATAGGTGATGTTGGATTTGGCCCTTTTTGCAGGGTCATCCCCAAACTTTTTACCTTCCTCCTAGTCTTTTTTCTGACCTGGTATTGGCGGATTTAGGACTCTGGACACTTTAGCACTGCGGCCCAGTGTAAAGTGTGTGTGCTTTCTGTGGTAAACATGGTAAGATTGGTCTACACTTGTTTGGCGTATTTAATTTACCTGTCAGTCCCTTGTAAAGTGGTATCTCAGATAAACAGGGCCAGGACATTAAATGCTACTGGTGGGCTTGCAGAGCTGCTTGCACCACCCACCAAAGTAGCCTTTCAAACCTGTCTTTGGCTCTGCCATTGCATGGCCTGTGCGCACAATATACTGCCTTTGTGACGTGGCACATAAAGTGGGTGCCACGTCTGTGACTCCCCTTTTACTACATATCAGTTACCCCTAAGGTAGGCCCTAGCTAGCCCTATGGACAGGGTGCATTTTAAGTAAAAAGTAGGACATGTGCCTTAAATGTGTTCCATGTCCTGTTAGTGACAAACAGCCATGTTGGTTTCTCACAGCTGTGAGGCTGCCCTCTCATAGGAATGCATTGGAGATTCACTGATAACTGTGTCAGTAGTAATTCCTGATATGAGAGGAGCAGCATGATCAAGTTTGGTATGTTTGGAATAGTGGTAATAAATGCTGCATAGTGGTATGCACAGATTTATTATGATTATTTTAGAAATGCCACTTTTAGAAGTTGGCATTTCTGTGTGCTATGTGTCTTTATGCCTGCCTGATGTGCATTGCATGTCTGGCTCTGGAGTGACAGGGGCTGGGGAGGTGCTCTGGCTCCAGAGGGGCTGGGTGAGTCAGCACTAGGCTGAATTGGCAGCTCTGCATTTGGAGTAGTGTCAGGAATAGCCCCTGACCCTGAATAGGTCTGTGCCTGCCTTGTTCAATGCTGGCTAATCTAATAATGAAGGTGTTTGAGCACTGTATAGAAATGTTGAAGAGCCCCCCAGAACTGGTTTGGACCAGGCATAGAGTCCTAAGAACAAAGACACATGTGGTATAAATATTGGGGCTTTGACCCCATGAAAGTGTACCTGCTTGGAGCTGGTGACTGGAAGGTCTGCTGGGCAAGAAGGAAAGCCGTGGGACCCAGCTGCTGCTTCCTGGGGGTCCCTACATGCTGGCAATGCCTGTGCCCAGTGCTGCCCCTCTGCTTTTGGCACAGGGGTGCTGCAGGAGTCCTGAGATACGGAGCCCCTGGCGTTGGCTCGGCCTGCAGCAGCACGTGGTGAGGGCTGCGCTCAATGCACCACTCTGGAGCGCTAGGAGCACCTTGCCCTTACTGTGCCCCTAGCGCAGTGCCTGTGTGCCAAGAGCGCATGATGTGCATTTCTAGGATCTAATTTCTTGAGACCGAGAAATTGCAGAGACGCTGCTCTGTGCCTGGTTGGGGGCGGGCTGCGCGTCACACAGCGGACCAGTCAGGGTGGATGTGGCCACCAAGCGTCAGGCAAGATTGTGCCTGGTGGAGGGCGGGGCCCCAGTATGCTAGTAGGAGCCCCCCGTGTTGCCCAGATAGGAGAGGAATCGATGGAGACTTCACTCCATGTTGAGGTGCTCCCCGGTGTGTTGCCCAGAGGAGCGGGACCTTGCAGGCTCTCTGCAGAAGTCATGCTGGGTGGCCGGTCACATGAAAGGATGAGGCAGGAGGTCAGGAAAGCTTGTGCATGGAAGAGGGCGAGGCTGCCCGCGCTAAGGAGGAGAGCCCCGCGTGCCGACATTTGAAGAAGGAGCCTCGAGGGCTCACTGGGTCCCAGGAGAGTAGGACCGGAGCCTCGCTGGCTCCCTCGGTGACCGCCTCCATTCTGCTACTCGCATCTGCTGCCTGGACAGTCCCGGTGAGTGGGGCTGGGAGGACACACTGCGGGTGCATATTTGCGGCGTCAGTTGTACCAAGAGGAGCCCCGGGAAGGAGGTGCTCCCAAGGCACTGTTGGTGCCTATTTTTGCCTACACAGCTGTACTGCCAGGTTGCGGGCAGCTGCAACGTGGGGGCATTCTGGGTGGAAGACAGGGGTGAGTTGCACCCCCACCCCCTTCTTGGTATCACGGGCAGTTCTTTTACATTAGAGGACCAAGGGTGAGTGCACCCTTGCCCCCATGAGAGCACGGGCCGGTGGAGGCCCGTGCTCATAGATCCCTGATTTTGGAAGGACATAGGGCATTGTGGAGGAGTCCCCGAGGGTGGTGAGCACCTGGGGAGTTTTACTCAGGTGCATTGCTAATGTGATTTATGCAAAGTGTCTGTACAAGTAGTTACTGGTTGGTTATTACTTATCCATGCATAATGTGGTAATGCACAGTTTTCAGACCTAATATGGTTTATGCCTACTTGTGATGATGCGTAATGTGTTTATGCTAAGTGTGCCTTTACCAGTTGTTACTGGTTGTTTTATCGTTTACTACCGGTCCTAATGGTTCGAACAGTGGCCCGATTGGCCCTGTCATGTATATAATTCCCAGTGAAGTGATACCTAAGTGCTAGATGGCACAGTATACATATGTGATTATGTTCTAATTTGTTTATGAGTAATACAAAGGCTATTTTTTATATAACCTTGTGTGGAGTTTCTTTTGTGCTGTGCCTAGTGTGTTGCTGCTGTGTATTGTGTTGCGCAAACGCTTTACACATTGCTTCTAAGATAAGCCTGACTGCTCATGTCCAGCTACCATTGGGTAAGCAGGGTTTATTTTAGGTGTGTAACTCCCTCATCCTGACTAGAGTGGTGGTTTCTGCCTGGCTTAGCTGCTTGCCCTAGCCTACCAGAAATCCAATTCCTAACAGGTGAGATTAATCAGAAGCTGCAAATCAAAATTAACTTATTCATCACAAAGTCAATTTATCTTATGGGAGTCAATTATAAGATTTGGGGTGAGTTGAAAGGCTTTAATACATCTTTTAGTAAGCATTTCTTTATTTAAATGTCCTCAAAATAGGTAATCAATTAGTCGATAATACAATGCAGTGCAATTGATCAAAGCACGTTCATATATAAGTAAATCTCTATTGTAAGTCTAGGAAATGAGGTAAAGTTATCTTTTGAACCCATAAAGAATTCCAAGTCGAGAGATAAAAACATAAAGCTTTAGGCAATTCTAAAATCGAGCTGCACTTCCCATGAAGAGAAGTTAAAGTGTCTAAAATCAGAGCAGCATAAATTCAAGCAAGGCAAATGAAGTACTCTCTCTGGGAGAAACAGAGCAAAGAGCTCTGCATTGAGTCTCAATAGGGTCTGAAGGATCTCATGAAGAATCCCTACTCTAGAAACGTATGCGAATATAAAATTTTAATATCTATTACTAAGGTAAAATGTTGCATTCTTCTGTCTTCTCAGAAAATCAGCACCAGGTGTCATCATGGGAACAGAAAAGCGTCCATTGTCTAAGTGGTTTCCAGACAAAAGGCTTAAAGATATTAAACTAAATATTTTATTAACATTGTACAAGTCTAGGTTTGGTTCCCATTCTTCAGTTTACTACAAAGCAACACAATTCATGGTTAGGTCTCTCATTGCACAAATGAAATCATGCCTTTTTCACACATTCTAACTTGCGAATTCTACTCATGAGGAAACATTTAATGGAAATTAAACTACATAATTTAATATATTATTGTATTTTATGAAAATATCTCTATCTCTATGGGGCGGTGGAAATCTAACATTTTCTATTAGGGCATGTTCAGCTCAGCACATTTGTATCACTGAACATTTAACATCTCACATTACTAACTATTGACCTAGGGTCAGTGTAAAGAAAAGAAAGAAACATGCATTTATAAGCCTTTATAATTTAACACACATAGCTATGGAAGCCTAGTGCTTCCGTTTGCTTTTAAAATTATGGGCGTTTATTCATCTATGGAGGCCTACACGTTATTTCTATTAATTGTATACATTGTATTATTTATTAAAAACTCTCTAACAGGAGGTAAACTCTTATCCTGAGGTATCTGTGCCTACAGAATGAGTGCAGTGATTTAAGTGCTTTTGGGGTCAGGAGTTAAGCTGAATGAGCATCTACATTTAGTTTAGAGAGTGATAGCATAAGGTGCAGTTTGTCTTCCACCAGAGGAATGTGTATACATGCACCCAGATTGAGATTACTGAAGGGAAGATAAGAAGTGCTGAAAATGGAAAGACAGAAGAATAACCAAGGAAAATATCAGACAAGGCAGATCATCGCATGCACCAAGTCCCCACCAATTTCTTGCAGTTGTTAAAAGTTGTAGAATATAAGTTCATCAACAAAGGTTGTAGAGAATCCATAGCAAGTAATTCCAGTTAATATTGTCAGATTCCTTCTTGACATCTATACTGAGTACTGCACCATCTAAGCATTTAGATCAACTCAGCTGCATTATATTTACTCGTTATAGTGTTAAAACGAAATCTTCCGCTTATAAAGTCTGCCCGTTCTCATTTATCACTTCGAAAATAATAGGCTGCGTTCTGTCTGCTCATATTTTTGTCACAATTTTGCAGTCACTGTTTAGAAGTGAGATAAGTCTATAACTGGTGAAGTGTATTGAGTTCTTCTCTTCCTCTTGAATTAGGATTGCATTGAATTGTTTAATTAAATCTAGAAAGTAGCTAATGGAAATGGTGGAAATAAAAATATTGCAAAGAAAGGGGGGGAAGCTCACTGACATAACTGGGCTGTTCATCCAGCAGGCACAAAGAGAATAAAGCAGCACTGAAGTAATATACTGGAAGTTTATTTAAGCAATGCTGCCACACCTGGGAAGCGTCATGCAGTCGCTTTCAGACCCTCCTCAATTGACATAGAATCATCCCCCCCATATTCCAGCTTTGACATAAAAGCATTCTACCACTGACATAATAACATTCCACCGATGCCCAAACTTACCTATGACATAAGATCGCTACATTACATTTCCCTTAGGAATACAGAAAAAAAACATCATTAACTAAAGGAAAACATGGAAAAAGCAACAAAAAAGGAAAATATTATAACAGCATTACAAATAAACAAAAATCTATTCCCTTAAACCTATCCTAATTAAAAACAACAGTGCACTGCATTCACCGCAGTCAGAACAGGGGTACAGAACCATAAATGCTGCACACAGGCAACTTCCTGTACCTGAGTGGAACTTGTCTAACTCGGCTGCTCCTGCAAACCTCAATACTGCGACTTTACTGACAACTAGACACATACTCCCTGTCCTTATTCACAACCCATATCCTTTTGGAAGAAAACTCCCTAGAGACATCTTTGCCCCTTGCTCCACATGCACTGATCCATTCAACATTAACATTTCTAGGACCAGCTCCCAACCTTGCATTTCACCACTCTTCTGATATTGCACCAATTGGAACTGTTAATTCTGACCGCATTGCCACACACCGTGACCACTACCAGAGAACCACTACATTTTTCACCACCCACCGTAACAAAACAACCCTTTTTGATATGCACTACATACACATGACTTGACCTCACTTAGGTGGTTTTGACTGTCAAACATATCCTTCTGCTTGGACCTAGCTGCTGCTAGATTTTTCTTTACCTTGGCTTCAAAATCATTCCGTTCCACTCCAAATTTTACCCACATAGTCATCCAACTCAAGCAAACAATGGTGGCAGGTTTCCTGCCTCTCAGCAACTTAAATTGAGGCATATGGGTATATGAATGGGGACAGGTATGGTAAAATCATAACATTGACCACACCGCAGTCAGCACAACACACAGTTTGCAATAGCCTACTGAATACATTAAACTAACACCCAATTCATGTGCTACACCTGACCATTAGTTTGGGGATGATATAGCAAAGTTTCCAAATGGTTAACATCCCCAGATTTTAAAAGCCTGTCTGACTCCTCATTTACACATTGTAAAACATTATAAGAAACTAGAAATTGTGGAATCACTTCTCAGAAAAAGATATCTTTCAAAACTGCAGTGACAACCTCAGCTACAAATTTTGCCTCTGGCTATTTTGAGTAAAGATCAACCTCCACCAACGCAAAGCAAAACTGACTCAGCTACTGATTGACAGGGTCAACCAGGTCTATACCAACATTCTCCCAAGTTCCCTTTTGATAGGCTGTAATGGTCGTTTTTTTACTACCAACCCCCCTTTTTTAAATTGGCACATATGATGCACTCCCCCAAAAAAGTAATCAACCTCTTCGTCCATTGAGGATCAACGCCAATGTTTGCCTCAACCGTTGTTTGGTAAAGGTGCATTCCAAATATCATTTGTGACCTACCTTGATCAACCTATCCCTCAAACCAATAGGAGGTACAAAATTATCTGCCGGTGCCAAACGCCAATCGTCCACAAAGAACTCATCACACACTCATCACACACATTCCAAATGGATTGACAAGAGCTTACTATGGATTTTTCTGTTGGCCATTCATTAGAAACTGGTTCTCATACATCAACATTTCTGCCTTCCACTCAGACTCTGTAATGGCACACGTCCTCCAGATCTAATGCAGTAATCAAACAGTTCTCATCCAGTTGAGTCTCACCAGCATCCACTCATTTTGCCCCAGATGCAAATCTGGAATGAAAATCATCTCAAATATTCTTCGCCCCTTGGATGTGCACCACATCTAAATAATACTGCAATAGTTTTGAAGACACTCTGGACAATCTACATGTCTGGTCTTACATTTTTCTACCACTCAGGATAGCCACTATGATCTATTTTTACAGTGAAATGAGTGCCCCAAATATATGGGTTACATTTCTGTGTGGCCTACCACAGGCCAACAATTCTTTTTTGATGGTAGAAAAGTGGGTGTCTGGCAACACTCCAGAAGCATATCCCGGTGTATTTTCGACATTACCAAAACATTGGGTGAGTAAAGTCCCCAGGCCATGATTGCTTGCATTAACACTGACACAGTACCGAAACTTTGGGTCAAAAGGCTTTAGGATCTTGGAACTTGCCAACTTCCTTCTTACCCACTCAAAAGACTCCTAGCAAGTAGCACCCAACCTGAAGGGCATATTCTTTTTCAAAAGCATTGTCAAAGGCTTGATGTGGTTGGCACAGTTGGGAATGAAACAGGTGCAGAACTCACAGAAACTCATAAAGGGGTTGAGACCTGTTTTATCCCGCACGCTGAATGCATCAATTATAGAGTTAATTAAACCAGGCCTTGGTTCTATCCCATCACCAGAGACAATGTGAGCCAAGTAATCAACCTTGTTTTTACAAAGTTCATCATTCTTTACCTTCAGCACCACACCCTTCTTGTGGAAAATACTCAACACTTAATTAAGACTGACATCATGCTCCTCCAGTTGCTGCAAATATCAACACATCGTCTTGAAATGTGTCAACCCATTCACACCTCTGAACAACTGCTACAATATTCTTTGAAAAACAGAGGCCGCTGAGACAAACCCAAACAGCATCCTGCTGTATTGAACTGTACCATTAGGAGATACAAATGCAGTGTAATGCCTGGAATCTGGTTCTAAGACATCTTAGCGGTAAGCAGAGGCTAAGTTTAGTTTGGTGAACCACTCTGTAGGAAGAATGAATGTGCAACTGGAAACAGATTGGTAAGTGACGGGGTTTATTTGTCACATCTTCACATGTCGAGATCCAGTCAGGGAATGCCTCAAGAACATAACTCCATTCCAACCGCAAATCTCCCCCATTTTAAAAGACAACATTCTTTCAATAGCACAAGACCGTCACGAGCTGTGATAGGCAATCACCACGCTCGTGACAGCTCGTGTAACAGAACAGTACCCAACAAACTCCATTGCAGCATCTAGAGGCAAAAGATCAGAAATGTGGGTGTGAATCAGGCCCAACAGTTCCTTCTCAAGTTCCTCTCTAATAGAAAAAGGAACACTTCCAAATTTGTGCTTCACAGGCTCTGAACCATCCTTGAATTTGATTTTGTGTTGGAAACCCTTAATGGTGCCCAGATTATCTGAAAAAACAGACAGAAATGTGGTGCTGACCTCCCCTACCAGTCCTTCTCCAAAAACTGAAACCTAGGGGCAGATGTATCAACCGTTTTGCGACTCGCAAATTGTTGTTTTGCATGTTTTAGAATGTATCAAAAATTCGCAAATTAAGAAATCGCAAAGATTTGCGATTCCTTAATTTGCCATAGCATTTAGGGAATCGCAAATTTTGCGATTCCTTAAATGCTATGTATGAAGCATTTTTTTATTGCTAATTTTTCTTAAGGAATCGCAAATTACCACCAACTTGTAGTTGATGATAATTTGCGAAGTCCTCAAAAAATGCACAATTTTGCATTTTTAAAGGTGGCATGTGACGCACACACATGCCCATGGGGCATGTATGTGCGCCATATGCACACATATGTACATTTCAGGGGTGCAGCAGGGTGTCTTTCAGACACCCCTGCACCCTTGAAATAATTCTCAAATTGCGATTAGCAAATTGCGAATTCGCAATTTGAGAATTAGTTCAAAATCATTCCTATGTGCCTCCTGGCCCATAGGAATGCATGGGAAATTATTCCTTATTTGCGAATTCGCAAAATGCGAATTCGCAAATAAAGAAGTGTAAGGAATCGCAAAAAAATAGCGATTTCATTAATAAATTCCATTTTGCGATTTCTAAATAGCGATTCCTTAAAAATCGCTATTTAGGAATCGCAAAATTGAATCTTGATACATCTGCCCCCAAGTCTTTAGTTCCAGATCTCAGGATCATCTCGAAAGACCTGGGTGAAACCACTCCAAAATACACGATCTTTTGACCGCCATATACACTGTACGAAACTGTAATAAAATGACAGAGTAGACTGTAGATGAAACGAAGTCTTCTTTATTGCAACCTATTACCATCACAGGTTACAGTCAGCTGGAGGCAGCTGTGGAATGTTGAACATTCTCTTGTGGGCAATACCAACGGCGGACAAGGGAAGGGACCAAGTGACCAAGTGAGATTACAACACATCTCCCTTTGGGGGAAAGGACAGAAAGGATGACTGCATATGACAAATTTACAATTACAGTTTAAACATGTGCAGAATAGAGACAATAAAACAACGCAGAGTTTATGCAAGAACAAATAACCATTTGGTATAGTAATCTTTGCTCCAACGGGGTGCCACCGTGGGTCTAGACGACCTTCTGGGGGTCACCTGACTCATACTGTGAGGCAACAACTGCGACTGGGGAGCATTGACTTCCTTGTGTAAAATAATTCTGTCCATGCTCCAGGTTTGAGCATTGGCTAACTGTACCACATTCTTACCCACTTTAGTCACCCGCATAGGATCAGAGAATCTGGTGGCACCTCTCCGTCTAGACTTGGGAAGATCAATGCGCACCACATCTCCCTCACGCACCTGGCTGGTTTTTACATGTTTGTCAGCATTGTACCTTGCTTCATACTTTTCTTGGTGGCTTTTATATCATTCTCCAATCACCTCTCTGTCTACCAAACAATGTGTTTGTCTTTTAATTGGGGGAGAAAGTCTGGTTTTTGGAACCCTCCCCTTCAATGAAGTAAAAGGAGACACCCCCGTGACTAAGTTGGGAGTGGTGCGGTGAGCCCAGATTGTTTCTCGAAGAGCCTGTGCAGCAGGTGTGTTTAAAATCTTTGCACGTTGAATGCACTCTTTTACCACCCGGTTCATACGCTCGACCAACCCGTTGGCACGGGGACAATACAATGCAGTTTTTTGGTGGCTAATACCCATGTCTGAAAGAAATTCCTTCATCTCCTCTGATGTAAATTGAACCCCGTTATCCGTGATTAGAATGTCCGGGATGCCTTCCTCGAAGAAAGTTTCATTGAGGAAGTTTACGAGTGCCTTGGTGTCAATTTGGTGGACACATTTGTAAATCACCCACTTCGAGTGGTAGTCCACCAAAACAAATATGAATCTTTCTCTCAAAGTTTTCAGATTTAATGGGCCAATTATGTCCAGGGCTAGTTTGGACCAAGGCCTTTCTGGTATTGACACCGGGGACAGGGGTGGTTTCTGGGTTTGATGAGTTTTATCCGCTTTGCAACACTCAGTTTCTCACTACGAGTTCTGCCATTGCATCCATCCCCGGCCACCAGTAGTCCATTCTGATCTTACTCTTGGTTAGACTACGGCCCAAGTGTCCTACATGTGCCAGGTCAACAATTTTCTGTCTTAAAGAATCAGGTGGGACAACCTTTTCTCCTCTAAATACCACACCATCATAAATGTTGAGTTCCAGCCTCACCTCCCAGAAACCACTCAATTCAGGCACCACCTTGCTCTTTTCATTTGGCCAACCATTCACTATGTGGTCTTTGAGTGCTTGCAAGTGTCTGTCTTGGTTCAATCCCTGTTCCCATTCCTCCTTGCCCAAAGATGTGAGTTCCAACACCCGTTCCTACCTCATCCCCACCAACTCTGTTAGGTGAACGGGACAGGAAATCTGCAACCACATTTTGTGAGCCTGGCATGTACTTTACAATGAAATTGTACCCCTCCAAACCTAAAATCCACCTTGAAATGCGTGGTGTGGTTTTCTCCGAACCTTTCGTAGTGAAGGCATACATGAGAGGTTTATGGTCGGTCCGCACAGTGAAAGGAATGCCCCATAAGAAGAAGCGAAAATGTTTTATAGCCCACGTACATGCTAGGGCCTCTTTCTCTACTACAGAGTAGTTAACCTCCACTCCTTTAAGTGCGCGTGACGTGAAGGCCACAACCTGTTCTTTGTTTTTGTCCATCTGTACAAGGCTTGCCCTCACTCCCTTGTTACTTGCATCAGTGAATAGAATAGTAGGTTTTGCCGGGTCAAATCTCCCCAAAGATGGGGCTGAGGCAATGCTGTCTTTCACTGTGGTGAACGCCCCTTGGCAACTTTCATTCCAAATAAACGGATTTCTTGCTTTCACCAACATTCTCAGTGGTTCTACAATACTGGCATAATTTCTCACAAATTTGGCATAATACTCAGAAAGCCCAAGAAACGACTTTAACTCCTCAACATTTGTAGGTGGTATGGTACCTTGAATCGCTTCAACTAGGTTAAGCTTGGGCTTAATGCCATCCTCTGAAATGGTGTGGCCCAGGTATTCCACCGACCCCGCCCCAATGCGACACTTCTCTCTTTTTAGGGTTAACCCCGCAGCCTCTAGTCTAGTCAATGCTCCCCTCAAAATGTGATTATGCTCTTCAACATCCTTACCATAGATGAGGATGTCATCCTGAAAGCATAACGTTTTTTGAAGACCCCCCAGCACATGTTGCATGATCCTCTGGAACGCAGCAGCGGCCGAGGCTAAGCCAAACGGCATGCGGATGTACTGGAAGGCTCCCAATGGGGTAATGAAAGAGGTTAAGTGCCGTGAGTTGGGGTGTAACTCTACCTGGTGGTAGGCAGAGGAAAGGTCAAGGACACGGAAACAGCTGGCACCTTTGATCAAGGTGAGGACCTCATGTATGCGTGGCAAAGGATGTCTATCTACCCATATACTGTTGTTGAGGTCTCTAAGGTCCACACAGAGCCTGATGTCCTTTCCTGTAGACTTCGTTGTAAGAACAATCGGGGCCAACCACTGTGAGCTCTCTATAGGCTCAATAACTCCTAGAGCTAGCAATCTATCTCTGCTTGTAGCGGAGCTAGCATCAAATGGGGAATAGGCCTTACCCTATGGGCCACAGGCTTAGCCTTCCCTTTAAGTTTTATAGAATGCTGGTAACCCTTGAGTAACCCCAATTTATCCGTGAACACCTGGGGAAACTCCTCACACACCTTCTCACCCCCTACCGACTGATCCACCAGGAGTACTTGGTCAGGGCTGTTGGGGTCAAGTTTGATGCCTAGCTCTCGTTGGTGTCTCCATCCCAACAAACAGGAGCCTTTCTTCATAATATAAATTTTACCCACTGTGCACCTTCCCTTGAAACCAATTCTCATAGTTGTCATTCCCACCAATGGTATAGGGTCCTTTTTGTACTCCCCTGGGTGTATGTCTGAAGGTTGTAAGACATGCTGTCCAGTGGGGAACACTCTATGAAATGTCTCCTCTTCAACTAACGTATATGGTGAACAAGAATCGGCAAAAACTGTAGCCTCTCTCTGGTCTAGAGTGATGGTGCAAGACGGAAACTTCTCAGCCCCATCTTCATCATCAACCTTGAACACCATTTTGACTTCCTGGTCTGTCTCCTGTTCCATAGAGTGGACTGACTTAGGCTGAAAATCTTTGCATAGTCTAGCTAGGTGTCCTCTTTTCCCACACTTGTGACACGTGACAGATCTAGCCGGGCAATTTGCATGATTGGCCAGGTGGTTAGGGCTTCCGCACCTGAAACACTTACGTTTAGTATCAGGAGAGACCAGTCCTTGACTTTTCCCTTTAACCTCCCTGTTAGTTTCTTGTTTGCTTATGGCATTGACCTCAGTGTTCTTCTGCCCCTCTCCCTTCATGGCTGCCATGCAATCTGCCGTGTGCTCGATCCCCACCGCAATCTCTACAGCCTGCTTGAGATCAGGATTTGCAACCAAAAGTCTCTCTTGAATTTTGATGTTATTAGTGCACCTAACTAGTTGATCTCTAATAAGAGAGTCATGTAAATTATCGAACTCACAAGTGTTTGCTAACCCTTTAAGCGCTGCAATATACGTTTTCACCTTTTCCCCTTTACCTTGCACCCTAGAGAAAAATTTGTGCCTCTGCAAAACCACATTAATAGTCTTTCCAAAATGTTTTTCCAGCCTGCTAACTGCTGCAAAATACACATTCTCATCATCATCACTGTCTTCCTCTGCCCCTGCAGTTAAATTATCATAAGTTTTACGCCCTTCTACACCTAAGTTATGAAGTAAGGTGTGCAGTTTTCTTAAAGCAGAAAATTTCTCTCCCCCAATAGCTATCAAGTAAGATTCTAGGAGACCCAACCATTGTTTCCAGGGTAGTTGTGGCTCCCCTACTTCGTTCAGGAATGGTGGTGGCTGAGACATCCCCGTGCTTGCCATGCTGAAAGGAAAGATAGTACACTGGCCGGTCTTTACACAAAAACAATATGTGTATCTAGTAAGACATGCAAATTCCCTTTGACCCTGGAACTTGTTAGCAACACTCAAAGCCCCAATAATACAGCCCAAAAACAAAACAAAACAGAACAAAAGGAGTAAAACAGGAACAGAGATGAAAAAATTCCACACAGCTGTGCTCCTCAGAAAAAGATGAACAGGCAACTTATTTTCCCATGCAGAGAAGAAAAGTACAGCTGTGCCTGCCAGCGAAGATGCATGAGGCGTAGACAGAACCTGTTGGACTTGACGGAACCGGTAAACAGCGTTGTTCTTACTCCTTAATACCGGAGATTCAGTACGTCAGTTAGTATGAGGTATTAATGTAAATCAGATCAGCTGTGCCCATCAGCGAAACAGGCAACCCAAAGTGGCTAGGAGGGGTACCTACCCTCCTGCTCTCACCTCTGCTCAGGAGGAGGCGCCGCTTAATCTTTCCGTCACGGCAGGCTCCTCAGTGAGGGAAAGTCGACTGCGCAGATGCAGTGTACTGCCACCGCTCCCCGGCTCCGGCGCTGAGAAAAATAAAATCGCCGGGCAGAGCACTCTTTACCACTTCCCGGCACCAGCGCAGCCTAACAAATGATTGCGCAGGTGCGATGCTGTCTCCGCTGCTCCCTGATCCAGGCTCTCTTATGAGGAAACGACTGCGCAGATGCCGAGCTCGAACACTGCTCTGAGGCACTGGCGCATTTCGTGACAGGAATCACGTTTCTTGAGGAGCCCACACTGCAACCACCAAGCGGGAGATACGACGCACCACTCCACCGTGACAGGCAGCCTCGATTCCACAGCCCTTGACACACAACGGATCCTTAACCACTGTTTATAGAAGCGCTCGGCCACACACAGAGGCCACTCTTCCTGACGCACAGCAAATTGCAAAATTTTCTAGTCACAATGTCCCCGCACCTGTCACGACCAGGGCGTCCAAATCAGAAACAGCTGACTGACCAGACTGATGATCGCACAGGAATGGTCTCACCTACTCAACTCAGCACGATGACCACAGCAACGCAGCGAGGACCTCGGAGCAGACGCCTTAAAACCCCACCTTCACTTTACGGCGGAGAAAGCCTACGTAGGACATATCACCTCATTCCGCAGGTAAACACCTTCTTTTAAGTACTTGCTGAACTGGAGTATCACTTGGGGGTGATGGTGTACTGCCCCCACGCAGTCTACCGTCACCAGTGTAATAAACTGACAGAGTACACTGTAGATGAAACGAAGTCTTCTTTATTGCAACCTATTACCATCACAGGTTCCAGTCAGCTGGAGGCAGCTGTGGAATATTGAACACTCTAGTGTGGGCAATACCAACGGTGGACAAGGGAAGGGGGGGGATGGAAGGGACCAAGTGACCAAGTGAGATTACAACAGAAACATTTTCCTGTTCTTGAACATTAACACATGTTTGAAAACCCCTGTTAATTCAATATGTCTTCCTTCATAGGACACTGGGGTGCGATTACAGGGTTCCAGAACTCTCCCGGGCCATTTCTCATCAAATAATGCCTTGGTTATCATGGTTCTGCTGGCCCCAGAATACACCAAGAGTCTCACTGATCTGTCAGCTACAATCACATCAACATATGGATCCACACATTCAGCCAGATCAACTGCAGACAAAATGTCCTCACTGTCAACCAATACAATGTTTTGAAGATCCTCCTGGAGTTTGTCTAATTTTCATTGTCAGCTTCTACCAAATTAGTGACAACATTGTTTCTCATTTCTGTTTGTATCATCTGACTCTGAAACACCTCAGCAAAGTATCCTAACTTGTTGCTATTCCTACCAATATCATTTTTTTCCTCCAGTTCCTTCACGGAGATCTGTAAAATTTCTATGCTCTTACAAATGAGCAATGTTTCTTCCAACATTCCAACAACAAGAGTTTTTTTGTTAAATGATCGTGTTTGTATAATGACAAATAAATCAGTCACCAACCATCTGATCCGTAGAATTACATTTTCGCCACTTAGTTGCCCTTTCATGAGGACTTTGTGATGTAATACTACAAGACTGGGTTGCGCATCAAAATGTAACTCTAGTTTATTTTACAGTGTCAGTATACTCATCTACTAGTTAACTGTCCACACCTTACACATCTAGTAAGTGTTAAAAATAGTATGATCTTCAAAGTCCAAGGAATGTAAAAATTAAAAAAGAATTCCATTCTGGTGGCAAAACCTGGATACCCCAATTGCACCAAAGTAAGTTGGTATATTTACTGACTGCATCATGGAAACACTCTAGTGTGCACATCGCTGAACACTTTAGTGAAAATCCATCATTTGTCACATGCTTAGACTCAGCTAAGGGTTCAAGTATAACACTCAAATAATTAAACTACCCAAAAAGGAGACATATAAAAAAAAAAGGGGAAGAGAGAGAAGAAAAGACAGCCAAATATTATTTGGGCCCAGGATACCCATATATACAATATTTCAATGAAGTAGAAAATGTTTGTTTATTTCGGGAGTTTGGTCATTCATCAAACATTGGGCTATTTAAAACGGACCAGAATCTAGTACTATTGGCCATAACACTGGCCTGACTAAGCTCCCCCCACACCATCTCCCTTAGTTGCCTTTTCCGCCTTTCCACTGTAAGTTTGTATGCCCTCCTTGCATTCTTAACCCCTGGGTTTTTGTTTATGTTCCTGCATGAGTTCCTTATGGGTACTCATTCAGGTTTTATCAAACTATTTTTTATGTTTTGGGGGCCTTGGTCTGGGGGATACAGTTAGGTTTGAAGCAACCTGCTTTGTGATTCGGTCAAAGGCATTGAGGACTGATAGTGGGTGGGAGTCCTGATCTGAGCAGATCGCAAACTCCTGTGTACAATCAGCAATTAAATTGTCAATAAAGCTGTCAAGGGTGATCCTTTCCCACTTTATTCTGCGCGCTCGTTCTATGGTTGCAATATTAGCATTGGTGAGTTGGGTCAAGGACCTTCCTTTGTTTACAGCACAAGTATTAAGGTCCAGCGTCAACGGGTTGTGATCACTAAAACAATTATTTGTTGCACTTAATGTGCCTAGTGATGAAAACAATGAAGAAGAGACCAAAATATAGCCAATTGTACTTTGCCGGCCATGACCAACATATGTAGGTACAGGAGGTATCCTATCCGACTGTGTAGGGCAGATCAAGTTATGGGTTGATAAAAAAACTTTCTAAAAAGGTGCCGGAGAAAGTGTGTTCAAAATGAGCTAACCCCTGGGGGACATACTCCTCTTCCAGCCTTACTAAACAATTGGTAGGGCAAACGTGAATATTAAAATCTCCCAGGACAAATATATTATAGTGAGTTTCAAGGCTGTCAGCATAAATAACCAAAAAGGAAGCAAGAGCTCTTAGGTGCTGTAGCTCATCATTTCTAGCGAAGAAATTATAAAAATGTACCACTAGAAGAGTTTGAAGATTCTTCCCTGTCAGTTCTATAGCCAAAATATTAGGGGAACATGATTCTATCAATTTTGCTTAGTATGACAATTTAAGGTTGATCAGCAATAGTAACCCCCCCCTTGCTCTACCCATACTGGATGGTATAGCACATTTACGAAAAGATATGAACCCATCCAGGTGATAGGATTCATTAGTCTCCCATATTTCCTGAAGGGCTATGATATAATGTGTAGCAAGGAAGAGTTCCCAACTGACGTCACCCCTTTCAGCCCTTAGATCAACGATATTCCATGATAAAACTTTCATACCGCCTCCATCATTTAATGTCAAGGTAGAGCTAGGGTTTGCTGTTCCTGGCGGAGGCTGCTGGTAGTTCAAAGGAGAAGATGTAATCGAATTCGGTGGACTGACCGAGGGAGCATGTGTTTCATCATCCACGGTTTCCACCAGGTTGTCTAAAACCGCTGGTGCTATATTACTAACGGGTAGTCAATCTTGAGTATCTATTCCAGAGAGTGCCTGGAACCTATTTGAAAGAGAGATGGAGGGAGCTATCTGCGTCAGTGTGCTAGATGGGGGCTTGTAAAAGAATCCCAGTGGCAAGGCTCAGATGGAGGAGGCAGACATGAGGCACGGATCCTGCACCCTTAAAATCATCTGGGCAAACGAGGGATTTCGAAAATTAACAACCACACAATCCCACTCAATGTCTTTAGTGACCGTCCCACCCACCCATCTCTACGCACCATGATGATGTTATTGCTCATGGGTACCCTAAAGCCTTTGTGTCTGGATAACCAATCTACGGTTTTATTACGCAGTTGGGTCCAAGATTCAGTTTGGTCTAGTCTGAGCAGGGGAACACCAGCCAGAACCAAGACATAAGGACATGCGGCCGGGGGCAGACCTAAGACATCCCCAGAGGGCTTAGTGGTCACAGCATTCAACACAATGGGACCATCTCTATGGGGATTACTGGGTTTCGTGGTGGACTTGGCCTGATCAACGGATAATGGTCTCAGGGGACCCATGGGCTTGGCCAGGATCTGTTCAGCTGGGCGAGAGGAATTCACCAAGTCACCTGCCCCCTGGCCTCCCGGGGTCAACTGTGCGGTGTTCCCCCCTGCACCAGATGCCAAGCTTAATGGTCGAGACACGACAGGGCACGGATTACCAGTGGGTTCCTTTCCCACCCCATGGGCCACTTCCCTGTTGTAATCCCCCACAAGGCTGATGCTTTGACTCCCCCCGCGTTGCACAGTGACACCCATGTGCCTCCGGATTATCTGGGACATTGCTTGATTTTAGAAGATAAGACAATTTTTCTTCAGTCGCCCCTAGTTTACTTTAAAAAGGCGCTACGAGAACAATATTAAAGTCTCCAAGTATTTCCAGTGATCAGGGTCGCCTCCATGATCCACCATAGTGGGGGGGGTCGAGGTTTAAAATAGGAGGCGTGCCACCATTGGGTTTCGGGCAGTGATTCTCACTTATCCCTAAAGCTTTATGTTTGAGCTTAGCTTTGGCATTGTTCCTCATTGCCACACCTCTCCTTGTACGTTTTGCAGGTGGTTCCCCGTTCCCTCCCTCACTATTAGATCACAGCCTAGATTTAGAGGAGCATGCCACACTTTCCGTTTCCCAACAACTCTTTTGGGTCTGGTGGCGGGGTCAACGTGGGCTACACAGGACGCGGTTGGAGTGTAAGCTTGGGATAAGACAGGGGATGCTGGCATATCTAATTTCTCCTCAGAAATGGTCGCCACCGGATCCCTAGGTAAGCTCAACCTTGGGCTTTGGATAAGTTCTGAGATGGTCTGCCTCCAAAGCCCCTGATTTCAAAGTTAGGCGATCAACTGGGCCCCCAGCCGGACTGGCAACTAGTGCATCCAGACTTAGGCAGTCCATGGCTTGCAGGGCACCCATGGGAGATTTAGCCAAAGTTATAACCCCCAGGTATGATCCTTTTTGACCTGCATATGTCCCCAAAGAGAGCCTTTTTCTGTGATCTGTAATTCGTGCATTAAAACTGATTCCGCCCTTGTTAAAAACTCATCCAGCGTTCCCACTACCCCCCCCCCCACCTTCAAACCTGTAGCCTTACGTTTAATGATCATGACCAGTGCCTCAATATATGACACCACCTTCTGGCCCTGGCAGATAAGTCCAGAAAAGTATAACGTAAAAACAAAAAAATAACCTTAAAATTTGCTCAAAGTCCAGGGCTCAAAGAGTCTTGCACAGCGAAGAGGGGTGGCCCAGCCCAGCCTCCTCTGGCCTCAGACGGGCCCGCCCTTGGTACGGGCTTCGTCCGGGCTACATCCCGCGTTGCGGTGGGAGGGGCTGCGCTATGAACGCGTTGGCCCCAACTCCCCCTCACTCGCGGCAGCTGCAGGGTACAGCGGTGCACTCTGGGGATTGCAGTCCACCCCAGAATGTGAAGACCGGCGCGGATGGCGCAACAGTAGCGTCATTGCCCCAGGGTCCCTCGTCCCACCAGGGTTTTTTCAAAGGCAGTTGCTGTGTAGTGGGCGGCAAGGAAACACCACGGGAAGGCAAGAGAACTCCTGCGCCGCGGGGGGAGAGGCTGCGCTATGAGCGCATTGGCCCTGCCTCCCTCTCACTCCCGGCAGCTGCGGTGTACAGCAGTGCACTCTGGGGGTTGCAGTCCACCCCAAAGTGTGAAGAACAGCGCATATGGCGCAACAGTAGCGGCGTTGCCCCTGGGACCCTCGTCTCACATGGGGTTTTTAAAAGGCAGTTGCTGTGTAGCGAACAGCAAGGAAACACTATGGGCAGGCAAGAGAACTCCCTGTTTGTTTATCATTATCATAGACTTTGATTGATTATTTACAAAGTTAGACAAACAATCATAAGACAGAGATTGATGGATTCTGTATTTATCTTGCTCTTTGGTTCAACATCTATTTCTATGGGTGCACTGTTTATTATTATTATTATTTTTATTTTTGTCTTTCCTACAATCTGTCTTGGTCTATAAATTCTACATTTGTTCTTTCCCTTTCCTAAGTGCTTGGTCGATATGGTCTTTAGATATTCCTACAAGGTTACTTTATATTGCCCTCAGACGGGCCCGCCCTTGGTCCGGGCTTTTTCCGGGCTACGTCCCACGTTGCGGTGGGAGGGGCTGCGCTATGAGCGCGTTGGCCCCGCCTCCACCTCACTCGCGGCAGCTGCGGGGTACAGCGGTGCACTCTGGGGGTTGCAGTCCACTCCAGAGTGTGAAGAGCGGCACGGATGGCAAGGATGGTGCAACAGTAGCGTCATTGCCCCTGGGACCCTGGTCCCACCAGGGGTTTTTCAAAGGTAGTTGCTGTGTAGCGAACGGCAAGGAAACACCACGGGCAGGCAAGAGAACTCCCTGTTTGTTTATCATTGTCATAGATTAACTTTGATTATTATTTACAAAGTTAGACAAACAATCATAAGGCAGAGATTGATGGATTCTGTATTTATCTTGCTCTTTGGTTCTACATCTATTTCTATGGGTGCACTGTTTATTAGTATTATTATTTTTTTTTGTCTTTCCCACAATCTGTTTTGGTCTATAAATTCTACATTTGTTCTTTTCCTTTCTTAAGTGCTTGGTCAACATGGTCTTTAGATATTCCTACAAGGTTAGTTTAGATTGCCCGCTTTAAAATGGCAGACGTATTTTCATCCTCTGGCCACCATGAGATTGCTAGCCCATTTTCTATGCCTATATGCTAAAATTTCAGTCCACTTTCTATGCCACTTTAAAATGGCCGACCTATTTCCATCCTCAGCCACCAGGCTAGTCCGCTTTCTATGCCTAAAGGCTTAAATCTTAGTCCACTTTCTATGCCTATTGGCTAGGGGCTATAAGTGCTCAGAGTCGGTTGGGCTTCACTTTTCTCCATCTGTTTTCCAGATGAGTTCATGACCATTATGCTGGTGGGACTAGGCGAAGCCAAGAGGGGCAGTGAGTACTATTCTGGTTTATCTTGCTTTAGTTTTTCTTTGCTAACTATTTTCCGCTCCTTATGTTGCTATCTGTAATCGACTGCATTAAGTCGTATCTCTTCCCTTATAAAATTCATGAGGGGCTGGTTGTTGTCATTACTTATTTTCTGTGCAATAATTGTGCACTTCATCGGTATGGCATATTTAATTATGATTATTGCAGTGTGAACATCCTTGCTACGACGTTGTCATAGTCATACCCTCTCCTATCCCAGATAAGTCTAATGCCGGAGTGTTTTAGGTATATTCAGTACCTCTTTGCTCATTTCATTTGCTTTAATATAAAAATAATTTTTTACATAATTGTCGCAGCATGAACATCCTGCATTATGAGGTCGCTGCGTTTCTAAAACCCCCCGGTATTTTTTGTTTATGCTGAGTTTAGTGCCAGAGTGGTCTTTGTATACTTAGTACATCCTTTTAAGTACAAATACACTAAAGAATAAGCCCCTTGATAATTCGTACACCTCCTGATATTGGTATTTGTCCTTTTTTAGATTAGGTGAGCCCATCGCCTGTGATCTCCTATACCAGCCCGGATGTTTAATTCTTCACTAATTACATCTACTAGTAGGTATAGTATGCTTTGGTTGTCCACTCCAGGGTAGCACTACTGGTTACTATGCAGTTCTTTATTTGTATTTTATTTACTTTGCCGTTTTGGACCCGTGGAGAACAGCTCATTTAGTCCTGTCTCCTTCAATATCTTTTGAAGTCCTCTGAACTACTTTATCATCTTTGGCCCCGTGAATTGTCATAATTCAATCAGGCTGTAAGTATTTAATTTAGACAGCCCATTATATTGTGTTCCGGGTTGTCATTTTCTTTATCTTTCCTTAATTTTTTTCACGTTGCAGTTTTAATACAGAACGGTTCAATTGGTATCCGTCCGGAGTTTTGGCTCCTCATGTTTGGTTTCACTCACTTAATTCTCTTTTTGGAAATGGATTGTCTGACTTGACTGAATCTTTTGTCGCACTGACTCTGACCTTGTACCGGTTGTGGGTCTTTCGGTTTTGGCTTATCCCTCATTTTTCTTTGGATCTTTTTCTTTGCACATTTATGCTAAACTTTCTTGCACTATATTTTCTAAATAGTGACTGTTCGTATTTTAAATATTTCTGAAACCCATGTACATATTTTCTTTTTTTAAATGTTTTATTGAAAGTTGCTTGGACGTTCCTAAGTTTATTGTCTTGTCCTGATGACCTTCTAAGTTCATTTTTGGTCAAAACGCCATCAAGGGTTTAATGTGGACCTAAATGAACAGAACACATTTTTTTGCTGAGTGCTATTTCCGCTTTTTCTGATCCCCTCCCTTGTATATTGTCCTTCAGCCACTTTGTTTGATTATACACTGTATTTTTTGTATTGTTTGTGTAAACCTATGAGAGCCATTATTGTCTTACGATTGTTTGTCTAACTTTGTTAATAATAATAAACAAACATTTTCTACTCCATTGAAATATTGCATATATTGGTATCCTGTGCCCAAATAATATTGGGCTGTCTTTTCTTCTCTCTCTTTCCCTTTTTTCATATTTGTCTCCTTTTTGGGTGGTTTAATTATTTGAGTGTTATACTTGAAGGTGCAGAGCAGGAATATCGACGGAGAAATATCGAGGGACATTAATATCGCCGCAGAAATATCTTCTGGAAGAAAAATCGACAACAAAAATATAGATGACAAGAATATCGACTGACAGGTAAGTAATATCGATTACAAAAATATAGCTGTGATAAATATAGTTTACAAGAATATTGTTCACAAAAATATCGATTTATTTATAATGTTATGTATTTTAGTGTTTTAATAAGAATTGTTTGTCATTTTATTATATATTTTAGAAATGTTCTAGTTACTAATTTATTTTAAGTTTAATTTTGCGTTATTAATTCTGTAGCGGGTTGTGGGTTTATAGGGGAATAGATAGGGCGGGAAGTAATTTAATTATATAAAATTAATTGAATAATTAATGTTTTAATTTATTAATTAATAATTAGTTGGTAATTAATTTCAATTAGTCAATTAATAATTAATTATGTTCATTGTTTAATTAATTTTAGGTGTGTGTTGTGGTGTTTGTATGTGTGCATGGTGTGAAGGGTGGTGAGTAATTAATTTTTTATTGATTAATTATTAAATATTTTAAAATTAATTACCATTAATTATTTAGTAATTATTGATTGTAATTGTGTAATTAATTTTAGGTGTGTGTTGTGGTGTTTATAAGTGTAAATGGTTTGCAAGCTGATGGGTAATTAATTTTGTATTGATTAATTAATAAATATTAATAAATTAATTTTCATTAATTAATTAGTAAATATTAAATGTAATTGTGTAATTAACTCTAGGTGTGTCGTATGGATATTGTAGTGCTAAATAATGTGTAATTGATTAATTAATACATATTAAATTAATTTTCATTATTTAATATTAAATGTAATTGTGTAATTAATTTTAGGTGTGTGTTGTGGATATTATAGTGCTAAATAATGTGTAATTAATAATTTTTTATTATCTTTGTTAATAATAATATATTTACATTTAAAATTAATTAAGTTAAAATTGGAAATAACATTTATTCAAAATGTTGATATTTTAGTTTTTTATTGTTTTGGGATCCTGCCCTTTCCCTACTGTTGCACTCACTGGAGTGGAAATAGTAATTTTACCACTATGCTATCCAGCGCTTTCCCTACTGTTGCACTCACTGGAGTGGGAATAGTCATTTTTACCCCTACGCTATCCAGCGCTTTCCCTACTGTTGAACTCACTGGAGTGGGAATAGTAATTTTTACCCCTACGCTATCCAGTGCTTTCCCTACTGTTGCACTCACTGGAGTGGGAATAGTAAATTTTACCCCTCCGCTATCCAGCGCTTTCCCTACTGTTGCACTCACTGGAGTGGGAATAGTAATTTTTACCCCTACGCTATCCAGCGCTTTCCCTACTGTTGTACTCTCTGGAGTGGGAATAGTAATTTTTACCCCTCCGCTATCCAGCGCTTTCCTTACTGCTGCACTCACTGGAGTGGGAATAGTCATTTTTACCACCTACACTATCCAGTGCTTTGCCTTCTGTTGCACTCACTGGAGTGGCAATAGTAATTTTTACCCCTACGCTATTTATATATGTTTTTATTTTCTTTTTTTATAATTAATACATTTTATAAATTAAATGAAGATAATAGTTAATAAAATGTATTTAAGTAAATATATGTATATGTACACTTTTTGTGTTTATATTTATTAAATTAAATGTATTTGTTATAAGTAGTTAAAATATATATTAAATTTAATATAATTTGTTAATAACTATATTATTTAATTAATTTAATTTATGGTTTTTTTAAAGTCAATATTTTTTACATCTATATTTTTTACATCGATAGTTTAGAGTTGATAATATTGTACTTACCTGTTTAAGTATAGGGAGTCGATATTTTTGTAATTGATATTTTTGTTAGCTATATTTTTGTTTTCGATATTTAAACATGGAACCATACTTGAACCCTTGTTTGGATTCCAGTGTTACTTTGCCCCTGGTTCAGGTAATAGGGTTGCCCCTGTTGTATGTAACTAGACCCAGCTAAAACATGTATGTGATGTGAACTGAAGGTGTGAGTGTATGTTTCACTAAATACCAATAGTCGAGAATGATACAACAAAAATAAAATACAGTGCATGCGTAGCAGATGAGAACCACAGCTGAACTAACAATAGTGTGTTTACCATTGGTTGGAGACAGTCATAATGATACGCAACAAAAAACTAGAATTGTGGGGATGTGCCCAAATATCCTGGAGAACAAGTGTGCCTCGCTGTTAAAAACTGTTGTTTAAATTGCAAATAGCTGCTGATGCAAAGTAAACCAAAATGCAGATGTGGATTATTCAGTAATAACCTGACCCACTTAATCAACAACAGCCACAATCTTACTGCACCTAGCAGAATAATGCCTTGGCCGCTGAATGCCACAAACCCAAACCAAAATGGAGCATGGGCAGCACATGGCTTAGAAGGAGAGTTCCTGTCTCAATTTTGCTGCCCCAAATGAACGTTAATGCTGTGCTGGCTAGTAGGCGCTGTCCCAAACAAAGACGGCACCCAGGATGTGTGTTGTTGCAACGCTGTTTCCTCGATTTCACACTACAGCCCTAATGGAACGCCACAGCAAGGTCAGATTATGATAAACTGCATCAGCAGCTGAAAACGCGATGTAGGACTACGTTGAATTAAAATGTAGGCAGACCCTTTGAGGTCGCTGCTCTCTCTCTGCTTGCACAATGCCACTAGTATAAGAGGCAAGATCCTCGAGGTAAGAGAAAAAATATGAAGCTTGCAGTAACTGTCCCTTGTGGCCGATGTTCTTGCACCATGCATGGGTCATGCATGGTGCTCCTTCTTGTCACCAGAAAAGATGTGGTGTCCCTCCATCAGGCACAAAGAGAGCAAAACAGCATTAAAGTAAAAAATGTAACGTTTTTTTAAGTGAAGTTGTACACCTGGGAAGTGTTGAGCAGTCACTTTTATGTATTTATTTATTTATTTAATGCAATTTTATATAGTGCAAACATTACCCAAAGGTGTCAGAGCGCTTTACAAAAGAGTTGTGTTACATAAGGACTTTGGATTACATGAGATACAAACAAAAAACAATTTGCAAATGTACAATGTGTAAAGTCACTCAAGGAAGATATATAAACAGGAACAAATTGCACATGTACAAGTTGTAAAGTCACACAAGGAAGAGATACAAACAGATAAACTCTAAAATCACATAGGAATGGTAGTAAGTACAAAGGTCTACTACATATACTAGTGGTTAGAGATCTATATCTACAAATAGTAAATTCACACAGGATTACATTTTAACTGTGATTAAGCTTGGACAATTATATAATACATATATACATATATATATATTTAATGCAGTCCATCAACAAGAGAAAAAATGATCGAGGGTCATCAGGAGTACTTGGGAGGGAAGAAGGAACGGTACAAAGGTCAATCAAAATGGCGGGTCCGGGTCGTGGGTATAGACGGAGGCCATCTTCAAAAATGGGATGCACAAAAGTCACCAAAGTCACAAATCCAGAAGAGGAACCCAAAGAGCAGGATTCCATTGAGTAGAGTCAGAGGGGGGGACACAGCCACAAAACCAAAGGCAAACGGAAGGCTGTAAGATGCGTGCACAGTCTCTGGCCGGGGGATGATCAGAAGGAATGAGCCTGGGGAAGTACGCCTGGATGCCAGTGGCAGCGGTCCCAGACCGAAGGAGGCAGAAACGCAGACTTTGAACACCTCTTCAAATGACGTAGAATCATCCCCCCCCAACATTCCAACTTTTAAATAAATGCATTTCACCACTGACGTAATATTCCACCCATGCCCAAACTACACTATGACATAAGAACACTACAGTAGCTCTTGAAGAACAGCTCTCCAACTTAACACTTGAAGAATTCATTATTACACAATTGTTGTTACGTAATCAGACAAAAAAAAATAAAACATGGGTTACGTCAATAGGACAAACCAGTGTTTACAAAATACAAAGATAATATAATGTTTCCTGTAACTAGTGATTTTAAAATGGAATTAGAAAAATATATATTGAAATGGAATAATCAAGAAATGTAAGACGATCTGCCTGCGATGCCAGGGATCGAGATGCACTCATAGCTTCCTTCAGGCAGCCGGAAGCACAAGAAGAGTGGTCACGTTTTTTCAAGAGCAAATGATGACAGCAAGGCAAGAGTTTGGTTTTGCCAGATGACTACTTTTAACCCTGAACTAAGATGCGCACGTGGAAACACAACTTTAGAAAAATGTTTAATCATTGAAAAGGGATAAACCAAAGTTTGCACCATTCAGGGAACTGTGAGCCACCAGAAGAAGGTGATGCTAGACATTATGATAAGAAGAGGATTTTTTAAAAAGACAAAGAACAACAGAGATAAAATAATATGATATACATGAAATAATTATGATTATAAGGGACATAATTATAAATGTATTGTGCCAGGCACGGGTTGATCTAGGCATGTGACTGCCACCCAGCTTCAGTTCTTACTAAATAAAAAACCTAAGTCCACAGGTAGAGTGAAAGCAGGACAAGAAACAACAGCCCAATCATCATAGGAAAGACATCTAATTAAGGTAAGGAAGGCAAGAGTTCTTCATTTTAATAACCATTTCCTTGCATAAAAAATACACAGCGTTTGTTAAGCAGAATTAATTTATTATTGAACATTTGCTCTAATCTTCACATGTTCATGCTTGTTGATCGCTCACTGCATCTCATATAGTCATTCACTTGAGTGCACATTTTTTGTTATAAAAACATTTATGATAGCACGCATATATTATTTACTGTCTGCTTCAGCACGATTTCATAGTTTAGCAATTGTTTCTGTATATAATCCAATCCAAATACTCAACAATGTTTCGATTGTTTAATTCTTAGTCATTCAAACAACGTTTCATGAAAAAATATATTGAATCGGCGTAATCACTGAATGTTGCCACCATTCATAGTACACAACTATTGGAAAGAGAGGAAAAACATGTCACCCAAAATAAATCATAGAGATCACCAGTGATTTTTATGCAAAGAGAAGCTCAGTGGTTTTCATTTTCTTTTCAGACAGATCAGGAATGAACTTTATGTATTGGAATCTGGAATGTTATAGAGATACAGTATAATCTTCCAATTTCGAAGTGGTTTTGAGCAATGATAATTTTTTATTATTCTCTTATATTCATTTTTGCTACACTAAATGGGACTTGCAAGGTTTATGATGAGTCTTCTTATTATTAAAACAGCTGGGGACTTTTTCCATTTCTGCATGTACTAAATTTCTTTATCAGCGCTTTTAAATTTCTTTATCCAAGTTTCGCAGGATCACCATTCCACAACTTTTATTTTTTGGCACTCTCTACATATTTAGAAGCAATTCAACAGTTTTTTTTACCGCATTGACCACATGTTTGTTTCCCACATAGAGGCAATCCTGCGAATATTTAGAAGTGCTGCACACACACAGTGTCACCTTAAACAGAGTCCTCTGCTTGCCACCGGATGGCAATGCCTAACTATTTTCAATTTTCCTGAGTAGTTCTTTCTTTTTTGGCAGCATTGGTAACACGCCCTGATCCTCTAGACTGCGTGTTGGATTTTGGGAGAAAAATTGTTTTCTAAAAGGCTAAGTGGTTTTCCAGGTGTAATGAAATCACTGGGCTTCTCCTAGAATGCATGAAATCACCCATGAAATCACTTGTGGTCCCTATGATTTCTTTTTAGTTACATTTCAACCTATCTTTTCAATACTAACACACCATGCATGGTGGCAATATACTGTGATAATGCTGATTCAATATCATCATTATTTTTATTATTTCTTTATGTCAGTACTTGCAACGGAAGGGCAATGCATTTTTTACACTGCGGCCATTTCATAGTCTTGAATTGGTGTGATGGTGAATTTTCACCTCCTCCAAACGAGTTTCATCCAGTTTTTTGTACAGCAAACTTAGTGGTAAAGTATTAGATACATTCTTTTTGTTGGATCTATTTTGAAGAATGATGGCACAAAGAGGCGAAAGAAAGTCACTCCATATTTCTTTTGATTTAATGGCGATCTAACATTATTGGGACTCTACCTATTGGCGATAGGTTAACATTGAGTAACCCTTTTTGTATTCCACAACAATGGCTATAGGGGTAGGATAATTCTTGAAAAAGTAGTGAAAGGTACTCTTTGCTTAAGACATTAGGACAGACATTAGTGGCTGAACAATTGATTTATTTTTTAGTAGGTTGCTACAATTCACTAGTCCTAATGAAGACCCTGTTGAATTCATCTTAGAGTTGACTATCTAACCTGTTGACTGGAATTAATATGGAATGATGAAACAAAATGTAATTATTGGCATTTTCATGTACTTAATAAAATCTTTTAAAACAGTCAACAGCGTGTTTATATATTCTTTGCTGATTTTATGTCACAAGTGAACCTGCAATCACTTTTTTGTCACCTTTCAAGTGCACTGCGCCACATGTTGGAACACCTACTTTTTCTTGTTATTTTCTTTTTATTATCTTACCACTGCTATTTTAAAAAAGCAAGAATACATTTGTATAAATATAAATAAATGTTTTTTTTTTCGTTGGTATTGTGTTTTGCCAAGAGAATATAGACTAAAAGCTCTCTCTGAGGGAATCACCATGCTTTAGATTTAGTTCATAATTTTCCTGTCTGCACACCTATTCCCTTCATGCTCAAGAGTATGATCTGCGCAGGTGCAATCAATTGGCTGATTCTCAGGCAGTTCTTAACCATGTTCTTGCATTCCATTTGGCGTACATGGAGTTTTCAGGGGGCGTACATTTGTTATAGTGGGTGTAGGCGTGTACTTGTTTTAGTAATACTCGCAGCATCTCATGCAAGACATGGAAGAAGAATGGCTCACCAATTTCATTTGCTACAGCAAGTGTACTCTGGCGAATGAACATGGAAATCTGATTAGTATTCTATGTTGCCAGTGTAAAGTCTGTGTTTACAATGTAGGGCTCAAAATCTTCCTTTTTGACCCAGTATGTCCCATTCTCTTGCATACCCTCAATTTATCTTGCATGTCATGATGGATGAAGGTGGATGTGACATATCAGTAGACAGTGTGTAACCTCTTTGTTCATGCCTTTGTATCATAGTTGGTGGGCAGATTCTTTTTCACAGTGGTCTGGGTTATGTTTTGTCTCTTTTAAATAGCGTTGTAGTTGTGCACTTACCACATCACAGTAAATTTACAAAAGCCAAAACAAAATTCACGTCTTGAAATTTCCAGTATAAATTACATCTTCCATAAAGCATAATAAGAGTACTGGTGCCACATGTTTGATGTTAACAATGCTCCTTCTGAGCAGGAAGGAAAGTCAAATTTGGTCGTCAGAGTCAGTGGGAGGTGCCACACTTTGTTTCCAACTTTAATACAGTAATTTATAAGCAGCCACTGAGTATCTCAGAAGGAATGAATACCTTCTTCTGATGAATAGAAAAATACTCGAAACAGGTGCCTGGAGATGCCCAATATTGACCTAGTAAATATTTAAATATTTGACTGCTGCAATACTTGTAATGTGAGTAAACTGAATTGCAAAAATAACAGAATTGAGAGCGAACAAATCCATCCACGATAATGTATCAGAAGAGAACCTGTACAATAGGGAAGACTGAACCACTAAATGCATTTTGATATTACCTCACACGAGTCATACTTCTGTGAAATAATTAAGACATTAATGAAATATCTATCAATCAATGTGCTTCCTAGCTGAGATACCCGCACATAACCTATCAGCCACAATAAAATAAAATGAAAAGGGCAAGAAAAGGATTTTTGCATTTCAGCCCATTGTGGACTTTGCTCACCTGGTTACTACAGCAAGGGTTATGTTGAAAGAGATGATGGGGAACGGTGCAAAAGGAACATAGATAAATGTTTACACTTTCCCATTGCCTTGCCACAAATGGTCCTTGGAGGCTCGCCATCTTCATTTAAGGGGTGCTTGGTGACATTATGGATGGTTATAAACCTTCAATGGGATTGGAAAGAAGGTATGGGTTGTGGAGGGCATCCCCTAGGAGGAAAGCCACACTTGCTGCAGCTCCACTTCCTAGATCCGGAGAACACAATTTCAATCTTCGGTGTTATTCATCCTCAAGCTATGCAATTTGCAGGTGTTCATATTATGAAAACCTGCTATTTTTCACTTATATTTCTAGAGAAACTGAATATTTTTAACAAAGGTTCAATGCTCCTGCGGGCCCGCAGAGCTGTCAGAAAACCTAGTGAACAACTCTTTCACAAGGCATAGAACACTTCTAATGCCCGCAGCATTAGCTGGAACCGCTAAAACTAAAGAAAATAAATTTGAATCTTATTATCCTCTTCTATGTCAAGTGTTAATTTGACGGAGATAAAACCAAGAAATACATTTTAGTCCCGATTACAGTCTCAGCTGCATGTGACAAATCAGGAATTTAGACAATGAAGGGAGGTTTTAGGAAAGATGGATCTCCAGTGAATTAGAGATGACATAGTAAAAAGAATACATTCAAACTGGTTAACAAGTGGAGATGAGACATGTGGTTTTGAAAACGAATCCATTAAAACATGTCACTTCCATCAACTTGCATAATTATTGTTTGGACTAACATAGTGACTAAAAACCTTTCTGAAATAGAGGGGAAGGGAAGTTACATAAATGATGGACGGATCTCTGCACATTCATTGCATTCACCAGTGCAGCAAATGCAATGTAGGTACAGGCAAATGGTAGGAGGGTGAAATGTCCTTTTTTTTAAATATATCTTTTTATTAACAGTCATCGACACCAGTTAGAATAGGCACATTACAATAATATACACATTTTAGTCAGGTACATCCAGTTTTAACTATGATATAGCACATTGTACACTTTAAAACAAATCAAGGAGAATGCACATCATCAAGAGCTAATTGTAATGGTGGGGTACAAATATTGCCTCTGTAGTGATTCCATGGCCCCCATATCCGGGACCACTTCCTAGGGCAGCCTTGGGCCACATAGACAGTTTTTTCACGTATCATGCACCAATCCATGCTAGTCTTCCAGTATTTCAACGTTGGAGGGGAAGTTGCCCCCAAACCTGGGCTATCTTCCTTTTAGCCACCATAAAACCGAGTGTGGTCCACTGTGTTTGGTGTGTGTTTAGGTCGGTTGGCTCCCATATGTTGAGTAAACACCTACATACCTCTGGGAGCAGGGTAATTCCCAGGACCGTCCCCATCCCTCCATGAATCTCCCTCCAGTAGGACTGGAGGAGAGAGCATTCCCAGCTGATGTGTAGGAACGTGCCCAATTGGCCACATTGCCTACGACAGTCCCCTGTGGGCACCCGTCCCATGAGTACTAGTCTAGGTCCCGTCATGTATATTCTATGAAGGATTTTTAGTTGGACCAGTCACAGCCTTGCTGGGATAGCTACAACTCTGGGAGATTACAAAGCGTCCTGCCAGTTTTCGTCGTCCAGTTCAATACCGGCCGCTATTCATTTTTGTCGGAGCTGTGTGAGAGGGTCCTCCATGTTATGTATTAATTTATTGAAGATCAGAAAGATAGATTTCTCAGGGAGGTGTCCATCTAATACTCTATGTTGGACATGGCCCTCTTGGCAGGGTCATCCCTGAACTTTTTGCCTTCCCCCAATATTCTCTCTGACCTGTTTTTGTTGGTTTAATGACTCTGGGCACTTTACCACTGCTGACCAGTGCTAAAGTGTATATGCTCTCCCAAACTGTAAATTGCTATATGTTATTGGTCTCCATGATTGATTTATTTGGTTTACTGTCAGTCCCCAGTAACGTGCACCAGGAGTGCCAGGGCTTGTAAATACAAATACTGCTAGTGGGCCTGCAGCACTGGTTGCGACACCCATAGAAGTAGCCTTTTAAAATGTGTCTAGGTCTGCCATTGCAAAACCTGCGTGCAGTCTGGAACTGTCATGCTGACTGCGCAAGTACACCTACTTGCCAGTCCCTAAACCTTCCCTCAACTTCATATTAGTCACCCCTATGGTAGGCCCAAGGGCAGGGTGCATTGTAAGCATAAGGTAGGGCAAGCCCTGTGTGTGGCATGTCCTAATAGTGAATTACAGCCAGTTTCGTTTTTCACTATTGTAAGGCTACCTGTTCTCATAGGCCAAAATGGGCTGCTGGAATTATTACACCCTATAATCCCAGCAGGCTCAGGAAACATGGTAGAACGTCAAGTTTAGTATGCCTGAACTCAGAATAATAAAATACTTCTTTTAGTAAAGTTTATTTTAATATCCTGGGTTTACAAATGCTACTTTTAGAAAGTTAGCATTTGCTTGCCTAACCATTTCAGCCAGCCTCTGCCAGGATGTGTATCTGCTGTCTGGGTAGTGTGAGTGACAGGGCTGGGGATGACAGGGGGTGAATGGAGGGATTACACCAAGGTGGGTGGTGGGAGTGCCCCTTGACTCTGAATAGGGCTGTGCTCTGCCACCACAATGCTGGCTCCACCTCCTGGGGAGAGACTGATGACTCTGCCCGACCCCTGGCCCAGGAAGAGGGAAGACTGTCAACAAAGTGCTCCTGACTGTACTTGTCATTTCAATGCTGGCTCCACCTCCTGTGGAGCGTCTGCTGCCCCTGCCCCACACACTGAAAGGAGAGGACAGAGTCTGCCCAACAAAGTGCTCCAGTGCTGAAAAGGACAAAGCAAAGGCCCCCCTGGCCTGAAAAGACAAAATAAACTGACTATAAATGTAGGAGCCCTGCTCCTAACAAATCAGATCCAGTTTTACCACAACGAACCTCTGCCGAACTAGAAGGACCAAAGAAGAAGCTGAAGGACTGACCTGCAGTGTGCCTTGCTGAGGAAGAAGAGGAGAAGACCAAGAAGGACTTTGCTTTGCTGTGCTGAAAACTATCTCCAAGGCTTGACTGAGCTTGCCCCCTGAATTGAATCCCAGGACTAGTGGGTTCCTTGTGCCTCGGCTCGTCTGCAAACTGAGCCGTGTGTTTCGTCCTGCCGGAGTTGAGACTGCGCCCCCTCGCCCCCTCCTAGGTCTGTGACACTCGGGAGCTGGCCTGCCTTTTTGCCCGTTGAGAGCCTTGCTCTGCCAGAGCCGCTCTCTGCCCCTCGGGTCAGGCCGCCTGCTCCTCTATCACCCCGCTCATTACTGGAGTGCCTGGAGTGCTTCCTCGTTCCTCCCGCCGTAATCCTGGTAAAACGAGCGCACTCGCAAGCCTGGACGGCCGCCCGTGCGCTGCCACGCACCCGGCCGCCCCGCTGTCCCCTCTGACTTCTGGAAGAGGCCGCTCCGCACCACAAAGGGACTCGTCCCCTGTACAACCCATACCAGAGGCCCCGTGCCGCGCCCCGCCGTCTGGAGACCACCCGCCGTACATAGACCCCAAGGTACGCCTGTGCCCCGAATCGTCCTGACAGCCTACGACTTGTCCCCCTGCCAAGGAGACTGATCGAAGAGCGGACGTCGCGCATTTCCAAGGTACGAGACTTCACAAACTCCTCACAACGGGCTCGGGCCTGCAATGTTTTATTTCCCCGTGATAACTGTGCACTTTAACTTGCCCCGGTACGCTCCTGTCTGCCCACCTGGCCCGCCGACAGCGTGAGGCGCGTACCCCGCAGTTCAAGCCCTCCTTCGTCTTGTAGTGTGAGTCGTACCAGGATAGTACGACTTGTACCCCGCCGGTGAGATCGGCCGTGCTGTACGCGGCGCACCGCGAGATGCGTGGGTGTCGGCAGGACCTAGTTTCCCTGCTCGTACGACGCGCAGAGAAGCGCTACGAAGCGCACAGCCCTCACGGCCCGTGCCCCAGCGCCTGAAAATAGTGCCCTGAGTGTGGAAGAACTGTTTGTCAAATAATAAGAACCAGATAGAAGCAACCTAAGCATTTTAAAGGAACATTCAAGAAACACTTGCCCTTTTGAAATCTTGTGGCCCCACTTTTAAACCGTTAAAGAAGATCTTGTGATAATTTGCCTACATATATATATTTTTACATAAAGAATACGTATTTTTGATACAAATACAAAGCCTGGTGTCCATTTGTGGGGGGCCAATACTATTTACTGTGTTTGGTCATAAATGCTTAACTGACTAAACACTCTTGAGTTTAGCCTTGACTGCTCGCGCCACGCAACCTAGAGGGTGAGCAGGGGTTATTCTTAAGGGGTAGTTCCCTTGCCCTGACTAGAGGAGAGGGTCCCTGTTTGTCACATGTGCACACCTGTGCCAACCAGAGACCCCCAATTCTAACACTCTACCTTCCAGTGGAGAGGCCTCAGGGGGGAGGAACCCGAGGGGAAGGCTGAACGTAAGGCATGTCATATTTGTCTGTAGCGAAAGTGTTCTGAGTTAGCCAGCTCATGCTGCCCTTGGATGGAAGCAAACATTTTTATGTCTCCCTTTTCCCACATTACACGACACGAGAGATACCGATCATATCACACTTATCAAATCCCTTTATCTGCCATAGGTTTCCCAGTTTCGCCGTATCCCACAAGGGGGTGGCAAGTGTCAGTTTACCCTCCCATCTCAGAGATCTGTTGGCGGTGTGCAATACAGTTATTGAGTGCCCAGTAGGGCCTGTTAGCAGAGGTCGATCTGGTTTGGAGTATAGTGCTCTATATTAATTCACTCCCGGGAGAAGCCACCTGTCCATTTGATAGCCAGGGTCATCAGGGGCTCCATAGGTGCCATTGTTGTTGGCAGCCAGATGTGCTGCCCAGTAATATTTTTTGATGTCAGGAAGAGCGATACCCCCGTCATACCATTTCAGAGTTAATTTACTGAGAGCTATACGGGGCGGTCCATTCCAAAGTTGTTCCCTCTGGAGTTGTTCAATTTCTTTAAAGTAAGCATTGGGTACAGCATCTAGTGAATTTTGTAAGGCATAGAGGAAGCGGGGGAGGGACATCATTTTGAAAAGAGTGGCCCTCCCTAGGAGGTACAATGAGAGGGTTCTCCAACTGGTTATGTCTTGCTGCAGACGATGGCGGGGGAATATAACGAAGCATGGGATTCAGGGATACAAATATCCCTAAATATTTGAACCCCGATGCACTAATTTGAATTGGGCAGTTGGGTGGCAAGGTTGGTATTCCCCCATAAAGGGGATATAGATGAGACTTAGCCCAGTTAATTTTGAATCCGGAGTATCTCCCAAGCACTGCCAAAATGTCGAATAAGGGAACTAGAGATTTTCGAGGGTTGGTAAGATTGAGTAAGACATCACCAGCGTAAAGTGATATCCGATTCTTCCAATCTACCGACCAGTGAAATCCTCGGATCATTAAGTCCTGCCGGATCCAAGCCGCCAACGGTTCTAATGCCAGGGCAAATAAAAGGGGGGAGAGCGGGCATCCCTGGCGGGTGCCCCAGTTCAGGATGTGGGTGTCCGACTGCTTGTTGTTGACTACCACCTTCGCTAATGGTGCAGCATATAGGAGGCGGATCCATCTGATGAATTCTGGACCAAATCCCATCTTCTGGAGGACAGCGAAGAGATAAGGCCATTCGACCATGTCAAACGTCATAGTAGTGTCTAGGAAGACCAAGACCGCTGCTTCCCATAGTATATCTGCTCTGCCAAGCACCCCATGAACACAACATAGGTTTAGTGCCGTGTTTCGGAGTGGGATAAAGCCAGATTGATCTGGGTGGATGAGAGTTGGTATGATTTTAACAAGGCGGTTAGCAAGGACCTTCGCGAGGATTTTCTGCTCAGAGTTAAGGAGAGAAATAGGACAATATGATGCACAGTCTGTTTTTGGTTTGCCATATTTATAGATTACAACTATGTTAGCTATGCATTGATCCAGTGGAAGTTCTCTTACCTCCCTGCTTTCTTCAAACATGGCTCTAAGGTGGGCTGCTATCTTGTCTGGGTAGAGTTCATACAGTTCTATGGGTATCCCATTAGGGCCGGAGGTCTTACCAGTTTGAAGCGATCTGATGGCCTGAGCGATTTCGTCTGTGGTCAGTGGACTATCCATTAGTTGTTTATCAGTCGGGGTGAGGGTGAGGGTGGGCAGGGCAATGTCTCTTAACAGTTTGATGGAATCATCTTCAGCATAAGGTAACCCCGCCCTATAAACTGCCTCGAAATGTGTGGCGAATTGTGAAGCTATGTCTTTGGGGGTCTACTATTTTCGTATGAGAGGCATCGTGGAGAACCAGGACCAGCCTACTTGCCCATTCCCATTTACCCAGCCAAGGTATCAGTTTGCTGCCTTGTCTCCTGAGGCATAAATACTTCCAAGTTTTCCTTTTTCCAGGGTGTGAGCTTCATCTGTGACCAAAGCTTTATATTCATCCTGCTTAAGTCGCAGTAGGTGGAGCGTCTCAGTAGAGTTTTGCTCCTCCAGTTGGAGGATATCAGTTTCTATGTCAGACACCGTTTGTAACCTGATATTAAGGACAGGGCTTCCCCCCTGATCACCATTTTAAAGTCCTCCCAGAGCGTTTGACTAGAGGTCACGGTTCCCACATTGTCTTGAAAGTAGCTGTCTTTCGCGTTTAAGAGGTCTTTGCGTATTTTAAGGTTACGGAGGTACCAAGGGTTGATGGGTGTGATTCTACCCACCCGCCTGTGGTCTAGGAGAAACTGTGCCCATATTGGTGAGTGATCGGAGATACCCCTGGCTAAGTGTCAGACCTCCTGGATGTGAGAAGTTTGAGAGCTGGGAACTAGGATATAATCAAGGCGGGAAAAACTGTGGTGGGCCCCGGAATGGAATGTGCATTGCTTTGTCTTGGGGTTTAACCTGCGCCAGGTATCTATTAGTCCCATGGCCTCAAGGAAGTCTGGTAATCCACGGGAGGAGGGCCCCAATTGAAGAGGGGAATGTTGGTCCAGCTCGCCCGAACCTACGGAGTTGCAGTTGCCCCCCAACACCAACAGCTCCTCCGGAAGAGAAAGAAGGGTAGTACGGAGGTCCTGGAATGTAGTTGATTGGAGGCCATGTGGGATATAAATAGACAACAGTGTGAGGACCTGTCCTTCCCAAGAGCCAGATATGCCTACATAACGACACCTGTCATCGGTCCAAGTGGAGGCTACGCTAAGAGGGAATGCATTCCTAACCATTATGCCCACCCTTCTGGAACCAGTCCTGAATCCCACATGTGCCACTAGCTTAGATCCGTACCAGTTCATTGCCCTACTGGAGTGACCCATGAGGTGTGTCTCTTGAAGAAGCACAACATCTGGGCCCTGTTTCTTGATATATTGCAGGACTATACTCAGTTTAATGTTGTCCCCCAACCCATTAACATTCCAGCTTAATATTTTGATGCTTTTATCCCAGTGAGCATTAGTAACATGATGAGTCTTTTGTGCCATCTCCATGCCTGTATTTAAGCATCAACAATAAGAATTAACAATGAAAATTCCGGTAAACTCCCCCCCACCCAACAACCCAACTTCCCTGCCCTCTGGACTTAAAACAGCCCATATCAGACTGGCAGAGTGTCTGTCACCCAATTACCAATACTAGAAAATAACTAAATGTAGAAAAGAGGAGGAAAGCCCGTCCCCCCAACTATACTTTTAGATCAAGTATCCCCAATAGGTCCTTGTTGAGCTGCACCGGTGCAAAACGAAGCATGATGGAAGTATGTCCAACTGCGGGGCCTCATGGACCCCGTTACCTAAGTGAGTTCAGTTCACGTGAGCGATAAAGGCACCCAGCAATGCTCATTCTCAGTCCTGCAACTCTTGGTCTTCACCCCCACTCCTATCCCCGGGGCCGCCGACACTTCGGCTGTCCTGCCAGTACGAGGCCCCTTCTGGATTATCAAAAAACCATGCCCGTCCCCCGGTTTCAACATGGAGATTTGCCGATAACATCATGGCATATTTAAGTCCCTTTTTCCTCAGTTTCTTCTTGACGGCCATGAACGTTCGACGCTGTCTTTGTACCATTTGTGTAAAGTCCGGGAAAAAGGATAGGACAGCGTAGTGCTGACTGTGCGTGTTGAAGAATTGCATCTCTGTCTCTGAAGTTTAGGACACAAGCTATTAAGGGCCGCGGAGGTGCGCCGGGCTTAGGTCATCCACCCGGGACTCTGTGTGCGAACTCCACGGTGAAGAATTTTCCCAGTCCCTTGGGTTTGAGATGATTTAAGATGAGGTCCTCTACGAACAGGTCTGGCGCTGGCCCTTCAGATTTTTGAGGCACTCCCAAGATGCTGACGTTGTTGCGTCGTGACCGTCCTTCATAATTATCCAGTTTACGCTCAGTCGTCTCACAGAAGGATTTAAGATCTTGTACTTCTCGTTGGAGCAGAGATACATCATCTGTCAAACTGGCAGTCTTGATATCCAGAGATTTGACTTTCTGTTTCATTTTCGTGAGGTCGGCCCGGTTGAGGTTCACATTAATGGAAATAGTGTCCATTTTGTGTTCTAGAGATGATTTAACTCCATTGAAGGCTGCTAGGACATCCTGCAGTGTTAGGTCTGGGGTGGTGCTCTCGGAGTCTTCCACCACCCTAGGAGTATGGCACTGGTCCGTCGGTGAGCCCTTGGGAAGCGTGTATTGGTCCAGTTTATTTGATTGGATCTGCCGCATGCCCTTGGGACCCCTGTCAGGGCCCTTGTCTGTGTCTTGTCTACCTGCCATCTTCCTCCCAAGCCCCCAGACACTCCGGCTGCGCCCGGGGGGAGCAGCAAATAGAAAAGGGCCTCTGTATGTGAGCTGTTTAGTTATAGCAGGTACCAGGGTCAGGCACGATAGGCGCAAGAAATATGCCTGCACTATGTGTCAGTATCTGACTGGTGAGTTAGCATCTGTATATCTCACCTTTGGAAGTCTCTCTTCACTGTGGCAGCTGCACAGACCAGGGTGAGCGATGCGCAAAAACAAGAAGGTAGCCTTCTCAATCAGGAGGTGTTTATCTGCAGGAAGGCGAGAGCATCTGCACGCGTTCTCCACTTGATACCGCAATCCGCCCTGATGATTTCACCCCAGAAAAAGTGGAACATCTACCCTTCAACATGAACAATGACCTACTGGTTACGCTTGATGTTGAAGCATTATATAGTAACATCCCCCAAACAGGAGCAGTAGAGGCTACCATGTGGTTTATAGATCTACACAACATACCGTGCAATAAACAATTCATTCTTGAGTGTCTGACTTTGGTGCTAAGGGAAAATGTTTTCCAATTTGGGGACCATATGTACCAGCAAACTAAGGGCGTGAGCATGGGGGCAGCCATGGCTCCGTCCGTGGCGAACATGTATATGGCCCTTTTCGAGGCACACCATATATACAACGAAATGGCCCCTTTCTTTGAGTCTGTTTCCCATTGGTACCGGTTTATAGATGACATCTTTTTCATCTGGACCAATGGGGAGCAGACTCTACATGAGTTTTTGGAATGGATCAACATGGCAGATAGGAACCTACGCTTCACTGCTCATGTTCATGCATCACAGGTAGAATTTCTGGATGTATACATTAGGAGTCAATCTAACAAACTAGAGGTGGATTTATTTACAAAACCTACCGCGAGGAATACCCTCCTCCATTTCTCTAGTTATCATCCCAGGAATCAAAAAGACGGAATTCCCTTTTCCCAGTTCCTACGCGTGAGGAGGAACTGTACCAACATCAAAGATTATGACCATCAATCCATAAATATGAAACAAAAATTCCTTGATAGGGGTTACCCACGCCGTCTTGTGCGAGAAGCATATAAGAGAGCTCGGTTTTACGACCGAGACAGTCTCCTCAAATCAAATAAACCCGCCCAGGAACCAAAATTGGTATGCATTACCAAACATTCAACATTGAATGCCACCATCAGACAAACCATCAATGCCAACTGGCATTTACTAAACACAGATACATCTAAACCCAAACTTGCCAAACCGATGTATGCGCATCGACGAAATAAAAATCTAAAAGATCTAGTAGTCAGATCACGGTTTGTCAGCACTATGGTCAAAACCCCTTTCATACAGAAATCATTAACAGGCTTGGATGCCTACAAAGGCACCTCCCGATGTGGTACGTGCCAATCATGTGATGGCATAATTCCAGGAGACACCCTAACACATAACAACTTTAAGATAACAGCAAGGGAACTCTGGACATGCAATTCGAGCAATGTCGTCTATTTGATCTTATGTCCATGTAACAAAGGTTACGTTGGTGAAACTGCGCGTAAGATAAAAACCCGCCTAACGGAACATAAATCAGCCATAAAGACCCAAAAGTTAACATCTCCCTTAGTGACTCATTTCTTGGAACACCGCCATGCCCCAACTGATATCAGGTGGCGTATTCTGGAACAAATTCACACACCCAACAATAATGGTGGCGAAAGAATCAGAAAAAAGAAAGAAGTTTTCTGGATTTTTTCACTTAAAACTTTCACCCACGGTCTGAACAATGACTTACCATGGTCTAATGCCATTCTGTAAGCAAAATAAAGTTCTCATACTAATTAACATAAGTAGCCCACCCTATAAAATAGTATAATTTTGCCACTTTTCCATATATCCTAAACCAAATAAAACCATAAAATAATGCCACTGTATATATGTGATTTTCTTTGCCCCGAGTGAAATCTAATACAGAAAGCTTGTACTAGCATAATAAACTGCTAAATTTAGCACCGGAAAACTTAGAAAAAATGTCAACCTCTGAATGCGGTCACGTGTGGTAATAACATCGTATCTCTTTAAGAGACATACACCACACGCAACCAATAGCCAGACCTCTTATATATAAAGCCCGGCAAGCGACGGGTGTAAACCTTTACGAAACAAACAAAGACGTCATACGCAGCCCATACGAGAAGAAGCCTTGTTACCGGTAAGAGCAGAGACATAGATTAAAACTAACTCCCTTAAAACAAGATAGTTTATTTATAACATCGGGCATGTAAAATCCTCCCCTTTTTTCCCCCCGACTTCTTTAACACAGATATCCGGCAAGTCTGGCCGTTACTTAGAATATCTTCACGTTGAATCAAATCCACAGTGTGGACAAGGCCACCATACCCTACTGGTAAGAGCAACTGAAATCACCAACTAACCATTGAATATAAACAATCACATATCTCTAATAGCGATTCCCTTATTTACAGGCAGTATTTACACGCGGCCGAAAGGGTCCCGTGAAATCACGCCTCCCAAAAAACCAACCGAAGGATGATAATCTGCTAACCGCGAGTGTTTAATATAATCAACACGGCAAAGAAAGCGTCATACCATGATTGCTCTCTAACATCCAAATTAAGGTAAAAAATATTAACGTTGTTATGAAATGTGCTCCCGCAGGGTAGATCAGTAACAGTCAACCCATACCCCTAATATGATACATGCTGTTTAATTTTTAGGCAACGGCTATCTCTTCACTCTGCGCACGGTGCGTTCCTTTTACTAAAAAAGAGCAACATCTTCGTGACTACATTTTATCGGGTAAGACACAGGAAAATAAGATATAGGAAAGCATAATAAGGAACTGATGTCAAGGGTCTGCTTAAATGGAAGGGATAGATGCCATCTAGCGCTAATTATAAAATCAGATTGCTTTGTATAGCCATCTCCAAGACAAATTTGACTATAGAACTGCAATCCCTGCAAGTACGTGGTACTTACAAATATTTTCCAAAAAATAAGTCCAGGATCCACCACTTCCAGAAAATGGCAATTATAGGATCCCATCAATCAAATTGCCTCTTGCCTCTGTTAACAAACTGACAAAAGATCTAGACACAGCTATGCCTTCCCTGTGTGACATTTTCTTCTGCAGTAATTCTTTAACCTATGGAAATTCGTGTACAGTCTAACAAATGAGTACAGAACTTAGATGTGGTTATGTTCTGAGTAACCATTTCCTTCCCCTTCCTCCACCCCACCCAGTATAAATTCAGACTATGGTACAACATAGCATACGCTAATGTCATTTTGCCAGATTGAAATGTTATACAATAAATGATAGGTACAATAAGCGAGAAATGTTGTTCTATACTGCATATAATAACTAAATGTTTTCTTGCATTTGTCCTTATGATATTCGTGATATGATTTAAAAATATGTGGTAGAAATAGATATATGATTCTTGTTTAATGTTGAGCATAATCAATTAGGCGGTACAACACAATGAATGAAAGATTTACTAGCGGTATCAAATATGTGATGAATAGCTAATGATATACACTGCTTTAATGTAAAAACAACAAATAGTAAAAATATGTTCAAAATGTCATTTTACAGTTTACTGATGGTACGGTCCTGATGAAGACACAGCTCACGTGTCGAAACGCGTCGACAGGAAACCATCCACTTGTATATTGTTTAATGAATTTTTAAAGTGTTAAATCATGTTTACTTATGTAACAATATAATGAAGGTTACATTTATATTTAATATTGAACAAATCTTATCAAATGATTTTTTTATGAAAAAACCTTAAGACATTAAAATCAAGTTCACACTTGAAAGCAGTTGTATCATGTGTTTGTAGATACGATGTTTTGTATCTGAATACGCTAGTAACTCATGTGTATGCCTGGGTAATTTTGTTTACACATATCTCTCACCCTGACCCAGGATCGCTATTTGCACCAGGGGGTCCTTGTTCTTTTACACAGTGATACCCACGGTTAATCCGTGTGGGACTACAGCTTAGCTATAGATAACTAATACCGCCTATGCTCATTATTCTTGAATCTTTTTAAACTGTCGTTTATGCGTATGCTGTACTGTAGATACCAAACATCGACGCTCCCATCCCAACCCACCAATCTGATTCGCCACCATGGCTCAAATGGAAACATTTGGGTTCTCAGATGCAGATTTTGAAACATTGGTAGGGATCTCAGTATCCTCTAGCCGAGGTTTTATGTCCAATACCCAAAATAATAGCGATGTAAACAAATTGTCCAATCTTAGGAAGAAACTTATAAGAATAGAAGCCCATGGGGAATTCATGCTAAATTATCTTAAATCAGGCATCATACCCATGGGACTACGAATTAGGAATATTCCTGGTCTATTTGTAGATATCAAAACCTTCCTCCATAAATGGAGTATGATAGCGAGCAGATGCTCAAGGGATCTTATGATCCTAATTATTACAACATCTAAAGAGCTAGCCGCTGATCTAAAAAAAGAGATAGGAGATCTCGAGGAAAAAATAAAACATTCAAGTACAATCGAAGATGCAGATAACCAGTTAGAAGCACTTAAAAAGGACATTGCTTCGTTTGCAGACTACCTTTCAAAAAGAAAAGGGGATAAATTCACTAAAGATAAAAGGTTTTTTACGTTAGAACGTACCTACCCCTACTTAGGTGAAAATTATTACAACACCGACTATCAACAAGGAAGAGCGCATTACAACCAACCGAGAATTAATACCTTCTCAGATTCATCAGACCCAGATTCAGACATAGATTCTAATTATCAGGATGAGGGCCCATATAATCCACAAAGTGGACGTAATAAAAACACTCGGCAGCCTTTTTTAGGCAACCGCGGGGCGAGACGGGGACGACAACGAGTATGATTTCAACCCCAATCCCGAGCCCACTATCAGACACACCAACATCCTCCAGAACACCAGACCTATTTAGAAACACGCAACAAACAATATCACAAACAATGGATTTAATACCCATTTTCAATCTTTCAAACTACAGCCTTAAAACATCAGATACATCCTTATTAACAAAGGGACTAACATTTTTTTCCCCACGTGAGTGTGGATATATTTGAACTCCACCAAGATCTTCATGCTTTCTTCAGAAAGATAAGACTAAAAAAAAATTTTCTGGACAAACCTGACACAAATCAAGATATTGGAATTAACAACATTGTGGCTTTACCTTCCACCTTTACTCCAACCTTAGACCAACTAGGTCCGGAAATGGCAATTTTTGAGAAAGTTGTTATGACAAAATTGGAACAAGCCCTAAGATACATACCTAAACCTAGGTACAATATCTCTAAGGATGAATATATTTCCCTAAACAATTTAAAGAACAATAAATCTGTTACCATTAAAAGTAGTGTCAAGGGAGGGGGCATCGTCCTCATTGACTCTAGCAAATATGAGAACAACATGCTAAATATGCTGAACGACCCCTTGTTCTATAAAAAGGTCACCAGTAACCCCACAAACAGAGTAATTAATAAAATCCAACAAATCACGAAAACAGCTCTTGAGGAAAAAATAATAAATAAAAAGGAATATGATTTCCTTAATAAATCACAAAAAAAGATAGCATGCATCTATGGGGTGCCTAAGATGCACAAAAACCAACAAGATCCACCTTACCGCCCCATTGTATCCACTATAGGCACACCAACTGAGGCCCTTTCCAAATACCTAGATAACATCCTAAGACCATATATATCATTGTCTCCTTCGTACATTAAAGATACTGGAGCTATCATTGCAAAAGTGGAACATCTACCCTTCAACATGAACAATGACCTACTGGTTACGCTTGATGTTGAAGCATTATATAGTAACATCCCCCAAACAGGAGCAGTAGAGGCTACCATGTGGTTTATAGATCTACACAACATACCGTGCAATAAACAATTCATTCTTGAGTGTCTGACTTTGGTGCTAAGGGAAAATGTTTTCCAATTTGGGGACCATATGTACCAGCAAACTAAGGGCGTGAGCATGGGGGCAGCCATGGCTCCGTCCGTGGCGAACATATATATGGCCCTTTTCGAGGCACACCATATATACAACGAAATGGCCCCTTTCTTTGAGTCTGTTTCCCATTGGTACCGGTTTATAGATGACATCTTTTTCATCTGGACCAATGGGGAACAGACTCTACATGAGTTTTTGGAATGGATCAACATGGCAGATAGGAACCTACGCTTCACTGCTCATGTTCATGCATCACAGGTAGAATTTCTGGATGTATACATTAGGAGTCAATCTAACAAACTAGAGGTGGATTTATTTACAAAACCTACCGCGAGGAATACCCTCCTCCATTTCTCTAGTTATCATCCCAGGAGTCAAAAAGACGGAATTCCCTTTTCCCAGTTCCCACGCGTGAGGAGGAACTGTACCAACATCAAAGATTATGACCATCAATCCATAAATATGAAACAAAAATTCCTTGATAGGGGTTACCCACGCCGTCTTGTGCGAGAAGCATATAAGAGAGCTCGGTTTTACGACCGAGACAGTCTCCTCAAATCAAATAAACCCACCCAGGAACCAAAATTGGTATGCATTACCAAACATTCAACATTGAATGCCACCGTCAGACAAACCATCAATGCCAACTGGCATTTACTAAACATAGATACATCTAAACCCAAACTTGCCAAACCGATGTATGCGCATCGACGAAATAAAAATCTAAAAGATCTAGTAGTCAGATCACGGTTTGTCAGCACTATGGTCAAAACCCCTTTCATACAGAAATCATTAACAGGCTTGGATGCCTACAAAGGCACCTCCCGATGTGGTACGTGCCAATCATGTGATGGCATAATTCCAGGAGACACCCTAACACATAACAACTTTAAGATAACAGCAAGGGAACTCTGGACATGCAATTAGAGCAATGTTGTCTATTTGATCTTATGTCCATGTAACACAGGTTACGTTGGTGAAACTGCGCGTAAGATAAAAACCCGCCTAACGGAACATAAATCAGCCATAAAGACCCAAAAGTTAACATCTCCCTTAGTGACTCATTTCTTGGAACACCGCCATGCCCCAACTGATATCAGGTGGCGTATTCTGGAACAAATTCACACACCCAACAATAATGGTGGCGAAAGAATCAGAAAAAAGAAAGAAGTTTTCTGGATTTTTTCACTTAAAACTTTCACCCACGGTCTGAACAATGACTTACCATGGTCTAATGCCATTCTGTAAGCAAAATAAAGTTCTCATACTAATTAACATAAGTAGCCCACCCTATAAAATAGTATAATTTTGCCACTTTTCCATATATCCTAAACCAAATAAAACCATAAAATAATGCCACTGTATATATGTGATTTTCTTTGCCCCGAGTGAAATCTAATACAGAAAGCTTGTACTAGCATAATAAACTGCTAAATTTAGCACCGGAAAACTTAGAAAAAACGTCAACCTCTGAATGCGGTCACGTGTGGTAATAACATTGTATGTCTTTAAGAGACATACACCACACGCAACCAATAGCCAGACCTCTTATATATAAAGCCCGGCAAGCGACGGGTGTAAACCTTTACGAAACAAACAAAGACGTCATACGCAGCCCATACGAGAAGAAGCCTTGTTACCGGTAAGAGCAGAGACATAGATTAAAACTAACTCCCTTAAAACAAGATAGTTTATTTATAACATCGGGCATGTAAAATCCTCCCCTTTTTTCCCCCCGACTTCTTTAACACAGATATCCGGCAAGTCTGGCCGTTACTTAGAATATCTTCACGTTGAATCGAATCCACAGTGTGGACAAGGCCACCATACCCTACTGGTAAGAGCAACTGAAATCACCAACTAACCATTGAATATAAAGAATCACATATCCCTAATAGCGATTCCCTTATTTACAGGCAGTATTTACACGCGGCCGAAAGGGTCCCGTGAAATCACGCCTCCCAAAAAAACAACCGAAGGATGATAATTTGCTAACCGCGAGTGTTTAATATAATCAACACGGCAAAGAAAGCGTCATACCATGATTGCTCTCTAACATCCAAATTAAGGTAAAAAATATTAACGTTGTTATGAAATGTGCTCCCGCAGGGTAGATCAGTAACAGTCAACCCATACCCCTAATATGACACATGCTGTTTAATTTTTAGGCCACTGCGATCTCTTCACTCTGCGCACGGTGCGTTCCTTTTACTAAAAAAGAGCAACATCTTCGTGACTACATTTTATCGGGTAAGACACAGGAAAATAAGATATAGGAAAGCATAATAAGGAACTGATGTCAAGGGTCTGCTTAAATGGAAGGGATAGAGGCCATCTAGCGCTAATTATAAAATCATATTGCTTTGTATAGCCATCTCCAAGACAAATTTGACTATAGAACTGCAATCCCTGCAAGTACGTGGTACTTACAAATATTTTCCAAAAAATAAGTCCAGGATCCACCACTTCCAGAAAATGGTAATTATAGGATCCCAGCAATCAAATTGCCTCTTGCCTCTGTTAACAAACTGACAAAAGATCTAGACACAGCTATGCCTTCCCTGTGTGACATTTTCTTCTGCAGTAATTCTTTAACCTATGGAAATTCGTGTACAGTCTAACAAATGAGTACAGAACCTAGATGTGGTTATGTTCTGAGTAACCATTTCCTTCCCCTTCCTCCACCCCACCCAGTATAAATTCAGACTATGGTACAACATAGCATACGCTAATGTCATTTTGCCAGATTGAAATGTTATACAATAAATGATAGGTACAATAAGCGAGAAATGTTGTTCTATACTGCATATAATAACTAAATGTTTTCTTGCATTTGTCCTTATGATATTCGTGATATGATTTAAAAATATGTGGTACAAATAGATATATGATTCTTGTTTAATGTTGAGCATAATCAATTAGGCGGTACAACACAATGAATGAAAGATTTACTAGCGGTATCAAATATGTGATGAATAGCTAATGATATACACTGCTTTAATGTAAAAACAACAAATAGTAAAAATATGTTCAAAATGTCATTTTACAGCTTACTGAAGATACGGTCCTGATGAAGACACAGCTCACGTGTCGAAACGCGTCGACAGGAAACCATCCACTTGTATATTGTTTAATGAATTTTTAAAGTATTAAATCATGTTTACTTATGTAACAATATAATGAAGGTTACATTTATTTTTAATATTGAACAAATCTTATCCAATGATTTTTTTATGAAAAAACCTTAAGACATTAAAACCAAGTTCACACTTGAAAGCAGTTGTATCATGTGTTTGTAGATACGATGTTTTGTATCTGAATACGCTAGTAACTCATGTGTATGCCTGGGTAATTTTGTTTACACATTTCACCCCAGCATCTGTACATCCAGCTGGGCTGCCCAGGCGGACTTCCGATCACAGGGGGGAGTTCTGTCACTATTTCCTCCCACCAGAGCCCCAGAGAGGAGCGGTGAAGGCAGCCGCAATATATACCGCAGCCGCGGGGTCGAAGGTGCTTGCGGGCAATAAGGCAGTCACATCTCAGCCTCGGGACAGGCACCACAGGACCATCTGAGAGGCATGAGGGCCAATTTCCACCCCTTTGGCGTGCAAGGTAACAACGCGCCGACTCTGTCAAGCTGTTCTTTCGGCCTCCAGCATATTTCGGAGGGTGCGCCCACCTCCACACACGATCCCGGGAGGTTCTCACCGTGCCGCTGCTATTTCTTTTGGAGGCACCACCACAGAGTGTGGCAACGCTCTCCGTTCCGCAGAGTTCACGCCGACTGGCGACTTCCGTTCTGTGTAGCCGGCTCCACCTCCTGTCTCACCGACAGCTTCAGCACTCCAGTCCCCAGCTTATAATGACTATCCAGGCCCAAAACAACCGGGCCTCATATCTCCGGTCCTGAGCGCCACTGGGGGTCAGAGTTGCACAAAACGGCACCTCAGTTACAGCCCAGGGACCCGATGAGGCAAGATAAATGGCAGGATGTTCAAGTCAGGGAGACAGTCTCGATGGAGCCGAGGTCTAGGCGGTCATCTTTTTTTTTTTTTTACTTTTTTTTTATTGTTGCATCTGCAAGAAGAAACAGTAAGATATTTCGGCAGCCGGCAGGGCGTCAACATTCCCCCACTGTCCGCTGCATGGGCAACTTTTGAAACCATTAGTCACGTTATTCCATATGTAACTACAATTTTAACATTAGAACAGTAATCCAAAAGCAGCTTACCACCTCCCCCTCCCGCCTCCCCCACACCCAACTCCCTTCTCCCCTTTCAGGGCGGACTGGCCTCCCCACACCAGAGTATATGCCGCCGGGCTGTTCCTGGTCCACATTGTACCTTGTATGACAGTTGCCGAGTCCTGGGCCCTCCCGTCATTCAGTTCCCCCCTCCTGGGCCTCCCTCTAATCCATGGTGCTGTCTCCATTTTGTCCACACTCTCTTAAACTTTTTGGGGCAGCCCCTCGATTTATAAGTCACTCTTTCAGCTGCCATGTACAGGTCCATGCCTCTCCTCCACTCCTCAATGTCTGGTCGTTCCGCCGCTCCCCAGTACTTCGCAATGTCGCGCTTAGCCACCACTAAGGCCAGTACCAAGAAGATAAGCAGGGGGCGCGGTAGGTCGACCTCAGTTGTCATGCCTAGTAGAGCCAATTTAGGTTCGCGCGTCAAAGCCAACCCTAGGATCTCCTCTAGCTCAGTGAATATTTGTCCCCAGTATGTCTGTATGATGTCACAGGCCCAGATCGTGTGGTAAAAATCTCCCCTGTCGTGGTGGCACCTAAGGCATGCTGGGTCAGTTATTTTCCCCATTTTGAGGAGGCGTACCCTGTCGAAATAGGTTCTGTGGAGCACGTTTAGTTGGATGAGGCGTAGCCTCGATTTAATCGCCACCTCACGGGGATGCATCAAGACAATGTCCCAGTCTAAATCCTCCATTTCTCCTACATCTGCCTCCCACACACTCAGTAGCCTTGCCAAGTCGCCTAACATGTGGTTTGTCAGGGTTTTATACGTGAGTGATACCAGTTTACCTATGACCTGCTCTTGGAGTAGCCTACCCTCTAGCGGTGAATATTCTGGGATGTCTACAAGTGAGATGTTTTGTGCCCTCCATGCATGTCGCAATTGAGCGTACTTATAGAACTGTGTGTTATGCAACCCAAATTCGTCCCTGCGCATCTGAAATGACTGCAGCTCCCCCCTTGCAATGACATCTCCAATGGTGGATATTCCTATATCGTCCCATCTCTGGAAACCGCGTAGCTTGCTGAGTTCACTCAGCCATCGGCTGTGCCACAGTGGCGTCTGTCGGGTAGGCTTCTTGTCCCACCCCATACGTCTAGTAGCCCTCTTCCAGGCGTGTAGGGTAATCACCGTGGCCGGTAAAAGCGAAGTCTGTACCGCCCCCCCCTATAGATAGTAGAAGAAATTTCTGTGTGACATAGTGGAGCGTTCCAGGGCGTATGTGGGGTGGTCAGCAGGCGCGTGTAGCCATTCATTGATCGGGGCGAGGTGTTCCGCCCAGTAGTACGCCTCTAGGTTAGGGAGTGTAATCCCCCCACTGTATTGATGGCGTTGCAAAGTCGACAAGGCCAACCGGGGTTGTTTCCCTAGCCACAGAAACGCCCGGAGTTCTGCGTGTATTTTGGTTATGGTATTAGCCGGTAACTGGTAGTATTCGTTTTGGAGCGCATACAAAAACTTCGGAAGTACAATCATTTTGTACATTGCCGCTCGGCCCAAAATGGTGAGCGGCAGATGTCTCCATCTGGTCATCTCCGTCGTCGTGCTATCCATGATCCGTTTTATATTCTTGTGAAAGGAGAGTTCCTTGTCCAGGGTGATGTATACACCCAGGTACTGGAATCCCGTCGGAGTATATATTAGTTGCTCCGGGAGGCACTCCCCTCTCTCCCGACCCTGAGGGTCATAGAGGACAGATTTGTGCCAATTTATGGTGTGACCCGCTCTGGCACCAAAGCCGCCCAACTCCCTGAATAGTTCCGGGATTGTAGTCTCCGGTTCAGTGACATACAACAGCACGTCGTCTGCGTACATGGATAGTTTTTCCTGAGTCGCGCCGGGGTGCCCCCCTGAAAAGCCCATTATCGTCGGGTTCTGTCTAATCCTTACCGCTAGGATTTCTATGGTGAGTGTAAAGAGGAGCGGGGATAGCGGACATCCCTGACGGGTTCCCCTGCCGATGTGGAATTCGCGAGACAGCAACCCGTTGACCCGAACCCGCGCTCTTGGGGCTGTGTATAAAAGTTGGACCCATTGTTGGAACTTGGGGCCGAATCCAAATCGATGTAGCACCGCCATTAAGAACGGCCAGTGCACCGCATCGAAGGCCTTCTCTGCGTCGAGGGAGAGGAACCAATGGGACTCCTTCCTCCCCCTAACCTCTTGCAACCAGTTATGAGTACGACGGAGGTTCAACTTAGTTGCCCTATCCGGCAGGAACCCCGACTGATCCATATGGATAAGGTCCGTCATGACAGTCCTCAGACGTTTGGCTAGAATGGTGGCTAAAATCTTCACCTCCATGTTAAGGAGCGAGATGGGGCGGTACGATGCACATTCTCCCTTTGGCTTGCCCTCCTTATAGATTGGTACAATTGTAGCCAGCGCGAGGTCTGGTGGTAGGCGTCCCTCCCGGCGTGCCTCCAAGAACAGGGTTTTTAAGTGGCGTGTTAATAGATCGGCTGTCTTTTTGAAAAATTCCGCCGGGAAGCCATTCGGCCCGGGCGTTTTCCCCGACTTCAGGGTGGCTATGGCGTCAGCAATTTCTTCCAGGGTAACCTCAGCCTCTAACGTCTCGCAGGCCTCGGTGGACAACACAGGCACTTCTGCCTCTCCCATGTAATACCGTGCGTCGTCACCCGAGCCTAGGTCTCTGGCCTCATAGAAGCGTTCGTAGTAGGACGCAAAGACCTCCGCTATATCTTCGCCCGTATTCACCTGCCTTCCATCTGCCGCTGTGACCTGTTCCACCCACCTCGCCGTTCTTTCTTTTCTACCGAGCCAAGCCAGAAGTTTGCCCGATTTGTCCCCCACGTCGTATAATCGGTGTAGTGTTGCCAACGACTGCGTCCTAGCCTCGTTAGATGCTGTGTCCCTATAATGTCTTTGAGTATCTAGCAGTTGTCTGAGTGTTCCTGACTCCTTCTTCTGTTGGTAGGCTGCTTCTAGAGCCAGTGTATCCGTTTCAAGGGCGGACACCTCCGCCTGTTGTGCCCGTCTAGCCTCCCCTAACCTGCTTTGTACTCGGTCCCTCAGTACCGGCTTCATTGCCTCCCAGAATGTGACCCCTGAGTCTACTGTCCCTTCGTTTTCGGCTGTATATACCTTAATGTCTGCTCTGATGCCACGTAATATTTCCGGTGTTTGGAGGTCCCATGCCGCTAGGCGCCACTCAGCCCTTTTTCTACCCCTCTCCCGTCCCAACTGTGCGTAGAGTGGCGAGTGGTCCGAGATACCCCATGCTTTATATTCCGCCATGTCGTTCGGGGTTAGGTATTCTCTAGATGTGAATATGTAGTCTATCCTTGAAAAGACTCTGTGTGCCCCTGAGTAAAAAGAATATGCCTCCTGTGTAGGGTGAAGCCACCTCCAGACATCAGTGAGCCCTATGGTGTGCATTTGTCGTGCTAGTACCGAGCATACCTTCCCTTGACACGCTGTTCCAGTACGATCCTGTGTTGTACACATGACGTCATTAAAATCGCCACCTACTATCTGAACAGTATCCGCTGTATCAATAAGGATGGCTGTGATGGCTTTGAGGGTGCGGTTTTGGAGTTTCGGTGGTGCATATACTGAGATGATCGTATACCGACAGTGTTTCCATGACCCTTGTACCCCCACATAAGTCCCCTGAGGATCTAGCCATGTACGTGTGATCTGAAATGGAGCTGTTTTCCTTAGTAGAATCGCCACCCCTCTGGAATCTGAGGTATACCCCGCATGTGCCAATGTCACGTAGTTCCCCCGCGCTATAAAAGCACAGTTATTGCCCTTGAGGTGAGTCTCCTGTAGTAGGACTATGTCTGGCGTGACCCTTTTGATGTAGGCAGTCACGAGCCCTCTCTTAATCTTTGACCCAAGGCCGTTGACATTCCATGTCAATATGGATATTCCCTGTTCACCCAGATGGGAGGTGTTTAGTGCACTTGCCATCGTGTCCCTTCTGTGTTTATCGTGTTGCTTCCCTGAGGTGGAAGAGTGATGCGGTGTGTAGAGGTGCGCTGCTTCTGTTCACGAACTGCTTCCCCCCTCCCCCCCTTAACTTTCCCTGACCCCAACTCAAGAAACATTGAAAACCTTACCCCCATCCCACCCCCCACCCCACCTCCCTCCCCTGTCAGTTGCATCCCAACCTGGGACCGAACCATCCACGGGAGAAGGCCTGTCGCCCTCCCACACATCCCTCCCTTTACTTGTCAAGAAACAATGAGTAGAACTTATAAAACAAGGAAGGGCGTGGTAACTTGCGTACTCCGTATCGCCGAGCTGCACCACTCTAGTCCCCGGACACCAGTGTAATTCACGAGCGTGAGTCCTGTGAGTCCATGGTGGGCGCCCGCCCCGATGAGTCCTGTTCCATGAGCTGGATTTCTGTGACCAGCGGGTGTTCTGAATCCTCTACTATGTCTTCCTCCTCTCCTTCGGACGTGCGGCCCTCTGATACTGTTCCCTCGTCTCCTTCCGATCGGGTTCCGTTCCTCAAGATGCCGAATCTAGAGTTTGCCACCGGACCGAGACCCGGCGACGTTGACCTGCTTCCTCTCCGATCCTCCGAATCACGGGGTTGGTATGGCGTCTCCGGTTTCCGCGTCTTAATCCGTCTCATTTTCGCTCTCTGTGGTTTCGGTCGCTCCCGGAGTGGCCGTCCTCGCAATGATCTCTCCATCGCTTCCCGACCTGCCGCCTCTCTACTATTCAGGATGGGACGTTCCTCAAGCCACTGCCATGCGTCCTCAGGATGTGTGAAGAAGAAGGACTTGTCTTTAAAAAGCACTTTAAGCTTCGCAGGGAAGAGAAGCATGTAGGAAATGTTCAAATACCTCAGTTTTGCCTTCACTGAGTCGAAGGATCGACGCTGTTTTGAGACCTCCTGGCTGTAGTCCGGGAAAATCATTATGGTTGTGTTTTCCCACCGAATCTCTCCCCGTTTCCTGGATTCTCGTAGGATTAGATCTCTATCGGCATAGTTCAGGAAGCGTGCTATAACTGGCCTTGGTCGTGCCCCTTCCGGTGGTTTGGCCAGAAGGGCCCTGTGTGCCCTCTCAATGATGAAGCATGCGGAAAACTGCGCCGTTGGGAATGTAGCTGTCAACCAGTTGTGTAGGAAGGAGGACATGTCCTTCCCCTCGCTTCCTTCCCTAAAACCCACAAAGCGTAGATTATTGCGTCTGGATCTATTTTCCGCGTCGTCCACCTTCCACAGTAGCTGACGGTGTGAGGCCTGCAGCTCCGCCATTTCTTTCTTCAGCGCTGTTATGGCTACCTCGTGATCATTTATTCCAGTTTCCGTCGCCGCCACCCTTTCTGTTAGGTTCCGGAAGTCTTGCCTCAGCAGCGTCACCTCCGAGCCCACCTCACCAATCTTTACCTCCAGGGCCGAGCGGGATGCCTGTATGTCGGTCCTAGAGGCCTGGATGGCTTCCAGCAACATCGCCGTATCGGACCGCGATCCGTGTGGCCCGGACTGCTGTTCCACGGCTGGCCGAGGCACTGCATAGTTATCCATGGGGCCCTGTTTCTTCGTCCTCGTGGCCGGGTCTCCCTCCCCCATGGCTTCTCGTTCTTCGGGTACAAGCTTCTGGCGCTCGGCGCCCGCCGCCGACACCCGTCGCCTCGTGGGAATGTGTCAGGCCCCGCAGGAAGCAGCGGCTCTCCACCGTGGTGCACCGCCTATATCCACGCCCAGCAGGGTATCGTCCCCTCGGTATCCTCTGGCCTCGGTTCCGCAGCTGGATGCCCCCTCAACACTCTCAGTTACCCTCCCTGAGGGACTCCGCCTGTGCAAGATGTGGGGGAGCCCTGTATGAGCCCTGTATGAGCCCTGTATGTTGTGGGTGCGGTTGTGTCCTGCACACCTCTCCCCAGGTGTCTGGTCCAAGCCTATAAAACAGCAGGTGCCCGCTACCTCTTCATACGCACCAGGTCGGTGGTGATGTCCTCCATGCGCCTAGCGAGGGTATAGGGGTCGGGAGCCCGCCACTCAAATGGGCCGGTACCGGGCACTCACTCGTCGGCCCCCGCAGCTCTCGCACGCTTCCCTGCACACCTCCCGTCTGCCTGCTCCAAGTGGCTGCAGTCTGTCACTGTCCGTGTGCACCCCTCGGCCCCTTGTCGATTGCATCTCCCGTTACCTCGCCCGGCCGCTCCACTGCCGCCTCGGTTCCTCTGCCAGGGGCCTCCGCCGCACCTAGACCTCGGGACCGCCGCGTGTAGCTGTTGTCTGACAGTGGCTGCCGCGGACGCTGCCGGCCGCCATCTTGGTAAAGGCGGCCGGTAGACCGCAGCGTCCCGCGGAGCCTCAGCGCCTCGCTCCTAGTCCAGGGCGGACTCACCGAGGCCAGTCTCCAGCGTTAATGCCGACTCTTGCCTTGGCAGTTCCAGGCAGGCTGCAGAACGCCTTCTAGGCTCGCCGGGGTCGCCTGGGCGTCGCGGCCGCCATCTTGACTACTCAGGAGCTCACCGGGTCGGTCGCGGACCTTCGTTATGCCGCGGACCCTGCCACTTTTTTTGCCACTTCCACACTCCCACCAGTGTCTGTGGTGTCTGGGCTGCCGCTGGCTGTCGTCAGTGTGCCGCAGGGGAAAGGTATATGTCGGATCAAGATGCTGCTCGGCAGGAGCTCCGGCTAGGTACGTCTAAGCCGCCATGCCGCTGGCCACGCCCCCCCTAGGCGGTCATCTTGATCGGACGCTTGGCCACTCCCCCTGCAATGTTCTTTTAACCCACTTCAGATTTCCTTTTGTTTTTCCCTAACTCCCAAAGCAGAAGTTTCTTTTAGAAACACAAATACTCAATCGGCTTGACATACAGGGAATTTTCAACCTGTGCACCAGGCAATTGGCTGTTTCCTTGCCTGGGTCTACCTTCCATTACATGGTGCTTGTTGTACGAATTTTGTGGTTTCCTGCTTGTTGGACTTTGGCCCTTAGGGCAGGTTCACCCCTAGACTTTTTGCTAGAAATGGTGACCTGGCAATGGTGATTTTAGGGATTCTGCGCATTTTCACTGTGTCCCAGTGGAAAGTGCGTGCGCACTCTGAGTGCATGTGCTGAGCTAGGCCTGCCCGCCCATAGGAATGCATGGGGAATGTATGTGTCCCTGGTAGTTCCTGATGCGTGGGGTGTACAGGCTTGAGTCTGGTATGTGTGAACTCGTGAGAGTGAATGCTGCGAGATGGTGTATGCAGCATGTATGTGTCTAGTAGCGAAGCGCCATTTCTAGACATGGCTGTACGTGTGCTGTGAGGGTGCTGGCGTGTGATTGGCTGGAGCTGGCTGGCATGCCAGGCTCCAGGAAGTCTGGATGGGTCTGCCCGGTGGTGAGTGGGAGATTAGCATGAGTGATGTGTGGGAGGAGTGTACCTGTGTCCTGGATGGGCTGGGTTTTCCCCACACAATGCTGGCTCCGCCCCCCTGTGGTGTGTCTAATGACCCAAGCCCTGCCAGTGAATAGA